>NW_028263379.1:17972759-19182759 GCF_051168715.1 Poecilia mexicana
CTTCTGGCGTTGATTTGTTCTTCTCACATGAACAAATCAAGAATCAATTTAGCTCACCACATTTACTTTAAACCAGATTACATATTCTTTTTTTAGTCAATCATTTATAAGTGGATATTGGTTAAATTTTATTAAAATTGATTCTTGATTTTAAGGATCGCCAGCTCTTACTTGGTTTTGGATTTTAGATTAAAACACTTATAATTTTTGCTTAAATACATTTAGAATCACTAAGGATATGAAACCTCCCCCTGCTTTGTTTTTAGTCTAATAATCCTTCCATTGAAGGATCAATGAAAACATTGATCCTTCAGACTGATACAAAGTTATAAGGCTGATTCATTTGTGTGCATTAGAAGATTTCCATGTAGTTTAACTTTACTGCAACAACAAATCAGTAGAGGCAGAGCAAAAATAATTGTTTGTAGGCATTATGAATATGTTTGGAGCAGTTTAAAAAGAAGCAGACAAAGCAAAGCAAAGGCACCAGAGACAGAAGAAAATGTAAGCAACACGACACTTAAAGAGACTGAGCTTTACGCAGCAGGGAGCCGAAGATGCAAGAAGACTTGCAAAATTAAAAAGAAAAAAGTAACAACCATGTGTGCACTCTCACAAGATTCCAGCTTGCTTCTGAAGCTATTTTAATGTTCGTCAATCTGTGCAATCTCCAAAAAGTCCGTCTCACCAAGCAAAGGAGATGAATAAATGAGTGTGTCTGACCGAGCAGTCATAGTTGAGATCAAAGTAGAAGTAGATAATTAACAGCAGACTAATTGGTAACCACCCTGAGTTTTCATCAGATATGAAAAAGAGGGAAGCTTCGGTGGATATTAATTGGAGGAGAATGTGCAAAAAAATGTGTTTGGGCGAGACATTTTAACGAGTAGATGGCTTGATACAATCATACTCTACTGGAGACTTATAAAAATTAATGAAAGAATGTAAATTAACTTGGGGGAAAAAAACCACAAGTCACCCGAAAACACTCAAATGAACATAAATGACATTATGTGTAATAAAACAGTATCAGGATGATTCCTTGATGTCCTACCATTAAAGTAGACCTTATTTTACATTTCTAAACTGGAAAATACTCTACTAAAGATTTACCTGTGTTGAACATGATAATGAAGATTTTGTTAAGAAACATAGGAACAAGATTGCAAACGTTAATAGGTTACATGACAGAGCTAAAGTTATGGATCAACTTTTAAGTTTAAGTTTAGCCTCAAGGGGGCAGCAGATAGACATTCAACCAATTCCAAAGACGAATAAGAAGTCTTGCTCTGTGAAAGAAAACGCTGAGAGTGGCCTAGTTTTACAGGCTCTGAACATAGTAAAACTTAACAAGAATCATCTTTGATGAATTGGAGAAGACTGTAAATTCTGTGATTAGAACATGGATTTATTTGAATTTCGTCTTTCAATATCCCGGTGAGTTTTCAATTTGTTTACTTATAGCTACATGCTAACCGAGTTAGCAAAGAGCTGACTGCTGCTAAATGAGTTCTTCATTGCACTTAAAACCGGTCGGAATAAACTTAAAGTAAGGCATATTTTAGATAACACAGTCATACATATGTGTGCATGTGAGGATTTTTGCGTGTTTGATCTTCTGTTGTGGTAAATCATGATCTAATGGAGGGGCAGTAGTTGTCAAACATCTGGATGAACGCGTGAACCAGTCCTGAAACGTTTTTGTTGAGTTGCATTGTTCTGAATACTGTTGTCTGTTAATCGCACAAATACACAAGAGCTTTAGGCTTAGCAATTATTTTTCATTTGGAAATGTTCTTTTTATTTGTGATTATTGTATATGTAAGTGATGCTTCCGTTTCAGAAAACGGGGCACTGGAAAATTAGTTTGTTAAACTCTCTATAAAGGGGAGTTTAGTTGAAAAGTAATTGTCCTGCATTTGTGGAGACGGTTTTTTTTTTTTCTTTGGAGGTTTCAGCAGAAGAGAGTGTCCTTATCTGACTGCTGGTGCCCGCTGTCATTGGTTCCCACTGTAACTGGATCATCTGCCGAGCCATACAGTCTCCCCTTGCATTACCTACCCTGGACCATTTTTTGGTGCTTCTTGGACACAATTTGAAAAGGCGGTAGGGCTTGAGTGCACTCAGTATTTTTTTGTTTGTTTTTGTTTAATGGACATTGGGTTTTCATATTATTTTTTTTATGCCTGATATTTCCGAGCTATTTTTAGTCGTTACCTTGGTTAAATTATTTGTGTCCAAAAAGAGAGGACCTAATGGACTTTTATTATTTTAAGTCAGCCAGTTATGTGTAAACAGACGGATTATATTTTTCTCGTTACTGTCAGAATGTTGTCTGGTGTGTTGTTTGGAGTGGATGTCTAAATCCACTCGGTCTCATTTAGCCAGACTAATGTGAACAAGACTCGTTAGAAAAATTTAAACTATATGATACTTTTAATAGCTGTATATTAAGGAAGTTTTCCCCGCACCCAGTTATGAAAAAAAAAAAAGCTTTACATAAAAGGACGGATTAAGCACCTACATGTCTGCAGTATTAATGAGTCAACACAGACCTAATAAACAGCAAGAATCAGTTTATCATTTCATTCTGCAACATATGTAGAAATACAGCTGAGGAGACTGAGAACAACAGTCTCAGGTGGGACATTAAAAGCAGTATTTATACGACTGAAAATAGCTCATTCTGTGGTGAATTATGGCATTGTTAGAAGCTCGCAGCAGCCGTATGCCCCATGGTGCAATTGTGAGGTAATACTCTGAAAATAAAAGGCTTACATACTAAGGTCTTTTTAATCTATTATTACACTGTACAAAACCCCCCCCAAAAAAAACCTTATAGTCAAGCTTTATCATCTTGAAGTCTCTAGTAACACATTTAATGTCTTCCATGGCAATGCATCAAACTGTGGGGGACACCATGTTTATCTTGTTACTAGCTTATAATACATAAGTCTTACGAGTCGCTCCATCAGTAGTAATAATAACACGGGTGAAAAAAAAACAAAAAACGTGGGTGTTAATACACTGTTTCCACATAGAAAATAGTCACGTTTTCTAAAATGGAACATAGATTAAGTTGTATTGGCAGTTACAAAGATGATTTTTTTTTTGTTTGTTTGTTTGTGTTTTTTGTTGATTACATTGAAATACTGAAGGGTAAGGACATGCTAATGCACCCCTAGGTTTATTTTCTTACCCTTATTTTGTGGAAGAAGAACTTTATAGTATTTCAGGGGTGTCAGTAAACACTGGTCCTTGGCCGTTACATATACAGTATACATACAAAAGGGATTTTTCATTATTATTATTATTTTTTTGTTGGACTGCTGTTGGACTTTACAAACCAGTAACAAATTGGAAAAAAATATCAAAGCTGAAAAGTAGATCCCCCCCTGGATCCTGGATGAAAATTAGGAGTTTCTGAAAAGTTGTAAAAAACCTATGTGGTTGTTGAAGTTGCCATGAAGTGGGAGTGGAAGAATAAGGACAATGTACAGACAAAGCCTAGAGTCGAGCAGGCCAGCAAGTTCGAATAAAACAAAGCTGATATTTTGCTGAGCCAGAAAACACAACACTGGTTTAATTTAATAGTCGGTTGTTTTACTTTGCAACAAAATCTGAAATTACAGACAGACCAAACGCATTAATACCTTTAATATTTGGAATATGACAGACTAAATTAAAACCCACTCAAGTGCTGAACACAGCGGGTCTGACGTACATTAATAAATATTGTTGATGATCTAAACTTCCTCAGAGGAGTTTCTTTTTGATTTTTCTCACTTTTGTTTTGCCGCTGAAAAATCTCTCCATAAATGAAGTCCGTGAACCTTCACGGTATGCATCACAACGGTGCACACAGCATTGAGTGTGTCAGTGTGATAAGGACCAGTTTGCAGATTTGTAATACTGCACAGTTCTACGGATTGATTTTTTTTTTCTTACATTACAATGTATTTGCAAGGTTAGAGGAGACGCACGTCAGTTAACAACATGCCCAACGACTAAGAGTTTTGTAGGACAATATTAATTTAGTCGATATCATCTGATGGTCCAACATGTTTTTGCAAACAGTGTTATTGATCACACATCCATACTATCAAAAACATCACTGACATTTCTACTGCTGCTACAACAAACCAAAATGTTTAACTAAAGAGGAATACTGTTTACCATAAACATAAAAAAAAATAAAAAATCTGTAGCAATTTGTGGCTCTGTGTTCTTTGAAATACCTTAATTTCCCAAGCAGTTGCTCACAAGACAACAGTGTAATAAGTCCCTAAGGAATCTGAGCCCAACTTCAGAGTTAAAAATGCAGAAAAAAAAAATAGGTGAGGGGATTACTCAGGCAGAAGCGTAAGTCAAAATGGTCGTGTTTGACAGTGAGTTATTTGGTTGCAAGCGCACACCCAAACACAGTATTACTTGCTTACAACCCCCACTGGGAGCTCTGGGTCTAAAAATAAAACCCCTAACAACACACATTTAAATCTCAGAGGGACACAGATGTCTCGAGTCGCTCTTGAACCGCTCTGGGTTTTGTTGTATCTTCCTGTGAAGTTATGCAAGTTGCTGTTTTTTTATTTTATTTTTATTCTTTGTTGTTCCCAATATTATTTGGCATGTCTGAGCTGTGATTCCTCAACTTCCCGAGACATTGTGGAGATAAGGCCTTGGGGATCGTGTGAGCGAGATCAAAAAATATCTGCTTGTTTTCTTGGTCTCGTGTACAATTTACTCCACTTGATATACCCACTGAGATTGTCATGGAGGTTTCACAGGGGAGAAGATTCAGAATCCAGCTCTGGTGGGGTGGCAGACTCGGTTCTCATTACCAGCAACCTCTTTCACATGACAGAGTTCATCCATCTGGTCTACTATAGGACACCTGCACACCCTGGTTTTCATGCAACAGAATGCAAGGCTAACCCAAACTTTACCTCTCTCTGTATTTCACACTCAAACAAGATACTGACATTGATTTTTTTTTTTTCCACGTTTCTCTTAGACAGAAAGAGGATCAGCATTTTCCCCCTTAAATGTTATTTAAAAGAGTATCTCTGACTCCCAAATATCTCAAACAGTTAACCACAGGCCTAATCTCAGTCTGTTTGACTGCTTCTTCAATATCCGTTATGATATTTTCCCTCTCTTCCCTACTCCAGGAGACTGTGCTGCAAATACAAATTTTTCACCAGACATGAATGTAGATATGGAGCACACGGTGCAGCAAATAATGTGGCTTGTATGGATACATTCTCTGCAAATCCCCAACCGAGGTCGTGTTCTGTGCTTCAATTTCACATCTCCACAGTTTATTTTTCTCACCACGTACTTAGACCAGATGAGCGGATGCCTTACTGAGCAACACCTCTTCTACAATGAATAAACAAAGAAGATCAACAATAATGTGTTAAAATAGGTGCCAAAACTAATCTATGTCTGGCGTTACAGAACATGCCTTTCATTTTTTGAATAGTTAATTCAGTTTTAATAGGTCACATGTTATTTTGGTACCCATCTGTAATATTACCCATTTGTAAAAAAAAAAAAAAAAAAAAAAAAAAAAAAGCCATACCAAAGGAACTGAAAATATAAGAAAAAAAGAAAAAAATCTGGTAATAAATCACTTTTTCCCTTTGAGGTTATAAATGAATGTACTAATGATTAGAATTTGATTAGTATCATTGAAGGATGGGGGCATCATTAAATGTGAAAAGCTCTTGTTGGTGTTAAGCCAAGGAGTTAATTTGAAAAAGATTTAATGCGGCGCATGTGCAGTGTCAGAAGTTACAAGCAAAGATCCTTGGCCTATCTCAGTTCCCCGACTGGCAAGAAAAAAAATAGAACTCATCACCCAATCAAGCCGAATGGCACTTGTCCAAACGTGATGCTGAGAGCTGGAAGCGAGATTATTTGCAAATGAACGCGTCTGAAGGATGTAGAGGAGGTGCATGGCACCGTCTTTATATTTATGCCATTGCTCTTTGGTACATTATTGTCACATAACTGTCTGCCCATGTACTGCAGATTGACTTGTAGCCTTATGAACTTAGAAATCAGTTGTGAAATATTTCTAGTGGGAATGAAACTGCTGCTTAGATGCATAAGCCTAAATCAGCATTTAACTAGTGTTGTTCAAACTACAATGCAAAAGTGTGACAAGTAACTTGAAGTGGAGAAACTACAGAGCCTCTGAGGACATAGGAAGAAAACTTAAACCCTTTCCATATCCGGCGAGGTTTTGATTCAATAGTTTACTTTGATAACATCAGCATCATTTTCTCTATTTATTACAATTTAAGCACACAGCTCACTTGTCCAAATTCAAGTTGGCTTGGATCAAGACGAGTTTGGATACTGTGCGTGACAGATGTGGCCATTTTAGTTCATGTGTCTTAGACATGTAAAGATTTAGGACATTTCTGGAATAAGAGCAGTGACAGAACATTGACTGCCATTTGATTTTCTAACAGCAAGGCCTGCTAAATTGAGATGAAAGTCTGTAGTCCTTACTGTATATTTAATGGCTTTCATATCTCCTGTGATGTTTTAGTTTTGTAGCTTCATTTGGAATCAGTGTCATATTTTAAATGAGCTGGGTTCCTTTCTTCGCATAATATTCATACACTTAAAGATGGTGATTTATTTTCTGCATTTTAAACCTAGCCTAGGTTTAAAATGCAGGCTAATCTAGGTTTGAATTTTTGAATTTTAACACTTCCAGTTTGTAAGCGAAAAAAAAAAAAAGCTCCATCATTTTTAAATCCCAAAGCCAGAAAATCAAAATGTACAAAACGTAGACGAGTTACTTGTCTCAACACGATTTTTAAATGACGTCATTTTGAAATGCCTCTTTCTGACACAAAGAGTCGAGCCTTCAGCACCAAATATGCACTTTCTTATATGAATGATGACGCAGCATATTTACTTCACAGGCCGGAAGCCTGTCACTTTCAGATGTTTTTAAATATTTAAGTTATTATTGCTTGACAATTGGAGAAACAAAAGGACAGAGTATCTTTACTACAAAGATTATCCATGCAAAAATATTTTAGATGAGTTCTGTGGAATACGGATTTCTCCTCATCCACCTGCCTCTGCTTGAAACAGATATTGTTGCATTATTATGATGCAAGTGGAATCTTGGATTTAAGGAAGCGATCTAAATCTGAGGGAAAAGACTCAACAAAAATCCTGCGTTGGCAAGTATAAACTTTGAACATGGAGTGAAAAGCCAGACCATGAAGGCTATTGTTGGAGCATAAATGCTCTTTGCTCATTATGATGTTAGGAGAAATGGCAGCGCTGACATCTGTGGGAAATAAAGGTACACAGCTAGTAGCCAAGCTGAAATCACAACTACATCAACACAACCAGAATTTTTGTGTCACAGGCAGACTTGGTTTGCCACAGAGTGCCTTTTAATCACTAGATTGGGTGCTGGTTTGTTAGGTGTTCAAGTTACTCCTGACAAAAAATATTTTGTTGTTTAGTTTCTTTGCCTTACTGGATAAATCACTCATTGTAAATCTGCTACTGTTCTCAGCAGGATTCACACGTTCCACTCACAGCTAATACAAACGTGACATTTAAAATTAGAATATTACATCAGACTAATAAAAAAAAAAGAAACTATTTTTAACAACAGAAATGTGGGCTCAATGAAAAGTGTATTTAACCCCTGCAACAAAAACTGTCACTTTTAAAAGGTACTTTATGTAGCTCTTTTCCCTGTGGTGGCAGTACGTTTTTGTTGATCTTTGTAACTTTTTAATGTATTTTTTTATTTTACAAAAAATATTTAAAGTGAAAAGTGTGACAGAAAAAAACCTTTTAGTCTCGTGCACAGACTCCATCTGACAAAGAAAATCAAATGGCTAAATACTCGATGGAGACACTGGTTTGAACAGTGCACTGTAACGTGCCAATGTTCACAGATAGAAGACAAACAGTCCAGCAAGGCATTGTTGTCAACAAAATGGCAGCAAAAGCTTTATCTTTTCAAATGCTGGTGCCATGGCGAGGACAGAACCAAATATGGAATTATAGCACAATAATACAGATTGGCTGGTAACAAGGTTAGCAGCTGATAGGATTTGAGCAGAACCTTGTACTGCATTTCTGGGCAGGGGTGACTGGAGTATCAAGCCCTGGTTAAGAATAATGGTTTCCCTTCAGGAGGATGTGAAATTGGATTGCTCATACAAAGTGCTTGCTGAGGATAAACCTGTGTTATCCAATTATACACAAAACATTTAAGGTGTGTGATGCCCTAACGAGGCAGAAATGAATACATCATACTTTGTACAGTGTTTAGAAGTCTGTTATTTATATATATATATATATATATATATATATATATATATATATATATATATATATATATATATATAATTTTGTTTACCTACTTAAAATGTCTTGTGAATTTTTTTTCTCTAAATTTAACACTTAGTGGAGGAAAAAAAAAAAAAGACATCCACTCTGTCTCATTTAGGACCTTTCTAGTTCATGCCAAAGCCAATGTAGGTAGCACGGTTGCCCAACAGAGGGCAATAGTTTATTGCATCAGGCAAGCTCTGTTCTGAAAATTAATTTCTACTAATTTTATAATTATTCTCCTCACTTGGCCTCTGGTCGTTTGTGGCGCATCAATTTTGTGGGAAAAAAGGCTCATTATTAATGTTGAGAGGCTGTTCAACACAAACTGACCATGAAGAATTTGCATGACTTTTTTTTTTTTTTTTTGGCATGTTAAATACAGATGAAAAACATAACTGTGCCCAGTGTCTTTACTGCAGCATCTGCCATATTTATTTCATGACTACAGTTAACATGAACACGTCTGCCCCTGTCTGTCCGTGAAACTGCATACATCTCAATTGCACAGTCTCAAAATGATCAGATCGACTATTTTCCACCCTAACAGTTATAACCATAACTTTATGCATTTGTGGCTCAGTGGTTATGTTCATAGTGAGGCATTTGTGACTTGCCTCTGCAGCTCATTTACAAGGAGGGATTTCCACTTCCTAATGAGACTGATTTTCAATCGGAAATACAAAAGCCTCTTTACTTCTAAAAAGTGTAAGTCAGCATGCATTTGCATAAAAAAGGCTTTGATTATGATAGATATTGCCTGCAGTCTCAAAAACACTGGCCTGGGGTGGCTCTCCATTCAGTTAGCCTCCAGATAAGACTCATATTGTTTTCTGATATGAAAAATTATGCACGCAGTTGCGCAACCTCAGAATGTGAAAGTGTTTTGGCTTTCTTGTGCTAAATTTATTGAAGATTACATACTAATTAGATGCTTATCTAAATACAAAAAAAACCCACTCATAGCTAACTTTTTTTTTTCTTTTTTTTTTTTAGTTCTTTAGTATTTATATTGTGCCAATATGTTAAAACATGAAATCCACTCAAGGGAATTATTGTAGGGGAAATCACCCAGCGTGCGTACTGGGCATCCAGACGGGCCAGTGTAGTGTAAAAGTGAAACTTGTAAAGTGGGAAAATGAGATGAAAACCTCTTGCCTCGGAGAGCCCGCCATGGAATTAGTTATCAACCATTACTGACAAACCCAGCCGACTTCATGCCTCTTAAAACATAAAAAAAGATGAGAGCAAAGTGGGGAGGGGTGGTAAAGAGTGCACAAGTGATGTTGGAGGAATTAAAGGAATCTTCTGTATTTGCTGTCACACTCTTTGAAAGTCATTATTAAGGTACAAATGGGTACGTAAAGCTGTGTGAAATCTAACTGCGGCATTAGACAAGACGCTAACAATGAATGAAATACGGTTTTGTCGCTCTTCCCGGTGTGTTGCGGCGTGCCTTTGAGCACTGTAGCTAATGTGGCTATGAGTGCACGTTTATTAAAATGAGGAGGGCTGCGAGTCTGGGGAGCAGAAATCTGGTTTCCCCCCACAGGAGTACGAAGTGTCAGTAAAAATGCTCAGCAGGCGTGAGAAGCAGCCTGCGCCAGGAGTGATCGGGCGGAGAAGGGCAGCAGCGGAACTGCGAGGAGCCCTCTTTGAAAAGCGCAGCAGTAATGACCTGTCCTCTCTGTGTGGCCTCAAGTGGCGCCTAACTCTGCCACCGGGATGTGGCTTTCAGATAAGGCCTGCGAGGGCAACTGGTGCAAGGGAGTAGGGGATCACAGGCTCTAGGTCAGTCTTGTCACACTAGAGAAGTGGGATTGTGCTGGGGCTCTGACAGGTCTGGCGGGGCGGCGAGGTTAGAAGAAGGAGGAGGCGAGGGCACAGAGGGGAAGTCAAGTTGCCTACTGGTCCCCCTAACACCTACCGCCATGTAGGCTTGTGACTCCCTGTGGCAGAAGGATGATTATCTGCATGACAGAACCGGGTGCATTCGCAGCCGGTGACCATGATAGTCCCTGGCATCGAGCATTTTTTAGTTCACTGTCTCATGCTCCTGATAATTTCATGACAGGGTGTCCTGCACAGCTGCAGGGAAGAAAGTGCGGTTGCCTTTCATAAATAATCACTTAGCTAAACCACTGCATGGGACAGACGTGACGTGAAAAGAAAAGGATCACAACAAAAACCCTTGTGGAAGATATAACGGTAATTTAATATTTATGCGTCCATGTCTGCTCCTTTTTGCTGGGTTGCTTCTACCCAGCTGGATAAAGCAGACAAAGGGCCATGTGCTGCCATTTGAGAACCAACAGACTTGAACCATCCAGACGGAACCATGACATCCTGGCAGCATGAAATTACAATGTAATGACTCATTTTCAGCCAGTGGTACTCTATAAGTATAATGGAGTTTCCATTTTATAAGGTACGCTGGCAAAAACGATCTCTGTGTTGATTTCTACAGTTATCTTTAATGGAGGATAAGAAGTGAGGGAGGAAAAAAAATGTTCCAATTGTA
Source organism: Poecilia mexicana (assembly GCF_051168715.1). Taxonomy (NCBI): domain Eukaryota; kingdom Metazoa; phylum Chordata; class Actinopteri; order Cyprinodontiformes; family Poeciliidae; genus Poecilia; species Poecilia mexicana. The sequence continues at coordinate 17,983,666 of NW_028263379.1, forward strand.
GTTTTATAAAGTCCTTAAAAATCTTACATCTGTAACACATTCATATGGGGGTAAAAAAAATTGTGAAACTTTCATTGAAAAGATTGTATGGTCTGTGTAGTTATTCTGTCAGAATAAATAATAGGTAGTGAATTATAGATTGTTAAATTTGAAAGGAAATATGTTCATTGTGGGGATGTTTTTCTGTGTTCAGAAAGATCTGAAATCTTTTTTTTTTTTATGAAGTGAGAAATGTCACTTATTTAGCTGCAGATCTCAGACTGGTCATAGCTGGAAAATTCACTTCCCCATTTTCTAATTAGAGTCTGGCGCCACATAGGCAGAGACAAGGAATCATGGTGAACTATATTATGAACATTTAAAAAAAGCATCATTTTTTTTGACTATGCGTGTAGAGCTGTTGGTGATTACTGTGAAGCTGCCACCAGAGATGTTGCATCTTTTCTGAATTTCTTTCTATATTTCTCTCAGCATTTGTCTGTGTATCTCAGACATAGTTGAATTGTTGTTTTTATTGCCTGCATAAACCGCTCCCCCCACCCCCAGAATATTACCAGTTGCACAATTAGGTTTTGAATATTGCTCCTGTTCTGTAAGTGCTTTATTGTTTAAACAAAAATACATTATTGTAAGTTGTTTGCAATTTTTTTTAATACAATCTAACAGTAATATAAAAGAACTGCATCGTTTAACATGGCCTTGATGTTTCTGTGAGAAAAAAAAATCAATTAAAAAGGTCCTGGTTATTAGTATTAATAAAGTAAAGCTGCTTTCACACTTTCTTATCTTGCCACCAAAACAGGATTAACACCCTCCGGGGCCCCTGTTCACTAAATCTCTGGGGCCCCTAGTCACTGATACTCAGGGAACCAATTTAAAAAATGCACATACCCATGGAAAACCATTATAGATAATATCTTGTACATGATAGTCCCCATCATGATTATCAAATACCAAGTAACTTGTTCATCTGCTCAGTTAAAATCTATCTTCATAACACATATTCACAGATCATTCAAGGTAAAAATACCTAAAATGATGCCAACAAACAATTTAACCTCTGACCCTAGTTTTCACACTTTGTAATATAAAGAAAATCCCAATGTTTGTGAATTGGGATGAGGGTGTAAAATGCACTGTGTACGACTGGTTATGGACAGAGTGAGCGTTTTGTTGTGATGCCACTTCTCATGGTTTTCTTTTCTCATACTTTATGTTTGTTGACCTTCATGGAATGAAAAGTTTAATGCTCTGGGTACAGTCTATGAATTAGTGGTAAAAAACAAAAAGAACAGCCCAAAAAAAACCCTATTTGAGCTGAATTAGAGCTGCGCAATATATCAGAACACGATATCAATAAGTGTAATATTCCACTTGCAAAGAATTATTTAGAAGAGATATGTGAAAGAGTATTAAAATTTACTAAAAGTACGATTAAATATTCAAGTTAATGGTTATACCAGGAAGTAGGCCTTACAAAGATGCTTTTATTTATTTCTTTTATTATTATTATTATCTTTGAAGATAAAAATTGGGTCAGGAAATGACTTTAGACCCCAATTTATGAATACGATTTCTGAAACGCACTTGGATTTTTTAATGGCCCTGCTCAATGACCATTCTCATTTGAATGTACTTCTCTTCACTCCAGTGCTATAAAACAACATAACATTGTTCCAACACTGTCACAGACAATATAGACTACTCTGTGCTGCAGATATTGTAATTCTGAGGTGTGGCATGTGGATGTTAAGGTCAGGGTTCTAGAGGAAAAACAAGACAATCGTTGACTTTACAAATCTGTACTCCAGCTTCAGGCCACATTGAAACTCAAACTTCTTAGTGCTAACAGAATACAGCGGACTCCCTGTACATTTAAACAGAATACAGTTTTAACAAGAAATGCCATTGTCATTCCAGACATTAAAACGGACCATGTTTGACAATTACTCCCAAAACGGCACTTTAAGAAGAAAGCAGTGCCAGTTATTAAACTAAATGTACGCAAACATTTGTATGTCCTATACCGCTACAACAGTGCCTGGACTGCTAAAAAGTGTTCCTAACCTGATATAAATTCAACGAGGTATATAAATGAGATGTGGAGGCTTTTCTTCACCACATCTAACTCTAGTTGCTACTAGTAACTTCTGCTTTATCTTGGACAAAATGAAACATAAGCACTCAAGCTCTCAACAATCAACTTGACCTAACTCAAGAATCATGACATACCCGAGAAGCAGTAATAAATATTTATATAAATGAGGAAGTGGCGTTTCCTTCACAACAGGATTTACTTGTATTCGAGTGATTCCCTCATGTCAGTCACTGGAGACGAGAGTAATTAATTTCAGGGTCAGATAAGCAGCTTGATAATGCTACTGTGGTGGAGTTCTGTGTGTTAAACTGTACAGATGTAAGCAAGAAATCAGTCTTGTAGTCTACATAGGATTCTCTCCAACATCTGCTCTGATGGATGAACTCTTCTACAGTAACCTATTGTGATTTAACAGTAAAGTATGTTCTGGATGTTTCTCAAACTTATTCTCCTTTTATCAATTAAGATAATTACACATAATCAAGAATCAAACGTCTTATTAATCTCACACAGGTGTATTTCCTAATGAGCTAATTTAGTGACAGGATGCACAAACAAAACCAAAACACTAATTACATAGATAATTAGCAAAGGGGAAAACTTACAATATTATTTAAGCAGAGTAAATAACTTACTTTTGTCAAAGTTGTTTTTAACTTTCTTCTGGAGTTTAAAGAAAGGACTCAAGTCCCAATTTGAAGTTACAAAGCTTCATTTTGAGAGGGAGGAGCTTGAAGAAACGCTGATGCCGTCCACATTAGTGGTGCAGAGGAAAACAAAAATAGAACTTCACATGAGCTTTAAATAAAAATAAAAACAAAGACAAACATAAATATATATTTTAGTGCACTCAGAAGCTTTTAATGCAACTGAAACTGTCAAGCTCATCATTTTCGGTCCAACTTAGCGGGTCAGCCTCCTTCCCTGTTTCATGTTCTGTCTCTTTCTGTCCGGGTCAGCACCGAGCTGTTCACCGGAGCTGGAGTCATCATGAAGTCCAGATGATGATCAGGACGTGTCCCACAAGTCAACCATTAAGGGAAACAGAATATTTCATCTTCTATACTAAGCTCTTTAAATTCTGACAGAGAAACTCAGAAAACTGTCATTGTACTGTAGATAAAACCGATTTAAATTTAGATTTAAGGAAATGGCACTTTAGCCACAATATAATACAAACTCATTGTAATATGTATAAAAAATCTGAACTTCTAAATCAGCAAAGTCAGTTAAGTAAGAGATATTTTGACTTGTTGACACATATTCATACAGTTCCTTTAAGCATTACACTTCAAATCATATAATAAAAGCACTTATGAATTTGACAAGATCCAGAAAGGAAGGGTCTAGGAAAAGAGGTTTTTGTGTCTAAACTAATACTTATTTCAGGAAACTTAAATAGAGTTGTACTAAATTTATCTTTGTTTTTTTCAGATATAGATTTTTATAAAAACACACAATACAAACAAAAGAATGTTTTCAAAGTCTGAATAAACTTTGAAAATATGTCAAATTTAAATAGAAAAGTTTATGGATTTTCCATGAACTTTAGCTTTCCACACAATCACCTGGCACTCAAAAAATAATACAAAAAATACTTAACCGCTTTTCTAATGAAAATAGTGTCACGTTTTTTGGTTAATAACTGGTTTCTCTGTTGAATCCCATTTCAGTTTTAACATAAAAAGCTGCTTGAGGACAAAGAAAGTTAATTAAAAATATCAAAATCAAAAACTATCTATCAAAACATAATCCTCTTTATTTAAGAGCCACAAAAATATATAAAAAAAAAATGTTGAAAGTGCTGGATTTGTTTTAATTGAGCCTACTAAACATGCAAAAAATAAGCGTGGATATCAGGTGATCAAAAGAAGGAAGAAAGCTTTCTCAAGAACAGTGAATCTGAGAAAGCGAAAATGACATGAATTCAGTGGACTAAAAGTAACGCCTCTCTAAATGCCATGAAGAACATCTGCAGGTCATCTGTTTTGGTGTCCTGTTATGTTCTGCAATTACCTCAGCAGTGATTGAGCATAATGAGTCTTAGCAGTACAAACAAGATGACATTTTCAACAAAGCAGAGCAACAAAAGGGTCTGACAAAGATCACTGAATCATAAACATTATTAGATTATTTAAAAGGAGGTTTTAGGTGACGGTTCAGAGTATTTGACCTACAAATTTTTTTTTTCTTTTGTTCTCTGTGTGTGCCTGTGCATTAATGACGTTTGGGAAGTAAAATGTACATTGCTGTACATTCAGTAATTCTAAGCAATATCAATGCCAATGATTTCATTTTTTGTTTCTACTTACGGAGTCAAATAAGGACCAAGAATTTCTGTGTGATATTACCAAGTTCCATATTTTTATTTCTAGCCTTCCACCGAGGCCTACAAATTATTATTCAACTGGAGTTTGTTTATTTTCTGTCTTACGGGGTATTTTCAGCTTGAAGTTAATAATATGTTGCTGATTTATTGCTTTAGAGCTTCAGGAAAACAACTCACTGCCCAAATAAAAGTCTTAAAATAAATAAAACAACATTATTTTTTTTTTCTGGGCAGAATCAAGTGAAGGACAAAAACTCAGTGCAGAGCAAGCATCGTAAATCCAGGACAGTTACCGTTTGATAATATCAGCAGGGTCATTGGGGGTATAAATGGGCTCAATAAAAGTTTACATTTTTTACGGTTGTATCTGTAGCAACTGAACAGCTTTAGAACAAAATCAACATCATTCATTCTATGCACCGTATATATTTGCCAGATGCCTCTAGGTATTTTAGCGAAAGATTTAGCCACCCTGACACTTCCATCAGTGGTATCCTTGTACGTTGTTGCACATTTAACTGCTTTTCACTGTTGCTGATATGATGTAAGGAAGCCAAAACCATTTACGGAGAGCCACCGAAGTCTATTTTATGCTGGCATGTCACAACTCCAAACACTTTTTGATGCATTGTCTGGTGAACCCTGCAGAATAATCCAGCGGTTCTACTGGCCTGCGTGGAAAATGTGGCACAAGAGTGAATATTTTCCCCAAGGTTTAGGTGGGATTTGAAAGGTTGGGGAACACGTAGAACTGTTGGCAGATGATGCAGCAGGGAAAATGACTTATCTGAGAATAAGTGCCAAACAGGCTCTCAGAGTGAGCTATGACAACACTCCAAGAGATACTGTGAAGTGCTGAAAGCTTTGCGGTAGAGTACAAATCCAGTGCATCAAAGTGGGGAAGGGAGGCTCCGGAAAGGTCTTCACCTTTTGATTTTTTTAGGTATAATGGCGATTGATATGTCAATTGTGTTATCATGTAGTAAAGTTAAATCTCACAGAAATGTCAGTTTATTGAAAAGTGCATATCTGCATGAAACACTTTTTGCACGAATTACTGTATCGGCATAGCTTGGCATGCGTGTGATCAGCTGGTAAAACTGCTCAGGTGCTGAGGAACCCCAGGTTGCTTTAAAAGCAGCCTTCAGTCTGTCAGCATTGTTGGATCTAATGTATTTCATCTTCCTCTGTACAATACTCTATTGATTCTCTATGGCAGAAGAGCAAGCTCAATCACATTACTGGCCAAAATAGACCGTGTCATGGGCCAAAGAGGATAAGGGTTCAATCGTAAAACAGCTTTTCTTTATTTTTTTGGTCATTTTAGGCATTTAAACTGTGGTATTATTGTAGCTATAATTAACAAAGTGACTAAAAAATTCACTTATTTCACTAAGTTCTTGAAATAAAACACATTACATAGAGATACACACAGTGGGATGTTTCCAGTCATTTATGCTGTGATCATTTTCAATTCACAGCTAACGCAGACATGATATTCAAGACTAGAACATTATGCAACACCAGCAAAGACACATTTTAGAACCGAATTGTCAGCTTTTACATTTTATGTAAGGGGGCTTAAAGCCGGAAGTGTTAAAAACTTTTGTACTTGCTGGAAAAAATGACAGGACACAAAAGTAGCAACAAAATTTGTCAGAGGGCAATGCTTCGTTTCTCAGCTGAAAGCTCTTTGATGCTTGTCCTCGAGTTCTCAGCTGCCAAAAATCTTAACATGTTTGGTGTTGCATATGGGTAAGACAGATCTGTGCACCGTCTTCTTTGTCTTCAATTTCAGTGAGATGCACCTGTACAGTTTATCTGTTTTTTTCCCCCCGCAAATATTAAGTAGAAAGTTAACACAACCATCAGTTGATAATTAAGATAATTTTCTCGCTTGCGGCTAAATATTACTTACCCTGTTGTGGTCACATATGCTTTTCCTCTGAGCAGATTAGGTACCCATGGGGCCACCCTGACAACATCAAAGTTAAAAAAAAAAACAATGTGTGTGCATGAGCTATTAATGTTTATAGTGAAGGTACTTAGAAAGCAAGAATTAGAGACACATTACCCTTATAATGGCGGGGTCTTTGCCTGTCTTAATTTTTAGATCAAACAGTATAAAAGAAGATTCTTTTCCAGCTAAATATAGCATTTTTTTTTTTTTTACCAATGATCAAATCATACCACATGACTCAAATAAAACAAATAGCTCTAATTTATCCAGGTTAGCATACCTGTGTGACAACATCCCGGGGGAACAGAGCAAAGTTTCAATGCGACTACAACGGAAGATTCTTCATTGTGGCTGCAATTTAGTTATCACATTGTCACACCTCATTACCTTGTTGTATTGAAAAAAGTAGCTCATTCTCCTGCAGTAGTACTGCACTTTGTAGTCACAGCTTAAGCATCCCATTATCACGTCTCGTAGCAGTGGAAAAATATTCCTACCACTAATGACCCTAAATACTCTCCATAAGCATCTGCTTAACTATAGCTATAATTCTGAGATGTTCTAAACATTTTCCGCAGGCGCTCCTTGGACTACAAATGATTATATTTGTTGCACTAACATTTCAACAAAATTCACACACATAGCTGGTGCCTGTACTGGCTCAAGAATTAATGTACTGGGACCGTATGGGGAAAAAAACAAAAAATCCAGCTTATCTTTTGTCCAATTGTACGTGCCTAAATCTATCCTAGGCATACAAAAATCAGACATCAATATGAATAAGACAGTGTCTTATCTTTTGTAATTGATTTGGTGTAAATAAACCAATGCAGTTTTCCACAGTACCATAAAATCAGTTTAAGCTTTTAACTAAAGAGCCCATAAAGAATATGAATTTTTTTTTTACTGACTGTAAAAATGACAGTAATTTTTTTTGTGTGTGTCTATGAACCCAATAAAAGAAATCAAAAAGCATTTAACTAAATTTTATTTCATGCGAAACAATTTACACGTTGGCTTGTCAGACCTTAGTTTTTTTTTGTGGCTTTTCTTAAACATGCTGCACAGGTTGGTAACTGAAAGAAAAAAAAGAAACACCTTACTATATATAAAACGACACCTGAAAGAAATTCCAAAGTATTCTCTCAGGTGCAGGTCAATTTAATTGCCTTTTTTTTTTTTTTTTTTCCTAAATTGAAAACTGATGCTCATCTTCAACTTCTTTCGAATGGACTTTCTTCTCTGTTTCTCATGGAGCTCCTCTATACTTTCCATTCTTATTGGTTTCTTTGTGTCTGCCATTACATTTCTGCAGCCTCATCTTGATAGCCACAGCTGACTGCAGGCGGTGTCCCTATGACACACTTGCACAGCAAATGGCCCAAAACATAGCCTGAAACATCCCCAGCACTATTAAAAAGCCAATTCAGGCTAATGGAAGAACTTTGGCCCACAAAGTGGCAATCAGACGCTAATGTGCAGGGATATTTTTAAAGACAAAAGAAAGCATCAAAGAGCACTTTTTACATCTATCTATCTATCTATCTATCTATCTATCTATCTATCTATCTATCTATCTATCTATCTATCTATCTATCTATCTATCTATCTATCTATCTATCTATCTATCTATCTAAAAATAATTACTTGTGCATGCTTGACTTAAGTGTTTGAATGTCTTCATGTGGATTATGCTTCAATATTAAAATGCCACAGCGGTTACACAGTAGACACTGCAGGAGTGGATTTCATCAACATGGCCTGCTATAAATCCAGGGCTCAGGAGCGGCTACAGTTTATCACATGCACAAATCTGTTCCCCTTTCTTACTTGATCCATTCGCTGATACGCAAAGGAATTCAATCAGGCCGAGCTTACGGACATAAAAAGGATTTCTCATTGCTGTGGTGGGACTCCGGTACTGAACTGACTTAAAGAGCTCAGCGGACCTTTAAGGAGGGCCCTTTGTTGCGCATCATTGAAGGTGCCCCCAGGCCTTTTGCCCAGATACTGAGTAAATGGTAACACTTATCATATGTCCAACCTGACTGATTGCTTCCGTCCAGGCTTCAATGAGAACGGAAAAGGCAGTACACACTTATTTTCTCGGTCTCTCACTGAAAAGGACTCCATCAGTGTGCCTCTGCTGATTTAAATCTGCGTAACTGCAATAAAGTGAAGGTGTGATATCATCAAGCAAAAGGAATAGATACAAATAAAAAGATGGCGGAAGTTAACGGGCCTACTCCATTATAAGTTAATGTTAAACAATACAGAGCAACAGGGATTTTCTTTTTGACATTGTGGCATCAGCTTTTAAATCGAGCTCAGAATCTTTAGTTTTTTGTGATATTTGTTAAATACCAGCATGAATCATAACAATGCAGTATATCACAGAGGTCCTGTGGAGCTCTGGCATCAACATCAGTATCGAGTTATTGGATTTCAAACGTCCTGCTCCAAATGGTTTGTTCAGACCAGGTATTTAAATGCGTGCTGAGTGACCACATGGATGTTCGCTCGGAGGCATACAGCGAGGTCACTGTACGCCTCCGATGCTTAAATCTGATTGGACAGAACCTCGATAATCCACACAGACATGTACGGGAAGCAGCGCAGCCAAGAGAGCTGCTATAAAAAAAAAAAAATGAGTATAGACTATTAGAAGTGATTGGTAAATTTATTTGAACAAAAACTATACTTTCTGTTGCAAATACATATGTAGTGTTTAGGCCTGCAGAGAAGGCCCTGACGGCCCACCACTGTTCAATCATACCTCTGACTTGTCTTCTGTGTTCGTTGGCCTTTAAAATTCTTTATCCTCACCACTGTTCCCTAAAAAAAAAACCTTTGAGGCCTTCATAAAACAGTCGTATCTACACTAGGATCAAATTATACACAAGTGGAATCTATTGATTAACTACGTGGCCTGATACACGCCACACCTACAGAATTACATCAGGTATTTGAAGTATTTGAATCTCAATCAATATTAATACAAATTTGTATCCATCAACGTCCTCTGTAGGTTTAAAACATGGCTGTCTGATGTGAACTGCATCTCCCTCCGTCTGTCACAGTTATGTGCAAGCTGGGGGTGTTTGAATGTGTGAGGCACTGAAGCCACTCTGATGAGAAGACAGGTTCTGTTCGTGCGAGACAGACTTGTGTCTTTGAGTCCTCCGGCAATGGCAGACAATATCTGGACACACAAAACAGGGAGCCATTGCAATGTTTATCACAAAACCACGGGGGGAGAGAATAGCATTCACCTATACGCTTCAGTTTGGTTGCTCTTGTTTAAACATTAAAGGTGGACACCGTTTTATTTAAATCGCTGCACCCTACACCACTTGTTATTGGAAAAACAGATAGAAGCATTCATTACTGCAAATTATGAGACGAACACATTTCTAAAAAAAAAAAAAAAACCTCATAAAGGTTAAGGCTGCAACATTTAAGCTTAGCTATATGTGAGAAATCTGTCCAGGAGAAAATGCAATATACATATATATTTTTTTATTTTTATTTTTTTTATTTTTTTATTTTATTTTATTTTTTCAGATATATATATAATTTTTTAACGTGTGTGATTTGTTTGTCTTTTCCTTGAACTCAATGCTTCTTACTGACTGAGAAACATTTGTTTTGGTTGTCACCTGACAAAATGGGCAGAAAAATAAAGGCATAGAACTATTCATACTTATTTGCTGACATTTCTATCAATTTAACTCACAAATTGTGTGAAAGCACTGACATTTTTAAAGTCTTACTCCTCGCTATTAGTTACTGCGAGGGTGCTAAATAAGATTAAGCACAATGTGAAGGATACATTTTGTCAATGTGTTCATACAAATGGATAAGAACCACACATATGTCTCAGAAATTAAATAAGTTTTGCTTACTGCTTTTATTTTATTTAATATTTCTGTGTTTTGTTTTGTTTTTCACCAGAAGTGCTTGACAGAACATACTAACCACTGATATAAGCTTGAAAACTTTTCATTAAAGCTATCACATGTCACACCAGCCATATATATATATTTATATATATATATATATTTTTAACATCAGGGAGGTTTATTACTAATACTCTTATGGGCATATTGACAAGGGAATTTGCGAGGGCTAAATGTGGGCAAACCAGAGTTTCCATGTCCGTCTAATTCTGAATTTAGACACAAGCGTGGATCTGCACCTAAAATAGGTTCACCAAACAAACAGCTTTGCTCTGCACTCAAGCAGTTTGCACACATTTAACTCCCCATTTTCAGAAATGGTTTGTTTGGTATGAAGACTGCACAAAAAAACAAAAAACCTGCTGAAAGAAGGTAGCAACAGTAATGCAGGCGAGGAAAAAATGAAAAAAAAAAGTGCCTTGCTGCACTTCTGACTTTGAATCCATCCTCTCTCCCAGTAAGTTGTACTTGATATTTCAGCAAAAAAAACAGTCATTTCTCTTAAATACATTTTAGGCTTATAGTCAGTGTGCAAAATCATACTATCTGTTAATGTCTCAAACCTTATGATTGCAAAACCAACAGATGCTTTAAATGCAGAGATTAATAGAGAAAAGTAATTAAAAAAAATGACTGAATAAACAAGCTCTAGCTGTACTGTGCAACTCGGGTCAGGTGTAGATGCATGAGGCAGGTGTCAGTGGAAGGTGTGCTATGAATTCAAAGCCTGTAGTGAATGAGTGCATATCTAACACCCCGCAATAGAAAACCAAAGAACCTTTTTCACTGATAATGGATTTATAAACCGATGAATTTTTACCTTCAGTAAATGCTGTTTATGACTGAATCAGTTAAAGGAATGCATCATGCCACTGCCCTTTATAATTTGAAACATTACTTAGTGATTTATAAAAACCATTTCAACATACTTCTCCAGTCATTCGCTTCATGTCACAACAAGGAGTTCTCCGTTAATTAAAGTGGAGTTTGCCCTGGTATGTAATTCCCCCCAAAATGGACAGGGGAGGGGGAGGCGTTATGTGAAATTGACTTTTTTGAGCTTTTCATCATGTTATAATTTTCTACCTTCATCAAAACTACAGTGATCCCTCACCTAACGCGGTTCACCTTTTGCGGTCTCGCTGCTTCGTGGATTTTTTTGTGCAGTTTTTTTTTTTTTTTCTTACACAGTGCATTGTGTTCTGCGTCCTGATTGGCTAAACAGTCTCCGAGCTCCTTCTCTACCTGTGTGCCAATAACGTTACGGTATTTAAATATAAGTAATACAGCTTGGCCATTCAGGAGATGAAAGCTGAAAACTTTGAATGCCTGCTGGAAAAAACTGTGGCCAGAGGCAGCAAAACCCGACCGGAGGCTCGCTTGACGAGATCCATCGCTCTGCCGTAGATACAGCTGTGAATCTCGCGGGGCAGGTTGGAGGAGACGACTTTAATGATACGATTCCGGATCACATTAAGGCCCGATTGATGAACACGCAAAACAGGTTTTGTTCTTTGGTTTCAGTGTAGAAATGCTGTATAATAATTGTAAAAACTAAAGGCGACTATTTCGCGGATTTCATTTATTGTGGGTTATTTTCGGAACGCGACCCCCACGAAACACGAGGGATCACTGTAGGGCTGAAACGATTCCTCGAATGATTCGAGTACCTCGATTACTAAAATTCCTCGAGGAAAATTTACCTGCCTCGAAGCTTCGTTAATTTATGTTTTATTAGTTAGCGCACCGTGTTCCGGCCGGGACTTCATTTGCGTTGCGCGGAGCTCTCACTTCCGCCTCTGAGTTGTTGACAAAAGCTAAGTCTCAGCGGCACAAAATCCAATCTTCAAGACTGGCCCGTGGGGATTTTATTGATTGATGATAATGCCCGACTTTTTATCGTTTTTGGGGAACCAATAAGCATCCTTAAAATGACTGGGGGAATGCCTGGAGTACGGCAGCATTTCTCCTCCGGGGCTGCTGGTTGAAAGCGAACGGCGGGAAGAGCGCTGAGGTGAGCGGATAGACTGAACAGGGCGGGCGGCTGAGTAGCTGATGCTTACCGTGTAAATGTAGCTTTACCGACGAACCGCACAATAAATTTCATATCCCGGTCTGAAGAAACGGGTGGCGGAGCGCATCGTACATGGCTGGTAGATGAGTTTCTGAGTGTGACCAGTGAAGGTGTCGTAAATATCCCGTATTGCTTCCCCCCGTGTTCGTCCCCCGGTCTAACGGTTCGTCAGTCCGCTGGTCTATTTCCTCCCCTCCACCCCATCTTACGTTCGTTCATTCGCCCTCTCCTCCCACTCCAGGCGCCATTTCCCGTATTTTCAAACCCAAAGCGTGACAGGTTAGGTGGCAAGGTGAGTTTAATTAATCTATTAAACTCACTGAAGATGAATACATAAACTAAAAGCTGGATTGTAGACATTTTTATAAGCATATTTGTGAGCCTGCCTCTTTGTTATTAAATTCAATATAATTTCAGATTTTTCTATAACTTTTCTTCTGGTTAACTTAGAAAGTGAGCTATTATTGTTACAGGTTAGTTTTCTAAACTACAAAAAAGCAACTGTTAGGGATGCTCAAATATGAAAAATTGGACTGATATTGATATCTGATAGTAACACCGGTATTATGCCAGATTTACCAATATTTCATTTTATAATTTTTTTTATCCGATTACTCGATTAATCGTAAGAATAATCGATAGATTACTCGATTACTAAAATATTCGTTTACAACAGCCCTAGATCACTGTATCTCTGCAGTGTTGCTTTCAGTCTTTCATGTATGCTTGAAGAATCTCTCCACAGAGCTTTTCCTTGGAGCTGCAGCATCAGCTTTTGCTCCACACGTCACTCTTTCCCCACTCCGCTCCACCAGACTAGTGGCAGCAGCAATTAGTAAACACCTGGTGGATCTGCAGGACTTATCATAAGAGCTACTTCTCAGTTCAGCGCTACTGAAAACAGTTGTTAATGGCTGCCGTGCTTAAGGTCAGAAGGAGTCTGAGTTTCTTCAGACTTTTAAATCATGTTTGATATATGCATCATTTTTATAACAATCGAAGATAACAGTTACTCAATTGTGATATAAAATAGAATTATATGCACCTAGAAAATACATCAACCATCCCTTTAAATTGCTTCAAATTTAGTTTTGGACCTAAACTCACTACATTACTGGTTTTTCAAATATGTAGTTAGAGCTTTAGAAATTGTCTGTTACAGCCAAGCAGTGTTGAGATCTGAAAGTACAAGTATAAACACAAATTAATTTTCTGAGAGCATAATGATATCCATGGGATATACTCTAAATTATAACTGAAACTTTTCAAATCTCTGCAATTTGTGACACAATTAATTTGTTGAAGATTTTTACATAAATAAATGGAACAATAAATATAGCTTTTACATAGCTTAGGTTTGAATTTATGTAAATACAGCATTCCAAAAAAGCCTAGGGTACACCGTGGTCAATTAAAAGTAAACTTTGTGAATGATCAAATCCAATATGGAAGGAATTAGGAGAAAAACCTTCTTAAACAATCTGTTTGCAATGGGTTAAAATGGTTTGAAAAAGGAATTGATGTTTTCAGCTGAGAGCCGAGACAGTCAGTCTGCTCCTTATCGGTGCAACAGTGCATGACCCAGCTGGGAGTGATGAATATTACAAAGCCTAGAATTAATCATGTTCAGCAGATTCACTGACGTTATTTATTAATTTAAGCATACATTTTAATCTGGGCTTAGAAATATTCTTGTTACTTTTGCATCAGTCAGATGTTTAAGGTGGGCCCACACCAATATCACCACTGGTTTATGCTCTGTGTGTGAAATTCAAACTATATATCGTGAGTGTCACTGCATGAGCTGCTATGCAAATGGCGTGTACCCAGTCCAAGCACACGCTTGTTACAGGATACGAGGTTGAAAAACACAGAAATAGATCAGGAAGGTATGTGCTGCTTGTCCCTCTGTGAAAAGAAAACTCCACTGGTGCGGAGTGGTTTGCATATCATTTCAGTGGTACCAGATCCACCTTTGAAACTGGTGCACCCATCCATGTGATTTCTTAGAATAAATAAATGTAAAATACGACAAATAAATGAAATAAATAGGACTTAAGATAGAATGTTGTGTTAAATAATTAACAAAATAGTGAAAGTTGTGACCACACTCCAAAATAAACCTAAAATGACAAATAAGATGTTTTCTAATAGATATTTAGAGAGATATGTTCAATTAATATTTTTCCTTTGTTTTCTTATGTAAGCTAAAATTACGTCAGAGCTTTCACAAAGGATTTTTTGATGGATTTTTTGACTTTGTCAATTAAAGCTGTCAGAAAGTAAAAAAAAAAAAAAAAAAAAGTCTCAGTGGGGCTTGAGGAATGTGGCGGTGGTGGAGAGCCAGCAGAAAAATCTTACATTACTGAAGAAAACCTCCTGGTTTCAATCCAGGACTGTCATGTTTTTGGACGGCTAATGCGTTCGCGCATATTTCCATATGTAAGCTGGCCCATCCGAAGAGTGATGGATGCCGTCCTTCTAAACGAGCCGAGGCTTTCCCCTAGACTATTTCCCAGTTAAATTCAGTCTAAAAAGAATTTCAGTATTTAATGTCATGTACACACCAGAACACAATAAAAAAGAAACTTGCTGTTAATAAGAAAATATGACACATTAATCTAGGCCATTAAAATGTACAAACAAGACTGTATACCAGCCTTAATGCTTCAAAGTGATTCATGTAGATGGGGAAAAAGCTAGGTGCTACTAATCTAATGCACTTCCATCAATATATCTGAGCACCTCCACAAAACCAGAAATTATTTAGTTTGTTGCTATGTAGTGTGCATCCATGTGTGTGTTACTATAATGCCCAGTAGGAAAGACGCGATGATGGAGGGTTTTAAGAAAGCAATCGGTAACTATATTCATGAATATTCTATTGGTTTTAAAAGAAAAAATGATGGCGATCCCCCAGTAGTCAGTGTTTACAATGAATTTGGATGCCTTTTTTCATTTCCAGAAAATGTTAGATATAATTAGACTTTTCCCAGAGTAAGTTAGCTTATTTATTTTCCGTACATATATGTGTTTATCATTAATTTTCTGTCTCATCCAACAAGAAAAGGTAAATAAGTAAACTAGCCATTTCTTATTGTTTTATTCATGTCTCCCTTAATTGTTATGCTTCTGTCCCTGTTCATTGTATTTTTACTCTCACTTGTTTCCCCACATATATTTCTTCTTATATACTTTTGACTGGTGAGAATATGCTATTGTTCTGGAATGTTATATACTGATGATGACCTACTCTATCCACAGCAGAAGACTTTCCATACAGTTCATACGTCTTCCTACAGCTGAACAATCCACAACAATGAAAAAGAATTGGACAGACAAGACCACAGTAGAGATTTTGGATTTTAAAAGCTTGATTCTAAAAATTTAATGGTATTAAATAATACTTTATCGTTTCTTCTCCCCAAATGGCTGCTAGTCCAGTCAAAGCAAATTCCTTGCCACGTATCTACCTTAAGAGGTAGATACTATTATCGTTCAGGTAATCATCTGACTTTCTGATACTTTATGGAACATAACAAAATAGGCAGTGCAAATTTAAATCCTGGGTTAAAATTGTAAGTTAGGCTCTTTTTAGTGGAAATTATAACTGATCTTCCCTCCTGTTTTGATAAAAACGGTCATCAGGAAGATTTTTTTTTAGGACTGAAAAGACTAATTCATAACCGTGTAATTGCTCTGGATAAGCCAAATTTACAGGTATGGTTGTTTTACAGTCCACATATACTTTTTGTTTGTTTGTTTGGTTGGTTGGTTCTCTGGACTGTGTGTAATGCTTTTGTATTGTTACAGTGCATCAATTTCCTGGTAGAATTTCTGTCAGGAAGGAGGAGGAAAAACTTGAAATTGAATCACTATTGTAACAATGGAAACCTCACTTCCATAAATATTGATTCTCCATCTATGGAATTCGACAAATATAATTTAACTCTCAGCAGACAAACCTGGAGTAAACAAGAATCACACGTTAAAAGACAGGAGGGCTAACTGCATTGAGTAAATGCTGTTTCAAGGCTACAGAATGTGATTTTAAAATGAAGCCGGTCAGCAAAAATACAGAAAGATTTTATTCCCAGTCATAAAAATCCTTCGTTTTATTGGTGAGTTAGACTTGGACGTAGGGTGTGTTTAACTGATAATTATCTTAAGAATAAATGTGTAGGATGGATTGGAAGTGCAAATTTTCAAGTCAAATAAAGTTTAGTCTTTTCTTCTATTACTTAAACATAGTGTGTTTTCACCTTTTTACTCTCTGTTGTGCCTTGGTTTAAAAAGAAAAAGACAAGCAAAGAAAAAAAAATCACTTTCATGTTTGTATTTCATTTATTCCATTTTCACTTGTTGCCATTGTTACCGGAGGTTTTCTTTTAAATTCATATTTCCTGGCCCTTTAATGAGAAACAATATCAAATACCAATGAAAGGGCATCCACCTTTTGGAGCTATTTATCTTTGCAATTCATTACCAAGGAAAATGACAGTCAAAAGTACCATTGTCCACACTGGCTTTTGATAAGAAAAGATATGGAGAGTAGCACAGAATAATTTTTTATTTCTTTTACAGCTCTTTGAACTCATCTTTGTTGTTCATCTTGGTTGTAAGCGAGGTCATTAGTAGACAGCAAGCAGTGCTGAGGGCACAATCTGTCTGCATATGCTGCAAAAACAAAAATAATTGGTGTTGATTGATATCCACTTTTTTATCACTGCTGCTTTAAACTTTATAGACTCTTAATAATGTTGATTTGCGTATGAGCAATGATTTTTTTCTCGTTGCAGAAAAAACTGTTTTCTTCTATTCGGGGTAAAACCTTGAGATTCTTGGACTAAAGAATGGACTACAACCTGTAAGGCAAACTGTACTTGAGTCGAAAGTTTAGAGCCTTTTTTTAATGATCGGGATTATTCACAGCAACAAAATAATAATCACTAATCAGTTACTCTCCCATGAAGAATTAGATCTATCTGTCTGTCCTTCTGTCTATCTATCTTATTTTGTTAGTGCAAATAAATATATTTACTGTGAGATATAAATTTAAACACAAAGGAAAAGATGGTTAAAGTTACACGTCCCCTGATACTAACGCATTTTTTTTTTCATGATTTGTTCTATAAATATGTGACCCATTAACACAACACTTACCCATTTCGTCTGTTCTCCGAGGTCACAGTACTAATACTGGAGGAATGATGCTGTCAGCACATGGGGTTGGCTTAAGAGTGTGTTATAATCCCTCCATGATATGCTCGCGAACAAAACAGAAAGGTGAGAAGCACGCCAGGGGCTGAGGGGGCAACTAGGCGCAGAGCAGCAGCCCCTGCAGTGGCCACTGTGCTGCCTTTATTAGTTTAGCCTCATAAGCTACAATCCGTTGAGAGTGTGTATATGAAAAATAAAAGGAAGTAAGTTTTTTTTTTTTTTTTTTTTTTTTCCTTTCTTCTTGATTTTGCCTTAAATACTGTAAACACCATGAGTTGTCGGTTACAAAAAGGCTGTTGGACTGACGACTTAAAAATAGTAATTATCACTTGGATTCTTGAATGCATGATGAATTATAAGACTTAAAAAAACAACTTATTCCTATTCATAAAAGCTGGTTTAAGAACTGACATGCAGATTATTCTCTGTGGCAGCAGCATCCCCGCTGTTTTTATTACTAGAGAACAGGGAGTGAAAGGGTCTAGCTCAAAATGTTTGTTACTGTTGTAAAAGATCAAGGACATTATTATCATGATAAGCAACATTTGTATTTTTATTAGTCAAAAAATATGAAGAGAGTATAACATTAATGAACAGAGTCATACTAAGAGGAGACCACCAGAACAAAAAAAAAAAAAAAAAAAAAACACTCCCCCCTGAAAATCAAGAGTTTCTTGGATACTTATTCAATCTTCAAGAGTGGAAGATTAGATACAAACATGTTGTTTAGTAAGACTGTATTTGGAAGACGCATCTCTACCCAGACTTTAATTTATGTTGCGTTCATGAACAATCTGTTCAAATGAACAAATGATTTGAGTGAACAAAATGAAGGAAATCATTTCAACAACTGAAATGATTTCGGGTGAAACTTCTGCGTTCTGACAGCTGATAAATGCGCGACGACGACGCGCCACTCCAGCAGAGTAGCTGTACTGCAAATCAGGCCGAAAGCCGTCTGCGGCGCACGAACGGCGCGGTGTGCTGCGCGTCAGGACTCGAGTCATTCGCACTGAGTTAGGCAGCGTCGTTATTATCACTGCGATTCTTGTCGCAAAGCAGGAACAAACCATTTCCTGCTGCGTGAATGACAGTTTGACGTGAATCGGGACGTGATCAATTTATGCTGTGACACAGCGCCGCAGCACAGTACGTGAGTCGCTTGCTACACAAATTAATAAATTTGCACTGTCCAGTCCCCTGGGACTAGTGGGTCTATTGCAAAGCAACATAGTGTGCTTCATTTCACAAGAGAGTGGGTGCATGAGGTTTTTATTTTTATTTTTTTATGTGGCTTGACAGAACATTAGCAAGTTAGTTGGAGAAACAAAGAGAGCGACGCACTGTGCTGGAGAGGCGCTGTCACAGCATGAGCGGGTCACATCCAGTCGTCCAATACGAGGACTGTGCTGGAAGACGCATTTCTCTGCACAAACAAACCTTATGATCCCGTGAACAGATTCTTATGATTGGATTAGTTTAATGTGCTCATAAAGAGTCAATACTCTCAAATTAACAGTTGTTCCCCTCAAATGGTGGTTTCTGTAGATCCTGTTTCAATGTTTCTGCATAATATTCTTTCCTCAAGTTACAGTCCATTTGATGAAGTGAACAGTCCATTTGGTGAACCTTGTGTTGCCACCCTCATAATTCACAGTTGGGACGGTGTTCTTGGGTTTGCAAGCTTTCCCATTTGTTTCTGAAAGTTTTATGAATGGTCATCATGAAAATACATTTTTTTTTATTTTTTGTTTGATCAGACATGCCTCCAAAAGGAAAAGTTTTCGTCCCTCTGTGCATTTCCAAATGTAATCTAGCTTTTTTAAATGCTCCTTTTGGAGTAATACCTTCTCTCTGAGTAGCCACCTAGCCCATGTGAATCCAATACCAATTTCACTGCAGATACAAGCACCGTCTCTCAGTCTTAATTCAACATTTTCTCAAGGTCTTTTCCTTTTCTTCTTGGATTGGTACACACATGTTGCACCAAAGCACATTCATCTCTGAGAAACTGAACTTGTCTCCTTTCTGAATAGTATGTCTGGATATTTTTATGGCATTTAAAATTGGGTATTATGATTAGAAAAAAATCCAAGAATGTGTCACCTTCAGGTTTTTCGAAATTTTTCCGTAGGATGGAACAGAGTTGGTGAGGACCAGAATTCTGTTTCTGATATCTCAACTGAATTAATACAATTTTTGAATGATGTCATTGAAGGCAGCAGATGAGGTGTGCACAAACAGATTAATATGTGTGTCTAATTTACTCAGATGTTGTGAATGAACTCATAAGAAGCTTCCTTAACTACTTGCACTTAAACCCCCAAGCCTCTTTTTAAGAGATCTGCTAAAATAATTGTATGCCCAACATGAATGAAACATATTTCACCAACTACAAGGTTTATTTGAACAGATCTGGTATCGAGGCAAAGGTAACACTCCACAGAATACCCCAGAGGTCTAAAATCAACATTGATGTTACTGTGTGGGAGGGAATAAACATGGCATAAAATATTTTAAAAACCAGCTGAAAACTTTCCCCAGCTGTTATGTCATTAAGTTATTGTGCTTCCCGTACTTGTTTTTAGTCTTTGTATAAGTTGACATTGATTTTTGTTGTACAGTGCTTTGTGATTTTATGTCTGAGAAAAACACTTTATAAATAAACTTGACTTACTACTTACCCTCTAACGGAAATAATAATAATAATAATAATAATAATAATAATAATAATAA
Organism: Poecilia mexicana; assembly: GCF_051168715.1. NCBI lineage: Eukaryota > Metazoa > Chordata > Actinopteri > Cyprinodontiformes > Poeciliidae > Poecilia > Poecilia mexicana. The sequence goes on from NW_028263379.1 coordinate 18,004,042, forward strand.
TAATTAATTTCCAACTAAAAATACACTTTGCGACTTAAATATCCCTTTGAAGGTTTACAGTTGCAATTCAAAACCTCTGGCAAACTACACCGCAGGCTCTGACCATTTTCTGTACTGACTTACACTGTACCAAATGAAGAATACAAGTTTTGGAGAGTGCTATGTTGATATATGTCCAGGTTAAAATTTCCAAATTGGCCATTTAAAAGATTTTTTTTCTTCTCAACCGCCATCAGAGAGGATGACCCACGGAGGATGAGGATTAGAGACGTTCCCCCCACCCCCGCAGCGGGACACTGACGGTGGAGAGGATGCCTGAACAAGTCAAGAGCTGAAGTTGGAGAAGTGGAGGCGTGTTGAAGCTCAGCCAAGGAGCAGGTACAGATAGGATGTAGGACCTTGTGATTGGAGGAGATGAGGAGAAAACCGATGCTGATTGGCTAGGCCAGAGGTGCATGATGAGATGACTGGCGGTGCAGGTGAGATGGAGATTCTTCCCGTTTGAATTTACGTCTGGGTTGATATTAATTTAATCAACAACCAATTGTTTTTACAATGTAGAGTCAAATCAGATTGAATGAAAATAATCCACATATGTAGGGGAAGATATTGATAGATTTTTGGACGTAAATTGATAACATGTAATTGAACAAATGGCATTCTTTAGGCTGTAAAAATACGTTGCAGATTCTGATAGTGTTTAGACCTGCAGAGAAGGCCTTGCAGGACCTGCCTGTGCTGCACTGTGCAAATGAAACATTCAGTTTTTGCTGAGGTCGTTCTTCCCGTGCTAATCTGACAATGCCTTCAATAGCCTATGGAAAATTCCGCCATCCAATTCACCCGATGTTGTAATATTACATTTTCACAAAACCTTTAAAAACCCCGAAAACATTACATTTTCATCTCTAAAGTACTCCTACTGAATTATCTAAAAGGTCGAATTTGCTAAATGTGATCATGCTTTTGGATGTTTGTGTCTTCCCCACACTAGCAAAATGTCCAGTCCTATAATGAGATTTGGATGCACAAGGTAAATGTTGTGAATGTTGTAGCTTTTCAGAATTTGTGTTCTTGTAGAATTTTCATTTTGTGTTAAAGCCTCAGATAGATGAATTTTTCCAGATTGTTTTGCAAAGCTTTTGCAGAAAAAGAAAGAAAAACCCAACAGCCTGCGGAAAAAAAAAAAAAATCTTCTAGTGACGAGTTTCAAATCAATGCTTTAATAAAGCAGGCTGACCTATAGAATTGTAATTATCACTTTTACAGGCCTTGTTTGAATCTTCAGTATCCCAAGGGCAGATTTCTAAGAATGTACAGCCTGGCTGCTGCACCATTTCAGATGCATCTATCTTACGGGTAGAGACAGGCAGCAATGTACAGTTCTTCAGGCAAGAGAACCAAATAAGAGAAAAGGTGGGGTGGGTGTTGCAAAATTGAACAGCTGCAATAGTAAATAAGGTTTATGTGGCAAAAGGAGAGCAGTTTCTCATTGGTCACCACGGTAACTGTGAATGTTGTTGATCCCCTGGGAAGAGAAAGGCATCTCTTTACTTCACACAAATTCACTCACACCTCCACTGCTCGGAGTTGGACTGCATTCAGCTTTCATCTCGAATCGTAAATAAAAATTTGTTCCATAAGCGATGCAAGGAGTAAGGATTCATTTTAGTAAAGGTTGTTTTTTTTTTGTTTTTTTTATTTCTTTGGTTAAAAAAAATCAATTCTTCACACGGGAAAATTTCTTTCATGAGATTTGGTTGTTCACCAGGTGACATCAAAGGTAAAAACAGACCTTCATTCATGTCAGCTTAGAGCTGCTGTTAAGCTGGTAGTTAATGTGCAGTCATGCTGGCAGGCGAAGAATCGCCAGAATATATTTTGAGACGTTGCCAAAGAACTGGATTTGGACAACAATTACATTCTTTTCTACTTGAATTTGAAACAGCTATTATTTTCAGTGTGCGGCGCTCGTTTACGCACAACGTGGTATATTTTCAGAAAACACAGATGGAGCAAGTGAACTGTTAAGATTTTGACTTTGTTTTCAATGACACCTTTTTGCTGCGATTTTGCTTCTAATAATAACTAATTGTAGTGCTGCAAGAATCCGCCTGTGCCGCTTCTCCTCCGAGAGAATGAAAACAGAAACAGTTTTGGCAACGAGAAGGATGAGGAAGTAATCCGAAAGTTATACTCCAAGAGATAAATTTGACATGAAACTTTGTGAAGTTTCCTTTCATCCATGATACGCAACGTTGTTTTGGAGGACTGTGATTGACTGTCAAATCAGTATATGGGAGAGCCGAGGATACTGGCCAGTACAATCCCCTGAGGCGGAAACGAATGCTCCTCTTGTTTTGCTGTTGATCTCTCCCTGGTTGACATGTCCCGTTTTCCTCTCAGACTCATTCAAAGACTAACAGGCTCATTTAAGCCATTTCTACAGGGAGACTGGTAGGAGACATTTGAATAGAGCTGCTTGGACCAGATTCATGGTGGCATGGCTTCCTGCACATTCAGGCCAGTGCTTTATTGCTGTGCAGGGAGCCATTGGAGATTTCTCTACAATCCCCTTTCATCTACGACAAATGAGTGGGTATTTACTCTTTGAAAGAAGCATAAATGTTACATAAATGTGCAGCTGATTAAAGAAACAGACTGTTAAAGATTTTATAGGTTGGAGAGGGTGTTTTTATTGTTTTTCTTTTTTCTCAACAACAAGTTCAAAACATCAAACTTGCATTTCTAAGATCTCTTAGCCCGTGGCATTCGGTACAATCACCGTCTTAGAATATTGTCTTGAGTTCTGTGAGAATTATTTGGATTCAAAACATGCTTTTACTCAAATATTACCCTTGCCTTCTTGATTTAAATAGAAAACGACACTCATCTTAAAAAAAAAACAACCCTATCACAAGTTCTCCTTAGTTTCAGTTTTTTAAGTTTGTTTATTTAGGATTTTGCTACTTTGTGCATGAAAGTAAAAAGAAAAGCTGAGAAGTTCTCTAAGAGTCATGGACCGCTTGCAGAGAGCTTTAGGACGACATTTAATTAGCTGAATTTTTTAATGACTACAGGAAGTAAAGCACTATCCCGCAAAGTATGTTCATGAACTGTACAAGGAGCTAAACAAAAAGTTTAGCTCCTTCAGAGCATTTGGACAAGCCAGTGGGGATGTGGGGAGAAAAGCAACCTGGCCAAATGCGACTTAAATTTAACTCCTTGGATGTCGTTGCACACAGCGCGTTTGGAGACAGAGAAGCTTCGCACATCACCCTAAAAACATCACACCTAAAAGTAAAGCCGAGTGGGTGAACATCATTGTGTGGAGCTTTTTTATTAACTGTTTATTCATCAACGAATAGCTAATTTTGGGTGGCATTTTGCATATTTAACAGTAAATGCTATCGTGACACTGATTGCAAATAACATCACTGTTGCCTGGATGTTCGAATAAGCAAATCACAAAATGGCTGCATCTGAAGAGCGTGTGACATCGAACTCTGGACGATGATATCTTGGGAGCTTTGTTTTAATATTTTTTGATCGAGAAACAGTGTGGAGAAACTTAAATGATGGTTGAAATGCAGAGGACTGAAAGTAGGTGGAAAGAATTCAATGTTGATTGAAAAGTAGTTTTTTTTTTTCTATTCTTTTCTGGCTATAAACAGTGTGGTCGCTAGCATTCGCTAGCACTAACTTGGGAAGGGCTATCTTCACCCACCTTGCCTGCTGGTGTCGGTCAGAAGGGCCAATGGCGCAAAATTGCAGCCTGGCTTGGTGCTTCTGTCAGCCTGCCGCAGGGCAGCTGTGGCTGCAGTCCGGTAGCCTGTCATTATCAGCGTGTGAATGTGCTCTTTGGGACTTCAATTTGATATATAAAGGGCATTATAAGTGAAATTGATTATTATTATTAGCTGAAACGTGTAACAGACATCTAGTTATTTAAAACATCATTACATAATCTGGTAATTTGAGTGTCGGGGAATGAGCCTTCAGTTATTTTTCTTATGTATAAAATGACTGAAGCCAGCATAGCCACGTTTAAAGTGAGAGGGGACCGATGGGCCTACTTTAACAATGTCTGTCCTCACAAAGATGTCAATACTGATCCACATATGGGCAAACAACTGAACTCGGTCTCTGGTGTCCTTGCATGCACACACAGATACTCAGGAGTCATTCAGCTTTTGCCTTGGGGGAGAATGTTCCAGAGATTACATAAAAAGTTTTCTTAAAAAAAAAAAAAAAAAAAGAAAACTAACAAACTTTTGTCCACCTTCCAATGGAGGACCAGTGAATAACTTCAAGACGAGCTGTATCCGCTTTTATTCTAGAAATACATGATTAGGATCGAAGCTCTCATGAATGAGTTAAACTGAAGACTCATTGGACCTCAGGATCCAGAGGAGCTGGAGGCAGGAAGAATCACATATTTTCCTTAAAAAGGGAAGTGAGGCTAAAAAAGACAGTAAGAAAGAGTGAAAATGTTAATGCCTTTGAGAAAAACGGTTAGCAGGGCAACACGATTAAGTTGAAAATAAAATCAGCAGCAGCTGTTTGTTGCAAATGAATCAGCATTGAAGCAACTGATTACACTGAGGTGTCACTGAGATGTGGCAGATCTCATGGTAAAAACTGTTGACATTGTGTTGATGTTTCAGCATGATTGACAATGACATGCTGTTGTATCTGTGGGTTTTGTGCAATCCTAAAGTGGTGACACTGCCAGTGTCACTATACCCTCTGAAAAACTGAATGGCCCAGCGTGTTATAAGAACAAGGCTTACCTTAATTTTTTTTTAAATAGGTCTATATTGCATATTTCAATGAGTGAAATATGCAATATATACTTTTCATGATATTGAAAAGAGATGGCACCTTGATTTTGAGACTTTGACTCAAGCTGTACTTAAGTCGCAAAAATAAAAGACTTAAGACTTGAGTTAGATTTGTGTTGTGAAGCAGCTCAAAATAGGCAGAACTGGCCAGGTACAATTTCATTATCTCAGAATAATTTTGTGCATATAATGAGCATGTCTGGTATACACCATAGACATATCATAGTTCGCTAAAGGAAGAATAAAATGTCCACTTTAAATAAATTTGACAATTTATTAGCATAACAAAGCTCAAAGTTTTACTTGTATGCCAAAAAATACACTTTAAAAAAGGACAAATGAGACTCATGGCTTCAAAACCACACTTTTCTTCTTCACTTGAGGAAAGTATTAAGTTTCCTTTTTCTTTTTCTTTTTCTTTTTTTACACTTAAAATTATTAGATTTCAACTCTTGAGAAATGTAATTCCTGTCTCTCACCATAAATAGAGAAGAAATCAGAATAGGGTCAACCAAAGAGGCCTGCCCTACATAACAGGAAAGGACCCAGAATCTCATGCTGACTGACTATAGGACAGTTCCCCACCATTGAGTTGCCCTATGGCTGGTATGGCAGCAGACAATGACCTTTTGGAAAATCATAAAAAAACATCACCAGTGTGTCAAAATGGACAAGCATTTCAAAAGAAAGCTTCAAATCAAAAGGGAGAAATTATGACTAAAAGAAGCAGACTGAGGGCAAAATGAACATCTAGTTGAAATGAAAATCTCAAGTCTGTTCTTGAGATGATGTAAGGAATAATCAATCTTTCAGTTAGTTTTCTTCCAGCAGGTCAATAGATATTCTGACACAGACACTGATCCAGACACTTGACCTTTTACAAGGCTTAAATCTTGGCATGGCAGCTGGAGAGTATCTGACGAGTGCTTTGTGATACTGTGAAAGCAGAGATGAATCATAATTGAATTTTCATTGGCAGAATCAGAAATTAACAGGGGCACAAAGGGGAACAACACCCTCGAAAGTTCAGAAAATAACCAAGATATTAAAGAGGGAAGAAGCACATCCCCGGACAGGGATATACTTTATTCTTTTGACAAATCGTTCGTTAAGCTGTCAAAATTTAACTTGTGAATGTGCCAACTAGGGCTGAAACGATTCCTCGAATGATTCGAGTACCTCGATTACTAAAATTCCTCGAGGAAAATTTACCTGCCTCGAAGCTTCGTTAATTTATGTTTTATTAGTTAGCGCACCGTGTTCCGGCCGGGACTTCATTTGCGTTGCGCGGAGCTCTCACTTCCGCCTCTGAGTTGTTGACAAAAGCTAAGTCTCAGCGGCATAAAGTCCAATCTTCAAGATTGGCCCGTGGGAATTTTATTGATTGATGATAATGCCCGACTTTTTATCGTTTTTGGGGAACCAATAAGCATCCTTAAAATGACTGGGGGAATGCCTGGAGTACGGCAGCATTTCTCCTCCGGGGCTGCTGGTTGAAAGCGAACGGCGGGAAGAGCGCTGAGGTGAGCGGATAGACTGAACAGGGCGGGCGGCTGAGTAGCTGATGCTTACCGTGTAAATGTAGCTTTACCGACGAACCGCACAATAAATTTCATATCCCGGTCTGAAGAAACGGGTGGCGGAGCGCATCGTACATGGCTGGTAGATGAGTTTCTGAGTGTGACCAGTGAAGGTGTCGTAAATATCCCGTATTGCTTCCCCCCGTGTTCGTCCCCCGGTCTAACGGTTCGTCAGTCCGCTGGTCTATTTCCTCCCCTCCACCCCATCTTACGTTCGTTCATTCGCCCTCTCCTCCCACTCCAGGCGACATTTCCCGTATTTTCAAACCCAAAGCGTGACAGGTTAGGTGGCAAGGTGAGTTTAATTAATCTATTAAACTCACTGAAGATGAATACATGAACTAAAAGCTGGATTGTAGACATTTTTATAAGCATATTTGTGAGCCTGCCTCTTTGTTATTAAATTCAATATAATTTCAGATTTTTCTATAACTTTTCTTCTGGTTAACTTAGAAAGTGAGCTATTATTGTTACAGGTTAGTTTTCTAAACTACAATAAAGCAACTGTTAGGGATGCTCAAATATGAAAAATTGGACTGATATTGATATCTGATAGTAACACCGGTATTATGCCAGATTTACCAATATTTCATTTTATAATTTTTTTTATCCGATTACTCGATTAATCGTAAGAATAATCGATAGATTACTCGATTACTAAAATATTCGTTTACAACAGCCCTAGTGCCAACTGGGTGGTTTGAGGTGATTTGTAGAAACGTATTAGGGCACGGGTCTCGCCAACGCTTCTCATAGAAAAATAGAAAAAAAAGTTGTTGTACAAAGACTTGCCTGTAGTTGTTTAATTTTTACTGCTTCTTGTCTGATTTTGAATTTGTCATATTGGAGATTACAGGTATGACACATGCTATGCAAGTACATTGTGTTGTTTTTAGGGCTGAAACGTTTCCTCGAATGATTCGAGTACCTCGATTACTAAAATTCCTCGAGGAAAATTTACCTGCCTCGAAGCTTCGTTAATTTATGTTTTATTAGTTAGCGCACCGTGTTCCGGCCGGGACTTCATTTGCGTTGCGCGGAGCTCTCACTTCCGCCTGAGTTGTTGACAAAAGCTAAGTCTCAGCGGCATAAAGTCCAATCTTCAAGATTGGCCCGTGGGGATTTTATTGATTGATGATGCCCGACTTTTTATCGTTTTTGGGGAACCAATAAGCATCCTTAAAATGACTGGGGAATGCCTGGAGTACGGCAGCATTTCTCCTCCGGGGCTGCTGGTTGAAAGCGAACGGCGGGAAGAGCGCACATAAACTAAAAGCTGGATTGTAGACATTTTTATAAGCATATTTGTGAGCCTGCCTCTTTGTTATTAAATTCAATATAATTTCAGATTTTTCTATAACTTTTCTTCTGGTTAACTTAGAAAGTGAGCTATTATTGTTACAGGTTAGTTTTCTAAACTACAAAAAAGCAACTGTTAGGGATGCTCAAATATGAAAAATTGGACTGATATTGATATCTGATAGTAACACCGGTATTATGCCAGATTTACCAATATTTCATTTTATAATTTTTTTTATCCAATTACTCGATTAATCGTAAGAATAATCGATAGATTACTCGATTACTAAAATATTCGTTTACAACAGCCCTAGTTGTTTTATCACATAACATGACAAAAGATTAAACAAACTCAAAGGTTTTTTTTTTTTTTTTTTTTTTCCCCAAGACACTGCATATGCAACTGAACTGACTGCAGGTTTTCTTTATAGACAGAAAACAGTTGTAACTCTAACAGGTTAATGATACCAACAAGTAATGCTAATCGCCTTTTGAATTTGTCTGCGATATTATAAGAATAATAAAAAAAAAGGTCTACTGAACTTAAATTTAGAATAATGCGAACATAGATTAGTAACATCAGATGAGATCAATGTTGGAGAACAAAGAAAACCATGATAAATCCACAAAAACAAAAAATCTCCACAAGAAGAGCAATAATTTACAATCCAACTTCAGGCAAACTGGGGCCTAATACTCATTTGTTAGATTTTTCACACATAAAAAAAAAAAAAAAAAAAAAAAATGTCACTGCAGGTAGATTTAAATCAGTGAGCTTAGATTACCGCCGTATGTGAAGCATTATCTCTTTTGTTGCGGTTTGCTTTGAAGACGATGCTTCAGTTGAAGGATAATCTCACTAAAGCCTAATTATCTGCATGATAATCAAATATAATGAAGAAATCGGGGGAAACGTGGTTCTATACGAAAAAAGAAAGCTTACAGTGATATATTTTAGTGAATTGTTGGTATGGAATAGTTATGAGCTCAGCAACTTACAATTGTTTATGGCGTAGAAACAAACTTTTTTATATTTTTTAAAGGGACATTTGAACTGCAGGAATAATGTACAAAAGTATTTGTGTATAAGTCAGGTGTACAAAAGAGGTTCTATTTTGTGGACCCCTTTGGTTTTCAGTCTTTATTGTTCCTGAAACCAGAAATAAGCAACGTGAGGCAGCATCTGTTGAACAAACTCTCTGAAAACCTGAAATATGGAGAAACTGTTGGTTTTCTCAGGACTTTTTTTACTCAGGACTAAAAACATTTTTACTTGGAAGTAGCTTCACCAAGGAATTTAACTAAATATTTGTTTCTTTCATGGAATACTCTAGTGTCCTGTAAATCAGTCTGGATTGCCCCCCATTGTCTTGACCTCTCATTTTCAAACAAATCTCCAGGGAAAAGTTTTATCCCAAGAAACATCAACTGGACTTGGATTGTATCAATATAAATTTCCTATCCGTTTCATCTTACAAAGCCACAAAATCAATAAAAGCTGAACTGATAGTAAAGTAAGTTGAGGAATCAAGCAGTCATTCTACATTTATTATTTTATTCTTTTATGTCTTAAAATCAAACTCATAATAACAGAACGTCATGCTCCTGCAGATAAATATTGAGATTGGCTTAAATAGTGCAATCTAAGCAAAGACGTTATTACATCCCTAAACGGCTCACAAGCACCAGAGAAACTGAGAAAAATACCTGTAAATCTGCATAATGACAGAACCGGCCTCACTTGTGTAACCGTGGTGGGCAGGTACAGGTCCGACCAAACTGTGGGTAAACAACTGCAGTTTTCGGAGGTGATGAGAGCTCTGGCATTATGCCCATTCATCAGTCACTCCGTTTTTACCCCAGGCCATGATATTTCTCAGCTCTGCTTGTGTCAAGTAGGAACAGTTTACCACAAAGTCAATGCCTCTCTAAAGCCCATGTTACAATTTAGCATAAGAGTGGCTCTCTAATGCTGATTAATATTTATTCATGGTCAAAATCATATCCGACAGGAATAAAACAATCTCTATTTTGTATTTCTGGTAGACCTTTTCATTCTGCAAGGACACATAGAAGGTCTTGCCCTTAATGTCACTTAGGATACATTAGTCACACGTCACACATCCTCGTACAAAGTAGAATATTTTACCTTTTTGTGAATTTTGACAAGTTCTTTATTTTAAACCTTTTATTTTCAGCTTTATCTTGCTTTTAGGTGGTGTTCATAAATATTGCATGAAATACAACCAGCTCAAGTCTGTTTTTACTGAGCTCATTAGTAATGAACTGAGGAAGTCATATAAGCACTGTTATACTTAAGGGATTAAATTATTATCTTTTGTTGTTTTTTAAAAAGCAAAGCAAGGTTTGTTTACGTCTCTGCTTGATCGTCACTTTTTAATTGTGTTTTAATGTTAACAATTAGTGTAAGTGGAGTCAGCTAAACTTGATTGGATTCCTACATAAACGAGGCCGTTTCAGTTTGTTTTACAGTTGAGAGTCATCCTCAGACAAAAGCACGACTCTCAGTTGTGTGGAAGTGTTTTGAAATGTGAATCGACATGTATTCAGTTTGTTTTCAGATGTTGAAATTTTACCTTTATCCCCATGTGGAAAGAAAATCTATGTGAAATTATCCATTTGAATTTCTTTCTTTATTACCCATGGAAAACCAGAGGTGTGTAAAGAATGTCCAACTTGTTACATCGACGGATTGACGGTAACTTTCACATAAAAAAGAATGTGATCTGTCCGAGCTTCAAATCGCCTCTCCGAAAATCTGTACCCCTTCTTCATAGCAGAGCTTTTTTAGCTCATCCCAAGAGCTTGTATTCACGAGAAACCATTCCATGCCCATGTTTTGTATTTTGATTTGGAAAATAACAAAACAGTAAGAGTACAAAATGAGCAAAGGGGAGACATAAGCAGCACCCACTGTTGACCTTAAAAATTATGGTGAAACAAGCAGTTTGGTAACATGCTGTATAACAAGTGGTTAGTGCAATTCTCTCTTATTCTATTTTTTTTTTCACTTCATTTATTCACACACAGTTAAATGATGTTTTTCCCAAAGAATAACTTCTTCTAATGACAGATTTAACACAGCAGGGTGTTTTTGCTCTTCTTTGCATTAATCCCCCATCACACTGCTGCTGCCTGTCTGCCTTGTGGTTTAGTTAAGTAAACACTCCAGCTTTGCCTTCCTACGCATTCGACAACTTGTCAAGAATAGCTCGACCTCCAGCTAAACCGGCCTACTAAGCATCTTTTGGACAAAAAAAAACTCCATGAAAATTGACCATTTGGAGGAGTGTTTGCAGGGCACTGAACTTTCATCTCCCGCTCACCACAACCTGATTCAGTGGAGCACTTTCTTCATTCCACTCTTCATCTCATTACAAGTGAAACACTAGTTTAATAGAAAACGGTGTGGCTGTAGCTTAAGTGTTTATCTAAATCTAAGGTCTGATCAATTACCAATTATTCATTTCATCTAATTCTTTTATGTGCTCAGTCTGTTTGAAGGTCAGTCATTCTTCCTGTTTTTACTTGTAGCGTTTATCCAACCTATGGGATACCAACAGTGTCAGAATGAGATGGGCATGATTGACATCAGCACTTTGCTGGGTTAATGTTCCACAGATGGAGCAGCACATATCAATACTTTATTACCTGGGGAATAATTCCCAATCCATTTTTTATAGTGCTTATGTGGTTTGATTAAGCTAAAAGCTGTTGTCAGTATCATCTTTAGATGAGGCCTTTTTCCATGTAACTTTGGTAACTCATGCTGTAAAACGAAAATACACCTCCATTTTGAAAATCGCGTCCCGTTCTCTTTATTGCTGTGCCACTATTTTTATAGCAATTGATAAAAAAATCTTATACGACACAAATTTTCAGGATCTTTTTACAATGACTGATAAATATGCATTGACATAATGTATGACATCCTTGATGGATTTCACTATTATTAAGACAATTATTTTGGAGGCTGTCAAAAAACCTGTTCTTTTTGTTGTTTTTGTTGAGTGGATGGATGAATCGGTGTCTACGGTTGAATAGTTTAGATGTATCTTGATAAATAAAATCAAAATACCTTTTAAAAATTTTTTTTAGCTCTTTAAAGTCATAGGAAAACACCAAAAAAAAAATTATAAATTGCAATTCACCCCCAATGTCAAGGCATTTTGCTAAAGTTTTAATACCATTGATTCAGGTTTGGATAAAAATTCGAAGGCTTCTCTGCTTGACCAAGTTCAATTTCCATAAAAAAAAAAGCAGGGTCACTGCTTCCTTTCAGTAAATTCATAGGCTGTAATTCCTTCAAGTATCCTAATTGTTACCACGCCACATGAGGAGTCAGAGTTTTCGAACAAGACATGTAGTTTATGTGACAGTAAAGGATTAAGTGCAATCGGTTTAATTCTATCTGGAAAACGCCTGCTCTGTCTTTTCAACATGAGGGTCCATTTAATTTGTCACTGTTTCTCTATGCTCAGCCAATTTTCATTAGGTCGAGGCAGCGTGTGCCTTGTCGACACGCGCACTAACACCCATTTCTTGTTGGCCATCATGTCCAAAACATAAGCATCTAGTTTGTATTCCTTCCGTCTGTTTCAGAGGCCGCCTTGCCTGCTCACTCGTTCAAGCATGACAGATCAAATCCCTTGCTTTTTAGCTCATGTTTTCCACCTAACTTTGATAATGTGGATTAATAATTTGCATGTCTGAGATCAAGAGATGAGAGAATTGCCAAAAAAAAAAACATGACTTAACTTGGAAAGGCTTCAATGTTGCCAATCACCACGACAACCTCCTTGAGCCCCTTCCTCGGCTGTTCTCAGACAGAATAAAGAACAATTCTTTACCCATCTGAAGTGGACACAGTATTCATCAAAACCTTTGATTTTTTATGCTCTTTTATATTTCTCTGAAATGGAGCTGCATCTTTTACACTCCCTTAGGAGAAAACCTTGTAGCCGTACGGATCAAATGTTCGTCTCAGACAAATGTATTTTTTTCCCTGTTTTTGCGACTTAAGTGACATCTTGATGACTCAAGCTGCTGCTTTTAAAAGGATTTATAGTCAAGAGCTACTTATAAAATTTCCCCAGTAAAAATCCCACAGAAAATTATTTAAACCATGTCGTGTGTCAAGGAAAAATTAAAACCCTACTACCGTGAGATGATTAAGCAAATAACGGAATGGATGAATGCATTCAATAATATAACAGTGTAGCATGTTAATATTTCTAAAACACAGGTCAGAGAGTGAAAGAAAGAGACAAAAAGAAATACTAACCTAATCCCAGTGAGACTTTTCTCAAACGTGACAAAAACCTTCAAGTAAAAATCTGCAGACTGCAGTAGGAATGATTTTTAATTCAAGAACCCAAACACACTAAATTCACACTCCCCTGATAAATGACGTAGTATTACAGAGAAGATCTTAATATTTTTTCCATTTTATTATTTTTTTTCCCAATTACCTTTTTTTTTTTTCCCTCCTGAATACAACGTCCGTCTCGCAAAAATGTTTTCTTACAACGGTCTGAAACACCGGGCTAAGAAATCTCCTCAATAAAAGGTAAGGTAAGTTTTGCAGCAAAACAAAATTCCTGCATAACCTTTTTAGCTTGGGTTAGTGCTCATTGTGTGCCGTGGGCATGCTATTAGGCAAATATCACCTGCTCCTGGTGCCCTCTCCACTGAGCACAGAACGCTGCAGCAGGCAAGGCCACAGGCCAAGCAAATATTGTCCATCTAACACATTCATATGAACTATAATATGAATAAATTCTGAATGAGCACAGCTGAGCTGCCTGGCATATAAATTTGATAGGTGGCTCTCGCAGGTAGTTGTACGGGGAGAGAAGTGCATCATTCAGGACACATAAAGTAACGCCTTGAGTACTTGAATGATTAAAGCTGCTGTCGACTCAAAGTTCAGTTTTGCTTCTTACAGAAAATGGAAGTCATCGTTCAGAGTTTTTACCTGACCTATCTGTGCAATTCTGCCATATTCGCACGTTTCTTATTTTAGTTAATAACATATTACCTAAATAACTAATTGCTGGGGAGAAATCTATTAGTGCACTAAAATATTTCAACTAAAGAACTGAAACTCTCATTCTTTGAGGTCCAGATGAGAAGATGCAGAATTAAAACCTCTCTCTCTCTCTTTCCCTCTTTTTCTCTCTCTTTCTCACTTTTTGCTACACTGATTTAAGATAACTGCTGTGGAGATGCGTTTGAAATCACTCGGGTGGCCCTGTAAGACTACCAATAGGTCTGCTGGGGAGTCTCTTGATTTGAAGGCTCACAGGCAGATTGAATACAGTCAAGCTTCACTGTTCTTAGTAAGCCTGGACCACACAGTACATAACTGTAGTAACGAGATAAAATGCTTGTCGCCTAAAGAGCGATTTATTTCCAGTTTTCTTTAAATAAAATAAAAATTGTGTGCACTTTGAAGTCCACTCACACATAACTGACCACTTTGTCAGGTATCCTTATTCACACGTCAGATTTGGGAAGAAAGGAGATTTAAGCAACTTTGAAAATGGGAAAATTGCTGGTGTCAGAGGGTGAAGTCTGAGTGTTTCAGAAACCTCCAATCTGTTGCAATTTCATTGCTGTAACTTACTTACAAGTTAAACTATAGCTAATGTTCAGACTTTTTGAGATAACATAAATAAAGCATACCATATTTTCCGCACTATAAGGCGCACCTAAAAACCTTCAATTTCCTCAAAAGCTGACAGTGTGCCTTATAATCCGGTGCGCCTCATGTATCGACCAATATTGAGCCACAACAGGTCTAGCCACTACGGTAAGCAGCCGCCGACTTCATTTTCGCCCGTGGAAGAAGAAGTGCGCGGTGCATTCTAGGATAGTTGTCAGAATGGTGGTTTGTTAATAAAGTTTGACTGACCCATCTACCTACCGACCGTCTAGAATCAGGTCGTCTGCAGGTCATTTAGCACCACGTTCTCCACCAACATGCTGTGCGCGAACGGAGAAGGGTGACCATCGTCCGGCCACGCCCCGGCCCAGTCGCGAAAGCTCTCCTCGCCGACCGGAGTCGGACTGTTTTGCTGACATTCTTTATGTCAACAAAAAGTGGCTTTAGACATTCATCCGGGGTGCTTTGACTAGGGTTACCAAAAGACCAGCCCCTATACATTTAAAGCCGGGGGGGGAACAGGGACAGCGGCAGCAGCGTGTCGGTTGGTCTGTGTTACCCAGAAAGCAGTTGGGCACTATATCACAACACCAACACCGTGAGTGAAACAACGACTGGGGCAGCCTACTACATAAAGTACTCGGGGACCACTTTATTATTACAAAACCACAATTGTAGAGTACAGAATTAATTGCGTCCCGTGTGGCAACCACAACTGTAGCGCCGCGCACCTTATATATGAAAAAAGTTTTAAAATAGGCCATTCATTGAAGGTGCGCCTTATAGTGCGGGAAATACAGTAATTAGAAATGCAAGAGAAACTCATAAACACTAGTTGCACCGAAACTTTGCAATATTCCACCTTACCAAAAAAGGAGAAAAGAAAAAAACCGCAAAAACAAGACTAAATGCTAAAGTTATGTGTAGAGAAGTTGGTTATTTGCTTAAGTTTGCTCCACCTTATCTCTTTGGCTTGCTTTACCAGTACTCTCAGCTCAGGTAACCAGCTGCTCTTGGTCGTTGTGACGTCAAGGCTGGCGCTTGCTCTTGTGGCCCTTCGACGTGGAAGGGGTAAACGCAACATGCTGGGAAGGCTGCTTCACTGTTTCCTTTTAAATCTTTTTTTTTGAGGAGTCACATTTTAACTGGTGTTCAACACAGCATGAGCTGTTTGTTACGTCGTGTGAGTTATTGTGTTGTCTAACATTGTTTTACGTCTGATTTTACTTATTCCATTAATGCGCAGCACTTTGGTCAACCATTAATCGTTTTTCAATGTGCTTTAGAAGTAAATTGGATTGGATTGGAAATTGGTTTTGGAAAGACGACCTCAGAATTACAAATTATAAAGTGCGGCAGCACAGATGTCCAGTCAGGCGCTCCGCTCATCTGGGAACATTTGTTTCTGAAACCCAGAGACACAGATGCACTGCGAGACGCATCCGGATGTCAAACTCAGACCATTAGATTTAGAGACA
Source organism: Poecilia mexicana (assembly GCF_051168715.1). NCBI lineage: Eukaryota > Metazoa > Chordata > Actinopteri > Cyprinodontiformes > Poeciliidae > Poecilia > Poecilia mexicana. Next base: position 18,019,931 of record NW_028263379.1, read on the forward strand.
TGCAGGATTTTCAAGGCACATTTTATTTGTTTTCTATTATTTCTTTTGAAGATAGTTTTCAAAAACTGCATTAAAACATTGTATTGATAGAATGCAGTTACCCTTATTAATGTCCCTTCTTATTTGTCAACCACCTTACAAAAAGTAATGTGTAATTTTCAGTCATTTTTATCTGAAATCACCATTGATCTTTGTCCATTTACCGATTTATACCCTTATTTCATCTTTCATATTTCATGAACTAAATCAGAGACTTAAAGGATATTGTTCGTATATTTTGACTGAATTTTACAATGTTCCATGGAGACTTTGTCATATTCTCGATTACCATTTATATTGGAAATAAACTGGTTGGCTGTTCTAAAATATGAGAGATCATGACCTGTGATTACACAGTAACTCTAAGTGACCTCCTGCTGGTAGATAATTCTTATTTAAGACATATGACCACATAGTGCATCATCCAAAAACCTTAGGTAGAAAGTGGCAAAATCATGACGGCATAGTGACCAGCCACATTCTTGTCCCTTAAACAAAACTTGATTTATATCATTTTGTATCAAATTTATTCCAGGCTGTGCTGATGTGGCGTTGGCTGTAAGTTTACCTGCAGATTAGGGAAGTTTATTGTCTGTTTCTTTTTGTCTGGTAAACATGATTGTTCCTGCAATTCATGGTTCTCTTTCTATTAGTTGACAACAAGAACCAAGAGAACTGTGGTATATTTATTGTTTGTTCAAGGTATAAAGGCTTACGTTGCCATGTTTTATGCCATTTTGCTCTGTGACATTGTGCTTGTTGATTGCAGTACTGGTTTATTGATAGCAAGTTAATAATTTATGCAAAGCAGCATGAGTGTCAAACAATAAGGTAGATTTTAACATTTTCACTTTAGCATTCCTTACCATTAAGCTTCAAAGGCCATTGTAAGGCAGAAATTAAAAGCAAAGGGACGACTATAATTTTATTTGGGTAAGAACAAAAGGTACACCAAACCAACACATCTACCACCCATACAGCCTAATAATTTCCTTTCTGATTAATTTGTGTTTTTCGTTTTGATACAAGGGCACAGTGAAATGGCTGACCCCACAGTACTCACCAAGACACTCTTGATTGCGGGACCAGCCTCCCAGAACAAGGCTGATGATAAAGCCAAGGCAGCCAAGAGCTCCTCCAATTGTTCTTGTGTTGAAACTTTATAAATTTCAAACAGAAAAAGAAGTTGTTTGAAAGACTTAATAATATGAACTTGGAAAACAAAAGGTGCTGAATGTGAGATAAATTAAAATGCATTTTGTGTTGGTGGTTTTAAGTGAAGAGATGCAGGCCTTGATCTAATCTGACCAAACACATCCGCTTGTCAGTTTTTTGACTAATTACATGTATTAAATAAATATATACAAACAATATGACGGAAAGAACAAGAGGTAAGAAGAAAGGGCCGCCCTTCCCTGTGACTGTTTGCCTTCAAGACTTTACATTTAAAAACTTACCACTAATGAGATTTGTTTGTCTGTGTAATGGAGTTTATTTCATTTAACATTTACAGTTTTTTTTTTATCTGATATTTTTGACTAAAGAAAACAAGCCTTATAATATTAAATAGACAAAACTCAAAGAAAAGATTGAAAAAACAGAGCAGCTCATGTTCAATGAAAGGACTGATTACTGTTGATGTGTGTGAGGCAGCTGAAGAAAGGCAGCAGATAGATGTTGTCCAGTGTAATAGGCGGGGTCACCAAAGCAAAAAGTATGTACAAAAAGTCCAAGGATGGTTAAATCAAAGGTAAAACAATGTGGCATAATTGAACAAAACTACACAACCAGCATTAACACCAAGGCTGCACCGATCTGGTTCTCTCTTCATGAACATTTTCCAGAAGGCTTCGTTACTCATCAGTCATTGTTACTGTTTTTGGGGGTTTTTTACTGGAAGGGGAACAAGGGCATTTAGGTGTAAGGAGTGAACAGTACAACAGGGCTGGATTTTGTCCTGTGTGTATGCGTAACTGTGCACCTATCGCCTACTCACCTCAACATGTCTAAGGCTCGTCATGGTCATTACATGAAGAGTCTGTCTAATTGCATTTGAAGGACCATTTATACATTACACATGGAAAGGTAAAAGTAGCTGGGCTGAATGGTACCTCAGTTTTACCTGTCCTTGGATTTAGTCAATACCAGAAAATTGAAGTAATGGCTTTGATGTTTTTATGTTAAAGAAAACAATATATTTTTTTCTTAATTCACCAGGCTGAAGTTGAGAAAACGAGTGCTTTTGTAAACATGGAACAGTCTTTATTCTTACAAATTCACTGTGTATTTTTATAATTTGCAGTCTTATTGATAAATTCCTAAATAATTCAACATAGTTATGTACAAGCAGTGGCTTTTGACCAAAATCCTCTTTATATTTAGCCCCAAAAGTTTTGCATTTTTGTTTATTGATCACACAAACTGTATTGAGTATTTCTCCTCCCATAGTAGTCAAGTTAAGTTTATATGGATCGCATATTTTAGCTACAAGGCAGCTGGAAGTGCTTTACACAATAAAAACATTGTTTCCTTCTTAAAACAATGGCCTAAGTCATTTTATTCCCAAAATACAATTAAGGCAAAAAAATCCCTTTTGGCAAAATAATGACTGAGACTATTGTTTTAGAAAGATGGTGGCATAACACAACCAATTATAAAACAAGCAACAAATATTACATTTTCTCAAGTGCCATCAAACTCATCAACCAAATGTATATCAAATATATAGATCCATTTTCCAGTTATAATTAATCAAAGGCTATAAACTATAAACGGGATTTTTTTTTTTTAGCTTTGATTTAAAGTAACTCAGTGTAAAGTCTGTTTTGCAGTTTTCTGCAAGTTTGTTCCAGACGAGTGAAGCATAAAACTTAACAATGCTTTCCATGTTTGGTTCTGATTCTAGGGATGCAGAGTAGACTCGGCTCCAGGTTCAGAAAAAGAGAAGTTAATATCGATCCACTGACACGAAAAAACAGTGTTCTTTAGGTAAGATGCAACCCAGATAGCCCGAGCGACTACTCCAGTCGCATTAATAATATGTTATGGTCAACAGCGTTCAACAGTGTCAGTGACCTGCGCTCAGTTCCAACAGAACAAACCCTGTGGTTCTTCCACAGTCTGTATTTATGTTGATGTTGTTGAACACTTTGGCGAGGGAAGTCTCAGTACCGTGGTGAGCACAGAAGCCGGACTGGAAGATGTCAAACAGGTTGGTGGTCATTGTTAAGAAACTAACATCTTTTTTCAATAATTTTGCTGCAGATTGGCCTGTAATTCTGCAGAAGTGACCAGTCCAGATTGTTCTTTTATGTTAGTGGTTTGACAGCAGCTGTTTGTAAAGTCTAGGGGAAAACGGATAAAAGAGATGAGTTTACTATTTGAATCAGATCAAATGCAGTGACTGGCAGACACTTTCTTAAGAAAAGTTGAGTGTAGGATATCAAGCAAGAGGAAGATTTTAGTTGATTGATAATTTTTCATGGTTGAGTTGGTGAAATTTAACTATTTTCTCCACATTTGTTATGGTTGGGCATTAACTACATGTACTGTTCCTTTTTTTTAATTGTACTTCACAGAAGCTATGCTTGATCCAGTGTGCATGTGCTTTATCATGTCTCTTTTTAGGAAGGCGCTATCTTCTGAGCACAGTTTTTGAAGTAGCTAATGTGTTTACTAATTACTGGCTTCGCTACTTATTTCTGTCCCAAGGAAAATCCTACTGGCTCAACATTTTTCTGTTTAGCTGTATTGCTCTTCTAAACAAAGCCACTAATGTAGCTATTGGCCTTATAAGTGTGTACTCAGTCTGTCTCTCACATAAAGGGCTCCTGGACTAGCGCCTCGATGCGTATGAGGGACTGGTCCATTTCTGTTCAGTCATTCAAACCTCATCTATCAATTAAATATCAGCCATATAAATTTTTGTCTTGAATAATAAATTATCAGTAGTCCAAAGAGTGTCTCCAAGATCAGAGTCTAAAGGAACATGGTTTGTCATTATAAGGTCTAAATATTTCACACCATTCCTACATTTTTCAAAGCTGTTAGCCCACAGTACAGTATTCAAGACATTAATGACATGTTATATTTGGTTCATCTAATTAGTGATTATTACTAAACAGATGGGTCACAGGGACCTCTTCAGTAAGATGTGACACAACGATCTGACCTCTCATATATTACATGGTTCTCCCTTTACCTCATTAGCATAAACAGAAGGATTTTTCCAACAAACATGAGTATGTTAACATTGTCAGGTAACTGTGAGCACTTAAGAGGCAGCTTAATTGCTTCGACAGCCCATTGCTTAGCCGGGCTTTCCTTAAGATCTACTCTGTCTTTTCTCAAATGTGAACAGATGCTTTTACCACAGAAGGTTTACCCCCCCCAGATTTCCGTACAGTGATGTGATGAGTCCTGTTTCCACAAATATCTCAATGGAGGAGTGTTGGAGGAGGAGTCATGGGAAGGATATGGAAATAAAATCTCCACTTCTTAATGTGGATATTCCTAAATTCATCCTACTAGAAACATTTTTCCCCAGAAGCACGCGGGCATAATAGCCATTCATGGCGATAGCTTGGTTTTTGTTTGAGGGGTCCTGTTATCGAAAATTAATGAACAGCCCTCAGCCCACGAGTACTATATTCACCCAGGCCATGTTATAATGTAGAATATGTTCGTCAATTCATGCATATGCATACTGTAATAACTGTAATGAAAATGAAGATAATGGTTCAATCTGGAATGAAGGGAGTCTTCTTATTGCTGCTGGACCAGATCCTATCATCATTATGAAAGCTGCCAGACAGTAAGATCAAGGCCATGTGAGAGAAATAGATTTAGAGAGAGACAGAGAAAATAAGAATGAAAAAATAAAAAGGGACCAAAAAGGAGATCTGAAGCACTGACATTATTGTTAAATACATACAATCACAGCCACAAAAAAAAAAAAAACATGTCTAAAGATTTGCTGGAGCAGTAGCGGTTGACTCTCCACTGTAACCTTCCATCCTCACAGAATTCTCTTTCATTGCGAATGTACCAGTGCATAAAGTCTTCCATGGCTGAGACCTGACAGCCTCAGATGCCAAAAAATCCATCTTCCAATGCAATTTAGCACAGAGGGAGCTGGGAAGATGGGGAAATTATACAGGACTTGAGTCAGAGTTTTAAGGTAGCAGTGGAGGCCCAGAGACACATTTGAAGCGATGACAGGTTGCAAGAATTTGACAAGTCAAAAGTTAGTGACTCCAAAAATAAAATTTCAGTCACTTTCTTGAGACCCTTGTGACAAGGCAAAGTATTGGTGTGCTGTAGCAGAGCCTCATTTTGTTTTCATAGGCTCCAGATAACTGGCGCTCTGACCAATTTTCTCCTACATTTTTCTCATTTCTCACCTCATTTGATGAAAATAGCAGAGATAAACCTATACCAGTGGTTGAAAATCAACTCTGGAATGTGGAATTAGATTCAGTATGCTACTGTCAATACAATGACTTACAAAGAGGAAACCCAATGACCATAGATGCATCTTTATGAATGTGTTTATATTCTCCATTTTATATTTTGTGGATGTCTTACGACCAACCTCCTTGATACCGATTGGTATTTTCACAAAACAGTTAAAATGACCATTTCCATCTATTCCTCAGTTACAGTAAACTATTAATACTCACCCCCTACTTTTAGGAGGGCAATGTTCATTCCTTTTAGGGATAAGAATTGCAAATTAGGAATTGTTACAAGTGCTAAAGTACATAACATGTTAAGTGCATATATTTGACCCTATGAAATAAGTAGATTAAAATATTATGCTAGTACTATACATCAGGCCATTTGACTTCAGAATATTTGCAGCATTGATTTAACAAGAGGATGAAAAATAATTACTTCAGTGCGATCTAATATCATAGCAACATGCATTTTAAGTTGCCTTCCTTTTCCACCACATCTCAAATAAATGTGTCATGGTCATAAAACCGGTTTGAGATGATATCAGTTTTGTTCCTTTGTAAATTATCCACCAGGAAGTGGCCATCAGAAAATGGAAGCACATGGTTATGGCTTTTAGAGGATGCTTAAATGTGGGATCCTTACTAGGGAATCCCACATTACTTTAGCAGTAATGTTGTGTACGCCAAATCCTGGTCCTATCATCTGAAAGTCACAGCTGAAGTCGAGACATCATCCTATCAACACTTTTCCAGACTGTCACATGTTGGTGAGCCCGTATTGTCACCTCAGTTAGCCGTTCCTAGCAGACTTGAGTGGCACCCAGTTTTGCCTTACGTTGCATCTCATTTTCAGACAATTTCCTGAAAACAGTCTCTGAAGACAACTCCGACCGATGCCAACAAACAACAAAGCCACGTTTTAAGTCACCTGAATCCCTTTTACTCCCCATTCTAGTCCTCAGACCTTTAGCATGTCATCTTCACCTAATCTAGGTGGCCAAAAGCAAGTAACTGCTGTCCCAATGGGTTTCCCATTAACAAATAGTTGAACACATTATGCCCGTCAAAGTGGCTAGCAGGTTTACCTTGACATTTGAAATAATAAAAAATACAAAAAAGAAATAAACTCAATCATATACCATGTTGCAATAATAAAGGAAGAGGGCTATTTCTGAGACGTAAGTCCTATGCTGTCTGACAGACACGTGCATAGCAGGAATTTTTGCACATAATTATTAAATAATCAAATAAGTGAGTAAACATCCCATTTTGTTGGAAATAGCCTTTTGTTTGGTGTAAGTGGAAAGTTCAGGTTATTTCTGCTTCTCTAGGCTCAGTTACTTTAAAAATTCTTCTGCACAGCAAACTTTTCAGTTTTTTATTTGCAGAAAATGCTTTGAATCATATATCTTTTTTTTTTTTTTCTTTACAATTGAATACCGCTTTGTGTTTGGCTTTAATATAAAATCCCATTGAAATTTTATGCCTGAGGTTTTAATGTGACAAAATGGGTCTCTTTAAGCCCCGCCTACACTTTGACACTCCCCCTTCAGTACGTCAATACAACACTTGTATGTGCAGGGATTGTGGTTGCCATGGGAGATTCAAACATACATGAGAGAATCAAAGTAACACTCCCCGTATGTGTTTAGTGAGGGACTGAGATTATCACAAGACGTGCAGCCCACCTTTAAGATTTTTGAGAAATTTGCTTCGCAAGATGCGCAATAACTTAGAGTGCATACATTGATAAACACTCAGCACACACAATTTTATTCTTAAACCTACTGTTATAATGATTTTGTGGAAACGGTAATGCTACGGTCGGAATCGTAGCAAAGCACAAAAATTGTTGTGTGACAGGAGTTTGAGATTATTTACTACAGACAAAGAAAAAGAAAAGCATTTGTACGACATCTAATGAGAATACATGAAGATAGATGATAGAAGAGAACTGAAAAAACCTACACGGCCAGACAAAAAACTAGACGGATGCTGATTGTATGTTAGTTCAAAGAGGTGGAGCCCAAAGAAGAAGCACATTCACAGGTAGGTTGGATGAACAAAAGTGACAAATGGAAAGCTACATTACTGAGGTAGAACAAAGGAAGGTGGAAGAAAACTAAACTAATGGCTGCTGCAGCGCCTAGGCATGCTGAATCCAAAGTAAAGTTCAACAAAGAATGATTCTGTTGATAAGAAACACAAAAGAGAAAAAACAAAACAAAAGAAACAGTATCTGAATACAAAGAGATAAAGGAAACAACAGAGACTCGGAGAAATAAAGGGAAAGACGTTCGGTTTTCCGACTATATGACAACAGACTACTGGGAAAATGAGATTCCAATTTAAAAAAAAAACATTTTGGGAAAAATATCGCAAGTAAAAATAATGAGGGTCACACAGCCAGTCAAAATGTTTACCAAAAAAAAAAAAAAAGAAATTATGAAAGATCCGAAAACAAATAATTCACATAACACAATTTATAAAAAGGTAATGAATCATCAAACTGCAGAAAAAGGCACTAGCATGCAGACATAAATGGTGATTATACCAAGAAACAGAATAGGTAAAAGAAAAAGAATTAAAAAACATTTAAATAGTCATTTCTTTAATAATTGGTAAATCAAATTTCTTTACATCTGAAAATGTGTTTTTGTAAAGACTGTGTGGACTGCATATTGCAACCAAAACAATTACAGCAAAAATTTAATTTCTCATAAATATTAAATGCATTCTATAGGAATTTTTATTATTTCCCGTTTTCTAATACAATTTTTAATTACATACTCGCGTGTCTACTTCATTCTTTTAAAATGATGTGCCAAATATCTTTCGCGCTTATAGCTTTACTAAATGTGAGGAATTGGTGATGAGGTGTTGCGGTGGCGACTGATATTTTGTCACAAAATATGCCTGGACATGTGCTGGAATACTAAAGGCAAAGCATGAACAGACACAATAACAGTCCATGCTGACTGGATTTGAGTCAAGCCTAAAGAAAAGCCTTCTGTTAAAAAGGGTTGTTTATGTGCCCTTTTCTGCCTGATTCCAATGTTGTCAAGCATCTCTGCCCTCATGTTTCCGTCGTGTTTATCAGGTTGTTAAGGCTGTTTGGCACTATTTCCACTGGAGGGCAGTTCTGCGGAGTTGGAGAAAACCATTATAATATACATCCTCAGAAAGCGACAAAAAGAGGTTAGGGTGATCTGTGCAGCCATTCAGCACACAGCAACAGGTGCATGGAGAAGTTGAACCATTTCTGCTGTAGTTTTCATCTTCTTTGTTCCTTTCACTGGCTCACGTACAAAATGATAAGTTTGAAAGAACTTATCACATGACTCCATCCGTGTGTCTCTGTAGGACAGACTTAAGCAGCATTTATGCTTCACCTTAATTACACAAAGCGATACTACTGTATGTGTCCAATTCCTGATACCTACCCGTTTTGATGAATATAGAAAAAGGGACCTTTCCAGAAGTGGTTGTCTGCCGCATTGTTAAATGTCAATTAAATTGACGTGTGTCTGCTTTTTCAACTGTGCAGATCCTGATAGATTATGGATGTGGTGACTTTTCTTGTGTTAAGAGGTCCAGACCCTTGCTGGTGATGTCTATAGCTCCAGTATGACTGAGGATGGGAAAGTAAATCCATAACATTTACCTCTTGTTAGGCTTCAGAAGACAAGAGGTCATGTTTGTGTTTACTTAAAGCCTGGATATTTTTGCTGCTTTTCCAATTCAGTTTGATAAAGCGTAGTGCTCGAATGCCCCACAAGTGCTTGTGGAATTCATCTGGGAAGTTATTACGCACAAGATTGACTGCAGCATGGTATTGACGACTCCATTAGTGGTGGTCTGCTCTCCACTATGTAGTTATGTTATTACGTCCCCAAAAAAACAAACGACAGTCTGTTTTTTTATACCTGGATACAAATGAACTGTCTTAAACATTTATGTGAATGTTTAATTCTTGCTTTTAGTTCTTAAAATGCCTAAATTTTTTTTTTCCTTCATGCTAGAATAGCTCTGGTCACCATGAGTATTCTTTGAATATACATGTACTTTTTTAATGTAGGATTTACTGAATATTCATATTATTATGTATATTTCTACAAAATACAACTACTTTGTACTGTACTAAAGGGCCATTTCACAAGTTTCTAGCATGTGTCAGGTAAGGATAGGACTCTTCCATCCATCCATTCATCCACCCATCCATGAATGGATAATACTTTTATCCACATTACATTATTGTTCCCTTAATTAAGAACAATGTAGTTCTTAATTAAACAACCGTATTAATCTCTAGACTAAGAAGTTGAAAGATCTCCTAAGTAATTCAAACAATATTTGAGATGCACTTTTTTTCTCTTTCTATGTGAAAACAGCAGTACACAACTGAGCTTGCCATGCTAATGCCGCTTTATTCTGCAAAAAGTATTCACAGCCGCTAAAATAAATTGACTCCTCTCAATGGAGGTAAACATGTATTTTTACAGCTGTTTGTTATGGCGTAAAATACAAGTTATACCCTCTGAGGATCAAAAATGCAAGTCAAGTATGATGTGGTTAAAGTGCTTATGTCCCTCAAAGGAATACATGACCCAACTGTCAGATGCAAAAATGCCAATGGCTTGATTGACAGTCTAGTGTTAAACTGCCTGTTTAAACTCATTAGAAAATTGAGGTCTTGCTACAAGGAGGACGACCAGTCACAACGCATTAATGTTCCAGCCTTGATTCTCTGAGTTTGTGTCCTAAATACTGTTAGCGTAAAGACATGGAAGTGAAACCTCAACATGTTTTTAACATGAAAGACAGCTGTGGATGTCAAATATTATTATAACAGTTAAATTGAAAGAACAAAAGTACAATCTTTGTCAGTGCTCACTTTTTAGTGTAAGATGATTAAGTGTAAAGTGGGGTTGATGCCTGAAAAAAAAAACAAAAAAAAAACGTGCACATATATATAAATCCCATAAATAAATCAATTCCAGTCTCGGTCATATTATGTTGCTGAGAGCTGAACATAAGTCATGTCCACCCACTCCTATTCTCACATCTGTCACACTAAACAATCATGTCAAACTTTTTGGTTCAAAAAAGCCATTCCCACTTCGATACTAAAAAAAGAAAAGGGAAAAAAAAATATTTGTGCCAACCCAGTAATTTTATGACAAAAGATTAAATCCAAAGCAAAAGAATGAAAAGCAAATTACTAATGCATCCTGAGTGCAACTTGCAGACAGTAATACCTTTATACAGCGCATGTTGCAGGAATGCTTTGCTTTCCAAATGGGAGTGCTTGCTTTTTCCTTTTTAAGTTGTAACTGTCACACTAATGCATCTTTCCTAAAAGTGATTGACGTATGCTGTTATCACTCTCTGTGGCATTCTAAAGAGGGCTAGTGGCAGTTTCAATGCACTCCTCATTTTTAACAAATACAGACAGCACATGGCTGGAAGCTGGAGGCCTTGTTGGTCTCTCTCTGACAATGATGCATTTTTGTTTCAGCCAAAGATGCTTAGTCAATATCTATTCATGGCAGCCTGTACATATCCCAAAATTAATTTTGCTTTTATACTTTATGTTGCATATGTGGATTTGTGTATTAAATAAGGATATAAAAAAAATAAAAAAAAATTACAATTTATTTCATTGTTTTATTTTTGGTCATTTTAAAAATTACAGTTTTCAGAAAGTCATCGATGATAAATTATGATGTCATTCTTATCCAATATCATAATGAATAGCACTGATAACATATTCAGTGCTATTGTTGAATGTTTTTTTTTGTTTTTTGTTTTTATGAAGTGCTCCCACTCCTGCATGAAACAGGACAAGTGGCGTCAGTACAATTGGAGAAAACAATTTTCCGACTGGAAATAAATCATTTTAAAATTTCCTCATGTCAGAACAACTCATTCATAATTTTAGTAACAGTTTAAAAATAACATTTCAATTACCCCAGGATGTTACACGCAAAGAACAGAAATGTTAACATGAAAAGGAAGAACAAATCCCAAACTGGGGGACACCCAATAACACGTCAATGCGCTCCAGCTTATCAGTAACCAGAGATCATAAAGTTTGGGACTTCTTTAAATTTGTGGAGAAATACAATCCACTGGCAAGAAGAAAAACAGCGACGTGTCATTAACACGTCACATGTAATCAGTCACCTTAAACGCAACCATTGCTTTGGCTGAGTATGCAAAGCGTTTGACGACGCCTGTGAGGCTTGAGATGGTAACAACAGGCCAGTCTTCCAGAAGCCATCAGGACTCAAATCCGTTACTTTGACGAAGCAAGAAAATCTGCCCAAGTCGTAACAAGGGCTGAACCGATTGAAGGTCTTATAAAGGGATTGATGGCACTTCACACCAGCCCTCCACCTTAGTCTGAGCTTTTTTTTGACTCATTAGCCACTTGGAGTCGCCTTTTACGATGCCGAGCTGCCGGTACATTTCTGATGTGCGCTTTAAAATCAGAAGCTGTTTCTTCTTCTACTAATAATTTCCAGCAGGCTGTAGACTGGCTTGGCGTAATGCTTCCCACCACTGGTCACATTCACAGAAGCATGACCATGGGTTTAAGGGTTATAAATATTCATAACTATGTATTCATGATAACAATGCATGCACTTTAAATCTAATTTGTGTCAGAGGATTTTCTATTTTGAACTCACGGAAGGCATTTTTTCCACTTATTTTTACATGCCTGAGAGACCTTGGTATTTTTTTTACATCAATAAGTAATGCGCCTCATTTAAATAGACGTTCATTTGAGATATGGTTTTTGTTGATAAATTCTGGAAAATATTGGCTTAGTAATAGTCTTTCATTTCAAAATTGTATATATTCTTTTAAAGAGTAAACTGTTTTTGATATTGTTTAGAATATTGATGTCACAGGCTTAGCCTTTCTTATTTCCAGGTAGGTTATCGGTTATCTTTTGTTATCAGTTCCTTTGGAATGAGAAAACTATTGATTATTGGTATCGGTTTAAAAAACATTTTTTATCATGCATCCCTGCTTCTTTTACTTATTTATATGCACTAAAAGTAAGCATAACATCCTTGTGCATTTTTCTATGCAAATATTCTTATGCCAGTGGTTACCCTGAGAAGAAAGCTCAGACAATAAGATACAAGCGCATGCCCTTTAGCATAATGAGAGAATGACAATAAAATTCCACACCGACACACTTTTTTTTTTTCCCACACAAGTTGTAAATAATTAAGTTGAAGAGGCAAGCAGTAAAGAGAATGTCATGTCTCATTTGGTTGCATAGCGCGGCAGTGACGATCCGGGCATGCGACTGTTATGCAGAGGTGTTTGTGAACCTCAGTGAAAGTACTCAAGCTTTCAAATATATTCGTCTTGTAAGGCTTGACAAATGCGTGCATGTAAATACAAAATCCCACCAACTACCCTTTTCCACTGAGAAATAAAGAAATCCAACAATCGTTGTGAGGAACAATCTCTTTTCCCATGACTTCAGCAGAAGCTTGTCTGCATTGAACCTTCAGCCTGGATGAACATCTCTCCAACCCTCCATTCAAACTTGGTGGATGATGCAAGTCAATGCAAGTCAATATTTTACAGGATTTCACTGAAATTACCATGCATGTCTTACAGGGTCAACATACTCTAAAAAATCCTCAGCTTTTCCAGCTCTGTGAACAGCAGATCACCCCCCCCCCCCACCTCACCCCCTTCCATCTTTTGCAATTTGGTGATGGAAATGTATTCCTCTCCCAGGCTGACATGGATTATCACACAGGTCATATCTTTCTTTTGATCCAGCAGCCATTAATAATCACTAGGCATGAAAAAAAAAGGGCTTGCATATAGTCAGTCCCATTAATAAATGATGGCTCCCATCCAATTAAAAGGCCTTGGTGAGGAGGGTTTCTAAGAGTGTCCTCACTGAATATTTTTTGAAGGCATAGAGGCCTGTAAATAATCAAGCCCGGGGCAATCCCGCCCTCAGTGCCCAGGAGATGCAGGCTATGTCAACAGCGTGGCACTGTGCTGTCACCACATATCACTCCTTCGCCTTCTCACAGCCCTCAGCTGTGTGAAAACACCACAGCCCTTATCTTTTCCCTCCTTACCACGACAGCATGTTAGTCGAAGAGCATATAGGCTGAATCCAGCAGCACACATTTCCATTCTCTCTCTCTCTCTCTCTTTATATACAGCATATTTTCCTGCTCAATTTGGCTTCCTTTCTGATGGATTGAACTTCAAAAAAAAAAGAAAAGAAAAGTAAAGGTCTTAAATACAGAGCATTATCATCAATGCTGGAATGGGAGGCACACAGCCTTACCTTTCTTCTATCAAAATTCTTGTCCAAACAGTTTAAAATTTGGCAACATTCTTATCAGTCACTAGTGAATGAACACATTGTGCTGCCTTTCTAACAGGCCTGTCAATGCTCAGTGACCATCCCCATGTTCTTACATAATCACGGAACCTTTTTATTATTTTCATTGTTTTATATTTAATGAATGTTCAGATACCTCCTTTTAGCTCTGCAGGTATCCCTGAAGCAACTCTTTTTCGATACTGTGAAGTCCAATACCAAATTTTTTGTAGAAAGTATAGATGCGTCACAACATGTGAAAGGTGAGGCACAAAGTCACCCACATTTTACCTTAATTTTTACTTCATGTATGTTTTACATATACATATTGGACATGTTATTTTTTTTATTTTATTTAACTGAAAGAGACACCAGCTCACATCTGACCCACTGTGGCCATGTTCTCGGTTCTTTTGTGCTGCTTCTGTTAGTGACAGAACAAAACTGGTTCTGAATGTTGGCAATCCCCTATTTTAGTTTTCTGCTCTTACACTGACGTAGGCATTAGAGCGGGGACTCATGTGGCAAAACCCTGCTTCATGAAATTTCTGAGACTGATAAACTATTGATAAATGTTAGTTCTTTTGTCAATTTAGAATTTTATTTCAATATTTCTTGTGTAAAGTTTAATTGAGTAGAATTAGTGTAGTGCATTATTTTTTTTTCCTTTACGCGTCTCTATTCAGTGATTAAATATATTCATTTTAGAGATCAGTCATACATTTGATCCTCAATTCTATGAGTGATCAGCTTTTGCGAGTCTTTAGTTGCAGCTGCAAATTTAATGTGTATTCTAAGCAAATCTTAATTGTTTCTTATTCTTAAATTCCAATAGACATTATTCAATGTCAGACTGATTTAGATATATTATGAGATTGATATATCACTACTAATACAATGTTACTTGGATGAATATTGCCATAGCAACACCAGAAAATGACAAACTAATTTCCCTAAGCACTACAAATTATATTGTTTCGTCTTCTTTGCCTAACAAAATAACCAAACATACAGACTTCAAAACAAAACCTCCCAAAAAGGAGCATAAACAGTCCCATTCAATAAATAAATCATAGAGACACCTCTTTCAATTTCTAAATGCAGATTATGTTGGTTGCAAACAATATTGCAGCCGACAGGATGTAAAACCAAGCGTTTGAAAAATGCTGCTAAAGAGATTTTTTTTTCTTCCTTTTTAATGAGACACTGAGGGCTCTTGACAAAGAGCCACTTTCAATGGACCAAATTTTGGATTTACACCTTCCCGGGAATTGTCAATTACGTTTCTGTTTGTATGCGGTACACAGACCGGACCTAGAAAAACACAGATAGGAGGGCCTTGGGACGTAAATTTATGTGACTTGCCATCATTAGCGGAAGGAACGAGCTCATGGCATTTCGCTGGGTGCCCGAGGCTTGATGATGCCCTGAAATTTATGCCACCGTGTGTTTAGTGCAAGCTGTGACCTTCTTCTGCAGATCCACGAATGCTCCCGAACAATATGACAATACATGGGAACAAAATGATCCTAATTAGAAAAAGAACTCTTCCTGTCTAGCACCAGTCCAGCCACCAGTCTACCAGCGCCCTCGTCAACATTTTATTACCACTGCATTGACCTCATTGGTATTAAGGATGCCAACCGAACTCTAAATTCAGAATGAGAGACAATGCTGCACATAACCAACAAAACATAGAAGAAGACAAAACATATTTGCTGAAGTTCAGACTGTAAAGGTTTTTGCTACTTGCTACTTTTACAACAACAACAAAAAAAATCTATGGATGAATGGCATGCTATGCATGAAATTGCATTTATTTATCCAAGGTCATATCAGTAACATTTCATAAATGAAAAGACGTGATTTCTAAGCAAGAAAGACTGTGACTGATCGAGCTGCATGTCTTTGCATTAATGCTAAGAGTAGTCTTGACTTTCAAATAGATATTATTCTATTTTTTATTTGACTAAAGCCAAAAAAGTTGGACTTTTTTTCTTTTCAACTGTAATATCCAAGTATTATATGCGAAGTACATTTGTACAAAACCGTACAATGACTATATATTCAGTGTTATATAAATTCTTGCTGAAGGGCAACGTATTCATGTTTTTTCACTTCTGTGACTTTTTAATGTCAAGGATTTGAGTACTACAAATTCCATGTTTATATGCATGAATAAGCTGAATGGTGAACAGGTTGAGGTTAATTAAAATCTTAAATCACCTCGCTTACTTCAACTTCTAAGACCTTCAATGGGAAAAGTTTTTCTTTCTTTCTTTGAAACATGCCTTGAACCAGAGTAAGAAAAAAAATTACCAAGTCCAGACGCATAAGTGGAGAGCTTTCGTTTCCCCGTGCTTTAGTCTTATTGAGTTGCATCGACTAAAGGGCTTGCAAAGTCCTTCTCAGCAAGTTACAAATTTTGTTTCACAATAACTGACCGCATGGTTCTTTAATAATCTGCCTAAGTACCATGCAGATCAATAAAAGTAAACTTTTAAATGATTAGAAGGTGGGATACAAGATTTCTACAAACGCTGTACTGTTTTTTCAGTGCATTGTTATTCAGTCCCATAAAAACTTTAAGTTTCTTTTAGAATTGTGTTTGGCTGTAAAATGTTAAAACAGACTGAAACTAAAAATGTAGCCAGGCCATAAGAATTGCTGAAAATACCAAACATGACAAACCAATTTGTAACATCTCAGTGAAATTGTTAAATGTTTACATTAGGATATTTTACAACCTTTTTTTGATTTATTGATTGCATTGTATTACTTATAGATTTTTACCAAAGTTTATTCAGGCAGAACAAGCAATTTTGCATAAAAAAAAAATCATTTGAAGCCAATTCAGTCGGTAATACAAATATAATATTGTCTGATAGAACAGCATAAAGTTTTTCAAGTGCCAAATGGCACAGCAGGATCAGCAGGTTGAAAAAACAAAGTTTAAATAAAAACAGCTTGTGCACAAACAAGGAGTCTCACTTTATCTGCATCTCAGGCATTTATTTTTTTTCCTCATTCAGTAAAGTTACTCACATTTTACTCAAATAGGAATAGCAATACTTTATAAAAAATAGTACTCAAGTAAACATACAACTACAATGTGGTAAAACTAAAGGCTTTATATATATATGTGTGTATATAGGGCAGGTATGCATAGGTGCACATCTTAATTACACAATGCTTGTTCTAGATGACTCATTTGACCTATGCAGTGATTGGCATTTCCTCCGAGGGCAAGCAAGAAATTAACTTGGGGACAAAAATAGATGTGACTGCTATGTATTTATCGATTGAACAATCATCAAGCTCCAGTCCATTAGATGGTGCTTTTAGTATCTGTTTTAATTATTGGGCCTGGAAGATGCAACATGATAGGATCTTTAATCACCAGAGACAGAGACCTGTTTCCAAAGGACACCTTGCTGACACACTGCTTGGGGAATGTGTCTACAAAGCAGATTTACTGATCTCGATGAGTACATGTGTCACACCACCTTTCAAATAACAAAGGGATGCGTCGATTACAACAGGGCCATGGGTAAGGCTGTGCCAGCAGGTGAGCCTTAAGGATTTGAGACTTTTAACTGCTCCTCTGGCAGTGTGACTCCTTCTCAGTCAAATGCATAACATTATTTTACTTAAGACTTTAGATATGTGTCCGATCCTAATGGTGGCTTTGTAAGTTGAAGAGTCAGTACACTATGCAAGTGAGAGTATCATTCATGCTTTATACAGTTATTAGACATATACAAAAGGAACCATGTTCAACAGGCTGTTGCATATCCTTCTCCTCCCGTGCAGCCCAAAACATAAAATAGTTTTACCCCGAAATATAATAATCATTTAACGTTGTTTGTGGTTTCTGATCCAGTTGAAACACATTTACTGCAACGTACCGCAGGAGAGCATATGGTGCTCTGAAAGACGTGAAATACATACACAAGATAATCTGCTCCTGTGCTTAGGCAGTCTTTTGTCCTTTATTGAGGAGGTTCACAGTATTCCTCTTCCACGTGTAGTTTTCATCCGGCAAATGAAAAAATAACACGGCACTGACCCTGCACCTTCGGTGAGGGATGACCCCATCTCTAGTTCATATAACCTGGATGATCTGTGTATATTGGCTGACCCACCAGCTTCCTTCGCTGTGAAGGAGCCGTAGGTAGTGGAGGGGAGGGGGCATTATGTTGCTTTCTACCCGTCCTGATACATTATCGTGGTGCCAGTAGATCAGAGTGGCCGCCGTGTGATGTCACAGTCATTAAAACTGCCGGTGGAACGGTGTGAGACCCTTTGCCTCTTCTCATGTCCGTAATGTAAAAAAGCTCTGTGCTTGCTCAGGCATGTGCTTTATCTCATGATGCAGTGCAGGTAAGGATGCAGCTGTGAAATAGAACCTGGGTTACATGATATCATAGGGGCAAGTAAATATGTCAAAGTTGTTGACCACTGCGCACTGAAACCCAGCAAATACACCCCGTTTATAATTTTTTAGATGTTTGCAGGTATTTATCTGAATTTCCACTGCCGTATCAGTCAAGAATAAATAAGTCAATTCTTTGGATACATTGCTTATAAAGTCTTCTGCAACATCATAAAGGTTAATACACATTGTTGCATTAGTGAGCTTTGCAATGAATCAGTCAGTTAAGTGGATGTCCAGTGTTATTTGGTTTGGTTTTAATTTTTGTTGCATATTTATGGTCGGTAATCAAAAGCAAAGTTGATTCCTGCTGCCTTCCCTTCTTAAGAAATATAGCATGCAAACATGTGTAGGATAAAACTGATCATGGCTGTGAAGAAATGTAATAAATATTAATTTGAAATAAATAGAAATGAGTAATGAATTCTAATGACTGCTGCAAAGGGCAATAGTTTCAAAAGCTGTAACAGTCTTACCAAGCTGAGTAAACATGCATGTTTCCCATTGTATATTTAAAATATGCAACTATCAGATAGTCATTTCTAATTGTATTTTAAATAATGAGTCATGTTATTCTAGTTCAATAAGATTCAGGATCATTTTTAGCAGGTAATTTGTTTTTCATTCAATCTTATCACTTAATCTTTTTATTTTCTAGTTTTTATTGAAACAACATACTTGTTTAAACTATGTGAAGTTTAAAGCTAAAGTTTTGAATTTGAAGTGTTTAATGTTCACTCTTCCATGTAATATTTCAGAGTCGGTTCATCTCATTCTCCTTACGTCTGAATGAACTAAGTAAATTTATAGTTACCATAAAAATGCAGTAATAGCTAGCAATAAAAGCAGGATGTATAAACATAAAATACTGTTGTTAAGGTTGTAATGATCATATTTGGGTATTTAATGGCTTAGTGAAAAATATGTTTTAATAAATATAAACCACAGGGTACATCCTGTTATATATCCAATAGTTCATCCATCCACCCACCCATGGACGCCAGTAATGCATGTGCAACAATAAAAATTCCAGATTTCAGTCAAAATGAGAAAAGCCATTATTCCTATTTCAAGAATTCATCAGTGTCACAGATTTCATAGACAAGGCAGAAAATGCTGTTCATTAAAGCAAAGAGTTGACAAACAAACTTAATATAATCACCTGCTGAACAGGAGAGTGAAATGCTCTGCAAATACATAAAACCCTGTGTTCGCATATAGCATTTTTTTTTTTTTTTGCTGAAATGCAACAAAAATTTCAAATCTGTAATTTAATTTCAACCTTTCCTTAAAAAAGTACAAAGTAATTGCTTTTTACAGTTGGCGCCCATCTCATTTATTGCATTTAAAAATTATAAACAAATTAGAAAAGGTAAAAGACAGAGCAGATTAGTTACAGGTTGGATCCGGTGCTTCAGCAGGATGGACCAAAGTCCTATCAGTCATTGATTTGTCAGCTAAGAAAATTCTTATCTGTGGAATAATTATATGTTTTTAAGCTCCAAGGATTAGCAGTTCATTGTTACCAATGCTTAAAATGTTCCATTATGGTGTTTTTCCTCGTTCTAATACAATTGAGGCAGAAGAAATATTTCAGTAATCTCTGATTCTATGAGTTTACCAGAGCATTTGCCAGAGCAATGCCAGTAACATTTTGTGTAAGTTGAGTTCGAAGCTAATGCCAGAATGCTGGCATTGGCCACAGACAGCAACAGCTGCTTTGACAGATGCTAAGGGTTGCTGCCTTTATTTGAGCCAGATGCAGTGGCAATGTCTGACATGACAGATCCTGCTCAGTTACTTCAACCACTAGCAAATCAATATCAGTGTTTCAGTTGATTGTTCATTTAAAGTACTGTCATTTCTTCTTTTCGTATCTGCTCTGCCTCACTGTGGAAAGGTTAGAGGGTTGTCACTGGGCCTGAGTAAAGACTGATATGAAGAATCTAAGCTTTGGAGGTCCTTGTTTCTACGCGTGAGGTCCTATGCATGACCAGCCACATCTACAGCAACCACAGTGTGTTGTGTGTGTGTCCACACAACAGGACGCAGAGCTACAGAAAACATCACAGTAGGTATGCCAGGCCAATCGGTGGCACTGTAACACTGCCAGAAAACAACACAAAGAAAACTCAACACCGGACGGCGCCGTGTTTGTTGTTCTTGAGAGTGAGGCACATGCGAGTTACAGCGAGAGATGAAACTATGTCATTGGTCCAAACCAAGTGGCTCAATTTTTCTTTTGTTTTTTAAACCGTGAAACCATTTAAAAAAATCTTCCACTCTGCAATCCGTTTCAAGTAATTCATTGTTTCTGGTCTCCCAAAATACAGAATTGTCTAAGAAGCACAGCCGAAATGATGATACCTTTGCAGACAGATCCAGTTTTGTCCCTTGTTTACAATAGAGAAATGTTCTGTTTGTTGAATATTTATATTAATATTTCTCATTAAATGTTAATTAAATTTGGGATAAAATCTGTATAAGAACTTATTTACTTGGTAGTGCAGGTCTGAAGATTTAGTGAGCAAAGCAACAAATAGTTCAAGAATACAAAAACAAAAATGACTCGCAAATCTTAGATAAACTTTATTCTTGTTCTCTTTTTACCAGCTCAAGTCAACTTCTGAGTGGTGCACATTAAGCAGAGATACATTCAGGTTTTTTACTTGTAAGACTTGCCTTATATATTTCTGGCATTTCAGTGAGAGACATTTTTGCTAAGTTTAACTGTAGAAATGCAGACTTTGTAAAGGTTACATTTTACCCAAACATTTTAGCACATACAATCGATTAAATGCATATGGGGGCTCTCTCAGTGTGTTTTCGGTTTTACTACAGCAGAAGAAACTGAGAAACATCTCTTTAAAGGGCATTGAGCAGGTGACTGTAAAGGACACTCGGACATGTTCAAAGTGTTGACAGTTTTTATTTTCGCTGTACCTGATTAAATGAACTTCCTAATAGTCTTTTAAGGATTTCCTGGGCCTTTGCTAAATAGTTTTATTTTATTTTTTTGTATATCAACCATTCAGTTTTAGTTGGTTTTCCTTTGGCTCATTGCTCAATGGAATGAACCACTTATAACGACTCAACTGTGTGAGAGAGAAAGGTTCTCACATTTGATTTCATTACCTTGTCAACGTTTAAAATACTCATTCACTAACTAATTCATAAGTTATGCACTAACAGTACCCACCTGGTTCCCCGTTTTTTTTTTTTTCTTTCTTTCAGGTCTTCTTTAATTTATTATGATATGGACGCAACAATGTGTTAGAAACTTTTCTCAGACATTTCGGTCCATATTGTCATAAGAGAATTATACAATTTCAGCAGAATAGTCAGCCGTACATCCATTATGAAATTCTCCAATTCCACCACTCCTAAATGGGTCTATTGGGGGAGGTGGTGACCTGTGAGGCCATTGAGGTACAAAGAATTTCATGTCAGGTTCAAGGAACGAGATTAAGATTCATTTTAGCTGTATGACATATTGTATTATCCTGACAGAAGAAGCTATGAGAAGATGGGTAACCTGTAGAGATAAAGGATGGACGTGGTTAAACAATAGTCGGGCAGGCTGTGGTGTGTATAAAATACCCTGTTGATACTAAGAGGTGCTTTCACACCATTATGGTCAGGGGAACTCGGTTCCATTTGATGAGGAATGCCAGAAAAACATCACACCTTCATCTTGTACGGCTTACTTTCACACTGCACCATCGAAAGTGGACCAAACTGCCTGAAAAACATCATGCAGTCACAACAACTGCCCATTTGTAGCACTATCACAAGAGGTTGCCTTGTATGAGGAGCAATTGAGCGTGATGCGCTGTGTACAAGAGCAGAACATAGCAGTACAGAGAAAAACGGCAGGGGAAGAAACTATGAATGCAATGCTGTGGCCATGCAGGTGCGTAAAGAGGCATTACCAATATGCAAACTGGTCTGCAATAGAATTTTGTTACCTAGCAACCCCAAGCCAATCCCAGCCCCTCATCTGGCAACTCAAGCAGAGCTCCACCCACTTCATTCGACAACACTTAGTTTGTTCTTCTGGACTTACCACTGCACAATGGCTGCTGGAAAAGGTAAATGTTTTGTTGTCGGTTGCAGTACCGAATATGTGTTCTTGCATTTTCTCCCAGGCATTTTTGTTTGCAATGTCCCTTCGGAATTTCCAAAGAAAGTTGGAGTGTGTGCAAATCAGTTTAGAAAGGAGTCCTTTGAAAACTACAGAGTACGGCACAATTTGCTAAAATATGAGAAAGGCTCATTACAAATCTGCAAATGATAGTGATGTAAGTCTTGTTTTGAATCATTCTGGGGCATAAACATGATTTTGTCATTTAGGACAAGCTAACGCTGAACATTAGCTTCTGCTAGTCCTGTGTCCCACGTTGCATTCCCCATAACATCTGAACATTTACTGTCAGAACTATAGTAAGCTGAAAGTGATGGTCTACACTGAGAAGATGCAGTGTTTGTAAAGACATGCCAGACTATCGGACATTATTGACAATGTCTGATATTATTTTCTTGTTTTTTTTTCTTCGTTGTACCACTGTTCATCTTCTTGTAGCCATATCATGCGTCTGATGTGCTACACTGAGTTGGGAGAGCCTGGCCAGCAGAAGCTTATTTGTATAATCGTGACATAGCCCTAAAATAGCACACTCCTAAATGAGCTTGAAACAGGCAGAGTTGATTGGGTAAAATCTCAATATCTGAGAATGATTTTATGCACCAAATGTCATGAATGTTTATATAGCCCACAGAACTATTCTAGCTTGTTCGAGGAATCATAATAGTGGACCTTTAAGATTACATACTAGTCCTTAATTCACACACCTTTTACTCCCTTTGGTTTGCTTTTTCTCTTTAGTTAACAAAAAGGTCTGTGTGCTTTTCCACTTGAAATTCAGTGGAAAAGCTTTTCCTTTACAAGTAATCTTATAAGAGACCACCATTTTCAGTCGTACTAGAGTTTATTTGTTTTGTCCACATCAGCGTTCATGTGAGTTTTCATACTTGCCCAAGCACAGAGGAATCCAAGGAAACAAACTCTGATCTATTTAAAGCATAGCCAAGCAGTGCTGGTGTGAAAGCATCATGACTAACTGGGTACACGGTACATGACTTTCAAAGTCTTCACATATTTAGAAATACTCAGAGTTCACACTAACAGATTAGTTTCAGCGGATTTTTGTTTCACCACTGAAAAACTGAGGATCACACACTTAACTTTCCCTACAGTCTGTTATTCTTACTTTCTGCTTTTATATTTTTAGCTTTGTGTGAATTTATCTATTCTATTCTTTTCTATTCTATTCTACTCTATTCTATTCCTTCATTTTTTGGAAACTCTTGCCATGATCGTTTGGAAGAAAGAACATGCCAATATAATGGAAGCTAGTCTCAGAATTAGTATTTCTGTGCCACTCCCTAATAAAATGAAAGAGATGCAATTCAAATGCTGATTCGATGGATCATTTAAATATCTTATGATATCAGGGTGCTTGCACTTTCCCCAGTTTTCTTCTCTCTTTCTTTTTTCCCTATTTCGTACAAATTCCTGTTGGTACTAGAATTTGTCATCCTATGGGCAGACCTGGTTCCAAATGGATTTCCCTTCTTTCCTCCTCCATTCTGTAAATCTACTTACCTCCGAAGACTCACGTTAATACACAGCGTCCTCTTTGGAAGACGCCCCCAGTCAGTCGGACATTACCCTTCCAAATCGTCTGCCTTTCCAAAACCCATTGATCAATTACCCACAGCAGCCTCCGTCTATGCGCCGCATACTGAAATGGTTCAAACTCACGTGGCATCCCATCCCTGGCATCTCAGTCCCGATTCCATGATGCTCCTTTAATGATTTACACTCCACTTACAAAAATAAGTAGACTCTGTTTTCCAGAGATCTAGTTAATTCTGTTCTCTTCTCTAACACTGAACACCATCTGCATATTCTGCCACAAAAGCAATCTGGCTGTTGCTGATTTCTGCTTAAGAAGCTCAGTCTATATGGAATCATGATAGATTTGTTATGTCACATCTCTGTGGCGAGATCGTGAAGCGGACACAGACGACTGCATCAGGGCCTCATAAAAAAAAATCCTGTACTGTTAGTTTTCCACGACATATTTGACACCCAATTTGAAAGAAATATTCAAATTATTTGAAAGAAATTGTAGCTGAATAGGACATCTATAAGAAAGCTTATATGTATACACACACACACACACACATATATATATATATATATATATATATATATATATATATATATATATATATATATATATATATATATATAGTTTTGTTGGTATTAGTAGTTTAAACCAAAAACCTTTGCTAAAATACTTTACTCTTGAGCTGTTAGCTGCCTGGCTAGTTCACATATAGACGGTTGTGTCTTTTAGAGAGCACAGCCCTTTGCACTCATTTCTGCTTTAGGGGACAACAAAGAGGCAATGCAGTTTGGCCATTGGAAGTGACAAACCTGACAGAATAAAAGTAATGGTAGCCCTAAACAGTGCGCAATGGATCTGACAAACATTTAGATGCTATCTCCCAGTTACAACGAATAAATGCACTGCCACTCCTCCTCCACGCCGCGTTAGCCGGTGGCAGGACCAGCCAGACATGTAATCCCTT
This sequence comes from Poecilia mexicana, assembly GCF_051168715.1. Lineage (NCBI taxonomy): Eukaryota > Metazoa > Chordata > Actinopteri > Cyprinodontiformes > Poeciliidae > Poecilia > Poecilia mexicana. The sequence goes on from NW_028263379.1 coordinate 18,044,898, forward strand.
CAGACAGGAGAACACCTCATCAAGCCCAGGCCCAAATCAAAGTAATTGACAAAAGTGGGGAAGTAATGATCAGAGAGTGACTGGAAAAACATGTATTTTTTATCAGGAGCTGGACTTTTACTGACTGCACTTTGCCGCCTAAATATACAAAAGCAAATAGGGATACAGATATCAGGAATGCAAACTATTTGTGGTAAGAGCATTTATAATTTGCCTTTTATTTCAGTTTTTTATTTTTTATTTTACAGAGTTATTACGTAATCATGAATGGCTTTATCGCTGTATTTTCTTTTCTTTCTTTTTTTTACTTTACATGTGTTGTTATTTTGTAAAGCACAGTAAGCCAAACAATATTTCGTCATCTCCTTTATGTCCCCTCTGGGTCACATTCAGTATCTGGGCAAGACTTGTACACACACACACAGCCTATTTACAGAAGCAATTTTATCCCAGCTGGTGCAAAGATAATTCTGTGTTGCCTGTTTTATCGTGTTTTCAGGCCCCCTCCAGCCCCTACTCTTCCCCTGTTGAGCAAGAATGCTGAACCAAAATTTTAATAAGGCAAAAAAGTGCATAGCCTTAGCTGGGGTGTCTGGGGATCCTATCCTGGAGACATTTTGCACATTAAATACCGATTTCCTGCAATTTTACAATACATTTGCATATTTTATGTCCTTTTTAATCTGAAATAGGGATTCACTTTACAAAAGTGCTAAACATCACAACATTCTAGAGCTCGGGTAACTGGCATGGCACGCTTCGCTGGAAACTGAATTTCCTTTTGGCTTATCAGACTTTTGCAAAATATTGTATATTTTAACATTTGTGGACAACATGATCGGAAATGTTGTTCTATGTGATCAAAACTGTATAGACCGTATCCTTACTCTTTCATGTCGTAGACAGACACAACATTTTACAAATGCAAACGTAATAAAAGTTCTTTGTATTTTCATTCCAGGTATTTTATTCTGAAACACCTACATGGAAATTAGTGCAACTAATTGCCAGGAGAAGTTACCTAATTAGTGATTAGATTCAGCCTGATTGATCAGGGTCGAGGATAAACTTGTGAAAGGCAGAGCAGGGTTAGGCTATGAAGTCATATCAAAGCTTTAAACACCTCATGTAAAATCGACGTCATCGCTCACAACTCCTCCTTCTGTTCGCTGATTGGCCAGGTTGAAATTCAACCTGAGATATTAAGTCCAATAGGAGAAATCCCAGGCAAAGTACTGAAGGGAGATGAGAATTACGCAGAATTGTATATGAAGGCAATGGCCAGTCCAGGAAGCTGAAGGGTTGCTATGGCTCTCATTTCAGTGTTTCTTTTGAGTTTCTTTTGAGTAATGTTTTAAAGTGTAATCTGATTAAAAAAAAAAAAAAAAAAATTCATTTCTAATAAAAGTCATTTGATGTCACACATATATTTTTATTGTGAGTATCGCTACAATGATTTTTTGAAATAATTATTGTGCAAAGATCTATGGGCAACCTGTGCGCAATTGGAAGAGATGCTTATTTTCAATGAGCCTTCTCCTCTTTGGACAAAGCCTAGATAATTAAAAGTAAAAATCATTTCAAAGTGGACAGATGGAACCGTTTGCATGTCTTCCATTCTCTTAGGGATCAAGCAACAATTTTGCACTTGACTGCAACTTGTCGCATAAGAAGGTCATTTATTAAGTTATGCGTGGCTAAAAGCCTTTCCATGTGTTGTGAAATTAAATTTAAATATGTAGTTGCGTGCATCTTCATTGAGCTAGTTAAGTTGTTACATTTGCTTTTCTTACTCTGACATCAGATGAGTTATTTTATTAAAACAATTCCTGGACGGTCATTTAAAAAATATATATGTTGACAAGCTTGACAGAAAAAGGAAGAAATGGTAAATAACATAATAATAAGTGACCTTGAGGAATCCTTCAAGATGTATTCATGCTTTCTTTTGGGGTCGATGTTATTGTCATTAGAGCAGGGAAAATGTTTAGTGGATCATCTACATCTCTGACTTAATGATGCATGGTGAAATCCTTATGAGACTCACTTATGTTCCATAAAAACCCTGGACAAAGTTGTAAAATCAATGACCTGTTTTGTTACTTAAGTATCTCAACTGTGCAAAGGTTTAACCTCTCAGATACCTTCAGATCACCACCTAAAAGTATAACCTTTATTAAGTGCCATTGTTTCATTATATGATAACTACATTGTGATGTAGTAAATACAAACTGCAGGGATTAGATATGCCTTTCAGTGCCGTTTTTCTTACTTTGGACTTTAAACTACGCAAGTTTGGATACTTTACTGGCTATTGTACTGCATTGCTCTGGATGTCTTCCATAATATTGTACATGCTAATCTCAGTAGGGCATTAAACCTGGACTGATCGGTGTGCAGTTTTAATGTGGGAGAGTTAAAAGTCAAAAAAGGATATAAAACCAACCAGGGGAAAAATTAATATGAGGGCAGGTAGTGGAACTGATGGAATTCCATAATGTGTTATCACCAAGATTGGTGGGGGAAAAAAGGAAAAAAAAAACAAAAAAAACAAATGTAAATTGTAAAGTGATGAAAGTATTTTTATTTCTTTTGGATGCTTTAACTAACAGAAAAATATGAAAAGTTAAGCATGAGAAAATCTACAACGTGGTGATTACAACATATCTGGTTTTCATTTTATTTTATTTTATTTTATTTTTTTTTACTTTTCTCCGTGGAAGTAAATGTACACAGAAGAAAGCTGTAGATCCAGGTGAGAAGTGATTACGTATTCTTCCCCATCCTTGTAAATCCATAATCATTAACATCTGCTCTAGCTTACTTTATTGAACTATTTCGCCCATGTGTGGTCCACTTATCCTCGTTAACTCCACTTTAGCCAACTCAGCACATAGATCGAAGGCTAGATAGAAAGGAAAAAAGAGGCAGAAACAAAAGGATAGCAGAGGAGAGAGACAGCAGGGCACCTTTTGTAAGATTTAATAAATACCCCTGGTTCTATTTTGAGCTTGCAGGTCCATGCCTGCTCTCCACAGTCTTGGCTTGCTCACCTGTATTTTGTCCCAGGAAGTATTTCTTTGCCCTGCTCTGTTTTGACAACTGGGCCATGGATTTGCTGTCTGGGTGCAGGATGTCTTGAAATAATATCTTTAATTCCCTCCCAAGAATATTGATTCAGACAAGGATAAAGAAAAATAACAGCACGGATGCAGAAACTTCACCGACTGGTGAAATTAAAAACGTGGAAATCCCACTGACCTTGAACTGCGGAGAAAGGCCGTGTTTTAATATCCAACACTTAGACTGCTACAGGAGCAAATTACCAGTATGGATAACACCGCGTATTTAAAGACTTGAGACACAACAGGGACCAATGAACACCCAGTGGCTTTATGTGCCAAGTTGACAACTGGCTGCTGGGAGTGTCTGGAGTATTGCTGGTCATCTGTTCCTCTCCTCTTATTGGTCTGTAAGGCATGGTTGGCACCAGAGTCCCCCCATCAGTGCTTTCTGCAGCCATTTCAGCAAATTAAACTGGCATTGGGTCGGTCATTGATACTGGGAACTGAGAATTCCTATTTGATGTTATTAGTGTTTCTTTTTTTTTCATTTTTTTTTTTTTCATGAGTGTCACTGAAATGCTAATGTTCATATGCGCTAAGCAATCCATGTGGCATGTCACTTTAAACTGCAAACACCATTTTAAATACCATGTCATTAAAATTTGTCAAACTGAGATCCATCTACGGTGCTGTGCAAAGTGCTGCAAAACCCATCAACTGTTCCATATTTTTTCACATTACAGTTCAAGTAAAATTAAAATTTACAGTAAGTGAGGCGAATGAGTACTAGACACTTGATATGATGCATTAGATTTTTTTTTTTTTACTGCAGAAGCTCTTTGGATTTCACATTTATAAACAGCAATGTGTAAAAAAACAGAGTGCAAACATATTTAGAACAAACATAAGACACACCTTTGAGTAAAGATGTGCACGGCTGTGAATAAATTCAGTGAAAGCTGACACGTTTCCTTGAAAGAATGAAAAGGAATTGTACAAAACTGATCCAACTGAAGTAGTTAAACACATTCGCCATGAAAACAAGCTGCCCTAGATGACATTAAGGCAAAGACATCTTCTAACAAACGGGATTCTGATTTATGTGACCATCACCTAGCATGACCAATTATTATGCAGGGACACTGAACATCAATATGTCCAGCTGTTGTCAATATTCGCAACATCAGAAAGTTGATATGTGTTTTAGGGCTTGCCTGCAAAACAGTCATCTAATAATAATGATCATATGAAATTAATTTGCAAAAGCAATTAAATCTAATCAATCTTACTTGATTAAAATTTCAACACAACATTATGAAGGTCATGTAACACAGTTGCAAGTAGACAAAAAAAAAGCTGTTGCTGTTGCTACATCTGTTGCTTTTTTTTATGTTACTTTGTTGACTAGATTTTACAGAAAGAAAAAAAAACAAAACTGAAACGATTCCTGCTGGAGAATGTCATCTTGGCCAGAATGTGTGATAAGAAGACAAATCCAGAATAACAAAACACAACTTGATATTTTGGTGTTGGTAAACTGAATAACCACAAATGAAGAAGCTTGGGCTTTAAGATGAGGCACAGATATTCTCTGGATAGGATACTGTAGTCACATCTCAAACAGAGGACCTATGGTATTCACATATGGTATTCAAAGTGTATTTCATCATTACCAAACTAAAGTATTCATGGTTTATCATCTAAAAATGTTGACTGTGAATGTACTTTTGCAAATGTGTGACTTGTGAAAAATACCAGAAGGCAAAAACACATAACAAAAAAATCCTGATAACTTCTCATCTTTTCAAGAGTATTGAAATAGAAAAGAGAAAAAAATTTAGAAGAATCCTTTACACCTTCCAATGAAATAAAGTTTCCTCCATATTGTTATTGCCCAATCAATTGCAAGCAAAGCACCACACAGAAAAGATGCTGGTGGAACAGCTTTACTGTTATTTATATGATCATGATGTCTTCTTGGTAACTCATGATTACTTGAATAGTCTCTATTCATTTTATGCAACAACAGACAAGTCTAGTTGTAGAATTATTAACACAAATAAATGTTTCACACTTCACTCAGAGCATTACAAACTATTTTTCTGTCTGATTGCATTTTTGCCAACGCTGCTTTTGTTGTTTGAAAAGATAGATTTTTGTAACTCTAAAACATTTTACTCGATCCATTTTCTTCTATTAGTTTGGGTTTGGGTTGCAAACGTCCAGGAGGTCCTGAGCCTGCCCTAACATCTCCTCCCCCTAGCATCTGCTCATGAAACCTCCAAAGCGAGGTATCCAACATGCAACCTGATCAGCTGTCCAAAACTGCTCAGCTGAATTTTTCTGATGCAGATCAGCCTGAACTCCAAGCTCCCACCAGTACTTTGAGCCCAGTCACACTGAAACTCATTTCGGTCCAAACTAATTTGGCTGACATCAACGAAGATGTCTTTCTTTCACTCTTGCTCTATATCCCACAACCATGCTGAAGAGCTGAACCATGGAAGGAGTTTTGCCTTTAAGAGTTTTGCCTTTCATCCCACCTCCTTTTTTCACTGCAACATACTGGAGTAGTGTCTCCATTGCTGGGAACAAGGCAATCTCAAAGCACACTTTGACGTATCTAAAGGATTTAATCTATCCGAGCAAAACCATCTTATTTTTCATGTAACTTCTAGTATAAATACTTCCCTTGAAAATCCTAGATATAGTTGTAGTTTGCCTACCTTTACATTCACTATAAACAACACAAACCAAAGTAAACTTTCCCCTTCTGGTATAGTCTTGCTCTTGGTCTCATACTCTCTGTCTCTCTCTCTTGCAAGTGATCAGGTCCATAACTAGAATATTATTTACTAGATTGGCACTGTTAAAGTTAATGTTGCAAAAATTCCCTGTCTTCAGTCGGATTCCAGCTCTAATGAGGCTTTACTGATACAGCAGGGATGGCTCTGCAAAAGGAGATGGGCGCTTTGAGAGGAATGTCAAACAACTACCTCCACATTCTTGCATACCGTCATTAGGGTCATTTCCACTGAATCACTCAGCAGGAACCCATGGCAGCAAAGAGCAAAAAGCCCATGAAAAATCACCTTGGATAATAACTGCATTTGCAGATTTGAAAGGAACAAGATTGCAGGCGATACTAGCCTTCTGAATATTCAGTGTATCTAAATATATACATTTAAGGAATTATTGGCTTAAAACAAGCTCCTCTATCTTCCAAAAAAAGTTATATGTGTCAGTTTTGTCTTATTTCCAGTGCACTAACTTATTTGCGCTAGAATCTCAGCCAAAGATATTTCATAAAACAGAACATTTTCTAGTGTAGAATCATAATCTAGAAGTGAAAAACAAGGTTGTCACCATAGTCGAGCCATGACCAGATAGATGCTCCTCACACGATTTCCGACAGAATTTGAAAGAACAATCAGAAGAGGTGCCAAAGACCCAAAGACCACTTTCAGAATTTCTTAGAAAGACAAGTAGAATAATGTAAGTGATGCACTCAATAGTCTCTTCTGGTATAAGTACACAACAGAATAATAAAAATAATAACTTATAAGTTAAAGCTAATTTCAGTTTTATTGCAGAACATTTAGACAAGCTAAAATCTGAAGTCTTTGATTGGCATTGTGCGCTCCTTGTTAGCAGGAGACATCAGCCTAACAGCCTCCATACAGTGAGGTTTGGAGGTGAGAACATCATAGTGTGGGGCTGTTTTTCCAGAAATGTTCCTTCGCATAATTGAAAGACGGACGAATGTGGAAATATATACCAACGCATTATATTAAAGAATCAGAAGATGAATAGAGAATAGATATTTTTTTTAGCACGATAACTTTGTGGACTGAAGCTTCAAAGACATTTTTGCTGTGCAAACAAACCAAGCCAGCTTGACATTCAGCATGGCCAAAATAAATGTTTTACTTAATGCAGCCCGGAATGATCAATAGAGCTGTTTTTGTCTGTCACATGATATCCAATTATTTGCTTGTGTATAGATCTGTATTTTCAGACTGAGACACAGACTAAATGGCTTAAAAGCACATGTGATAATGGTTTCTCTGTCCGGGGTAAATCATGAGATCATGTCAGGGCAGCCTGGCAGGTACAAATGTCTATGCTAACCTTTCTCAGCGGCTGTGGCTGTTGGGTCCACTATTGAATCTATAATTAACTTGTGAGGAAATGTGGGCATTTTTCTATTAAAAGAGACATCTTGTCAATTACAATCCATGCAGAGATATTCACTGAACTTCCTATTGGAAGAAAGGTCAATAGCTCTGTGTAATGAGTAATTGACTCAAGGCAGAGCAGCTCAGGCTCAGACTGCGGTTCTGATCAAGTAGCAAAATGTGATTTATTTCCATATCATTTTCTCTCTCATTTTCTAACGTGTTAGAGAAAATCTGATTGAAGTGCCACTGCTGGGGCCAATTCATCACCAAAAATGACTTCGGAAAATGACGCTTAAATGGGCTGAGTGATGAAAAGAACATGAGTTTTTGAAAATGAACACCACCACAGATATGGACTAATGACCTGCAAGGCTGAATATTAGACTTAAACAATGGGCTAATGTTTGAGGTCCACTGACGATGGAACGTGGGGCAAATAAGAAAGCAGGAGTAAGTGGTTTTCAATTGTACACACAATATTGTGTTAAAATTGTTACAGGCCTAAATGATTTGTTTGCTGCTTTGCTTCCGCACAACATGTTTGTCTTAGAAACAAATTAACAGTGGAGTACCTACACAACTAAAAAAAAAAAAAACTGATTTAGTTTTCTTGATTCTGCCAAGGTCAAATATTATTATGTTTTTCTTTTAAAATCAACAGAACATATAACAATGACAATGTTTGAGAGGAAATATACCAGCTTCTGCTTTCCATGCATGTCTATGCATCATAGGGCTTTATTTCACAGAATGCAATATTGCAAAATATAATTAGTGTTTTTCAAGTAATCTAGTAGTTTTTATTCACATTTATTCAGCCGTATTATGTGCAGCTGTGGCAATTCTCCCACAAAAAAAAAAAGACACATTGGAGAAGCTTGTGAAGAGCTCCGCAGAAGACTGAAATGAGTAAAGAACCTTCCTCGACCAGCAAAGCTGCTCCACCCTTGGCTAAAACTGCTTAAAACAATCACCTGGCAGACTCATGTTGGTGAAGCAGTTAGCCCCATCATGCTAACTGGCTCCCATGCTAAAACACGTACATAATCCAAGATGTGTTTTCAATAAGCTGCAGCAATTATAACAGTGCGAGGTGTGTGTGGTGAGTAAATAATGCGGAAATGCACTTAATTCAGTAACACACAAATCACAAAATTAAGTCCTTCACTTTGTTTTTGCAGTAGAGAGTGCCTGATTTATGTCACGTTGGGGGTTTTGTGGCGTTTGCTGTACTGCAACATGACGTCGCTAGTTAAGGCCACACCAGCAGAAAATCAAACACATCACTGTACTAAGGAATACAAATCGATCGGTCCCAGAAAATCAGTATTCTCTGTTTGCCTCAGCTTCCATGTTCACATCCGTCACTTTATGGAGTGTCAGTCATATTCTGTCTCCAACATGTACATTTGAAACCTTTCTTTGTCTCTGGTCCTCTTCACAAACCTTTTCTGTCTGATCTTTGTCATGTTAATCCCCATCTGAGTTGTATTCTGCTGGGGAAAAAAAAAAAAAATCCATCAGATTTGACGGGGATGATTCAGAGTCCAGACTTGGAGTCTTTCAAAAGTCACTTGTCTTTTTCAAGTTAAATATTAGAACACAGTTTTTGGTGTTCTAGAAAACCAGACCATTCGTTGTGTGAAAAAGAGAGCCTGTGTGAATCTTGCTGGCTGAATCCACATTTGAAAAGCTTATAACACATCAAGCTGAATTTATGAGTTGGAACATGCAATAGATGTGGGGTTTTTTTTTTTTTTTAAAGTGGTTTACAGTCTGTAAAGTAAAACATGAAAAACAGAGGCCTGATTGTTGAACAAAAAAAATAATTCATAAGAGGGTACCGAAATAAATAATGTAGAGGGTGGTGGGATTGTATTTTTGAAACACTATTCTACTGCTAGTCAAGCTGATTGAATATTTATAGAAATGTATGACTTATGTCAGAGACGATGCAGCACATACAAAGATTTTGATGATAGCTTTTGGGCATAAGAGGCATAAAAGAGTAGTGTTTCATATGTACACAATGACACAAGCAAACATACACAAAAGCGTGCACACACATTGTTCTGACAGTCGCAGTCTTTTATGGAATTTAAACTTTATTACAGGGATATAAATCACACTGCCCAAAAACAAAATTATTACCCAGTGAAAAGTTTCAAACCTCACTCGGATGTCGCTTCCAGGCAAGATCATTCTTGGTCACAAGTCCCCAAGATCTCGTGAAAAGTCTGACGAGAAAACTTAGGGTCGATGAATAAAAAATAAAAATAAAAAAAATGGAAAACTGTATGTGGACATTTTTCAGCAAAAACCCAAGGACTTCCCGTGATGTACAGCAACACCACTTCAGAATACTGCGAGCAAGACTTCAGCAACAATGTCGCTCTTTCTGCCGAACGAAAAATATTCAGAGTGTAAACACATTTGGCAGTGTTAATCTTGACAACTGTTTAACATGGAAGTATTAGGTCTGCATAATGTTGAGCCAGGCCTGGTGAAAACCCCATGCATAATTCTCTGTGAAGTGTAAAAGCTGAAAGTCTAAATGCTTCTGACAGATCCCAGCAGGTAAAAGAGTGGGGAGCTTTTGGATGTTGGATTTATTTTAATTTTTTTTTTTTTTTTTTGCTGGTTTATGTGAGGTGATGGAACATTTCCAGCCGCTGCAAATATTTCCACCACCATCAAAGTTACCCCACATACTGAACAAGAATAATCCTCTGATTTTACATTTATCTTTTCTAAAACACATCAGATCTAAGTTTTTATCCATGAGGAGCAGTCATCTTTATTTATATGATTTAAGCACACTGGTCTTGTACACCTGTTGCAAAAATCTGTCTTTGCAATTTGATTATCGGGTAATAACTGTTGAACAAGGTTTCAAAAATGTGTCGTCTTATATGATTTCTAAAACATGTTTTCCACATGGCCATCCAAACTTGAGGTGCAACAAAAGGAGCCTCAAGGGATTTTTTTTTATTTATTTATTTTTTTTATTGGAATATCTCCAAATATATTTTTTGCACAACCCACTTAGGAACAGAATTGAAGTTTTTATTTAAAAAAAACAAACAAAAAAAAAAACCACAATACAAACTGTGTTTTAGTAGCAAATTTTCTCATTTAAATTTTGATTTTTCATTTATGAGTACTGGTTTTATACACATTTGTTGGCAAAGGCAAACATTTAGTGTCATCTGGTCACAAAAATGGTTGAACAAGTAAAAAACAGGGTCTTAACCTTACTTGAAAATGTTAATATCCTGTTTGCTACCTTTGAAATCAGCTCTCCTAAATACTGCTGCTATCATTTGTTCTTTTATCTAACGCAACTAATTACTTACAAATACACTGTAGACCACATGTATTAAAATATTGGATGTCTGGTTAATCATAAGGACAAAATATTTCCAGATAACTTGAAGGAGCCAACAACTGTTCCACCAATTATGTCCAAGAATTTACACCATGGGAATATTAAAAAATAAGGAATTAGACAAGTGTTGTTTATAAATTTCCAATATCCAAATAAAACTGATGACAAAAAATTAATATAAAACCGAAATGTCTGACTGCAATCACAATGTCAAGTAGGGAACCGAGGTAAGAGGTGGGGGTGCTTGTCAGATAGATATGGTCAGCAGGTGTTTCTCCCAGATTGCCTCCAGCTACTGTTCATTTAGCAATGCAGAATCTCCCTGACCTATTTCACATTCCTTTGTAGCAAATGTTTGGAGAACCTGTCTAACCTTGGTTGTCAATGGATTTCTCTCCACAAGAACATACTGAACTTTAGAAATACTCTTCATGGTATTGTAAAATCTTGTAAAATCTCCAAGACTTTCTTGGTGTTACATGACAGAGTACACCCCAAAATTAAAGACCTTACGGAAATTATATTAAAATTGGTTTAATAAAGTACTAGTTTCATTGGCAAAATATTTTAATTTCATCTTGTTATAAATTAAATAATTTGCCAGTGGAACTAGTACTTGTTTTAAGTAATAGTGAGAAATTATTTACTTGAAACAAGCTATTACATCTTGCTGAAAAGAGTTAATTTTGTCTTATTTCAAGTGTGCTAATAAGTTTACACTAGAAACTTGACCAAAGACACTAGGCAGGATTTTCTGCTTTTGCAGTATAATGGTTAACAAATACATCTATAAGGAAATTATTTCAATATTTATCAAGAATATATTCCAATTTTTGCCTAGATGTCTTTGGACATATTTTCAACCTAACATGCTAATGGGGTCATTCTCTCATATTTGCACAATCTGATAAAATGTTGCAAATGTATTGTTCTGAACTCTCAATCTCCACTGTTTCTTTTCTTCTTTTTTTTTTTGCCAATGTGTATTAAACTTTTTTTTTGTTTGTTTTAAACATAGAACAGACCCTCAGAACAGGATGTAATACATGGTAAAAAAAACCCCAAAAAACATGCACAAACAAGAAAGTCTACAGTAGTTATCCAAAAAGCAGATAACACTTTATTCAAAGTCAAAATGCATCGTTAGCTCCTTTACATGGAAAATAAAAGTGCACCATGTCAAGTCAAACTTGGTAAATGATCCATTAAGTGAATATCTAATTTTGTCAAAAAAAAAAAAAAAAAACACCACAGAGCCATCTGCCAAAAGAAGGTGAGCGGTCACTTTTCCAATTAAGGAGAATGAGCTGACGTGCCAGAAGGGAGGCGTTCTCAATCTCCATTTTCAGCTGGATAAGTAAAAGCAGTTTGTTACTCCTTTTAAAGCAGTCTTACCTTAAAGGGGCTGTATTGTGTAAAATGAGCATTTTGAGCTTTATTTTGTGTTATCCTGTTATATCCCCCTTTAAAAACATACCCATGTTTGAGAAATTCTTTAATCTCTCTTTTGGCCACCATTCGATGGTGCAAAGTCCTTCTCTCACCGAGTAGCATCGTTTCCATGCAGCTCCTCCCTGGTGCTGCAGCTTCCGCCTCACACAGTACCTCCAGACTAGCGGCAGCAGCAATTAGCAAACAACTGGTGGAACCGTGCATCTGCTGAACTTTTCATACAAGCTACTTCGCAGTTCAATGCTGGTAAAAACGTTGTTGAGGGCTTAATGGAAAAACGTGATGACATGATGCCGATGATGGAAGTTCGGAAAGATCAAGAGCTTCTTAAAGAGATGAAGACCAGATCAGACACCAAGTGAAATCAACATTTAAGTCACGTTTTAAAACCATAGTTTAGTACTTCAACCTTTGTGGTGAGTACAGGCAAAGACTAAATTTCAAAATCCCAGTCTCCTAACTTGAAAATAACCACTCTCTCAGTCAGCCATGTCCTCTAAATATGATTGTATTCTCTTGCATATTAAGAAACAGAACCTTTTCAACCTGCTTCTATAATTCGTTTAAGTTGTGTGAGCAGAGCATCATGTGGCAATGGGATATAATTTAATATTCAGACAATTGTTTAAATTTCTTGTGAGACCACGAAATAGACACAGCACTAAATATTTGACAAACTGGGAAACTGATAGCTGATTGTCAGCTGTGTTATAAAATTATCAACTAGCCTCATAACCTTTTGACCACAACGTTCATTTATTTTGCCATTTCTTTCCATAGTACACAAAAAAAAAAAACAGCAAAAAAAACAAACAACAGTCTGGCCCCTGACAGATTTCTGCAGTTTCAACAAAAATCCAGCTTCTACGGTAGCTGGATTAAAACACATTTCAGTAACAGTTCCTGCTGTTCGGTGCTGATGAAAAGACCGTAGTATGGAGCCGAACTCACGCGAGTACATGCATGAATCATGTAACACATCAGGCTATGGCACAGAGATGTTTTTTTTTTTTCTCCCATTTCAGCTCTTGATAAAAGAGAAGCAATAGCTCAGTGACACACAGCTGCAAGTGTTACTGCCATTTAGATGCAGCCTGGCATCATCAAAGCACTGCCGAAAAAGTTGTTTTATTCCAGTCGTGGTTCATCTCCAGGAACACAACAGCACAGCTGTAAAACACTTCCTAATAGGATTTTAGGATGACTGAGCATCTGGACAAGAACTACACTAATTGATAAAAATAAAACTAAAGCATAAATAAATAAAAAATGTGGAGAATTTAAAGTTGCAGGAGTTCCCAATTCCAGTTCTCAAGACCCATTGTCCTAAACTTTTAGATGCACCCTTTCTCCAACAGACTCGAATCAAATGAATGACTTGTTACCAGCTCTCTGCAGAGCTGAGGGACTGATGAGGAAATTTGATTCAGGTGTGTTGGAGAAGGGGAGCATCTAAAAGTAGCTCTCAGAGGCCTGGACTAGGGCATGCCTGATTTAACTATCCCGCTGTCCCGGAGGGTGTCAGGTGAACTCTCAGTCCCCCCTCCGCACCCCTAGCGTCTCTTCTCAGCATGTTATAATCTCTCCTTACCTGAGAAAACCCTGAATCAACGTCCGTGCTGCTGGCCTCTGGCCTAATGTCTCTTCCCTGACTTTTCTCTGTCTATTTTGACAAAAATAGATTTATTTTAATTATGTGAAAAGCAATAGTGAGTATTTGGTTTATCCCTAGTATTAAGAGAAAGAACATAAGCAGAGGAGTGTAGAGTAGACAAATATTGTATTTGGGTCAGAGTAGCACAACTACCAGTAAGTCCAGCTGGATGACACAATATATAGGATGTCTGATTTTCTGTTTTGTTAAATTTTCCAATGTTTTGTACTCATTTTATTTAGTTGTGTATTTTGTACTCCTTTCATAAATTAGTTTTCTCTCCTCGTTTTTAAATGTTTTAAAATTAGTTTTCAGTTAACCATTAAATTAATTACATTTATTTGGGTTTTTTTGGTTTAGCTGGCTTAAGGGTTTTCTTGTTACTGCAAACTGAGAGAAAGTATTTGCAAAAAAAATTGGGAGATGCATAATATCATAAAGGCATTTTTTTTTTTTTGACAATGATGACAGAGAAATTTCTGCTCTCTGATTCATTTTAGTGCATGAAATGGCCAATACATCAGCGTTAATCTTTTTTTCTCCATCGCATGGTGTGCAAATACATCTCCTGGGAAGTTCAGGGAACCTCTTGACACGTTGTTTCCTCTCCATTACCCAACCAGCTGTTGTTCCTAATGAGCCCAAAGGCAATCTCTCATTATTAAACTTATATCTCAGTCTCTTGTGCAACTGGTGACATATTGTGCGCCCATAAAGTCGGGACCAGAAGAGGATGATGTTAATTTTCCTCCATTGTTTGCTGTTAGTTTTAGAATTTTTTTTTTCTGACTCAAGCAAAAAGTAGTGAGGAGGTCAAGAACTTATCCATAGAGCAGCTAGTGTGTTTTGATTTAGCAAAATAAAAGTCTAATTTTAAGACTCCTTAAAATATTAAATATTTTACAAACGTCTTTTGTAACTGATCCTACTCAGGATGCTTGACTCAGTGTACAGTGCAGTACCAAACATCATCCTAGTACACTTGAATCTTATATAAGACACTCTGAAAGATGTATTTAGAGAGCAAAATGGACTACACACAAATGGATAATTTTACCAATGCAACAAAAAATTGCACAAAAGGCATTCTTCCATTTTTTTTCATAAACTGTCTTCAAATGTTTATGCTCTAACTAATGCCAGAGCAGTTTTTTTTGCAAGTCTTTGTCTTCTAAGTCCTTACAGACAATCCTTCGATTGTTTATTCCCTACAGACGTAAATAAATTTGTCAGAGTAAAAACGTTAGTAAGTTTATCAATCGCATTTCTCTGATTAAAAACCACAATGTGCTTTACAATAAAAATAGCATATAAATATTGAAAATAAAATGTATATAAAAAAATATGAAATGGCTGTATGACATTTTTTGGATGCCATACATCGAAAAAATAGTTAAAAGCCAGTGTGAGTAAATGAGTTTTCAGATTCTTAAATGAATCAACAAAATCGAGATATCACAAAGATGGAGGAAACCCATTCCACAGTCCCTGACGCATATCTGAAGGGTGTATCCCCTCTGGTCACGAAATGTTTGTGGGACCATTTCCTGAAGATATTAGGCTCGGAAAAGAGAGTATGGTTATAGAAGATCAGCGATACGGACATGGACTAGACCACACAAGGTTCTGAAAGTGAGGAGAAAAAATGTTGCATTAATTCTAAAGCGTACTGGTAGACACTGGCGTAACGGTTTGTCTCTTTCATGTGTTGGTTTCATGCAGTGCAACAGAAGAGGGACAAGATCCCTTTCATGGGTTCGACACACAAGGAGCGGTGAACGACAGCATTAGGCGAAAATTTTCCTCACCCGGGATGAATCTCAACACATGGGACACGATAGCAACGGCATCAGCAGCGACAGAAGTGGAACATCTTTCAACTGTTTTGCGTCGCATCACAAGCCTGCGTGTGCACGTCTATGTGGAGGCGCTCCAAATTTCACATTCACAAAGAGGGCAAGCGACTGTCGCCTCATCACGCAAGCTCCCTAGGAAATGAATGGAGAGGGAGCAACGTCGCCTTCCGTGTGTCGAGCCCTTTATTCAAACACATGAAAAGGCTTGTGAAATAATCAAGACGAGATTACGTAAAGGATATAATAATCACCTCAAATTCAGTTTTTGACCAGAGTTCAGAGCTTAGAATACTATTTGGCAAGAGCAATGCTACTTGTCTCTGAATTCTGCCCTTCCTTACGGAGAGAACCCATTTAGTCTGCATTGGAAAGACTTCCTTTGCAGCGAGAACTGGGTGTCCTTAAGGTTGTGTGTTTAGTCCATTGCTGTTCACACTGGTAGCACACAGCTGCACATCACATGGAGAAAACCTAGCGGCTAAAAATATAACTGTGTAATAAGCTTGACGATGAGTGATTCCTATCGTATGAGGAATGATAAAATATTGTACCGGAAAGAAGTCAAGCTAGAAGGTTGGTGCAATGATAACAACATGGCCCTCAAGAAGGACAAGCTGAATGAGATGGTCCTTAACTTGCAAAACCTACATCTTGACCACACACCCCTCTGCATGAGAAAAGTACAAGACACAATGGATCGCATTAGTAGATTTCTTATTAACTACCCTGATTTCTAGTCGAAATCAGGATTTGTTTCGGGACCACCACACAAATAGAGGCATGACTCTTGCTAGACACTACGCATGCAGCCTTTGGATTACCTTTTCAAACTGTTGCAATCAGGCAAACAGAACAACATAAAAAGCAGAACAGTCAGCTTGCTGTCGCCAGCTGTTAAAATGACAAACTACTGAATCGGTTGCACAGTCGCCATTATTTTGCATATTTGCAAGTTCTGCTCCTACTTCAACATGAATCTATTTTGTATTTGAAAACCCCAGAGGTCTCATTCTGTTTCATACTAATTAGGTAAACAACAAAATGAGAATAAAATTTGATTTTAGAAGCCACATAGTTTCCTTCAATGTGCTTTGAGTGCAGATTAGCTCCTTCACAGATTGCAGCGTGAGGAAAACCAAATGTTAAGTGCTAAAAGAAAATAATCCCTGTTTTGTCATACTGATATGTTGTAAACAACCCTGCATTGCCAGATTATAATAAATATTTCACTGCCCTTCAGAATATGCATTTTGTGCTTGTACAAACTATGTACAGTTTAAAAATTATACTTCTAATAACGCACTTCACGCTGCCAAGGTGAACCAGGCATAAATGGTGTATAACACCAACATTTGTTCCTGACATATGAATATGCAAATATGTTTTTGGGATGTAAAGAGTAAGCTATTGCTCAGATTCATGCAGGAGCTTGTATAAGTGCCTTGGTAGGGCAGATATTTTGGATTAGATCTCAGTGCATCTGTTTTAGTATCTATCCAGAGCAAACATGAAAGTTACCTTTGTGAATGAATTTCTTTGAGGCTCTACTTCTTCTGTCGTTCCTGCTGAGTTGTGATATTATTTTTTCCAGTTACTCTCCTACTGTTTGGGAAGAGAAATGCAATGGAAAACAAACACTGATAGAGGTTTTGGGTCCTCCCACACAGCTTCATGTACAACTCCATTTTTTTCCATGGCACTTTTGACATGTTTCAACTATGTCTGCACATACAATTCAAATTTATGAATATGTGCGTCTTTATGTTTATTCTTTCACTTTGAACTGTACAGGTTTCTGTAGATGTAGTAGAACAACAGATCAAGAAATACACTTTTTCACATTTTATTACTTTGCAATTACAAATGCCAGCAAGCCAGGAGTGTGTACAAGGACTG
Organism: Poecilia mexicana; assembly: GCF_051168715.1. Taxonomy (NCBI): domain Eukaryota; kingdom Metazoa; phylum Chordata; class Actinopteri; order Cyprinodontiformes; family Poeciliidae; genus Poecilia; species Poecilia mexicana. The sequence continues at coordinate 18,062,390 of NW_028263379.1, forward strand.
TATGAAAATTACTAACATAAAGTTGAGGATGTAGAGAGAAGGTCAAAAATGTGGCGCGTGTTTGTCCTCAGCCCACTTCATCACAACTTCGAAACAAAATCCAGTGCAACAAGTTGTCTTTAAAGTTTTCTTGATTAGATTTTTTTTTTTTACACAGCTTGCATGTAGGAAAGGTTTTCAGGTCTGTTGAAATCAGAATTCAAATATTTGACCTATGTGCAAAATGCTATTTGTGTCAGAAGACTAACACTGCACATCATCTTTAAAGGAGACATATCATGAAAAATCAACATTTTAGCCCTTAAATGCTTTTTTGTCCTTTTGAGTGTCCATTATTGCAAAAAAACTTGAAACGTTTTTTTCCCCCAGTGCTGCAAAGATGTCTTCATAGTCTTTTTGAATTGTTCAGTTTGTTCATTGTTCTTTATAACAATGTTCTTTATCTCTACAATGTTCCTGATGGATTTGTATTAGCAAAACCTATAAGGAGTTCATCGTTGCAAGTTTGCAGAGAAACGAGAACTGTTTTACAAATTGCACATGCCTATCTTTGATTCTTATTTATCAACCACGGACATGATGCATTAATTCCATCTGCCAATTTTAATTAGTTATCTGTGTTAGTGTGAGCAGTTCTGATGCTGCTGCATGTCTGATTAATTTAGGTGGGTTCATCCGGTGTCAGCACATAAATGCTTTTCAGGGAAGTCATTTTTCATTCAGGAGTATGTCAGGTTATTAAAGATTTATTAATCACTTTGTCAAATAGAAGATAATGTTAATTCAGCATTTACAAGAGACGTTTCGAAACTTCCGTTGCAGAAAAATATTTGCGCTGAAAATTATGTTAATACCCTGACACTACACAAAAGTGCACTGACTTTGGAAGCATATTACGTGGTTCAAAACTTAACAACAGATTCTTTTAAAACAATTTTAAGAGTTTATGCACTCCTACACGCAGCCAGGGAAGGCCTTTCCACTTCAGAAGACAATTTGTTCACCTTAAAAAGAGGAGAATGATCACATCTCTAAGGGCTTGACTCCTTACTGTAACCCTCAAAAACGATGACACAGTAATCCATGGAAAATTCTATATCTCAGCATTTTTTTTTTTCAGTATAACTTGAATTAAATTGTACCCTTTCACAGTGTAACAGTACAACAGGAAAAGATTCCTTTAGATAGGAAGGGAAAAATATGAAATGCCCTCTGAGATGTAAAAAAGCACAAGTTTAAATCTAAACTGACCTTGATCCATGAAATAGTTTTTTTTCCCTTCACCCCTTTAACAAAACATAACCTTTCATACAAAAACAGATTTCAAAAATATATAATCTAGAAATAATGCAAGCACATTTTGCAGGTTGCCCTGACACATTTGTTCTCCAACAAATGAAAATCAGCACTTCTTGTGCAAATTTTCTTTCTTTTAAGAACTCTTTCACAATCATTACCAGCCACCAAAATTGTATTATGAACCCGTTTCAAATTATTCAAGGTTATTTTATCACTGAATGCGTCTGTATATTTTTAAGCTACCTCACCAATCTATGCTGCTGTGCCACAAGTGATTTTAATCACATTTCAGTGGCCAACTCAAACTGCAAATGGATTTGTGTGCTCGTAAATGTCAAAATTTATCCTCTTCCTCAGAGTCATCACCAGGATAAGACGCCCAACGGCAACAGCCACAAAATCTTCAAGTACAAATACAGCTAAGCCGCTAAGCAGATGATTGGTGTGGGAGCACACTATGTAAGCAAATGACTTTGAGGAGGAAAAGGAGGACCTGCTGATTTCTCAATTATGGCTCCTCATGCATGCAAAAGACAATGGGAAAAGGGGAAAAAAAAAGAAAACCACATTGCTTTATTGATAGTCAGACCAAACATGTATCCTGTCGTATTGTGGGCCAATATAAAATAGTACTACACTGGGGGAAGTATTAAAGACATCAAGGTTGTTCTCAACTGATGTTTGGAATAAGGGCTACATGGCAGGAAGTAGATTCTGGGATCGAATCCTGGCCTGGGATCTTTTTTCAAGGAGATTCCTTGTTCTCATATTTCATGAGTGGGTTCTCTTCAGAGACTCTGACTTCTTCCTAAAGTCCAATAACATGATTTCTAGGTTAACTGATTAATCTAAATTGTCTTTAGGTATGATCATATGTCTCTAATTGTTTGTCCTTTGTGTTTCTGATGAACTGTCCAGAATATATCCCACCATCTCGTATAATTCATTAATTCTGACACCTAAACTGTCTTCATATTTAACTCATTTAGAGTGAACTTCTGTACTCTCTACGTGTAAGTTATTTTTTTACATCTACTTTTTGAATTCAGGATGAGCAATTTCCTGGTAAATTCTAGTAGCTTTCTTTTCTCTTCAGTCGATGTGAAGTTTCCATAGAGAGCTCATGTCAAGATGTTCTTTCCTTCAACTGTCACAGCTCGTATGTTGCTTTTGCAGAGCTGCACATTGACATTGATCGTCCAAGCAACGTCTTTGCAATACATTCTAAAGAGCTTAGAACACATTTAGACCATTCTTGCCTAAATGTGTTGCTGCAAACTCCAAATGAATTTCGACATGACTTCTCATCAGTCTTGCACATTTATTGTGCCTAGATATTATTGATGCTGAGTAATTTACTAATTGTTGTCGTGGAAAAAAATGTAACTAGTAATTCCAGGTTTTTCCTCAAGCTCTCTGGTATTGTCCGCTAGCTTTTGTAACACTCGGATAGAACATTTTGCAACGAGCACTTGGCAGGTTCTTGGTGAAATCATTTTCAACCTACTTTTAGATTATTACCACATGTATGATTTACTACAACAAGATTGTCGAGGTCTTCAGAGAGCACAACATGCTTCCATTGCAATAAGAAACACTCTTGCATTACTCAATGAATAAAACAGCTGATGATAACTTTGACTCATAGAAAGCAGGATTGCTTTTAGATACTTTGTTTGTTGTACTTATTCCCTGTATCATTCCAATTTATCACATATGCTATAACTTAATTTATGGCGTGATGATAGTTTTTGTGTTTGTCGATTAGTTTTATATTTCTACTTACATCTGCTGTGAATTTTGTGGCTGTAGGCCCATTAAAAATGTATTGAGATAAACGTGTTTGTAAATCATCTACTTCATTGTAGCCTTTATTCCATACGAGCGAGGTTCATTCTGCTGCAAGACCACAGAGAGCAAGGCTGTAACACTGTACTTGTGCTGTTGACTACTGAACAATGTTACAATGCTAAGAAAAATGTAATGCTTTGTCTGTGAAGATAGAACGATTAAAAGATCCACCACAAGTTTCTTTACAAATTAAATGTCCATTAACCTCTCCGACTCATGGCCTGTTTTTGAGAAATATGGCTGAATAACATGCCCAAAATGAATTGAATGTATCTCAAGAACTACAGAGTTTATTTTAATTGTTTTGGTATCAAAACAAAGGCAAGACTCTAGAGAATATGTTACAGCTCTAAAAACCACCCTGCCTGTTACTGAGGAAAGTAAATTAATATGATACACAGCAGAAATAATAATAATAAAAAAAATCTATTTCCGTCTAAGAAAAACAGTTCAATATATTAAGATTCCTTTCAAAGCATGCAGATGAAATCCAAAACATGTAGTAAACAACAGTACACAATCTGACCTTTTACTGTGCCAAGTTTCATGAAAAAAAAAGTTAATCATAGGAGTGTTAGAGAGGTAATACTTGATAAAAATCTAGGTGGACCTTCCAAATTAGCCATTTTGGCACAATTTGTGCCATTTGAACATTCTCAGTTTTTTTTCTGTAGGTTCTGTTTCAATCATTTATTCTTATCATATAATAAATTATTTATTATAGATAAGTAATTACATCTAATTGTTTTTGGGGGTTCCTTTTAAAAATCCACATTGCATTCATTCATAAAAAGAGAAAAAAAAATAGACAAATTGTAATAGTCTGAAACTGGAACAGATTAACTCACAATAACATTCAAATAGAATTATATAACAATGAAAATGCAAACAGCAATGAAAACTAATTTGTCAAAATGATATGATCAAAGGAAAAAACTAATATCTCACAATAATGCACTCTGCGCGTAAAATCATGCAATTCTCCATTCAGACATTCAAAATTACGCTGGGGAGTTTCTAGGGAACCCATTGGCCAATTTTGATGATTGACATGTCTTTCGAACAGTCAGAGCCAATAGAATCCGAGGGCGTTGACATTAATACGGAACCTAAAGCCATTCACCAATGGGCTCTTTGCACCTCAGCTTCCGCGTTCGGGGTAAAGCGGCTCGATTGTTTCCGATCCAATACAAATATCATTTAAATTAGGTGCTTGCAGTGCTTGGCCAAGGTTTGTACATCGATCTGAAGCCCCAACAAGTCAGCTGGAGAAAGGTTTTAAGATGTTCGCCTCGTTATACATTCACTGACACGAAGGTGAGTTTTACTTAAACTTTGTGGCTAACATTAACGTTTGCTTATGCTAGTAGGCAATATTCTCGGACATTGTTCTTGTAAAATGTGCTATTTAAGTATCTAAACATTCTAACGGACAATGTATTTATCATATTTTCAAGTATATTATGTGTTTATTGTCATTAGTGTCACAGACTAACGGGGTTCGGTTACGGTTCGGGCTTTTTACTAACGAAGCATGACGGAGCTCAACAAGCCTCATAGCTTAACAGTAACGCAGCTCTGGTGTCAGAGATCTGGTTCAGCTGTTCAGGTTCAAAGTTGCTGCTTTTAGAAAAATATGACCGTGTTGCTTCATGTCTCCGTGTTATTTCGTTTTATTACCTTTGCATGTTTCTTGTGAAGAGCTCAGATAGGACGGTGTTTACAGCAGGATGTACAGGCGGATCAGTTGCTCGGCTGTCTGGCTCTGGTCTGCTCTCTCGTTCCCATAAACTCTTTCAGGCTGAATATAGAAGTGATTCCATGGAAATAACTCAGGGAGGCTCCTTTATTTACCATCCGTATCCCCGGTAGTTTTAGGCTGATCCGGAGTGAAGTGAAGGCTGCAAACTTTGCTGTGCGGCGTTAGCTGGTAGCGACAGATATTTACAAGCCATCTTCTTAATTCAGGATCGCTTGGAAATTAACGAAAACTTAAAAGCCCATTATATTAGGAAGACAACAATGTTAATAGTATTGTTTTTTTGCATCTGAAATACGACTTAGTCTTTTCTACCAGTCATGGTAACTCAAAGCGGAAAAAAGTGAGCCGCATTAGCTCCTGGAGATGTGACGTCAACGCCTTAGGTGCAAAGAGCCCATTACAGCGAGGAAAACGCATGCGACGTACATTGACGGAGTTCGCCTCTAGATTTTGTTTATGGTAGTGTTAAGGAAGAAATTCTAAATTGGTTAACTTTGGAAAAAGTCTGGCTCTCTCTTCCTCTGGATCCCAGGTCCTCTCGGCGAGCCACGTGTGGCCACAAGGAAAACAACAATGCGTGTTGACGTCACAGAATTACAGAGTTTAATCCAATATAAGACAATGCATGAACTTACACCAGAAACTGCAGAACAACGGAGACATACATTCATTTACCTGACATAAATGGAAAAGAAGAAAGAAAAGCAAAGACATCTTTGGAGAGTTGCAAGAGCAAATCTGATTTGTTACTTCTGTGTAGAAAGTTTTATAGTAAAAGGCATATTCTTATCTTTAATTTATTCAAATAAGGCGTATCTTTGCTCATCCAACCAGGAGCTATCTCTGACCCTCTATCTGAAGCCAGAAACCCCTGCCGTGTTTACGGCCTTTCACAGATGAGTGTGAAAAGCTACAACTTCTCCTGTATTGTTTTCCCACACAGACAAAAGGCAGTTCAAACGATCCTAGCAAACCATCTGCTGTAACTACAGGTAAATTAAAGGTCAAAAAGTCAGAATACATTACTAACTTCAAACCACAATTAGGCCATTTGAATCAAGACATGTTAAGTTTTAAAACTAGCTTATTTTAAATTTATTTTCTCAACAGTAGCTAGGAGACGGACGAGGAGAAAATGGATTATCGAACCAAGTGGAAATATTTACTCTAATAAGGATTGTGACCACGAAACAGCAAAGGTAGGACTGAATCTATGTTTTTAGCTTCGTGAAATGAGCTATTTCTTTTTTTCTTTAGCTGCTGGTTCAGTGAGTTTTGCACGTAGCGTGGTGACTCTGGTATTGTTGGAAACGGCAGAGCTTCGGCTTTACTCTGATAGATAGTTTGTGGGCTTTGGGAATCGTTGCTCTTTCATTGTTGAGTTGTTTTTTTTACGGGATATGCCTCGTTAGCCTCGTTAGCATCTCATTGCGTTTCTTTTTATCAAGCTGCTTAGTGTTCAAGCTGGGTGTTGTTGAGGTAGAAAATATTGTTTCTATCATTTAGAAGAGCTTTTTTTTTCCCGATACGTGGATATGCAATATGCTTATATTGATAAATGTATAGCATGTGTTTTCAACCGATCTTGTTGCGGCAAGCGCCGAGGACCCAAAGGAGGCGAACTCTTCACTGTTTAACATTCCACTGGTAAATATTCTATAAAACACATAGGATGCAATTAATGTACGATACCGCACGTAAGATTTTTTTTTTTTTTTACCTGACTAATTGCTTAAAAATAGTCATTTTCACATTTGATTCCTAACACCGGGGGCGCATGTGGTGGAGGAAAAGTGTGCTTATTTCAACAGATGTTTTAAACATGCAAGCACACTGTAGTAAACATCGGCATTTGCATTCATACTGCGGTGATAAGTAGGTTACCCAGGAATAGGAATACATCCTCTGCGGTGCACCATTGTTGTTAAATACTTAATGGTGCTGCTAGTATCTTCAAGGAGCACCTGTCCTGTTGTTTTGTTAGACTGATTAGAGTGTGAAAGAGCTGTAGGGGAAAATAATCAATAGGGAGCTCAGTGTTAAGTCTGCTCTGTGTGAATATAGTTTAGAAACTGCATATTTGTTCCTACTGGGGGGAAAAAATATCCCAAAGTTCTTTTTTTTCCCCTCCTCTATTATCTCATCAGGTACTAAACCATGACAAAATTGTTACAAAGGAAAAAGCAATCTGCTTAGAGATAGCAGCTCTGAAAATGGTTGATTCATAGCAATTTTGATTCCTCACCTCCAACCACATCTTTTCAAGATGATCTTTAGTCTCTACAATGAACAGTAGGGGCATTCTCTACCACTCTCACATGCCCGCACTGTGAAGGAGCGTAGCGTGTATCACCTATTCCAAGTGAATAGACCTTGCAAGTTGTTACTCCTAAATTATACCATTCATAATACCGGGGGTGAGGGGCAGGGGTGCTATTACTGCACACGCATTGAGAGGGCCATTTGTCACATTGTAGAGCCTTATTTGACTTTAATGACACATGAGGGCCTGGATATCCACTATTTCTGTGCTTTGTTGCTATGAATAAACCAATTAACAGAGCAGTCTTTTCTGCTGGTGGTACTGCCCGTAAGGTTAGTACATCAGAAAAGGACGATAAAGATTCAAGGCAGCTGTAGGTTAGGATACAGTGTATTTTTTTATTCTTTGAGTAGTTATAAAATGACATCTTACAAACCACAAATGTGTCCATTCATCTAGTCTCATTTGTTGTAATCACTGGTTCATGTAAAATCTTTACATGTCCTCTGAAAGTCTTTTTCTAGACATGTTTGCACATATTTAATACATTTAAATATTGTTTAATTGCACAAAGAAGCTGGATGCAGTAACAGGGCCATTCAACACTCAGCAGAAAGCACCTGTCATTCCCTCTCTGCGAGGGGTGTGGGAATTCTTTACTTCCCTGCCATGCTCATGTCTATTTTCAGTGATATGGTTTCCAAGCCAACAATCACATAATTATGGCCCTTCAACATATTTATCCATCCTCAAAGGTTTCTGACAACCTACAACTGTTTTCCACCCCCACTGCTAAACCTTGTGCAAACATGAATACCCTTGGCAGAATTTTGATAATTTGATGCATTTCATCTTTTGCTTGAATCGTCTTTATGAGAGTGAAAGCATTTGTTGCTTTTCTGTAGATTAAAGACCCTATCTAACAGATAAATCAAGGTTTTCTTCTGTCTTCGGTAGAACTCAGTGCAGTAGCTTATGCATGCATGACAAGGCTTACCACCCTTCAACTGGACATTTTTTTTTTTTTTTTTGTAGGCAGAGCTGCAGCTTCACTGAAAGCCTCACACTCAGACAGTTGGAAATGCTTTCAGAACAAGACAAAGATCTTATGATTAATAATTCCTCACTCCCATCAGGGTGAATCACTATCATGTTGCTCATTATTAAAAGTTTATAGGTCTTTTTTTTTCTTTTTTCTTTTTCCTGTGGTCACCATAACAGGTTTACTGGATTATTTAAACAACACAAGGGGCCAATATAAAGTGGAAACTATCAATTCTACTGTGTGCAGGGTGACCATCAGAACTCCATCACATGTGAAGCATTGAGCAGTGTCCTGCTGGAACACCATTGAATTTTTTATGCCTAAGTGCTGTGAAAAGTAAGTGAAAAATGTGAAAATGTCTCGGATCCAGGTTTTGTCAATTTAGGGTGGAAATGGGAATATTTTATTAACAGATAAGGATAACTAGTAGCAGTGAGGGTTGGATCTGCATAGCAGATGGCTTAAGAAATAGCTTCCTTAATGGGGATGATTAATATGAAAGGCAGATACATGGCTACAAAGTGTGACTTGCATTTTGTGTTCAACCCTCTTTATTCTGATAGTTCTGACTGAAATCCAGTGCAACAAGTTGTTTCAGCTGTTGCCTAATTGGTAAATAAAAGCCAGTTTGTGTTTAGTCTTTTAAACGCAAGCATGTTAGAAAATATATTCTGGTTGGATGAAACGAAAATTTAAATATCTGGCCAACATGCAAGAGCTATGCGTGATAGAAAATTATCAATACATATGACCTTGAACACAACACAGTCAAAATGAAACAGTGGTGGCAGCATAATGCTATGGAGAAGCATTTATTTTCAGCTAGGACACAGTTGAAAAAATGCTTAAAATGATTGACAAATGTTTTTTCAATTGTACACCATAACTCTGTATGTGGCACTGGAAGCCATTGTTCAGGTCAAAATGGCCTTAAAGAGCATTTCAGAGCAACACTGAGTTATGTACCATGGCATCAGGGGAAAGGCTCCCTTCATATCATCTATTGTAAACCAATTAAAACCCATAGAGCAAGTTTGATATAATTAGCCTAAGTAGATCACAGAAAACCGCCACACACACACAGCCCTAATGACTGTTGGGTAAATGACTAAATAAATATGCACTTTTAAAAAATGAGAAGAGGTTCACTTCCAGTTTTCTAGTGTACTGTGCCACGGTTCTGGTGGCTAGGCATCCTGCCAGCACAAACTCATGAGGGTGTTGTGTCGTTAACAAACAAGCCCCACATAGCTCCATTCTTTGCCTCCCACAATTTAAAACACGAGATGGGAAGAGTGTGCCAATGGCAGAGCAGGGAGTGATGCCAGCACAATGTGGGAGAAGTGTTAATGATCAACAGTCACTTCTAAAACACACAGCTGGAGCAGGAAGGGATGTGGGAAAAGAAACCTGCTTTGCCTTTTTTTGTTGTTTTTTTTTGTTTTTTTGCAAAATAGTTAACTCATAAGTGTGGGGTCAAAATTACTCCACATTTTCTCCCTGCTTGTCCAGCCCTCAAAGAATGCTGTTTAGAAACATTTACAGTTTATATTTAAGTATTTTACATGATTGGGTAAGTTTAGAAGGGAAATGATGAATAGGAAAATCCTAATATTTCTTGATGTTATCCTTCTCCTAATGCTTAAAACAATGATATTGAGTAAACATCCATCCAACCATCCGTCCATCCAAACCATCAGTCCTTCCAGTCTGTTTAAGCAATAAAAAACCCAATTACATAAGAAAGCCCAGTCTCCTAATCACAACTGACCTGAGCTTGACAGCATTTCACTTTTGTTTAGTCCTTTCTCTCTTGTTTGACACATGCTATTTGAGGCAATCACCCAAGAGCACAACACTGTTTTCCAGCTGATAAAAATGATTTTCAATTCTTATAAACAAGGGACAATTTACCAAAACATCTGATGCTAACTGCAACGTCCATGCATAGTTTGGGGTCACTGACTATTTGTTGTTCAAAACCTTGAGTAAAAGGCATACTGAGTGATTGTCATTACCGCACACAGTCCTGTGTAATGCAAAGGAATTTTCTATTATTCGGCTTAGGCAGGTCTTCTAATGAGATGTGGTTAATTAAAAGCAAGTCGTCTGTAAACCAATTATGATGATGGCATTGCTTTACATAAGAATAACCATCAGAGTTGAATGAATCCCATTTCTCTAAAGGCAAAACTGTCTCTCTATTTTTTTTAAATACATATTGGGTTGGCCAATACACCTTGTGACTTTAGTCAGCACTGGGGCAAAGTTTTGGAGCTACAGCTTATCTGAACAGATTTGGATTACATCTTCATAAATCAAGTTTGCATCCTCATATTGAAGTGCCCTGTCGTGAAAGATAAGGAGGCACTCTGTCAATAATATCAATAGCAATTTTTGCTTGCTCATGTAGACTAGCTGTCAAACGCATTGAAATGCTCGTCTCAAAACGACCAGACTGTAAAGCTCTGACTCTGGCAAATTTTTATTTTTTTATTTTTTTCTGCTGTCTGTGGGGCATTTTGGCTTCGGCCACAGTAATCACTAAGGTTCACGTAAGTGCTGAACTCAGGCTTCTTCCTGAGCATCAAGTTTAATTAGTTGGATGTACTGAGAGTGAAGAATTTGTGATTAAGACTGAGAGCAGTATAGTGACACCCTCTTTGATCCCATTGGCCCCGGTCGTTACCCAGGGGAGCTCCGTTCTAAGACACAGGAAGAGAGAGAGTACTCAGCTTGCCCTCAGGAGGATCACTGCAGACTGCTTGCAGGACCAGACATCTTGTTAAGGCTCAGTGACACACGTTAAAAATGAATGAGTTGGGTGGGAATTTTACAATTGGACCTCAGCTATCAAACAAACCAATCACAAAAGCCAATTAGGACTCAGGCATTGCTTGGGGGATACAGAGATTCCAGGACTTTATAGCCTCGGCCCTTGTCTGTAACTTGGAGCAGAATTTTAGTGTTTTCTGCTGAAGAGCAAACACCAGCTGCGGACCAATCTCACCACTGGACCGAATCAGATTTCCCTTGGTCCACTGTGCATGGACAGAATGCAACATTTCTTTATGTAACTTAGTTGGGATTTTTTTTATATAGCTTTTTGATGCAGTCAAACAAGAATTTCTCTATATGTAGTACTGTTATTATATTTACCTCAATTGATCTTACAAAGTAGATCACCAAAGAACATCAAAGGAGATCCTCTATTTCTTTTCCCTTGTAATCTATTTGAATTTACACATTCACCAGATGTTTGTGTCGAGGGTAAATGGCAACCTAAATCCTAATTTTTATCTAGTCTAACTTCTGATATGCTTTTAAAATATTTGGGAATGCTACATTCAGTTAAATCCTCAACAAAACAAGGGAGTGAAGGCGGTTAAGGAAAGCCTAAACGGTCGCAACAAAGAAGGGCTGTGAGTAATCAGTGATGAATATTCTTTTCTACTTGTTACTGAGAAAAGTTATTTTCACCATACCAGTTTTTTATGTACAAATATTCTCACAGTTAAAATCCCCCACCATGTGGCTTTGTCTTTTGGGAGATGCCTGTCTGATTTCTTTATGAAACAAGCTCCTCCTTGGTTGAATGAAATGGTTCAAATCTCAATTTCTTAGAAATATCAGGCAAAGAGAAGTCAATAACTGGAAAAAATAAGATTATTAGGCAACAGTGACACCACCAGAAGTGGAGGTTTCTTTAAAATGTATGAAAAAGACAAGAAAGAATGACATAAGGTCGACAGCAACATTGAAGCATCCAGGTCTGGCTGGATTTTTCAAACACCTTACAAGAGAATGAATGGTCTGCCAAAAATAGGACAATTTCATGGTTTAATAAAAAAAAGCAGCACTGAGTACCATCTACTGTGTTTACTTTGCATCAGATGAAACTATAGTTTTTATTTAACATTTAATAACATTTTAAGCACTTCGAAATGGAAGTCAGGTTTTAACCAACACTTTCATGTGCTTAAATGTACATGCTAGATGTTAAATTAAGGAGGAACCAAGTTTTGTAACACCTCATGTAGTCTCAGCATTTTGTACCACAAATAACAGGTATTTCAACAAGGCTGTGTACACATTTTTTTTATCCACTGTAACTAAAGAGATGCTTTAAATGGGTAATATGAGGAAAATCCAGAAAGGGGAATTTCTTTACTATGGATGGGACAAAATTTCACAAAACTGTTTAATACGAACCATTCAAATTATTACCTCTCAGATTAGACATGAGAATGAAATGTCATGTTAACAAAAATATTACAACACGTTAATATTTCAGACAAAAATGTTGCTCAACAGAAGAAAAAATATGCAAACAGAAATATATTTGCTTGCACACTTAAAAATGTTCACCTTTTCCTCGACATAATTTGATAAACCAGACCGAAAGGTACCATTACGAGGAGAAAAATGAGAAAAGTAAGTAGATATTTTGTTGGTTCATTTCTCTCTAAATGCAGAAAGCATTAAATCAAAGCCCCAGGTTATTACCGGGATTTGAAGCTTTTATGTAAATTGTTGACTTTTTTCACTTTATATACATTTAGATAATGAATGACAGCTCAGAGTCAAAGAAAAGTGGAAGGAAATACAATTTAGAAAGCAATTTATTTTTCAGTACTCAACTATTTTTTATTAGCTATTTTGTCCAAATAGTTGAAGCTTATCATTATGCAAACGTTCACCATAATTGTGAACGTTTGTGGACAAATTTCTTAGCTGACTAGAACATTGCATCAATTTCTCTTCCTCTGCACTGAAAATGCAAACATCAGTAAAGTTGCCCTGTTTTCTTTTTCTTCTTTTTTATAATGCCGTAGACAACTAGAACAAAACATGAAGGACATAGTGTTAAGTTTGGGCAAACTTCCTGCAAACCCACTATTAAAAACATGTCAGTGAAAAGTTTAAGCTCTGAATGGAGCCATTGTGAGCATAAATGAACTGTTCCCCAGGACCTTGGAGAAGGTCATTAGGAGGCGTCACGGACACCTTGTCATTAGACAGTCTTTAGATGCGGTAGCTGATGGAAAATAGCAAAGCCTAACTAAATAGAGATCTCAAACTTTTAGTATTATTAATGCACTACACAAGAAATTTCTTCATACAAAAGGTATTACAAGCTATCAAGAGATACATCATAGTTTTATATTAGGCCACAACCATTAGTGTATGAATTTGTAATCCCTTAGGTGAATTATTTCATTTCATTGGCTGAAAATGTTTGTCCATCTAACACAGGAAGAAAGAGACAGGCACAGATTATCGATGAGGATATTTGATGAAGAAATGAAAAAAATAACAAAAAAAACAAAAAAAATCTACTTTTTAAACCTTACAGTGAGGAAGAGTGAATGTGAGTATTGGACCACATTTGTTTTTTGGCAGTGACAGTTAATGGGTTAAATTAGCTTTTATAACACCAACAGCAAAAATAATATTGGTAAAGTCATTGGTTCTCGTAGACAATACAAACAATTAACTATTGCAACCACTTCCTACATAATCTATATTATTTTGCGTCCTCTGTCAGTAATCGTTGTAAAAATTGTGTCTTTTGTACACATTTCTTTTGGAAATCAGAGAACAGACACTGACTTACTGAGTTATCTTCAGCAGCTAATATTTAAGCCCCTCCATGTAAGGCAAGACCAGAGTATTAGAATCCTCAAAACTAACTTGCAAGGTGAGCCCTAAGGCCTTTCGTACCACATTACCACAATGCCTTCAGTGGATTATTTAAACTTTGTTGTTAAGCATTAGAGCAATTCAGTGTTATCACTGATACACCAACACCTACTTAACAAAAGGACTTCCCTGAATCCTTTGCTATGGTTCAGTCCTAATAGTCTTAGCAGCATTAGACAGAAATCAGCCACAAAAGGAAGATCACGCTCACCACCTCCACAATTAGAAAAAGATTAGACAAACGCCATAAATCTACGAGCTGTTTACAACAGGTGAAGGATGTTTAGTGGGCCTGCTCTGCTCAGACTAAATTCAGATTTTTATTATTATTTTTTTCCCTATTACTCTATTCTAGTCTTATATTTTATAACCCCTAACATGTTTTCCTCCAGGATTTACACATCTCTTTATCGAAATGTTTTAATGTTACAACCTTATTCTAAATTATATTAAATTAATTTATTCAAAAGAACTAAATAAAAATAACCACCTATGATGATGCAGAAAACATTTGTGATTTGCAAATTAATCAAAAACTGAAAAACAGGAAATTACATTTACATAAGTATATACAGCCTTTGGTTAATACTTTGTTGATGCACCTCTGGCAGCAGTTACATCTTCAACTATTTTTGAAAATCTATAGCTTAGTCCGTACGTCTTTAGGTAGTTTTGCCTATTCTTCATAGCAGCACTTCTCAAGCTCCATCAGATTGGATTTCCAAATCCCTTCAGAGATATTAAAGTCTGCGTCTCTCATTTTATGAATTTAATGTTTCGATTCAATTTATTTTTTTCTAAAGATTTTAGTGAAATATTTTTTTTTTGACTGGAAGAAATAGTAATATTTTGAATGTCCCAGACAGAGTCAACTTCAGTATAATCTATGGAGGGAGCTGAAGATCAGAGTGGCAGTAAATGGGCTTTCTAACATGAAATACATGAAAAAGGCCAAAGCAAAGCAGGCTTTTAAAAAGTTGTTCAAAAAAAATTATAACAAGGGTCTGATTGCTGTAATGCCCATGAAGACATTTGTAACTGATACACTTGGTGTGCATAATTATATTTTCAAAACCGCTTCTCCTTTCACATTCATTTTGAAAGGTGCCCCTGCAATTGCCAATCAGAAGACAATGTTTGGCTAATAGACAAAAGAAAGTTAAGTGTAAATTATTGTTAATCAAACTCTTTTTTGGCCTCAAATTCTGTTAGGGCAGATGGCCATATCGCATATGCAAACATTGTTTTAATTATTGCAGATTGAAAGTGTCTGCTCATATGCAAGTTTGTTTATCTGTAAGAGCAGAACACGGTGCAATGTGAATTCCTATTTAAATGTTTAAATTACAAAGCAATTTATGTGTATGCTCTTAAAGGGATATTGTTGCTGGCAATGTTTTATCAAGGACTAAATTAACTGAACAGACATAAAAAGGCCAGTTTGTTGTTACTTCATTAAAGAGGTTTGTCATTTTACTCTTTGTTCCATACGGCAGGCTGTTTCTGTCTGCTTTCAACAGACTTTGTCTCTTTATTTGATCAATACAAATTTGCAAGTCAGCATTACAACAGAGGAAACTATGAAGGGAAAAGAAGTTGCCCATATTAAAACTGAATTCATTTTGAACAAATTCATTGAGGAAATAGTTTAGTTTGTATTTATTTCAGCATCGAGTTTAAAAAAACATCCCGTGGCAAACCTGTGAAAGTGAACACAGAATCCCCTCCTCCCCCCCAAAAAGAAAAAGAAACAGAGTAGGGTGTTTGGTAATCTGAGCATCGCAGCACATTCCTTTCAAAGCTTTGAGAAACAGGCACATCTTAAATAAATTATGGAAATGAGTGCCTCAAAGCAAATATGTTAAGATAAAATAAGTATTACAGCTTATTAAGTCAATTTTTAGTTGCAGCATTCTGTAAACTAAAGACATGTTTGTGATTAAGGTATTGCAATTTACCTTAGCAGTGTAGGAATGTTTTACTGAAGGAGGATAAGTAAAGATGAACTGACACATTAGTGCCAGCGCTCTTTAATGATTTGTCAAAAGAAATTAGAGCAATGGCTCTTTATGATGACGCCGTGTAGGAAAGTAACTGGAGGAGAATAATTCAGTCTCAATTCATTTTATGCTGAAGGCAGGTCAGGGTTGAACTGCACCATTTGGCTTTCAAAACTAATGTCCATGCATATCCTGATTGCTTTAACAAAAGCTCAGGGTGGCCTTTATGGATCCAGGAAGATGGTTGTGGGCCAGGCTTCGCCTTTAATGCTCATTGCCTGAGATGATCACTGACAGCTATAATCTTAAAGTGCTATTACTACCAGCAACCACCATTACTTGGATATTAAACTCAAAAAGTATCATGTGACAGGCTTATTGTTGCGATTGTGCTGCTGCTTGTTACCTAAGCGACATCAGATTTTGGCAACTTTGGTCCATTTTACAGTATTTTACTAATTAGCTAGTTTATTTTATACTTGCCTGATCCTAAATACGGTCATGGGAGTGCTGGTCGTACATGTTTGAAAACCATCCAGTGTGGCTGAATTAGAGCAATTCTGCAAAGATGAATGGGCTAAAATTCCTCCACGCTGCTGTAAAAGACTCAGCAAGTTATTGCAAATGCTTGATTGCAGTTGTTCCTGCAAAGACTGAAGACAAGCCTTCACGATGGATTGTCTTTATAAATTTTAAGTTATGAATTTCTTGATCAAGCCACTGACAGGTTATCAACAAAACATGTCACACTGTTAGGAAAAGAAAGGAATTTTCTAAATATAAGAAAACAGGCCTTTTAGATGTTGTCGGGGGAAACTTTTTCTAAACGTTGTTATATGACAATTTTGCTGTCAAGTACCAACTCAAGCAGAAATCCTCCCTTGCTTGATGCTCAACATTCCACGTGTAAGACAACTAGAGAGTCCAAAGTTTAAAGCAGTTAAGACTAATTGTTGCTGCACGTCTCGTCTGGAAGATGAAACATTCCTTAGTGGACCAAAACAGGCCGTGCAGCGTCCAATCAGGCCTCCCACTTCACATGGTTCAGAACGGGGTGATATTGACTTCTTACACTTCAGTGGACTTAGTTGAGATTGACACATAATGAGAACACAGCAAGGAGGAGAAAGCAACGGCAAAAGTATATTGTCTGCACTCAGACCTGTTCACGTGATTTCTTTTATCATTTACTGCAATTAAGAGAAATGTTTACTGTCACCTGTCTGCTCTGAGAGGGGTACCTCTGTTTTTGCCATTGAACAAGGGGATGTTTTTTTTTTTTTCCTAATCAAAATAGACTACATCCGTACATGTGATGAAAACTGTTACTTGCCTCCAAAATTGGTAGCAGTTTTATAATTAGTGCCACCAAAACCACTCAACAGAACCAGGCACAGATCTAAACCAGAGGAAAAAAACAACAATTTATCTTGAGTTTGTATAAACTTCTATACTCCTGGAAACACATCTATAGCTATCATGCTATTGAGTTGTCTGCATATGAAACCGTGCATATGATATCCATCCTAATTAGACGGCAGTGTAATTTTTCCTACTTCTTGAAACATTCCACCACACATGAACATCTCAATGTTATTCCTTATGGATATAATATTCACAGTGCCAAATAAATCTGTAGAAATGCTTCTAAAATGTGACAGCAAAGACCCAAAAATATGTTTCAATCTCACGATGTGCTATGCATACACTTTGTCTGCACCAATTAGAAGTGAACAAATCTCTGGCTGATGAATGCTTGGAGTGTCTCTGAGTGACATACTCTGACCCACTTCCTGCTTCATTCAGCAAATATTAATTTGACACTGATGGGCTGTGGGCATTAAACTTTTAGCTTCAGATCTTTAAGTATGGAGAACGAATAAATAAAATGTCACATTGCAAGAGGTGACACTTTTTCCAGATGCAGTGAAGCACAGTATACAGAGGTGCATAAAACATTGCAAAAGTGTAATTGATGTGACTTGACTTCATCTCATAAGACACGTTTTATAAATGGCAACACAGGTTTAAAAAAAAATAGGATGATTGCAGCACAAAATGGGAGTCCAAGATTAAAACAAAAAACTTGTTGAAAAAGTTGACAAGAAACTATATTGTATTTAGAGTGCATCATAATCATTGCAAACTAGAGGGCAAAATAAAAATAAGTGGCACAGCTTCAACAAAACAAAGTTATTTGCGATTTCATTTTGTTGTAAATCTCTTGATGTAAAATGTGAAAGAAAATAGTTTTTCAGCAACAACACTGCTCTCTGTAAAGTAACTGACCTGCTGTCTGGAATTACCGAAGATGATACAGTCTTAGGTGTAATTAAAAAACAATTAGGGAAATGCGGCAAGCTAAGAGCACCTTCACCTCCCTTCAGCTAAATGAGGTCATTAAGCATGCAGGATATGAACATGTGTAGGCTGAATTCATCATAATTGAAAAAGCAGCAGTGCAACTTTGGTGGCATCTAGCATTAAACATGTCTAAAATAT
The DNA here is from genome assembly GCF_051168715.1 of Poecilia mexicana. NCBI lineage: Eukaryota > Metazoa > Chordata > Actinopteri > Cyprinodontiformes > Poeciliidae > Poecilia > Poecilia mexicana. Next base: position 18,080,815 of record NW_028263379.1, read on the forward strand.
GTCTAACACACAAAACACTGTTAAATGTTTGCATAAAATAATAGGTTTAACAGTTTTATATTTTAAAAATATTCATAATTGCTCTCATTTATAATCTTTGCTCTCATTTTGGAGTACTCTATGCTGAAGGACAAGATTTCTGTAGAATGCTGATGCATTTAAGGACTTATTCCAAGGACACTAACAATCCAGACATGCAGTCTCTGTTGGACAGGTTTAAGTTTTTTTTCTAAATGTTTTTTGCAGCTCTTGTGTCCTTTATTTGATTGTGGTCAGACGGGATAGTGGCATGTTGAGAGAGGGGGGGAGACGTGAAGGGGGCAAAAGTCATCAGGCTGGGAGTCGAGCCTGTTTCAGCCGCGACGAGGAATAAGTTGTATATGGATCTCGAGTTTTACCCCTACGCCACTGCTGCACATGGTGGCATGGGGGTGATTAATCTGCTCTATTGGACAAGGTTTTATCTTTTCATTTGTGGCAGCCATTTACCAGTTTAAACACATTTCTTCTAGCAATGTTACACAAACTACTAACTTAAGGCAACAGAGAAGGAAATTAAGTTTGTCACTCATACCTGATGTATTTTGGGTGTTGATCAAAATAGGCTTTTTATAACATCAGACAATGAAAGATTGCTAAAAAAAAATATGTATATAAAGAAGCCTTCATAACACCAGTCACTGTCATACATTGCTTGCAGGCATTTTAAGAAATGTTTGGAGAAAGCCAGTTAAAACCAGCTTCTCTATTGCCCTCTTTGTGTTTTCAATCCAAAGAAATGAAGAGTTTTTTTTTATGTATTTCTATTTTTTTCTCTGCTTTCTTTGTTTGTGTCTTTATAGCCTCCAGTAAGGTCCATAATTTCACAGTTGTATCACAGTGCCTTCTCTGTTTACTGGCACTTCTTTTAAATTAAAAGTCACCATCTAGCTGTCAACCAATTGTTTGTACCTTGTAGCTATAAAGTCATCTACTATTTAAAGTGAAGATGCACTCACTATGCTGTTGGGGCAATGCCTGAATAAATTACTGCTGTCTGTCAATATTAGTTTCCATTAATTAGTCTGTGGTCTGAATTTGGTGACTCCTGTGTGAGTGTAAACCATTTCAGTGTTTCTGTTTCCTATTCTTGCTATATCTCGCTGCCTTTCTGTGGTGTGGCACCGTCAGGCGAGCATGACTGACATCAACTTGGGTTACAGTTCATGTGTTATGTCAGTTATCTGTTCATGCCCTTTAAGCCTCTGATCATCAACACATGTGACCTACAGCGTACTGACGTGGCTGGTGTCTCGCAGCAGGGCAACATTCAATCATGAAAAGCAAAACATCACTGTTGTCCTGTTTTTAAAGATACTTGTACAGATTTTTACTTTAAAATTGCTTTTAGTGCTTCTGTATTGTGAGTAAAATCATTATTTGTAAAATATTTACTCTTTTTTTGGTTGTTTTTTTTTTTGTTGTTTGTTTTATATCATGTAATAATGTTATTTTCTCATCAAAACCATACCTGGGATGTTGTTGCGCCACCTGTTTCCACAAAGCTCGTTGCAGTCTCCAGTCGAGCTTCTGCCTCACAAAGCAAAATTCCCTAAACAAAGCTATGTTTTATATATAAAGCATTTTATAACAACACAAGGAAACATAGTTACTTGATTAAGCCACAAAACTTCACAGCAGGTCCATGACGACACCAGTGTCCTCATAAAACTATTGACTTACATGTTAAATGTTTTTGGGGTGGCAATATGTAACTGTTAAAAAAATATGTTTTGCATCTTACAACTCTCACCATGTTGTGATAGAATTGTATAAGACAGATAATCTGTGAAAAAAAAATCCTAAATGTACTAACTTCCTAAATGAAACAACTTACCATTACAGAAAACTTTTTTTTCAACGTCATGTCACCATGCTAAATATCCTTACAACTGATTCATTTAATTTTCTGACTAAAGTGTTTAAAAAAAAACAAAACACAACACTATCAGAATGTATTACATATTTCAGACTATTTTCTTCTTCTATCCATTTTATGCTCAAGAGTATATGGCTGTACAGAATTTATTATTACCGACTAATAAATTCTGTATAACCCCCCCTATGCAGCCAATGACATCATCACCATGAACACCCCCATCCATTAAACTATATTTCTTAAAATTCCAACCACACCTTTCTTTCTGGTTATTCTCTACTCCCCAGGAGAAAATAAAATGTTGAATTTATTCTATGCAAATCCCAAAGCATCATATATCTCTTCTGCCCTTTCTCCATTAGGCAAAACAAGTCATAATTTAATCGTTTTCACCTCCACCTACTCATCCATTTTTCAGTTTCACCCTGTGACAAAAAAGGAAAAGGTGTTCGTAGGAAACTGAAGACACAAAATATAGATGCGCTCTCAGTCTGAGTTCCATGGAAACCACACACATTACTAAGAGTGCATATGCTATAATTTTGTTTTTTTTTTCCAAATTTGGTTTCCAGTTGTGATTGAGTCTGCAGCTAAATGAGAATTGAGAAGAAAAATTGAGAGTAAAGAAACCCAGCAGCTAAAAGTTGCAGAAAAATGAACACATCACATTTGGAGCATAATCACAGGAAACTCTAGCACAGCATTATAGCAGAAAAAAAAAACAGTTATAGTAAAATCTCCTGCTAGAAAGTGAGCACATTTCAAAATTTCATAACCAATTCAACTACTAAACCAGGACTCTACCTGGTTAAACTTATCTACTGAATCGGATGCTGATGTCTCCTAATGACTGGTAGATGATGAGCACAAGCACCATGGCTGAATTATGAATATGTCAGTTTACATCTGTTGCTGCCATAATTTTTAATGACTTATGTAAACAAGGTTATTCAAATGTGATATTAATGACTGGAAATACTACAATTGTGAGATTGTGTTTTTTCAACTATAGCAGATTATAGACAAAGATTTGGGCAGATTCGTAATGGAAATGCAGATGTCGTCCCCTACTAACATTGGGAGGTTCTTTCTAAACAAAGGGAGCAGGGACAATGGTGGAGTCAAGGGGAAAACTGACAACGACTGAGAAGTTTAATGGAGAAACTCTGGTCATTAGTGAAGAATAAGAATTAGTGAACAGAACAACATGTAAAGCTTATAAGGAATAAAAAAGGTCTCAGGAATCATGTGAGGTATACAGACCTCCTCAGCTGCACAAAGCCACTGTTTCCCTGTCACACGTGTCCACTGTTCAGTCGTGGAGGTCAGCAACGACGACTCCTCCTATGCTTAAAAAAATAAAAATAAAAAATCTCCCTGTGCACTCTTCTTCAGCTTGTTTGTCTCCAAAAGTCAAATAAAGAAGCAGCTGCAGAAACTGTGCCTTAACAAGGCTGCAGGTTGAGGCGGTGTCAGAATCACAGATCCGAATGCCTTTGTAGACAAGCTATGTGGGATCCTACTGCACCTTTTCAACCTTACCATGAGTCAGTATGAGTTTAAAGAGGTGTGGGCAACTTTATTTCTTGTTCTGGTACCTCAAAATCCCCAGCCTTCCCTTCTCAACAACTATAGACTAGTCATGTAAATGTATCGTACAGTGAAATGACTGTTAAACCCCCAACCTAATTACACAAGTGGAGTTTGCTTACTGTGTTTGGGTTGGAAAAAGAAAAATTACCTCCATCTGGCTGCTTCATCATGCCCATTCTCAACTGAACAGAGCCGACAGCACTCAGAGGTTCATGGCCTTTGATTTTATCATTGCCTTCGACATGACTGGGCCTGCACTGTTAAGTGACAGGCTCGAGCAAATAAAAGTAAATTTCTGGACATACGCTTGAATTGTTCACCCCGACAGGCGGCCCACAGTTTTTGCAGCCAAAGGGTTCTATGTGAGAGAGGGTGGTCCGGTAGCACAAAGGCACAGCAGGGGTCTGTGTTCTTGGGTCCCCTTTATTCTGTACTCGTCAACTTGGCATTCTGTCGTGTGCCGAAACACACAGGTGACAGTGCAGTTTTGAAGGGTGCCTTTGGTGAATGGGGGTGAGTACTGAGAACTCTGGCCTTCTGCTTTGTATGTGGAAACTGATTAAACTGATGAAGAAGCTTGAGCTCATGCTGAAAGTGTACAAAGATTAGAAAATTGGACAATGTTTACAAAGCGACTGACTTGACCGCACCAGTGCTTGACCTGAGAACAAGAAAAACCTGGGGAAAATCATGCCATTATGGAACAGAAACATGGGTGATTTTTTTAAATGTATATTAAAAAATATATATATTAAAGCTTGGTCTACTTATGCAGATATCAACTTAAAATTTTGACCTTTGCGGTCTAACATGTAATATCTGTAATTAATTTGTAGCTTTTAGCTTTTTAACACAAAAACAATTTGAAAATGGTTGCCTTGCCTGAATATTTCTTCTTTAGTTTTAATAAAATTTGCACATGAAGTGTTGAAAATTAGATGTTATTGTGTGAAAGCTGTGAAAAAAACACAGCAAATGGCAAATATTCAAAATTATTCTGGTCCACCCTCTCAACCCCAGACAGGGAGCATAATGCACTAGCTCTCTGTTGGGTGGGCATGTTTATCAATTGTGAGGGATGACTCTTCTGAATCATTTGACTGGCCAGAATTTCAGCTGAAATCTGGTGACTGCCAGCCAGCGTGGAACTTTACCTAATATAAGAAGAGGAGAACGTAGAGGAGCACAAAGAAAAATAAGAAGATGAGGACAAATCAACTAAATTTCCCCTGTCTTACCTTCTGATTCTTTTAATACGTGTCCTGTCTGGGAGTGTGGGGACTCAAGATTGTTGTGTGAGTGTCAAGGTGAGGTTCAATAATTTACTTTCACAAGCAAAGCATTAACATTTTGGTATGATACTGTATTTGCTAATCTTGGAATCGGATTGAGTTGATATCAAATGTAATGGAAAAAAAGCAAAAGAAATTAAGGTAGGGGAAAGGTGTAAAGAGAAAAAAGGAGAAAGGAGTAGATGACCAGAAATAATACCAATAATGTAATATGGGGACAGAGTTGTTGATAAGGTGGGCTGGCTCTCCTACACATCATCATTTTGGAGAAAATAATGCAAAAATAAAACCCGGAGACCATAGCATCAAACAGCATGTAAATGTGTAAATCTGCCTATATCAAGCCATACTCACAAACTGAGTGACCTTGCAGGAATGTAACTAATGAGTGTGGTCACCGGGATGCCTATGACTAAACTGAAGGAGTATATTTAATTTCCCTCTAATTTCCCTTTGGGATCAATAAGGTATTTTTGAATTGAATTTGTGGGCTCGACACAGGAGGCGACGTTGCTCCCTCTCCATTCTCTTCTTATGGAGCCTGTGTTGAGGCAAAAATCCTCCTCCAGGCAAACGACTGCCGAAACCCATGCATGTGAAATTTCAAGTTTGTATTCATAGATGTGCACACACGGGCTAGTGACACATCCATTTTCTTTACACCCTTGTCCCTTAGTGGGGTTGGGAGGGTTGTTGGTGCCCATCTCCAGCTAACGTTCAGGGTGAGAGGCGGGGTCACCCTGGACAGGTCGCCATTCTGTCACAGGGCAACACAGAGACAAACGGCTCAAAAGTCCATCACCTTCAGCATAACCTGTTGGGAGTCTAAAGTCAGATTGACTCCATGCAGTGTAGATCCCTCTTTTATCGCCACAGGCTCATCCCACAAGTTGACAAAAACGAAAAAAAAAAAAAAAAACTCCAATCACTAATAACTCAACTAAACTCTTACCACACAGTAAGTATACAAAATAAATAAAGCAAACATAACGCTGAAAAAAATAAACCTGTAACCAAAATACAATGCTCAATTTAATAGAAAACAGTCAGTACAACGTCCTAATGATGTCACTATTGCATCATCACGTGACCACTTCCCGGCGCGCTTCAATCCAAAAACACCTTGGCTTGAATATTGACCAGGAAATGTTTGATCGACACAAACTACAAGCCAGGATGGACATGACGTATCAAGCGGGAACTCCGTGTGTGCATTCACTTCATACTAGGGCTGTTGTAAACGAATATTTTAGTAATCGAGTAATCTATCGATTATTCTTACGATTAATCGAGTAATCGGATAAAAAAAATATAAAATGAAATATTGGAAAATGTGGCATAATACTGGTGTTACTATCAGATATCAATATCAGTCCAATTTTTCATATTTGAGCATCCCTAACAGTTGCTTTTTTGTAGTTTATAAAACTAACCTGTAACAATAATAGCTCACTTTCTAAGTTAACCAGAAGAAAAGTTATAGAAAAATCTGAAATTATATTGAATTTAATAACAAAGAGGCAGGCTCACAAATATGCTTATAAAAAATGTCTACAATCCAGCTTTTAGTTTATGTATTCATCTTCAGTGAGTTTAATAGATTAATTAAACTCACCTTGCCACCTAACCTGTCACGCTTTGGGTTTGAAAATACGGGAAATGCCGCCTGGAGTGGGAGGAGAGGGCGAATGAACGAACATGGGGTGGAGGGGAGGAAATAGACCAGCGGACTGATGAACCGTTAGACCGGGGGACGAACACGGGGGGAAGCAATACGGGATATTTACGACACCTTCACTGGTCACACTCAGAAACTCATCTACTAGCCATGTACGATGCGCTCCGCCACCCGTTTCTTCAGACCGGGATATGAAATTTATTGTGCGGTTCGTCGGTAAAGCTACATTTACACGGTAAGCATCAGCTACTCAGCCGCCCGCCCTGTTCAGTCTATCCGCTCACCTCAACGCTCTTCCCGCCGTTCGCTTTCAACCAGCAGCCCCGGAGGAGAAATGCTGCCGTACTCCAGGCATTCCCCCAGTCATTTTAAGGATGCTTATTGGTTCCCCAAAAACGATAAAAAGTCGGGCATTATAAAATCCCCACGGGCCAATCTTGAAGATTGGACTTTATGCCGCTGAGACTTAGCTTTTGTCAACAACTCAGAGGCGGAAGTGAGAGCTCCGCGCAACGCAAATGAAGTCCCGGCCGGAACACGGTGCGCTAACTAATAAAACATAAATTAACGAAGCTTCGAGGCAGGTAAATTTTCCTCGAGGAATTTTAGTAATCGAGGTACTCGAATCATTCGAGGAATCGTTTCAGCCCTACTTCATACCACTCCAGTTTGCGCTGAAACCAAAAAGTAAGTCATGTCCGGTGTGCGCGTGTGCTTGCATGTTGGCACGGACTTTACCTGTAGCACTACGTCCAAGACTGCAGATTCCAACTTTGAAAACCATTGCTGCACAAAAAAAATGAAGAAAAGCAAATGGTGTCAGACTTAGTGGCTGTTTGTTCTAATTTTAAATTTTAATCTTTGCTTCTGCTTCATTATATCCTACGTCTATCTAATTTCCCTTTGGGATTAATAAATTGTTATTGATTTCACTTCAAGTTTAATGCTCGGACAGCCAAGCTGAGACACATGGAGAGGAAGAGTGACTGCACTCACTGATAAGCACATCATTCAATGACTATATATTTACCCAGTAAATAGATGCTGGCTGATGAAATAAGGTTTCACAGTCGAATTTCAGTTAAAGTAACTGCATGCCTTAGAATTTTAAAAGATAAGAATGCTATTTTTAATTTTTTTTTCTTTCAATTATGTGCTTCATTTACAAAAGTAAATTATTTCTTAGACCTGGTGTTCTCCACAAATATTTATTTGAACTTCTTTGAAAATCAAAACATACTACAAGTCTAAAATATCTGATAAATCAAACCTTTAAGTCATTTTTTTTTGTCTATCATTCCAGCTGTGATTGAACCGTTCCTGTAATCACCGACTTTGTTTGTGTTTTACCACATTTAAAGAAATATAACTGCTTACAGTGATATTTCAAATGTAAGTCCCTGCAGTGTACTATCAATGGTAGTCAGAGCAGAGAGGAGACTCATTACAATCCATGTCCACATTGCAAATAAATCACGTTTGTAAAGCTGAGTAACGGTGTCAGTCAATGTGGAACCGTCCATTAGTGGCATGTAACCGAACGAGTGTGTGAGTGATCAAAATACAAACAGCAAAATTTATAGTGTGTTCTGGAACATTCCAGAACAAAGAAGATACACTAAACACAAAAGAAATAGAAGAATATGATTATAGTCTGTGATTTTGACAGTGTACAAGTCCAAAATAGCAGCAATTTGTCATGGAAACTAAAGCATTGAATAATTATGTAGGAACAAGGCAAATATATTTACATATTTTCTTTTTTTTTTTTTAATAGCTTCTTATATTTTTAATTCTGAAATATCCCCAGTCATACATTTGGAAAAAACAAAAAAAAAAAAAAAAAAACATAGTAATTTGAGTGGGCTACAGAATAGCAAGAACATAAATGTGCAAACACATAGTCACATTTCATTTTGAGAGAATATATTTCATTACTTTTCTAATAGAAGGTAGGGGTTTTATTCTAAATTAATCAGTTGGAATTTGAATAAATTAATTCTAAAATAAATGGAAAAGGTACACTTTTTTTTTACAACGCTGCCTTTAAAGGCCATTACTTTGCAATCGAGTAGCCCCATCAGAGAGAATATTTTGCTGTGTTTGCTTTTAATTCCCTCAAAATGTTTCATAGACTTATCATATTAATGCACAAATTGGGTTATCCTTCTTTCAAGGTCCCCAGCCTTAAATTAATATGACATCTTTGGCAAAGAAACTGGAATGCCTTTTAGAAGGATTTAATAAAAAGCATCACTGATCAAATTAGCTAATGCCCATTGACATTTTATCCTGAGCATTATAACAATAACTGGATCCAGTTATCATGTTTTGCATGGTTTCTCATGGCGCTGTCTGAAGGATTTCTGTTTAACAGTGAGTTAAAAGTTAAGAGACCAGTAATGGACCAGTGACCTGTGTGTGTGCTGCATCTCAACCAACCACAGCTGGGAAGGGCTGCAGCATCTCCGTAACTCTAAGATAAGATAATGTGGATCTAAAAATTCCATGAATAAATGAGTAAAATTTCATGAAGTTCATTCTGAAAATAGCGTTCAAGTACATATTTCTAATGACAACAAAAACATAACGTTTTCTTCTTTTTTTTTTAATCCCTTATTTTTTTTTTATTAGGAGTGACAATTCAATTTAACACTGGAAATGCAGATGGATGCAACTCGTTGAAATGCTCTTCTTTTAAAGTTGTTGATATAAACACTGACACCATTGGCACAGGGTTCTTAAGATCAGTCATATGTAGATTCTGCTGTAATCTTCAATCTTCCAAACAAGCCTCATCAACAGCAACAAAAAAGAAAAAATAACAAATCATTTGTGTTGTTTAGATCACATGTCAACATTAATGATCATGATTCACAGCAGAGAGAAAAAAGAAAAGAAAAGAAATGTCTAAAAAATCCCATGAGAAAAGGAGCACATGGAACAAAGCAGCCTTCACATTCATGTCCATTTTTATCTGTTTGCTTGTTGGTTATAGTTGCAAAGATTTCCTATTGAACTGGCAAACAAGAACATAATTTTTGTTGTTGTCATTTATCTGAAGAACTGGAGCTGGTTTGTAAAACAAGAAATGCTCAACAGTAATTCAAAACTGTTATTAATGGATCAATAAAATAATTTCACAAAAAGGCTTTTTCTCTCTCTAAAATTTGGTCACAGAAAAAAAAGGAAGTTTGGGAAAGCCATACTTTTTATCTCATGGTATTTACTGAGAATAAAATTCACATCTGCTTCTACAGCCAATAGTTTATGATAAATTTCTGCAATCTCCTCCAATTTCAAAAATACTTTATTGATCTCAAAGGGAAATTGCATGTTGTAACTCATTAATTCAAAGTCTTCAAATTGTTATTCTAGATAGTGATGACTGTTGGCAGGAAAGATCTTCTGTAGGGATCTGTATTACAGCGAATGTGAAGAAATGTCTAAGAAGATAACAGATATGCATTTAAGTACATGACAGACGATTTTTTTTTACATTTAACACATCAAAGATGAAATGTTTCAATGCATCCAGCTTAAATTTTTGAATTTTTTTCAAAAATAATTCATATTTACATATTTTTTCATTTTCAAATTGACAAGTCCATTGCAGCACAATGCAGGTGGAATCTGTAGCAGACTAGCAGAATAGTTGACAGAATAACCACCTTAAACTAGTCACATTAAACCTAAGTGTAAAGACATATTTGGAAATTATGCTGTGGTACAATATCATCAGATGTTTGATTCAGACGGAAATTAACTCAGCTTTCAAAAACAAAGAGAATATGCCCTTATTTGATTATATTTTCACCATAGTGAACAGTCAGTCTCTCTCTTGTGCTTTGGATTTTCAACCGCCCATGCAAACACATCTCTTGGAGGGAGTAAGGTTCTGGCTTTCCTCAACGGACTAGCGCACGCTCTTCCGTTAAAAAGACTGTTATGAAAGAGGGATAAGATCTAAGTCCAAAAGGACCTTTTTAATCAGATAGAGAAAGATTTATGAGTAGTTTAAAAGGCTGGAGCTTAGATTTCCCCTTTGGTTTTCTCTATGTTTATTTTATTTATTCTATCATTCATTTCGTTTTTCTGAGTTACAGCCTGAGCATAACCCTTGCTAAACAATTAACAGATGTGCCACGCCAGCGGTCAAAGTGTAAGTGATGATAGTTGCGTGTTAAAATGCATACAACCACATACAATGCTCTGGGAATGAATCCAAGCCAGGGCCTCAGAGTTGACATCTTCTTTCTCTTCCTTCCTTTCACACATTGAAAACATTCATGTTATGTTAGGTACTCTACATTTCTTGTAGAAGTGTGTATGGGGGGAATTATCCTGTCAAAAGTCAAGAGCTTAGTTTTTTTTTTTGTTTTTTTTTTTTTTTTAATTTCAAGGCAAGACTTTGTCAGTTTATTCTCAAAACTTTTAATACTTAAACTTACATGCGCAATTTGAAAGCAGGTTTTCACCTTTTTTGCACTAAAATCTTGTAAAGTTACGTCTGCTCTCTTTCAAATATTCTTTGTTCTCCCTCAGATTTTCTCCTTCCATGCAAACGTTCTCTATCAATAGACGAAGTCTGCACTCACAAACCTTTCTGCTATACACCTTAATCTCTGTCAGATTAAGGTGTATAGTCACCTACCAATCAAGCTTTCTCCTTGGTTTGCTTGTGTGACTACAAATAGACAGCGGCATCTCCAGCACACTGATCTGAATCAGTAGTTGTGTCCATGTCACTCTACAAAATGGATCGGCACCAACAAAACCCCCAAGTAAGTACAATTGTCATGTCTAATAGTTCACTATTAGACACTTTATTTAATTCAGCTGTTTAATTTTGTTTTAGTTTATAAGTTTATTAACACCGTGATGCCCTTACATGAACGTAGAATTATGTGAAGTAGATTGTACAGGAAAAAACTACTTTCAGTTTCTGCTACGTGTAAGTAGTGCCAGGGAGTCAGCTGAAGCAAATTGTTGTTCAAAGGATAATCGTTGATAAGAAGCATGTGGACTGATGACAAGCTGATTTTCTTATGGAAGCTCAGTAGCTTTTTAGCATCATGACTTGTGTTCTTTCAGACCAAAGCCAGTAAAAAAGAAAACTCACCTTTGTGTTTTCAGGCAAAGAATTGGGTAAAGTCCGACAACACTTATAAGTCAATGTATTGATGCTAATGCTAATTCGCTGTAGTATGACTGTTCAGTTAACAACACAATGCAAGCAACAGCCCACTGCTGCTGTGTGCTCCTTCAGGAGAAGTGGATGGTGCACGCAAGTAGATAACTCAGTGCCATCTGCTGGGTTCCCTTAGATAGAAAACTTTTTAAACAAATTTGAAAAATGAACTGAATTTAACTCACCGCTTGATAACTAGGATCGATTGGAAATGTACGTGTGACTGAAATGAAATGACTTTTTTTGTAAAGTGCCTCGAGATGACGTCAGTGGTGAATTTCAGCTATGTAAATAAAATAAACTGAATTTAATTGAACATCCCCTTTGCCATCAAAGTGTAATTCTTTACTAGTTAATATCCGGTAAAATCCTCCTTCAAACTGATCTAGATGTGGGATTTTTGTAGTGTAATAAAATAGCTTGTGTTTCACTGAATATAATTGGTATATTTGCAACAGATAAAACTGAGCTAAACCCAATTAGTGTTCTGTTCAATAGTCTTACACCGGTCTTACCAACTCCTAAAAATTGCACCTGTACTTGAGGCTTTTTTAATGGTTCTTACTCCACTCTTCTGCTTCTCCACCTGCTTTTCTCCTCCTTCTTCATCTCCTGTCCCTCTGCAGCCGTCTCTATCTCCTTCCCCTCACTCCTACTCTGACTGACATTATCCTGTACCTCTTTTTCCACTCAATATCCACAGCTAGCACAATCCTTGTCTGCTACCTAACATCAACAATAATTAACTTTAAAGCCCTTTTGCCAAAAAAAAAATAAAATAAAATAAAATGGAGTGTGTTAGAACATACGCTGACTTTAGTTGTATTTTTCATGAGCTGGAAGAAAAACAAACAAAAACAACTATTTATATAAATAAAAAAATGAACATACCCACAGTCTGTTTTCAAATATATATGGAATATATATTTCTTCTCGAATAAAGAAAGATATTCTTTTTTCGGGTCTGACAGCGTAGATTGATTTTAAGTGAGCAAGCACATTAATTTCTTATGAACGTGGAGTAACGTTGCTGATGGGTTGCCTTTAATTTTCTTTGTGCCCTGAACACATCCCAAATCACAAACACACTAGCGGGCCTGTGCCAAGTGACTTGGATGGGATGATAGATGGGATTATAGAGTCATGTAGGCAGTGCCTGCTAATCTGGTGTAGTCTCGCTACGTCATCCTGTCGTCATTGACCAAAAATGCCACCAAAAATACTGCCTGTTAATTTGACACATTTGGCTGCATCCTGCTCAGATATCTTCATTTTTTTTCTTCTACCCAAAGTTTTTCAGCGCCACCCATCTCTTTCTCCTTTCTTTTTGGCATGTTGGTTAATTTAACCCCCACCTCCTTTATTTTCAAATTAGGAGTGGCTGCTCATCTCTCCTTGGTATGCAAAATACCAGATTGACACTTTTAAAAAGAAAGTAAAAATAATACAAATAAATGCAATCAATGTAACACTGTGTGCTAACGTTATTTTCCTCAGTGTTTACATCTGCTAACAACCTTGCACCTTAAAGAGTGAGAACAGCATAAAGCACAATCCACTTGTGATGACAATGCAAGTGATATGTTCCTACAAATAGTTCTTTGTTGTGATTTTCTTCTGTCAATTGGTGTGAACTTTACTAAAGTATAAGGAGACATAACTAGAGGTTCTTCACATCTATTGTTGCTTAAGGATACAGAATAAGTCTGCCGTTACTTGTGTCTTTCTGACAGTTTTATAATTTTTGTCTCAGAATTGATACGCAGACATTGTTAGTGAGAACTACAAGACTGATGGTGAATAAAATTTACATAAGGTCAGTGTCCTTCGCCTTGTTATGAGAGGAGAAGCTGCAGTCACACTGTGTATTCATGCCCTGCTAGAAACAGTAAACAGATTAGATCTGCCTGGCTCTTTTGTAGTACAAGACAACACGTAATTAACACAGTCCTGGACACCAAAGACTACTTAGAGTTTTTATTGTCGCTCGTGTGCTCTCACACACCAGCCCATCCAGCCAGATGTTGCATATGGTGAGACATAAACTGAGAAAATGGTCATGCATTTCAACAATGTAACAAGTTTAGTTTTGATTAATTTGATCTGTATGCCACAAAAACTAACAGCAACTACTGTCTAATATGTCAGTTTATTGTGGGCGTTTGTTCTTTAGAGAAAACAGCCATGTTGTTAAAATTCATCTTCTCTTGGCTGCCACAATGGATCATCTGCCTCAATCTCATCCTATCCTGAGTGCCCCCATCTGTCCCAGTGACCATCTGTATGGTATCTTCCTCTTTACACATAAACCTTCTCTGTGGACTCCCTGTTTTCATCGTCCACATCCAGCGTCACACATTATAATTGTCCACTATATAGAAAACATTTAATATTTGACATGTCCAAACCATTTCAGTGTTCTCTTTTTGCTCCTGTCAACTTTTTTGGTTTTCCACTGATTAACTGATTAAAGGATTAACGGATTAAAAGTTGGACTCTCACCTGATGTTTTGCTTCAAATGAGCTTCTGTAACACAAGTGCATCTTTAAAAGATGAAAGTATAAATTAACCTTTTCAAATTGATTTGTAGTTTCGATCAAAAAGAGAAACCAAATGCTACATAGATTTCAGAAACTCAAGCATTCTTTCTGTTACTTTCGCTGATTATGGTTTGCAGTTATCCATCCACCCGTTCGTTCTCTGTATCTGCTTATCCTTGCGGGGCCACAGGGCGGAGTACACCCTGGACAGACTGCCAGGCCAACGGTTTGCATCTAATACAACAAAGTATTTACAAGCTGTGGACTGCAGTCACCGCACACAGATGTAACCAAGGTACGGGAAGTAATGAGTTGGGTTTGTTGAAACAAACCAGCAACCACATTAGAAGTGTCTAACCTGGGGAAAGGAGGAAAAGACTTGGACTGTGATTCAGTGATGCAAAGTCCTATTCACAGATGAGAGTAATGTTGTGCTTAATTTGAAAATCAAGGTCAAGACCGGAGGAAGAGTGCAGAGGCATGGTGTCCAAATTGCTTGAGGTTCAGTATGACACTTCTATAGTGTGTTACAATATGGGGGGCAATGTCGTCCGCGAGTTAGGTACCATTCTTTTTAGCAAGAACAAAATCAGCACAGCTGTCAAACTGAACATTTTAGAGCACTTAGTATGCTGACAATGTTATGTTGCTGATTTCACTTTCCAGCAGGACCTGGCTTCTGCCAACTCAGCAAAACGTTCTTACAATTACAGTGATATAACTGTGCTTGATTGGCCAACAACGACTCCGACCTAATAATCATTACTGCATTATTACTGATAAAATAATTGATGCAAAATGAATTGTTACATTATTGCAAGTGTTGAGTGCTTACTCTTTTACACGCAGACATATTTGATATTACGCTGACATTGCTACATTAAAAAGTTTTTTTTTTTTTTTTTTTTTTTTTTCTAGTCTTGTGACACTTACAAAAAAACAATTGCCAGGATAAATGTCATTAAAGTGTATTCAGTTTTCCATTTTTTCTTTTTTTGAATTTTGTACTTTTGATGTGATATTTTGAAAGTCTCTATTCTTTTTTTTTTTTTAAGAGACACATCAATTTCTTTGCAAAGCGCAGAGAGCAGAAAAACTGCAGCCGGATGTGGAATCTTTAGCATCAACAAAGCGCCGGCGATCTTTCATCGCTTTCATCTTGGCCTGGTTTTTAATGAAAGCAGGGGGTTTTCAGAGTCTGTAAGAAACCAGGTGTAAACATAGTGGTACATTCCAGAAAGTGAAATACAAGCAAGATATAAAAAGAAAGAAAAAGGGGGGAAAAAAAAAAGAAAAGGCCTCTGGGCAAATGTCTGTTTTACACAGGCTGAGCCTCTGGGTCGCTGCTGGCAAGATACTCGACAAATGACAGCACTTGGTTGGTTGTTTCGCGGCTTCCAGGCCATTTGCCTTCATGTGACAGTGCGCATATCTTTCTCGACACTCTTAGGAATAACCTTTTTAAATTAAGTTTGTTGTTTTGTTTTGAGTTGCTATAATCAGTGGTGGATGAGTGGGAACGCTCCTTTGCTTTTCTTCTCTAATTTCTGCTTCCTGGCTGTTTTTGGGTGCCAGCAATGGAACCATAATGATGGTAATAATGGAGAGAAAACTCTTTGTTTTAAAACAAGACATTTGTAACCTGCCACATCGTATGCTATGCCACAGATAATCAAAATACCTGTAGTATTTTACACTGGTATTTTAGGCAACACTGAAAAATCAACTTTAAGTAGTTTTGTTCAGACTCGTATGGGGGGAAAAAAAAACACTATTTATGTCTTTATTTGTTGGCAATAACAATGCAAGTGATAGCCCTTAGTTGTAATTTTTCTTCTGTGAGCTCTAATAAGTATATGAAGACATGTCTAGAAGTTTTTCGCATCCATTGCTGGTTAATGATGCAGAATAAGCGTACCGTAACGCGTACCTTTCTACAATAGTACAATTGTGTAAATGCACTCTTCTACAATAGTATTTTAAATACATCCGCTATTTAAACATCTTGCTGATGACACATAGTGTTTGCTGTATAATACGCAGAAAGCATTTGCAAAACTCAGATGGACACAAAGGCAGTGGACATATTTTAGTAGTTGTTTAAGGCTGCAATTCAGCTTCCATATGGGTTTGAGCTGACGAAGGGTTCTAGATGCCAAAGATGAGAAAGCACATCAAAGCTTTTATCAGTGAAATATTCAAAAGGCAGCAACTATGGGGTGCATCAGTGCCCATGGCATGGTGTATTTGCAAGATACCTTTGATGCAGAGGAATTCTAGAGAACTATGCTGCCCATGGAGGTAACTTCTCTCCCCCTGGAGATTATTTCAGCAGGACAATCTTGCCTGACTTACAAAATAATAGACTAGACTTGTCTCCTTTTTTAAAAAAATTAATGGGTCTTAATAAACAGGAAAAAAAAATACTACATCATTAGATGATGAAGTCATGAACTCTGCAAGGATACAGATTGTCGTTACAAAACAGCCATGAACAGGTTTCCAATTTCCAGTTAAAAATGTTATGTAGGACAATACGTACTCTTTATCATTGTGTTGGTCAGTCTTTTGCTAGAATCATAAACAAGATTGTACTCCTTTTTTCTAAGGCACATTGAATTAAGTAACAATGTCTACGTTACACCTATTGTATTCTGAGAAGAAAGACCTTATTTAGGTTTGTATACAAGTAATATGACTTTAAAAATGATTCTTGTTTCTTTAGGTAACCAGTGCAAAGTCTGGAGAGATGGCACAATATGTTCATATCTTTTAGTGCCTGTGAGAATACAGGAAACTGCGTTTTATTTTAACTGTATTATATGTATTGTACATTTGGACAAGGTCGTGAAGAGGCCGTTATAGCTATACAGCCTACCTGCAACAAATTCATGCTTTAAAATAATACATGACCGATTTGGTTACACACTTATTTTGATGTATACTTATTGAGGCTTTTGAAATTTGGATCAAATTTTATGCTCTCTTTTTGCATTTAGCAGACAGTAAGCTGAGATGTTTTGTCTGTTAAGTCTTTGCTCAATTTTAAGAAATTGTCCGACATCCATGTTTAAGAGTAGAATAGCCTTTACTGTCCCACAGAAGCAGAATTCAGGTGTAACAGCAACCCTCAGATATGTAGGTTTGCGCAAAAATTACCAAAAAAAAAAAAACTGTCTTCCTGTTAAATAAGCTTCATCAATGCTGGTCACATGGCAACCAAATGCCACCGATGACTGTTTGAAAGTTGAGGTTTTCCCTGACCAGAAAGAATAGATCAGAATGACGAATTAAGTGTGTTTGTGTATTTTTAATGGTGCTTCCAGTGGTCTAAGTGGGTGCTTGCTCTTCTTCTGGGTCAGGTGAGATGCGTTGCAGCTTGTCAGCCACTCCATGAAGAGCTTCATCTCAGAGGTGTCAAGTCCCTTTTACCATGGGCCTTGATTTGCAGTGATCTTGCCTGTGTCGTGCACATTTTGGCAGCTTATTGTGAATAGTACTGTGTGAGCAATTGTTAGTGAATGGTTAAAAATAATTTTTTTTGTGTGTGTGTGTGTGTGTGTGTTCACAGTGGAACCTGGTCTATGCCATTCCGGTCATTTTTCTCCTGTTTTGAGGATAGCAGCTCAGCTCAAAAAAGCCTTATCGAGCAGATAACACTGAATTATGTAGCTATTTTCTGGATAATTGACTTAGTAATTTTAGCGTAAATTACTAGTTTTATAAATATTTGCCCTGAGCAACTATTTATAGTTGTTCATAGCCCAAACTATGCAGCCTGTTGTTGCACAACATTGTGAAGTTAGAAAGGAAATCGTTTTTGCTATGGTTCCATGTACTGACTCTTTGGAGTACGTTTAGGATTTTTCTGGTAGCATTTTGGATGCTAGTTAGAAAAAGGGAAACTGTGATGATGAGAAAAAAGACACAAAACACTCAGAGAATATCACAACTAGCCAGCCAGTAAAGACGCTGTAAAGCAATATTTTCATAGTATTTTTTTTTCATGACGGGAGTGCATCAGCATCTCAAATTCCTTAAAAGACAGTCGTGTGCAAATTAGAGCTTTATTTTCAGTTTTTTAAGGTTTTGTGGCACTGGTGACCTTCATTCATTACTAGCTGGACAAGAAAAAAAAGTACAGGGAAAAGGAGAAAATATGCCCTAAATGTCTTTAGGTTGTAAACCATACCATTGTATGCATGTGTACCAAATCACATTCTGATTTACGTTTCTACCTTTTTTGCTATGAGCACACTTAATAAAATGAGTACACAAAATAAGAAACACTTTGTTCTTTTATGAAAGTCAGAAAATGATTGTACCATATATTTCCTGAAGTCAGGTCAATTCTTGTGTGCCTCCTACAAACCAACTCCCTGCCATACACACATATGGAGTTTTGAAGGCAGTCAGTCACCCACGAGATTTTATTACTGTGCTGTGTGGAAGTATGTTTCAGGAAACCTGATTCAGCAAGATGCAGGAGATTGAAAGTATATAAACTAAGGTAAACAAAGTTAATTTCATCATCCAGCATTTCGCTGGCTATAGTAAATGTCATATATTTGTTGCTGAATCAAAACTGGAGGAAAAATAAAGTTTCTGATAATGTCAGAACAATTAAGAAAATGTGTTTTAAGACATCGATTGGCAAAAACAAAAATGTTTTTGCAAATTATATGAACTCAAGGAGTAAACAAATACAGACCTAAATAGGCTAAAGGATACGCTGTATCAGAATAAATTACCTACAGATTACCTACAACTTGTGTTGACAAATACCAGATCCCTAAAGTCACCAGGAATAAATTACAGAAAACCACGGGATAGATTTACATTATAAAAAACAAGAAGTTTCTGAAATTGACATCAACAACACTCTACAGATCTAAATTAAAGAATGTCTTAGAATATTGCATGCTTTACGCATGCTGACAGAAAATGAATAGCATATAGAATCACAGCCTTGTAGGATTTCATAAAACTGTGAGCAATTACATGTGACTACAAGCTGCAGGATTTTGGAATTAAAACTGCACATAAAATGTTGTCACCAGACAGAACTGAACTATGACACCTTGTCTAACCCAAATCACTTTTAGTCAGTGTAGCGACAGACCAGCACTCTGAGGTGCTAAATTTAATCTTTACAGTTAGTTTTGTACATTATAGACACAAAAAGTGTCATAAATGTTCAATTTACTTTGTCAATATAGGCAATTAAAACTGATAGAAGCTTCAGTAGAATGATTTTACCTCTTCACTGAGATGTAGGGGCATGTAGATCAACACCTTTTTTAAAATCAGTGGTATATGTGCTATGTAAACATTCTGCAATTCTATCAGCATTAGATGGTATACATGAGTATTGATATTGCAAAGCAAATTATATGCAGGATGCTGCAGTGTCAAAGTTTTTGATGGCAACAGGTATCATATCCCCAGGGGAGATTCTGTAAGACTGAAATTTGACTTGGAAATCAGAGTCTCACCAGAGTCTCTGTGTCGTTTTTATTGCTAATTGATGCTGCTGCTAGTCTGAAGGGGCCGAGTGGGGAACGAGCAGGGGAGGGGTGCTCTGTGAGGCGGATGCTCGGCTGGAGACTGCAGCTCCAAGCAAGAGCTTTGTGGAAAAATGAGAGAGGAAGCTTTGAGGCACCCATGAACAGAATCAAGGATTTCCCAAAGATACACGAAAGTCCATTTATGTTGTTGATAGTGAAATAACATTATAATATGACATAAACCCCAAAAAGGTATTACTTAATAATACTCTTTAACTGTGAAAGTCATTGTAAAGAGAAAAAAAAAAAACATTTTATATTGACAAAGTAACTTTAATGGACATATTACAGTTTTGCAGATATGCAAAGGAGAACTGACAGTGGCTTGAATCAAATCAGCATCTCACAAAATGTGTCTGTGTGGCTTGCTGGGAGTCAAACTGACAAAATCACACAGTAGATCAACCAAGAGACGGAAGGAGCTGAGTTTCCTCTCTGACTCCAATGCAAGTCGTTTTTAAAAAAATCTACAGGTGTATCAGAACATCCGCACTAAGGAATGTCCAACAATTCACTCATCGGACGGATGAATACATTTAATTTGTCAGTGTGTTGTTGTCATTAAAGCTTACACTGCAGCCTCCAGGTAGATAAAGGATAGGACAGCTGCTGCTCAGCGTCCAACAGTGCAATCCCCTCCTGCAGTGTGGATGAAGTGCTTTCTCTATTTCTCCCTCTCTTCTGATTTCTATCTTCCTACCTGTATGTTATATCCATAAAGCAGGGGCACATGCACGACTGCATTTTGCACATCTGTACATAAACCAGAAAGGACTTGAGTGTGTAGATCAGGAAGATGCGATCCAGCCACTGTCACAGCTGTCGGCTGAATCCCTCAGGGAGCGCTCCACCAGCCACCCAGTAAAAAAGTGCCACAGCACATCTGGGACCCAGCAGGTGCTCTGTAGTCCCATGATAGATTGTTGTTTGTTAGTAAATCTTTGGGCTTGTGTCCTTGTACATCTCTGTGGAACTTTCTTTAATTTTTGTCGAATAAAAGAACGTTTTAATAGACTGGTTTAAACAACAGCATTTTAAAAAGTCCTTCATGTGTGAGTAGAAAAAACAAACAAACAAACAAGCAATGCTTATGGTTATTTATGGTCATCAGCCCTGTTATAAAAGCTGCTTAATTTTTTTCCCCCAAGTCTGTTGTTTTTAATGTTTTGCTGCTATCCACACGTTTTTATTGCAACATTAGTTTAAAGGCATCCGTAAACCTTTTAAGGGCAAGACTGTGTATGATCAACTCAGAAAAGGACAAAAGAAGGACTGAAAAATTATATGATGTCTTATCATGATTCTGTGCTGCCATGTGCAAGCATCTTCAGAGATAAGAAACTCGAGCATAATTACAAAGATTGCTTTGATTTCAGCAAACTCTAATGCGTGTCTGCATTTCTTAATAGGAATTTCTTTCTTCTAAGAGCCACTGACCCCTTTATCACAAAACCCATCAAAATGTTCCTGACAATATCAGTGATAAGATGCTTGATTGAGCAATTGTGGCGGTTAATTTTGTACTCCAATTTTATGTGTGAAAACATCCCAACTTTTAAAAAAATTGTACGCGCATGTGTTGGTTTTCTTTTTCTCTTCATTTTTTTTTTTTTAAAAAGTGGTGCATCTAAAAACTAAAACAGTTTTTATTTGTGCAGGGAATCAAAGGTTAGAAGTGTCATCACACAGTTGCAAACAAAAGATAAAATGTTTTATAAGAGTAGGCTAATGCAATAACTTTTGGTTTAATGAGTTGTAGTTTATGAATACTTTACTTAAAAGAAACCTGTGACTTCAACTCATGCTGCTCAGACGAGATCTAAGGTCTAGATATAGAAATAATAATGATAATCTTATAAAACTGAGGTCATTGAAATACTTTGGGAGAGAACTTGTGAGTGTTTTTTTTGTTGTTGTTGTGAATGTGAAAATGTATCATTGATTGCGAATGTAACAGCGGTTAGCAACCTTTAATCTAAAGAGCCACTTTGCCATTTTTTGCCCTCTAGCAAAGTAAGGCCTAAGAACTGCAAATGCTACATAATTTTAAAGAAAGCAACTTATGATTGTTGATGAATATGTATTCTTGAAAGTTCTTTGCTATGATAGGATAGATACATTTTCCTCTGTGGGATGTCGATTGTAGAAAACTATATAGGAAGCATGTGGTTCTCAGCAAGATGACAAAAAAATATATCTAAAAAATATATTTTACTGTCATTCTGTTGTGGAAATTTAATACAGCTATACATCCCCCCCAAAAAAAAAATAAAAAACAACCCTGCGTATTGGTTCCAAAACAAATACAATTCATATTTAGCATGAGAAAGAAGATAGTGAAACCGTAAAAACCAGTGAAGCAGAAATAATGTCTAAGAAAAATCTGCCATTTCATTACAGTTTATTTTAAGTTTAGAGTATCCAGATCTGACAAATGAACTTCAAAGTCAAGGCAGCAGGAAATTTGTATACAGAAATCACCCAAAGAGAATCTTGGTGTACATAAGAGGATGGAAATTTACTGGTAGCATAGAGATGATAGTAATGAGCATGATTTCCACAGCGAGTAACAAAACACAAAGGCAATATATCAGGTGGTATCCAGTCTCTTCAGGTGCCATAATCTATTAAAGATAAAAAGATGAAGAATCAAAAGTGTTTGCTGGAGAGATATGCAAGACTTATTCCTAACAAGAACGCGCAACTGAAGTTTTAATTCAGGAAATCTTTCAATGTGAAATTTATTTAAAAGATTCAGATTTTTATTGGTAGTTTTGTCCTTCTTTGATACGCCATTTCAGTGCATCACAAGCTTACTTTCAGACCAAAAATGAATGATTGTTTAATGGTGTGATTTAAGTAAATAAATCAGAGCTGAAACCAACATAAAAGCTATTCTGCTTTCCTCAAAATTCCTTGTCTCCTCTTTTATCTTTCATGGAATACGTGGTGTCTGTCTTTAGGCTTAACATGACAGATTTACACATAAGTGGGTCATTTACAAGCCAGGCCATCCCGTTCTGAGGCACAGCAAAAGCAGCAAAAGCCTGCGAAAGTATGAAAATAGCTAAGCGGATTTTGAGCTGCGCTCCTCCACCTCCTGGTCTCAGAAAAACAGTGTATGTTTGTGCATCTGATCCCTCTTTTCTCTTCAACTTGTCTGGGCTTTGATTTCTTGACACATTCCCTCACCGCTTTTTTGCTTCAGTGCGCTGCGCGCTGTGTTGTTTCCCCGTCTTCTTGTTTCTGTCGCCTATCTCATCCCACGTGTGCTTCCAGGCAACGCAAGGCTCACAGGCTGCTTTCCATAAAGATAACATTGCTCTGTTAAACAGATGGAGTGTACATGTTCTTTCAGTCATAAGCATAGGCTTAGATACACCAAGAGATAGAGGAGATTTTTTTCAGAGCATCTTGAATTTTTAACAAACATATATTCAAAGAACTACTACCACTTTTTGGGCGTTTGTACATTGCATGTTTGAGAAGTTTTTTTTTTTTTTTTTTTGTCTTTCATTTTTTCTTCTGAGATATGAAATTGCAACACAAAAGAGATATTCTGTACCTTTAATCGTATTTGATAATAGAAATATGGCCACTCTGTATAAAGGTTAATCACTCTTGTGTCTGCCATAGAAATCGTTTTGTAAGTCTTTTCAAGCTTGTTTTTTTTTTTTTTCAGACTAGCTTTGTTTGTCATCTGTTCCTCAGTTTCTTGGGGCATGATGTGTTGCTCTTAATGATTTTGAGTACTTTATATTGTCAGACATAATATTTAGTAGATTTTGATGAATGGGTCTGACAGTAATCAAGATGTGGCCAGTTAAAGTCGTAAGTTGAACTTGGGTTTCTAAAAAAAAAAAAAAATGTGAGTAATCACAAGTTAGCTTGGATATGTTTTCTTTTTATTATTATTTATTTAAAAAAATATTACTGGGAACTAGCATTTTTATTGAATCTTGTTATATTTTTCAGATACTAAAAGTTTGAGGTCAAACAGACAAATGTGGCAAAAAAAAGAAAAAAATGGAAAAAATCTGTACAGGTCAAATATATTTTCAGAACACTGGCAAACAAAGTACAATAAATATCACATTTTCTTGATCAGATACATTTCTTTGCAGATACATGAAATCTCCTGTTAGAGAAAATTAAATTGCAAGTGGATTTAATCTAAAACGGCCCTTTTTACAGTTTATACAAGCGATACACATGGAGGCAAACTAACCACACAGTCTTGTCCTAAATCCAGGTTGCCGTAGCATTTTTATTCCACTCTGGTAGCTGTAACTTAATTCTGAATTCCCTGTCAAACATTTTGTGTTGATGAATCTCCTAGTTATTCTTAGATCAATATGAGGGTAAGGTGGTGGGTGAAAAACCTTTTATAATCCTCGCCCTCAGCAAACCTTTGCACACAGGCCAATTTCACTCTGGTTTTATCATTTGAGCCTGACAGTTTGCCGCTTGTTGAGTGGACCAAATCCATATTGTTTGATACCACTCTTGGCTCACGCCCATAATGTATTCCAATCAAAGTTGCAGCAGCATGTTTTTAGTGTCAGTGGAGAACCTCGCTTGTTTGTGCACTTGTAAGATCTCCGCATAGAATATCAATGTGGGCGGCAGTAGGGCAAGTGCTAATCAATTCCCACCATCATGACAAATGTTGCAGGAGCGTTTGCAGTAGCAGGAAATATTACTTTTTTTTTTTATGTTACTGTTGTATTTTTTTTTTTTAGCTAATGAGTAATTTAGAAATCAGAATGACTTGTACAATTATCGTTCAGTCATGTTAGCTGTGGTGTGTAATCTGAAAAATGTTACTTTTACCTGCGTATTTACGAAGTTGTAATATGTCTTTTAAGCTTGATGGGGAGACCAATATAAAGAAGGGGTGTACAGCTCCACTAGAGCAAATCTGAATTTTTGTAATGCCACCCTGACTACGTTCAGACGGTTAGACGTCCTGGACTCACCTGTGACAGTCGACAGAAAATCCTACTGGACTAACAGAGTCTACGTGCAAATCTACATGCCATTATTTTGAAGGAAAGGGCTTTTACTATGAAGCCAAATGCTGTTGCTTTCTATAGCTGCTGTAGCTACAAAGAGAAACTGGTGAATGACTTTGAGTGTCTCTGTTTGTTGAGAACAAACTGCTAATCTCAGGGAATACAGCATAAATTTACAGTTACTAAGTTAAACACACAATGGGATGAGCAAAGAAAGTGGAAAAGGTTCCAGTTTCTGGCTCGTCTTTTTCCTCACCACAACATACCAGAGCAACACCTGCATTACTGGGCAACGAGGCCCCAGTCTGTCTGTCCAATCATCGACTGCAAACAATTCATCAAGATACTTGAATTCTCATCCTGGCTATGAACTGCTTCACTGTATGCTGAAGATTATGGGTGGAAGAAACCAGAAGAACTACATTATCTGTAAAAAAAAAGTAAATGTTGCAGGTTTTATTTGCTGTTTCTGTTATTTATACCAGTTAAATAATAATAATAATAATGAAACAAAAACTTTCAGAAGAGAAAATCATCACTAAGTTAGTGTTTCAAATTAAGGCTGACTTCTAAAAGTGAAAATGAAATGTTTGTTGCTAAAAAAAAAAAAAAAAAAAAAATTAGTTCAAAACGCATTAATAAAGTTACAGGTCAGAGAAACTGCAATCACTTTTTGAAAACAGCATAACAGAGTCAAAACACAGGCACTGCGGATGCTGAAGATGACAGCCAGTTTACCACTTGAAGCAGCAAAATGAGTCTTAAATATTTCAATAATCCAGATGGGACACAGCGGGCTAATATGGTGCAAGATGGAAACAGCAGTGGTTATGCAGAGCAGAAGCAAAATAACAAAAAATCTAAATAAATAAAGATCCACATTTACAATCAGTGAGCGAAGCTTCTTATGCATTATTATGCGACTCCTTTATGTTGTCTAGGCAAGTAACTTTGATTCAAAATCTCTGCACCACCTGGCGAACATGGGTAAATGAAGGAAGCATTAAAGAGAAAAGAGAATGAGCCTCACTCTTTGGAGATTCAAATCAGCATTTACAGCATTTTCTTCTGCCGCACGTCACATTAAATAACAACTGCCGCTGCGCTATCTCGCCACGTCGGATTGCTCCATCCTCGTCCGTCTCGCACAGAGCATTTGCAATTTGCGTTGACAGGTTGGCAAGTCTTCAAGAAGTTGCATTGAACATCATTGGGACGTCTTGTTAGGGGTTTCTTTTCTTTTTTTTTCTTCTTCTTCAACTGAATCCCATCTCACAGGTTGCAGGAGACAGAAGCAATCTTAAAAAGCTTCTCTTAGGCTGCAAAAAGCAGCATCAAATGAGTGAAGGGTCAGTGCACCAACACTTAGAGGGAAGCCTCAGGGACATGTATAAAATTGGATCTGCCATTTTCTGAAAAATGTGCTGTTGATTTGATACTTTTTGGGTCTGGATTTTTGTTCCTGAGGACGTCCATAATAGTTGATGAAGACAAATTACATGTGCCTCCCTCTGTGGTAAAGGAAAGGAACGGAAAGCAATAGGGTTGCTTTCATCTTTTTTTTTTAATGTATTTAAAAAGACTGTCCGTACCGTAAATTGGGGTCCACAGAAGAGCCCACGAAAGTGTAATGCCAGTTTTCAAGTATTCATGGATTATTTTAATGTCCCAGGACGGTTTGGGCAATGTCTGTGAACTTGCATCAGTATTTCTTAAAGCCTGACATCAAAGGGAAAAACCCTTGAATTTGTGATGTCACTGGGGTTGAAAGTGCTGATTTGTGGGTGCCGACTGTCTGCAACTACGCAAAGCTTTCCACAAGAAATTAAAATGCCGTCTCTCTGAAGCCGGAGTTTAAGCATCATTTGAAAGTAAACTCGAAAATAAGTTGGAATCAAAGTCAGAGCATGCTTTCAACACAACTTTCCAAGGGCAAAAGAATAACGCACTGTTCTTGAAATGTGTTTCCTTTTCCTCTACAAACTCAGTTATAAACTCTGTTTGTTTGCTGCCGTGTGGAGTTGACAAGCGCAGAGCTTTCTTTAAACTTGTCCAGTGAAAGTCAACGGGGGTTAAATTAAAGAGAGACGGCGCCCTTATGATATGCCGAGCTAAGACCGATTTGCTCTTCAGAAAACGATATTTATATCCATGTTGAATAAGCCGGAGAGTTCACAAGTGAAAGCATATTTTTTTTGCCGTCTGTGTGTATAATTTTCGCTGCTGATGTGTTTGAGTGTGAGCCCGTGTCTGTAGCTGTTGGCTGACAGCCTTATTGGCATTTTCTACGGTGATTTCTATGAGCTTACTCTATTAGAATCACAGAGGGCTTCCATCTAGTCAGCAGCCGCCTGCATGCAAAAACAGTGTCCCTGGAGCCTCTGTTTACCAACCAAGTCGGATTTGCTGCTCTCTAACACAGCCAGGCTAAAGCTCAGCTACCCAGCAACAGCAAGCCCTTCCACTGCCCCCCCCCATCCCTCTTTTGCTTCTCGCCCCAGAAACCAACAACCCATCCCCACTACACACAAACGCGACTCCCCCCCACACCCCCCACTCTCACCCGCTGGTCCTTGAGGCTTTCATTTTGTTGCTCATCCTTAGTCTACTTTCACCAGAATCTGTTTTAAAACTTTCCCGACTGCAGGCTTTTTATGTAAATGCTGTTGCGTGGAAAAAAAAAAAAAAAAAAAGTGAAGCTTTGGTTACAAATCAAATCCACATTCTTATATACAGAAAAAAAAATAAAAAATAAAAAATGGCACTTCAAACAGAAGTGTTTAGGTCCCCAAATAAAATTGAAGCAGGATTGGACTGTTGTTTTGACAAAAGTGAAAGTAGGGATTTCAACAACCTGTCAATAAACGTTGAATTCAGCCCCTTAGCTTCTGTGGACACGTCTTCCTTTTTTTGTTGTTTTTTAAAACAGAAGGGGGAAAAAAATATATATATATATTTGTGTATTTTTTTTATTGTATATATTCGAAGCATTTTTATGTTAAATCAAATCTACAAACTCTGACTTTGACATTTCTATATCTCTTTCAGAAAAAAAAAATAGAACATGAAGAAAAGAGTTGCTGACACTAACAATAGCTCCACAATAATAAATGATGAAACAGATGTGAAACGACATGTTTCACAATTACAACTAAAAGTTTAGACAGACAGAAAATTCGCATTTTGCTAATTTTACTGATTCTGTGTTTTTAGATCTATTTTCCTGGGTCATTTTTGTGAGACGCTAAAACGTTTATTGACGAAACGTTTATTGTAGAACTTCAAAGGCTTTTATGAGAAGAAAATAAATAAACTGGTGGTGTTTGAAAAATTGAGCCACTTAGTTATTACTTGCCTTTTGACATTTTCCTCCATTGTGATTTTAAAAAACATTGTTTACCACTAATTTGCTCCAAGGTTGTATTCAAAGTTATGCCTGGGTTACATTTTTGATCCATTCTTTTGCTCAATCTTTCTGGTAGCAACATCCTTGTGTTTGAGTTTCTTGTTTGTGCAAAAAAGAAAATAAAATAAAATGACGAAAGTTGAGAAAAAAAAAATTATTACAAATCCCACTCCTTTTTAAATCAAACATGTTGGTCTTCTAATTTAATCAGAATGGAGTGATATATCAGCTGCCACGTCTAATTAAAAGTTTCTCTTGAGCTAAAAATGATGGAAACAATTTTTTTTGGCATTATGAGGTTTTCTGATTAAGTATTTATTTTTTTACTTCAAATTAAAAGGTCTTAATTTCTTACAAAACAAAAGCAAAATGAATAAATAAAACATAAATAAATAACTTCTATCAGTCTTAAAGCTCTAGAAAACAAATGTAACCTTAATAACTTTGAAAAATTCCCAATTGACCCTCCAGAACATGCTGAATTCATTCCTTTGTCTATTGAAATTATTTACAATTTGTGTTGGACTGTTTCCCGGGCACAAACTGAATTTGAGTGTGAAAATAACAGCAAACCATCTGAAATATAAAAGATGTTGTATCCTGATATGACACAAAAGAACATTTATCAAATAAACACACAGAAGCAGTAAAAGTGGAACATATTGCTGCTAAACTCAACAGAAAGCTTGGTTTATCATTTCTTTTTGGCAGCTTGTATTTAGCATCTAACTTGACAGACAGCACAAACTTGGCTCTGTGTTTACACGCGGCGGCCTTTCTGTTTGCCCTCATTATAAAGGTTTGACCTGCCAACATTCAGAAAACAATATGAAGTAAACATAAATAGTCAGCTAGCAATATGGATGGCAAAAAACCAATTATGAATACAGGTTGGTGCTGATAACATCATTTTGTTTTTATTTATTTTTTCTTGTGTGTGTGTGTTTTTTCTTTTTCTTTTTTTGTTTTGATTGTTTCTTGGCAAGAGGG
The DNA here is from genome assembly GCF_051168715.1 of Poecilia mexicana. Taxonomy (NCBI): domain Eukaryota; kingdom Metazoa; phylum Chordata; class Actinopteri; order Cyprinodontiformes; family Poeciliidae; genus Poecilia; species Poecilia mexicana. The sequence continues at coordinate 18,110,006 of NW_028263379.1, forward strand.
ATACTTTGAATTTACTCAGAGCTGTTAACTTGGCATTCACAACTGGCAGATTTCCACAACCCTGGTAAAGTATTGCCAGTCGTCTTATCAAAGAAATCAGACATTTGTGAGTTTGCATATGCTTCTTTAACTGCCTGGCACCAACTGTTTGTGTGACGCTATCAGGAAGAAATTATTTTTTATCCGAACAATAAACATCTGCTTGATGGCTTTCTCATTCACCTCCGGAGCTGTTTCTCGTTTAGCATCAAGTCTGTCACCAGAACGGATCTGAGTCCCTGACTGTCACTTCCAGCTTCAGTCTGTAGGTTTTCCAGACGTGTAATCAATACAGCATTTTCTCTCTGATGGACACACACGCTGCGGACAGAAGGATTCTCTTCACAAAGACTACAGCTGATTGGGCAGCGCTCGGACTGCTAATGTGACTGATAGACTGACACGTCTTTACAGGAAGTTACTCTTTGATCCATCATGGCCGCCTCAAGCTGAAAGCACTGTATTTACGCAGTATCTCACCCCCAGTTTTTCTTTCACCCCTTACTACACTCAGGAAAAATCTTGGCTCTGTTTCTTTTTTTTTTTTTTTTTTTTTCTAAATTACTGCTGTTCAATGATTAGGAAAGGAAAGGGAAAAAAAAAAGTTCAATAATTAAGGTTTGTCTAACTGGCATTGAGTCTGACAATAAAGAGGCTTAGTACATAATAACGACCCAACACAGGAAGCATTCTTAAAGTAAGGAACATGCAGCGCAGTGTTTGAGTGACTCATTAGCTGCAGCATCTGCTGTCTGGTGAAGGAAAGAGCAACACCATATACAGTACCTGGAAACTGCACTGAAACATTCAGAAAAATCCTGAAATTGCAAACTGTTGAGCCTTTAATCAGTGTTGTTGGCCAAGCCTTGTGGGTGATATAAATACTGTATAAGCAACAGGATAAGAAGTTTTTTGTTTTGTTTTGTTTTCCCCATGTGTGCGTATCAACCAGTATGGCTGCTACACACACAGAAAAGCTGAGAAGACATTTTTGAAAAATCATCTGAAAGCTGATCAATTGGAAACAAGAAACTTTTTGGGAGCAGTTTGAGCAATGCTCAGCAAAAGTCCCATAGTGTGCTAAGAAAATACCCCTCACGCTACTACACTGCACCATCATTTTTTCATGTTGCTTACACTAAATTCTGTTTCCACCTTCTTATTATCACAGTTAAAATTGTTACAGAAGGCAACCCAGATCCCATCTCTTACCCATTCTGATTCTCTGCTTCTACTTCAGCTAGTCGTCTTCACCACGTCTAGATGCCACCCAGCATTAACTTACTTTCGTTTTAACAAGAGTGTACATTATTTGCATTATTGATGCTTTCCTCTGAACTGTGCTTCCTTCTATGCAACGGCACATATTACTGGAATGTGAGCTTGGTGCATTCATGATGTCAGAGCCTGATATAAGATGGAAGTTGTGGGAACTGTAGTAGTTCTTTTGTGGAGGAAAACAGCTGTGTTGAATAATTCATTCTAAAGTTAATGAACGTCATTAGTGGATGAGCATGATTTTTCCTGTGCTCTTTGTTTATCTGTCAATTTATAAAGCACATTTTAAACAACCCTGGCTAGACCAACGTGCCGCACAGCAACGTCAGAATATAAAGACATATGTTCATGATTTCTTTCTCTTTTTTTTTTTTTTACAATTTATTTAATAGAAAACAACAACAACAATAACAACAAAAAAGACCAGTTCAGAGAAGACAAAAATATCGTGGCTACATAAGGAAGTCAAGTCTTTTCAGAAGTAAAAGCCATTAAAAAATTATGTTTTGTGAGTTTGATTTTTTATTTTTTTTTTTTAAACTATCCAAAGTCTGATTTTGTAATTTGCCTTGGCAGTACATTAAACTGACATTTATCTATGCCAAAGTGTGTGTACTGTCAGTATCAGACAGTTTTCCATAAATCGTATCTACATCTGGAAGGTAAACTCTACGCATTTGGCTCAACACACTTATTTGACCCCCCCTGCATTATGTCCATAAAGTTCCAGATTTGTACTATATATCCTGGCATTATTTATGTGTCCTGCAGTTCTTACTGTATTATGCTTCCATATATATTTTTCAAAGTGTTTACAATTTCTATTCAAATGTTTATAAACACAGTGACAAAGGCTTTTTCAACATGTAAATTTTGTAATGTCAGATTTTTTTTTAATGTTAAGTGATTTTTAAACTGTTATTATTATTATTATTATTATTATTATTATTATTATTAGGCCCGAGCAGCTAAGCGCTGCGAGAGCCTATTGAAACCTTGCTGTTTCTTATTAGGCCCGAGCAGCTAAGCGCTGCGAAGGCCTATTGTAATCGCGCTGTTTCTTATTATTATTATTATTATTATTATTATAGTTCTTGTGCCAAATGAATTGGCTTTTTGGGGGCTTTATCATATTCAAAAACTCACCAAACGTGGCGGGGGCATAGAGCCCGTGTAAAATTTACGTATTTTAAGGTCCTCAGAAAAATCGCACAAGAAACGGCTCAAGGGCGCCACCTGGCAAATTTCAAAGGACCCTTTCCTATTCACTTACTTTATCGTAGAGACTTGAAACTTGGTACACTTGTAGAGCTCCCCAAGACACTCAGAATTTACAATTAATGTCATAGTGCAAGTATCACAGAATGTCGGCCATTTTGGATTGAAGTTCCGATTTTGACCCGATTTTGGCCGTTTACAGGGTTCGCATTTTTTCGAACTTGTCCTAGGGATTTCGATCGATCGGCTTCAAACTCGGTCAGATCGTTCATAAGGCATGGCCGATCCAAAGTTATCGTAGGTTTGCGTTTTCGACCTTCCTGAAGGGGGGTTACCTGGGGTCAAAGTTCACCTAGTCGCCATGAAAAATAAAACGGTTATAACTTTTACAAAAAAACTCACAGCAGCACCAAACTGTCAGTGATTGATCATCATCGGGTCCCCTACAATACCCAATGGTCAAATGATGACATCACTTAGGCCACGCCCCCTTAGAACAGGAAGTGTCATTTTTTACTGTGAATGGTCGCTATCTGACCCCTTTGACCTAATCAACATGAAACTGTGTCCACAGACAGAAAACATGTTGGTGTGTCATGGATTCCAACCCTGTTTCGCTTTGATGGAGCAGGTGGGCGTGGCAGCGTGGCGAACTGACCTGTAACGCCGTCGCCATACGTTTGGCTGTAGATTCCACAATTTTAAGCCCAGCTGCACCAAACTTCACATGAGTGATCCTGGTGGGATGCCTTACGATCCTATGTCGTCATAGTCTGACGTCATCTAAGCCCCGCCCCCTCAGAACAGGAAGTGCCTTTTTTTGACTTGTAAAGCTCCATCTATGGTTCTCTCAACCTAATCAAGATGATTCTGTGTTGGATGACAGATAACATGTTGGTCTCACTTGCTTTAAAGCGCCAAGAGTCTTCAGTAGAGGGCGTGGCCGTGGCAGCGCGGCGAAGCAGAGGGAACGCCGCCGCCATACGTTTGCCTCTAGATTCCACATCGTTCAGCCCAGCTGCACCAAACTCACTAGGATGCATCCTTATTTATCCCCGAACAGGAATCCATAACAGTCGTTCATGGGCGTGGCCTAATTTCTCTACAGCGCCCCCTAGAATTATTTAAATAATCAGCCCCAAGCCATGCTTTAACCTAGAATTATGAAACTTGGTACACATGTGTATGATGTCAGGACCTACAAAAAAGTCTCTTGGAGCCATGGTGCAAACCCAAAAGGAAGTCGGCCATTTTGGATCAAAATCCGCCATTTACTGTTTTTCATAGACGTCACATCTGATCCATCTCCTCCTACAGCTTTCGAGATACAGACTTCAAACTCAGTCAGCAGAGAGTTGAGACACTAAAGGTCTGAAGTTATCACAGGAATTTTTGTGTGTCAAAGCGTGTGGGCGTGGCAAAGTCCCAAACTTTGACTATTCACCATTAAGCATCAAAGTGACATAACATGCACATACAAGGTCACAGCTGCATCAGACTTTCTATGTCTCATTATAGACCAGTCCTCATCACGGTTAGGTGGTCGATTGATGACATCACCTTAGCCCCGCCCACTTCCGACAGGAAGTCACCTGTTTTTTCTACTGTATGTCTTACTTTTACACTCTAAGTCATATGGGATTCATCCTGTGCAGACTGACATAAAATGACATGAAGATGAACTCTGTCAATGCCTACTGATGCGTGGGGGCGTCGCAAAATGGCTGTCCCTCGCCATATGCATACGATCATCTCTTATTCACAGACACATCATCCGATTTACACCAGACTTTTTATGAGTGACACTTGTGAACCTCTAAGGAGCCCAGTGGAGTTTAATTGCAATTTGACTCCACTGCGCCCCCTATGTTAATCAAACAGCTGTATCTCCTCTCTACATGGCCCGATGTGCTCCAGATTTTTGGTTCATCGCCAGGGAGCTCTGCCGAAGCCGTAAAAGCGGATAGCGTGGATGAGGGCGCGCGAGCGTCGGCGGTGGCGGGCGGGTGGCGGTGCTGGTACCCCCGCGGTGGCTATAGGCCGGAGCAGCGCTAGCTGCGAGGGCCGCTTGAGGCTCCGCGGAGCTTTAATTATTATTATAGTTCTTGTGCCAAATGAATTGGCTTTTTGGGGGCTTTATCATATTCAAAAACTCACCAAACTTGGCGGGGGCATAGAGCCCGGTGCGAAATTTTGTATTTTATGGTCGTTGCAAAAATCGCAAAAGAAACGGCTCAAGGGCGCCACCTAGCAACTTTCAAAGGACCCTTTCCTATTCACTTACTTTATCGTAGAGACTTGAAACTTGGTACACTTGTACAGCTCCCCAAAACACTCAGAATTTACAATTAATGTCATAGTGCAAGTATCACAGATTGTCGGCCATTTTGGATTAAAGTTCCGATTTTGACCCGATTTTGGGCGTTTGCAGGGTTCGCATTTGATCGAACTTGTCCTAGGGATTTCGATCGATCGGCTTCAAACTCGGTCAGATCGTTCATAAGGCATGGCCGATCCAAAGTTATCGTAGGTTTGCGTTTTCGGGCTTGCTGAAGGGGTCTTTCCGGGGGTCAAAGGTCACCGATTCGCCATGAAACATCAAACTGTTATAACTCTTTGAAAAAAACTCATAGAAGCACCAAACTTTCAGTGATTGATCATCATGGGATGCTCTACAATACCCAACGGTCAAATGATGACGTCACTTAGGCCACGCCCCCTGAGAACAGGAAGTGTCATTTTTTACGCTGAACGGTCGCTATCTGACCCCTTTGACCTAATCGAGGTGAAACTGTGTCCACAGACAGAAAACATGTTGGTGTGTTGAGGATTCCAAGCCAAGCTCATTTGAATCCAGCAGGTGGGCGTGGCGGCGTGGCGAAGTGACCCTAAACGCCGTGTCCTTACGTTTGGCTGTGGATTCCACAATTTTGAGGCCAGCTGCACCAAACTTGACATGAGTGATCCTGGTAGGGTCCCCTACGATCCTATGTTGTCATAGTCTGACGTCATCTAAGCCCCGCCCCCTCAGAACAGGAAGTGCTTTTTTTTCCATGGAAAGCTGCCTTTCTGGCTCACTGCACCTAATCAACATGATTCTGTGTTGGATGACAGATAACATGTTAGTGTCACTTGCTTTAAAGCGCCAAGAGTCTTCTGTAGAGGGCGTGGCCGTGGGACCGCAGCGAAGCAGAGGTAACGCCGCCGCCATACGTTTGGCTCTAGATTCCACATCGTTCAGCCCAGCTGCACCAAACTCACTAGGATGCATCCTTATCCATCCCCGAACAGGAATCCATAACAGTCGTTGATGGGCGTGGCCTAATTTCTCTACAGCGCCCCCTAGAAATTTTTAAATGATCAGCCCCAAGCCATGCTTTAACCTAGAATTATGAAACTTGGTACACATGTGTATCATGTCAGGACCTACAAAAAAGTCTCTTGGAGCCATGGTGCAAACCCAACAGGAAGTCGGCCATTTTGGATCAAAATCAGCCATTTCCTCTTTTTCATAGACATCGCATCTGATCTATCTCCTCCTGCAGCTTTTGAGATAGAGACTTCAAACTCAGTCAGCAGAGACTTGAGACATTAAAGATGAAAAGTTATCGTAGGAATTTTTCTATGTCAAAGCATGTGGGCGTGGCTAAGTCCCAAACTTTGACTATTCGCCATGAAACATCAAGATGCAATAACTTCCACATAGAAGGTCACAGCTGCATCAGACTTCCTATATCTGACTACAGACCACCCCTCATCACATTGAGATGGTCAGTTGATGACATCACCTTAACCCCGCCCACTTCCGACAGGAAGTCACCTGTTTTTTCTATTGTATGTCTTACTTTTACTCTCTAAGTCATATGGGTTTCATCCGGTGTAGGCTGACATGACATGATATGATGATGAACTCTCCCATGATGAACTCGACTGACCCGTGGGGGCGTGGCTAAGTCCCAAACTTTGACTATACAGCATGAAACATGAATGTGAAATAACTTCCAAATGCCAGGTCACAGCTGCATCAGACTTTCTATGTCTCATTATAGACCAGCCTTCATCATAGTTAGGTGGTCGATTGATGACATCACCCTAGCCCCGCCCACTTCCGACAGGAAGTAACCTCTTTCTTCAATTGTATGTCTTACTTTTTCTCTCTAATTCTTATGGGTTTCATCCTGTGCAGACTGACATGAAATGAAATGATGATGAACTCTGCCGTGATGAACTCTACTGACCCGTGGGGGCGTGGCTAAGTCCCAAACTTTGAATATACATCATGAAACATGAATGTGAAATTTCTTCCTAATGCCAGGTCACAGATGCATCAGACTTTCTATGTCTCATTATAGACCAGCCCTCATCACAGTTAGGTGGTCGATTGATGACATCACCTTAGCCCCGCCCACTTCCAAAAGGAAGTCACCTGTTTTTTCTACTGTATGTCTTACTTTTACACTCTAAAACATGTTGGTGTGTCATGGATTCCAACCCTGGGCAGACTGACATAAAATGAGATGATGATGAAGTCTGTAAATCCCTACTGACCTGGGGGGTGTGGCAAAATGGCTGTCCCTCGCCATATGGATCGTCCCAAACTTTGACTATTCGCCATAAAACATGAATGTCAAATAATTTCCAAATGCCAGGTCACAGCTGCATCAGACTTTCTATGTCTCATTATAGACCAGACCTCATCACAGTTAGGTGGTCGATTGATGACATCACCTTAGCCCCGCCCACTTCCGACAGGAAGTCATCTGTTTTTTCTACTGTATGTCTTACTTTTACACTCTAAAACATATTGGTGTGTCATGGATTCCAACCCTGTGCAGACTGACATAAAATGAGATGATGATGAACTCTGCAAATGCCTACAGACCTGTGGGGGCGTCACAAAATGGCTGACCCTCGCCATATGCATACGATCGTCTCTTATTCACAGACGCATCATCCTATTTGCACAAGACTTTTTATGAGTGACACTTGTGAACCTCTAAGGAGCCCAATAGAGTTTAATTGCAATTTGACTCCACCACGCCCCCTAGGTTAATCAAACTGCTGTATCTCCTTGCTAGATGGCCCGATCTGCTCCAGATTTTGGGTGCATGGCCAGGGAACGCTGCCGAAGGCATCAAAGCGGATCGCGTGGAGGACGGCGCGCGAGCGTCGGCGGTGGCTGGCGGGAGGCGGTGCTGGAACATCCGCGGTGGCTATAGGCTTGAGCGGCGCTTGGCTGCGAGGGCCGCTTGAGGCTCCGCGGAGCTTTAATTATTATTATTATGTGCATGCTGAGAAACTAGTCCTCTAGTATATACAGTATAAAGACTTACATATCTAGTAATGGTTGTTGTGTTTCGCTCTGAATTACTGTTTTTTAAACTATCATTCAAGGTTGGATTATACAGTATAACATATCTGATTTTTTTTTTTTTACTTCCAAGTACACAGAGAGATGACTCTTTCAATTTGCTCATGGACTTTAATTATAGGGACGCACCATCACATCCAGTGAAGGATGGCCTTACAGATGGCAGCAGTGGCCCTGAAGCGAGGTGTCTAGCACAACAAAAGTCTCCATTCTGCCGTTGGTGCAGACAGATTTTATTCATTTGATCATCAGTGTCATGGCAGTGGCATGTAGCCTGTTGCCCTCTCTCTCCATTTTGTTGCTATCTATTCCTCTCCATCTTCAGTTCTGTCACCTTCCTCCCAGTTTCCAATGTCACAATAATTCTGTCTACAGTTTTAAAAACTTTTTGTGTGTGTGTGTGTGTGTGTGTAATGTCACAGAAGGAAACAAGGTCAAAAGTTTAGATGTAGATAAATATTTAAAAAATTAATATTTTATTTGGTTCACAGAAAAAAAAACATTATTAATTTAGTCAAAATTTTAATCTAGGCAACAAATCAAGGAAAATATTTGCATTTGACATGACAGTTCAGTCACATTGCACTTTGTAATTAGAGTGCTTGTTTTTAATTCTTAGTTTAACAACCTCTCACAGCCCTTAGCACTTCAAGGTTTATACATTTATGGACATTTACAAACGTACTCTTTGTCTACAGGCTCGTTCTCTTACATACACTCTGACACAAATGAGACATCAGTGGCAGTTTTGGCGTTCAATGTCTTCCGCATGTGGACCATCCACTTCTCCTCCAATCAAAGCAAACCACTTGTGTGTTAAATATAGAAAACCAAGAGCAGCGATGATGATGATGATGATGATGATGATGATGATGAACACGTGGATCAAGATAAATATTGCAAAAAGAAAAATAATAGAATATGCTCAATGCCACCTTCTATGTAATATCAGCACTGGAGTTTTAGTGCTGCTTGCTGAAATGTTCCTCACACAGTAAATAGAATAGCAGCTCCTGCTCATGTAAGCTGAGGCTACTCATGTTCTGGTCCTGCAGTGACAGGTGACCCTTATCTTCCTCTCACTTTAAACAATATTGCTGCTGAATCAGAAGAATTGGTCTGTTTCCATTCTCCTGTGTTGCTGTCAGATGCATGGGAGTTGAGGGAATTTGCTGTTGTGTCCTGAAACTAAAAAAAGTGTTTTCCTTCTTTACCTGCAGCTCTAACTTCTGCCATGAACAGAGGGAGAAAAGGAGGCAAAGACCAGGCTTCTCCATGGGCCCCCTTCCAAAATGGTAGAAAATGATTTTGTAATCTGCAGGGCCTTCTTCTACTGCTTGATTTCTTTTGTGTGACTTTTTTTCTTCACCTGTAAAAAGAAAAAGAAAAAAAAAGTTGAATGGGAATATGTTTCACCCACATTGAATGCTGCATAAAATGAATTTGAAGTAGTTGTAGATATTTATCAGCTTCAGCTCTGGTGGACGACGACGAGAACACAACATGCACACGGTAATTTTCTATAAAGGCACTGTACTCAGGGCTGCTGCAGTGAACACCTTTCAGTTTTGCTTTACAGAAAAAAACAAATTTACCAATTGATCAGTTGAAAGAACTCCCTCTTGATCCAGCAATTTAGGGCTGATGTCTACAGCCTTAGTCGATGTAAAATAAAAAAGAAATGTTCCTAATTATTTCAGAAAGGCATTATCAGAGATTGTTCTCCAGTACAATATGCAGGATGTCGTGCAACGCCTACCCCACACGCAGCTCTAAAGCTCGGCCCTGGGAGGGAGCTCTGGCTCTCAGTACAATGCAGCTGTCAAAACCTTAAAGGTGAACACACAAAGGAATGGATTTAATCACCTTGATGTAACCCACATAAAGACAAAAAAACCCAAAAAACATCTAAACTCTGTGCTTTTGGTGTAACTGTATATACAGTGTATGTTCTCGGTGAGAATATCTCTCCGTTTAATTCTCTGGAGGACGTTTACTGGTGAATGAATGTCAACAACATAGTGGTCAGTGCTTGCACAACAAGGACACAGCTGTAAAAAGGGGGGGGGGCATGCTTGGTGAATGGTTCAGTTGCTCTAAGGTTAAAGTGTTTAACTTTCATGGACAGGTGTTTTCATGAAAATATCCATGTGAGTTTTTGTCAAAGGTACACGTGCATGCACTGTGGCAGAGAGCGGTCAGATGTTTGCTCTCGGCTCAAGCTCAGTGTTAAATGTGCAACTCTCGTTGGTCTATCTTATTGTTAATATTCCTTACAGACGTTGGCAACATTGTGCTATCCTTTTTCCTACCAAGCCGATGCACTGTATAGAAGAACTAATTTTATTTATTTATGAGTTCTTGTGTCTGTTTAAAGCTGCGATTCTCAAAGTGGGAGTCACACCTCCAGAAGGAATGAAGCAATACGTAAAGGCGTAGCAAGACAAATAAGTCCAGGACCGTAAAGAAGAAAGGCAATCGCAAATGTTTTTTAACATGTACTTTTTGGGGAATGAGAGCTGAAAAAATAAAACAAAAAAAAAACCCTAAAACAAATTAAAAAAAAATATTTACACTGCACTTACAGCTGCAACGCTGTTAGGCTACTCTGTTAGGGAACGGGAAACAGATGTAGGTCATTTAGTAGATTTTTAACTGTAAAACTGCACGCCACATGAAAAAGTTTTACAGGTTTGCAGAGTTTTTTGAGGTGCTGCGGTAAAGAAGTAAACAAATTTGTGTAAAAAGCAAACTTAATTTATTTTTTGATTAAGACAGTTTGTTCTAACTGGAATACAAACATAAAAAAAAAATAAAAAATCTCATGGGGAGCTGCAAGACTGATGAAAAGGTCCAGTGGCTCCATGAGCCTTCGTGCATTGATTTGAGAAAATGTTTCAAAGGGAAATTAAGCCTGGTACGTTTTTATCAAAAAGGACATTTGCTGTAGCTTACCTGCTTTATGATGACATTTTGTATAAACAAGATTGAATTGAAGTGAATCAAATTTCACAGTCCTACAACATGATCAAACATTTCTCAGTTCACAAGGACTTCAAGTGATTTAAACATGCTGTCATGCCATTGCAAAAAAGGTGCTGTTTGCATGCTCAGGTTTCCAGGAACGAAAACATGCCAATTATATAAAGCTGTGGAAACTGATGTTACTAAAATTGCAGTCCTCTAGCAATTTATCTCATTTAGGACCTCAAAAGCGAGCGTCGGTTTTCAGAACATCAAATAATAATAATAATAATAATAATCCTTGCCACTATTATGCGGCAAGTTTTTATGTTTCTATTTAAATGACTGCCTGTTTGTCAGATCGGTCAAAGACCATGTCAAGGTAATTTTCAGAGGTACTGTAATCAACCACTGGGAGTCGTGATCCACTAATAAAGCAAGATTATGGGTCTTTTAGAGATAATCTGAAATATCTGTGGAGTCTAACCTCAGACAATACACAAAAATACATTACAAATGCTAAATAGGTGTGCAAATCAGAACACTGAGTGCAATCTTCTGGCACCACAAAGTAAAATCCTAGAATCAAAGGATCTTGTCCTTTTCGCCCTGTTGTGGAACACCAGACTGTGAACTTGGACCAAAATTGCCAGCATTCACATGTTGCCAAGTTATGTATTGGTCTCAGTTTAAAGAAATCTCCTAAATGCCTTTGAGCTTTCCTCAGATTCATCAGCTTCCCAACACTTCAGACAGTGGTCAGCACCGTGTAAACTGAACTTTAAAGTCATTTATGTAAAGTCTGAATTCATAGACTAAGTTTAAACTGTTCCTTGTTGTCACCTGTCTTTAGCACGTTATTTATTTAAAGACTCTGCTGTGCCAATTAGCATTTTTATCACTTTGCAGTATTCTGCTTTGTACCAACTCATCACCTTGATCTGATTATCTCCTTGTCTGTGCTAAGATATACTTTATCTTAATTCAGAAGAAATTCTGGGAAGGTTGTTCTCAATTAAACATATTCCTGCAGCGAATATATTCTGTAGTGAAATAAAAAATAAATCTGAATTCTACAATAGAAAGTTCCCTAATAACATAATATGTCATCATGATACTTTGAAGTTTCCTTTTTCTACTCTGGTAGGAACCACCCCCTTGTTCTTCACTTTACTTCGGACAGAGGGTCTGGACTCCTGGCTATTGAGAAACGGTTGCTTCTTGGGGACGTGGACTGTGTTGATATTTAAAATTTTATCCAATCGCTAAGGTTTGCCTGTGATATATGTAATGTGTTGACACTATGAAGCTTACCTGCGCTGTAAACAGCCATCCCCCACTGCGAAGAGGGAGGTGCCTGGCTGAACGAGATGGTTATTAATGTTAATTTGACGTTAGGAAGCGTTCAGTGTGGACTGAAATGCTTTGTTCACTTCTACAGGCGGACTACTCTTCTAAAACAGAGCAGAAACGTTTCCTTCTGTTTTCCCCGGTTGAAATTCGACTGGAGGAATCCAAGTCAATGGAAGAAAGTCCAGACTGAGCTGTAAAAGCCACGTTTGAATCGAGCGGGATAGCGCATGAAGGCAATGAACAGACCAATGTAGTTCAGTAGATAAATAAATTTACTTGTATCCCTTTTGATTATTTTCCTTTGGGTTCTCCTTATGATATTCTTGCCATTTTCTCTGTGTGCCTCTAACCACACTCTCTCACAGCTGTCATATATTTAGTTAATTAGCCTCACAATTTTCTTGCAATCACCAGTAATTACTCCCTCCCTGTCTATATATGCTTCCTGGGTTTTTTTTTTTTTTTTGTCAGATCATCTTCTTGACATTAGCCATTTCCCTATTGTTATTATTTCTTTTGTCTTTCCCATTTCAAAGTTTGTTCATGTTTTCATTTTGATACATAAATGTCAACATATTTTTTCCAGCCTCCTGCGTCCGTTTGAGTAAGAATCTAAATTTGACACAGCTTATAGTTTGTTTAACCATCAAAGCCCTTCAGGGCTAAAATGCATGCTCTTGAATGTTTTTTATTCAGCCCCTTTACTCAGAGTTTCATCTGACAAAAACCACTGTTCATGCAAAATGAATGACACATGTATAAGAGAAGAAGATAGTGGCAGAGTGACTTCTGTTTTGCTGTCCCTCTTCATGCAGACTGCATACTCCGATTCAGTCAAACCTCTTCGCTGAAATAACCTAGGCATCCACGCACCCTGGTGTGCAACCTCAACTTGTCTTTTAAATTTAATTTTGCTGGATTTGTCACAATTTACTTTTCCTGAAACAATGAAGTCACTGAGGAGATGACGGCAAGCGAAACCATAAAATCCTCAAATTGTCTGAGATACCAAATAGTATTTTCACTCTTACATCTCCTGCAGTGCCTGCTAAAGTTAAATAAAACTTTTTTTTGTAATTTCGTATATGATCAAGCATGTCTGAAACAACATCCTGCTTGCTTTTGTTGCTCCCTTGACTCAAGAGGCCTGGAAAGTTGTGGTTCCGTCACTAATCTGGGTAAAACAATAAGATCATAGTTCAAAAAGGCTATAATGACATACTAGGGTGCTGTAGACAGATCCCCATTGGTAATGTGATCAACTTGACTTGCAATCTTGTGGAGTATTTGCTGGCAGTGATCATACTTTCCACATTGTTCTCCTATTTGGGAGAATCATTTGTACCAAGGTCCGTGCTTTTGAGCCAGTCTTACAGTTGTTTGTTGTCTTTAGTTATTTTCAGTTGTGTGTATGTGTGTTCAGATTAGAGCATGGTAGCATACCTAATTTGATCACAAATTAAACCAGGCTACCGCAGCGTTTTTGTAGTGTTGAAAAATTCCACAGCACAAGTAGTGCATCTGTAGAGCTGAAAACTCAATGTCAAAAGATCGCCAATCAGTGGGTGGCGGTGGGTGGGGTCACAAGAGTGACCTTATCGCTGATACTCCTCCATGATTTTCCACATTCTCCTGTATTTTCAAAGGTTTTTGTGGCATAAGTGGACTTTATTTGCAGCGTGTTGGATAGGAAATGGGTTAGAGAGACAGCTGATGAGATGCAGCAAAAGTCCCAGGGTTTGAAATCAAACCACAGAGGGTGGAGTCCAGGACAAACTGTTAGTCTGCTCTGCCTCTGTTCCACCCGACAATTTTTTGTCTCTGTGCTTGTAGCCTACGCTCATTCTCTTTAACTTTGAGTGCTAATCATAAAAAGCTATATGTGTGTGGAAAGTCATGCAACAATCCTCGTTGTGTTACTTGTAGAGAACAGTGTCTCTAAAAAATAAAAAGCTGTAAAATTAGTCAAATCCCTTAGAAACATCAAATGATGCTTTAACGTGCATTTGAAGATGAGTGTTTTCACCAAGATGACTTTTAAAATACAGCAAAAAAAATTTTTTTTGATAACCTGAATGCGCTGAGGACCTTTATGTTATATTTGATTAGATTTTAATTGGGCATTTTATGAACAACCTTGGGCCATTTTACAATCCATTGCTGTTAAATCAAGACACATCAAAATGCATGCCACACGTCCTCACCTCACCATCACCCGCCTTGAGTTTCGGATTAATTGGATAATCATTTAGTACATTTGGCTACTCCTCTTCTGTGACCAAGGTCAGCAAAAGTAAACTCTGCCCTCAGTAAAATGCCAATAGTCCCTCCCACTGTCGCAGAAACGTGCTGAAAAGTTTGCATTGCTGATGATTAAACACACTGATTCCCCATCAGGCAATTACTTCAGGAACTCCACTACTTTTTTTTTTTTACATATCTAGTTCCAGGAGTCACGTAGAGAAAAAGTTTGCACTATAATTTCTATGTCTCTATAAACTCAAACATTCACACCATAATTTCTGACACAAAATATACCACAGATGTACTGGATTTACTTCAGATCTTTGCTAGCCTTTCAAATAGTGTTTCTCTCAGGTCCCAAAGCATATTCAAGATTTATTAAGGTCTACGCAAAAATGTATTTTACAGTACTACTTCTGCAGATGTTCAGATTTCTTAGATGAGGTTTTGAAATAGTATAGGTGGTAAAACGTCCTAAAAGAATCATCTAAAAGAACAAGTAAACATAAAAAACAAAACTTTATTCTAAACTGTCTAGTTATCTTGTACCAAATTATAAGTCACATTACAAGGGAATTTTTTCCAAATAACAAAATTATACAGAGTACATTCATCCATCCATTAGCTAAACACACTTATCCTTGCAGGGTCTTGAGGAGGCTGATACTTCTCCATCGGGTGAGAGGCAGCATTCACCCTGCACATGTTGCCAGTCCATCACAGGGCTTCAGAATACAATTATATTCAGATAAAATTCAAATCTATCCACTTCATTTCAATACAATCCAGTCAAGCATAATGTCAAATTGAATCCAAATTATAATAAATACCAGTATTGTCTTTCTAGTTTGTGGTAGAGTAACTGTCTTGTAATTGGACATTTGTGGCTTTCATTCCAGTTTCCATATATCAATGTTCTGCAGGACAGGGATCTTAAACTTAAGTTTCCTACGTGTGTGTGTGTGTGAATGTGTGTGTGTTTCTGATTGTGAAAGGGTGAATGTAAAATCGAGCGTATAGTGCTTTGTGTGGTCAGTATGGCTGCGTTCACACTGCAGCCTGAAGTGACCCAGTTCCGATTTTTTTGTCAAATCAGATTTTTTGTGCCGGGCAGTTCACACCGCCAAACATATGTGAGACCTGTATGTGTTCTGCAGTCTGAACGGGCAATGACCTGCAAGTGTCCCGCATGCGCAGTAGAGGGCGCAATAGCGTCAGCGTTCTCAGTGTTCTGCCAACCGCCATAAAAAGAAGAAGTAGTGCTCAGTGTTTGCTAACGGTGGAGCTTAGCTTGCATATTTGAAGTTGTTGTCTGACCAGAGCAGCATATTAGCAACTTAATCCTCATTATAGTCCATCATAGTTGTTGTTTTTCTTCCCACTTGTGCGTATCAGGACGCAGAATAGTGAAATTTGTTGAGTATCAGTGACGTTCAGTTCGGATTAATGCGACCTGAACGTTAGGTCGCATTTGAATCGGATATGA
This sequence comes from Poecilia mexicana, assembly GCF_051168715.1. Taxonomy (NCBI): domain Eukaryota; kingdom Metazoa; phylum Chordata; class Actinopteri; order Cyprinodontiformes; family Poeciliidae; genus Poecilia; species Poecilia mexicana. Next base: position 18,125,959 of record NW_028263379.1, read on the forward strand.
ATCGGATATGGGTCGCATTCGAAAAAGAATCCGACCTGTGCTGTTCAGACTGTCATGAAAAGATCGGATACAGGTCGCAGTTCGTCAAAAAAAATCGGAATCGGGTCACTTCAGGCTGCAGTGTGAACGCAGCCTATGACTGGAAAGGCCCTATATAAATTTAGTCCAAGTAAGAGTCCAAAAGTAATTTGAATAAATGCAAAATTAGGCTTAGGGGTATATAGTGGACTGGATGCAAATGTTTACATGTAAAAGTTAGTGGACCCTCAAATCAATAAAGTGAACATATTTTTTTTTTTATCACTTACTTCAGATATTTGTTTTCATTTGACCACAAGAAAAATTCCAGGGGTATTACAATAAGTAGTTCATTCTAAAAAAGTTTTGCTGGGTGGGGCTCAGTGTCCAGAACTGAAATGTCATGCTGGACATTATTTGCTGCATTGTGATATTTGAGGATTATGTTGTTATAAAGATTATTCTTCTATTTTCTAAATCAGCTTTGTCCTGTTCAGGGTTGCAGGGGCAAGGGCCTTGAGCCTCTCCCAGCTGTCACTGAGAGAAAGGCGGAGAACAAATGGTATAGGTCACGAGTCCATCACAGAACCAACCCAGATACACACAAGACAAACAGCTTTTAGGATGAAAGTGTGCACGGTCACACCCACTGCTGAGGTCAGTTTGGAGTCATTGGTCAAAATCAATCATGCATGTTTTTCAACTGAGAAAAAGATGCACACGCCATACCGAAAGGCCTGCTTAATGTTACCATGATTTTATATTTTTAAAAATTTGTCTATTTTTTCTTTAAAATCTGATTTTTATACAGTTGCACTTTAAAAGATAGACAGGGTCAATGGATGTACAGATTGAAAACATTATTTTAAGTGAAGTTTATTGATATTAGTTATGATTTATATTCAGGCTTTATGTTTATGCAGCATTTGCAACGACTCCAATTTCAGTAGGAATACCTGATGAACTGCAACTAAACCTTTATTGCAATTAGGTGTCACAATATTCAGCAAACAATACGATTCGATACGATGCAATACATTTTTAAGATTTTCTGAAACATTTTAGAGGGACAGGGTGACTTTGGTGACATTTTGTGACTGTCCCATAGATTAATTAATTGAACTGATGGTGTAATGCTGGTGTAATAAATGTTGTTTTTGTTATACATTTGCTTTGTTTTTAAATGTTAATTGTGTGGCTTTTTGTATTTGGTTATGCAGAAAAGGAGCCTTTTTTTTGCCTTATTCACTTATATTAGATCATGTAATTTATCTGTTTCATTTCATTATTCAATTAATTATAACAGGTTGTTTCATTACATGTCATTTTTAATGTAAAAATGTCATGTGTGGTAGCTGTCATTTAAATCATGTGGATTTGACATAAAACTCAAAGTAGGACTTAATGCATCGGTACTCGCATATGAAAAATGTATACTTTCTGAGAAAAAAAAATATTAGTAAATGTCATAGAATCAATAAAATTACAGGCCTAGTTGTAATTTTGTCGACGGATGGTACCTCAGACACGATCAGTTTATTTTCCTGAATTCCTTTGCCAAACTTTTTCAATTAATGTCGGAATTGTTTTTGATGTATGTTACTTGCATTTTCCCGAAATGACCATTTTGTGTTAAAATTTGGGCTTTCAACTAGGAATTATAGAAACCCTGATCTACAGGATTTTGAATACGTTGAAGGTCTTTTTTTTTTTTGTACACACATAGCAGTTTTTATGCATCTTGCTCAGAAAAGGTTGACACATTTTCCTGCACGGCATACAATCGTTTCTCCTCTTTCAAACCGCAAGCCAAGTAGCATTACATCTCCAGAGAACAACAGAGATGACTGCACACATTGTCTTTGCAGTTCCATGTCTTTGGCAAGGGGGCACCCACAGTTTACAAGGCTTGCCTTCAATTTTACTCATCAAACACTGGTTGTGTACACAGCCCATTCAAGGCGGAGAAAACGCAGCAGAACGTGACAAGAACATCAAGTGTTCGGCTATCTGGGTAGGAAGGGTTCTAAACTATCGCTCCTAAGTGATCATGGACACGTTATTCCTATTTCGGCTCGGCACACTCCAAGAATATCTTGAAGGACAAATATGTGCGGCCACTGATCACGTGTGTTTCTATTACGCTGGTCAGATTCTCTGTGTAAAAAACATGACATTTAATGTTTAATGAGCAGCCATTTTAAAGATGATGATTGATTTAAAGCACCTGCTACTATAGGAAATCTTCTTCAATGCAATTTAATTTCCCCTCCGTTCTGTTACCAGTAGGCCTGTCTTGTTTGTGACCTAACAAAGGCTCATCATTAAGATTGAAATCTTCTGCACATAAATTTTTATTTGAAATCAATGCGGTGACCTTCACCACGCACAAGCAAGCTCAGTGTCAAACATATCTCAATTGGAGGCACTGTGTTAAACAAATGTTGCATATCTTTATTGATGAGTCCATTATGAGAAATAAAGAAAAAGTTCAAATCTGTTTTAAGCAATCAAAATAAAACTCGTTTTAAAGAGTGTTTTATACTTTCCCTTTCTATGAACAAGAAAGTGTTGGGAACATCTTTCAGCTGAACATATAGAGCCAAAAATATTGTTCCTGTTTGAGTGTTGCCCCAGGCTCTGCTTCATAGTAGACAGATGGAAGCAAGCACTGCCACAGCATGTACTATTGTCTTCATCAAACAACACACAAAGGACAGTTTAACAGTCAGTTACTTCCGTGGAAGGGTAACATTTTCCAGAGAGATGTGCTGATAAAACTTAAATATCAGTTTTAGAAAACATGTATAAAAATGACAACAGACTTTTCTTTTTTCATACTTGTTACCTTTGTCATTTTCAAGCATATGTCCTCATCCGACAGAGATAGTAAATGGATGAAAAATGTTCCTGTTATGACTGCTGTCTTATGACTGTTTTTTCTTTTTTTCTGACATGTAAATTTAAGTGTGTAGGTGCCCTTCTGCAATTAGTAGATTCAGAAGAAGGAGAAGACGAATTGTGGCTTAAGTGGAGATGATGGATAAGGACTGCTGTTTTTATGCACACAGATGTCAAAGGTTGTTCCTGGAGTATCCCAGCCGTCTCATCAGTTTGGATGTCATAGGTTCAGATGTACCTGAATAGACTTTGGATTAAACCTTCCATGCATTTTGAATAAATTCTTTGTCTTGACATCAGTGATTTTTTTTAATTTCACCTTGTCCCTTCTGCCACATGTGCTTTGTCCAAATGACATTCTGATATCCTCACTGTCTGTCCAGGTTAGGTGGATCAGTGACTTGATGTCTCAGTCATTCTTGGCACACAGCTTAATGTTATCCATGTAAAGGAGGCAACTGATGGTTTTAACAAAATTAGTATCCATAACAACGCTTCGCGATGATCTGATAGAGACAGTTCGGATCTATGCAGAACAGTAGCAGAGAATGAGCGTCACCTTGGTATAACCAACACTTGAGGATACTTTAGACAACGATGATAATTTAGTTCTTTATTAATGATCTAAATAAATGATCTAACTGTTGATGCTACACTACTTCAAACACTCCAGGATCCATTTGTGTGGCATTAAGTCACACCCTTCCTTGTAGTCAGTGTCTGCAGAGTTGGATTTCAGTGGTTCCATAGATCACATATCCTCTTTCATAGAGCTGAACAGCATTATTATGGGCTTTCAGATATTAAAAAATGGCTAAAATTCCTCCCCTCTCTCATAGAGCTGGCAATGGTCGTCTAATAAAACTTACAGTTAACTTGTTTAAAATAGAGCTGCTGCCCCTTTAGCTAATATAAACTTAGGCTGCAGAGGAAGGTCCCACGGTGTACTTACCCTCTCTCCTCAAAATCCTCTCTTCTCCTTTTACATGAATGAAAATAGTTTTTATTGATGTCATAAACCTGTTCTGTTTTTATGTCTTTAATTTCCTATAACATGTGTTGCTGATCTGGCAGTTCTTTATTTTGTGTTTGTGTCTTTTCTGTTCTCTCACTCTCCCAGCCAGCCAAGGCAGATGGCTGTCCATTATGAGTCAGTTTTGCTGGAGGTATCTTCCTGTTACAAAGGAGTTCTCTTCTCTCCTGTCACCGCCCGTCCATGCAGACACAGGACGGGAGGGTTGAAACAACGTGAAGATCTGATGAAATCTGTGGACTTCCTTTGTCACAGTGTCTGGTGAAGATGGAGGACCCAAATGCAAAACAGCAGGTGGGAGGCGTAGATAAGGTGCCAGCAAACTTGCATGATTTATAAGAAAGTGGAGAAAGACCTAGAGGATGACTGGAATGGAAAAAAAGACAAGAAAAATCCAATATAAATCCCTCTTATGTTATACAGAATCTGAAAAAGACAAGCTAATCACTAATAAAGAACAATTAAGTGAGCAAATGAGCTAATCTGATTATAAATACAGTTGGTCTATGAAGTCCTTAGAGGTTGGCCAGAGAACATTAGTGAACAAAAAGCATAATAAACTTAAGGAGAACATGTTAGGTGGGTTAGGGAGAGAGTTGTGGAGAGCTTCAGAGATAAATTATCTTGTAAAGTAGTTGTTCAAGCTCCTATAAAGCACTTTTCAAGCCATCGTGTGACAATGGAAAGAGAGCGGTCCACCCTGGACCAGCTGCAGAGACCCACCACTTGGGTCAATATACAGATAGTGGGAGAACTATTACTTATACACTTAAAAAGTGTGTTCATTATGAAAATATGAGAGCCAAAAGACATCCCTCCTGCAGTTGTGGTCATGAATCCAAAACTGAATGTTTTGGCATAAATTTAAAAACTGTATGACAAAAAACAACACTGCACATCATCTTTTCACCTCCGTCTATAAGGTAAAAGATGATAGTGGAAGCAGGAATTTGGTCAGAGTGAGATGATGGGAAGATGGATGGAGTTACCCTGAAGAAAGGGAAAAAGACTTGGCTGTGGTTGTAGTGTGACGAGGGTATGAATTCTTTTGAAAAGCACCATATTTAAATTGAACTGGAATTATCATATGGTCTGTATGAGAGGGTTCATTGGCTTTGCATCATAACTAGGTTGATTTTCCTGGAATACTGTGGTCAGTTTCATCCCTCACAAAGGAAGTCTCACCAAAACAATAAAAAAAGAGATTGTCAAAAAACACACATTGTTTTAATAACCAGTCTCATGAAAACAAAGTAAACAGAAACATAATTAGAAACAATTATGTTTTATTGTTCTGGTTGAGTTCCAGTGTTTCAATGTCAAGTTGCACTGATGCTTTTTGGCAACCTGCAAAAACACCTTGTTGTAGCTTTTCTTTGAATTTAATTTTAAACCCTCTGTGTGCAGGAAATGGAGCAGAACGCCAAAACACTTTCATGGAATCATTATTTATTTATAGTCATTACATGGTCATTACCATGCACTCTTTCTACCCGTGCATTATAATGATCACTTGTAGCTTGCACTATTTATAACTTGGAACAGGTCTTAAAATACAGACCATTTTACAGTTTTCTTGTAAATAGATAATTCATAAGGAACTCTTGTTTTTCATTTAAGGAATTCCAATTATTTGAAAAAAAAATGGGAAATGTGTTTGTGCTACAATCAGGAAAACATAAGAAAATAAAACAACTACAAAACCAACCCTTTTGATGAGATTACTATGACGTGCCGGTTTGTAAAAAAACAATTAGCAGTTTAGCAATAGCAACCGTCAAGGTCAAACAAATCACTCAACTGCGCAGAAGGCATGAATATGTGCAGACAATGTTTGAATTTCTGCACAGAACAATCAACAGTATAATACCTGCTTCTCATTGTCATCTGCATACATTATTCTATGACCGAGTGAGGACATGCAGTGTGACAATAATAGTGGTTTGTAAACTGGCTGTAGTCTAATTTGGTGCATTTCAGCTAGATAGCACTCAATGCTGGACCCTTCATTAGCCTCAAGAGTTGTTTACCTTCTAATGAAGTCTGTCTTATGCCGTTTTAGTGTGCTTCAACCTTCTCTGAGTGGACGTTATTGACAGAGGTCTTCTCAGCACTGGGATTTAATGTTGCCATTAGCTCCACTGGTAGATTGGTACCAAAGAAAATAACATGTTCAGTGTTTCATACAGAAAAACAACAACTTGGATCTGTAGGAGTTCTTTGCTACTTAAATTTCTACAGTAACACATTATCTATGGTCATGAACTAATCAGAGTTTTGATTTCATGGAGATACTTGATCAAATAGCCCTCAAGGCAAGTTCATGAATTTATCTAATATATTTCAGCAGAGACGGACGGACGGACGGGATGAATTGAATACAGGCAAATATCCTTCAATACCTGTCAGTCCCTATATAGAGTACCATTAGGTGCATCCATTTATTTTACTAGCAAGAGTAAATGATGTTGGAGTCAAGTCAGATATTTTGACACAGAGTTTAGCTTGAAATAGCTGTATGTTTATGTTATCAACATAGATATCAATCTGGTTATGTTCAGCAAACATAACCAGATTGCTAAAAAAAAACAAAAAAAAAAAACACTGTTCGCACATGGTCAGCTAATATCAAATAAAATGATCAAACAGTCCTTTAAACAAGAGATTACATGACTTCCTGTCATAGAAACAGCCTGTAGTTTGTAATTTACTTTCACTGACAATTGCATGAGATGAACATTGTCTCCTGCCTCCACTATAACACAAACATAAAGCAGCTGTAATGGAAGCCATCTAAGCAATTTGTAGAATCATACAAAACAAACTATGCATTTTGCATATTCATGGCATGTAAAAAAAAAACAAAACAAAAAAAAACATTCAAATATAATTTTCAAAGTATGATTTCAGACAGGATGTCTTTTTGTCTATCTTTTATTCCAATACCATTTCATCTCTTTCCCAATAAGATGAAAGCAAATATTGAACTGTCCTCGCTATGTCCACTCCATCTTTCTCATTTTTTTTTCTTTCTCCAGAGATCCTTGAGAAACTGTGAGACAGAGAAGCAGAATGAGAAAAGAACAGAGGCGAAGCAATAGTTTTTAACTCAATGTGGTAAATCTCAATGCGTCTTGAAAGTTGCCATGGATACAAACCAGGCTTGTATGAATGAAAAAAAAGAAATGTTTTGTCAGTATGTCTTCAACTTTTGAAAAATGTCTGCAATATTTTTAAAGAACATATCTTTGGACTTCTTCTGCAGTACTTTCCGAGTGACAAGCTTGGGTAACTGTTCTTTTTTAGTTGCTGGAAGCAATCCAATATTAACAATTTAGGTTTAAATGTTAAAGAAAAGTATCCATGGCAACTCAGAGATAAACAAAGATGAAAGTACAGCAGCTGCTGCACCGTGGTCCCTTTAAACAAGTTATGCTGTTTAAGCTGAAAGGATAATACGAAATAAAAGACTGGCATTGAGCAGGGTATGGTCGACAAAGAAGCTTGTCTTATTCAATGCCTCTGGATGTTAATATAGAGCAACCTTGCTATTTAGTTCTGTAGCTTCATCCCTTTACTTTGCCTTTTCTGAGCTGTGCTTGACTGATAAGCCACATTAGTTAGTGAACTCTCCGTGAGGATTTTACCTTTATGCAGAGCAGGCCATGAATTCAGTTGGAGAGAAGCAGAAAACGCAACTGAAGGCACAAATGAAGACATTTTAAAATTGTACCCTCATATGTAACGCCCCGTCCAGTGTTGCTACTTTGGAATACTGCTTGAATTGCACTGATCACGTGTGTATCTTGATCTTAATTTTGCTCTCAACCATACATTTGGTTCAGTAAAAGGTTATATGCTACTGTATAAAGAAAACACAGCTTTTTGTGTCTCGAAGATTGCATTTTACAGCGTGGATGAAAGCACAGGGCTTCCTAAATTCCAAAATGGCTTGAAAGCCAGACTCCAGAGTTTGCAGAGATGACATGTTTTATGCAAGCCTCAGTGAGGTCACAGCAAACAGTAACAAACTCTGCACCCAGGATGATAGTATTGTTTGGAAAATGTTTTATGAACTCTGGCCAGCTTCCATACCCTGCAGAAGAAAGTTCAGGCATAAAGGGATTAAGTTTGTGTAAATCATATAAAATCTAAACGGAGTACACTGATGTTTGTGATTGTAAAATGACAAAATGTGGAAATGTCTTGGTAGTATAACTACTTTTGCAAGTCACTGTACAGCAAAACCAATCTAGTTAAGTTTTTATCATGAATTTGTGTTGATTTGATAGAGCAATAATTTCTTTTTATCACATTTTAAGAAGCAAATGATGAACTGGTGGTTATTCAGTCAATGTTTCTTAATGTTTGGGTTTACTGTTTTTATTACGACTACAATGCTTATTTGTCTCTCTCACTAATGGAAAACAGGAAGTAAAGCAATGGTGCATCTTTAATTTCCATAAAGTATGTATGTTTCTTTGTTTTGGTATTTATATTTGAATAATGTATTAACATTTCTGTTATCTTGCTTTTTAATCTTTTTTTTTTTTTTTTTTTTTTTTTTTTTTTTTAGACTGATAACAAAACCTGTTTTGAAGCTGCAAAGCAAAATTCGCCTTCAGGCTAATGGACACCTTTATGCAGCTGTTCGTCAATGTGCACAGTCTTGTGAAAACAAATTAAAACCTCAAACTTCCAGAATTAGTGGTCATCCATATTCCCAGTATGAGGAGTCTTTATTTTTATTTATTTATTTTTTTTAATTGTGTTATGTCTTGGGTAGCTTGTGTCATGGTGTTAACCATGTGGCACATCAGCAACAAGCTTTTCTTGAGTACTAGAATGAGTTGTAATTAGGACATGTCAAACTTCTGACAACAAATAAACACAGATTATTATTATTGTTATCATTAATATTTATAATCAGCTAGAATCATTGTCTCTCACATGGTGTACCTCACCTCTCGCCTGAAATGTCTCGTTGGAGATGGGCACCCCCGCTAGGGACAAGGGTGCAAAGAAAATGGATGGATAAAAAGAAAAGCTGTACTCACAGGTTTAGTCTATCTCCAAGAAACCTACAAATTACCTGGAACTATAGCTGCTCTAAAAAAATCAACATGCAAAGGACATTTTTGAAGGGTATTAAATATTAGCTATTGGCATTATTAAAGGCTTAATCAAGCATATTTGTTTGTCTTATACCGTGTGTGGTGCAGGGCCCAAATGCAGGCATGAGGCAGGTAGATTTATGGAGCAGTGGGATAGTTATTAAAGAAAATAGTATATACAAAACCGGCAGGAGACACAAAGGGAAATAACAAGGACACAAATCAGTGTCACATTGACGATGGCAACAGGGGGCTCTGAACAAGACTGAGAGAACCCAGGGAGTTTCTGCATACACAGGGAGGGAATGATTACTGGTACAAGGATCAGGTGAGACTAATTAACTTAATGCAGAGCAGCTGGGGGTTGGGAGGACTCAGGCTGGTATGGCATAAAAACACAACAATATCCAAACAAAACATAGTGAGAAAAAAAAAGAGCTGAATAAGAAGTGAATAATAGCTTAATAACCAACATAAACCACAGAAGAAACTTAGTACAGGGAACATGTTTGATTGTTTTGGTAATGTAACATGCCAAAAAAAAAAAAAAAGTTGACTAAAATTTAATTGACTGATTTTAGTTTGGTCATCTGTTAGAAGAATAAGGAGGTAATAATAGTGCTCATACAGGAATGCATCAACTACATCTAAGACCTGTCTACCGACTTGTGGTCTGTACCAGACTTGAAGCTAACTGTGCTACGCAACCAAGGAAAGGATTTGCATGCCAACTCGTTAGAGCAGATTTACTATTCCATTTATTTTTGTTTTCTTTTGTTTGAATTTAATTAATATTTGGTATATTTTATTAATTTGTTCAACTTTATTTAAGTCTTTTTAGCTGTTAAATTTACCTATGTTTTAATCCAGGGAAAGGCCAATGACTCTTAATTGCAAGCAAGAACAGAGATGAGATGTCTGCCAATAGCTGACCTCAATGGTAGCGGTTGCCAGAGCTGCTATAAGCGGGTGGCCATTTTAATGGGTAATGGACTCAGCGCAAAATGTTTTAAGACAGAGAGCAACTGCAGTGACTTGCCTTAAGTCGTAATGAAAGCCTTTTGTTTCCCCAAAAATAAAACAAAAAAGAAAAAAGAATGTAATGTTCCTGATCCCACTTTTGACAAGTAGGTTGACCAGTGTAACTTTGTTTATTGTCTTTATTTTTTAGGGTTACTTAATATCTCACATATACAATGTTTGCAGTTCTGCACTGTCACAGTTAAGGTTTAATTACACTATTGATGATTAAGGAATACTGTATCTTTCTTTCTTTTTTTCATTTTTTCCTTGTTTATTTTTTATGTCTTTCTTTTTTTTAGCACATTCACAGATGCAAATTGCTAGTTTAGATTAAAAAAAAAACATTTTTATTTAAATGCTTTAGTCTGTTTTAGCATCACAGCCTTTTCTTGAATCAGTTGCAGTTGGTATAATTAATTTCCAGCTAGATGTATTAAATTTTTACAATCCCCACAACTAATGCAAAGGAAATAACAATATATAATTCTGTTTGCTTGCAAAAACTACAAGGTGATTAAATAGACAAATTTGAGTTAGGAAAAGGTGTAGGTAGGAAATTAGATATGCAACAACATTTAACTTCCTTCTGATATTTAAACCTTCACAAAGAATAATGAATCAAAGCTAATAAAGAAACTAGTGTATGCTTAATTTAATTTCTTTTTTTTTGTGTTCTCTAATTTATTGATGGACCCTGGAAAGTTACAGACTGCAATGTGTACACTATATATATATATATATATATATATATATATATATATATATATATATATAAGACCAGAGTGAGAAGAAATAACTTCTTGCATTGCTCATAACGTCCTTCATATATTTATACCTTCACAAAGAAGGTCTACATATCAGATATATATCAGAAGGATCCTGTCTCTTTCAATAAGACATGATCAATCTTCTGAAGAGAATTAGAACTTCTTCATCCTATAAAGACGCCAAAGTTACAGTAGACCCCCTACTGGAAATAAAAAGCAGAGGCGAGGCTCGGTGTGAAAGAGAACAGTGCCCCCACTTCGCTTTCAGGCAGACTTCTAGACTACGGTGGCTACAGTGCTACAGCAATAAACCCAGGCACCTCTGGTCCATAACACCTCCACGTCTACCAACTGTACTGTACATCTCCGACGAAAGCATCTCTCCAGCGCAGTGCGGCTTTAAGAGCACCGGTGGCTCTTAAAGCCGCGGCTGGCTCCTCCTTCCGCCTATGATGTCAGTCGGAGGGAGAGCGAGAGGGAAAGAGAGGTGGGCAGCATTGAGGAGCTGAGTTCATACTATACTACTGAGACATCTACAGCTTAGCAGACAGATACGGTGAACCGCCTATCCCGGCTCCTGTAAGTGATGCTGCACTGAGGCACACTTTGATCCAACTCCACTGGGGGGGCGATGCGCTCTCTGCATCCCTCATTTAAGAGTTGTTTTTTTTTCTTTTTTTCTTTTTTTTTCCTGTGTGCGGAGCTTTAAATCAGTCCAAACAAGTGACTGTTGAATAAATTAGCTTCACGCTTTTTTTTCTTTTTTTTTTTAGTTTATTAGAGGCATATTGTCTTGTTTTTTTTCCCTTTTTTCTTTTCTTGGTTCTCCTTTTTTTTCGCCCTCATGGATTGAAGTTGTAATGTTCGCACAAAGAGGCGTTTAGCACACGTGTGGGTGTTGTTTCAGCGTGAAAACCGCTGGTAGATTTTCCAAGTCAAATTAGGTTAGCGATACAAAGTTTATGTAAAGCAACCATGGATCATTGCGTGTCTCCGGCTGTGGGATTGTGAGTCCAAGACATCCGAAGAGGAATTACAGCCTCCCCTTTTTTAAAACAAAACAACAACAAAATAAAAACACGAAGTTGTTTTTTTTCTTCTTCTTTTTTATTAAACGCAAGGATCACATTTTTAGCACAAGGATAAGTTTTTTGTAGTGGATTTTTTTTTTTTGTTCCTACTTCGCTCGAGCTTCACTCCCGAGTCAGATGAGGATCCTTTCTCTCCGTTTCCCCCACTTCAGATTAATTCATGGCACTTCTTGTTTGTGAGTCAGAGATGTCTCATCGCGGCGATACTCACGGTTAATTTTTCATCATCTCCCAGCACAGAAGGTGAGCTTTTCTTTTATCATTGTTCCCAGTCCTGGTTGTTATTGTCACAAAATGTGCGTCTTCAAATTATCTGACCGCTCGCACTGCTCTTGTCTCCTGAGCGCAAATTAGAAACGTCGGATGCTGTGGCTCATTTGGTCCGTATTAAATCAAATAGCTGTCCCAGTGCAGCCACGGACCGTAGTTTCTCTGCACAATTACTCGAATTTGAGAGAAGACGAAGTGACATTCTTTCGGGTGTTTAGATGTGCATTTAATTAATTAATTTATTTCGCGCGAGTGATTCAGTTTCGGAGAGGCTTCAAATATACAAGAGAAGGAAAATGGAGTTCACTGAGAATAAGTTGTCGCATTATGAAAGTGTAATGCGTAAACGGCAACGATCTCGGGCGTCATTTGGCCGTGCTTTGTGCTGTAATGCCCAGAGAAGTCGGCCTCCTTTTCATGAGCATCCAACTGCAGGACTTTTTCAGACCGGTTTCTCAACATCTTGGCCGCTGAACTCGATGCGTGGGCGCGCGGCAACAGTGCGCTCCTGCTCGAGCGGTTCACGTGTCGCAGACCTCAGGGGCGATCGTCTTATTTCGTCTTATTCTGTGCCTGTGCACACTGGTTCTTCAGGGATATATATATATATATATATATATATATATATATATATATATATATATATGTGAGATGAAGAGTGACGTCTCAGTGGGTTTGTTTGCGAGGACCTCTGAATAAGAACAGTGATGTAAAATGTGCGTTGAATATTCCTCCTGAATAATCAACAGTGCTTCAGTTAAAATTCTCTGATTAAGGGTTAAAAGCAAAGAAACCAAAAACAACAGGAAGGAAAGGAAACGATCACATATTGTGGAAATCTATTCCCAATAATGTGTTGCATATTTGCTTAATTTAAGTTCATTTTGGTCTATCCACTTGCAGGAGCACATTTGCCATGGAAGTCAGATTACCCGTGGCCATATGCCTGCCTGGTATCTGAAATCTTATCTTTACTCTGCGGCTAGTTTTCACCTTACGCTGTAATCCTGCCTAATCCTAGCCTCTTCTTAATCCTTAACAAATAAAAATAAAAAAAATAAAAAAATAAACTCATTTAAACGATTACACAAAGTTTAGCCTATTCTAGGTAGTTCAATCACAGAAAACATCACAGTTTTACTAGAATATACTTTAACATCAAGGTGCTTCTCCATCACTCATATGTGTCAATATATTAAAATGCCTACCCAAATACCTTGCCATTTTTCCAGGCAACACTAGAAAACTAAACAACAGTAGATTTATAGTGTTGTCCTGTTTCTCTAAAGTGTTTTATATATATATATATATATATATATATATATATATATATATATATATATATATATATATATATATATATATATATATATATATAATGCAAAAACAAACAGGAATGTATGTATTTAATTCCATGTAAATTTTTCTGAGATATTTTTTGTTTTCACAAACATACTTTTTTTGTGGAATATTTAATTGTTTAAATATAATTTAATTAAAAAAAATAATACTTTTAAAAGTCATATTCAAAAAAATATTTACCATGTAACAAATCACAATAATATGGATGCATGGACTTTGCGCTTCAAGTCAATGTAAAATGCAAAAAATGGTCTTGTTTTGCTGCTAGTGAAAATGTTTATGAACTATTACTAATGTATCAAGCAGTTGAACCCTTCAGGATCCTGTCCTGTTTATGAATTATCACACTGAGTGAAATCAAACTTGGGTTTCTTTTGGCGTCAGTACTGTATTAAGATTTAAAATTTTAATACCAATTTCCAAAGAAACGGGTACGTCACAAATTGTAGTCTGAATTTGGCTACCTAGTAGTAGTGTTGGTTAAAATCGTATTCCTTTAGTGTGTGGGGAGAATAGTTTTGTGTTTGTGGACTGAAAAAGAACTGTCTGTGGTTGACAGAAACATGTTTTGTCAGCCATCTGTGGTCCTTAAGGCTCTTAGGAGAAAAGAAAGAACAAGGAGAGACAGTGAAGTCATGCATTGGCCATTGCCAGTTCGGTATTAATAGATGCAACTGCAACAATTAATAAATAAATCAAACTCAGAACCTGACTTTGACAGGCTGCACCATGAGTTTTGGGCTCAGGGCAACCACAGTAAGAGTGTCCAATATGCCCATCTTCGGGGTGAAGGCAGAGAGTGACAGTAGGAGCATATCTCACCTCTCACTGCCACCCTCCGTGGACGCAAACACCAAGAAGACCTGCCCATCATGCTGTCGTGTAAAGAGGATCTTGGTCTGGTCAGCCCCCTTCTTCACTGTTTCTCCCAAGAGGGAAGTTTGAGTTTGCCTACTGGATTCAACCTGCTGTCTGGGGGCTCAAAATAGAATTTCAGGAGACTAGTGAAATGTAAGCAATGGAGACACTCTGACTGACACCTCGAATCTCCCCACTTCCTTTTTTCCCTGCAGCGTTATTCCTTCTCTCACCTAGCTTATCCCTCATGGACAGGTTTGTAAAGCATTGTGACAAGTGAAAAGAAGTGCAAATGTTGGGAAATCATGGCACCGAGAAGGAAACTTGAATTAAGTTAATGAAATGCGAGTAGCAAATAAGTTTCGACCACGACGCGCTTGAGAGCACAGTTCCACATTTTAGTGCACAACTTGGAAGCGGACTGAGCTCTCATGTCTCGTATAGTAGAAAAATGTGCCTCTTTAAAATTACAATGAAGTGCAAAAGGTGTCATTTTTGTCACTACACTTGTACTCCAGCGTACTCTGAGTGTGAAAATACACACTGCAACCTTTCATCCAGCAGAACATTATTATCACTTACAAGGAAGAGGAAATCTAGATCATCCTTTGATCTTTTTTCTCTTTTTTCCTCTTGAGCGAATCACATCCCATTTAGGGATGTAATTTAAACTTCATTATACGTGGTGCGAGCTCAGCCCCGGACCATGTGGTGATCATCGCAGTGAAGCAATCGCTGCTCACTTTCCAAAAAGGTCCGCACTTATGAGTAAAATGTGTCACTTCTGCTAACAGTAAAAGTGACACACTAGTTACTAATAGGATATAATTCTGTCAGTATTCTTGACAGAACAACACATGCCCAGGCTGCATGTGTAGAATGAGTGAAAAAGAATGCAGATCAATGTCGGGCCGTTCTTTTTTTTTTTTTCTTTTTGTCCAACTGCACTGTAATGAGTCTCATGCGACTGCTTTTTGAGGCATGTGAAGTCTGTCTTTACATGTTTCATGAAACGCCTCACAATAGTTGCATATTTAAAAACTGGATCAATTATTAATTTTCTTTTTAAGTCAATCCCTCTTTGTCAGCTGGACGAGATCTTCAGTGAGCTATGAACATTTTTGATTTGGCAATTTAGAAAGACCCCTGTTGTGCTTTTCAGGTTTTTGAGGGAGTCATTGGTTTGAGGATTTGACTCATGTAGGTAGATGGGAATTTCGTAAGATATGACAAAAAAAAAAAGTCCCACAGTAATCACATTTCCTGTTTAGTTTCTACAGTCATAATTTGCATGCAGACCATCACAGAATGTAGGCAATTCATTGGTGGAAATTCATGTCTGATTTCAAGAATACACAACAATATTATACCAATAGGAAAAGTCATATGTGATTAAAAAACACCCAGTGGGGTTGGACTTAAACACACAGTGTGAAATAGATGATGAAATTAGCTCCCACGTACACAGAACTACAGACGTGCAGCCGGTATTAATATGAAGAGGAAATATGCTGTACCTATGCACTGTTGGGTTCTCCATGGTGTAATAAAACAGATCCAGTTTCTTGCAGATGTTTAAATACCCATTGAAGTATTTCTTATTTTGTAGCCACAGACTTCAGTATATGTTGGGCGATTTTATGTGAAGTTACCTATAAATGTAACACTTGTACATGGTTTTTAAAATGTTTTCACTCATGAACATCTAAAAAGTACAGCTTGCCTGTATATTTAGCTCTGTTGCTGCTGCACATGTTTTGGGGTATATTCCTCAAAAACGATTATTTTTGCCCATTCCTCTTTTTAAAATAGCTCATTGTCAATCACATTTTGATGGAGGCCCTCTGATAGCATCACTTTTCAAAGTCTTGCTAACAATTATGAAAATTAAATCTAGATTCTAGCATATGAACATGGTTTGAAACAAATCTATATAGCAGATCTGGATATGTTTAAGGTTGTGATCGTGCTGTAAGGTAAATCTTTCTCTGCAGTCTGAAGTGCTTGAAGCCTCTAACCAGTTTCCTCCAGTATTTCCCTGTAAATGGTGTCTGTCACCTTCATGACCCAGTCCTGTTGAAAACGGCACATCCCCACATCATGATGCTGCCACCATGTTTCATGGAAGTAAAACATGTTCAGGGCGTTCTGCCACACAGTTTTTTGGCTAGAAGCCGGATTGATTTTTATCCTCATCTTGAACAAAGCGCCGTTTTTCCTAAGCTTGTTGTGTCCCCTACGTTAAATTGCAGAAATAAAATCTTTTGGCATTTTTTAAGCTATTTTTCAAAGGCGAAATTTATGGAGTATATGTCTAAACTTTGTCCTGTCAATAGATTACCCCACCTGGGTTGTGAATTTCTGCAGATCCATCAGAGTTGCAATAAGCTTTTTGGCTGCTTTTTTTGATTAATACTGATCTTACACGCTGTGTCACTGTTTAGTTGATCGGCCATTCCAGGACCGATCAGAGTTCAGTCCTTTATGACGGACTGAACTCAGTAAACTCTGGGTGCGGCGTACCCAAACAGCCTAGCCCCACTGTAAAGTTTTCCACAACTTGTATCCCTGACCTGTTGTGTTTCTAATAGGGACCACACAATATCAGGAAATCATGTAATTACAATACCGTTGTGGGACATGACCGCATCAGAAACTGGACCCATTTTTTCTTCTCATTCATCACAGTGTCTTCACAGCACTGTGTGAGCTTTATCGTTATTTTCTGGCAAGAATAGAAAGCCACGCAACATTGTCCGTACTCCTGGCAGCTTTAGGAAAGTAATATGTTTGAGTTATATTCTTTCAACCAAGAAGTTTGTTTCTTATAGGAAATGAGAAAAGCATGTCCCAAAAAATACTAAGACAACTTTCAAGATTTCACAGGTCTTTTTGACGATTCATTGTCGGTGATGAGCTTCAAGTGGAATACGTCTTAGCAACATCCTAATCAAAAGCTCCCTCTGCACTTTCTCTATCAGATTCAAGTCAGGACTCTGGCTATAAGAAACAGATTGGTTTCCAACGGCTAGACAGGAAACCTAACCTTAATGTTATTTTAAACCTGAATCTGCTAGGTTTATGAATAATTTTGAGATTAACTCTCCATCCAGTGTGGGCACCAAAGGCAGTGAAAATCAGGCTCAGTATCCGTTTGCATGCACAATTTACATACATGATACTTAAAATCCAATATTCAGTCAAATACTATATTAAACCAGTCCCTTGGAATTGCAATGCTGCACACACTGATTGAGTGATGACCACTGTGATTTCGTATATTGTGCAGCTCCGTTGTTCTTTATATTTGTATACATGTTTTTCACTAATATTCTCTACAAATTTCTGAAAACGTCACAGACCAGCTGTTTGTTTGCTGAAACTGAATTACACACAAGTGGAGCCGATCGTAATTTGCTCACATGGTCACTTTTTCCCACTGTACGTCGCACTGACTTTTATTTAGGAATAAAAACGTAAACTGGGGCTAACTATCACTGAAAAGCCCCGTAAAATAAAACCCGTTGTGGCTGTTGCATGACAAAATGTGAGAATGTCCAATTGTCATTTCCTGTGCAAGCTCTGTATAAATCTGCTCTCTGTTTATATACAGGTCCTTCGTACTTTACATATCAGCTGCCAAAGGTTTATGGAAGCTTGTGGTGCAAATCTGAATTGACCTGTGTTGCTGTGATGGAAATTCTAGAATAAATTTGTTAAACATGCTTGATAATGGGTTCAATGAATGGATAAGTCATAATGTCAGCTAGCAAACCACACAAAGTAACTCCCCAGTAACCTACTAATTGGGTGGTGGAAAGCAGTCAATATTTTATTCTAGCATGCAGTGGTAAGAGAGGCTTTGCAGAGCACGACTCCTTTATCACACTCCAATGACCTAGTTGGGTTTTGGCAACTTGGGTTCCTGCCCCTTGGCAGCCATTTACACATATCAAACAGGCAAGATTTTTGTCAAACACAACAAGGGTTTGTCATTTTCATACAAGCAGCCAGCTGGGGATTGTTTAGATTTAATGTCAGGGAAAAAGTCTGTTCTGAAGTTGATTGATGGTGGCTTTAACAAAGAGTTCCACTCTGTCGTCTCCTTCCGCTGTCGTTAGTCGTCTAAACAGAACTCTTATCATCCCGTGCTCGCTTGCACACATGGGCGTACGTGAAATATGCGAGTGCTCCATTGTTTACATTCAGAGCAAATGAGGTTTTCCATTAATAGCTTCTGTCAGGCAGTACAAGTGCAAGTGTTCATGTGTGTTCTTGCATGAAAGCACTAACGCTTAAGGCTTAGTTCTGCTTCCTCCAAATTAGCTGGGATCTGGTGGTGAGGTTGCACTTCGTGGGGATACTGCTGCACCACTTTCACTCATTCAGATCTAATCTTTTTTTTTTTTTTTTTTTTTTGCAGATCGCTTTTATCAAGCAAGGTGATGCATTAATAGACTCAACAAGTTTCATACTTTTGGATTAATCATTTATTATAATGACGAAATGGATTTATGGCGCACATGAACTGCTGACCTTTACGTGTGTCCTTGCTCAGCGGAAGTCATCAAAGGTTAATTGTGTAAAACTGCCATTAATTTGCTCTCAAAGACGTGGGAAGGATGTTGGCTCATAACTAGTCAGAATAAAGAGGTCAAGATGAAGCCTCTCCATATGGGAAAATATCACTAATTACAGCTGAACAAGAACACGCTTTAATATTCTGTCCTTCCTTTTTTCTCTCCCCTTCCCCCTTTCTTGTGTGTCTTCAGACAGAGTCGCAGCTGTAGAAGTGAAGCTCACACCTAATTTCGAGCATGAACTTGGCAAGTCAGGTGCATGTTCTGGTGGCCTTGCTCACCTGTTTGGTCTTATTATGCAAGGCCCAGGAGAGGGACTACATCGTGAAGGAGGAGCAGCAGGAGAACGTTCGCATCGGGAATCTGCGCAAGGACCTCGACCTCAACCTGGACCCCAACATCAGGCTGTCCTCTCCGCTGCAGTTCAAGCCTGTGTATAAGACGGGCGACGTGCCTTTGGTGAGGGTCGAGGCCAACACGGGGGAGATTTTCACCACCAATCACAGGATTGACCGGGAGAAGCTGTGCTCGGGGATCTTCACGGAGAAACGCTGCTACTACGAGATCGAGGTGGCAGTGCTGCCCGACGAGATCTTTCGATTGGTTAAGATCCGGTTCCTGATTGAGGATGTGAATGACAATGCGCCCCTCTTCCAGTCCACTGTAATAAACATCTCCATCCCTGAAAACACAGCCATCAACACCCGATACCCAGTGCCATCAGCGTTCGACCCTGATGTGGGAATTAATGGGATCCAACACTACGAGCTGGTCAAGGTGAGGATTTATTCTTATTTTAATTCATATAAGTAGGATGTAAAATACATAGAAAGTTTCCCTAGTTTAAATTAGAACTAAGTAGAACCTTTTTTTTTTTTTTTTAATTAAAGAAACCGAAATGTGGAAGCTGTAATTAGGGAAGGATAATTAGAGGAGTGAAAGAACTGAATATAAACATGCTTCTGGAGGTCAAAATATTATTATTTATGATGGTTAGCTGTGCTGTTATTAATTACAAGTATTGGTCAGTCAAGACTTTTTCACTAGGTCTCATCATCTGCCCGTTTACTTCAAACTCAAACTAAATACAGTCACCAAAATCCCTCACACACACACCTTGAGGGAATTTTTAGCCATTTGTGAAGAACAGCTTAAGCTCTGCTGACTTCACGTCCCTGCATGACAAAGAAATATTCCTAAATTTAAATCACTCATTTCAGTCATTCATTTGTCCTTTCAACCATTTTCTGTAGTCATCTAATCCTGTTTAGGGTCACAGTGGGTTCTGGAGTATTTCCCAGCGAACAACATGCTGCAGGCAGCGTACAGCTTGGACAGATCTCTAATTCGTCACAGGGCCAAAACAGAGACACCGAACCACGGATTCAGTCGGTCACAGCTAAAGGCGATTTATAGTCACGTATGTTTTTGGACTGTGAGAGAAAAACCACCTGGAGAAAACATGCATAGTGCACACAAAATGGTCCAAGCCAAAACCAATGGCCTTCTAGCTGTCAGGCAAAAAAAAAACCTGCAAATACATTGATCCCCTTGAAGTCCATTGTGTATTGTCAATCATAATTGCAGTATTATTAATACAATTGCTTAGCTTTTTTCCCTCTTGGATATCTAAGATAAATTTCAATTTTATTTTGCCAGTATTAACTGTTCTTACTCCAATACAAACAAACCAAAATTACCATAAAGGCAGTGTTTCACAGATAACAGAGCTTCTTTAGCTAAACTAGCAGTGTACTACAATTTCAAAAGTGTAAGTGGAAAAAAAAAAAGTATTTTATAAAAAAAAAAAAAATCCATCGAATGACTGTCATTGGTAATTGAAAAATGTTTAATGCACATGATATTGATTAGTCATAGACTGTTTACAGAATGCCACATGTCTGACTAATTGATTGTTTTTATTTGATGGACGCTTGTATTGTTTTACCTTTTAGATGATTTCACTTGATATGAATCAGGATCTGGATTAACTGACTCTACAGTCCCGCTGCCGTGCTTTGGTTGTTCTCTTTGAGAAAAAGAAGGAAAAAAAAAAATGCTATTAATTTACACCCTGTTGAAAATGTGACCTACTTTTTCATAAAGAGAAATGTGTTGCGAAACCTAAAATATTTAACACTAGCCATAAAACTTCCTATGTGCTTTATATCATTTTGGCAGGAGGCTGTAAAAAAACGGGCCACTTTTCTCTACGTGCAGATATATCTGAGAATATGCATTGAAGAGTGCAGACACAACACATAGAGTCCCGCATGTCCGATTTCCAGCCACAAGTTACATGTTACACAAGTTACAAGTCTGTCTTAAATCTCTGCGAATGAAAGCATGCAGCATCGCATGGTGATTTCATTTGCTCTTTTTTTTTTCCCTAAAAGGTGTTGGATGTAATTTCAGATTTAACGACAATATTCTAAAATCTTCAGCTACATTTAATTTATATGTAATTATAATTATATTTATATTTATATGTCACATGTTACAAATAAAGAATTAGTACAATGGAGGAAAAACTTTTGGATTCAAAATGAGTGAGATCAGTGAGAGTATAGAGGGGTGTAGATTTAACATTTCCCTCAATGCTGTGACAGAATGAACAGAACATTTGCCGTCTGTATCTGTCTCGCTTACCAATAGGCATTTTGAAAGCGTCTCCTCTCTGCCAGGGCCTCTTCGATGCAGTGCTCCGAATTGTTCATGTCTGGAAAATCACCAACCAAATGTTCAGCTCATTACAGTGATCATCTGCAATCATTTTCTTTGCCCTTTTCACAATATATAGCGCCATAAACCCCTGCATGTAGTCATACATTTCAGAGCATCTGTGGCTTTTGGTCCCTGATTCAATTCTTCTCATTATATTCTCATTGGACCTGAGATTAATTTCCTCGTGCCCCAGGTTCTATATGAGTTAAAGCATTAAAGGAGCCCGAGACATTTTCATGCCTTTGGTGTCGTTCATTTCAGAAGTGCGGTAGAAAGCTGGAGGTTTAGTGGGGAAGGACTGTGCAAGCATTTCCTAGAATAGCTTTTGGCTGCTAAGCCACCCGTGGTCTATCTCTGTTTGGTCCTGGGAGATTTGTCTCAGAAGCTCCCTAAGAGTGATAGTTTGTCCAGTTTTCTTGTGTTGTTCAGGGCACTTTTCTAAAATTGCTACCATCGTATGGCAGAGTCAGCCGTACTCAGTGTTTTGTCACTCCCAGGTTTTCAACATACAGAACAAATAAAAGAAACCGGACAGCCTCTTTGTACACCTTTCCTTTTTTCTAAAATTTAAGAAGTAAAAGAAGAAGTTTTATTTATATAGCACTTTTTCCGCAACAAGGCAGTTCAAAGTGCTTTAAGGAATTATTTAATTTTGTAATATCCACTGTGCCACCCCTAAAGTTTTTACTAGCCGGGTCTGGCCACCGCTGTGTATTTTTTTTTTCTGGGGATACCACTGAGCCCCCCCCCGAGAAATTATTGCAGATTATGCTTGCAGACAAATTATCCCATGTGTGAAGAATTTTTTAATGTCATTAATCGCAGAAAATTAACCCATAATAATTGTTCAAGACAAAGAAAGCAAACACATGTGGAGTTACAGAGGGATTTCCTATAACAGGACATGTGCAAGATATTCCGCTTAGAGACGCACTCCTCAGAGATTCTGCAAAGGCATACATATCAATAGAAGAGGATAAGGGCACACTGTATGTGTATGCATGTAAAAGAGACAGCAGTTGTTAATAATGTAATTATATAATGACAGCAGTTAATTGTCTCTGTCAGTAAATTATAAATTAACTGCAATTAACCACATTTTTTGGGACAGCTGAGTTCAGTTAAACAAGCCACACTCAGGCCTGGTTACGGTAGAATCAAGGCAACATCGGCTGAAAGATCTCAAGAAGCAGAAGAGAATTCAAGTTACTGTAAAACAGGGTTTTTTCTATTTTAAAACAAAGACAGTCATTATGGTGTTGGTATTTTGAAATTTGTTTATGATCTTATATTAGCATGGTAAGCACAGCTGAAATATTGAACTCGTTTTGTACATCCAATTGAATACATATCCATTAAACACTAACTTAGAGAGTCTGGTACTATTTTCTAAATGCAGGATGCTCCATGAGATAAAGAAGTTGAAAACTTAAAATAATAATACTGAGTAATTTAGCTGCAGTCATTTCAGTCTTCAGGTTTTTTGCTTTAACCTGAATGGCTGCTCCATTATTTTCCCTTCGATTTTGGAGTTGACATAAAATGATCAATATTTTGGGCTATTATTGTCTTATTTATAGACATGTCTGTGGCCATCAGGAAAAATAGACGGGGATCAGACATGGAGAGAGTAGGAGAATGGGTTAAATGGATCCATCAGTCAGGCTAACATTGTAAATAAGAGGTTGTTCGTAATGTGTTGCCTGCTGAAAGGTTTAACAAATTAACTAATGCAAAGAGAAACATTGTGATAAAACCTCTAAATTATTGTTTCACCACTCAGCATCACCTTAAGTGACATATTCAAAGTTTAATCCGAGTTTTATTTCAGAAATGGAGTGAAAGATGAAATCAGTGATAATCTGAGGCACCGTTCTGTTCACAGTCATCGTTTACATCATCAACCAGCTCATCTTCTGTCAGTGTCACTCAATCACTGTCATAAAAATTAGCCAGTTCTCATTTGCATTTGCCCTGTGTCAGCCCCCAAATTCAGCTTTCACACAAACCTTTGGACCTGTAATATAAAACTACAATCATCAAGCAAGTTCAGAAAGGCATGCACACTTTGCCGTTTAGAGAGCTTTGTCCTCTTGCTCAGCCTTAAGGTTTCCTGCAAGTGATTCATGCCAGTATTTGGCCTTTTCTTAGCCTGCCCCAGATCTTATCGCAATCCACCAGACTAATTCTGCATTCAGAAGAATGCACAGTCTCAGGGAAAGCTCTCCTCAACTTATTGAAATGCAGTGAGGGCTGTCTTGTCAGTTTTAAAATTGTTTGAAACCAAGACAAAAGCACAGTGGAACTGCGAGCTCATAAATCACTGTGCAACATTCCCTTTGACACATGCTAACTCAACATCCTACTATTATCAGGCTTTTCCAAATATCACTGCACAGATACTGAGCGACTGTGCAGAATCAATGAACTAGTCAAACAACTGAGGATTGAAGAGCTCTGTATGGATGGAGATGATGATAACTTTACAGCTCCCAGAATGTTTCCTCGCCCCTATAGGTTACCTGAGAAATCATTTTCCAGCATGTGTAAAGATTCTGCAGAGTTTAACCGTGTGGCAGTTTCTCCATGTTTCACGTTCCATGCCCACTTATTTTTATAAGATTTTGCCCAGAAGGATACCTAAGTAAGGCCCGGAAGATCAGTGCTGCTGCATTGGCTTTTTTAAGTAGTTCTGTCAATCACTAATGTGTTGACAACATTTCCTCTGCATGCAATTTCTCAGAGTACACAATAATTTACATGCTGCAGCTGCACGTTCTTGTGTCGGCTACAACGCTGTGTTGGCAGAAGGACAGCTCCACATTTTGAAATATACTGCACACTCTTGTGCTTGCAATTTGGTTAAAATGGTCCCCCCTTGAATAACGAGAATGTACATATCTTAATCTCATTTGATAGCTATGCCTAGACAGAGTAATCTCTTCCAACATTATGTGCAGCATGAAGCTTATCTCTTTAAAGAGGATGCTTTTTCTTGTTTTACCATGAAACTGCTTCTGACTGAGAGAGCTTCAAAGGGCTTCTTTGTTTCATAATGTGCATGCAGCTCATTCATAGGCTTGATCTTCTTATTTCCTCCCCCTGCTCTCCTTTTCTCCTCTTTTTGTATCCCTTCTTTCTGTCTTTTACCTGCTTTATTCCTTTCCACTTGCCTCTGATTTATGGGTCTATACCGTACACATTTTACGTTAAACATTAGGAAGGCATTTACTCTTAACTACTACTGCCAGTTCATCTGGTTTCGCATGTGGATTACTCATGCATTTCTTTTCATTTTCTTCCAGCTGTACCTTTGCATAGATTTAGCTCCTCTTGAGCAAAAAGCCTCTCTAATATGTAGGATTTTTCCATTCTGCTCTTTTTAATTTAAGGTGATCCCATCTTGCATTGTACCCAAATATAAGTTTATTGGCGTGTCTCTTTTCCCTCAATCTTTTCCCCTCTGATAATGAAGCTGAAAATGGTGCAAGGTTGCCTGATCCATTCTAACATGACACATGATAGGAGGATAAAGTGAAATCTCATTTTGGGGAAGGCAAAAAAATGAGAAGGCTAAAGAAGTAAATGGATCCATTCGAGCTGTAGTTATATGGAGAGGATGAACATACTTGATTCATTTGAAAGATTGGTCACATTTCAAGCAGATTAATTGGCTTCGTTTTGATCTTTCACAAGCAATAAATCACAATGTGGAATCAGTTTTTGAGCACTATTCTATCACATTTATAGGGATTCTTCTTAACCAGGCAGAGTGGAGAAATGAATTTTAAGGAATTATTTCTATATCACTAGAAACTGAATTATTAACAGAGAGAAAATATGCTTTTCTTACATTTTGATAGACACTTAAGTTCAAAACCATCCATGCCTCTGCTAGATCTACTTTTAAAGCAATCCTTTAATATTACCGACATGTTTCTTCATTCAACAGCCTGAATATGAGCATTTGGAGTGGTTTAACCATAGGCCCAACTTGAACGTGTTAGAGAATTTGTGGAGGGAGGAGAAGATCAGGGGGTTAGCAAGGAGACTGTCCATCCTCAAAGATGTATCACCAAACATACATCATTAAAGATCCAGTGGATACAGCTTATGAACAATTGAAAGAAGTGTTTGATTGCAGTAGAAATTATTTTATTAATTATTGAAAAGTATCAGGAACCAAGCAGAAAGGCACAAGGAAAAAAAATATTATTAATCTTTTGCAAAAAAAAAAAACTGTCGACACAAATCCACCAAAGAAAATATCTCAAAAATCCAACAACGGGCCCAAAAGAAAATGTCAGCTACATCAAACCTCACAGAAGATAACAACTTCACACAGAGAAATCTATACACACAGGCTAGCCTGCAAGAAACATGGAGGGAAGAGGGGAAAGACACTAAGTCAATGAATAAACATAAAGAACTAATTCAAAGCAACAAGTAGCTAAACCCAAATATTAAATCTAAAACACCCCAACATACAGATGATTCCAACCTTTAGAATTTAGAGACTTTTTCTCCACAGTCAAGTTCTCTGCTCTCATCAGCAGCCAGATGATTCCTCCACCTTCTGGCGTTGCATCATAAAAAGTTCCCTCCTCCAGCCAGTTCTTTAAGTCTCGACAAAAATAAATAATGCCATGTAATGATCTAAACAAATGTCTGCACATATTAGCAAACAGTATTGTTTATTAAACCAAAAATAATAATCATTGCCAGGCTTTAAGGATTCTTCTCACAATAACAACTTCCACGATTGATAAGTGTTTTTGTTTGTGTGACCTGTTAGCATCTGGATTTTACTTTCTCATTTAATTGGAAAGACTGTAATTCTGAGTTTCTGACCTGATGGTCAAGCTGAAAATTGCCTTATTCTGGTTACCAGCCAATTATTTTAGAGTAGAATTTTGAATTTGTTCCCTTAAAGAATATATTCACATTGTCATGTGTAGCATCAGTATTAACCACAGCTGTTTTCTCTTTTCAGAGTGTCAATGAGTTTGGCTTAGACATCATTGAGACCCCGGAAGGTGACAAGTGGCCACAGCTCATTGTTCAGCAGAATCTTGATCGGGAGCAAAAGGACACCTTTGTGATGAAGATCAAGGTAGAAGATGGTGGCAACCCCCCCAAATCTAGCACTGCCATTCTCCAGGTTACCATTTCCGATGTCAACGACAATCGTCCTATCTTCAGGGACAGTGAGTTGGAAGTCTCTGTTCCAGAAAATGCTCCGATGGGGACTTCTGTGGCTCAGCTTCACGCCACAGATGCAGACCTGGGTTCCAATGCACAGGTCCATTTTTCATTCAGCAACCAGATCTCCTCCTCAACCAAGCGTCATTTTGCCATCAACAGCTCTACTGGACTGATTACTGTAAAGCAACCTCTAGATCGGGAGGTGACTCCTGTTCATAAACTCATTGTTCTCGCAAGTGATGGCAGCTCAACCCCATCAAGAGCCACAGTGATTGTCAATGTCACAGATGTTAATGACAATGTTCCTTCCATAGACACTCGCTACATTATCAACCTGGTAAATGGAACTGTTCTACTGTCTGAGAATGCTCCTCTCAACACCAAAATAGCCCTTATTACTGTTACTGACAAGGATGCCGATCTGTATGGCAAAGTGGCTTGCTACACTGACCATGATGTTCCTTTCCGGCTTAAGCCTGTCTTTAATGATCAGTTCTTACTGGAGACAGCTGCCCCTCTAGATTATGAGACCACTCGTGAATATGCTATTAAGATAGTGGCCTCGGACAGAGGAACGCCTCCTTTGAACACTTCTGCTATGGTCTTAATTAAAATCAAGGATGAGAATGACAATGCACCCATTTTCCCTCAGCCTGAATTTCAACTGTCAATACCAGAGAACAATGACCCCTTAATGCAGTTAATAAAAATCAGTGCCACTGATGCAGATAGCGGACACAATGCTGAGATTATTTATACTCTTGGCCCTGATGCACCGGACGGGTTTAACATAGACAGGCGATCGGGAATTCTCTCTGTTGGGAAACGTCTGGACAGAGAGAAGCAAGAGAGGTACTCATTCACTGTCATAGCAAGAGACAATGGCTCAGCACCCTTACAGAGTAATGTCACTGTTAGGCTAATTGTTCAGGACCTCAATGACAACAGCCCAGCTTTCACTCACCCTGAGTACAACTTCTATGTGCCTGAGAACCTGCCGCTTTATGGGACAGTGGGCTTGATCACAGTGACAGATACAGATGCTGGAGATAATGCTGTTATCACCTTGTCTATTTTGAACGGCAAAGACAATTTCATCATTGACCCTCAAACTGGTGTGATCAAACCAAATATCACCTTTGACAGGGAGCAGCAAAGCTCATATACCTTCATGGTCAAAGCAATTGATGGAGGACAGCCTCCAAGTTCCTCCTACGCCAAGGTCACGATTAATGTTGTCGATGTGAATGACAATCGCCCTGTGTTTGTTATCCCTTCCTCCAATTATTCATACGACCTGGTGCGAACCACCACCTCCCCAGGTTCTGTGGTGACCAGAGTGTTTGCCATTGACAATGACACAGGTATGAACGCTGAGTTGCAGTACAGTATCATCAGCAACATCATCATCACATCTAGGGTCTCCCCTCGAGGTCTCTTTTCCATCGACAAAACCACTGGTAACATAACACTGCAGGAGAAAATTGTACTAGCTGATCAGGGACTGCATAGACTGGTGGTCAAGGTCAAAGATTTAGGCCAACCTGAGTCATTACATGCTATTGCACTTGTACACTTGTTTGTCAATGACACTGTGTCGAATTCTACCTTTATCCAAGAGCAGCTGCGAAAAAGTATGGAAACACCATTGGACCGTAATATAGGGGACAATGAGATAACGCCTCAAGCCAATGGATATGTAATTGTTGTTATAGCGATCATAGCAGGAACCATGACTGTTATTTTGGTGATATTTGTCACCGCCTTGGTGCGCTGCCGGCAGACACCTAGACATAAAGTAGTACAGAAAGGCAAGCAGAGTGGGGAGTGGGTGTCACCCAACCAAGAGAACCGTCAAATCAAGAAGAAGAAGAAGAGAAAGAAGCGATCTCCTAAGAGCCTTCTCCTAAACTTTGTGACCATAGATGAATCCAAGCCTGAAGACCCCACACACGAGCATGTTAATGGCACCCTGGATCTTCCTGTAGAGCTTGAGGAGCAGACCATGGGAAAGTACAATTGGGCAACCACGCCTACAACCTTCAAACCTGACAGCCCAGACTTAGCCAAGCATTATAAATCTGCATCCCCTCAGCCCACATTTCAGATCAAACCAGAAACTCCTGTGGCCCCTAAGAAACATCACGTGATCCAGGAGCTCCCCTTGGACAATACGTTTGTGGTGGGCTGCGACTCACTCTCCAAGTGTTCATCGACTAGCTCCGACCCATACAGTGTCTCAGAGTGCGGCTGTCAGGGGGGATTCAAGGCTGCAGGGCAAATCGCCACCCGGCAGGTAATTCATGAATTCTTTTTTAAACCCACCCACACTAGTCTCCACTCACACTCCCCATGCTTTTCCTTGGTAGCTGATGTAAAAGGGGGAGGGGGGGAGCATGAAGCCAAGGGGTTTTCTCACACAAACCACGACCATGTCTACATAAATGCCATTTGCACCTAAAAATGAGGTCACAAAATGGAAATAAGACATAATTTGTCAAACCAATAGCCCAAACCTTGTTTTATACTGTTTTTGCATCCTAATAAATTGCAGGTTAAATCAATTGTCAAAGACTTTGGTAATAACAGTTTTTTTTTTTTTTTTTTTTTTTTTTTTTTTACCTTGACTGTGCGTAGTTAGTGGCATAAAGCATGATTTAGAGGCCTGGAGGATAGGAAACAGTGATTGAACTCTGATGCATTTGAGGTCAAGGGCGAATTAAGCTGTGTATATCTGGCTGATATGTTTAACAATGCATGTAAAATGTGTCAAAGGGTCCTCATTTTATCAGGTATTCATTCAGCCATAAAGTGTGAAAGTAATAGCTCAGAACAAAAAAAAAAAAAAAAAAAAGAACTTGTGTGTCTGCGCATGTGTGTGTGCGTCTGAGGCTTGACAAATGACCTCACTGTTTTGTGGTGTCTGTCCTTAAAATAGTATGTGTCTTAAATGCGCCAGTGAGGATTTGTGCAAGTGAGGCTCATTTGAATACCAGGGTACAGCAAAGGGCTTATGATTCCCTAAAAGATATGTGCCAAATGCGAAGTGCCCCAATAAATAACAACTGGCAGGGGAAATAAATGTAAATCAGACATGAGGAGAGGTGGCCTTACTCAGCCCTGACAGCACAAGCCCAGTGCTGTTTGGAAGACTGAGTACTGCTCGGGACAGGGGAGGGGGTCATGGAGACCCAGGCTCTGCATCCCCCAAGGTGATGCAGAGCCTGGGGACCAATATACTTAAACACCAAGGGTGCAATAGTCCATAAAATGCCTGCCTGGACAACTCTGCATTAAGCCCATAAATGTTCCACTTTAATGACCCCAATTATTTGTATAAATGGCAGATACACATTCTTTGCATTCTTTAAATTGTCGATTTGGACGATGACTAATCTTGCCAAAGCTGTCTTGCCACTTTGATGTGTTTTAGTGTGCGTTTGACATGACATCGGAGAAAGCCATTGTTGTGTCTCTAATGACTAAGTATGTGACCGGGCTTCAGCAGCATATTTTAATTACACAGGGTTGACTAGCTTGAGCACAGAGAAGTAATTTATTCCCACTGGCATGACACTTTATTTAGTTTTACTTCAGTCTAAAATATTAAATCAACTTAGTCATTTTTTGTTGTTTTTTTCCCCCCCCAACTCTTTTCTTGTGTTTTGCTTTTTACCAAATTGTGTCTTGGTTTCAGGCTTTTGTTTCTGTTGCAGTTTTGATCATAGTAATCATAGCTGCCAACTCATATATTTCTGGGTCAATTTCATGATGTTGCATCAATATTGTTTGATGCTTTTTTTTTTCATTAGGTGCTACCTTTTGTCTGTGTCCACACCATCGTTTTCCTTATTGTTTTCTTCATTTCTGGTTGTGTTATGCCTCTTTTTTTTTTTCTTTTTTTTTTTGCCTCGCGGCATATTATGTGTGACACGTAGCGAGCTTTAAAATTCTTCATAGTGCCGTTGTAAATGACTGTTGATCCCGTAAAGTGTAGTGCTTAGGCTAATTTATGAAGACACCCACACAGAGCTGATAGTCTTTTCCCTTCATACACCTTTTATTTGAAACCCCAGTCAAAAGCTATGCCCTGCCACACCACATCATGCATAAGTCTGCTCCATGCCTCTGGTGCTGAAGATTAAATCCATAATGTGTTTATATGACACATTGACAACTTGTCAGAATGATTTTCCCTTCTTACTTGTAACGACTGCCAGAGAATATGCAGAAATATTCAGTGTGTGTCTAACAATTCAAAATTATTATTATCCCTGATGTATTTTACTCATCACAGATTTAAATTGATTTTCACTTGTGTTGCTGATCAGAGTGGAGTATTTTTGAGCAGATAATTTAAAACCCATGAATATTTGATTAGTAAACATTCTTCCAAATCTTCAGGCTATGTTTATATCTCATTATTTCTAAGGTATTTATTTTCTCGACTTTCTGAAGATGGGGTTTCATGTTTACAATCTTTTCATATTTTGGTGTCACAGGGGTCCCAGCAATTGAATAATATATCAGAAAAAAAAAAAAGTGCTCTCAGGGGTTCTGCTTTCCAGCAGCCATCTCTAACGGGGTGGCAATGACAACACACAGTCTCTAATTGTTGTGTCCCCCTTAAGCAACTGCCACGCAGTTCCTCCCACTTTAGATGTTACATTTCCCACAAGTTTAAAGTGTGCTTATTTAAAGCCTGTGTCAGGAAAAAAATAAAAAATAGCATGGAGCTATGCCCAGTGAGAATCAGTGGCTGCAAAGGTTAATTAAATGCACTAAAGGGTTAATCACTTGTAATACAGTATGATTAAAATCACCGTAATTGGTTTGCGAATAAGGCTGATAAGGATGAGGGGGGGGGAGAAAAAAGGCAGGCGTCCTTTACTATTATCAGGGATGCCACAAACTATCCTTGGGCAATTTGTGCTCGAGAGATGCGAGGTAGATGACCAGCAGCCCTGGTTTGCTGGGGCCCAATTACATTTTCAGCTCGCTTTGATTTAATCTCCATGCTTCTTCGAAGAAAACTCCATTTTTGCGAGACTAGAAACAAATACTTGAAACCGGGCCATTTCTTCAAAAGGTGTGGCTTTCTCCCTTTATCAGATGAAACAAAAAGAATAAGCGAGCACTCTGGTGTTTGTCAAAATGATTTCAAGTGCAGTTCTTAAAACAAAAAGCGGCATTTGTTCTTTAAGTTCCGTCTCTCATCAGCGCGACGTCATGCCAGAGCTCCAAAGGCAGAGATCATAGGCAGGTTGTTAAGTTTCTTCCTTTTGCTTTATCAAAGTGACAGACAATGCTTCAGCGACTTCACACCGAAAAGCCAGAGGAAAAAATAATAATGCATTGACAAGAAAAAAAAAAAATAAAACCTCACCCATGGAATAACAATCAGGAGGGAACACAGGAGATAATTATGGTTGAAGGTCACTAAAATGTTTTCAGGGACTTACAGATGTAGCTGATAAGGAGGAAAGCTTGTAAAAATACTTCAGAGACTGCAGATTTGTGCCACCATATGGCTTCATTATACAGCAAGAGCTGTATTTGCAAATGCCAGCCTCCGCCTTCCCTCCCTTCTTCTCACAGTCTCATCATTTTCTTTTAACCCCTACCCCCTTTGATATTGGAGGTCAATCTGCCTTCAGTGATGAGGAGCTCTTGTTAGAGCATGTGCTTTAGCGGGGGCAGATCAAATTACTTTCACCCTGTTTTAGTGGTTTCAAAAGGCACATTTAAAATACGAAAGAAAAAAGGGGTTAATGAATGCGTTTGTTGAAGGGTTGCTGATTCTTAAATCTAACCTCTAGTGGCAAAACTCCAAAGAAGATTTTTGTTGTTGCGCAGTCCGTATGCTCAAACGACTTTAATAAAATGTTTTTATAACATTTTCATGTTGTTTTACCTGTCTTTCTCTGTTGCATTCATTGATTGTCTTTGGATAATACAATTGAAAGGCAATGGAGTAATGAATTTTATATTAACATCCTAGAGAGCTACTATATGATTTGTTTGTGTCTTGTTGTCTATTCATGGGTTGGGATCAGATTCTTACAGTGTGATTACCTTGAGGAAACAAAATAATTTTATTTGAAATAAAAATAAAAATTATCGCTGCTACTGATAAAATAATTAAGTTAAAAACATATAAATGATTTAAAGTATTGATTGATACAGCAATTAAAATATCTGAAGCAGACTAGTTTTGAAACAGTTGCCCTTTAAGGGATAGTGTGGATTAGTTGAAGTGATCTTCTGTGAAGATGCCATTTTTAGAAAAGTGAGTTGGAAAGCTGACAGGCAAACCCTCAAGTCTAACTGGAAATGTTCAAATATGCAGGATTCAACACTGTATTAGAGGGTATTAAACATCTACACTTTCACAAAATACTGTTGTTAGATTTTTTTACCCCTTTTAAGCCAGGCATTCATGCTACTTAGCAAAATTTATTTTGGTTGATGTTGCCAGCTGTATAAATCCTCCTGATCAGCTGATGGGGTACCGTTTGGGTTTTTGCATTTGCATATCATTTGTGAATCAGCGTATGATTTCTAATTTCCATTTTCAATTGACAACCATAAATCCAGCCAACCTTTTTTTGTTTGTTTGTTTGTTTTTGAACCGGCTCATACTGACAATTTTAGTCTTTGCTCAAAAATATGAAATGGAAAAACCGGATTTGATTGTAATATTTCACTGCTTGGGTTTACGTGACCTGGAAACGGTTCTGCGTGCAAAAGTGCGGGTTATCTAGTGACACCACGTCGGTGCTGGGACCACACACTAGTCTGATTATGGACTTATTCAACACCGGTACGACATGCAGAAATGTTCTGCTTGCTGCAGCAGATGAATATTCTGCTATGCTTTGAAATGAGCATCTGAAGATTTAAAAGAGAAAAAAAGACATTGATTAGATGCAGGATGAGAGAGGGTTTTGGCTGGATCGATCAATATACAAACTAAATTCATATTCAGAGTTTCACAGCAAACATTGCTTTTAAATGCGTAATGAGGAGGGACCATCGCAAGGCTAGAAGTTTTGACTGAGGTTGCATGCAGGAGAGGGTCATGTTTAAGCAATCCCACTGGGAAACTTAGTTTGACAGACTGTAAGGGGAAAATAGCTTGACAGTTGTGCTTAAGAATAATTTCCGCTGCTCTTTATTTTTTATTTTTTTCCCCTACTGAATAATGTTTAAAGTTTTGCATTCAAAGTACTTTTGACTTTTAAAATATTTTTTTAGAACACAGTAGGTTACCTGTTCCTTATGTTTCACTACTGTAATGGATATACTACTTAATTTTTACACTATTTTATGTTATAATAACAATAATAAACTTTGTTTAGAAAAGGACATTTACTTAGCTAATTAACCTACATGCTGAAGACTTTCTGGATTCATGTAAACCAGAGGAGAAATATATTGAAATCACATTCAACCCTACAACCGTCTTTTTTTTTTTTTCATTAAGAATTTTTTTTCCAAGACTAAAACTGAAAATATGAAAATAATAACTTTTTTTGTTTTTCTGTATTCAATTCTAAAATAAGTAGCTGGAAAAAAAACAATCACTTTTTCATCTTTTGATTTTTGGTTGTCAGTTAAAAATGGAAAGGACAAATGATACGCAGACATTTGTGCGATGGCTTTGAAAGAACATCCCTGTGCTTCCCCAGGTCTGGTAGTTGTCTGGAAGTTTTCCTGTTGGAATGACAAAAGGCTGATTGGGTGGACTGACACAGACAGTACCGCCAAACATTCAATGCAGAGACTGTTCAAATAAGAAAGCAAACTTAAATATCTCATATGAAAATGTAGATGGTTTAATACTTTGCAGAATTGGATTTAGTGTAAATGAATATCTTTGGTTTGAGTTTAGTTGCTAAATTCAGTCAAAGCAAGGTCTGTCTGAGTAGTTGTTCACTTTTCATGAGTATTTCCTCATTTTCCAGTTAGTTGTTTTTCAAACCTTGACAATCCCTGGTTTCTGCAGCTGAAAATATTCCCAAACAGTCAGATTTCCCAGGTAAAGGGGCAGGAAACTTCTTTCATCCCGATGACCTGCAATATGTAGCAATCCAAGGCCAAAGGGCTCCATCCAAAAATGATTAAACTCAGGTCATTCCATCACTATCTCTGGCATTGTAAAAAAACATTTTATACTGTAGCAACACTGTGAAAATTATTTGGAAATATATGTCTTTTGCAGTTTTGAAACCAATAACACTTTTAAACAACTTGGTATATTTTGATATTGGAAAATTGGCGTGGAGATGGGCTGCTTAGTGGTAGAGTGTCCTTTTAATGACATCAGTCAATCAATTAAGTTTATTTGCATTGGATATTTCAGCAACATGGCAGTTCAAAGTATTTTACAGTTGTGACTGTTGACTATGCATGTACTATAGAAACTATATATGCATTATAGACAGGCTGTGAATTATTCTGTATATGTAGTGATAACAGAGATGCCCTATCGTTTGCTGTGGCCTGCATGGTGAGCTGAAAGAAAGCTTCCTCACTTCCCCATCTTTTCAAGAAAGACAAATTCTGCTGTTTGGAAATATTCACAGTCAGGAGAAACGCAAACCGTAATGGTGTAGAGTCTAAAGGTGCACCACCCATCACCTAAATCATGTTTGAAGCTTTTGTGTAAACTCCATAAGACAATAGAACCGTGGCATTGTCAATCTTACCATAATTATCGTCCATGTTTGTTGTCCTTAATATTTTTTTTTTTTTTTTTTGGTTGCTCTTTTTTTATTTATACCTTCCTCTTGAAATACTTCATCCATGATCACTATGTCTACGTACTATACACACTGTCAGGCCAGACTGATTATCCCATCTTTAAACACTTGCAGATGTGTTTGATGACGTTGTGAGTAACAGTGAAATGTCGTATTCTGTACATATCAGAGGACCCACTGGCAAGGGTCCGAGCGAAACAGTGGGCCTAAATTGAATCAAATGTTTGTTTTAGGGGAAATGAAGAGTGCTGCACTAGTGTGGTGGGAGACAAAAAAGACAAATTGGGAGTGACAATTGGATAAGATTGCATGCTCTGATAAGTACAGGAAAATACACAAACGTGTGACACCTGGGGCATTCTTCAAGGCAACCTGACATGATAATGAGTTGATTGCCAGCAGTGCCTTGAAGAACGCCTGTTTCCCTTTTTTCTCCACTCTCTTTCCAGAGATGTTTTTTTTTTTTTTTTTCCTTACTCGGTGTTCAATTTAGCCTTTCACCAATAAGGCTGCAGCTTAGGTTGCTCGGAGCTCATTGACATTGTAACTACAATCTCCCTATATCTGTCTGTCTCTCTATATTTCAGGAGATGGCACTGAAACCA
Organism: Poecilia mexicana; assembly: GCF_051168715.1. Classification (NCBI taxonomy): domain Eukaryota; kingdom Metazoa; phylum Chordata; class Actinopteri; order Cyprinodontiformes; family Poeciliidae; genus Poecilia; species Poecilia mexicana. The sequence goes on from NW_028263379.1 coordinate 18,162,275, forward strand.
CCACACTATGGCACACTCTGTGGCACAGGTACAGCTCGCTCCCACAGGATTAAAATCAATCTCTAGCTCCCACTTCCTAAAGAGAGGGGGAAAGGGAGAAAAGAGGGAAAAGAGGGCAAAGAAGGAAGAACTGAAGAGGTGAAACAAGTTCTTTACTGTCTCTACAGCCTCAAACTGCACCTCTTCATTCAATTCAGTTTCAAAGATGAATTTGGGAGTCGGGGAAGGGGGGAGGGTGGGCTGTCTTAGAAAAAAAAGGAGACATGCTTTTCTAAAACTTGACAAAGCTCTTCTTTGTGAGTCTGTTGGAAAGCTACAGTGCTTTATTGAGTTCTATGCTACATTTTCCCTACTTGAGTGAAGATGATTTGGCCTGAACTTCCCCCTCGCCCCCGAAAATGTTTCATTCACTCAGCCGATCTGTACAATAGCTGTTAAATACAGTCCGTATGTGTAAAGTATGTTGATATGTATGTATGTATATCTATCACAAAGTTGATGGTGTTTATATTTATCGACTGCATTTCTTAGCCTTGTTTTCGAAAACTGCCTAGTGGCTATTTTATTTTCTTACCTGCTATGTTTTTTAGTTGTCTTTTTTTTTGTTTGTTTTTTTTATCAATTGTGACTTAAAATGTATTTATGCTGCAAGGGCCGTCAACCCATAGGCTTACATTAGGATTGAGCCCACTTGTGTTGTGTTATTTCACCCTTTTGCCTGTTTCTGTTTCACTTTTGATGCCACTGAGCGACAAGTGAGGCTGATGTAACAGAAGTACACTTGGCCCCACAATACGACTGCATTCCCTTCTTTTTTTTTTAATACAACTGTGCTAAAGATCGCCAAGCTGTTATTACACTGTAAGAAATGGGTAGGACAAGTTTAATACTTTGAGCTAAGCCACAATCACAAGGGACTAACTGCTCGGGTCATAATCAAAAGCTGTTTATGTAGGGCAGATTTGAAGCGTGCTAAGCCTAACCTTTTGTGTGTCGCTTTCTACTCCTAAATCAGAAGTGATTTACCCACGAGATCCACATTTAAATGACTCCAGATGGTTTAAAAAAAAAAAAAAAAGAAGAAGAAAAAAAGAGGAAGAAAAATAATAATCCTCGGGCAGTGGCTTTGTGTGAGCTGATGGTAATGTGGGTTTGTGCGCCTGATTATGGAAATGCAACCAAGACTTCTCTTTAAAAACAGCAATAAATTTAATTTCGAGAAAACAAAAATCAACAGTACTTATTGGCTTTTGTTCCAGCATCATTTTTTTTTTTTTTTTTCTTTATGTCTAAATCATCACAAAATGTTCTGAGTAGAAAACCCTCTACCGTAAGCAAAGTGATTGATTAGCTGCATCGATGTTCAATATTCCTGTTAAATGAAAAAGCTAAAGACTTATTTGTTAGGTAAGGCCGAGCAGGCGCCTTCAGTACATACATGCGACCATAGAATTAGAGTCATGAATATAGACATAGACTGTGTACTCGCTCAGAAATGTACAGAAAGGACAGGAGCAAAAGGCTGTTTCCCCCTGTGTGAGAGGCTGTAAATAGGTAAATCAAATTACTGCACGGACCAGAAGGCCATTTCTGATCTCGTCCCAGTCCTACTTTGTCATGGTTGTACAGACTATGCCTATTTTAAAGCTTTTCATTTTACGTGTGTTGCCTCTCTCTGTGAGGCAGGCTGTTATTATTTAAGGAAGAGATGTTCTTGCAATTATGGTATCAGATGTATTCACGAATGCGTAGGAGTCACAGTATAAACTACACACAGCTTTTTAGCACTGTGTAATAATTAGATTTACCTGATCATTGGGGAAATGGATATATATTTGGAGAAAGGAGACAGGAAACCTCACTTTTATTTAATGTGAAGTAAAATATGCACCTTAAATGATCTTTGTAATTGATTTTTATTTGCCTGTGTGGAGAAAAATGTAAATGTTTTGTTTATGTATGTGTGAGCTTCTGAAATTTATTAAAGTCTTTTGCATTGTATGGAATATATGGTGACTCTTCTTACTTACTGTTCTTGGCATTTAATGTAGGTATTCTGCAATAACTCAGAAGATCATCCCAATGTTAATCAAGTTCAGTAACTGAATTCAAAATGTGAAACTTGTATCTATGATATAGATGGATTACGCATTGCTTGTCTGTTTCCTATTGACGGTTTAATGAAAAGCTCAAAAGCTCCTCAAAATATCAGAATATTACAAAAGACCAATAGAAATAGATTTTTAATACCAAAATGTCACTTTAAGACCACTGATGTCACTAAGACCCTCCACAAGCAGGGCAAGCCTCTAGAGGTCAATACAAAAAGTGTTTGTTTTTCGTAGTGGGCTACATCTGAGCAGATTAATGAAAAGTTAAGTGGAAGGAAAACAATGCCCAAGCAAAATGGATTGCCGCAACCTTGAGAGGATTGCGAAACAAACCAGACTTGATAAATGCCCACACTCCTAAACTACCAGTGGAGAATCTACGCGGTGTTCTTAAGAGTAAGACGAGGCACCGTGGATCCAATGATCGAGATGAGGCCGCTAAACCAAACCCAGGCTTTCTTAACACCTCAGCAGTAGTTCATACAAAAGAACCCCAACTAAGAATCCACTGCACAGTACATGGACATAGTTTTCAGCAGGCAAACTGTTTTGTGCTGAAGATCGTTTTTGTTGTTCTAACGCGACCTTAACATGTTCAGACATAGAAGATTTTTGATTGTCAAAAGTTATGAGCTTTAATCATTGCAGTTTACAGGGATGCACAATTTAAATGCGTGTTTGTACTAAATTTGTATATCGTGCTTTTTTAATAAGAAATCCTGAAGTAAATGAGCTTTTCATTGTTATTCTAATTTATTGTATTAGTTTGCGCCACTCAGCTCGGTTGTCTGAGTGGCAGACAACCCTGTCTGAGTTGCCCCGTCTGCTATGTGAGAGCACTGAAACGCTTTAGTGAGCCACCTGCCTGGCATTGCTCTTTTACTGTTAATTTTGGAGCAGTTGTTCAGACAGCTTGTGGCCACTGGAAATAAACGTAGCCCTGCTTGTTTGGACACCATTAACGGGTGCTATATACAGTAAGAGCAGACATTTGACAGGCTCATTTTAGCCACACAGAGACAACCATGTACTCCTCTGTGCTGCAGCAGTGCTCCACTCAAGTAGGAAATGAAATGAAGAAATAAAGTTTTAGATATACATCACTAATTAGGGACATATTACAGATAAAAAGCTATGTAAATGCGGCGCGAACACTTCCTTTGAAGTACACAGACAACAAAAAAAAAAAAACAGAAAAATTGGATCAACATTGTTTATTGTTATTATTTTCTTCCCTCTGCGAAAAAGCTGATAATGATCATGTGATAATGATACCTTTTCTATTATGATGTACAGCGGTGCACCAATGCAGAGCTTTCCACATCTAAGAGAGATTGATGCGAGAAGGTACAATAAGCACCCCTCAAACATCCTGCGGTGCAGTGTTTATGCAGATTTGATCCAAAAATACAGACTTGAAAGGCATAAAACAAAGCCTGACAACAGAAAGTATTTAATTGCTTATCAAAGTTACTTCACATTTTGAAAACCGAGAGAGAAAGAGAGCTAATCAGTCCCCTCGGGAAAAGTGTCCTTGGTGATTTAAGGAAAAATGGCGCAGACATAAAAGAGTGTTCTGGTAAAGAAGAAACATAAATGTCACATTTCTAATAATAGATAAACCGCAACATTCTAAATGCATCACCTTTACCTAAAAACAGCTTCAACACATCTTCAGTAGAGCACTGTCTCTTCCAGTTAAATAAATTAATGGTTCGTTTTTCAGTTGTATTCATGGGTATAATGAGTCGGTTTCAGAAAAATATGCAGAAAATAAAAAAATAAAAAATTAGGACTATCAAACACAGAACATTAACTTCAAACATTTGTGGATGATGTTTGAGCGGGTGCTTCTATGCGAAAAATAAAATAAAATTACTGAAGCAGTGAAGGAAAAGTGTGCTCTTAAAGCTAAATCGGCTGGTCAGTTTTAGGCTGGTGCACCTTATGCATTGATTTTAAAATGCATCGGACAACGCGTCGAAGTTGTCTCGTCATTTTACCAAAGCGTTTCTGTGAGGGAACTGCTTCCAGAGTTTCTTTGTTGACACTTATTGATTTGTGATTTATGAGGACACATTATTCAATTTCATCCAACAGGCCAGGAGGCTGGTTATATGTGGTGAATGTGATTACATATAATACAATGATAACTCTGCAGCACATACAGACCAACACACAGGAGTTTACACACACACACACACACACACACACACACACACACACACACACACACACACACACACACACACACACACACACATCTATGTATTCTTTTTGTTGTGGGTGAGACTGTCCATATGGTCTTTAATAGAATTCTTTGGTCATATATTCTTTTTTTTTTTTGATCAGGGTCCAGGTTTTTGTTCTTGTTGTTTGTGCTATAATCATGGGAAATATACAGTGCCCTGCAACAGTATCTTTTAATTCTTTGTCAAATCAAAACTGCAATGTATTTATTAAAACTGTATGTGATAAACCTGTGCAAGGTGGCATGCTGCTGACTTAGTGCTTTTTAAAACCATATATCGCTTCAATCACCGATGACAGAATATTTTATGGTGTGACTTTCATAGCTTTGCTGAAATATTTCTTAAATCTTTGCTACAGCAACAGCTTAGTCAGGCTGCATAGGGAGCATCTGGCAATAAGTATATTCAGTTGTAGCTCTGGTTGTGTGCTAAAGCCAGTTGTCCAGTTAGAAAGTGAACTTTTGTGCCGGTGTCACTGCAACCTTCAGTAATTCCTAGATAAATGGGGTTTCCCGACGACCTGCGACTTTACCTTAACATCAGGTGGTGTGCTTGTTTTTCTAACAGGAAGCCTAAAACAAAATCAAATTCCCAACTACAAAGGCACAATTAGCTCATTTGTAATTAGCACAATTAGCTTACTAGCTCCCCTTTGTTCAGTAAACAAACATTCCCAGATAGACAATAGTGTCACCAACACATTTCAGTGTGAGTGTGCTGTGCAGAGGGTGATGTACAGTGTTAGTTTTTCACCACACATAGCATTTTGCATATGCCAACAAGTCTATTTTGGTCTCATCTTACCAGAATCCCTTCTTCGACATTTTTGCTACATCCCCTTTACAAACAGTGACAAGCAGCAGACAAACTCTCGTGGCTTTCTTTCAACAATGGCTTTCTTTTTGTCACTGCTGCATAAAGACCAGATTAGTGGAGGGCATAACAACATATTCTCCTGTCAGAGCTATGGATCTCTGCAGCTCTTCCAGAGCTGCCACGGGTGCTTAGTGACTTTTCGGATGAATGCTCTCTTTGCCCAGGCTACCATTTTAGGCATCTTTTTCAAGGTTTGCATTACAAAACTTTGAATATTGTTTTATGACCTGAAACAGAATAACCGTAGCCCTGATTTGTATGTCATGTTCCTTGTTTTGAATTAAGCTGTTTGTTCAAATGAAACATATTTGAGGCCTCCAAACAGGTGGACTGTATTTCCTAATAAGGTGATTTCTGAATGCAGTTTCGTGCACAAGATTGTGCTTAGTGGCTTTAGATCAAATGGGGTTGTGTGCAAATGCAGAAAACACTTCTCAGATTTGAATCCATAAAAAACGTGTCAAGTACCATTTTTGTTCTACTTCAGAGTCGTGACACATTGTGTTTATCACATGCAATCTAAATACCTCCATGTTTGTGGTTGTAACATGAAAAAATGTGGAAAGGTTCACGAACGTTTTGACAAGCTACTATTTTTTTTTCTCCACGTTAACAGATTGAGAGACTATGCTGTAATCAGGCAGGCATGTTTGTAATTAGCTAAGAGTAATGACCCCTCAAGATTAATCAGAAACCACATGTAAAGTTTGTTATCCTAGACAAAGTGTGCAGCTCTACTCCCGTGACTTTCTTCAACCTTGAGAATGCAATCAGTGCAATCAGTACCTCTCCATTATCAGTCCCCTGCCTGAAACATAAAACCCCAACATATCCGTTATTAATCTGGGTAACATGGAGAAATATTGAGATGGCCAAAAAACATGCATTTCTTACATCGATTTTGCAAGTCGCTAACATTCTCCACTGAGATTACTGTCTTCAGCCACACGTGGTATAAAGTGTCTGTTTAAGATTTCAGATCGTCTGGGCCAAGTGGATGCTGCATTTGCTATTTCAGATTATCCTTTAAGAGCAATATGCGTTTAGTAACATCAGCCTCGGCTATGCATATTTTATAATACAGAAATCAGCAGTTGTGAAAAATTGGATGTTTGTTTTTCTCTTTCTTCTACTCACTACTTTGTAATTTTGATAAAAAGCCGTCCTATATTGTGTATGTACAAAGCTGTAACATGATCTACCCTGGTCCGGTACCTGTTTCAGAAAAAAAAAACCAAACACCTAACTCAGTTATGTTGGAGCCTAAAATCCAAAGCATTTAATGTCATGGGCTGCTATGGGAAGGTGTGAGTCAATTTACCAAGCAGCAAGCATGTTTAAGGTGTGATGTGAAGTTGTCCCAAAGCGATATTGGCTGTCTAAGCAAAAGCTATTTATGCATGAGCTGTGCAGTGATGCAGGAAACAAGAAGATGCTGTTTTGCTGTCGCACTCCAAGGCAACACTCCACACAATTGCTGCCAAATCTTTGCCAAACTGAATAATTCAATCATGGCTGTGGAGGGCTGGCTACCTTTCTTTGTCTTTGTGTGCAACAATCAAATCTGTGTGGAAGCCCGCCGAGTGGTTCTTTCGGAGACACTGAGTGTAGCTGTACAGCCCGGAGATTGTTTTCATAGAAAACAATTCTGTTGATTAAACGAGGTGTGACTGTGGAGCGGGGATCTGAAAAACATCGATTGCCTGTACAATTGTTTGTTCCTTGTTAAAAGTGTGATCTAAAACTGTGGTTGCTGATAGTGTGCCAGGAGCACATGGCTCGCTGGGGAGCCTGCAACGTAGTTATATCTTCCTTATAATGTCCTAGGTAGAAATTTATCATCATCTGTTGCTTAGGATTGAGAAATACCTAAAAGATTTAAGACCAAGAACTTTTTTGAGGGATTTCTGGACTTGTTGGACTGCATGGCTTTGACAGACTCAGGTTCTATGCATGTTAATACAGTGATTACAGCAGAGAATGCTGAGCTTTAAAAGCTTCTGTTGGGCGAAATGCCCTCCCCTTCTCGCCTTACCCCCTTCCTACACTCTATCCCTTACCCCTCCTAGCCCCCCTCTACACACACACACACACACACACACACACACATGCAACCACCCGCACACACACCGTCCAGCCCCCAACCGCTCTTTGGGGCAATTACATGGTTTCAGCCTTTGTTTTACCCATGTACTTTAAAGTGTAATCCACTGGAACACAAAGACAAATTCTGCAGGGATAAGACAAAATTGAAATAACCAAGGTTTCTCTGTGTATTTCTGTTTTTGTCTGTTATTGTTATTATTTTAGCCAGCAGGTGTGTATTGGTGTGTGTGTGCGTGTGTGTGTGTGTGTTTGTGCCTGTGAGGAAATGCACTCACAAAGGATCTTTGCATTTAAAACTCTCACTCATTTTATATTCACTCAACCATGCAGCAAGAGGCATTTGCGCAGCAATCTTGCATGCAACTGAATCCCGTAAGTGCACTTTACTTTGCAATTTAAAAGTATGTGATACTGTAGGAGTTGTGTAAAGTAAACAATGATCTCATATGTAGCCAGGCTTGATGATCGATTAATTAAAAAAAATAATGCATTTAACAATAGTTACAAGCACAAATTACATGTATCGTTTTTGAATAGGTGGGTCTAGATGAGGCTCAATAAATCAGCACATTGTTATATGACTGCTATAGTATTGCAATTTAAGGTATTTCATTATTTCAATAGAAAAGTTAAATAATATCGATTCACTACATGTGGCAATATGTTTCTGTATTTCAGTAAAGGCAAAATTAGTTACTCAGAAAATTTGAAAATGACACGAGTCAGATAAAATATATATACAGTATATTTCTAATTCATGCATTTTATGCTATAGCCTACCCAATCATGAAGAACATAACTGATTGAGCAGCTGTGCAGCAGACAGCCATCATCACCCTCCACCACAGTGGCTTCAAACTCCAGTCTTCAAGGTCTGGTGTCCTGCAACTTCAACATGTCTCTCTGCTTCTGCACATGCTAGTGAGGCAGCCGTGTTGCAATTTCATTCAAGTGTCTAGGAAAAGGGACACATGTAAAAGTTGCAGGATTCCGGCCCTTGAGGACTGCAGTTTGAGACCTTTGCTCTGTAAAGAACTACAAAATGTGTGGTTTATCCAAATCCATTCATGGAAATTTGAGTGGAAGATGTGGTACACAATTATTTGAGGTCTAAAAAACGTTTCTGCTGCATAATTTTGGGAGTCATCATCTGCTGCTCTTAGTCCAATGTGTTTTATCAAGTCCAGAGTTAGAACGACGGTCCACCCTCCCATTTTAGAGCACTAAACGTTTTCATGTTGACAAGCTTTAGGTGGATCCTGATTTCATTTCCCAGCTGGCTTTGAATCCTGCCCATGCTGTCAAAACATCAATCAACCCTGTCTTTAAATATTTGTGTGTGATGAATTAGTGTAATATTTTCATAGTATTGAATTAGTAAAATAAATTAATATTTCACCCATTTTCCAATGTATCTAGATTAACTCATATTTGCACAATGTGAGACATCTCCCCTGGAGACGTTATATAGTCTGAAGGGAAACTGATGGCCGTCTCATGACAAGAGGCTGCCGCTTGTTTGCAAGCTGAAGGGAAATAGACTTAAAGACAAGGCAACAACTTAAAGACTTTGTCCAAGAAGGGTTATGTCTGTGTCCTTCCTAATCCGGGTAATCCTTGAGGAGAATTCTTGATTTGCCTTTGTAAAAGAGATTGGGAGATGATAAGATGCTCGTCCGCCTCCTTAGAATAACTGATAATCTGGTTTGAACAGAGGACTCAGGGGGTATTTAGCCTGCCTTAACATTTGCCCAAGCAGATGGCACTGACGGAGGAAAGCACAACCTTAGCCTCTAAACTCCTCCCTCGCTGCATGGTCCTCTTTGGGGGGAAAAAAGAACAGTGGGATGACAATCAATGTTGTTTATTTTGCTGCTTGACTCTTTAAGTACTTTCAGCCAGATTATAAGCTTTTGCGAGAGATAATCGGGAGAGTGCAGACAATTGCCTTTTTTTTCTTTTTTCAGTCTTGACAGAATTCCCCCGTGAATACAGGATGCAGATGCCTGTTATTAGTTCCTGTTTGCTTCAATTGCAAATGGTGTAGAAATGAAGTGGACACTCTTCTAATTCCTGCCATTCTGTCGGCTGCACTTGAATATGCTTTATTCGGTTTCTGAAGTACAGAAAATAATATCCTAATTAATATTAATGCTTATTCTTACAGATGTAGTTGCCGCACTTGCTCTCCTTTTAAGCCGGGGAAAATATTTGTTTTAATTTGAAATAATAGCTGCGATGCAATTCTTAGGAACAGTTGCTGTGCAAAATCTTTGACAGCATGCATATGTGCTTGGGACCACTGCTGCATACCAACCATCAAGTCGTTCATATTGGCTTTCTAAGCCTACCACCCCTAACCTAATGCCTCTGGCAATCTTCTCAGCTTGGACTGGACACCTGCAGCAAAAGCATTTGAACAAATGAGATCAGCCCATTGACTAATTAGACCTGGGCATGGCATAAGTGGGCTAACTGAAAGGATTTGCACATACTGAGAAACTGTTTAGCCAAAACATTGAGTTTATTCAATCTTTTCTGTTTTGTTTCTTTTTCTGAGCTAACAGGATATCGCACATAGCTGTCAAGCACAAATCTGGGGGAAGAAACACAATAAGACAAGCAGTGGTCAACAGATGTGTTACACTAAACTCTGCAAAGTTAATCCGTGCACAGACACAAACATATACGAATCGTCTTTGTCCCTTCTCAATCTACAGATATGGGAGCAGAAAAAGGGTCAAGAGTAAACCCCTTAAGCAAGCATTTGAGAGTTGACGATTTACTAAAAACAACTCATAAGCAGACATAAAAACAGAAAAATTACAAGTACAGATGGGTCTCTTTGTCTGACTTGTAATGATTAATGGTTACATTTATCTTTGTCATCAGTCTGGTGCTACTCAAAGCGTTGGTTAAGATAAAAATGTACGACATGTCATATGCTTGAAAATCATTGCCAGCAAGCGGGTTTGTGCAGAGCCATTAACTCTCAGATGGTGAACCACATTAAGCTAATGCCAGACAGTGGTAAAACATCCTGTGGTTCAGTTAGAGGCTTGATTTCTTTTTTTTTTTTTCAGTGTTAGAATGGAGCCACATATCTCAGAGAAAACAAAAGCCAGCATCTCTGCGCTTTGACTTCATCACTTTTCTACTTAAACAGGTTTTGCCAATTAACAGCTTGCTTTAATGTGCGACATTAGGTACCTTTGTGCTTCCGATGCTATACCATACAGAGCATACGCACCACAGTAAAGCTGGGTGCTGGCTGGAGCTTAACACATGAAAGGATAATAGAATAGAGGATATTTTGAAGAGTCTTCGTAAATAATGCGTGTGATATTCACCAACGTTCATAAAGAATTCATGCACACGCAGCCTTCAAAAAAGAGCAGCAACTCATTCCCAAGATCACTCATTCATACTGTTACACATTTTTCAGATAGTTTTCAGTGATAGAGGGAGTGCAACACTTGAATAATGGGACAGTCATTAAGAGGTGAAGTGGCTTTACATCTACATTTCTCACTCTCACTTAGGGATGCTGGTTATTTGATCCCCTTGGCAACTCATGCTCAGATTTCAGCCCTTTCTCACAGGGAAATATTTAACCCTTTTCTGATCTTAGTGCGACGCTCAGGGGGACCGTGAAACATGTCACGGTCAGACAGCGAGGAGGGAGGGGGTTTGTACTGTTAGACCATCAATTTCTGAAACAACATACAACAAAAATTCATAAAATGCATATGGGGTCAGTGTGAGTAAAAATCTAAAAGACCCCATCTCTTTAGACCACGGGAAGGTTAAAATACAGGTGCTGGTCATAAAATTAGAATATTGTGATAAAGTTCATTATTTTCCATAATGTCATGATAAAAATTAAATTGTCATATATTTTAGATTCATTGCACACCAACTGAAATATTTCAGGTCTTTTATTGTTTTAATTTTGATGATTTTGGCAAACAGCTCATGAAAACCCAAAATCCCTGTCTCAAAAAATTAGAATATTATGAAAAGGTTCTCTGAACGAGCAATAAAAATAATCATCTGAATCAACAAAGTAACTCTAAACACCTGAAAAAGATTCCTGAGGCCTTTAAAAACTCCCAGCCTGGTTCGTTACTCAAAACCGCAATCATGGGTCAGACTGCTGACCTGACTGCTGTCCAGAAGGCCATCACTGACATCCTCAAGCAAGAGGGTGAGAAACAGAAAGAAATTTCTGAACGAATCGGCTGTTTGCAGAGTGTTATATCAAGGCACCTCAGTGGGAAGTCAGTAGGAAGGAAAAAGTGTGGCAGAAAACGCTGCACAACGAGAAGAGGTGACCGGACCCTGAGGAAGATTGTGGAGAAGGGCCGATTCCAGACCTTGGGGGAAGCAGTGGACTGAGTCTGGAGTAGAAACATCCAGAGCCACTGTGCACAGGCGTGTGCAGGAAATGGGCTACAGGTGCCGCATTCCCCAGGTCAAAGGTCAAGCCACTTTTGAACCAGAAACAGCGGCAGAAGCGCCTGACCTGGGCTACAGAGAAGCAGCACTTTGGACCACTGTTGTTCAGTGGTCCAAAGTACTTTTTTCGGATGAAAGCAAACTTTGCATGTCATTCGGAAATCAAAGTGCCAGACTCTGGAGGAAGACTGGGGAGAAGGAAATGCCAAAATGCCAGAAGTCCAGTGTCAAGTACCCACAGTCAGTGATGGTCTGGGTGCCATGTCAGCTGCTGGTGTTGGTCCACTGGGTTTTATCAAGGGCAGGATCAATGCAGCAGCTATCAGAAGATTTTGGAGCACTTCATGCTTCCATCTGCTGAAAAGCTTTATGGAGATGAAGATTTAATTTGGTCTGGAATCGGCCCTTCTCCACAATCTTCCTCAGGGTCCGGTCACCTCTTCTCGTTGTGCAGCGTTTTCTGCCACACTTTTTCCTTCCTACTGACTTCCCACTGAGGTGCCTTGATATAACACTCTGCAAACAGCCGATTCGTTCAGAAATTTCTTTCTGTTTCTCACCCTCTTGCTTGAGGATGTCAGTGATGGCCTTCTGGACAGCAGTCAGGTCAGCAGTCTGACCCATGATTGCGGTTTTGAGTAACGAACCAGGCTGGGAGTTTTTAAAGGCCTCAGGAATCTTTTTCAGGTGTTTAGAGTTACTTTGTTGATTCAGATGATTATTTTTATTGCTCGTTCAGAGAACCTTTTCATAATATTCTAATTTTTTGAGACAGGGATTTTGGGTTTTCATGAGCTGTTTGCCAAAATCATCAAAATTAAAACAATAAAAGACCTGAAATATTTCAGTTGGTGTGCAATGAATCTAAAATATATGACAATTTAATTTTTATCATGACATTATGGAAAATAATGAACTTTATCACAATATTCTAATTTTATGACCAGCACCTGTATATATCAGTTTCAATATCTTAATGTAATTGTGTGGTTAAAAAGAACAGAAACAAATTATAAAGTTAATGTCAAGAAAAGTACATTTATATCTGAACCTGAATGGATGTTTTGGGTGTCCACTTTGCATATTCCTGCTTTGGCTTCTTGTGTTAGAAAGAACAGTCGACATCTTATTAGGTTGTTTCTCATCTCTCTTGCGGTTTCTGTTAAACCCTAAATATAGACTCAAAGAGTTATTAACTGAGAGAAAATGGTATTTAAAAAAGTGCTAAAATAAACATAAACTACAATTGTTTTGGGGGGGGGATCTTTAACCCAGCAATGCTTTTGCCGTTCTAAAGCAGTGATGTTCGTCTTTTAAATTATGTGCCATTCATTTCATAAAACTAAGCTTTAATGCCACCTCTTCGCCTGGCACATTGTAGGTGTTAATTTTTGACTAGAATTTCAACCAACATAGAGATAAAAAAAGAAAATAAAAAGATTTTAAAAGCATTCAAATTAGTGCAGCTCAGGATTTAGTTTACAGGACTGTGTGAGAAACCAAATGCAAAACCAACCAAATGCTGTGTCATTTCTGTTGGTCGCAAATGACTAAGCATAAGAAATGACACAGTAACAGTAAAGAATGTCTGTGGTCTTTTTTTTATTTTTTTTTATTTTGTGACATCTTGGAAAGGCACAGCAAAGTGATTTACAGTATTTGTATAGCACAATTTCAGCAACAGGGAAATTCAAAGTGCTTTACATGATTAAAAGGAAAATAAAACAACAAACAAGCAAGAACATTTCATTGCAAAGTAAAGAAAAACAATGACAGGTTGGAAACAAAAGTCCAGCTTATGATGTTCCAGTTATTATTAATCAAAGGCACTTCTAAGCAAATGGGTGTTCAGCCTTGATTTAAAGGAACTAAGCGTTTCAGCATTTTTGCAGTTTTTTTTTTTTTTTCTGGAAGTGTAAGTCCTCCATTTATTGTGACTCACTTATCTCACGAAATTCTCCTTTTTGTTCTCTCCATAAAGTTCCTATGTCCGGACTTCAAATATGGTTTTTCTGCAAAACATAAATTGTCACGAGAGTTGTGAGAGTTGCACATATGAAGTACATTATAGACAGGTGCTGGTGGATGGAGCCCACATGCTTAAACTCAAAGGTAATGGACAACACTTCACTGACTTCAGTGAATTGTGCCGACCTTATTGTATTGTGTGGATGATTGCGTTATGCTCCCTCAGATAATGACTGTGCCCTACTTCGACTTTGAGGCATTGACCTGAAATGAGGCACACAAGTGAAATCCGAGTCTGGATGAACCTGGAAGTGATTAAGGTCACCCAGACACACCACATTTGTGTGACCCCCTACACCACCACCCCCTCACTCCTCCAGTGACTCACAACAGCCGCCTTCTGCAGTTTTATGGCCCTCTTTTGTAGGAATCTTTCTAAATGCAAGCATTAGCCATTCATAATATGTTCAGGTGAAGTGTCAAAATGATTAAATATACCCACAGAGCCATGAAACAGAGCCCACATTTTCCTATTTTATTACTGTGTGGAAACAAAGAAACAATATTTCTGGTAACGTGCTGTGTATGTTTAAGACCGTAAGTTACACGTTTCCTTTATGATTTTTCTTTATTATATTCTAAATCTAATCACATCCTGCAGATATTTAACATACATGTCCACAGTCCAAAAGACTGCCTCCCTAGTTCATTTTTATTATGGCCAGAACCAGCTTGAAGCATTTCACTTACAAAGACTTTTCACTTTTGTTTTAGACCAGATAACAATATGACTGTGAGCGCAATCAATAAAACCTGCTTCTCACGTGTCCAATATTGCAACATACATTTTGACTCAGACTCCTGGTTGCACCAATCTAGATTCACTGAGGTAACAAATGGCTCAAAGATACGTATTAGTGAAGATGCGTAAGTCAGTTACCATGTCACTGTATGATGACTAAAGAAACCACAGCTAGGCAAATATAAAATCCATACAAATATTTAATCATTTAACTGTGCTCATTTTGGGAGAAAAAAAAATAGAAACATCAGGTGAAAGAGTCGGGGGGAAAAAATGATGCAACGCTGCATCCGGTATTTGTGTCACATTAAATTCTATTTAGTTCCTTGATACATTATTTATCACAGAGCCTGTAAAGGCTGAGCTTCACAGTCCAAATCTCAGTGACATGATGCACACATATCTTAATGCTTATGGGGAAACAGGGATAACATGAGATCATGTCTGCCTCTTGAGGGTGGGATGCCAGTGAGTTTCGGGCTTGTTTTTAATGTGTGTATGTGTGTGTTTCGGTGTGTGCGTGTGTGTGTGTGTGTGCGTGCGTGCATGCGTGTGCCCGTGCGCCGCTCTGCTGGGGATCAGTCCACAGCTCCTCTTCGCAGCCACGATACTCAGATAAGAATTTCTCTTCCTCTAGTGTGTATGTAAATCAGAGTGAGGGAATATAATGAAATAATGAAGTGTGCCTCTGCTTTTTTCCAAGACAGACCACTGGGAACCACTATTTTTAGACACAACAAAGCAATTGCCAGGGGTGTCCAGTTTATCTGGTTGACTTACAGTGTTCTTCCATCCACTTGTCGGCGTACAACTGCTTATCTCTTAAACAAATGAAGAAATGTAGCCCAGAGTCTGCCTTAAGGTAATGTCAGTTAGGACTCTGTGGAAAGTCAGTGGGTAACTGTGGCCTTTAACAGTCATTTCTGCTACCATAATAGCTTATAAAAGCCACCATCAGGCTCAAAGGAGATGATTCAGAGTTTCGTACAGTGTACGGCTACGTACATGTCAATCCTGTAAGATGACCCTCTCGCCCAGCAGGAAATGCTTTGTCACTCAGACAAATGTGGCAGATGAATGCTCAGCATGATCCTTGGGTATTTGTCATCTGGTGTTCTCTTTCTAATGAGTTTACAGTTGATGATCCAGGTCAGTGAAGGACAAAGTGCTCCGCAATGCAAGTTAAGGACACGTCCTTAACCGGTATCACAATCTTAATGTTTAAGATGACTTAGTTGTGTTGCAAATTGTAGCCATTTCTAAACCTTAGTTTTCTTCAGAGAGAACGTGGTGCCTCAGTGTATTGCTATGTAAGACTGGCTGACCATCATCCAACAATATTGCTCACTTGAATTAGCAGCCCAGTCAAAAAGCCTCTCCAGCTTTCTGACAGAATCATAAGGTTTAATAAATCCAACCTTAATTAGATTTTCTAGGAAAATGTAATATGTAATCTATGATTTGTTGTTTCCCTTAGGTATAAATATGAAGCTCTATTTATTATGCCAACAGTCACCATAAGGTAGTAAATATTGCTAAAGCTCAGTGTTAAAGGGACGTGGCAGAGAATGACGTCCAATAGTCTCAAAGCAAGTCAGTTGTTTTAAACTTATACCAAAAACAAAATAACAATGTGGAGACTGCCAAAATGATTGCTTTGGTCAGAGACTAAGGTTGATTTTTTTTTATTATAAACACACCAGGTGAATGTACAAAAGCACCTCATCCTCA
This sequence comes from Poecilia mexicana, assembly GCF_051168715.1. Classification (NCBI taxonomy): domain Eukaryota; kingdom Metazoa; phylum Chordata; class Actinopteri; order Cyprinodontiformes; family Poeciliidae; genus Poecilia; species Poecilia mexicana. The sequence continues at coordinate 18,178,579 of NW_028263379.1, forward strand.
CTTTTAAGTATAATGAAGAATCTGTAATGCTGTGGTTGTGTTTCTTTACCGCAGGCCCTGAGAACCTGAAAAGAGCATAGCATCATCACTTCTTTATTTCACATAAACGCTCTTACCAAAGACCTGAAAATGGATAATCACTTGGTCTTTTAACAGGCGAACCATTCACACCAAAGAATTGAGATAGAGCAACATAAAACCTTCAAGCAGACACTAAATTACTGTTCTTTCTTGGGCATCTCCTAAGGAAAACCTGCGAGGTGATATGAAGAAAACAGAGCAGGAGAGAAGATGGGTGACAGTTGAAAGTCTAGAGAGTTTTTTTCACAAATATGAACGGTCAAAGAGACGTCTCTCTGCAGAAGATTAAGTACAGTTCTACAGGAAAAAAAGCGCTGTACAGCTTATTGGTAATAGGAGTACCAATAACTTTGCAGCGAGTGATTTAGGTGATTTCTTCCCACGGGATGTTTTAAATTAAAGGGTGCTATGTGGCACTCTGCATCTTAAGTGTGAGATTATGCTGCTGCAATAAAAGATTAAGTTATCTGGAGATATTTATACAGCTGGTGTCAGTAAACATAGGCTTCTGCATATTTGGTGGGGTCTGCGATGCTAAAAAAAAGTATTCTCATAATTTATCTTAAACCCATTATATGCCACACGCCCAACACAAACTCTGACCTTGAAAATGTAATGTGATGTTTCAAATACAGCTCGACTGACTCTTTGCAAAGTCAGATATTTTCAGGCATCCCAGGAAGTGGGGAGGAGAGGAAGAGGGCAGGTGCGCTGCCATGTTTGCCTTTTGAAGATAACACCTTAGAGGTCACACAAATGACTCGGTGTAATGTGGGTCACCTTAACAGTCCTTGGCAGCTAATTCTCTGACCTGACATTTCTTTTCCTCCCTAAGAATTTTTTTTTTTATTTGATTATTTTTTAATATGACAGTGACTGGTTGCTTTAACATGAATGATAACTCTGTAGGCTATTTTCAGAGTGCAGGGCCTCACACATGGAGCTCTGTGATAACATGATGAGCTACCTGCCACGTCAGATTGATTTAGCAAAAAAAAAAAAAAAAAAACTTATAGCAACATCCTCTGTTAGGGTTGACAAAAAAAAAAAAAAAGAAAAACATACATTATCGGTTCTAAAAGGTAAACTCAGAAACGTACTCCTTAATACTTAGGATTTAACTACCTCTAAAAGTATCTGTCCTTGACTACTTTAAAGATGAAAGACACATTCTCAAGCAAAGCGAAGATTATTGTGTGTTATCTGTTTGATTTCTGTTTGATTTCTTTTATTTACATTTACATGTGGAGGGGCCACCCAGAGTTAACACACAGCCACACAGCATACTGCTGTCTATAGGTAGTTGACTTAAAAAAATAAGGACACACTAATAATTGTAGGATGGAAGAGAAAAAGAAAATGAGGACGGTAGGGGGTAAGAGCAGCGAAACACAGAGCGTGATTCAATTTGACTAGAGTTCTCTGTCGTCTCTTACAGCTGGGGGATTGACCTAACCACCACAGATGAATTAAAATTCATGAACTATTGAAGAGTGAGCAGCCGGTGCAAAAGGGGGAAAAGATGATACTCTTTTTGAAGCAGAATATTATTTTTTTTTTTTTCTAATTGCAAATAAATGAAGCTATTAGTTTACCTTAAATTAAATGCAGGAGGAATCCTACAAAGATATCTGATCCCATGTGTAAGTCATTAAAAACTGATTTGGGCTCCCATTGAACTGACAGGCAGAGTGAAATGAGGGTAGCGGAACATAAGTGGGTAGTTCAGCTGCATGGCATTGTCTAACTCCTGCTGGCTAACAGCCCTTCTTTTCGAATGAAAACCAGCTGAAATTGTTAGGTCTGAAAATCACATCTGCAAACTCACCTTCGGTAGAGTAAAATAAATAAATAAATAAATAAAACTAAAACTAAACAAAAACACGGTAGACAAACTTCTGGCTAAAACTCCACGTTGTCACGCCTCATACTTGTCTATGCCACAGAATCTGGCTGGGGGAGTGCATACAGAAGCCGATTACTTGCAATGCTTCCCAAAACCAGACAAATCAAAAGAAAATCCACTGTTTGACTTTGATCCATTTACAATATAAATAACTAATTTATCAGTTGTGCTTAAAGAGGCATACAATGGGCAGAACAGAGAACATTGTGTAGCTGGGATAATCCCTCAGAAGATTTATCCTTACACTGCCTTCAGGGGAACAGCAGCAGCAAGAAGCAGATCCCATTCCCTGCCTCTCTGTCTCTCTATCTCTGGTCTTTTGGATACATAGTCGCTATCTGAGCTCCTGATCGGCCTTATTTAGTTATATAGTATTGTGTCCTTTGATTTTCCAGTTAATCCGTCAAGTGAAAAGATCCAGGCTAAGATCGGAATGATTCAGTGAACTTTTGATTCCTAATATATGGTGCCCTGTGGCATTTTCTCAGTCCACTTTATGTCTGTGTATTTATGAGCGGTAGGTCCACTAGGGATGCCCTGAACAGGGTTTTTTTTTTTTTGTTCCCAATACTGATCTGTCATTTCAGAAAAGGTATTTGATGATACTGAACCGCAGACCTTTACTTCACTGAAGTTAATGTGATCAGAATGCTGCAGTGCTCAGGGTTTTCTTTTTTTTTCAGTTTTACATGTCACCCTCATAAGGCTGCTCCAGAATGTGCTTAACTCTACTAATATAGGTTCACTAATGTTTGATAAAACATAAATTGGGCATGGTTTTATTATTTCACATATAATACTACAATCTTGAATAAACTCTTACTTTGCTCCTGCTGCCAACATTTTAATGGAAGCAGTTTGCTAAAGTGCTGGGTTAATGTTATAATAGTTTATTCCATGCTTTGATATAACTATTGGTTATTTGGCTCATAACATTTTAATGTGTTTCCAAGTAATTCAATGCAGACAAAGTAAAAAAAAAAAATAGAAAAAAAGATATCCATATAGCTGTATTTCTTAATTCCGGTCCTCAGGAACCACAGCCCTGCATATTTTAGATGTGTCTCTGTTCCAGAACACCTGATCCAAATGATTGCCTGACCACCTCCGTATGAAATCACGTTCACCTTCCTATTCAGGTTTGTAGCAGAAGGAAACATGCAGGGCAGTAATGCCTGAGGACCGGAACTGGCTGGGTTTGAATGCCATAAAATGTAATGACCAGAACTTCTGCTCCCACAGCCATTACTTGGGATAAGATTCGTTAAATAACTTTTTTGTTTGGAAGAATTTTCAACGTATAGAAACGCATTTCATAAGTTTGTCCAAAAGCTGCAAATAATTCTAAAAGTGGATTAAAAAGTCAAGTGCACCCTTTATTGTTGTGATTTGTTGTTATATGGACTTTGATTAAAACAGATTCTACATGCCAACTGTGCAAACAAAAACTTCTAAGGCCTGTAATTCAATTTTTAGCTGAAAAAGAACCTCAGGTTCAGTACTGAGCAAATGCCACCCGCAAGTCAAAAGATTTCCATGGTTTGTTTATAGAATTTGGTTACATGAGAAAAGATGTAATTCCACTCTCGAACCACCTAGACCCAGCTTTCAAATTGAAGGTGATGTTTTTTTTTTTTTTTTTGCCTGACAACAACACAAACACGCCAGCATAGATTTAGATAACATCTCATTTCAGTTCCTGATTTCAATCCCTTTTGGACCATTCTGCACGTGCAGTTACTCCAACCAATCACATGCAAAAGCTTATTCAGTCTGGCTCCTTTAGTGTTGTCACTAGTTATTACCATGTGTGCTATTTAGCAAAAGTGCATTTGCAGTTTAAAGAGCATCCCCAGATATTAGTGGCATCTAATTGCATTACCTGAAGGAGACTGATGGCGCCAGTTAAAATGGCTGGAACCTTTTTTCAGACTGTGTTGAAGTCAAGTGCTTCTTTACAGGTTATACGTCATGTTTCTAACTGGAATCTTTTGTGGACTAAGTGATTTTCTGACGGCTTTAAGCCCTCACTCTCACTGCCAAATACTCCCATTCCCTAAGCAATCATACATCTAACCCATAATCCACTTTTATTCATGTGAAGCGAAAACAATGTCAGAATTATAACGGCAGCAAATGCAACTAAATTCTGATTGTATGCATCAGAGTCGTTTTCATTAATTTGTGTGAAACTGATTTATGAATCTGTACTTGTTTATGTGACTGGTAAAACCTCCCCATAGTGTGATCCATACTCGTTCAGACAGGCGGGGGGCCCTGCAGCATTTGTCCATTTCAGCCCAGAAATCAGCCCCCCGATTGCGCTTTCGGTCTTTCATCATTTGATTGTGTCTAAATAACCACTGATCAGATTTTACATCCTCTCAACAATCCATTAGACTACAAATATTTGTCATGCATAATGCATGTCTTAGAAAGGCACTTGACAAAGTGGGAGGGAAAAAAATGTCTCTTAAAATCTTCAGTTTCAGAGAGACTAAAAGAAGTCACCTCTTGGGCAGCTTAACATAATTTTATATAAGGCCAAAGGCAAATCTAGATGACTGAGAACACAATAAGTTGAGAGCTGCTTTTTGACCCCTCAGAATATGTCTTATGCTCTTTCTGTCTTCCATTTCTAGATTTAGTGAGGACTGGAGGGGTTTTTATCTCACAGTCCTCTCTTATTCCAGAGGGAATCTCATCATGGGAATAGCATGGCAGGCCATTGTGCTTTATTGTGCAAGGAGTGGCAGCAGAGAGGCACAGGGGCCCTCAGAGATGCCTGGATGTTTTCCATATTAAACTGGAGAGAAAAATACTTAAGCTCTTGCTGGTGAAATGAGTAATTTTTAATATCAAAATGACAGTTCAAGTAGATAATCATGAAAGCTGTGACATACCCTTGTCTGTTGGTCTGAGATTTTATCCCAGCAGCCTTATCTCTTCTGCCTTCGATTTTCTCATTTTCACTTTAACCCACCTACACATTCCTCTAATCATTTCCCATCCTCTTTTTTTTTCCCAAGCCCCACCCTTCTGCCTGTGGCCCTCTCACTAATTCCCCATCCTCTAACGCCTCTTTTATTCTGCCTCACTTCCTACGGAGAGAAAACGTCTGTGAGCATTTACATTCACATTAAAGTGAGCATACGACGCGAGGGGAAATATAGAACGCTCCAGTCCTTCAATGAGCCATAAGACGTGGTGATAAAAACAACTTTTTCCTGTTGTTGTGCGCTTTTTTCCCCCATGTGAAGTGGGAAGAAAAAGCAGTAGTTGAAGTTCAGATTAGTCTTCAGGGAGTCCCACCTATTGGGACTGTTAACCTTTAGCCATTCAGCCATAAAGCAAGAGAGTTCCATTAAAATACATAATGCATGAAGTGCAGAGATTGCATGCCATTGATCAGCACTTGAATAAATTGAGTTGAAATCCTATTAACATACCCAGGTACACATAAAGTGAGATGAATAAAGTGCGCTGTATCACCTGCACAATTATCCGCCATCAGCCACTGTTTAATGACTGCAGAGGTGGCCAAGGAAACTGAAGGTGATTTAAAAATTAATAATGATGAATTAAAAATAATAAGTGTGATTTTTGATCATTTCCACGTAAGTTATCGTTTGTTTATGTTTCTGCTGACTTTCAGGTTGCATTTTACATTTCTTTAATCCTCTCGTGATCTCTTTTTAGTTTAGTTTTTTTACTCTGAAGGGTCACACTTACCTTGTGTGTGCTTTCACAATTTTTTTTTTTTTTGTGTGTGTAGTTTAAGGAAATTATGGTGTGAAGGGACATATCCTAAGGGAGCAAGAGCTACACAAGGAAGAGTAGTTGCCTTTTTTCTTTTAGGTATCATTTAACAATAAAAATAGCAGAGACTGTGATTAATTGGCATGACATCTCAAAAACTGTAAAGAAAATATTCGAAACACTAAAAGTGAAAGTCTGTATCTCGTTTTCTTTTAGTTCTCACTAAAGTTAGGTTATTTTATTATTCTTTTGCAATGTTAGAATGGTAAGCACTTTAATATTCAACCTCCTGATAATTGAAAGTTATGGTAAATAAAAAAATATATATAATTTTTCTAATATTTTATCAGTTAAAGTTACCAGAAAAAATGATTAAACTGGGAGAGCACCGAGAAGACTGCGGGGAATACTTAATCTGGAATAAATGTTTATCACTTTCCTTCCACAAAAAGTCCGTTCAGTGAGTACTATCTCTCCAACTGGCATGTTATTGCAGGTTAGAAAAATCACCTCATAAAACTGCCCAGGTTTCTGGTAACTAAACTTAATATGGCCCAATTTAACTCTTTTCCAATCACCATAGGAGGAATTTTGTGACTTTGTTATGGAATCAAACCAACAAGTAGCACCAGTTTCAACCTGATCATCCTGTCACCATTTTTTATTTTACATCGAACAAAATGTGGTTTTTCCTGTGCAGATTAAGTTACACTGGAGACGGTATCAGGGGGCTACTTTTTTCCTCTTTTCATCTCTGCTTCAGAAGAATTTGTTAGCTTTATTGTTGTTGATTAGACAATGTGTGTTGGCCCATGGCTGTGTGTGAAAAGTTGCTATGAGACATACATATGCGCTGTTCAGCTCGGTGGGTTGTGCTCTCCAAGGCGCCATTGAGTCAAAGCGACAGGCTGCTTCAAATGTGGTAACGAAGATGTGTCCCTCCCCCTCCAGCAGTCACACGCTTTGGAGCGTGTCCCCATGCACACCCTCTAAACACAACTCTTGGCTCCGCCCGTTGACAGGTAGCTTCAGCTTCTTTAAATACGTGCCACGTTGTATGAGTGAAATGCTATTTATTTCTTTTTATTTATGATTTTCTTTTCCTTACCTTATATGGTCCCTTTTGTCTCCAGATTAGAGCAATTAATTCAGCATATGGGTTTACAGATTAGGTGCTGCGGCTCTGTCATTCGACCCCATGCAGACTGGGAGATGACCCAAATTACACCATATTTCCTCTCACCAAAAGCCCACCTCCCCCTCTTCCTTCTTACTTCCCCTCTTCGCCATCGTAAGCCCTCATCCCTCCCTCCTTTTCTCATCTTCCGGTGCCATGCCAGCCTCCCTACAACAATGCCAGAGAATGCCTGCCAATGGTTAGCAGCTCCTTAATGAAATAGTAATTGTGACTGTGACTCGCATGCCTCGCTTGCTTTCCTGTCCTGTCCTGTTTTATCGCGCCGCACAGACAGGAGTCTACTGAGTTCCAACTCTGTAATTTCATTAATGCTCAGTGTTGCACCTCTGCGTATAGTTTGTTTTCATTACAGCTTTACATTAGGCATGATTGCTTTACTAAGTCCTCTGCCTCATTACTCAAGGTCCTGATATTTTAAGAAATGCTGTGGATATTAGGTCCAGCGCATGTGCCAGCAAGCTGCTTTTGCTGTTGTTGAACTCTCCCGAAGTCCATTGATCTCACTTAAATAAATAGGATAAAAATAGACGTAAGTCTAGAATTTTTGTTTTGCTGGCGTAGAGACAGTTCAGAAAGCCTCAAGCGGGTGGATTGTTTAAAATCTATCACACAGATCTGAATGTATCATTTATTCATCGCTGGGAGTCTATTAAAAGCATGCAATTGTATGCTCCATTACTGAACACAAGGGCCTAGACTGCTGACCAAGCCCATCTAATGAAAATAAATGTACTTCTTGCAGCCTGAAGAAAAGAAACACTAGAGCGAACACTCCACTGTCATTCTGTATAAAGCATCTAGATCTAGATATACATCCATGGATCCTAATAAATTTAAATACCAATAAAAACTTAATTATCTTTAATGGCTCACGTTAAAGGGTAAAAAAAAAACTTTTTAGATAGAGTGATATATTTCAAGCATTTAATTAGTTAATTTTAATGATTAGGGTTCACAGCTAATGAAAACCTAAAATTGATTTTTTTTTAATATTACATATTAGGTATATTCCATAGGAAAAGATATGTTTTAATGCATAATTGTCCTCTTAGTCAGTCTTTCTAATCTTGCATGCAGAACTAACATCAGTTTTGCCTTTCGATCCTGTGAGCAATGGCAGAAAAATTAAGACGTATTTAGTGATTCCAAATTAGAGTATCTCCTCTGAGGGGTTTGATGAGAACACACCAGCTGCTGATGAATGCAATCCATCATCTTGTAGGTAGGAGTAATTTATGACAATTCGGTTTTAGTATCTCCGTCATGAGCTACGACAATTTCAGGTTTCAAGAGAGGCTTAGAAACAACAGGAAGCAAGAGACACAAATGCAGGTTTCACAGGGTGGCAGGTTTTGTGACTACGTACTGGAGCTTTATTTGTGGCCGTGACATAGATTGAAAATGCACCAGTCCCCATCTAAAGTGCCCCCTTTTTTTTGTTTTCCTGTTTCCTGCTTTTGTTTCTTCATTTCACCTTTTAGCCTTCCTACTACCGGCAAAACAAAAACATGTGGCAGTTCCTTTTTATCGAGGAAATTCAGAGATAAAACACAAATAAAGCTGGGTGTTTTGTTGGATGTTTCACCACTTTATTCCACGTTAGGATATGACAACTTCTTTGAAGTAGAAATCCCCCCATGGTGCTGCTGCTGTGTAACCCACGAAGCAAGTCTTCTGACTGGGCACCGAGGGAGCCGGCTGATCAGCCTCTCAACACAAATGTTTTGTTTTTGTTGTTGGTGTCACATTTCTGTCAGGTGTGGCAGCTCATCAAGCTGAAGTAATGAGGCCACGTTCTACGAAAGTCGACAAGGTTTGTTAGATATTTATGTGACCATACGCGTTTTTCTTTTGTCGCAAAGTTTCTTGTAAAAATCTCAGCTTTTCCTTTTTTTTTTTTTTTTTTTTTTTTTCTTAAGCCATTTCTTACCACTAAACTGGCTTGCAATGATTACTAAAAGCAGCAAGAAAATGAATCCTGGCAGAAAATATCTGCAAATGTTTATGCAGATGCTGGAAGCCATAATTTTAAGAATCTACTTCATAAGTGGGCGAATTAATTTAATTGAGGCAAAATCTGCTGTGTGACATGGCAAAGAGAGGTGGGTGGGAGGTTTTAGCAACCAAAGAAATTAAATGATTATCCTTTGGGTTTTAGGTGTATTAATCTCCAGTTATTAATATTAAATAATACTTTATTTTGAATTGCATATATTTAAACATAATATCACTCCTACTGTTGTTGTTTTGACTTACGGTGAAGTGCGTCTTAGAAGTTCATAGATGATCAGCATATCCATAAACACAACTAATTGTTAAGCTTTACTGGTCCATTTAAGCTTTCCTTTTCAGCATGAAATAATAACAAGGCAAACGACTATAGTGAATTTTAAAAACAAGAGTTTTGAGCACAAAAATAATCTGCTGTGTATGCCAGTGAATAATGTATCTAAGCTTCTTACTGGCAATGTAGGGTGATAAGCAGTGAAATGAGTAAAACTTGCTGTCTTAAAGTGTGTAACTCAAACGGCATGAGCCAAGCAGCAGATTTGTTTGAGTGCACCAAAAACTAAGTGCATGTTTTAGATAAACTCTTTGTACGCTGTCTGCACAGACAACAGCTTGACAGTTGGTTTCAAAGACCGTCTGAGCACCTGAAGGTGTTCAAGGAAGGAGAGGAACACAAAAGTTGTTCAGCCATGCGCATCACATTGTTCTTGTTCTTATTAATCCCCAGTGTATATCTCTCAAAGCAGACTTTAGCTTGCGCCTTCTAGCTTGCACGAAAGCCAACACTGACTGGTTGTGTCATCTAGAGGAACATGGTCTCCTTGCAAATGATAGTCAATAACACCTTGAATGCAAATAGGTGTAGATGAGGTCTAACACTTTTTTTTTTTTTTTTTCCGTAGCAGGGAATTGACATCAGGTTACATTTAGAGAAAAGGTGGCGCGGTTGCTAAAAAATCCTGCTCCAGTACAATAATAAACCAGAGCACTCTAATCTGTACTCTCATATGTATGTAATGTCGTAATAACTAGCCAAATTGATTAAACAACCACCCACCCCCACCTTTCTGTAATGACATTTCTATGTGCCTCACCTACAGTTTCAGTAACGGTCCATTCGAATCGGATTTCCTTCATTTTGGTCCACATGTCACATAAAAACTTAATTAACTCCCCTTCCACCATCTTGAGGAATGCAGTGTGATTAGAATGCCAATGACATGAGGAGCTGCAGTGAAAGCTTTGCAGAAGCGCAATGTGCTAAAATCACGCTAATTTAAATAATTGATATCACACATGGTGCGTTTAAATAAATATTTAAATAAATAAATAACACCTCTGGTTCATAGCTTGAGTTTCTCATTAGCAGGCAAACTGTGCCGCTCCGATCTCAGGAATGAAAGTTGAGTGAAGCAATTGGAATAATTACAGAAGCGAGAGAGTGTGTGTGTGTGTGTGCGTGTGTGTGTGCGTGCCTGCATCAGGGAGGGCATTGGGTCCTCACGGAAGGCAATGAGGAAGGAGGTGCTGGAGGTCTACAGGTGCGTCTGATTGAGGATAATCTGGGTGTCCCTCCCCTTTTTTTTTTTTTTATTTCTGCAACAAGCTCTGCTTCTCCTGGATGCCTTGGGCTCCGGCGGCTGCCTGGCGTAATGAGCTCCACAGCCACACAGTGGAAGATGCCCTGCAGGACAGTCCCTACAGAGCCATAATGAGCACTCCAGTGTACCAATTCATGTTCCCCACCAAGGGGCCCCAAAGCCTGCCTTCCATCAGACATGGGTGGGCACGGTTTGTTCGCCAAACCCTCCACAGCCACCATCCACTTCAGCTCCCTTTCTGGGGTAATGGCATCTCTTCTGGATTCAGCATGATGTCCCTACGTGTGCAGTAGGAGGGATGGCCCAGAGCCTCTGCTTGGCATCAATCACTACATCTGGAGAGAGGTGTAAGGCAAAGGGGGCGATTGGGACCCGAGCTGCTGAGAAAGCGAGGAAGCACAGGACACCGGGATGTAGTGCTGGGTGAAGAGTGAGGACAGCTCAAGTTGCTGGGGATGAGAAAAGGTAAATGATGATAGAGGGATGGTGAGAGTGAGATAACTGACAGGTTGAGTGAATGCAAGAGTGCGAGCAAAAGATAAATTGTACAATGAGGGAGCTGCACAGTTACAGTAGACGGGAGAAAGAGGTGTGGAGGGAAACAGAGATGACTATCTGGGTTTAATGAGATCTATGGAGGGGGAAGGAGTGGGTGGAAAGGGGGAGGGGAGAGAGAGAGTCAGAGTCCAAGGTAAGAGGGAAGAAGTGAAAGAAGCTGGGGATTGAAAGCAAAAGAGTAAGAGAGGACCTTTTTTCTAAAAAGCAGCCCCTTGGTTGGTACTGGGGTGGATCTATGTGTTTAACTGCACTGCTGAGCTTTTGCTCTCTTAAACAACTGGGAGGTGGGTGAGAGGAGCGCTGGGCCAGACCATAGAGAAACACTTTGAAGCTCTCTCATGCTGTGAGAAACTCTATTGGATTCAGAAAGACTGCTTTTCAAATAGAAAAAAAGTACAAACTGAGAGACAACAGAATTCAAAAGTAATAACTTTGACTTAAGCACGGATGTGTTTCTTTTTTTTTCTTTTTCTTTTTGCAGTGAGTGCTAAGGATCAATATAATTAACATGTTTCACATGTTTCTGTGCAGATAGTGAGATGGCAATCGTGACGTGGTGCTACAGCATTCATTAGGATTAATCACCATCATTAATTGTGGTCATGAAGAGTTTTCTTGGCTAGGACAGATTCAATCTTTTTATCAAGTTTGCTTTAGAAAACATCATGCTTGCCAGTATTTTATTTTTTCTGGATGCATCTCTCAGTGTGAATGTGTGTGTGGGTGTGCGTGTGTGTGTGTGCGTGTGTGTGTGAGTGTGTGTGTGTTCTTAGACTCTTGTGAAGTCCAGGGGTAAAAAAAAAGAAAAAAAAAGGCACCCATCATTTTTCATCTGTGCTGCATTTATTCTACAGTAGAAGAGCAACAGCTGGTGCAACCAAGGTTTTCTTTATTTGTTTTCTCAGTCCATCCAACAAATATTGTAAACTCTACTTTCAAACTTTAAAAAATTGCACATCTTCAATTCAAACCCACAGCATTCTAAAAGAATATATTACCATTTTCTGAAGAAATACACTTAGGAGCAGAGTCAGTGCGCAACACTATACACAGATGCAGAACAGATACAGAAGAATAAGAAACTTTTTTTCACTACACTCCTTACATATGTATCAGACAGGATTAGCATGGTGGAATGAATTGGATGCCGTCCCATTGTAAATGCAGTGTTTCTTTTTTTTTTAAGTAACTTTGCATTGCTTTTCTTCTTGAATAAAATTCATGTTGAGCAAAAAAAATGTCTTCGCAGGAAATGTCTCCATCTGGGAATAAGGATTATGTTATTGTTATTATCTTGTGAAGGATTAAGGAATTGTCTCAATTTGTCCCAGTGAGTTGTGTTGTGCTGCAGAAACAAGAAAATCAGCAGAGTGCAACAATGTATTGTGATGAAAAAAAAACATACACCTTCACTATAAAATAAGTGTTTTAAGAAATGCACACATCAACATTGTTCTCAGTTGTTATATTTCGAATGGGGTTACTGACATAAAATTCACGCCAGAGGTCAGAACAACTAAATTAGAAGTCAAAACAATTTAAGCATTGAGTGAAGTTGTGGGAGCTAAAATGGAATGACACAGGGCAAAAGTACTGAACAGGCTCAGGGTGATAGAGACAACTTGAAGATGTCTCCTGCTTGGAGAAACCCATCTCCTAAAATGCTCATGTGATTTTGATGCATATCCACACAAATGGTTTTCAAATCTTCGGTTCTTTCCATAGTGATTCAATATCGTCCTACTTAAAAATGTATTTACATTTCATCTTCAGATTCTTGAGAAGAATCATCAATGAAGTACTGGAAGTCTGAGTCTATTATGTTTAGTCTTCCAGCACCTGATATCACAATTTCCCCTCACCAAACTTTATATTTCGTATGTTTTCTGGTATGTCCAGAGCCTTCCCTTTATATCTGGATGCATGATACATCCAGATATAAAATTTAGACTCATCTGACCAGGTTTTTTCATAGTGTAATGGTTTCTCCAAGTACTCCATAGTTAACATTAAACAGGGTTTTTCAGCATGCTTTTTCTTCTGCAGTGGAGCCTTCAGTCAGTGGTCATAGAGAGCATAAGGGTTGAGTACAATATTTATTCTTTCCATGGAAAAACAGTCTTTGCCAATTTTAGTTCTTTCTGATTATGGTATTTATTACCAGAACATACATAGTGAAGTCAAATCAGAAGAAGAGGAGGAGAAAGAAAAAGAAAAGAAAAAAAAAGAAGAAAGAAAATAAATAAAGTGAAAAGACAAGGGAAAAAGATCAAGAAATAAAGTGAAAAGGGTTAAACTAGTTAAAATAATAACTTAAAAAGAAAAGGCATACACTAGCTATAAAGAATGGACAATGAGAAGAAAACATGGCGGGACAGTGCTTGTACTACACGGACCATAAAGATGGACGGACAGTGTCGGAAAAATTGGAAGCGGGAGATAAGATACCACAATGCAAATGTCACTTTTGAACAATGATCTGCTTATGTGGCGGGCCTGTGCGGTGCTGGATAAATCTACAAACAAGCAGAGAGGTAGCCGGTAAGACAGAGTCTGTTTTATTGTGAGATCTCACTGCTGGATTACTACATTCTGGATTAGCTTTAGCCTAGCCACCGGCTCATTATCACCGGCTTTATCTCAATTTAAATATCATATTGTAGTCGTGAAACATATTAATTGGTGATTTTGATGGTTGAGAAGATTGTTTTATTGTAATTTTTAACCAATGGATTTGAAAAAGTTAACAGTTAAATCATTTGTTAATTAAGCATTCAATAATTTAAATTGGGTAAAATAATAACCTGAAAATATCAAAAAGTAAACATTTGAAATGTAAAATAATAACCTGAAATGTACAATTTAAGTTAAAGAACTTAAGTTAGTTATTTGTTCCATTTAACTTTTTAACCACTTTATGGGTTGAGTGATTTGCTTAGTATTATTTTAGTGGTTTGCTTAGTCTTCAGAGAAATATTAATTTAAGCAAACTTAAATAATACAGGTATTTATTTTTTCTTCTTTTGGTGTTGTTGAAAGATTTTTACCTGCTTCTGGACCAACTGTAAGATAAATGTCTTGACAGGATAAATGGATAAATACTGGAGGATAAATGACCCCCCCACTGCCCCTAAAACAAAACAAAACAAAACAAACAAACAAACAAACAAAAAAGCTGCTTAGCTCTTTGAGTGGAATCCAGTTGATACAAATTCTGCGTAGATGTACCCATCTGCACACAAATTAAAGGAAACGGCACAAATTAAAGGACAACTTGACAGAAATCTTGCAGAGAGTAGATGGCTGTACTCATGGCTAAAGTATGTTCTTTCTATTTACACATTATAACTCTCTTTGCTAATTAAAACATTCAAAAAAGGTCAGTATTATGGAATATCAACTTTCCTGAGCTTCACCTCATGTTTTAATGTTACTTTCTCATCAAAAACCACTGATAGGAAGCAATTTTATCTTAAAACAATTTATGCCTCATGACGTATTACGTAGATCTGTCAGCATATGGAGTGCTTTTCTTTTCTGTCAGTACTCTTATTAGGAATATATAGAAAAAAACAATGATAACGTTGTTTTTTTCCTCTCCGTATCTGCTTGTGTGAGTGTCTTTTAGAGGTGCGAGATAAACATTTGCAACATTTTTACTGTACACACCGACGATAATGTACAGTTTTTAAAATAGTTTTGAAGTCTGTATAAGATTAGTTTCTACATAATGTGATTCATTGCTTGTTTTTGCCTGTGTCACTCAGCTTCAGAGCTGGATAAACAGACAGGACACCATAATAGAGTACTGCCCACAGGCACAATTGACCTTTGGGGTTCTGATCTCTTAATGCGTTTCTCTGGGTTGGTGCTGATAAAATCCTCCTCTGCCTTCGTCCAAATCTATAAAGCTCGCTCCGAAGATGTTGGTAATGCAGAGTGGGAGACACAAATATCCTACTCATTCATTGGTCATAACCTCTGTCTCTGTCATCGATTACTCTAATAGGTGTTTAGCAGGCCTCGCATGTACCTTGGTTTGATAGCCCCTTGATGTTTCAGTATGTTTATTCGGAGGAAAAGGATTTGTCTGGAGGAGGCAGTAAGAAAATAAATGATGTTTTTTTTATTTATTTATTTAGGAAAATATCTGGAGGGAGTTTGGACTGGAATGTCTAATTAAACTGCTCCCTTGTAAAACAACACAGTTGCATGTATTCCTGACATTTTGCCCACTTGAAATAAAAGGAAAATACAGATTTTACAGTCCAACTCATCATATGGGCACTCCAATTAAGATGTGGACATGTGGATATAATCCATACATTCTAAAACAAGAAACTCCTTCTTCTCCTGTTTATTGGTATTGAGCAGTTGTGAGCATACAAGTCAAAAAATGACTGCTGCGTTTGCTTTTTCATTTATTTCTGCTGTCCCACCTTACCCTAATTTTCTGTAGTTTGTTATAGAAACAGCTTTTTTTCCCCACAATATTTCTTCAATATGACTGAATCTAATAAAAATACAATTGAATGTAGCACCAATAAGCTGTTTTTTTTTTTTTACTGTTTAAGCCAAACATTGTTATATTGATGAAATAACAGGGATGGTCCCTCTGTGTGTTTGCACAGTCTCTTTATCTCTAATTGTAAATGTGACCTCTGTGAATACAAAGATAAAACTGGCTGCCACATACATAATATACTCAGTGAGTTATAGTACCTCTCCTTTATATAATATTGCATGTGATATCCCTGCTTATTTTATATTTTCTACTGCATGCCTTGCGTCACTGATACCTCACTAGTTGTTACTGATTTGAAAAAAAAAAAAAAAAGTACAGGAGCCTGCACAGAGTAAAAAAAACGTGTGGGTCCAAATGAGTGGTCTAATACAAACCCCAGTTTGTATTAGACCACAGAGGGGGGAACAGTGTAACCACTTTAAGAAAATATGTCAGTCTTCCATGCTTTTATTTATTTATTTCAAACAGGTTTTTAAAAACAAGAAAACAAGGAATCAGTAGGACAAGAAAACACATGGATACATAGTCAAGAAGAAAGTAACTGGCTTACCACTACTTTTCTGTTTAAAAAGGAGGAGGAAGGAGCAAACACTTATTTAATCCTACCCCTTATCTCAAATGCTTGGATAATGATGCTCAAATTGATATGTGATTTGCAGCTTGTAATATCACACTAATTCCTAGTTGTTGTTTTTTTTTTCTGAGTCTTTACTAAATATTTATTGCAGATTACAAATTCCTTCAAATGTAGATTGTGATTTTTGAAACTTACTAAAAGTGAATGGGGGCGTTTCTCATATACAGTTTTTACATGGTCGATGTCAGTGGTTTAGACAGAGAGGCTTGGCCACTCACTTATTTATGCAACAGCCCCATTTTTTTGGTAGGGCAATTTAGACAAACGCATGTAAATGTTTTCACTGGCAGATTTAGGAGACTCTAATTGGGCTTGATTAGGTAAATTTCCTTAAAACATTGAAAGTCACGTTTTTCTATTAGTTTACAATTTCTGCTTTTAGTACATAACACAAAAATTATAAATCCGCTGGTGAGAATTGAGTCCATTCGAAATTAAATGGTGAATTGCGTCGACTGTAATTCAATCATTTTATTATTATCTTTTTCATTCATAGGTACTGCTCAAAATTACAATATCATAAAGTAATTCAATATTTTTCGTCACTCATTTCAGAAAGTGAATCTCATAAATTAAAAAAATCATAATAAACTGAAATATTCAGGGCTTTATTTTTGAGTTTGGTAACTATTGCTTACAGAAAATGAAAACCCATAAGTCTCAAGATTACATAATATCAGCTCTTTCAAAGCATAAATGTTATGTAATGACCATATCATGGCCTACACAGTCATGAGGAAGACTGATGTCCAGAAGAGTGACTGACATCAGGTAAACCAGGAAGGTAATTGCTAAAGCAGTTGTTATTTCTAAGAGTGCTGGCTCCAAGCTTAATCATAGAAAGTTGGTTGGATGGAGAAAAAAAAAATGTGATGGCAAAATGAGCACGAGCAACAGAGATAATCACACCCTTGTGAAGGTTGCTAAGAATAGTACATTTAATTAATTAGGAAAGCTCCACAAGGAGTGGACTGAGTCTGCAGTCATCTACCAAGAAGTTTAAGAGCACTTCATGCTGCTTTCTGACAAAAACCTCTTTGGAGATGGAGCACATTTTGTGTTCCAACAGGATCTGGCACCTGCCCACACTGTCAAAGATACCAAGAACTGGTTCAGTGACCATGGTTTTACTGTGCTTCTTTGATCAGTGGGCTTGCCTGACTGTATAGATTCTATATGGGGTATTGTCAAGAGGAAGATTAATGGTACGAGATGCAACAATGCAGATGACCTGAATGTGGCCCACTATCGGCCGCCTGGGCTTCCATTAGACTTTAGCAGAACCGCAGACTGAGCGTCTTCATACCATCATGCCACAGTGATGCAGTCACTGTGGAACGAATTCATGCAAAAGGAGCCCCAACCATGTTTTGACTGCATAGGAATGAACATAAATGTAGATTTTATTAAAATTTTTGTTGATTTTGTCTAATTTTTCTGAGACACTAGGTTTTGTGTTTTCATGATTTGTTAGCCATAATAATCAACCTTACGCAAACAAAGACTGGAAATGTTTCACTTTATGACTGACTCTACTTAAGGAGCTTCACTTTCTGAAACGAGTTACAGAAAATGTCAAACCTTTTCAAGATATTTGAGTTGCTTATGTTCTTATTTTCTCAGAGGTTTGTAAATGACACCTTGTACTTCCATGCTATTTTTTGATTAGATTTTATTTGTAGCTTGAATGAAAGTTTCTTCTAATTTATCTAATAAATGCTTGTTGTTTAATGAAAAAAAAAAGACTTGATATACATATACTGTGGCTTAATTTATATACATTATTCAGTAGAGATCTTGCAACTAAACTGAGTTAATTCGTAATTCAGAACCATCCTGCTTTAAAATTATACTCATATAAAACTTGGACTCATTCTCTCACTTATCTCCTGTATTAGCACTGCTTGTTTTCAACAGTTTTTTGGGGTTTTTTGTCAATGCTTGCTTTCCACTGAGGGTTCACCGCAACCAGTGAGATTATTGCTGCTTGCATAGCATCTCTGCCTCTGATAAATGTTTGTGTAGCTAAACCCCCAATCTGTCTACATGTCCTGGTTCATGTGTGGCCCTAACTCTCCTGACTGGGGTTTGGTTTGGGCCTCTCTCCCCCGCTTCTAGTGTGGAACAAATTCCTGGCACAGTCAGGACCACAGGGGAAATGGCACACAGCTGGTTTGATTGGACTCTGGCCTTAATCGCCCACGTCCCTGCCATCAGCGCACAAGGAGCAGTCGCAGACATGTTAACTGTGCCCGTACAAGGGAAACTGATTGAAGCTTTCTAGATTCATTCCCAATCAAAAACTGAATTGTGCTCAGACAGATAAAAGTCTGACGCTGCTTTGTGAGATGTGTGTCAATGTATGACAGGAAAGGTTTGGCTAGGCATTTAGTTAGCTGCTATAGGTTCCCGTTTACCACACAAAGTGAACAAGGCTTTTTTTTTTAGAGAGGGAGAGAAAGCTGATTGTTAGATGGATAATGGTAGATGGCAGTTTACTAATGAGAAAAAATGCACTTTTGTGGAAATTCTCTCATGCATGGTTAAACTGGTGGTATGCAAAAATAGTGTCGAGATGGAGCATCGCTCCTTAAAGGTGCAGGACCGCACAAAGGCTGATAGGGGCGCTGAGCACGTTTTGATTTGAATACCCTGGTGCATTTAAATCCATTACTCATCCACCACCATATTTCTCAAATATTTACAAAATGAGCATTATCTTTTAAATAGACTTGGAGAGTCAACAGTGAATTACCTAAATTAAATGGACTTTTTGAAGTGGTGTTTTGTTAGTTGATAGTTGTAAACAAATTGCAAAAGTGTTAATTTTCTGACTTGGTCATCTGCACTTGCAGTCATGTCCAGGACAGACAAGTTTGACTCATTTTGCTTGCATTCACAGACATTCTTAATAAATTTGAATGTATGTGCCAATAAGCCTTGTTTCTCAGAAATATCTTCTGAAAATTACCTTTAAGCAGGTGATAAACAAACCTGTTTGTTACCTGTAGTTTTTAAACAAAATAGTTTAGCAACTATTTTTTGTTTTTAAAAAGTTTTTTTTTTCCTGGTCTGGTGAAATACTTTAATTTCAAATTCCATGTGTTTAGCTGCAAGTGCAAAATTATCATAATTGACAGAAATAAACGTTTTCAAACATCCATCTGGACGTAATTAATCTATCTAATGTGCTTCACTTAGTGATAAAGTTCCTAAAATAAATGTGCTTTTCAATAAAATTCTAATTTATTAAATGGGTCTGTACATAAAAATGTCAGATATTTATCTAGATTTACTGCAGTTCTCTTTCACATGATGTGTGACTCCTGTTCACCCACAAGCAACTGACATGATTAAGCTACAGTACGACTATTAAATTATAACTCCACTAGCATAGCTAAAGATGAAAAACTAGGAAAGCTTCGCTGTGTACATATTGTACTCTTTCAATTTTAGAAAAAAAAAAGTCTCCACTGAATTAAAGTATTGTATTAATTAGTCTAAATAAATTTGACTAAAATATTTACATCTGCTATTTCAAAAAATACACAGGAAATGTACAATTTTCATCGTACTCATTAAAAAAAAACCTGCTGACAAAGCAGAAAAACAACAGCCAACAAATTCTGTTGTCTATATTGGGTGGAAATTCAAGGAGTCTTGGGGGAACCCCTGCTTGTGTGGAAACCCCAGACTACGGCTTAGTTTACTTGTGCTTTGGGCTGCCTCTGTAAACATAAATCAAATGTTCATCAGAACGAAAACACTTGTCCAGAATTGTACCATTTGGACAATGTGTGACTCGTCTGCGTTGCCATTATTTAGTTCACAATGTCATTCATTTTACTGTTGTTTTCAATTTCAACTCTTTTTGACTTCTTTATTGTGCAGGAGGAATTTGTCTTGTGATACAATAAATGTAGTATATGTTACGCTAGTCAAATTAGTTTTGGCCTGAGTCAAGCAAGTATGTTTATGTTGTGGTTGCCATGGTAGCAATGTCGTCAGCAGCTGTTTGCAGTTAATATGCGTCCTTAAAAAGGCCCAGGAATAGAAAATGTGCAGCGTTCACAACTTCAACCTAGCGGATCTTCTCGTCATCCTGAGTCAGATTGTAGAGATGAGGAAAGTGGCATTAGAAATCACCTTAAGTCCAGAAGTCTAAGGTATGAACATCTTAAAGATTTGTTGCTGAAGTAAAGACATCGTGTTGCTGCTTAGGCTTTCTGCTGACTTGGGGACACTGATTTCTTTAACTCCTTGGCCAAGCTGAGAGTTCTGACATAAAAAGTGAACAATTCAACCATTTGCTCATTCCTGAATGATTTCTAGAAAGGCTACAATTCTGATAGATTTTTTTTTGGTATAAGATATGCAGGTTATTGGCTCATTTACAAAGTGGCAGCTACTTTACCAGCTCTGTTTGCATAAAAATATACAGTAGAACATAAAAAGTGGATGGGAGGTCAAATTGGATTTTATATTAACCATGTAAAACTCTGCATAATTTTCTAAGTAGTTGGATAACTTTTTTAAATTTAATTCCACTATTTTAGATCATATTGTCAGTTTTTCAAACAGGTAATTAAATTAAAAGAACTTTGGGTGCTTTTCTTGCTGAGCCTACGCACCAAGTAATTTAACGTGATTGGATGTTGTTTAATTTATTAACAGGAAGTTTACCTGACCATGAGAGGCAATAACTCGCTGCTGATAAATTTTTTTTTTGAATATTCTTAATTCTCTGCTCAACCAACTAGAGAAAGAACTCCAGGAGTAAATTGAGCAACTTGATGATAAGCCTAACAGCAAAGCAGCATTCAGGCATTTGAATGAGGCCATTAACGGTTGCTTAAAACAAGAATAATGAAGTGGTGACGAGACATTTCCGTTTCCTTTTGCCTTTTAGAAGGCTGTGATGTAGGGGAAATTCTAACCTCTTAAGCACATTGGTGTGACAGTTACCCTTTAGGTCATCAGGGCAAAGTGAACATTGTAATTGTGAACCAGAAACGTAAGTCTTAGCCCCATTTGAGCATAACCGCATCTTTATACTTAAAGCTGCTTCTTACCCATCCATGCACAGATGTATTGAGAGAACACTCAAACGTACCCTCTTAATCTGTTTTGACACACGCATGCATTCTCATGCAAACATGCTATTGCAACACACAAACAAGCACAAATGTGGCGCACGCATGCACGAAAAGCAAATGTTCCCACAAAGTAGATGAGCTCCATTCTGTAACGAATCGAAAGCATCTGCAAAGCCAGTTCTTCTCAGGCCACGGAGGCGTGCGTCAGGCGGCGAAAGCGCCGGCTCGGTGTCCCAGGGTGGCTCGTGTAACACTTGGCCTACTCCCTTGCCACTGCCTGGATCAGAAAGGCCCACTGCTATCATCCCGGCGCTGGCAGCGGCGAGGCTGGTCTCTGAATGACAAATTGGTTAGAGAGAACGAGCAACGAGAGCAGGCCAAGAATCATACTTTGAAGAGAGAAATGCATTCCCGCTTTTCGACAAGCATGGCACATTATATGGTCAAGTGTACAAGTCTGACTCCCATCATGTGGACTGATCCAGATCCCAAAGACACTTAAAATGAGGCAAGGCTCTCTCGTCAAGACAATGCCAAAGTATTTATCTTAGAAAGTCACCCAAACTATGACAGGATTAGAACGCTTTTCATGAGGCAGTCTCTCGTCGCATGGCCTCAATTTGTGTCAAAACTGCTGTTCCACTCCAAAGTGTTTGAGAAATAATTATGTTGTCACACATATTTTATATATAGAACTTTTAATTTTCTAAATTGTCTTTTTTTTATTACTGTTTGAGGTTACAGAAAGAAAATAGTTTATTTAGGTTTTCTTTTTTTATATACTGATTATAGACTAAATACATATTTCATAAATGGTTTATGTGTTCAGAATGAACACATGAAAACATGAAACTGTCACTGTCAAAACGCATGCAAGAATTTAGTCTTATTGATCTTACACCTGGCATAAAGTCTCATTAAACTTGACAAAGTTTTGCCATCCATTTTCCTTTTTTTTTTATAGTCAAGACAGTCATTAATAATTTGAGAATTGATATTATCATTGTGACCAAAACAGCTTGTTGGGGGGGAATGTGTTCTCATGACAGCAAATCCAAACTTTTGAGCCACAACCCTAAAAGATATGTGTGGCACATAGAGGCGCTGTGCATCACCAAAAAGAATCCCGTGACTGCTGCGGTCGCAGCATTGGATGGGTCCGTGGTTTCATAAAGGCACATAAAACCAAGATATTTTTCACATGCTAGTCAGTTTAGACATAAAATATTTAGGTTTTTGCAGTTAACCTGATGATAAAGATGAATGTCATTTTGTAGCACTATTTGAGCGCATACACACTTCCAAATACAAATAAATAAAAAAATAAATATATTTGGAATGGCCAAACCAAGAATCAAAGCTAAATCTGACAGAAAATCTGTGAGGTAACCTAAAAAGGACTGTGGACAAATTATGCCATAAAAATTTAATAGATTTGGAAGAACCTTTGTAAGTCACAGAAAGAACACATCAATTCGTCTGAACTTCATATCCGGTTGATCAGATTAAATAAAATGGGTGTGTGAACTTTAAGATTTAATGCTGAAATTACATTAAAAAAAACCTCTTTATTATAAAAATAAAACATGTTACAACCTAGTTGTAGTTGTAGCACTTTGACAATTACTATTCTATGTTTTTTTTTAGTTCTTTTGTTGTGTGTGTGTATTGCATTTGCTTATTTTTTGCTGTTGAACTGTACAGGGTATATGTCATGTGAACAGTGGAGAGAGTTTAGAAATTATTTATTATGGTTTTTAGCTTTCAAAACATGAAACTTTAACAGTGAGGATGGAACACCACTGAGGGCCACTGCAGAACAATAAAAACCAGCCTCCCCTGACAAAATAAGACTCTGAGATTGTTTATGAGACATTAGGGAAACGGAAAGCTTTAATGAAGCACCAAATGCAGCAAATGACATACGCATACAGAATGTTTGATTATTATGTTGGGACACAAATGGCTTCTGCAATGTTGTTTGGTGTCTTTTCTAAAAGTATATAAAAAAAAATCTAAAGCAAGAACTCTAGCAGCATTCTATGGGCAATAAAAGTAGTACTAAGCTGCCTTGTAAAAAGAAAAAAAAAGAAAATCCCCCAAACAACCAAATCCTGCTCCAGTTAATCCAGACAGGCGCTGCATTTTAAAAACAATCTCCTGCACAAGAAAGAGGCTGTTTCTACAAAATAATAAAAAAATAATGTCCTGGTAAACAAAGAACAAAGTGGAATGGATGGTGACCATCTGCTTACTTTTGGAAGTGAACTGGATCTTATGGCACTTGGACAGTATGTAGAATCAGAATCGACTTTATGTACCAAATGTGTGCAAACAAACAAGGAATTTGTTCCAAAATTTTACACAAAACACTTGAAATGCTATGAAATATGTTGTGTTCTAAACACAACATATTTAAAGGCGTGTTTATTAATTCCACTGTTTTTCAGTAGAGCTTTAGCTCAAATGCAAACTCCCTCTGTTTTTGGGACTCCCCCCCTCAAACAGAATGGTTATGCCTCTTCTTTACCAACTCAGTCATGACATTGCACTGATGCAATGCAAGGTCTGCAGACTTGCCATGTCAGAAACACAGACACACACACACACACACACACACACGTGCATGCACGCAAGACACCGGATGTAAACCACACAAATTCCCTCTCTCAGCACCTCCAGAATTGGGTTTGAGGTTGCAGAGTATTTTACTTTTGTTGTCAAATTGCTTTGCAAATGAGGCCCACCCTGGCAGAATTTCAAAGCGTCTGTGCTATATGTGCAGCTTCCTTCAGGCACTGGTTTCTGAACCTTCATCATTCTGTATGCATATGCACAGTACTGCACTAAGCGCACATGGAAGACTAGATAAACATGCCAAGCTGGGAGGAAGATGGAAGCCGGCATGCTTATGTCTTGTCAAGCCTGTCTGTGTGTTGACTTTGTGTTCCCCAGCATGACTGACATGGTCTATCTAATAACATGGCAGGTAGACAGTATGAAAGCCTTGTAGGGATCTACCCATTAAAATGATATTCAATCATTTTTTGATGGGCTTCTTTTTTTTTTTTTTTTTCCATCGCCTGAAACCACGCCTTGTAATGATGCAAGGTCCAAGCACCATTCACACTGAAATGTTGCATTGCTTGGAGACTCATCAAAATAATTGTTGTGATATGTTCAATTCTTGCCTTGGCAGTGACAGTAATGTGAGATGATTGTGTGATGAGGAACATTTTTGTTTCATGTTGACTTCATTTTTGCTATACGTCTTCCTGCTCCATGGTCATATGTTTCTATAATGGGCTCGTCTTTGTGATGCAAGTATTGGACACAAAGATGCTGCTTTGATTGCAAGTCCCATTCAGCCTCTAAATAATAATAGTGCTTGAACTTAAATATTGCAATGTAGCTCCAGGCTACTGTTAATGAACAACAGCAGGGTACAGTTTGAGCTGCAGTGGGGATTAAAGAAATCCAAACCTAACTTTGTCTTTCAAAGGCAAATAATAAACAGTGGGGTCACTTTCTTTAAACCCCAAGCGACTGTGTCATTATCCTTGGAGAAGAGAGGCATAATGTCTTCCATCTGAGTTTAGAAATCTGTGCAGGTTTCAAAACCTACAGAGCTTTAGAAACAACCTTATGTTTTAATAAACGTATTACAGTGATAAATACTCATGACATCCAACTTCATCACCTTGTGTTCTCGCCCCACCTAACCCATGTAAGCTTTTATTATAGTGTTAAAAAAAACGCATTCAAAAGATGTATGTGTATTACAGTTTTTACATTCTGCATTTTCACTGCCTGTCGAGAACTATCCTCAAATTGCAGAGAATAAGCAAGCCAGCAGAAATCCATTGAGAGGGATGGAGACAGAAGGGGCACGAGAAAGGGAATATATTTGGAGCTATGTTCTGTAGATCAAAAACATGGCAGTCACATGATCAAAGGCATTTGATAATCCTTGAACTACATTGCTCCTTTAATCCTAGTCAAAGAACTGTATTTTATTGGTCGGGGTGAAGAAGGGGGTAGGGTGGGATGCAGTGTTGGGGTAGCAAATGGAGCTAGAAAAGAAATAACTAACTGATAGGAATACAGTTTACTGAATGCCGTGCTGCACTTTAGCACAGGCTGGGCAAGATCACAGCATAAAGCCTCCTTGTATGACCACAAAATGGAGGCAGAGTCGTTGGGGGTGATGAGCACAAATGTGCCACGAGTCCCTGTCCACTCAGCTCTGAATGGTGCTTTTGTTTCTCTTCCGTGAGGCTTCTTGGGGAAGCCATGAATGTGACTACACTGTTGTATATTACATCTGCCACATGAACCGGTGTTGGGGTTGTACATCAGCCTCCGCAATTATTGCCAACCCTGGTGAGGATGCCTGCCGGAGCCCCAAAATAAATAAGTGCAATAGAGACTTGGTGGCCCCCAAGATGAAAATCTTTTCTGCAGTCCTTTTACTGAGAGTTTTGTGAATTTTATATCTCTTCTATTTTCCTACTCATAATGGTGAGGAAAAACTTCCAGTAGATCCCTATTGTGTCTCACGGTTAAAGTTGTTTAGAAACTTTACAAATATTGTTCTATCACCATTGGCACATACCTACCTCATACTTAAATGACTTATTTTGTTGTCTTTTCAACTTTTAAGTATTGGCTACAAGAAAGAGGCACCCGTTTCACCATATTTATAACTTACAAAAAAAAACAAAAAAAAAACAGACATAGGCTAATGAACTTTTCCACATTTTGTAATGTTACGAACCCGAACACATGTATTGCTCTTACTCATCTTGAGGTATTTGGTAAAGAAAAATTGGCAAACGTTTACATCTCTGATTGTGCAAAGATGCAACAGACCTGCCCTAAAAGTCCGTCCATCCATCCACTATTAAACACTTTTGTCCCTGGTGGGGTTGGGAGTGGAGCTGGTGTCCATCACCCCAAAAGTCTTGAAGCTGAAATGCAATACACATTCTGCAATGTCTTGAGTCATAGAAGCTGAAAACAAATGCAAGCCGCACTTTTTAGATCTATATCACAATTAAAATTATTAAAATTAAATCACTTGTCACTGTTTTCCATTGAACAATTAAGCTGTGCTTAGTGTTGGTCTACCACAAATCCCAATGAAATAAATCAGATTGTAGTTGTAATATGAAAAAAAAAAAAAGTTGTGTGAATATATTCATTCAGGAAAATATCAGAGTTGCCAATAATAGTGATCTAAGTGATTTTTTTGTAAATAAAAATGGGAGTTTCTTTCCCCACTGAAAAGAACTTCATTTTTTTTCTCCTAATATCTTCAGAGAGAGAATTTGACACGGCAATAAAAGGTTCATTCTGTTATGCTTTTGGCACTTCAATACCAGCTGTGTCAATAAGTGTGCAAGGTGTTGTATGTCCCCTGTTTTGCAGCACAGGTAATTAAGACTGCTTATGAGTTGTAGGAGCCTGTGATGGAAGGTATCGGGTTGAAGAGAAAAAAATGTTTTGAGGAAGAGCAAAATCATTTTTACTAAATCAGCATGTCTCCACGAAGTCAGACGAAGAAACCTCGTATTTCAGTTATCGTTCCATTTCCTCAGAAAATTATTTCTGTTATATATCATAGAATTGTGCTCTCTGGGCCTCATCAAATTACAATAACCACCCGCAGCACTCTGAAAATACAAAAACATCAATATGCGGCGTAATCAAATGCCCTCTGTTGCAAGCTCTGTCAATGTTGTTTCTTTATCAGATACAAAATGTCCCTGACCAAAGTTGAAAAGGGACAGCTGTTTTTTGTGTTTTGTGCTCTCACTTTGGTTTTCTCCTCTGAATGTGCCATTCTCCATATCTCTCATAAATCTGAGGATGAGCCATTAGCTGTTTCTCACAAAAGCTGCGTGGTTTCCCACTGATGAAATACTAATGATTAATAATTAGTGTCTGCAGGAGTGGGATTCAGTAGGACTGGGTGACATAAAAAGTGACATTTTGCTCAGCTTGGAGAATAAAATGAGAATAGAATCTTTAAAATAAAACAACTTTCACTGCAGCTAAAGATTGGATATTTGTATGTACAAACAAAAGATTTTAAATTATCTCTGGCTGGCATCAGGGATTCTTATTTAAATGAACAAAAGTCCATTCTGACTTTAGAAACACATTTTATACATGTCAGTCTTTATTTCACAACATTATTTGTGCTTTTTAATGAAAGCAATGACTTAAAAATCTGCCTATTACTTGTTTTTAATTAAAAAGAAAATTCAACTGAATAAAGTTTTTTTTTCTGTGTTAACAGAAAATACAATATATCTTAAGTTATTTACAAGCTATAGTGCAATAAGTTCTGTGAGGCTGTTCTTTTTCATTTCTAACTTACTGATTAACCTTCAGTTGAAAAGGGCCAAATTTTCTGTGTTGAAAAAGCCTGGGTCACTTCATAATTAATATGGAAAAAAAAAAATCACTTTCTTTTCCATTTTCGCTTGCGTAAGAATATAGCCACAAATTTAAAATTCATTATTTTGTAAGCAAAGTTTGGAGCCAAGGTCGAGTGATTCCCTCAAATCTCTGCGCAAAAACCAGAAAAAAAGAACATTGAGAAAACAAACAAAAGCCACTTTTTGCTCATATTCCAAAAGATGAAGAAGAAAAAAAAAACGTGTATTTGCCTGTCGTCGTTAAGATATCATGTCTATATTACATCCTCAATCTGTAGGGAAAATTTTGTCTGCTAATTCTACCGTCACAGAAAGACCCATTTAGTCATTTATATTTTATACCATGGTGTTTACGCTACGCTGAAAGCCTGCTTGTTTTTCTTTTTCTTTTTTTCCCCCCCCTCTTCCTTCGGCTGCTGCGGCCAGTGAGGTGTTCTCCTCCTACGCGGCAATGAAATATAGATGTTAAGAGTCTGGAGAGCTGAGTGTCTCATCTGTCCTGGTGATACCATAAGGCAACCATTAATAGTGTCACAGCGCATCAGACATACCACAGGCACATAATTGGATATGAGGACATAACTGAAAGCACCTGCTTGGAAATCAACAGGGCCTTCCCAGGGGGTAGACCCTTAGTAGATTCCAAAAGACATTTTCCGAGCCCATCCACTTTCCTGCTGGGTTTGGCCTCACCCACTGCTCTTTTCATTTCTCACCCAGGTCAGTTTAAGAAGGCTTGTTGTTTACTCTTTTTTTTTTTTTTTTTTTTTCCTGCAGTTGCTTTGTGAGTATGCAAATACTTTGGATCTCTGCATAATCACAAGCAGCAGGACCATCTGTTGTTGCCTTGTTGTCGTACCTTGTGTGTACTTTTTAATGGTGTTTTCTTGTGTCTGAGTGATGTATTGGTGTATTAACAATGTGATGATCATTTAACCTCAAAAAGTGCTATCAGGCGCCTGTGCAAAAGTCCTGAACATATGCTCAGTGAAATCTTCTGACAAAGACGGATTTATAATCCCTGTGGAGAGATAGAAATATGGGCAAAAGCATGGGATTTATAATCAGGATAGCAAAATGGTCAAGGAGAGGAAACTAGTGCTTGGGCAAAACACCAACCTCCATGATAATCACGCATTGGTGCATCTTAATAAATTAAAAATATCCCAGAAAGTGGATTTATTTAGGTAATTCAGTAAAAAAAAAAAGTGAAACTCATGGATTACAAAAATGCATTTGCAAGAAGTGACATATTTGAAGCATTTATTTCTGTTAATTGTGATATTTCTTGATTGAAGCTAATGAAAACCCACAATTATTCTTCTCATAAATGTAGAATATTACAAAACGCCAATTAAAAAAGCCCCTTTGAATACAAAAAAAAAAAAAAAACAAACAAAAAAAGTATTTTATGGCCTGGTTACTTAAGCAGGTCATAAAATGGAGTTTATATGTCATGTAAATTAAGTTTGGATTATAAAAGAGGCTGGCAATTCAGTGCTGTACCCAACATTGGAAAGTTTAGTGAAAGGTAAAACTCTGATAGAAAAAGGTGCACATACAACAGCAGCCTTCAAAAAAATGAAGGCTGCAAACACATGAAATCCAAACACATGACTGTTTGTTTGATTCAAAAATTATCCCCGTCCGACACACTTTATGATGTATTGTCAAGAGTGTGACGAGGTATCAGACCCAACAGAAGAGCTGAGTTCTGTTGTTCTTGTAAACTAGGGTTCCTTGATGCCTCAGCTGTGCAACAAGCTGAATACCTTCATGCCAACTACAGTATCTCCTGCAAAAACAACCACAACCCATCAAAGATTGAGAGCATGTACTACACAATACTTGCATACGTGCAAGTTACTACTACAATATTACTATTAAAATAACATGCAAATTGCAGTAGTCATGCAAATGACCATTTTCTGAAAAAACTGGAATTTGCTTTTACATTAGCTGAAAGTCAGAGGTAACAAAATTAACAGAACAGAGCATTACGTGTACGAATTTAAGTTTTTGAATTGAATTACTGATTTAATTAACTTTTCGTAGACATTATAAATTTGAAAACCTGCATGTCACTCATTTGTGAGACGCTGTGGATGAAAACTGTCTGCGAAATGCTACATGAATCGCCTCACTCCCTACTAAGTGAGGCACAGAGAGATGGGGCTCCTGAAACATTTAAAATGTGACGATCAACAAAAGCTGCTGCTTCTGGATTAGTGGGTGGCAGAGAGTGGAAGTGGAGAGCCACTTAACCCCCATGAAAAAATATAACAAAAACGCTAAACAGCAAGCACCAGGACATAAGCTGCAACTTCTGTCACTAAAGATTTGCCTGGAGATGCACTCTACACGTCCCTGATAATGTGTTTTTCTTGTAGAACCCCGGCCAGACGCCAGAGAAGTCTTTCAACTCTCCACCACCCATTTGTCCTCATAAGGTAAGCTCCTGCTTCATATAAGTCAAGGGATAAAACATAATTCTGTAAAATAATGGCAGATATTTTAGGATGTTCTTAAGTTACAATTGATATCTCTATTTTGTTTTTCTTTTTTTTTTTCTGGAAAGGCTACTCTTTAGTTTTTGCCGACCTTGTGTTTTTTTTTTGTTTTTTTTTTCACAAGTCTGATCAAAGCCTCAATGAGTGTATTACTATTTTTGAAATTATGTATAAATTCTAACTTTTTACTAGAGATTCTAGCAGAAGCTGCTTTTATTTCAAACCAACAATTTCATTTTTGGCTCTTCCTTTGAGCATTCTGTTAATCATTCAAGACCTATTTAACATGAGGCGAGAAGGGCAGAATTATTCAATGCTAATTAGTAGTTATCAGGCACAGTCAAAGTCATTATTTCCCTCTGATAGTCTCAAGTCATCTCAGTGCAGTAAAGTTACTCTCCCTTTCAACCTTTCCTCTCGGTGCGTGCTTCTTGCAAATGTGATAGGGTGCTATACAGTGAAGTTCGCACAATTTTACCTCACTTAGCACCAAACACATCAAAAATGCCTACGTCCTTTTCTGGATGAATGGCTGTTATGGTGGAGAGTGGCTCATTGCGAAAGTGGACCTTGGTAAAAGGAGTCCAGTGGATGGAGGCTGTCTGACAGCCTGTCATCAACTGTTCAAAGCCTAGCACTGCTCTACATCCCTAATGCACAACCAGCTGTCTAAAATGACTCTCGGTGCATTCATATCCAAAGATAGTTGTTAGACAGTAAATAATAACAAACCAATGTGTTTCTCCTCCCATTCCGTTGATGAGAAATCTAATGGAAAGCAATTTACTTTGTCGTTTGTATGCCAGTGCCAAAATAACACGTCTGGTCCTCAACCCCATGGCCTGAACTTTGAACGTGGTTCCCTCTCAATTTGCCAGATTCTTTCATCGTGTCAAATGTCTGATATGCGTTAGGTGTCCGAAGCAGTAAAAAATACTTCTAATCACGCGTTGAGTTGTTTTTGCCCAAGTGTGTTTTACTTTTTTTTCTAATTTTTTTTTTTTTTTTTTTGCCTGTTCTTGTTTTAGTAAAAGCTAAACAGATGAAGAAAAGGACATTATGGCCCTCCAAAAACTGCTGCGTAATAGACAGTAGTTTGGGTTTTTGCTATTTTACTCCTGGATCAAATATGGACAGATCCAGGCCTCAGTTGATGTAACACTGAAGGTTCAGGTTACTGGTTTGGTTTTTAACCAGAAGATGGGTCAAAGCGACAAAAGTTTAACAATGAGGCTAACAAAAATGTCTTGAAAAGAAAAGCCAGTAATAAAGACAGTTTTCAAAACAAAAGTTTTACTCAACATATAAGAAGAGTCATGGTGGGACTCAAACGTTTTTAACCTAACACAACAAGTTGGACTTGACAATAGAGAACCAACTTAAGTCAATATTTTGAGTCAGTCTTTATGTTAAAGTGTTAAAACTGACTGGTGTCTGATCCAATAGCATTAGCCCAGCATCTGGGGAAAAGAAACAACCCAGCACTTTTCACTAATTTGTGACTTTTAAAGACATGATTTATTACAGAAATAACTACTTTCCACAAAAACACCGCCATATAACTGTTTCCTTGTTATGGCACGTAACTGGAAACACCCTTTTTTTTTATAATTTAGAAATAAATTGTAAAATACTCACATTGGTAAATGTTTTTTTTTTTTTTTTTTTAACCAATGTGTTTTTCTCTGTACTACAAATTGATAACTAGCATAATCCAATATAAGTCGGCATTGAAACAAGTTTTTGTGCAGGAAATACAGCCTTACTTTGGATGCCTGTACAATGTCTGCCTGCTATATTTCTATCTGATTATATCCTGACTGGACTTCTTCTCTTTCTGTCTTCAAATAGTTGACCGGGGCTGATGTAACAGGGGAACACCGTGGGTTTGCGGATGGTGTTATTCACGTTTTAGCTGTTAGCAGTGGAACATAATCTCCCTCTAGTCAGCTCACATTAGTCTCCATGATCCGCACCAGCCCAATATGTGCAGTGAATGCAATGGGGCCAGCTGGGGTAATTTAGTATGTCAGTCAGCTCAGGAGGCTGGTAAAATGAGTAAATGGCTGAATACGATTTATATGTAAAGAGTATTCTGATTATTATGGTTCTCAGAATGGAATACATTCTCTCTTTTGAAACTTTTTTCTTTTCCTTCTACATTGTGTGAATCCCCCAGATAGACATTGAAGTGAACAGAAGCCTTTAAAACTGACTGCTCTATGATTATATTAAGAGTGTGAGAGGGAGCGAGGAAAAAGGAGGAGGGAGGAGATCTGATGCCCAAGCACTAAGTATATATAATTGCTTCTTGACACACTGGCCAAATTCTGCAGTGCCAGGATCTGAACGAAGATGATTAACGGCTGTCCTGGTGGGTGGGCACTACAGGTCGTTCAGGGCCTTTGGTTTCCATAGTGATACTAGTCTAAAGGCCATATATTGCATAGTGAACATCCCCATGGTCCACATATTATCAAACTACAATTATAACTTGCATCAAGAGCATTGACAGGGCAATGCACAATTCTTCTATTTATCTGCCGAGCATTCATTCCACTTTTTTTTTCCTCTCAATTGTTCACCTCTGCTTTTCTTAAACGGTCCTCCCTTGCCAGTGAGAAGATAAAAAGTGAGAAATCTTGCATTATGTGAATAATTGATGTGTGGGTTCACCTCACACCGTCATTACAGTGCAGCATTCAGTGTAAGAGGTGAAGGTAAGATCATATTTCTGACACAGAGCTTGAGGCACTAGAAACTGTGTTGGTTTTTCACAAGGTATTATGCAGTATGCATTACAGGTTCACATCACTGCATGACAGGGAACGGAATGAAATATAATCACTGATGCAAGCATAGAGACACGCCATCGCATCTGTAGAGTCGTAATTGTGATCTGTTCGTTTCTTTGTCAAAGTTGAACGATTTTAACTGGAACTATTTGAGATGGCCTGATGCATTGACACCCATGCACCAGCCAATTTATTAGGTACACCTGTTTAATTTCTTGTCAACACAAACTGCAAATTGATTTGATCACATGGCATTATCAAGGAATCTAAACGTAGTGACAACATTGCTACACCAATGTAGAAGAAAGGGCATTAGAGTGACTTTGAGTCTACTAGGGCTGTTTGTGGGGTACAGGCCAGTCAGAGCATTTCAGAAACAGCTACTCTGTGGAGATTTTTACTTGCAGAAAACTGTTATAAATGAAAATATCCATTGGATAGCCATTGTATGGACCAAAATGCCTTGTTAAGGACCAAGGAAAATAGGGAGAAGAGAATGACTAGACAACATTAATTTGGATAAGGTTTACCAAACACCATATTTAAATTCACAACAGGATGTCGCTGCCGGGATGCGCATGAACTTCAGAGAACATGTTGGGTGCCACCCTGGTCAGCTAAAACAGCAAAGTGAGGCTACAGCTTAGACATACTAACCAAAATTGTATTAATAATTAATAATTTGGAAAGTGTTCACTCATCTCATAAGTCTCAATTTTAGGTCTAATCTGGTGTCACCTGCTAAAAAACACTTTTTGCTTCGTACAGTCTGGGTTCTCTGGGCTGTGGAGACCTGATTGCTTCCTGGAGGCGCGGACTGTGTTGGGGTTTTAAATTTTACCCAATTGCTAACATTTGCCAGTGACGTATGGAATGCGGCAGTTCAATGCTAAGGAGCTTACCGGTAATTTCCTGCACTGTAAACAACCATCCTCCACTGTGAAAATTGCGAAACTGCACAGGAATGCAATAGCCAGACTAAATCAGATGTAAAGAGCATACAAAAGATGGATCCATCTTTTGTATGCCTTAGCTCTTCATGCCTTGCATGAAGAGCTAAGGTGCTGTAATCATGTGTGGGATGGATATTTTTTGAGCCCCTTAGTAGCATGGGCATTTTTTAAATGCCACAGCCTACTTTAGTATTACTGCTGACCATGTCCATCCCATTAAGACCACAATATCCCTTTTTTTTATATATAACTGCTACTCCTAGCAAGTCTATCCATTGTGTCACAAAGATCAGATTATTTCAAACTGGTTTCTTGAATATGACAATGTGTTCACTCTACTCCCATTGTGTCCACAGTTGCCAGATCTAAATCCAGTAGAGCACCTCTGGGATGTGGTGGAACGGGAGATTTGCATCAGGGATGTACAGTCAAGAAATCTGCCTCAACTGTGTGATGTAAGCAACTGCTGTCATGTAAATAAGGAGAAAAATCTCAGAGGAATGTTTCCGAGACATTGTTGAATCTTTACCATTGCAGTTCTGGAGGCAAAATGGACTCTAACTCAGTACTGGCAAGGTGCATCTAATAAAATAATAGAGCTTCTATGGTCCATTCATAAACATGCACATGTCTGTAAACATAAAAAAGATAACACATGCAGAGAGGGTTTTGGTAGAGTTCATTCACCCCTGACAAAATGAGCTTGCACCGCAACTTGTTCCTGCCAATTCTGAAATAACTTAAATCTTGCATCTCATTTTGTTACTAGAAGAGAGTGCCTTGTAAAGTGAAGTGAGGAAGACCCTTTCCAAACACCCTAGTACTTGAAAGCACTTTGCCCTGGTGGTCTTGGATAAAATGCCTACCAACTGCCATGAGTAGAGTCATTCTGCAACTAAAAAAGGCAACAGAACTTGCACATCTTGGTGAATAATTATGCATGATAAAAGTGAATCTGTCAAGCTTCAGAACTAGATGATCAATATGTAGCAATTTAGCTGAGGTTTAAGCATCACGACTGTTGGTAGTTACTGAGGCATCTTTCTGTAGACCAGCATTCATGCGCTTATACATTAAAGTGCACTGACACACACATATTCAATCAATCCCCCTCTCTGACATACAAGTACACATAGACACAAGCACAAAAGTCAGCTGAGGTAAATGTGATCTCAAAAGACAAGCAGCAACAACCCACGGCTCCGTCGCAATGCCTGGGGTTGCATTGGTGGCTATCGTCAAGCAAATAATGCTTTGTGACTGAAAAAAAAAAGCCAATCCAAAGGTCATTTGTGACCTCTGGGACCAGTACTGTGCAGCATCTGTCACTAGCAAACAGCACATGTCTGTGTCAAATGGCAAAAGGTATGCAGTGCAGTCATCCTGCCATGTAATAAAGGCAGTGGGGCCTATATATATCTAGCGTCCCTGTCACAACCACATTAACAATCCTCTGCACTACGCTGGCTTATCGGCAGAACATTCAACATGTCGCGCTGTACACATGACTGGATTGGTAGGTTGGAGCTCGTAATGGCATGGCCTGCACTATGCAAACACTTCGAATTGTACACACATCTTTAAGGTCTCACTTGAAATGTTATAAGGATAAATATGACCCAATTCATTTTTTTTTTATATTCAGTCTATTCCAAATGAGCTTCAAAAAAGTTGTGAATGGGTTGCCGTTACACGGCATTTCCTTCATCTTATCAGCACCAAACTACTCTGCAGTGTTGATGCCACTTTCACCCACTCAAACACAGAAGGGCAAGAGAGCTGCCATTAAAGATGGAGGTATGCTGTTGGGAACAACTTCAGGTTAAGTGTCTTTCCCACAGATGGCACTGGACTGAAAAGGGATCCCTGTGATTTGCTGACAGCCTACTCCTTTTCCTTTGACCAGTGCTAATGATTAAATTATATGATTATCATCTGTGAATACTTGTCTGCTGTCAAATGACAGAAAACCTTAAAATTGTTGAAGAATATTCACAGATTTTAACACTCTTTTGCAGGACATATATTTTTTTCGGGAAGACTCACCATTTACACAACAATGGCTAATAGCATCAGAGGCTTAGGGGAAATTGATGTAAGATAACGCGTAATACATATTTCCCTCTAAGCCAATTTGCAATGCCCATATATCTGCATCAGACTACACATCTGTGTGGAACAAATCAATAATATTCCATTTCTAATCAAATTCCTCTTTTTGAATGGTGAAATCTGATCTACATGGACACACTTGCAAATCAGATACCCCAACGGCTGCATTAGAAATAGATACAGAGACTTTTCTGGTTTTATTTGAATTTATTCTATGGTTAAACTGTGAAGAAAATGCATACTTATTTATTACCTTAGATTTCTCATGAAGTGTAATTGAGGAAGAATTGTACATTACATGTTCAAGGTGTGGGGCCTTCCAAATATCTTTTGGGAGGGGGGCAAATGGAGTTACAACATAAAGAAAAATAAATTGGAAATGGTAAATGCCAAGATTTAGTGAACTTCAGCAAACTTGTGCCAAATACAAAATAGACAGATTTTTGGTACCTGAAGCTATAGTGAAGGCCAAGTGAAACATTAAAGAAAATAAAATTGACCTTTCTTGTTAAAGTTGTGATTTTCGAGATGAAGATGCTCCACTGTCACCGTGTTGTCTGCAGAGCTTTAGGAGTTTTTTTTAATTTTATTTATATTTTTTTAAACAGGAGGGTAAATGAACTACAGTCACCGCAGTAGATAGTTCACGGCAAATGACAAGGTAACTAAATCATTGTATCATGTGGTGCTACACATATCTAAAGCATGTAAACCTCACAACATCAGTGAAACGTGTGAATGGAACATCAAGTGTAGCAAGATTAAGAAGGTTTACATCCATCCATCCATCCATCCATCCATCTTCTTCCGCTTATCCGGGATCGGGTCGCGGGGGCAGCAGCTTCAGAAGGGAGGCCCAGACTTCCCTCTCCCCAGCCACTTCTTCCAGCTCCTCCGGGGGAACCCCAAGGCGTTCCCAGGCCAGCTGAGAGACATAGTCCCTCCAGCGTGTCCTGGGTCTTCCTCGGGGCCTCCTCCCGGTGGGACGTGCCCGGAACACCTCACCAGGGAGGCGTCCAGGAGGCATCCTGACCAGATGCCCGAGCCACCTCAACTGGCTCCTCTCGACGTGGAGGAGCAGTGGCTCTACTCTGAGTCCCTCCCGGATGACCGAGCTTCTCACCCTATCTCTAAGGGAGAGCCCAGCCACCCTGCGGAGGAAACCCATTTCGGCCGCTTGTATCCGGGACCTCGTTCTTTCGGTCATGACCCAAAGCTCATGACCATAGATGAGGGTGGGAACGTAGATCGACCGGTAAATTGAGAGCTTCGCTTTTTGACTCAGCTCTCTCTTCACCACGACGGACCGGTACAGCGCCCGCTTCACAGCAGATGCTGCCCCAATCCGCCTGTCGATCTCCCGCTCCCTTCTTCCCTCATTCGTGAACAAGATCCCCAGATACTTAAACTCCTCCACTTGAGGCAGGACGACCCCCCTGACCTGGAGAAGGCACTCTACCCTTTTCCGGCTCAAGACCATGGCCTCGGATTTGGAGGCACTGAGCCTCATCCCAGCCGCTTCACACTCGGCCGCGAACCGCTCCAGTGAGAGCCGCAGATCACGTTCCGATGAAGCCAAAAGGACCACATCATCCGCAAAAAGCAGAGATGCGATCCTAAGGCCACCAAAACGGATCCCCTCAACACCTCGGCTGCGCCTAGAAATTCTGTCCATGAAGGTAATGAACAGAATCGGTGACAAAGGGCAGCCTTGGCGGAGTCCAACTCTCACCGGAAACGAGCCCGACTTACTGCCGGCAATGCGGACCAGACTCTGACACCGGTCGTACAGGGACCTGACAGCCCGTATCAAAGGGCCCGGTACCCCATACTCCCGGAGAACCCCCCACAAGGCCCCCCTGGGGACACGGTCGAACGCCTTCTCCAAGTCCACAAAACACATGTAGACCGGTTGGGCGAACTCCCATGCACCCTCCAGGACCCTGCTGAGGGTGTAGAGCTGGTCCAGTGTTCCACGACCAGGACGAAAACCACACTGCTCTTCCTGAATCCGAGGTTCGACTATCCGACGGATACTTAAACTCCTCCACTTGAGGCAGGACGACCCCCCTGACCTGGAGAAGGCACTCTACCCTTTTCCGGCTCAAGACCATGGCCTCGGATTTGGAGGCACTGAGCCTCATCCCAGCCGCTTCACACTCGGCCGCGAACCGCTCCAGTGAGAGCCGCAGATCACGTTCCGATGAAGCCAAAAGGACCACATCATCCGCAAAAAGCAGAGATGCGATCCTAAGGCCACCAAAACGGATCCCCTCAAGGTTTACAATGAGTTTTTTTTTTTTTTTTTTTTTTTTTTTTGTTGTTAGGGGAGTTAAGCACAGTTATCTATTTGCTCTCTGTAGGAGGGCAACCTTTCCCATACTTTAAAAATCTCTTTTACAGTAAATTTCTTTTACAAATCTCCTGCACTATAGACTCATTTCTCTCTTGCTGCCTATCCTTGAAATTCTCACACTTGCCACCACGTCTCGGCCCCACATCCTGCTAAACCAATCAGGGATTTGAAGTCTTCACTTCCAATCAATTACCACCCAAATCAGTGCAGAACCCTTTGATATAGAATCATTTGTCAAATCAGTGCAGATGGCTGAGGGCAGGTACCCCTGTGCCATAGGCCATATCCATGTGGAAATCAGTGCATAGCTTTGGCTCTCCTCACACTCCCCAACCTATTAAAGGGACGTCTTTGTGTGCTCCAGAATTACCGTCCAGCTGCCTGGATAGCTAATGTATAAGCATCTTAGCTTGTCCAGGAACTAATACCTGAATTAAATTCAGAATATTTTCAAGAAGGCCAAAATCAGATTTTTGTACAGATCCTGCTTAAATTGATGGCATAAAAGCTACCCAAGGTGCAATTTCAAAATATATGACTATCACTTTTGACATGTTAGGATGGAATATACCTTAGTGTTAAAGTCGGCACAATGAAGCAAAAAAATAGCCTGAAACATTTTCAGACATTGTGTGAAAAAAAACTGAACTTAAATGGACAACTTCACAACTCTTAAAATCAATACCAAAACTACCACTATGATACTGAGGAAAGAAGTTTATCAATACTAGTTAATACCGTTAATATGGGTGGATGATAGATCATGCAACCAAGATGAAACAATATAGGAAGGTGGCTTTAAGAAGTTAGATAGGATTTAAGCAATCTTTGGGGGAAAACTAAAAATATGTCATAAGCTCAGAATCCCCACAATCATAATCTTGTACAACGGTATCTTCTGTGCATTATTGATTTTGTTTCCACTAGCAACCATATATTATCGTCTTTAATAAACACACACATTTGTGTTTATTTAATGGATATATGTTTTAAAATAAAACACGAGTTGATGAAGAGGCAGGCATTATGAATGACGTAAGCTGAATGGTATACTTTTTAAATTTTTTTTTTTTTTTTAGAACACTTGTATCTGCTGTACTTGGTTAACAAGCAGATTCCAGCAAAACAATTATTGCTATTGCTCATAAGGTCGAAATTTCCCTGACAAGTTATATTTTACCACATGGAATATTTAACAGAAATTAGCCTACTGTGATCCTGAGATGTGAGTGACAGCTTAGTCCAGGACACTGCTAGCACTGAATATATTTGCTAGGACTGCAGTGATTATATCAACAAATTCACTGTCAAATATGCTGACAAAATACTAAATCCAGACACTATTTCTTCAAATAAGTAATTACACTGCCTGATATGCATACATCATTGGCACGCACAGTGTTTATACACAGGGAAATCAGTGTGCACACAAACCCTTAGATGCATATAATTATTTTTTGTGTGTGGTTTCAAGAGATA
Organism: Poecilia mexicana; assembly: GCF_051168715.1. Lineage (NCBI taxonomy): Eukaryota > Metazoa > Chordata > Actinopteri > Cyprinodontiformes > Poeciliidae > Poecilia > Poecilia mexicana. The sequence goes on from NW_028263379.1 coordinate 18,218,601, forward strand.
AAGTCTTCTAACACGGCATCATAGTTTTATATTTTGAGACTTGAGGGAGACAAGACAGACAGTTTTTCTGGTATTTGGACTCCGAGGACCAGTGTCCGCTCATTTCGTGGCTTGGATCAACAATCTTCTGCTCTTGGCAAATGCTGTGATCATCTCAAAACACTCACTAGTGTCTCCGGCCATCATTTTAGCTTTTTGCACAGTTAAAGGCATTTTTTTTTCTACCTCAGTTTACGATGTTGCCACTGCTATACTATCTGACAAGTTGGGTTTTTTTTTGTTCCAAGCTGAGCACGCATTTTGGGAGTGATGATGCACAAAAGCTGCTTTACTACCTAGAGAATAAACAATAAAATGGTATGTGACTAAATATCTGGTCGTTACATATGTTATATCGCTCTAAAGTGAAAACAAGAAAAAAATAAAAGTGGAAAATAATAAATAAAAAGCAAAAAGAGAAAGTAAACCTTATAAATACTATACATTTTTATATTTAATTTATTGTATCTGTCTTTTTCTCCCTGTTCATCTAGTTTTTGTAGCCAAGTCTACAAAGATAATGAGAACGGGGGAATGTATGAGTTTGTTTTTTATGTTGCTTGACACGTTAGCCATTAGCTTGGAGTAAAAAGACAGAGCTACACAACAGGCTGGAGTGGCGCCTTGTTACAGTGTGAACAGATCGCGCTCTAAATACGCGGGTTGTGCTGGGAGAGTTGCTGCTCTGCATGAACAAGCTGTGTGAATCCGGAGAACACATCTTGTGACCCGATCATTTCAACGTATTGATCGCTTGCAGATGTGCTGTCAAAAGTAACATTTTCCTTTAGCCTAATTAAATAATCTTATTACTGCCATTTTATACCATTCAAATTGTTCCATTTCTGCCTGGAAATGTAGCAAATTCACTTTAGTGTTCTTGCTCCTGACTTGTCCTGGCTTTTGTTATATCTAACCACAACAAAAGTGACAATCAAGAAGTTGGCGTTAAACCAGCACAGAACCGTAAGTGCAATGCTTTGTATGACACTTTTGTCATTTTGCATTGTTGGCCTGTTGTTTTGCTGCTGAATTAGTTCTGGAGGATTATTATTTTAAGAAAAAAAAAAAAAGACTTTGCTCTTTTGAGAGCAACCCTTTGTTTCACAACTGTTTGTAAAAGTAGTATGCATGAGACTATTGAGAAAGCTGCACAGTTTTCAGTTTAGCACAGATCCAAACTAACGAAGCTTTATGCTTGTTATAGAAACAGCCAAAACGCTTCGAGGTAAACCCTAGTCGCACATTGTAATCATTACGTGCTTCAGTCATGTTTTGCTTTTAATCCTATTTCACATAAACTATTTATTTAGGCAAAATGTATTTTAATAGCCGACTCATTTTGTCTTGGAATTATGCAGTGTTAACAGGCTGGTGGAAGGAGAGTCAGTTCAGCCATGATAGGATTTTGTCTCGTAATCCTATTTCTTTTGCATGACAGTTTGTTTGACTGCCAGGTTGTGATGATGGTGATTCTTAACTTGAAAATCTAAAGTACACTCCGTGGGTTTTATGACTGTTATGCATAGAGTTGCATAGCTAGAGGTCAGCTGCACAGCAAGATCTTTTAGTAAGTTTACTTCTGGCATTAATATTAATATTAGGTAATGTTAACATTAAATTATGAGAAGGTCAAGAGATCCTGATGTTAGATTCTCAAAAGAATCTACTTTAGCAATCATGTTTCTGGTTCAGCTAAACTCTACTCGTGGACTTTTAATCTTCCTCTGTGTGCATGCAGTTTTTCACTATAATTTACTTTAGTAGAAAAAAACCTGCAGGATACAAAGATATTTGGTGCTTTTACCATGGTTACAACATTTTTTCACAATTGTTTCTTGTGGGGGAAAAAAAGTAATGGGCAACTGCATACAGAATAATTGCAGAACTGACTGGCCACTGACATTTTTTCAAGTAGATTCGATCATTTTACCAACCTTTTCGAATGTTAAATGATAAGTTTAAAGAAAAGGGTTGATGTATGTTGGTTTTATCTCCTTGCCTCTCCTCACATCTGCAGAATTCACTAAGAACTTGACTTGTTTATTTAATAGGTCATATCAAAGACCGTCTGTGCACAGTTCTGTCTGTTACCTTTGGTAAGCATTCTGTCTCTGTCTGGACTGACACAGTGTGCATTTAAATGAAGTGATGAGTGGGTTAATTTTCCCTTATTGGACAGGGACAGGGCTTTAAATTGAAATCGATCCTCGGAACCACAGATTTTGTGTTTTTTTTTTTTTTTACTACTGCATCAGTGGAAAATCTAGGCAAAGCAAAACAAAACAATTTTTTCCTCTCTAGTCAACCTGAAGGTGTGGTTAGGAAATATTTTGATATTGGTTTATGTGTGTGATGCTATGATGTGGTCATTTCAAAATTACTGTAAGAACCATTAAGAAAGTATCACTGTTCATTTGAAATAATAAAAGTTCCATAAACAATATAAAAATTGAGCAATGTGAAAAAAAAAAATCAGTTCTTTTTCTGTTGCTCGTTTTGTTTTCTTCAGCTGTAACAGTGATTGCATCTAACAGGAGGACTAATCAGTCATTTTTTTTCTCAGTATGTGTGTAGTAGAATATGAATGAGTAACAAATCCAACAAGTATTATGCCGGATGTCAGTCGCTTTTTCTTTCAAACTCCACTGGAGAGTGGCGATATGTTTGTTCTGTGTTCTCCAGCTCTCCTTCCAGAGTCAAAATAACTTTAATACGCTCCAGATCTGCGCAAAATAGGCCATATATGAAAATGTGTAAGGTATAATAAGATATGTTATTGCATAATAGCTGTTTAATGCTAGACCATAATGAGCAGAAATTCTAAATCTTACATTATAAGCATAGAACATTCTTATGTTGTTTTTTTTTTTGACATTGTATAATTTTCTTTGCTTCAGAAATGCAACCCTCAAAATTTCCACTTTAATCACTTTCTTCCTAGATTTATTTAAATGTTTATTGGTATCAGATTTGATTTATTTTTAAGAATTTTAATTGAAAACAATGGTTAAAAAATAATTTAAGATACATATGATACAACTGATATATATGATCCACAGTTCAGAAGAAAGGAAAAAAAAAAGACTTTGGTTTGGCCTCATTCTGTTTTTGCTTTTGTTATGCTTGGCCAATAATGACGAATACACTAAAAGAACAGCATTCTGATACGCTTCTGTGTGCATGTGATTAGTTTCTTTCTCTTTCATAATAGGTGTGCAGTTTGTACAGACATTAGTATTTTAATCTTTTTTTTTTTAAATTTTAATAAATGCAGTATGAAGAAAAATCCATAGACAAATGGATACAAAAGAATAAATAACCAATAAGAAAAATGTAAAAATCAAACATTGTAAATAAGTAGCTTTAGAGTGTAAAATGTTTGAGTTATGAATGTAGCATTGATCATAAAAAACTAAAGATCCGTAGACGTGGTCTTGGAAGAAACTTTCTTGTAATGATTTTATTTATGAGCAAAGTTTTGTTCAATGCCTTCACGTTTCAATTATGTATCCTAGCTCTTATTTAATTCCCCCCTCCTCCCATTATAAATCAGTGCAGCGCTGTGTGCTGACACAGATGCCCCTCTTAGTTGTTTGTGCAAAAAATAAAAGTCTCTGTTGTTTTCGATGCACATTCTTTTGGAATATGTTCTCATATCAAAACCGATGACTGTCTCTCTGACCCAAATTAAGAATGAATACCATTACTCAACACAGACCTGCAGACAAACCTGTTTAAAGCAGTACTGCTTTAGGCAATCAATGTATTTGCCTTTGCATAATTATTTGGAAGCCAATTCCACAAATAGAAAAGTGTACATGTTCATTGGTTTCACAATACACAACACTTGTTGGTAATAATCAATTTACACTTTCATCCCATAAACATTTCATTTCATGTATTTGTTGAGAAAATCCCAAAACATGTAAGTTTCATTCAAATCACTGAGATTTGAGACGGTACGAACAAGAGCCACCTCTTTCTTTTTATTTGCCTGCAAAACACAAAGAATATTGGTTAAATTCATTCCAGATCTTTGAAATACCTTTCCGCAAGGGGGGGAGGGGTGAAGGGGGGGGGGGGATTGAAATGATGACAGGAAATTTGAATTTTGAAATGATTATAACCATGTAAGCTCTCAAGGCAAGAACAAGTTGCATTGCTCAGGATATTTTTCTCGCCCTCTGCTTTTGCATATTTCACACAGGCAAAGTCTTTAGAGATGCAAGTCATACTGAGAGAATTTGACTGTGCATGCTAAAAAGGCATAAATACAAGAGGGAAAAAAAAACATAACCAACAGATGACCTTATTATGCTCAGTATGTACCATGCAGTTTCGGTATTGCCTCTATTTGTCATTATTACCACCTGCTATAACTGTGAGTGGGAGGAATATCAATTTGACAAAGACGGCCTCTGACTAAATGTTAAGGAGGCCCCCTGTCACGTGAGACGCATCCCTACTGTTCTGAGTGGGTAGATATAGCTGTGTTTTACTACTTATGGATATTCAATGGGAGAGCACAAAGCGGGTATTGCTGTAATAAGGCATTTACCAATGCAGAACAGTGCTGTGCACTGTGAGAACATATGTTAATGTGTTTGACTGCGGCCAGAGAAACAGCAAGATATTTGGGCAAAAGAAGAACACATGGGACAGACATCCCGCAGCATACATTTGCCTTGCACCAAAATATTTCTGGTGCACAGCGGTGGAAGAGGGGCTAAAATAACTCTGCCACTGAGGAGGACTTTGTTCTAATGATGAATCTCAATTTAGTAGGACAGGCCTACTTCGAAACGGACAGAAAAACTCAACACGTTTAATGTCGGTGTGTGATTCAAGTGGGAGTACGTCTTCCTGTGTTCAGACTATTTCTCATTTACCTCATTAGAAGTCGCCATTGTAAGAGAAGAAGAAGTAAGATGCGTTTTGAAATATTTTATTAGATATTAAGTAAGCTTAGATCAAAATGAATTTTCACAGACACAGATGATAAAATGTTTTGAGGAGTTAAAAATCTACTTTTGTACTGCTGGAACAGTGGAAGCTTGTGTGGGTTTGTGGTATTTTTAATCTACATAAATCTTGTTCTTTGTTTGCTTTGTTTTAAATATATATTTTAGGAACGCTGAATGTTACTGTGGATACAGTTTAGTGATAGAAATAATGAAATATATTATTTTAAAGTATTCCTGAAACTAAGTGCATATTTTGAATACTTATATTCACAATCCATCTGTCATATATTTTAATGTAAAAGCAGCAGCTCTTTGTTTAAACAGATGTTTAAATGTTAAACAGATAACCATGTTGTTGTTGCAGTTTATTACTGTATTGCAGAAAACCATTATGCTGCCATTTTTTACTCCTATGACAATGCAGTCTTTGGCAAACTAAAGCGAATGCATTTGTGTCACAACCAGTCTCGCTGTTTAACATAAAAATCTTCTATTTTGGTTAGAAATACTGAAAAGATTGAAAAGTGGTGCACAGTGTTTAAAGCATTCGAGAATGGACAGACATCTATAGAAAGTATATGAATTTTAAAATGTTTTGTTAAAGCCTAAACTTTATCCCATCAACAAAATGTAAGTTCTGTGTACAATGATATACTGAGACAAAATAAACCCACATACTATGTTCTTCATGCAATCTACATGTACAATCAAGTATTGCAAATATTTATTAACTGTGAATTTAATCTTGTAATTTAGAAAAAAATGTCAGTTTAGTGCAGGAATTCATTAAACATGCAAATAAGGGTAATCCTAAATAAAACCTGTCAGCTTTGCATTCAAGAGCAGACTGTTATATTCAGCCATTATTAAACTATTATCACTTCATGTTGTTGTGTCCTCATTGGAATTTATAATGGGGCCACAGACATTTGGATTGTTAATTTTTCAGAGGCTTTGTGAAATCTTTATGCCTGTGGTAACATGTGAAAAATGACAGTGAATACATTTTGAGACCCAGATGACTTCCACTGAATAACATTACAGCTAACATCTGTGTGTTTAAATTGAAGACAGAAGCAACTCCCTCTCTGCAGGAGATCAGTCCCTTGGATGTTTCAGGAGTCATTAATCAGTATCATCATTGTGCTTTTTGTTTGTCACTGACTGACGGTGAGACAGACTCTTAGCTTCAAACACGAGCTTTGCGATTCAGTGTGTCACTGCACATCACAATCTATGGACAATACCTCTGTCAGTCTGTATGAAGAACACTGTCAGATATTTCAGTGGGAGACAGATCAAACAGATGAACAATTCACAGTGCTGCTGAATCTTGATAATGACGTTTTGACACATCAAGTGGGCTACCCATCCTCTTTTCCATATTTCCTCCTTGATAGTACACTTAGTGATCACTTTGTTCTGTGCACCTCCCTGTTTAATGCAGCTTTCTCCGCAGACACTGAGTCAAGCTGCTGTGACTCACTGTGTACGCAGCCAGGACAAGTAGGGGTTGAGCAGTTCAAAAATTTCTGGTTAACTGAGCATGTAGTTCGACACCGTTGAAAAAGGTATTCATCTTTATTCCACTTACATAATGGCTTCATTTTCATTTATAACCAGATGTAAAACATTATCGGCAATGACAACACTTGCTTTGATGTTCAGCTTGTGCAAAACTGTTGAAACTCCTAATACGTATATACAGGGACAACATTTTGATTTGTGACATGTTAGTGTTTTTTTGTTTTTTAAATTATTATTACTTTTATTCAATTCGTAATTCAAATACTGGACAAAGATTTTGCTTTCATCCACGTTAATGTTTCATGTCGTAACAAATTTACCACAAACATTTACCCACAACAACTTCCGTCTCTGCCAGAGGAAGGAAATGGCTCATGATTCAACTAAGCTGATTCAGTTTAGCAATGGCATCATATGAGCAGGACTATTATCATCTGTTGTGATGATGAAAAGACGAGAGATGAATTCAATAAATCCACACTAGATTGTCAAGTGTTAATCACCCTGATCTCCTAAGCTAGTCTCACCACTTAAAAAAGATCAAAGACAAGATCCCTAAAAAATAAATACAATGAAAGACTAAATTTAAAACCTACAGAATCATTCAGAGGCGTTTGCACAGTAGTCTACTTTTTTTTTTTTTTTCTTTACAAGTTTTGAAAGATGCTCACCCTGCGGTCTCGGCATGATAAATCCCTGGACTAAGACCACGTCCACCGCTGTAATACTCCTGCTTGCTGGGGCGGGTGTTTCAAAATGCTGACACTGAAGAACACCTTGTTCCTCTCTCAGAAACAATTTCATGAACCTGCATTATTTGACACCCTGAGAATAAGAATTTTGTTGGTCCCCCACTTGGCTAATCGGGCAACGGCAAAGGGTGTTCCATTCTAACAGCATTTATTCCCCACTGGGATTCTCTGACATATATTTCTTTTTAGGATTATATTATATTTCTATTTAGGATACACAATTAAGTGGTTTATCCCTGTCGCATCGTTTCTTTCAGGACAAATCGCTGGCTCACCTTCTCACAAGTATTTTCTTAATCTTTTGAAGCTGTACACGTTACACAAGTAACTACCTTCACCAACATGGGAAGAGAGGCTAATTGTGACATGCCACAGCAAAACCAGTAACAAATAGCAAGTGAGTGAGCAGAGAAAATCTGAGCTGTTTCGAGGTGCTTCGGGAACTCGCAGCTGATTAACATGCTTTGTTTCGCAATTCACACACTTTTGTTATTGGTTTTGGCCAACAGGAAAGTCTGAAAGGAAGACATGGCTAATTTGCATCATCAGCACGTCACCATAACCTGCAGCAGTAATAGGCATGGGGTGTTTTAAACTTAGAACCCAGAGTTTCTGAATCTGCAAATAACTCAAATTAACCTTTTTTTTCTTTGACAATTGTCCCTGGTTTTGTCATGACCAATCAGGTTTGTTTAATAGCACAATGCAATAGTTCTACTTATGTAAGAATTAACAATAAGTACATGTGTAGTTGGACTTTTTTTTTTTTTTTTTTTTTGCGGTGCTATAATAATCGTGTTAATATGAATAAATTAAAGAACTCAAAAAGATACAGTATATTTTGGATATTGCATTTCCATGTACTAGCTGTCATATATAGATGTTTCAAAATATTTGACTTTAATTATACTAATCTTAATACAAATGTGTTCTTTTTCTACATCAGAATAAACTAGGTATTAGAGGGCTGTTTTTGTTTTCGTCTAACGGTATATATTAAATGGGCAAAAGTTAATAAAATTATATGAATACGCACCAAAATAAAGTGACACATTAACAGCCTTATTGGTGTGAGGCAGTAGTTTTGCTGCAGACTTCTGCCCCCAAGGAGGATGTTTGAGTACAATGATGGAGATTCAAGAATTCTCAGACATGCATGATAGAATCCAATAGAATCCAGGGTATAAATAAAATAAAATAAAAAATTATAAAGCTAAAAAAAAAACAAAAAAAAAAAACAAGAAACAAAGATTTTACACAATATCCTCTTCTCCTGTTCTCCCACACACTTCAACATTTAATAATAGAGACACCAAACATAATTAGAAGTCATCCAGTATGAGTTTCTAACAGTACGATGGAAAAAAATACCACAATTTTCTGTATTTAGACGACAGCAAAACTGAGTAACATAATTGAATTGCTTTTAAAGAAGATGGCTTGCCACATAATTTATTTCGAGAGTGTTCCCTTGATAAGAAATATGGGTAGCACTCTTTTTAAGTTTATACAAAATTTGTTGGTGTTTTTGCAGCTAGAAATTTTTAAATTATTGAATTTTGTCTATTCTGTAAAAGAGAGAAAAAGGTAGCGGGGACAGATGGAGAGGAGCAGGAGAAAACGACATCCATGCTGCACTTCCTCTGAGGTTTTATTAATGGGAAATTAAGCTCCAGGAACAGTGAGACTGAAAACTTTAGCAGTTTTAAGCATAGCTTTATAACATCTTGGTGTACCTTGATTGCAGTAACCAGCCTATGTCTAAACGTATCAGAAGAAAGTAGTTCACATAATCGATTGCTTTAAGAACAAGTTGAGATTTAAAAGTTTAGTCTTATGAATTAGGGGCAACATGGTTCAGTTTTACTTTTTCTTAGAAAGGACTAAGTGTTTATCCTTAATAATCACATGGAAGCCTGGATACAAGCAGTAAAAAAAATGTCACATTTTGATCGGTGCTCTGCATGTTTATATTAAGTTTTTCTCTATAAATACAGCAGTCGTTAGCCAGGCTCGACTCTTCATTCAGATGATGTCGTGTTTTCAAGATGAGTCCACAAAATTTCTTTAGTTTCATCCAATGACGCGTGTCCTGCCCCATATCAGAGTCCAATAAAACATGTTAGTGATGAAGTGAAATGAAATGTTCACAGAATAGGAAAATCTATAAAACATGTAAAAATAAATGAAAAAATAGAAACTACATCTCCTCAATTTCAGAATGCTTCAAAAAAGGAGGAAAATAACATAGAGCTGAATAAAGGTTCTGCATGATATTACCCTTGATGTACCTAATAAAACTGTCAATGAAGATATTTACAATACTGCTAAAGGACTACGGTTCAGTCAGTTACCGCTGGCTGAAATATTCATTCCCTTACTTGGCTTCTTAACTTTGAAACCATGACATCCTAAATTTGCATAGTGGTAAAGATCAATGTAGCTCTTAGAGAATTCTGTGGCACTTATTCAAAACAGTTCCCCTTTTCTCCCCCTGTGTAGTCTGTAGCAAAAAGGGTGAACAGGCAGTGAGTGATGTGGGTAAAGAAAGTCAGACGCCTCCTTAGTCGTAGTCAGTCTCAGAGGATTTTGTCATGTTCCTTCACTTGGTAAAGTACCAGCAACTCACCCCACATCACTACTGAGTCAGTGCCTGTTTTTCACTATTTGATGCTGTTTGATGTCTGGTGAGATGTGAAACATTAATAGTAAGGCAAAAAAAAAAAAAATCTGTAAGACGAGTGTGGAGTTTTAAATCCTCTTTTAGCGCATGAGTGACTTAGGGTAGGTGATAATTGTTGAGTTAGATGTCACTGTGTTATGAAGGATGTCCTTCAAGCTGTTTCCTGATTTTCAGGGGACAGCTTGACAAACCTCACTTTGAATTTGGCTGAAAGCATGTCTAATTGAATTTTGATACGTAATTAAATCAAGCAATAAATCAGCCCAGATCCCACTGCAACTGACAATTCAAGACTCCTGAGCACCAAAAGCTAATTATGATGAAGTTATTATCTCGGCCAAAGGGAGTTCTCTGAATTGCTTCCACCCTGTATTGTGTGTCTTCACTAGTAGTACATACTCAACCTTGAAGAAAGGGCAACTCTCGCATGATAGGACTGACGGATCCCATAAAAGTCGCCTGCGTGGTTTGCAATGTGTCCTGGCCGACACGCCATCCCACCCCAAAGCAGGTGATTTCTTTGGCGCTGAGAAAAGGGGAATTTTTACGGCGTCACATGTTGGCGCACCAAGGCGAAAAATAATCGTATCTGTTTGTTGGGAGCAATTAGGGCTGGGTGTAATTTCTGTCAATAATCCCTCGATGTGTAGGAAGTGGCTATATTGATTTACCATGGATTTAGAGCCTCATCCTCATCATCTGGTTCCCAGTCTCATATGGTTAATCAATTACATCCCCTGTGATTTGAGCATGCCTTCAGACGCCGTGCTCGGCGCATGTAATCTCTTGACATAGGGTATTAAATGAAGTCTAATTATAACTTTGCAGCTATGTGCCACATCACACTGTTTTAATACCTTCGCTAAGAAGACAAATTGGTGCGTCAGTAAATCAAGGTGTTTCACTTTGATTCAGTACTGAATAACATTTAAGTTTCTTGCTAAGGCCATCACGTGATCCTTGTAAATAAATATGCATGAAAGAATAAAATACGTTTTAATGATCTTTCTGCATGAGAGAAGTCCTGAGTATTTGAGGAGGGGAAGAAGGTCTAATTTTCCACACCTGCCTAGACAACCGCACTAGAGCTGTCTGGTATGGCTTCATGAATGAAAAGTCCCATACAACAATTACTGGAGCAGTCGTCTACTACATAATGACGAGTAAAGTGAAGGTAGATGATATTTTTCTTATTTTTTCCCCCTTTTTCTCTTTTGTCCTCTTCTATATTCCCTTTATTTTTAAATTCTCCCAATTTGTTGGACCAATTGAAACAGCAAAAGGTTAGATTGTGGAGTAATTAACAGCAGCTGGACTAATGAAATCAGTAGAGGATGGTGCACTGGGAGGATCAATACCTCACTAAGAATGAAACAAGAAAGAGGGTTGTCCAGGGGAAAAACGTATACACAGACTACTTAATAATAATAAACTGATGAAAAGGCAACAATATGTCTACTTGTAAATCAAATCTGGTCTGGACACAGTGACATTATCGGCATCTTGTAATTCTGTTGGAGGAAAATTAGTGTCTGTGCTCGCTCAAGAAGTTTACAGGATTTACACTGCTCTCTGTGGTTTGCTGAAAGGGTTTTCCTTTATTGAATGTCAATAGGAACATCAATACACTCTGGACAACAACACCAATGCAGAGGTAAATGGGTATTCTATTTATCTGAGGCTACACTTAAGTATATTGAAGACTTTATTAGCCCCTTTTGATGAGGAGGTGTTTTGTTTTGCAACAGTTTTATCACTGTGTCTGAGACAGGCTGCGCTTGCCAGAAGAACTGGGGATGCAAAACCTGATTTCTGCTGTGTGCTTCTTGGCCGAGGCATTACCGTTTCTTGTTTCTGTGCAACATGGCACACACATCCAAGGTTTCCACTATTTTATTATGCATGCGTATGTCTGAATTTGTTTTGATTGTGTTGTGGCTCGCCTGGCAATTGTCACTTTGCTCCGATTGATAGAATTCAGACGCATCTTTCCTCATCTGCAGGGAAATCTCTTGACAGCCAACCCATGTGTTTTTCCACAACCTTCTATAAACAAATTAGGTGGTAAACTGTGGCTGCATTGACATTTTGGCATAATGAAGTCTAACAAGTCCTTCTCGACTATTATTTTTGCAAACTTTGTGCAGCAGGGAAGCTGAAATACAGAAGATTCTGGTGAAAATAACCAATGAACCATGAGGAGAAAGTCAAAACAAATTCAGCAAGTCAAGAAACCGTAGCCGATAAGGTCTTTGCTATGCGTCGTGCATGCATCAACTTTCAAAGGTATTTACACTATCAAATAAACTGCTATGTAGGAGGCTGTAGAGACCGAAGCAGCAGATCTCATTATTTTACAACTATTAGGAGCATAAGGACCCCAGGGAAGAAGAGGGTTTAATAGTAGAGCTTCAAGTTATTACATCATGAAAAATCTTTAAAGCATTTATTTTTTTCTTCTTTTTTACAACCAGCCCCTTTCAATTTCACAAATCCTGTCATAACACAGGTGTACTTAGGTGAAATGAGGTAACATAACATGGCAACCATCTGGAAAGCACAGATGTGGCATGGGACTAAAGCAACGGAATAAAGCAGCAAAGCAAAGACCATGTAGAATCCAGTTTTCTTAAACTTTGACTCTAGGACTCATCTTGTAAAGGATAATAACTGATGTGGCATCTTAATAAAGATTTGGGTAAAATCCTGCCAATTTTCAAACCCAAAACTTTTCTCTAAAATGGACTGGGGGAGGATCTGTTTTTTTGAATCTGAATCATCTGCTAATAATTGTGTGTTATATATATTTTTTATCTTAATGCTGAAATGTTAGAATTGTTCTTAGAGTTTTGCTGTTGACTTTTATCTCACCTCATGAATAAGCTCCTGCGTATGGCTATAACACCCTGGACTATAATCAAAAAAGAAAAAGAAAAAAATTAAAACGGTCCTTTATGGTAGTGCTGAACCTTCAAATCAGATAGCAGCAAGTGCCAACACTGGGGGTGTGCCCACATCCCACTCATGAAAAATGTAATAGAAAATGGTTTGTAGCACAAATGACAAGAACCTTTTTTTAATGGTAGAGCGTAAATTTCATGTGCTTGCATATTTCTCTGGGTGTTTTTGCGGTCTTCCTTTTTTCCTCCAGATCTCTCAGGTCTGATGATCACTACTCTTCTACAAAGGTCCAGGCTGATACGCAGAGGTAATCTGCAGTTTGCAGATTAGGTGGTAGATCCAATTACCCCTGCATAATAGGAAGACTCTTACTATTGTTTTACTTCATCTTAAAACTAACCCATATACACTAGCTATTTTACTTAAAAACAGCTTTAGTAAGTAGTTCAATTTTATTGCCTTTACTTTTGACAAAGTAAAGTTCTTTTTAACTGACCTTTAAATAAATGTGATTTTCTTTTTTTTCTTCTTCTTTTTAAATCTTTGATTTTCTTTTAAGCCAGAGAAAAGAATGTTGATTAAAATAATAAATTTTCACATAAACTGAGAAAATGTAGGTATCTTAGGGAGCGTATATTTTTATTTTTTATTTTTCTTTTAACCTTAGTAGCTTATCTATTATCCAGCAAATACGATTTTTTTATTTTTTTCCAGGGTGACTGGCACATTTTTAAATCTTTGACTCCTGCTTGAAGTGTGATTACTATTGTTTGGACCACCTCACACAGTAACTGTTATAAAAATATAATAATCATGATAACTATTACAGTATGTTGCTATGCATACACTGATTCAGATACTTAAACAAATGAATGCTCCAGATGAATAACCAGGCTCTCTGACCCAATTCTCTCAGTTGGAGCAGAAATGCATTTTGACATATTTTGATTCTTTTTATGCTCTAAATTTAAACTTAAATGTATACTGGGTGAGTCAGATTTATTAGCTCATATCCAATACTAAGCTGAAATATTTTTTAATATCCTGGATATGAAAGCAGTGGGCTCATTGTCTTACATGCTGCATATCTAGTTTCCACAGTAAATGTAATATTAACTACCCCCACTCACCTACGCACTGTTGGATTGCACTTTTTTTTTTTTTTTTACTTTGCCTATGATTTTTGATTATTCTACCTCTATGGCAAACTGCCATGCTGCGGCTCAGACCTTTACTGGTGAAGAGGAGTTGTTGCTGCACTTCCAGTTCACACTGGAACTACATCTGTGCTATAGTCTGTTCAGTCACCAGATTATTGCAGAAACGGAAATAATCGCTTCCACACACTTCTCATGACATGTAGTAATGCTACAGTACGTATCTGTTGCAGTGGATGTTCATTTTAGTCCCATCTACATTCAGTCTCATGCATTGAGCAGCCAGAATATCTGAAAATTGTGATACATTTGGATAGAGAAACAGAGCACAATAAGGCCTGGTGTTTTTAATCAATTATTTATCCAATATTTTAATGATCAGAGTGCCTGGGGTGATCAAAGGCAGGGCTGGAGCTTCACTGCCTTTGCTCGCTAAGACATCTCTCTGTACTTTGATGTGGTTCACCAACAAATGCACTTATCCAAAGCATAACTCTCTCCCTGGGTTGGAATTGAGTGCTTTGAAACTACTAATTTCAGAGAAATACAACACAGAAAGACACAGAGAGAAGGTCACTGACCAACCAAAGCTAAGGTAGAAAAAGGAGATTTACACTTTATAGTCTCAAACAATCAGATGAACAACTGGTACTTTGAATGCCATCTAAATATGAAGCGACCATAGGTCAGCTTTTCAGATCCCTCATGTACGTTATCATATATTTAATTGGTTGGCAAAGTCTCTTAGATGAAATACATGTCAGTGGTGTTGAATAAAACATTAGTTAGATAGGGAATAACTGATGGTAGTTTCTAGTAAAAAATGGTGGTGTAAAAAGCCTGTCAAATGATGCAAATGAGAATTTCTCAGGTGGACTTGGCACATGCTCGTGTTTAATATGCAAAAAAGTAACAAACTTTGAAAAAGTCATTAATTTTGCAGTAAAAATATTGGCTGGTTAAGAATAGTTATTTGTTCTTATTATAACATTGATACAAGTAAGCAGTGGTGCTGTGGTGGCGCAGGGGCACAGCACAACCCACATATTGAGCCCTTGGTCCTCGTGGTCGAGGGTTCGATTCCCGGCCTGGTGACATTTGCCGCATGTCTTCCCTCTCTCTCATTGCCCTCTTATCTTAAAAAATAAAATAAGAGTAAGGAGTGATTCCTTACAGCCAGTGTTCTGTTTAGCATAGTGAAATGTGTTTTGAAACTTAACTATTTATTATTTTTGTCTTACCAATTTCAAGTTTGGAAATTTCTCGAACACGTCTGTCCTTGTGCAACCTTGTCTGTGTGCTTCAAGTAAATACATACATGAATACGAATTATAACCCAAGGATAAATGGAGCAGTAGAAGCAATGATGTCCAAACCCAGGCGGTGAGCAGAATGGAGAACTCAAAGACTTTATGCCAGTAGATTTGAGGGTTGTCTTCTAAAAGCACATTTCAATTCTAGACAGACGGGTGAAAGATACTTTGTTAATTCCTTACAGGAGAATTCATGTATCCAGTAGGCGCACACAGAAATGCATTCTGACATAAATGAATAACAGGTCTGTATTAAAAGTTATTTTGCATGAGTGTGGTTTTACTTTAAATAATGCAGTGTTGTCTGATTTAAAATGAAGTTATGGTTTGGGTACACCCAACACATTACATAGTTATAGACAAATCTCAAGTATGACTATCAAACGTTTTTTTTTGTTTTTTTTTTAATTGGGGATTCTTGAACATTCCCTTTATTAATGTAGTAATTGGATACACACCTATATTTGTTTTTAAAAAGTCACACAAAGACTGTTTTGCCTTAGCTTCTGTCTTGTGTAGGGTCTGTATAAAAAAGTGGGATTTATCTTGAAGAAACAACGAGACAATAGATCTGAGGTCCTCAAACTAAATAGTCTACAAAAAAGCTAATGTTGATGCCAAAAGGTTTACCTCTACTAGTTTATTGGAATGGTCTATAGTTCGAGAAACTGCTTCAGACGTAGCCGTTTGAGTTTGGTCCATTATTTGTGTGGGCCAATACACTGACTCAGCAAATAATTAGGCTTAGGGAAAAATACTTAGCGGACAATATTTTATGTCTGTTACCTGTAAGTATTGCAAAACACCACAAAATGTGTTGAACAAAGGGAGTGTATTTATAGCATTTCACATACCTCAACATGTCAAAGCTATGCGATTTTAGGACATCTAGGCAGCAGAGTGCTGTTCACTCAAATTCTCTTATACAGTATGCTATGGAGCATAACTTTGCATTTCTTCTTATTCTCGTGACAGCAGACTTCTTCCACCTGCCAGTGGGGGTTTCTTTAGATAGTACCTGCATGAACCTATACATTTAAAAATATCTAAGCTTAATATTTTTTGGTATTCTGGGTAGGTGAGGGAGATGTGGACACATACTGTATCTTCATGTGGTTTTTCAGCAGATAACTGAAAAGGTATCAAAAGGGGTTCATTGACCTGACTCTGAAATATACCTTGCAGCAATACAGGTTGTTCTGTGCTGTTTATTTAATGCATGTGATAAATCATTTACAGTCTATGGATAGCACAGACTATCAATTATTAGCAGATTAATTTAGACATAACTGAGACAGGGAGCCAAAAAGGCAATCCCTATGGTCTTGTATGTTTGACTAACTAGAAAAACAATTTTATTGCTGTATTGCCTCTGTTTTTAATCCCACACACCCTTAAACAAAAACACCAGAGCTAGCTACTACTTGGTAAATAGATTGTGGTTCTTAAAACATTTTTGCTAAAAAGACACACGCCTTTCTTACCAACACCTGAAAAGCGGGACTATGACAGCTATGCATTTCATCTCAGTCTGTATTCAAAGCAAAGGGCATTTTAGGGTCAGACAACTCCAGTTTATATACAGTTATATTGATGTATGAAATGAATCCAATGCTACTTGGTAATCATAGCATTAACAGTGCAGATATTTTTGGTGTATAATGGTTTTTTTTTGTTAAAATGTCTGTTTATGAAAGCTCCAGTGATTGCATTGAGTCGTTAAGGTGGTATCAATCCCTCCTACTGAGCTGGAATATGGCAAGTATGGGAAGAAACAACTGTATTTTAACAGTAGCAGCCCTCCATCATGATCAGGTTCACTATCAACAGGCATGAATCATTTAGCATCTTGATACTGAATGGAAATTATTCTTATTTGTTCTTTAATAAATAAGTCTTGCACGTACAATGCAGTCCCCATCACTTTATATTGTTATTTATATTCTAGAAATTTGATACTCTCATTTTTGATTATTTATTAGTTTTTTTTCATCTATTGGTTACCATAATGAAGCCTTTCGTTTTTAGTGAACAGCTTTGGTAGCTGTTTGATAGCTGTTGCTGTTTCTCTCTCAGCAGCAGAGTCCTGTGATGGCCAATTGTAGTGGGATAAAGCGTTGAACTGGTTTCCTGTTCATTGTTTGACCGTTTCCCCACAGCAGTCCTCTTGGCTTCTCCCCTTGACTAAGTGGGTCCTCACTGCCAGACTTCTTTTATTTTCTTTGCAAATAAAGTTGCATTTTCAGATTATTATACACAGTACAAAGAAAATTAAATTGGTGATTAAAAATTAAACACTCTTATCTCTCTGTGAGTTATCTCAGTCCCCAGAGAGAGAGGATGCTATTTTGTAGGCTTGCGGGTGTCTTTTGTTCCCAATTTAGAAGCTTGTCGCTGTTTATTGTTAATTTTTGATGCTTCATTTGATATTCTGTTCACTTTCCTCTCTGAAATGCAGAGAAAACATCTTTATCAAAGTGCCAGATGTATTTGTTGTGTTGTCAGAGTGTCAGGTTTGCCTGAGTCTTCATATTTCTGAGATTTCTACTACCTTACATGTTTTGTTGGGAAGCCAACTGAGCACTACCAAACTCTGCATTTTATTTAAAAACAAAAACAACAAAAAAACAATATATACCCTTATTCCCAATTTTGACTTAAAAATAACGGTAAAATCACAAATCAGTAAGGTTGTCAACCGTGAACTCTAGCTGACTCTAATAGAACTGAAATGTTCCCGGCACATTTTTGTTTGTTAGCTCAAACTATCTGTTTCCAAAGTAAATATTGAAAAAAAAATTTAAGCCAGCCACTGATCCAAACTGAATTGTTCTTGTCTTCCAGGAGGCCTGTCAACTTGGCAAGATAACCT
This sequence comes from Poecilia mexicana, assembly GCF_051168715.1. Classification (NCBI taxonomy): domain Eukaryota; kingdom Metazoa; phylum Chordata; class Actinopteri; order Cyprinodontiformes; family Poeciliidae; genus Poecilia; species Poecilia mexicana. The sequence continues at coordinate 18,236,812 of NW_028263379.1, forward strand.
CTGTGAATGTAAGTCTCACACATGCTCCTATTTTATTTATTTATTTATTTTTTTACATGTTCTCTCTTAGGCATGATCTATGTGTCTGTGTGAATAATCTATAGAAGTTATAGGAAATTAAACTCGGCATTGATTATCTTTGTTCAGTTTAAATGTTTGCATAAGAATCACTTATTGCTAAAAGAATAGCTCAGGATCTTTTGAAGCTGGGTTATGAAGATGTGGGCAGAGCATGTCTGTAATGTGGAGAACTGAAATATTTTTTAGGCCTACTTTATTATTTGATAAGAGGAAAACAGAGTATGGAATATCCTTTGTATGTGTTTATTTATTTTTTTTAATTCTTCTTTGTTCTGCAATATTGTGACATTGTTGGAACATTATTTCCATCCATCCATACATCCATTCATTAAAGTTTACATGCAATAGATATAACTTACGTTTCAGGGGAATATGCAATCATGATCCCAAGGCTCAATATTATCATGGTGATGCAGCTTGTGACTGACAAAACAAATGTTTCTGACTCTTCGATGTTTTCAACAATACCAACACCCTTACCATTTCCTATGAGCTTTTCATCTCGGCCACTAAACATACACATCTGAAGTTGGCATCGAGAGAGTCGCTTTAGCTTGCCAAATACATTGTTGCCATTCAGAGTTGGGATGTTTTGGACTTGTTTTGTAAATATGAGATCTTAACACAAAAATGCAATCAAGCAATCTGTTTCCATCTCTACTATAGCAAACATTGATCTTGCAATGACAACTGTGAATCAATATACTGTACGAGTCAAGTTGTTCATTTCCAAGAAATGGGAAAACAATTTACACAGCATGAATTTGGGATCTCAGCATGAAAACACGTGGAGTCTGTAAGAGCAGTCACTATCTTATCCACAGTAAGTTGGAAGAGTCATCTAAAATAATCAAAGTAGAAAGCGTTGTCAAAGCAGGCGAAGTTTTCTCATCTTAAACCCCCTTACCCACTAATATTATGTATTTTAGAATAAAGTTTTCTGAAGATAATTTTTGTGTTATTTTAACTGAAAATTGCACCAATATGTCTAATATTTTTCAATTTCATACTGTTTACCATTTGCTTAAGAAATTTACCACAGTGTTTTCCAGCCTTCCAACAAATAACCATAGTCTTATTTATATGTAATACAAAAATATAGGGGGAGGGAATATTTCTAAGCTAATGTGTGTCAATAATTGTGCAATTAAGGTGGTGGAAATATCTTTTTTTTTCTTTTTAATTTGCCTTTAGCTTGACTCTGTGGTGAGAACTATGAGAAATCTTTCTTCAAACTCGGATTTCTCAGACAACTATCTACTGCAGGTAAGATACTGCCTGCTGATAACATAAAAAAAAACAAAAAAAAACATTTAAAAATATCTGATTAAGACCTATAAACTTTTTTTGGTAACTCTTTATTTGAAGACTGACATGACAGTGTCATAAACATGACATAACACCTGTCATGAACATGAAGACGTCTTTATGAATGTTTATGAATGTTGTCATGAAGTGTCATTCAGTAAATAATGACACTTGTAATGTAAAGTTGCTCTAAAAGTGCCAACTTTGCATTAAATTATGATTTACAAAATCATGCAAAGTTGGCATTTTTAATGGACTTTTAATGCAACTTTTAGAGCAACTTTGCATTAAAAGTGTCATTATTTACCAAATGACACTTCGTGACAACTGTGATAAACATTCACAAAGACGTCTTTATGTTCATGACAGGCGTTATGTCATGTTTATGACGGTGTCGTGTCAGTCTTATGCACACCCCTTCAAATAAAGTGTTACCCTTTTTTCTGAATAACTAACACTGCAGCAGAGTATATATAGACTTTTTGAGAAAAGCCCGCTCAACACTTCCTGAGACTGACCATTGAAAGTTTTTCACAGCATTAATTAAAACTCAGATATTTCATTTCCCACAAAAATGTAAGATTTCATTTTGTAAAAACTTGAAGGAGTGGGGAATATTTTTTTTACGGTCATGTAGCACACTTTCTTTAAAAGAGACAAAGGACGGATATTGACTTTCAGCTGAGGTCATAGGTTTAGAGAAGTAACATCAAAAAGATTCTACTCAAAACAAAAAGGAACTTCTTCAGGAATAAGATAAGCAAGGCGAAGTAGGACATCCATCCCATGCTATCTCATTTATGTATAATATTTCTTACTGGAAATGGATCATAATGCAACTTCCAGCTGTATTGATTGTGTGTTGTAATGATGCATTTCATGAATGGGACTGATAAGAGTTGGGTACTTTGTTCAGACGATGCATTAAAAATCTGCAATAGATCAAAATAATAACTTTTTCTTACTACACTTCTTCTTGGAAAGTTAAGAAATGTGTAATGCACTTGACTGTGAAACAAACTTTGCTGGTATTCATATCATTATGCATCTAAGTATACTTAAACTATCATTTATCCTGATTATGTTGTGGCATCTGGCAATCAGAGTTTTTTTTTTTGCTCCATTTCATTTGTTATATGGTAGTCTGAGTTTTGCCCTTATTTATGAGTTTTGGATGGTTAAACTATCTTTTGTCAATGCCAACTGGACAGAAAAAAAAAAAAAGAAGTTTTTCTCTACCTGAAGTTCGTACAGTGGGTATGCAGCTCCAACTTTTATTCAGTTTCAGCAAAATATTGCTGAGGCTCTGTACAGAAAGGTTTGTCTGCTCAGCTTTTCTAGCTTTTTTTTTGTTGTAGCGCATTGCTTCTATTCTCTGTAATCTGCATTAATTTCTACTGGTAATCTGAACATTGTATCCAAACGTCTTGTATCTGTCACATTATAAACACAAACTCAAACATGTGATAGACCAACATAAAGTAAAGAAGAGTATATGAGTTTTACAGCTTTATGTGCATTATTTGCATTCAACCTTATCTCAGTCTGATAGCTCTGAATACAAGCGTCTTCAAAAGTAGTCTTATTTTTAGAAATAGAGACCGGTAAACCTGAAGTCTGAGAGTGAAATGCTTTGTTAGGAACATCTGGATCAATCAGATGCAGGATGGAGCTTGATTCTTAACGCTTGGTTATTAAGGACTTTGTATGTTAGAAGGGGAATCTTAAATTTTATTCTGGACTTGACAAGGAGCCAATGGAGGGAAGTTAAATAGGATAAGTGCGTTCTCTCTCTTTAATTTTCATCAGAATTCTTGCCGCAGAGTTTTGGATTAGCTGAAGGCTTAACTGCATTTTGTGGACTTCGTCATAGAGAAGAACTACAGAAGTGATAAATCCATGTAGTATTTTTTCAGAATCTTTCCTGGAGAGGTTGTTTCTAATTTTGGCAATTCTGGAGATGAAAGAATAGAACAATTGTTCCGGGATTCAAACAAACAAAAAAACACATAGGTCCTCGACTTTATTACAATTTCATCCAGATCAAGAAATCGACTAAGCAACTTGTTTGTCAGAGGTCCAGCTTCAAATATGACAACTTCTGCCTTGTCAGAGTTTAAAAGCAGAAAGTTCTCATGGTTTGAAGACTGTAAGCTACTTAACTGATTGGATTCATCAGGATTTATGACTAGATATAGTTGTCTATATCTATAGTTTTATATAGCTGAGACAAAGTTTTTAAAACGGGAATAGATAAAGCCATATAACTTTGAGAGCGCTGAGATTAAGTCAAGATGGAAGGAGGATAACACAGAGCTAAATATGGTACACATCAAACTTTGAAGAAATTGCAATATAGGCTTAAGATTGGGACTAATCTTCACCTCTCAATAGAAAAATGACTATAAACTTAGAGACAGAACTATAATCGCGACTTGCATCATAATAAATTCTTGTGTTGGAATGGTCTAGTCAAACTCCAAACAAGTCAAATTGCAAATCAGAGGGAAAGCTAATCTGTTTTGTCTGATCATAAGCTATTCTACACGTAAGAAGTACGATGGATTTACTCTAGATGTACAAAGTTGGTAGGATATACCCCCAAAAGTTGTAGCTGTAAATGTAATGTTACAGCTACAACTGTTTTTCTAAAAATCATTGATTCAGTAGATCTATATGAATAACTATGCCACAGTTTTCAGATTCTTATTTATTAAAAAAAACAAAAAAAAATGTTTTCCTTCCACTTAAAATTTGTAATGTATAAAAGTTTTTGTTCATAGCTCGTAAAATTACAATAAAATCTGTTTATCTTTAAGCTGCAAACTTACAAAGTTGTGGTTTAGCATTTGTATCAAAACACTCATGTCTTCTTATTGGTAATGTGTTTTGTTTTGTCGTAGTGGTCAGTGCATCTCTATCGCAGATGAGTCAATAGCAGAATAAATTGATGAAAATTCATTTGATTCGTCACAAATCACTCCTCATTCTCCCGACGCCCTTGTCAGAATCACCTCCTTCACTCGTGTTCCTGCTAAACCATCGGCTCACCCCCAGACACACATTTCCTAACACGTATTGGGCTGCAATGGAACAACGTGTAACAGAAAAAAACTCAGCTCTGAAAAAGTGTCATCTGCCAGCAGTTTCTGTTGATGCACATTTTTGACATCATAGAATATGGGGAGACACTCCGCTTTGGATCGAGGTATTCCTTTATAGATTTTTTTTTTCCTTCTTCCCTCTTCATGTGTGATGTAACAAATCACCATCTCCTCAGAGCAGATTTATGCAGGTCTAGGTGTGCCCGTGAGGTGATCCTTATCTGAAATGGCAGAGCCAATCTCCCCTGATTCACTTCTAAGTGGTCCCTGTTTATCACTCAAAGTGAGGTGGTTGTCAGCCAAGTCCTTTTCCGTGCTGCGCCGACTTCTTTGCTGTTTGGAGAGAGTGATAGTCAAGGTAAAGTGCATGGTATAATAAAACTCAAAGAGCTGTGGTCAGAAAAGGACGAGGTGGCAGGCACTTAGCCTCCAGTCCTCTATCTCAATGTAACGGACTCCTAATCTAGTAACCCGTGAATCCTGCCTCGTCTGCGTGGTTACTGGAGGTGTTTGGTGGTGGGGGTGCAGCGGGATGGGATTTTCTGGCAGGTTACATGCTAGAAATTGGCGTGCATTTCTGCTGTTTATTTTATCTCTGTGTACATACTTCTAAAGGCAGTGTTTTGTCTGACTCAAAGGGCTTTGTTTGGTCTTGATATCTCTTACTGCAGCTTGTCTTTGCTTTATGGATTTCTGGCAGCTTCTCTAAATAAGTGATCATGCTTGACAAAACCCTCACCTTGACTCCTGGTTGTTTGTTTTCCTCTGTTTTGTTTGTCTTAATGTTTTATTCACATCAATCATTACCACTGGGAGCAAAAGTTTTATTTATTCAAGACCCAATAATGGTAGTTAATCCTAATTAATATTGTAACTCTGAATAACTTGGTATTGAGCACATCATGAAACCAAATTAGGCTTTTTTTCACATCTGGCATCAGCTTGAATGGGCTTGAATAAACAGAAGTCTGAAAAAAAACCCAGGAAGACACTCCCTTTACGCAAAGTGATTATGTCCTAATTGTCACGCGCAGCTGTTTGTTCTAATAGATTCTGGATGTCATTGTTGGAGCAAGTTTTTTTTTTTTTTTGTTTTTGTTTTAATAATTGCAATCACGTGGAGAAGGAGTCGTGCTTTTCTTGTGGTGCTGCCAACCCTCTGTAGTGGGCCCTTTCTTTTCCTGGAACCTGGGCAATGCTTTAGCTTGCATCCTCCAGCAATTTCAGAAACAGCTGCCAAAGCTGTTTGAGAACAAGTAGATATTTAGACTACTTGAAAGCTTTTGCAAACATGGCACTCAGAGCTCTGCAACTTGCCAGTAAGGTATCTAGCTCATTTTTTTTTTGTCTTAGGAAATAATATGTAAAAATCAAGAAAGGAAAAGATTTGTTTCACAAAGTCCATTAATTCTTTTCATTTCTGGTCACATAAAATTTAAACCAGGTGAGAGAAGAATACTATTTATTTTCCCAATAGAAACAGCACAACATAAAGGTTTTGTTTGTAATCGTTGTCAGTTGAAATCACTTTCACTGCCTGGCCTTTCCTTCTCCCTTATTTTCCTTATTCCTTATGTTCTTACCAACAAATCCAGACGAGAGATTTGCCTCAGGATCTTGATGAATCAAGTAAATAGAATATTTAGCTGGCTGTTTCAACATCACGGGGTTTGAAAATCGCTTTCAGGGAGCTAATTGTGTGGATTTAGGCTAGTCGACCCTTTCTGATAGTTTTCAAATGAGGCTTTTTTTGGTTGGTTTTTGGCAACCTGTCCTTCATTAGAGCTTGAGTTTATTTTAATCTTCCATTCACCTGCTTTACAGCCCTTGTTTGTTCTTGTGGAGAAACAATATGCGTTTATCAGTACACTGTAGTTGCTGAGGGGGGAAATATGTGAAAAGAGGAGCATCACCTCCTCCTGAGCTCAAAGAAGCATGTGTTAATGATGTCTTTAATTCAGGACTTGTATCTTGCTTTTGTTGCTATAGCGATGAAGAAAATTAAGATAGTCATTTGCACACCCGTTGTATTTGCTTTGAAAGACGTCTCATCAGTTTGAACAAAGCTCTGAATAAAAGTGCAATGCAATAGCCAAAGCAAAAAAAATAAATAAATACATTTTGCACTTTAGCTTCTCCATAATGTGATGTTAAACAAGTCATTATATGGGGATACAAAGGTCAAGTCTTTTACTAAGAAAACTCAATTTGTGTGTATTTTAATCTCAGTATAAATACATCTGTTCTATGAAGACATTTGAGGTTTCCAAGGGAACAGTAATAAAGAGACATCCTCATGGTGACCAAGAAACAAACCAGACCAATCAGGGTACATCTGGCCTTTATAAAGGAGTGCCAAGAAGGGAACCATTGTTAAAAAAAAGTCTTAAAAACTCTTTAATGTTTGCAAAATCCTACATATTGAGGGAAGCTAATACAACATCACCCTAAAACGCTTCTTACTTATGGTACAAAATGGTGCATCATTCTGTGACGAGGCTTTTCAAAAGGAACGGGAACATTGTTCAGAGTTGAGGGAAAGATGGATGGGGGGTAAGTACAGTCCTGTTATAAAACCTATTCAAAGGCTCAAAATACTTGAGATTGTGTCAGAGACCTGGACAACAAAATGAATCATACAGTCAAAGCTACAATGACATGGTTCTGATCAAAGCATATTCATGTGTTAAAATAGCTGTCAAATTCCAAAGCACAGTCCAATTGAGATTCTGTGGCAAGACTTAAAAATTCGTTAAAACTGAGACATGCTCCATCTCGTCCTGTAATTATGTTTTACAGGACTGCTAAGCTCTTACTCAGCCAGAGTCAGTAGTGATTTTTAATGTATGTAATTTTGTGCAAAAATTACATACATTAAAATGTGCATGTTTTATTTTTTTGAAACTCTGCAATGACTTGTTACTTTATCACAAACTCCCCTAAAATACATTATGTAATGTAAAAAAAAAAGGTTCATGGCAAATTAATGCTTTTGCAAGTCACTGTAATTCTAATGTGTTTTACTTTGACAGTACAGTTTGAGAAACTGTTACTGGATTATGAAATGTCTACTTGCCCATCATGAAAGTCAAAGTATTTACCTGTGTGTCTGTTTGAATGTTTTTTTTGTTTTTTTTTCGCTATATCAATGACCAAAACTGTGTGGTTCCTTTACTCTATTGTTAATGTGTTGTCACACATTGCCACATACAGGACCTGTTTTCTTCTGTAGCCCCACAGAAAGGTTGCAACATGAACTTCTGCAAACCTCTGGAGAAATCAAAGGGCCCCGCACTGTTCAGAGGAAAACACACACACACTCATGTGATCCCAACGACTTTTACAAATCAAAGTCTCAGCCTATACACATGTTTTTTTTTTTCTACCTCCTTTGTGCCTAAATTGGGTGAGCGGAAAAATTAGGACATGGTTCAACCTGTTAACACACATCCCATCTATTCTCAGGAAGAGTATCAAAGAGGTCCTCAATTATAAGTCTTGCGGTTACTTTATTAGCTGGAAAGTAATTCAATAGACTCAACAGACCAGAAGCAGTTCTGGGTTATGAGGTCGCTCTCTCAATTTCTCTCAATTAGCGGCTCTAATGACAAGATAAAGTTTGGTCATATTTCAGCGTTGGAAGGAGGTGACGATGATCGATGCGGTGTTAATCATGCTACTCTTAATACATTTAGGCACTTAATATCTTCTAAATATTCCCATCCACCCATCAACAACCATTGCTGCCACCGTTCATGATGGTGTTAATAGTCTTTGTTTGTGGAAGTGTGGAGAATTTGCCTCTTTGAACTGAGGAATTCGCTAGAATGCTTTTTCCAATAACAGGCTCTACATATCTTAAAACAGCACACTCCTGTTATGTTTCCCTCTGGTGACCAGTAAATGAGCCAGTCAGTTTTTTTTGTTGTTTTTTTTTTCAAAAGAAACACACGGAAGTCAACGTAGTAGAAAGGAGGGTCATGGGTTACACTTTGAATTGATAATTACATTGGTTTAGAGACACACTGTGGGCTTTTAAGATGGTATATTCATACATACCCACACACACACGCAAACACACACACTCACTCATGGGCACAGAAGAAACAGCTACCAAGACAAAACACTATTTTTTTTTTTTTTTTTTTTTCGTCTAGCTCAAGTGATAAAATACATGCAGATAGTCTTTGGAATAATGTGGCATTGTTTTGAGATAAGCTACCTCTGTTTTTTCTGTCTTCTCCTTAGTGTAACCGAGGTGACCAGAATTTTGACTACAGCGCTCAATGCTTTCAGATATTACATTTTGAAATATTGAACAACAATGTTCCTCGCCAGAGGAGATTTCTCTCTTTCTTTAGCTTTGTAGATCTTGCTGTGAGGTTCTCATTTAAACCCCCTTGCAAGAGGAAAAATACCATCCAATTTAAAGTTTGTACGTTCTCCGATGCAATGCTTATTGTCAGACAAAAATGGAGATGGTATTTTAATGTCTGTAAATGAATCACTAACCACAGGACTATGAGTCCTCTTTAATGGCTTGTGTCTTTAGCTTGTCTCTCATCAGACTGTTGTCTGTTTATCTTCCGTAGACCCAACGTCGTGTGACCTTCCATCTTCCGGATGGTTCCCAGGAAAGTTGCAGTGACAGCGGGCTTGGGGACGCTGAGCCCAGCAGCACAGCCAGTGCCACCCAGCCTCTGCCCCTCAGCTTCCCCCAGGAGGAGTACTATGAGCAAGCGTCACCTAATAGTCGCACCGAGGGAGACGGAAACTCAGACCCTGAATCTAGTGAGTTGCGATCTTTTGCATTTTTGAGAGAGCAAGCAAACATTTCACTTTGTGTTTTTTTTTCTTTTTTCTTTTTTTTTGTGACTTCAAATGCTGAGGATTTGATTTCACCATCTATGATTTTAAATGGCACTAATACTTATAGCTACTGTTTAAAGTTTGATTATGACAAAACAGCCTTGCAAAGATTAAACAAGCAGACGATTCTTGTCAAACACCTAATACAAGCCAGCTGCACATTTTGGACTGTGCTCTCCCAGTGTTGAGAGCAGATATGTTTTTTGATATGGAGCATATGGCTTTCTGCTAAGGATACATGTATGACTCTGCATGTAGGAACCACAAGTAAACATGAAAGGTTATCCATCAGTGTCAGAACAATTAGATTTTCTATTGAAATAGACTGTACCACTGAATGCACATTAACTAATAACAATGTCCATTTCCCTGTGATGTGACAGTGTAACCACTTTAAGAAAATATTGCTGCAGACCACAGGTTGAAGATCTTGAGTTGCAATGTGATCCTGCGTCTTGTGATTTGGTAAATAAGTGAAGGACTATTCCTGCGCTTAAGAACAGACAACACGTATTTATCTATATGATTCAAAATATCATATAATTTGCATTAAGTGTATTTTTCAAAACTAAAGAAAGGTTTAAACTCAGTTTGAGAATTTTGAAGCCTATTATATGTTTATAAAAAGCCCACAAGAAACCGTTTTCAGTAATTTCTCAGAAGTATGACATCACATTGAGAAAAGTGTGAAACACACAATACTGACTGGACCTGACTGAAGCATTCTACAGTGAAATGCATGCTTCACATTTTGGAACTGCAGTAATGTTCTGTGTGTTCTATTTCACAGATTTTCTTTCTTGAAAATAAACCAAAAACCACCGCATTCATTTTAGATTCACAAATAAATGGGTTAATTAGCACCGAGCTACAGTTATTAAAGAAAATAAATTTTGTAGGGCTGATTTTTGTAAATGTTGAGAGCTTGGCTGTGTAATGAATGCTGTGAATTGTACCCCTGAGGTGGGAACTTTGTTGCTGAGATTTTCGTAAATGATTCACAAGACAGCTGTCACTGCATGGCTTACTGCCCAGCGATGTTCCCCATAAAAAGCGTCAACTTCTTCCTCATGCATATACAATACTTTCTCTCTCTTTTTTTTTTATCCCTGTTCAAGAAACTTGCTGGAGGGGAAAAAAAGAGGAAATTTTCTAGCATTGGCATTGGCGATCCAAAGCACTTTTATCAGCAGCAGTGATATTGACGAAATTATTTTGCCTCACCGCAGAACGGACAAGGTTATTCTGAGTGCCACCTCCTCTGTTCAAGACGGATATTCCAGTCCCAGTGAATCAGATTTTATTTTCTTCAGGTTACCTTGCATCACATTCTGCAGACAGGACAAAGGCTCATTTCTGCACATGCGTTTAGTCCTTCTGTGGTTCTGTGTGTGCGCGATTGTCAGCATTGCTTTCAACATGACTCTGAATTACCTGTCAGAGAATGTTTTTCGTTCTATGTAGCTGAAAAAAAAGAATATACAGGACAGCAAAAAACGGATAGCTTTGCATACACCCACATGTAGTGCAGTCACTGTGTCGCTGTTGTAAGTGAGACAACAGGCCCTGGTTCTTCCCCAGCAGCTGGTCTGGCATTTCTGAGGCTGGAGTGTCGGTGTGACAGCCTTCATCATTTTCATACAGAGGCTTTAGCAATTTGGAAAAATGTTCCCCGTAGGAAGTGCATTTTGTAACTTAACTCACCCCCATGTTTTTTTAATGCACCTGTACCTCTGCATACAACAAACACTTAAACATACATCCTTAGATCAAACCTCTTTTTCCCAGGCTGTTCGTTTTAATGCGTTCACAGTGTCGACGGCGGTGATTCATGTATGTGATTCATTTAGACGCAGATGCAATTATTCAACGTTTCATTAATATTCAGAGACATAAACATGTAATACTTCATAAAACAACTCAAACATACAGTTATTATCCACATTTCCCCCAGGGCCGTGTTTGCCGAAGTGCATTAGTTTTAAGGTCGGGAGCAATGCTGATGTGATAAATGCTTGTGTGTTTTTACAAATCGCTTCACTAAGAAGCACCATAAAGTGAGCGCAATGCCAGAGTCTAATGTCAGTAATTGGATATCAGAACAGCTATTTTTAGTTACTTGACCACAAAGCTCCTTCTAATCCTCTGTTATCACAGCGATTTTACGAATGTCAATGTAATTCTCACTGAAAACGTGTTAAAAGCTTGTTGAAGCTGACAAGACGTGATCATATTCAAGGACGGCGTTTAAAGACAACGGGGAGATTTATTGAATATCCATACGAGTATTGTTATGCAATTCATCAGTATCACAACACATATATTAAAATTCTCAGACATACAAGGGTCCTTGAAATCCAGACACTACGTAGTTTACATTCAATGTGCATTCCAGCTAAACATTTACCATCAAGTGCAGCTGAACATCACGCTTACTCTGACATTTTTTGCATCATTCCAAGACAAAGTCGTCTGAATCGCCCAGCTTCGTTTCGTCTTCCACAAGTTAAGTCAGATAAACTCTTGACTCTGTTCTGCTCAGTTCAAAGTGAAGACAGCTCTCGTGTGCATTGACGGTCTCGGAGATGAGTGCGTTTGGTGACAGAAGGGGGCCTAAGATGGATTAGATATGGTTTTATCAATGAGCACCAGAACGGCACGGCGGCTTCAATTTCTTATCATATTGTCTCAATTTGTAAAGCAGGGAGAACCAGAAGAGAAAAAAAAAAAAAAAAGGAAACATAGCAGAGGAAGGATGGAAAGTGAACCAAAAGAAATAACGATATTAAAGAGGAGTGGTAGGAGCATAGTTTCTGGAGTCACAAGTTGTATTGTTCTGTAAAGGTACAGCTTGGATCTGAATGTCAACTCGCACTGAATAATTTTCTGTGCCAAAGGCAAGCCATGTGGCCTTCTTATGACAATGAATTTCTCGACTCCTCTTTAAACCTGCATCTTTATTAGACCACCTTCTCTTGAAATAAAGTTCATATGACATTTTATGTTTCTATTATTTATGAGCTGGGTGGCTGTTCATTTTATGGGCTCTTGCCTCCCCCTCCAGGCTTTATTTGCCACCCTGCCATCACTCTTGTGCCGTCGCCTTTTCTTGTCACGTTTTGTTTCGAAAGGTTTGATTGCGCCGTCTCTGTCCCAACAAACAGATTAACATAATTTGCATCCAGCCTCCTCACATATTTGACAACCTTTTATGGCATTAAAATTTCCAACCATTTAAATTGTATCTGACCTTCTAGATTAATTTGAGCTTTGTGATGTAAAAGACAGAAAAATATATATGCCCTCCCTCACCAAAGAAACAATATTTATTTTTGCTTACTGTGCATTTCTGTAATGTTTTGAGTTACGGTTGATTTTCCTCTCCCACAATTTAACTCAATTTGTTTTGACACATATTTCCCAGAATTGCAAATAGCAGAAAGTCTGGATATTAGAACATGATGCTTGACCCAGTTAAGCTAAGTCATTTTTATCTGTGGATATGTTGATATTTGTCTTAACAGTGACCACTGACTTCATGGCTTCTCTTAAGCTACTTTTGGAGTGAATTTCTTTTTTTATTTATTTTATTTTTGCTGCTCACTTAATGCCATCCCAGCAATTCTGACATGCAATGCAATAAAAAAAATGGTACAAATCATCATGTGGAAAACAACAATCACTTGTAAGCCTTGAGACAAAGTCTACCAAAGTGGGAGCAAATCCCTGACTCTAAATCCCCAACATTTTTCTAACAATACATGTTTTTTTTTTGTTTGTTTTTTTCCTCTTGATGATTTGTAATACACTTATTTCTTTCTCCTGTTGTCTGAGTTTTGGGGATTTAGGAGCTTGTGCTTTTTGCCCACTTACAAGCAGTTCACTAAAAGCGGTTCCGATGTGGGGCATTAGTCTCCCAAAGACACACGAGAAAAGCCATACACCAAAGTGCCGTATGTTAATCTGTAGCATATGGCTTTCAAATGACCACTTTGTCTGTCTGAGATCTAATCTGCTATTAAAATAAGCCAATCCCGTTTAAATACTGCAAGATTAATAAGATTAAAGTTTTAAACGTAGTCCGTGATGCATTGCAAATCTAAAGACTTGAAAAGAAGGTACAAGTTTATCAACTTACAGATTGTGACCAGTTGTTTTGTGAGTGATTTCTATCCACATAATATTTTATGATTTCTGATACCAAGAGACAAGTAATCTGATTAGACAATAGCACAATTTGAAGCCTTTTAGGCTTTGGAAAAGGCTGTTTTACTTGGGGCTTGACTGTTGAAACTTCTTTTGTAAGAAAATCTACATAGAAATATATGGTAGTCGGTTCAAAACTGGATCATGATTGAAGTTTATTTTATCAAGCATAGATCTTGGAGGTGACAGCGCAATAAGAGAAACAGCTTTTTCTGGCAGAGGTGCTCCCAGGCCAGATGAGAAACCTAGTACCGCCAACTTGTTCTTAGATCTCTTAGGTTTCTTCTCCTATTGACATGTCCCTGGATAACCTCCAATGGGAGGCCTTCAGGGGCATCCCAATTAGATGCAGACAACACCTCAATTTACACATTTTACATTCAGAAGGACAGACGCTCAACTCTAAGCCAACTCCGGATGCCCAAGCTTCTTGCCATAAATCTAAAGCTGAGTCCAGCAACACTAAAGACCTACGTCACTTTAACCAATTGTATCCATGGTCTTGTTCTTTCAGTCATAATCCACATCTTATGTCTCACGACCGTAGGTAAGGGTTGGAATATAAAGACAGCAGTAAACTGAGAAGGATGTGACCTTAGGTCTTTCTTCACCATGACCAGAACGTAACAGGCAGACAAGGCTACAACTCATCTGTCCACCTCCTGTCCAGTCTGAGCATAACTCGTGAACCAGATACCAAGATAGATCAATTCTTCAGCATAAGGCAAAAACTACCTGCTAACCTGGAGGGAACAAACTGCCTTTTTCTAATTAAGTCTTCTCTGGACCCATAAAACACTTGTGGCCCACATAACCAAGTTCCATGACTTCATTAGCAACGCCATGAGAATAAGAATTTGGTCCACTGTTTGACAGCAAGGACAAAAGCCACGCTGCTGCTCCTGAATCCATGGTTTGAAAATGACGTCTCCTATCCAAACCTAGATTAAGCTTTTCCAGGGATGTTGACGCAGGTGACTCCTCAATACCCAAGGCACATCTTCTGACCTCCTTCACTTAACTTTTAGACCACTAACCTGGTCTTGCACTTCACTGACATTCTCTCAGTCCTCCATGTGTCATTGAAAAAAGCATGTTAACAATTACAGTCTGAATTGTAATAGTCCTAATGCAATCATCCAGTACAAAGGTATTTCTAGTAGAGGAGACAACAAAGTTATATGCTGCTTCCAGAAAAAAGTAAAGTGCATTTTGTCGTTCATACAGTTTGCTTAGCACATGATTGTGTAATAAGAAAAATGTTACACTATTCAGTACAGTTGGCTATATTAATTATTCATATGAGTCCAATCTCAGTTTCACTTTGAGGGTTCTCATATGCAATTAGATGTAATGAATGTGCTTCTTAATTACATTCATTTGTGCAAATTTCCATTCCCCGCTGAATTTTTCTGGGGAAACATTGTGACACTGACCAATGCCATATCATTTGCAATGTGACTAAATCCATTCAGCATAGAACAATTAGTCGTAATTAGTGTTACAATGTCATCAGCGACCAGGGGGGAAGACTAAGCTGACATGCAAGGAAAAAGAGCACCCTTGTTCAGAGTCAGAAGTCCAGTAATGCAGCAAGAGCTAGATAATTGGCTGACCACAGGTTAGAAATATGATGAACTGTTGTAGGACTGTTGAGGGTTTTTTTTTTCTTTCCCACACTTTTATTCAAGCGAGGTTGGCTGAGCGGGCGTTCTCTTTAATAGCAATGCCACGCTTAATAAGTGCCAGTTCAACCTTGTGCTTTTTCCAGGCACTCACATCATCTACAGCTGACAAATGAACAGTTTCTCCACAGTAATTAAAGAGTGAAGTGCCTTGCTTAAGGGTACATCGCTGGTGGTTGAAGGATTGGAGAAAGTTTTTCTCATTTGTTTCACGCCATGACCTTACATATTCTCATGGTATCAGATTTATTCGTAAAGTGATGTGGATATTTAATTCATGCAGCACATGAAATCGTTATGCAGGCCATTCGTTTTGCTACAGTTATCTGACAACCTGCGCACCAACTTCTCCAGATCATTTTCTTTTTCCACCATTATGCTTCCAGACATGTATTCTCTCTTTGATATAAATAAATAAAAACCTGTGCCTTATGGCTCCCAAAACGTGTTACTTATGCGACAGTGGGAATACCTGAAGCATCAGGGGAGATATACCTACGTAGATTGGACCTCTCTTTTTAAGATTATTTCAGATAATTTTTTTCTTCCTCTGTCCCCCTTTTTTTTCTTTCTTTTTTTTTGACCGCCAGAGTTAGAAAGGATTTAAATGGACTCATCTGTATCCTTCTCAACCGACTGGGATTTGGTGGAAGTGTTCTGGTCTCAGAGGTGAGGTGGAGGGGAAGCCCCATTTTATCTGGTTCAAATGCCACACCAGTTGTCTTGAAATGAGAGAGAGGGAGAGAGAGACAGACAAGCTATTGATCTGGAGGAGTCAACTCAGCTTGCAGAAATCTCTCTCTAGCCTCCTTCAAACCTTTAAAAAAGTGTCATTTTAGAATCCTTCTTTTTGCACCATTAGGGTATCGTCTTTGTTCCGTTACAGAAGGCGACTATGAAGTTGAGAAGGCTTCTTTCTTGTGCCGATAATCCAGATCTCAGCAGGACAAGCCCAGCAGAGATATTAGCGAGAATTAGTTCAACTTGAACAGTAACTGCCATGTTTAAGCATCGGTTTCAAATTGATTTAGCGCCACTGTATGCTGAGTTTTTCTTATGGGCACTGCACAATTAGAATACTCATCCCAAAGTTGTTACCATGTTCGGTAAGTCTTGTGTCTGGCTTGAAGAGGGATCAATAGGTGCCAACTTTGATCACATCTCGGAACAATGTATTCTGAACTCGGCAGGGCTGGAGAGAGACTTCAAACAAGGATAAACCCTCAAAGGGCCTCAGCCAACAATTCACTTTGTTCCATTCACTGACTCTGTGATTCTTAAACTGAAATGGCCTGAACAGAATGTTAAACCTCATAAAACGGCGGATAAGAAATATGAAGAGAGATGAGTTATCTCACTCCTCAAACATATTTGATTTGATCTCAATTATGTCATTTAAAAGTCCAGTGACGCACCAGAAGCAACCCTTCCAGAACGCTTTATTAGATACTAAAGGTGAATATTTCCAGTTGTCGCCATTAAATGCATCAAAGCTCCCAACATAATTTACCAGGAGTTTTAAACTCCGAGGGAACCATCACCACAGATCTCTGCAGAGCAACATTTGTTAAATCCTATCAAATCCTATTTTGATGTTACAATGCACTTGGTTTATACAGCAGAAACTTTCACTCCTTCAGAAGCAGGAGGAAGACAAGGGAAGCTATCAAATATAGATGTTGTAATGTTTTATTGAACGACTTTTGTTATAGATAGCCTCTGCAAAAATCCCAATCGTTTTCATTGTTGGGCTCCGAGCTTGGGAAGGCATCAGCATGTTGGCCCGCGGTAAAGCTTTTTCTGTTCCTCCATCCAACCTCTCACAGCAGTGTATACCCTAAATTTATATATTCAATTTCAGCTGTGTAGACTGTGTGTGAATACATGAGTTCCTTGTTTTAGATGTGATGCTTGTGTGTAAATTCTGGCATGATATTAGAGGTAGGCCTCTGTTGTATTTTAATAAAGCCCATTATGCTCCGGTTTGGGAGGTGTCGTATTTCAGTATACCCATTAGTATGGTTTATTGTTTATAACAGCATTAGAGAGGACAAAATGGGCTTCGAAGGAGTGTAGCTCTTCTCCTTTTTCCTTTCGCCCCACTCATCCCTCCTTTTCTCCTCTCCTTTGAGAAATCAAGCAATAGATACATTAGAATGCTTGGTTTCATCACTTTCTCATTTTTCACATACAGTTGGTCTCAAGGATAAGGATGGCTTCTGCTCAGAAGGACTTATTGACCAAAATAACTCTGCATCAATATGTCTCCTGAAGGTTGAGCAGACCATAGCATCTCAGGGGTTGCATTTTCACCTCCTCTCTATCTTTAATGTTATTGATCTAGGAAGCTACAGCCATATGACCGAAGCCATTTTAAGCATCTTTGTCCTAAAAGAGCAACAGTATTGATGCGTCATAGCAAACTGATTGTTACAAGCATGCTGACAAATTAAATTTAGTGTGCTGATGGCACGCTGTAGTCAATACAGGGCATTGCAAAAGCATTGACGCACATCAGGTCATGTTCCAGCCAGAAACCCTCTGTGTATTTTATTTGGAATTATGTAACTGGACAACATAAAACAGTGCATACTTGTAAAGAGGATGGGGACAAATTTAAAATATTTTCAAATATGTTTGCAAAATAAAAATCCAAAAAGGATTTCAATCATTTATATTCAGCCTCCTTTAGATTCTTCTGAATAAAATCTTAGCGTCGCCAACTGCCTTTACAAGAAACCTGATCAGAAGCGAGATGAACCCAAAATGTAACTTTGTGACTGACATTCAGGAGGCAAAAACCCAACGCCATACATCACCCATAACACACAACACCTCCTTTGAAACATACAAGTATGTTTCAAAGAGAGCATGCTGAGAGAATGCCCTTTTTCTGCAAGGACGGTCAAGCTTACCAAAGTCAGTTGGAAGGTGAACTAAATGAAAAATGCAGTATGTAAACCTGTTAGAGGGTGCCATTGTTTGAAACTGGTGTGAGGGTAATATATTTACTGTATATTTATGTCCTATATATGTATATTTATGGCCTATTTAAGGTCCGATTCTAAATACGCTTGAGAATGTGAACCAAGATTTGAAAATGGCTGTTCTTAGATGCTCCTCTACTGATTGGAAAGTCAAATGACTGGTCAATGAAAGCTGACAGTGACTTATTCCAACATATCTAACTGTGGGGACTGAATGGAAATACCACATTTTTTTGTTTTTTACCATTTTTTTAATATGACGCTATCTGCCTAAAGGTCATGTACTAAATTTTGTATCTGATAAATGTTCTAAAAGGTACAACTTTGTTGGATTTCTTTCTGTCAGATGCGTCGCATAAAATTGCAATAAAACTAGAACACAAAGGCAAACACAAACCTACACTGCTGGTGATATGATGACACATGCAAGTTACAGTTTGTTTTTAATTTGCATCCTGAGCCATCGCTGACACCTAATGCAGGTGCTGAATGCACAAGCATGTATGGGATCTCCCCTCACTGCGCTGTATGGGACCCTATCCCGACCCGATCAATGTATATACTGACTGCTTGATAAATTGGGCATTTGTGGACAAATAGATCACGTCAGAGACCACTCACGGTTTGGTAATGCTGACAAATGGAGTGAGAGTATGGTGAGACAAAGGACAAGGAGTAGGGAAAGCAATAGAGAAGGAAGTGAATGAGGTTTTTCAGATGGGAATCGGTGAGTGAGTGAGTGGATCCTCAGGTACAGTGGGCCCTTCAGGACATTTGGCTTATCAGAAAATGAAAAGGGGATTTTGAGGGGCTTGACACTAAACATCCAAACCTGCTTGTTGTTTTGCCCTCTCTGACAAGAGAGGTTGCGTATTCAGCACATTCACCATGGTGTGTGGTGTTTTCTGCACTCATGCCCGACCTCTCTGAGAGGCACCTGTGGGGACCTCAAGGCGATGTAGCACTCATGAGGTCAGTCAGCTGTCGGCAATTCTATGCATGAAGAAGTAAGGCAAAAAAAAAATTAAAGCAAATAAGACACACACACACACACCCCCACACACACACACACACACACACACACACATATATATATATATATATATATATATATATATATATATATATATATATATATATATAGCAAGGCAGTACATGTCCTTTTGTCCCCATTTCCCCTGAGACACCTGCAGGTTTGCATTGATTTGTCCTGATTCCATTCAGTCAGAGTCCCTGCAGGATTTCAAGTGTCAAACATCTGTCAAACTGAGGCACCCTCATGCTGACTGATTCAGAACACGTGTAAGAGCAAAATTTTTTACAGAGTTCACTTTGACAAGGGACCAAGGAGAACCAAATGATGTTTCCATGGGTTTGGGGGAAATTGATATTGACACATTGTTTCAGGATAATAAGTTTAAAAGTTTGCATGTGGGGAGAAGTAGTGGAACTCTTAAAGCTGCTGACACATGGTCTCTAATTTTGCTATGTATGCAAGTGTATCTAACATATTTTTCAAGTGGTTCTAAATGCAAGCCCCTCCTTTTGCTGCACTCCAACCAGTTAGAATGTAAGCAATTATTAGACTTTTTTTGTTTGTTTTTTTTCTTTTTTGCATCCGAAAGCAGGTAATGTAGTCGTCCAGTACTCTACAGCAACTAAGGGAGACTTACTCTATTATACATTCACAGTAGCAAACTTGTTCAGGGGACAACAGGCACTTGAGATATATTTTATTTTTTTCTTGGTGCCCCAACCCTGACTGATACCACCCTGGGCAACTGTTCATATAACCCATTTCAAAGCCACCAGTGTATACACTTTTAAATTTTTTTTTTAATTGTCTCAAACCAGACATGCCTATAGATTCTCAGTTTTTCATGTTTTTTTATTTTCAGGAAAGTTCAAAGGAAGTAATTTTCTTTTAAACGTTAACGTAGAAATATCCCTGTACATTCATTTTCTATGGAATTCGTGAAACGACAGGACAGTCGCTTCTCTTCATCCAGCCGAGTGACTGGTGTAATTAGTGCATGTGAAATTTCGAGCTTGTGCACATAGATGTGCACATGCAGGCTTGAGGCTGACATTCTGTCAGCGCTGCATTCTCTTTGTGTTTAGTTCTGGCTGGAAATTGTGATTCTTGCAGCTCAATGCATGTTTTTTTTTTAATAAGTTGGAATTGGTCTCTGATGTAGAGGAAGGGTCTTGTCATGGCTTTGAAAACTTCTGATAGGTCAACTGACACATTTGAGTTACTTGGAGGCACATCTGTGGATGTAATTTAAGGCCATACCTGGAACACAATGCTTTCTAGTTTGGCATGAAAGTCAAAAGAAATCAGCCAAGACATCAGAAGAGAAATGATGGTATTGCACAAGTCCTGGGAACAATTTCCAGATTATTGAAGGTGCTGCATTCATCTGTTCAAGTATAGACGAGATGGGAATGTTCAACCGTCATACCGCTCAGGATGCAAACAGAATCTGTGTTCCAGCAATGAACTTGCTTTTGTCCAAAATGTGGAAATTGACCCCAAAACAAAAGTCAAGGTGCTGACTGAAACTGGTAATTCAGTATAACTATTCAGACTGAACGTGACTTTTTCCCAACATGGGCTGGAAGGCCCTTCAGTCAGGAGGAATTCATTATTTCAAAAGAAGCATGTATAATCCACATTGCAGTTTATTATTATTATTTTTAAGATCTGAAAAGGTGTGTGAGAGGGAGGTGGCCTACAAACCTGGCTCAGTTACTGCAGTTCTGTCAGGAAGAATGAACTAGAACTCCAGCAATGTATAAGCTTGTGGAGGAAAACCCAAATGGTTTGACACAAGTCATGCAGTTGAAATGCAATGTAAACTTCTGATTTTGAAGATGATAATAATAAATTCTGACATTTTCTAAGAATAATTTTGATCATTCTAACTGGCCTAAAACCAGAGAGGTCTGATCTGAGTTAGGATGCGTCTTTTTAGTCAGTGTGTGTACATTTCTGGACCCAACCGTCTCTGCGGCATTTGTAGCATCCCAGACTTGCAACATTCAAGCCAAGAGGTATTTCTACAAATCCAAAATAAGTGGCACCTTGAGATAGCTAAATAATGCATACTTCATTGTTAAATTCATTGCAAAACAATGATAGAGTTATTGAAGATGTAATTATTGACTGACTCTGTGCTTTAAATTAAACTAATAGAACAAAAAAGGTGACTGAGTAAAAGAAAGTCAGAGAGAATTAAATGTCTTTGCAGAAAATGGACTGAAACATCTCCTGAAGCCAGTGTCAGGCACTTGTGGTAGCTATGTCTTTGTTATGATAAAATCGAGGCCCTCTGTGACTGTGCCCTTGATTCTGCAATTGGCTTAACTCGGCAGGTCACCAAGGGGAAGCAGATGTTGTCTTGAGGCATGTCCCGGTGCCGCTGTAAGGACTCTGGCTGGTCTTCCTAAGCTTTACAGGTGCAGAGGGGATGGTGGATCGGGGGTTGGAAGTGCACTAAGCCATGGCTAAGCTGCCACAGGACAGAGCTGGGAATGTTTCAACGAGCAGATATGCTCATTTTGATCCACTGAGGTATAATAATTGATGATCAGGCCTGCTGTCACATCTGGGATTCACTGGTCCATGCTATAAAGCGCCCTTACAGCAACACATGGTGGTGGGGACAGAGGTGCTATTGGGTCTCGTGCTGACTTCTATCCCATGTCCTTTAAAAATGAAGATCAGAGGAACATGGGTCCATACAACACATCACAGGAAAACCTCCCCTTGCACCTTCTCGTCTTACACGTGTTAGATGTACAACTGAATTCACCCTTGAGGGAACACAAAAATTTGATCACTAAAAGCTCTTTTGAAAATGATGTTGCCTTGAAGCCTCTTATGGTTATTACGCTTGTCTATATAATGGACAGGAAAAGCACACGCAATAAATGTCTGAGATGAAGGACAGGGGAGATAAAGAGGGAAAGTAAAAGACAGCCACTAAAATGCCAAAAAGAGTCCATTTAGAAACATTTTAGCCCTACAGTAAACAAAAATGCAATTCAGTGTTCTCCGTGCATCGTAAAATGGATCTTGCAGACCACACATGGGCAGCATTTAGGCTCTTTTAAAAGAAACGGCAAATGTTCCGTAATTGCTCTTTTAATGAATCTACAGAGAATAAAAGAGAAAGGGCTGCAAGGAGGGCTAGAGTAAAACCCACTCCTTTTTAAACTCCAATATTTCATCATGCTTTAAGCTCCAAATCTGACCCACTTTTCCCCCCCTTCCTCTGTATATTTGCTCTTGCTGTACTCACAAGAAATAAATAAATCTCACTGTTTTTTTTTTTTTGGGGGGGGGGGGGTATCTTGATTAATTATTATTATTTATACTTGGCAAAGCACTGGGATTACTCGTATGTCAGATAAGAAAAGAATAAAAGGCAAACAACTACAAATGCACCTTGATCAACACGAGCAAACCTCCCACATTGCAACAACAGCTACAACTAAGAAGAGAAAGTCTTGGCACTGACAACCTCAGGGCCTTTGAAAACCTCCCTTCAGTTGAGCATGGTTGTGCGGCTGCAACAGATCAAACGAAAAACAACAGACCAAAAGGAGAACAACCAAAGCCCAAGCAAAAAGTCTCCCAGCATTTCTTTTATAAAACAATTATGAATGTAGTTTCTCGGTATACATTCCAAAGATAATCAATAGATTTCCATTATCCAGGCCAAGTTGGACCGAATTTAAACCACCGAGTGGCTTTGTGAGCTACAAAAAAAAAAAGAGCTCTCGTCCATGTCTGTTGTCATTGTTGGTCCTCAGTGATCCGATCAGATTTAAAACGCGCCATTCAGCCTCATTGATTTCAGTTTACCACAGATTGCAACGAATGAACTGTTGCTTTTTTTTCTTTCATCAGTAGCAATTACTAAACAAAGAAAGCCTAATATTGCAGCACATTAGAAGCCATACGGTTTGTGAACAACAAGGTCTGAGCTGCTTCTATAATGTTGCTTGAATTTTAATACAAGATATATACATTCACTTTAGCAGGGATTATTGTATTTCTATGCGCAAATGTTTACCGCTGATGGAAAAAGGACTGCAGACAGAAAATGAATGCTTGAATTGGTGCTTTTGCACATTTAGACGTATTGCTCTGACCTGCATTCTTATTTTTACTGCTACGCAGGAGCATGTGGTGAGGCACCGGTTTTCAGACTCAGGTGTTATTGTAATGACCTAAATAAAATATGATGCACTTATGAAGCATAGTCAAATTAGAAACTGATCTAAAAACTTAAATGATAGTCATATTTTTAATGGCAAACAAAATACTAAATGGTAAGAACAATTATTATTTAGGTTAACCTACAGAGATGAACACATGATTCAAATTGCATGTGTTGCAGGGGATTTTTGCCCTGTATTTTTTTTTTTCATTTCAGAGTGCAAGAAAGTTCTCGCATTAAAGAAACAAGATTCTTTGATGTTTGAAGTGAGCAGTCAGATAAGTTTGCACATTTCTGTCTGAGTTTCATGTGTGATTTCTCACCATATGGTCTTCTTTAAAAGCTTTGTTAATGTTAATTATTTAGAAATGTTACTGTCGTTAAAAAGAAAATGCTGCAGGAATGCAAAGTTTATGCTAATGTTGTAGTGTTTTATCCAAATCAATCTCAAACAAATCAAGATAAGTTTTTATCTGAACAACCACATGTGAATGAAATGTTTTCATTATCAATATACCCTTTCAAAAGGTTTACTAGCCCATTGTATTTTTACCTTGCATTTCAGAAGACATGCTGTATTAGGTAAATAATGAGCCAGGATGCCATGGATTTTTTTGGGCATCTTGAACATTTTCGCAGCATGACTGTCACAGCCCTCACACACTGCTGACAATGCACATATGCACCCCGGCTATAACATTTACTCAACCGCTAAAGTGTTACAGCAATGACTTAATAACATCACTTAATCTCTTTAACCATGTAAGATCCAGTGTAATAGTGCAGCATCTTTATTTAAAAAAAATAAATAAATAAATAAAAATTTTTTGAGACTAATCATTACGGTTTCCATTTAAATCTCAGGCGGTCAGTTGATCCTTAGATGGAAACTTTCTCTCTTTGAATGTTGAGCGGGGGAAAAAGACGTTATATTTTTGCCACAAAGATTAAAGCGGATGTTTTAGCTTTTCAGTTTGACATATTAAAATTTAGATTTTGAAGCATAGCTATACAATTATTTTATTTCTTTTTGTTTGGACACTAAAGCCAACTTACGATGAATCGTAATACAGTTGTCGATTGTTGAGCAGTGCCTTCTCGTGATGGAAAATTATACACCACTGCAGGAAAATTAGGGTGTTAACCGCCATCATAGGAGCTCAGGTATGGGAGTAGCTAACAGCCGCTGAAGTGGAAGAGTGAGTGAATGAATGAGTTGGCACACTGGAAATGAGGTAGGGATTTGTTGTGCTGGTTTGAGATACCAACTCAGTGATTCTTTTGTTCTGCGAGTCACCAAATCTGTCATGTATCCATTTTTAAGGGCTGCTAGGCTACTGAGCGATTTGTTTATTCACAGCTCATTGAAGGAGGGGAACCAGTGGGTTACCTTGTTTTTTTTGTTTTTCATAGAGCTAAATTGAAATTTTAAATTAAATGGGTCACAGTTACAGTAGCAGTTGCAAAGTCAAATATTGTGCAAGTTTCCTTCTTTGTATAAAGAGAATGAAAATTAGCTGATAGAGATTCCCAAGTCAGTAATTCATTCAGGACCCACACATCACTAGTGCCTTGCTAATTGTAGTCTGTACCGTGAACAACAACAGAAACACTGAACAAAACCATGGAGTAAGCAACACAAGCACTCTAAAGGCAGGCTGTTCCTGCCTCACTTCATCTATGATAAGCGGTGCTAAACATGTAAACCCAACCAGGAAAATATACTACCTCTGCTATTATTTTATTTAAAATTCAAGTACATGCAAACATTTTTTTTTTTAAGTGGTAAAAAGTCAGGAAATTAAAACAATGTGTTTGACTGGATTCAGGAGTGAGTGCAGTAGTGCAGTCATATTTGGTATCTCTCATCTGTGCAACATCAGTGAGAGGGATCGCAGAAATTCCCTTTGACTTGATAAATAAATATAAAACAAGCACAAAGTTCTTTGTTTTTAGAGGTTCTGCTATTTTTTTAAGACCTTGTACTTTTTTTATATGACAGTACAACAAAGGACTTCAAAGTTTTTGCTCTGATTTATTTCTGTAATCATTACTGTTCTGTTGTGAAGGATTCATAGAATTTTATTTTCTTTTTTTCAAAAGTGAAAAATGCACATATTTTACAGAACTCCGCCAAATTCCATCTGTCTTACCTTCAGAGCATCTGCCATTGCTTACAGGGCCATCCACCTCTCGAGTCACTGGGACTCCGTGACATCTGTCCCAGCAGATAGAGAATCAGGATAGGGCCATCCATTCTGTTAACGCTCCACTGAACTCTGTGTTATGTTCACCATAATTTGCTTTTGGTTGCTGCGCCATCCCGGAATATTGCTTTGCAGCAGCTCAGACAAACTTGGCGGGTAATAATGTGTCCCTTTTCGGCCATTCTGCGAGCAGATAATTTGATAAACCTCCAGACGTAATGGCTAAGCTGGATCCCGATAAACGTGGGTAGTGTAACAGGGGACTGGCATTTTCTCTAATAATTTCTGAAGAGAAGTTTTTTCCTATGATATTGTCAAGAGAGAACATGTTTGGTCTGAAGGGAGTGTTTTTGTTTGTTGTCGTTTTTTTGGCTGTGTATGGCTTTTTTGTTTTTTTGTTGTTGTTTTTTTCAGTCCTTGGAATTGATGTGCATATATCTGTTCTGTTACCATAATTATGAAGATGCATGTGAACGCTGCATTTTTGATTGATTCAGGCAATCATTTCTTCTTCTATTTCTTCTTAAAATTTTAGATTCAAAATCTATTTTTTTGAAGAGGAAAAACCAACTAGGTTTAGGCATGCAAACTGTTTCTTAATGCCATAATTTATGTCCCAGCAGTGCTTGCTCCTGCACTTCTTTAAACCAATAATACTCTTTGCTGCACACATATTATTCATTATTCCTTTTTGTAATATTTTGCACATTCAAATCAGAGCAAAGTCGGTGAAACTGACCATCCTGTGACCTAAAAGCTCACTCAGCTAGCGCTCACTCACTTATGCTTTCTCTCAATCTTCTGAGGGTACACGCGTCAGCTATTCCTCATATGGTAAAATATGCAATCTGTGCCTGCCAGTCTATGAGCGAGTTTGGGGTTAATCCTCATGAATACGTGACTTTGTCTGCATGAATAAATAAAAACCTGCTCACTGGGTAATTGAGGTGCTGTGGCACTAACAAACGAGGACACAATTTGTAAATAGGATTTTTTTTTGTTTTTTTTTTTTTTTTTTTTGCTCCCGCTGATCTAGACCCTTGGTGATTTATATCACATGAAAGGGCTTACTAAAATTATATTGATTCACTGTACAAGGAAGACGTGACATTGAAATGTTGAGTTCTCCCCTCAGGACTCTGAAAAAGATCTATTACGTTTCTGTTTTTCATTTCTGTCAATTTAGTAGAAGCTCAAGGGTAGAAATGCCACTGAATTTTGATGGCTAATTTTGTGGCAGGTAAAAGAATTTTTTAATAACCTGTGATTTAGAATCGTATAAATCAGTATGAATGTTTGACAGCAGCTGAAACTCAAGATGGAGCTCAGAGTGAAACAATAAAGAAAGACGGAAAGCTATAGGAGACCGAGACTTGTATAGCCCATGACTGAATCATGTCTTTTTTTGTCTTAAATAAATCGTTCTGTATATGCTGGTAGATATTTTTTATATATGAAACATAATTTAAAAAAAAACAAAACATAATTTTATGTTTGTAATAGTTTGTATGATAGTGACATTTTAAGTATAATTACATATGTATATTTATCTGTTTGCTTATGTGAAAAAATTTGATATTTAATGTCTGTCATCTTGTTTATTTTTTCTATTTTTCATAAAATATAGCTGCTTTATAGATTTTTTTTCTACCAGGTGTTATAAAAGCTTACAATGTGACACATACTTTAAGTACTGCATGCCACAATCTTCTTGGGGGGCCGGCGGTCGGCCTGGTTGGCAGGCTGGACGGGGCGGGACGGGACGCGCTCCTTGGTTAATGGTTAGAGAAATGCTGCGGCATCACAGCTGAAAAGGTTTGCCATGCTTTTTAGTTATCATTGTACTTTTAAAACTAATAAATAGTAACTCATGTTTGCTGTCCATGTCCTGATAACTTTTAGGACCTTTCATGTGCTCACCTGTTCTAAAAGCTCATGTCTTATGTTCTTCTGAACAATGAAAACAAAGGCTGATTCTGATTCAGAACAGCCAGCCTGAAAATGTCCAACCCATTTGTCAAACGCTTACTTTGCAGAAGTTGGAAGCTAGAGATAGGGCAACGCTCTCAAGCATGTTTTGAGGTGTTTTACATTCAAAAAGCGAGAACTATGTACTTCCTGGTGTTAAATATGTGAATGTATGACTAATTTCATGAACTGTTGAATTAGCTTCTTTAACAGAGATGGATGTGCATAAAACGTAACAAATTAAGACACTTGGCTCATGGAATAAGAATCTATGTAGTTTGTTCAAATCTGACATCAAATGGATACAATTACAGGCCGCAGTGCTGCAGGTGGCTTGATTGTTGTCGTGCAAACAATGAAGCAAGCCGAGTAAGCACATTTTATTTATTTATTTTGCATTTAGGGCAGTAGCTCACAATGAGCGAAATTGCATAATTTATGTTATATTCTTACTTTAGTGTTTACCTAGTGTACACTAGAAGCATTTAAACTGGATATTAAAACTTTGTTTTCTGCCACACAGTACAGGAGAAGTCAGTTGTGACTTTTGATATGGGCTAGATGGCTCTTTGCCCAGAGTGACTTCATCAAAGGGGGCAGCACAAGCACTCTGAAATAGAAGTTCAAACCTGTCTGCCATTTCAGGACTTAAATTAGAAATGTGCCCTAAATAAATACTGGAGACTTGAAATAGACTCTTGAGCCAAGGCTAGAAAATTAACAGAATGTTGTTCTGCTTGGTCAAACATTTACCCATTATTTATTTACTCATGCTTTGACTTGCTTACTATATTGTAATTAATACATTCAGTTGTATAACAGTTGTTAACAGCTAGTTTGCCAACTTAAAAATAAATCTCCATTTCATAGTGAGAAGAAAACACTCAAGACCATATTTAGCGCAGTTTAGATTTGAGTGGGAAGTGTGAAGACGGGGATAAAAAGGTGTTACCTTGGCCATGACAAAGACAAAAAACACTGATGATGATATTTGACATTAACGTGTTTTGATCTTTTTTTTTTTTTAATTATGTGTCTTTCAGCTTACATGTCTATTAAAATTTTCTAATGGGGTACTTTGCAAAATAATATACTGCTGCCTTTAGCAGTTTTTTGGGGGGGGATGGTGAATTAAATTTTAAAAGATAACTGTTCAGAAATAGTAAAAGATTAAAAGATAAGTATTAAATGTCCATACATGTAATAATAATTTAGGCACAAACGGTGCAGGATTGGATTTCTTGCTTACTTGGTTGTCCATATAGTTTTCATCACATTTTGGTTGGATGGATCTAAATGTGCAAGGTGTTTGAAGAATTTTGGGCTTAATTGTGTTAACCTTCACAGTTGAGCACAGAAGGGGATCTCACCCCCCAGGGTGGTTCATGACAAAAAACATCAATAAGAATCCGTCTACAAGCTTTTAGAAGTTTTTCCATTTGGTGCTGCACAACAGGGACACCTGTTGAAATACTGTAACTTTCAAAAATATTTAATGCAGTTAAAACACAAAAGGTTTGATAAGAAAAAAAGAAAATGTCTACAATTATATTGGGAGATGTGAGTTCATAGGCCATTAGTTTCTACATAAAATCCACAGTTTGAGCAGGGTTTAGAATGATTGTGAGAAATACAAATTATGTTTGTGATTGTTCAGGGTGTAACAGTCTCCATTCTGTGCTCAGTTGAGATAAAGATAAATCAAAATGTGAAAATTGCAATTCATTCAGGTCATTCAGAGGTTATAATTATACATTATCTAGATATGTTTGTTTGCTGCTATTTTTTTTAATATATATATATATATATATATATATATATATATATATATATATCTGATAATTGCTATGATATCCAATCTGCACTGCCTTTGACAGAAACAATTACCCCCTTTAACACCAGAAGATGCAAGCGATCTCAAGGGACAAAAAGGTGTAATGGCTGACAATTTGGCTAACATTTACTGTAGCAGCAAAAAAACAACAAACACACACATGGATACTTATCTCACAAGATATGATGCTGAACAATGCCTTGGGAATGGGATAATCAAAGTCAGGCAGGACACCTACAGCTTTTAGCCCGTCATTTACCACCATGGTACACTTTTCTGTTGTTCGATATCCCACCAAAGCAAGCCAGGAGATGTGCATTGATTTCAGGGGGGGCGAGGGGGGGCCCTCTTCACTGTTCTGCCCCTCACAGCTTTTGCTTGACCCACTTATTTTCTCATCTTTCCTTGTTTTCTCATGAGACTTATGCTTTGCACACCGCTTTTTCCATTACAGAATCAGTGGATGCAGGGCAAGTATGATTGTGCTGCATCGCGTCTTTCTCATGCTCTCCCTTTCAGTCTGTGTAAAACTCACACCAACAATCTAGCTACCTGAATGAGTTAGATGATACCAGCTCAGCTAGCCAGCAAATAAATCACCAGACAAATTGACGTGTATACGACACAAGAGAGACCATCTTTAAAAGAGTTGTTAAACACTGCATTTGGTATACAGATCTCAGCCATGATTGGTATTGACAAAAAGCAGTGTGCCCATTCAAGAAAAAAAAAATATATGGCTGACCATATGGCTCTGGACAGCACCTTATTGTTTTATTTTTTCCTGCGTACTGTTTTGGGAGCTCTTTCTGTCCAAGCTCAGAGAAATTCAAAGTTTTTAGCGCATCGGATCACATTCTAAAATCCACATAACAAGCCTCCAGGTAGCAGTGAAGCTTGTTTTACTGAAGGTTTGATCTTTTAAACGAAAAGAGATGCAAGCCGGTAAACAAAACACCCTGATGAAATTCGATCTCACACTTTCATGTCTGTTCATAGTAACTCGTACACAACCACAGACAATAATTTTAAAGCAGCGGTTCTGAAAGTGTGGGGCGCATTCCCAAAGGAGGCACCTTGTGGTATCAAAAAGGCTGTATTAGATCCGTCCACATTTTTTGTTTTTGCTGATTTTTCTTCCCATTCCTTTGTTAATGGGATTCTACATAGCAAGCAACATTTTTAATCACTTTAATGCATTTGATTCAAAATCCGAGTATTTCAACCTGAGCTGCATAATTCTACACTGAACAGAGATTCTTTAACACACAATTGAAGCTTCGTGAATTATTTAAATTTATTTTTTTAACACAAGAGGGAGGTGTTTTGGCATACTGTCTGACAATTAGAAAAAACATAAAAACTGCAATAGAAAGACCAGTCAAATCTGATATGAACACGCCACACTAATTAAATACTTTGTAAAACCCTGTTGGTGAGATGAATCTTTCTTCTATTTGTAAAAACAAAAATGAATTCTCCAGAAAAACATCGCCTAGATGTGCCGTTAGTATGAAATATAAATTATGGTTTAATTTGTGATCTAAAATTTTATATCAACATGACAAAAAAGGAAAAAAAAATCAAATAGAAGGAAGAGAGGGGGAGGAGGTTTGCAGCTACCAAACAATATAGCTCACTGGAAATTTAAACCTTCTGTCTGCAGTATATTCTAACCTGGTAACCTAGACCCACAGCTTGCCCAAGGCTGTCTTACATGTGTTGCGCAGCTGCAAGCCAGGCAGAGCATTTTTTTTCCTGTGCCGCTCTCTTGAGATTTGGTATGGCAGGGTGAGAAACCAAAGAGCAATATCTTCATTCAGGTCAAGATAATATCTGTGAATTCTGTCAAGCTTGTGCAATTCCTGAAAGGAACACAAGGAAGTCAGAACGATGAAAAAAACACATTGAGGGGGGAAAAAATGAGTGTGAAACATTGTAAAAACAACAACTTGTAAATTCTAATTTTGACTGGCTCTTGGATATTTTCTTTCTTTTTCTGCTATGTTGATTGCTCATCCAGAAAGGATGAGGCTGCTGAAGGGATGCAGGAGGCAGAGCATACGGAGTTTAAGGCCGGAGTTTAGGTTTCTTTGGAAGGCTGCTTAATATTTCTTAATAGGGTTGAAAGGACGCTTGAGGCAAGTCAGTGGAGATTCTGCTTTCCTCCCTTGGATTATCATTTTTAAGCAGCTTCCTTGGGAGCATCCAGAATGAGGGTTTCAACAGCTAAGGATGGGGGGAAAAAAGACCTTAGCAATTTAGTTATTTCACCAATTTACCTCATCTGAAAAGACTGACAAAATCTGCTCCTGACTCAGGCAAAGAATAGACAGTTCATCCCTAAATCCAAAAGCTTTGAGATGTTCACTTTTTTTTCAGCTAGATATTGTGGTTTGATATGATTGTTAATCCACTTGACATGCTTATTCTCAGCGTATTGTTGATTTATATATATATATATATATATATATATATATATATATATATATATATATATATATATATATATATATATATATATATATATATATATATGTGTTGGAAAATCAAGTCAGTGTCACAAGCTCTTGAAAAAAGAACAAAAAAATTATCTCACTTTGGGAAAAAATATTATCATATAGTTAGGATGGAAAAGCAAAACATTGCCTTGCAAAAGTATTGGTAACCCTTGAATATGTTTCACTCTTTGAGAGACGCAAAGTATACCAACACAAAGTAGAGCATAATTGTGAAATGGATGGAAAATTATAGTTTTCAAATATTCTACAAATAAAATTATGAACAGTGTTGCATTGACAGTCTTATGAAATGATACTAGGTTCAGGCTTTTGTTTTTTTCTTTTTTGCTGTCCTTGTACTTTCTAAAGACAGAGTTTCACTAATTTTGAAAAGTAGAATGAAAATCAATTTCAATCAAACTGGATATATCTATTAAACATTTAAGTTTTCTGAAAAAATCTGGCAATTAGATTTTGTCATATAGGCCATTCTAACACATAAACATGCTTTGATTTAAGTCATGTCATTTTAGTGCTGACTGTATGTTTAGCTAGCGTCTTGCTAGCAGGTGCCTCCAGTTGTTTTTGCAGCTTCTG
The DNA here is from genome assembly GCF_051168715.1 of Poecilia mexicana. Lineage (NCBI taxonomy): Eukaryota > Metazoa > Chordata > Actinopteri > Cyprinodontiformes > Poeciliidae > Poecilia > Poecilia mexicana. The sequence goes on from NW_028263379.1 coordinate 18,269,390, forward strand.
GCTCCTGTTCTTTGAGGAATATCGTGGATAGCTCCATCCATTGCCCCATCAAATCCAACTCGCATTTCTGTCCTACTGATTAAAATTATCCCGGCAAGTTACCACCAGCACGATTACATTCCTAACCTTTACAGGGTGTTCTTTGGTTTTCATGATGTAAATACTGTTGGTTTTCATGATAGTAATGTTTTCTAAAAATCCTCTGAGGACTTCACAAAGCTACTGTAGTTATAAACAGGCCACCTCTATTTCATTTTAATAAACTGTTCGCAGCAATTGATTGGTCTGGATTTTATTTAGCGGTAAATGAGTAATAGGGGCTAAATATACATATGTACACCACACTTTTCAGATTTTTATTTGAAAAAACAAAACAAAAAAACACATTGTTTTACTTCCACTTCACAGTTCTGCACTACTTTGCCTTGGTCTATTATACAAATTTCCAAAACAATACATTGATGATTGCAGTTGTTTCATGACATAACGGGCAGAGCCTCAAGTTGCATTAACACTTTTGCAAGGGAACGTAGAAATACACAGTGATGACAGCTCAAGAGAAAGCTGCAATTTTATACTGAAACAGAAGGTGAAATCACAATTTTGTATTCCTATTGATCTTCGGCAGCAACTGAATTACAAAGGATCCACGCAGAGGGGCTGCATTTTCACCCCACTGTGTCATGGTAATACACATAAGACAAACTCTGTTCTCAATGGGTGAAAAAGTCTGAACTGTGGAACTACAGGTTACCCCTTTTCTGATTCTACCTTCAGAGCAGTAGCATTTGCAATTTTCAACTGTGGCAGAATGTGAGCTCTGGCTGTGATTCCTCTCTTTGCTGGTTTAATGTTTAAAGAAGACATGCAATTTGAATTGCTGCAGAGCTCATCAATATGAAATTGGACTAGTGGAGGGAAACAAAATGTAAGGAGGCAGCGCAGCAGCTGGTATGCCTCCTTCCGCACACCAATACTCCATTTCGTACCACAGAAAAACAGAGGAAGACTTTATGGGAAAACAGAAATCCTCAGGCTTTTCAACCTTCGGGGGATTTCCTATCAGCTGCAAACAGTCTTGCAACACAGATCTGAGTATCTCCAATTTAAATCTTGAAAGAAAATGTCTTTTTAGGGGGACAGGACAACCCATTATAACATTTATAAAATAAAATAAAAAAATGAAAAAAAAAACCAAGCGAAACACATTGTTTTATTCGTTTAAAAGGAAGCTTTAAAATCTATTCATAATAATATGCACAGTTTCAGTCAACCCAGTCTAAATTTACAAAGTGTTTTAATGTGCTAATTATATGAATAAACAGATCTGTTCACTTGAATTTAACACTCTAAATCTATGACGCAAAAATTTCTATGGGCATCTGAGCTTGTTATCTGTCACTCAAATGATGATCCAGTAGCATCCATAATGCCTCCAAAGCCCACCCGTTGTTTTCTGCTCACAGATCCTGCTGTGCCTGAAGATTTGTCTGCAGCAGCAAATTATTAAATTGTATTTTTCATTCTCGAGGGTTGTCAGCGGTCGGGCAACAAACAGAATTTCCCAATACGATGTTGATTACCAGAGGGAATGTAAAATAGAAGAGCCTAACTGCTAAACAGGAATACCCCTGGCAAATTTTGACAAGTGCTACCTATTTTAAATCTGTTTGTTAATATCACGCCAGACTCGCATTTGGCTGATAATCAAGCTCTCTTATAATACAAATGTTTCTCAGCAGAAGGAAATAATTTGTATGTAGAGACAGTCAGAGTTCAATAGACTTTCTGTCATTGACTCCTTCAGCTGATGAAATGTGCAAGGCATCAGGGCGAGAGGGAACCATTTGCAGAGTTGACAGATCCCATCATGGATGACTTTAGCATACCTAAGAGCTGCTCTTTCCCTGCCTTCTCCGTGCCCTCTGCAAGTGATAGGGGTGATGAATCAGGCTTTATGGGCCTTCAGGACGCCGGCGAGGCCAATCCATGTGAATCACTGTTAAAATCTGACATAACTTGACCGGCACCTTTTAACAAGTTCCAAGCTGTACTACACCCACAGACCAGGTGCATTCAGATCACTCCCTAATACACTTTGCCCTCCTGAGCTTCCCACTGAGTAACTGTGTGTCAAACCTGACTCTTACCATAAGTGATAATAATTTCTGCTTGCAGCTGGGATCAGGATCTCCTGTTTTCATTTGTTCGCTGGTGTTTTTCCAGTGCTGGGAGAACAACAGCTTTTGATCTTACAGCTCAGGTTGTGATGGATTTTTCTACAACTAGGGCAGATGGTAGCAGTTAGCACTGTGTCCTTATTCTGAACGCTTTCCTTTTTAAAAAAGACCACTAAAACATAAAACAACAAAGGCAAGTGACAATTGGGGATGAAAAAAAAAATCTAATCAAATATCTCTATATATTCTTTTCTGGCTCCTAATACATTGACATGAACAGGGTTAAAAAGAAAAACATAAACTAAAAAGAAAAGCCCATCGTACTCTCATTGTTTCATTCTTATCAGAGGCAGATGAGTTAATCTTTTTAAAGTTGTTTCTCTTTATTAAAACCTCGAAAAGACTGCTGGCAAGGAAAACTCATGCAACAGCAAATAAAGTTTGCGAAATTATAAAAGTAAAACGGTAGAGTAATAAAAGCAAATAACTGTGGAACAATTACGGTGAGTTAAGATAAGTCTAATGGAAAGTAAAATGTAGTTAAGTGAGGTTTTTTTATTTCTTTTAAAAAACATCAATATTGTCACCAGCTGAGTGTTTCTAGTTCTCTTTTCTATTAAAAATGTAGCTGTGCTCGACTCAAATGGAACAAATATTTTTTTTTTCCCCCTGATGTTCTGTGCTTAAACCATTTTGCTCGTGTTTTGTACCGTTTGTCTGAGACATCGGCAAACTTTAAAGGGCATAGATAAATAGTTTTATAGCTTTTCCTTTTCATCTGTGTTCAGGTTTACCTTCTGATAGTTTAATTTCCATGCGTTAATGTAATATATAACTCTTACTAACATGTTGTTTTTTACATTTGTGTTAAAACCGTCACCATGTCTTAACCGTTTGGTATGAGAATCCAACGCGAGGAGCGCAATTTTTTCACAGATTATCTGTATCTGCTTTAATGAAAAACGATGAGCACAGAACAGCTGGCAATGCAGCCAAAACTTTCTGAAGAGCAAAGATGTGACCCTGTGCAATGCCTAACTTGGGCTTCATTGCAGAAAAGTCGCCCAATACAAAAGTAGCAGCAGCAAATTCTGCAGCCTGAAGGTGAGTTCAAGTGAGGGAGATTTATGCTCTGATTGACAAAGTGGGGAGGCAGTCAGGAAAAACATTGTCTCAGAAACCCAAGCAACTGACATTTGACCTAGAAGATTAAAAGAGTTCAGTGGCTAGCTCAGGCTGCCTGTAAATCAATGAATGATGGAGTGAAAAAAACAGAAATTCAAAAGAGGAAAAAATATTTTACCATTCAGAATTATGCAAGTTTATGCTCCAAGAGCATCAGCAATCCCAATTATCCCAGCAACTGTTTTACCCAAATAGCACACTTTGTTTTTGTTTTTTGTTTTTTTTGTTTTTTTATGAAAATAATGAGAGTAGTTGATAAAAGCAACTGAAAAACTACTTTTTCTACACATAATTGGTCCAAGTTTAATTGCTAGAGTTTACACAAACTACGCTAAAGTAACTATTGCATGTTATTTGCAATAGTTACTTGCAAACTGTTGCACGAAAAAGCAATGGACAAGATCATTTTAATTTGTCATGTATGTTTTATGTTTGAAGGGTTTTAAGGTCTTGTGGCTTTAAAATGGAAGGAAATTTCAGCTTTGATATTTGGTGTCTATGTTATCTGCAATTTTAAGACAAGGTTTTGCAATTCAACAAATAAAATTACTATATGAATTATGCATTTAATTCGGGTAATTCAATAATATCTCAAATAGGAAGGACCTAACGGCTAAATGTCGTATAAATAATGGTGCTAAAATAGCTAATGCTGGATACAGACTTTAATTCTCGCTCCAAATTTTCTCAGTTGATCCATTGCTTTTGGGGTTCTACTTTCTCCCGTAATTGTGTATATATGTATGTGTATATATATATATATGAGCACAGCTTAGGGAACGATCGCTCAGTGCACCAAACTGCGGGATTACCGTGACCTGGGTATCTGATGTCTCTCGCCTCTGATCTTGTTTGATTTCTGTGTTGATGCTGTGAAGCCTCAGTACAGCACAGACTTACCACATGTGTGTATGTTTGTGTTTATGTGTATGTGCATTTCTCTTATGGTTCACCAGTCATGGAGAATAACACAGCTTCATGACTGCACACTGCCCTTAAAAAGTATGTGTTTTGCAACTGAAATCAAAACAGCCCAAAACATCTTTTATTTCACTTTTACATTCAGCCACAGGTGAACAAAAAAGTGCCTTCAGAAAAACTGACAAATTATTATTCCTAAAAAGAGGCTGGAATACTTTCTAATTTATTGTACAGCATTAAAAACTGTAAAATTCAGGCTTTTCAATGCGTGCAGCACTCTCTGCATTTCAATATAAGCAGATAAGTGTGTCAGAGGCTACAGAGCTGTTTTCCTGCACAATTCAGCTGCTTTGGTCGTTTTATCTGGAAGCACTTTTGGTCTGACATGCTTTTTCTTCTTGTTAAATGTCACTGACAGGTTTTGACATGAAAACTTAGGTTAGCAGTATCCAACCTGTCATACTGTATTTGTAAACAGCTTACGTTTCCTTCTCGGCGCAAAGAAGAGAGGAGGTGAAGCCTGACAGCAGACAAGGGATTTTAACAAACATCCTTGCATGCATACATAATGCCCCATTTCAAAAGAGAGACAGTTTGCCGCTCCATTTCATATGTAGCATTTCTCAGAGAGCCCCAGGGATACCTTCTGTCCACACTGTCTATGGACTGCAATGCACTATACTTAGCAGCTCTGATTCATACTCTATGGCAACGGAGTTCACCACACCTCCTATCTTTGCATCAAGGGAGTGAGTGATTTAGTGTAATGAGATTCTGCCTCCTGAGGAATCCACGTCTCCATGCAGACTCAAAGTTTCTTAGAATAATCTATCTCATGATGAATTGCTCCAAGTTTTCCATGAAATGAACTTTGGTCCTCTGGACAAACTTTGGACAGCCGCATTGGCTACATCAGCAGCTACATGCTGCGCTTATGTTGTATGTATATTGATTCACGCTGCTGAGTGGTACCATTGCTGTCCTGCACAGCGGCAGACAAGGCCAATAGAAATCCTGTGGATTTCTATGGCTCAAACGGGTTTAACTGGTCAGCAGAATGGGGATCTCCTGGGACCGAGGGGAGTTGAGCAGAGGGATACATCAATTTCAGGTGAGAGGAGACAGGTGACCCTTGACTTTTGCCTCCCGCTAGCTGACCTTGAAACAAGATTTCTGTCTCTGAGCTAAGGCTTAAATCTTTCTGACTAGATCAATGTAATGATGTATAGAGTCTTTTACAGGAAGCTGGGCATGAGAGCTCAATATCTAAGCACAAAGGGACCGTTGGGACACCATGTGTTTTTAAGTCCCCTCTCTGCATTCTACATCTGTCTAGCCATCCATCCACAAGGCCTAAACATCATTGCTGAGCCTACAGATAATCACTTAATATTATTGTATTTCTCATAGTGTTGTAAAAAACATGTTAAATCGCTAACAACTGCTGTAAATTAAACACCTAAGTTTAATTATTGTCCAATTAAAAATAAAAATATGCTTTGCTTTAAAAGCAAACTAGTATGAAAGCTTAATAAAATCTAATATAACATTTCTGAATCAAACAAGAAATGTTTTTACTTTACATGTCTATTACTCTCTTTTCATTGTTGGGATTCACAGAAACACCCTGTTCTCAAATTGTCATCGCTTATCATAAGGCACAATATGTCAATATGCTTTTGTTTCTTTTGGAAGATTAACCAGAGTTTTTTGGAAGGCATTTACTAAATTTTCATATAATAAGTTGATAAATTGCAAAATAAGGAGTGAAGTGCGAGAATTAAGATGTGGATAAAAAATATATATATATATTTAAAATGCCTGCTTAATAGCAATCTGGAGGTATGACAAAATCATTTGTTTAAAAATTACCTAAAGTCATTTTATAGACAATGGAAACAACATTAAGCACTTACTCAAGGTGTCTATATTTTTTGGTCTACTCTCTAATTGTGTGAAATTGACTATTTATGATACTTAAGTCATAATTACTTATTTTATTTAGTTCAAGTCAATTCTCAAGCCTAAGTATCGACAACACTGTCTGTTCTGCACCATACACTTGTACATTCTTGTGTACTTTAGCTTTCTAAAATGGGGCAACAATATACTAATCTTATGTTCAGCCATGTTTCTTTATTTTTAAAATAAACTAACTCTGTTCCAGACTAGTCAAATTAGAACTGAGCCAATAATTTATCAAATCTTCCCCTGAAATATAGAGAAAATAACATTAAGTTGCACTGACTTTGTAGCTGGATGGAATGAGGATTAAGGACGGCTTGCTTGTCAGAACACAACCACTCAACGAATTGATAAATCACAAAAAACGTGCTCTCACACACTGAAAACTTTTTCTTTCTTTTTTCTTTTTTTTTCATGAGCTTGTTTTTCACCAATGAACAGACAATGTGTGACGCATTATAACTGAGGATTGGACAGCAGGATTTACTAAATTTAAGTGCTCCTTGCACTTATGAAAATGTAGTTATTTTATCCAGCAATTTCAAACATTTTTTGACTAGTATAAAGACATTCACACACTCCCTCGTGTTATTACGAGTGCATTTTTATGAATTGCTTTCTCTGTTTTTTTTTTTTTTGTTTTTTTGTTTTTTTCCAAGCTGCTGAACCTTCAAAGGTCATAGAGATAAAAACAATGCATGCTAAAATATTGTGATCAAAAGGATAGAAAACCCAAAAGCATTACATGTTTGGACTCCACGTTTAAGGGGTGGGGAGGAGCTTCTTCTAACTCTGATCTCACTTTATTTTGCTTTATTCTATTCAATAGTAAAATTAAAGAGATTGCATTTGTAGATTTGGAATTGAATGAAGGGGAAAATAAAACAAAAACATGAATAATTGTTTAAAATCCTTATTGAACGTTCAGTATGATTATCCCCTCATCAGTGACGATGTCGAGTTTAGTTTCTGATTAGACCGGTGATTATATTTCAGTCATTGACAGTTCAAAATACTTATGTACAGATGCAAACAAACCGCCATTGGGACCACAGCTCTTGGTACCAAGCATTGCTAAAACAACAGCCAGGTGGAGGTTTGTGTTTTCACACCTTTGGAAGGAGCGAAAGCAAGCAGATGGCAGGCCTTTAGGGTCCATAGCACATTGTCGACAACGAATTACAGTCCAGAGGGGAATGGAATGGCTGATAACCTCCATCCCATGGTTCCATCTGCTGAATCCTAAGCAAGGAGAGTGCATGCAGACATGCAAACACAATGACGTCCTACAAATGTGATGAATAGGAAAAGAATTAAAGCAGCTTTACTATTGAATCAGCACACCATTTTCATAGCACGTTGCATCGTTGTGAAATTGGCTGAATTCAAATTAATAATGCTGGGGTTTTTTTTTTATGATTATTTGAATAAAAATAATTGGCATAAAGCTTTTGACAATAGCTCATAATAACAGAAATTGTGATGTAACAAACTAAATTATGGTCCATCAAAAGGATGGCATTTGTACCTGGGATACAAAGCAACCTTGAGACTGTTTGGCTCTTTGTAGTGATCCAGAAATTAAAGGCTTAGAAATAGCAGGCAGGCTTTTTCAAGAAGCACGTTTCCTTTGTGCTGCTGAAACAAAGTGGGTTGTCGTGCTCCATACATTCACCAGGTCTCCAAATAAAGCTTTCATGACAATGAGACTAAATCTAAATCTTACAGTGGCAGAACGAGGCAGTGTTCTCAGAACGAGAAAGAAAGGGAATAATGTTGTATCTAATTGCAGTTCCTCACTTTTTTTTCCCCTCCTTTCCAACTGGGTTTAATCTAGCTCCATTCATGCCCCGTGCTAATCACAACTTAGTCAGAGCAGCAGAATTGCTTCCACACATAATTCACTGTGTTATAATTACACTGTGGGCACTGTCAAGCTTCTCCAGAGCAACCAACACAAACAAAATAAATACAGTTATTTGGCTTTATTGAGATCTTTAATACATCAGTATTTCAAGAAGTAAAGAAAAATGGAATCCATCAAGACTTTTTGCCTGCTCTCCAGACAAGCTAACGTTGTCCATGCTGTTTTTGTGTGACACGAGTCCCCTCTCCCTTCAAGCCACAGTGTAAAAAAATAAAATAAAATCAAAGACTCTGCTGAAACAACAGCTGTTTCTACTTATGTAAGGGCTGCAGGACGACTGTTCATATCCTGGCTCATTGAAGCTGTCACAAATCATTAATCTCTGGCCTGTCTTTGGGGCCACGCTGTCAGGTTTCCTTTGGACATCTGTGGCTAGACAGACGCAGGATGTACTGTTTAAGCAGGTGCCTCACACCTCTGTGATCTCCCTGAGATAGCCAAAATAAATGAACCTCACCTGAAGCACTTGTGCCATTGAACTTCTTGGTTAGAGCGATGCGGGTAAAGGTGGTGGCTGTCACATGGAGAGTAAAATTGATACCATACCTGCAGTATGACCTGCGACTGTTCCAATTGTGTGAGCTTCGTGGACAAAGAAGGAATAAAACATACAAGGCGAGAAAGAAAGGAGGACAGACATTAGGAGTATTTTATGTGATCAGTAAAAGGAGCCATTGTGCATTTCATGGAAGGTTGGGATTTACACAGTTTTCTTGAGAGTGTAGAGTTCTGTTGTATTGCTTGGTAAAAATCTGATACAATTAGCATTAGAAATGTTTTTAGAATGTTTCAAATAGGGCAAAAGATGGATATAAGATGCTCTGGGAGATCATATGCCATCTACTGGTGGAGAAAAGCAAACAACACACTTTGGAGATTTTTATATCATCCTGGGTCATGTACAATAACAGTATATCGTGCATTGCCAAAATATTCATAGCATTTGAATTAATTACATTTTAATTAACAGAGAAGCACATACAAGAACAGCTAAAAAAAAAAAAAATAGAATACCATGAGAGATACAAGTTTCATTTTCTGAAATGAGAACTTTTTTTTTTACTTTGTCATTTTCTAACATTTGACTCAGGCATGGACTGGAAAGAGAATCATGCAGGTTTTTAAAAAAATATTTACATTATGACCTGCATATGTACTGAACCTCTTATAACTCGATAAGCCTTAATAAAATACTGTGGAACCAGCTTCCATTATTAACGACCCACCTAAACACAGTCCATATGTTTATAAAACATACTGGGAGCAGTATAATTTTGTGGAAACGCTTTTTTTATAGCAGGTACAATAATAATTGCTCAAAGTTGATGGGAAGATGGATAGAGCTAACTGCAAATTCATCCTGAAAAAAAGGGTGTATTGATACTTTTGCTAGGTAAAAGCATCAATAAATTTGTCTCAGTTGAATAATAATTTGTTAAAAAAAAAAACAGTCATACTGAAAGATCCAGAACAAGACAATCTATTTTTTTTTTTTTTTTTTTTTTTGTTTGAACTGTATGACACAGATGTACATTTGGGCCGGTTCTTTTTTCAAAGGCTTGCCTTGGAAATAATAAAAGAGTTTGGATTAAAAATAGGTGTTTCGATAACAAGGCTGCCATTAACATCTCGGAGGTGATATTCTTTTTAATCAGCTTGACCCTACTTGTACAATCTCCCCCATTTGTGTTGGAAACATTACTCTTTGCACACAAGGTGTTTCTGGATTGATTAGAGCAAAGGTCGTCGTGTAATTATCTCAACATATTTGTCAGCTGGCAAGTTATTGACTAAGAAAAAACAGATGGCATCATAGGTTTCAACAAGACTGCTGTTTTGGCAGGCGCATATTGAAAACGAGGTAGCTAATTAGTGTTTGTTTTTGTGTTTTTTTGTTTGTCTCTAGAAAATAATCTTTTATTGCTTAACCTTTACACTGACACGTTTGTGATTGAGTGCAAAAGTTGCATATAAACAGACATTCATCTTTATCAAATTAGTATTTGAGTTGAAGAAAGTTGTGTTTTTATTCATTCCCTTATTGAAAAAAGAACACGCATAACAAAACTGGGGTGCAGTTCTCCCTAACAACATTAAATGTAGCTCTTCATTAGTTAGTTCTGTACAAAAGTATTAAACTGACAAACTTTGGGACCAAACTTGAGCTTCTCTGTGGAGAAATGAATAGTGAAATGGTAATACTGTGATGACGGGTGTGTTGTGGTGTCTCATTGAGAGTACGTTTTTTTTGTGTGTGGTTCAGACAGCTGAACACACTCACTCACACACACACACACACACACAATGTGCATCTGCTTTATTATTAACATCTGATTCAATACTGATTAAATACTATATGCCTCTTCCCTTGCTGTAAGGATAAAGCACCTTCCTTTTTCCCGTTAAATGCCACAGTCTAAACTAGAGGATTGTTCTCCAGCCACCTTAAAGGCACCTACATCCTTTTGTTCCTGTGTGGGAGTGAGATGAAGGCAGGGAGTTAAAGTTTTTCCCACACAGCAACGGCAAACAAGGAATAAAGTTACAGCTTAATGCAGTCCCCTCGAACTTTGTTCTCTGAACATCACAGAGTTAAATATAGCTGAAATAGCACCCCAGATGTTGTCTGTAAATTAGAAGAGTAAATCATGAGTCAGTGAAAGTATTAAAACAAAACCGGGCTTTTATATATGAAAAGGCTAATTTTGTACTGCTTGAAGTGTGATAAAAACGTGAACGTTGTCCTAATGGGCAAATTATCTGTGTTTTGCTTTTTCCACAGTAAAAACACAAAAATATCTGAATTCAGACATATTTATTATCAGTTTGTATGATCAAAAAGAACAGCAGGAATAAATAAGCTGGCTAATAAATTCAGGTTCTAAAGATTAATATGCAAGTGACGCATGAGCATGATCAAAGACATAAGTGAAAATCTTAAAGGGCTCTCAACTGTAACCCTTTAATTCAGTTTTAACAGTGGAAACATACAGATAGTTCTTGATATCAGTTAAAAGGTACAAAAGGGGAGACGATGCATGTTCCTCACATCTGGATTAACTTTCCTTTGTGTGACGGTTTCCCACATGTGTTTCTCATGGCAGGATTATAGGATGTAGCAAACTGGATATAACATAAAAGAAAGTCTTCTGGGTGTGCTCTAAATGTGAAATTTTATTGTTAGTATAAACACACATCTTTCACATATAGAAGGTATATCATAGAAAGCACATATTTGCAGTGTTGGGTAAGTTACTCTTACAAAGTAGTTGTAGGTGCTGGTTACATTTTTGAAAAAGTAACTGAGTTAAGAAATCAGGTACTATTTTGTAAAAGTAATGTAGCATCACCGGACCGGGGAAAGTAACTATTAGAATATGTGTTTAAATATATAAAATCATTTTAGATCTTCTCTAGAATTTTAGCGTATATATTCAAATGTTTGAGATAAAACTAGATGAATAAATAGAGAATTAACAGAAGTTATTTACAAACAGGAATGTCTGCGTACTAATTTTGTGGCTGTATTATATCAGTGAAATCACAGTCGTACCACTTGAAGAGCGTCGCCCCATCTGCTTCGCTCCCCCCGAGTTTACAGCATATTAGCTCCACCTGGGTTTAGACTGCGCCTGGTAGCATCAACACAATCGTTGTTGGCGACTAGTTTTGTTGACGCATGTGACGTTGAGAGGTGCTGCGTGAGATTTAAGTTGACTGTATCTAATATAAAGAACATTGTTGCTACTGGGGCATAAATTGCTTTTCACTTATAGATTTGTGCTTTTATCTCTTCGAGACAAAAATGACATCTCTACTTGCAGCTAAGAATGCTGTCTTAGATTGTCTGGGCTCTCTCAATCCACAGCTCTGTCTATCTGCTTTGTTTATTTGTGATCACTGTGCATCACTGCTTGCATGTGGACACTCGCCCAAGTCTGCCTCTGATTGGTTTATGACAACTTATACAGGCATGCGATTCTCCCCCCACCCCCACTTTACCTCCTGGTCAAATGAAGATTGCTTCAGTCTTCTGTGTACTGAAGTAAATTAACGCGCTGCCTTTTATTGTCAGTAATGGAAAGAACATTGTAATGATGGGAAAGGCAATAAGTTTGATTATCGGTTACTGAAAAAAGTAATGTCATTAGCAGCGTTGTTTATTTGTGCCTTTATTCCCATCACTGCACATTTGACATTCCCTCAAATATGTTTCTGACATGTGTTTATGTATGTAAGTAACAGTATCTTTTTGAATGTTACACAATTTCGTCTATTTCTACTTCTGGTTTTTGGCGTGGTCAAATGTGAATCATGGGAACCTAGGATGTTTCTTTTCCATTAGGTGGGCTGGCCATATTTACCCAGGAGTAGCTCCGGTAGAATTCCTTATGTTTTAAATTAGCTTCAGTGAATTTGTTTTGGCTCAACTCTGTGAATACATAAAGCTGTCTTGGGAATGTGAGCGTCCTGTTTAAACTATACAGCGACTGTCCAAGAATCCAATTCCAGCTCTGCCTGAATAATGTTGCATATAGTTTTAATAATAACTTTATAATGGCAGAAAAAAAAAAAGAAAATCATACACATATGCTTGAAGCCTTATCATATGGGATTCATAACTGTTTGGCAATATAAGTCGCAAATAACAGTAAATAATTTACTGTACATCTCCCCCCACATGTCAGTGTTATGACAGCTAGAAATGAAATACCTTTGTTTTTATTGGGAAGTCATTCACTTTTATTCACGGTTAATTGAATTTATTTACAGTATTTCAGCCTCAATGGTTGATGTAGCATCCCCGGATCATTCTTTTCAGGACAGAAGACAGCATTCCATTTAATTTTGTTATTTTCCCATTAAAAAAAAAAAAAAAACACAGAAAAAAACATCAAAGACGGAATGATTTAATTAACAATATGGGGACTCTGTGTACAACCGTCTGCATTTTGCAAATTACTCTTTGCTGAGAATAAGTGACTTATCAGGAGCATGCAGACATCACTGTACACCTCAAAAGAAGTTGTGTTGACACACGGAAGGGGAAAATATGTGTCTCCCCCAGACAGAATTATCCACTTCACAGGTATTTTCAGTTTACAGTTTTTAGTTTGAAAAATTAATACCCTTTCTTCTCCTTGCAGTGGAGTTTAAAATCCTTTGTTGTGTTCACTGTGAAGTGCAGACAGAATAAGGAACAGAAAGCGAGTTTTGTCAATAATGCATAATACTTGTGATTTATTTTTTGCTGCATTTCAAATTTTTGATTATTGTTTCTGATGGGAAAGTGTCTAAAGAAAGCAGTTTGTAAATGACTATTCCCTTTGCATCTCTTGGATTTAGCTCTGTCATTCTGTTTCACTTTTCAGGCAAAGACGGGCAACTTAGCCTGCAAAGTCCTGAATAAAGGTGCCCTCAACATGTTTGTTAATGAAACTGACTAATGCTTCAGATCAAAATGAAACGTAATAACCATTGGACCATGTTATTGACTATAAATTTAATTGTCCCACCTTGGTTTTTTAAGGCCTTTATGAATCAAAGATGAACAAAAAAACAGAATAAGTCTTTGAAGTCTTTTTTTAATCTAAGAGATATGCAACACCATGAAAGCTGTTGAGTCTATGGCAGGGAAAGAAATAGAAGAGATGTAAAGCAAAACTTTGACAAAGAAAACCATTATCAGCAGACACAGAATGTGTCTTCTGATTCACTCCCAGAATGCTTTTGTCTCGGGTAGACAACAAAGACAAGAATGGCCCTTCTCCAAAGCATGCCGCAGTAGATCAGAGTAAAAGGGTGAAGTTAAGGGATGGTGTCTTAATCCTATATATCAGTATGAGCACATTAGGATCTTTAATAAGGCTAAACAAGTCCCCAGGTTGTTAAACCTGGCCATTTTACAACCCCCAGGCAATGTCTGGGGGTTTGTAAAATGACTTTTCTCCCCAGGGTGTCTTCACTCTCTCTTAGACAGAGGGTGAGATGCTTGGTCATCCGGGAGGGACTGAGTGGAGTTGCTGCTTCTCAACATGGAAGAGAAGTTTGGTGGCGTCAGGCTAGGAAGCCTCCTGAATGCCTCCATGGTGAAATATTCCAGGGACGTCCGACTGGGAGGAGACCCAGACGGAGACCAAATACATGCTAGGCAGACTATATGTCTCTACTGGCCTGGTAACGCCTTGGGCTTCCACCAGAGGAGCTGGCCAAAGTGTCTGGGGAGAGGGCATTCTGGGCTGCTGCCCTGATGGACGGACGGATAGACAATTGAGAAATTAATTAAGGTTAAGAACTGCTTCTAAACTTATTTACATTAGCATAGTGTGCGTCTTGGTATAAAAAAATGAAGGTGACATTACCATGACCACTCCGACAGACATTCACTGATGGAGTATACCTGAAAATGTCTGCAGCCACTGTGCTTGAGATACAAAGAGATGAGCTCCAAAACGGAAAGCTGTGATGAGAGAGAAAAAAAAACAAAACAAGATGGAAACAGACAGGAAGGAGATGAAGATGGAAAGAGGAAGAGAAAATTATTCCATTTCTAAAGGTGACACCCCCAGTCAGTTCAATATCTTACGTATATTCTTTCCGCTTTCCTCCCACCGCTTGACATTTCTGGGTTAGAAAGTTCCTGTTGCAGGTTGCCATTGTCATGTTACACTTAAATTCACATTAAGATGTTTCCACAGAAATTATCTTCTTCACGCTTGAGGGGTGATCTTTGTATATTATTCCGCGCATGAACAAGTCACCACAGGTGAAGGGAAAGGAAAGAGGAAGGTAGCGGATAGTGATGATAGAGATGTCACATTTGATTGTATCACTGTAATTACAGGTAAGTCATTCTTCGAACGCTGGCTAATGTTGTTCTCTGAATGACACATTAATTCATTTTATTTCATGGGACGATGAAGAGGAATGATGTAGTGTTTGGCCATTTGTTCTAATAATCACTTTAATTATGGCTGAAATCAATCACGGGTGACCTTTTTGATGCATTTGATGAACGAGTCATTTCTGGAAAAAAAAAAGATAAAGTCTTCAGACGATATACGGACTTGAAGTTAGTTCAGAACACCAAGCGCCGTCTGCCAAAGACGTGTCCAGTGTTACCTGGCAAATAATAAAATTGAGATATCGTCTATTTTGTTATTCAACTGCTTTTTTAGAATGTGGTGAGTGTGCTTTGCAGGCTTGGAGATGGAGAGATGAGGTGTATTGAATGTCATCAATCAGCATTAACCATCAACTCTGGGCTATTGACTGATGATGCACTACAGAAGAATCTCCTCTGACTCTAAAATGAAAGAGGCAACATGAGGCAGAGACACTCAGTTGATTGGCACCTCATTGAGTCTGGCAGGGGAGCCAGTGATTGCAATAGCCGTCAATATCATGTAATTGTTTTCTTACGTACATGGTCCCCTCTGCTTCTTCCATCTCTTTTTTGCTGCACAAGTCTCAAATTTCATTGTGGGTACATTTTGTTGTTTGCACGTCATTATAAAATTCATACCATCCTGATAATTTATGTACCATTACCAAATATGTCATCTCGGCATCAGAACATTAAGATTCATTGCCCATGCTAGACGGCTAGATTAGCAGAATGGTTGTAAATCTGTCCTTTCCTGCTACCCTAGGGTGTGTTAAAGTAGCCAGTTATGCCTGGAAGCTTCAATTTGACCACTCTCAATTATCACATTAAGTATGTCACTGGAATATATACACTGATCACACTTCTGTCTTGCTGTGTGTTCACTGAAGTCAAGCTCAAATTGAGTTTAAATCTTAAATGGCACCCATAACGGCTCAGGGGAATATTCGGGGCTGAGAGAGCAGCGCTGTTTTCCACCCCAAGGTCAGCAGGGAAGAGGAGATTTAATTGAAATAGAAACTGCCTACCTGATAGTTTGAAATAATTAGTAATGTCAGCGCAGAGAGAGGAAGAGACGTGTATGAGGACAAATAAAAGGGACATTGGTTCTAGATAAAAATGGCAAGTCATCAAGTCGAGTGAATTGAATGTCATGGTGATTGACTGGATTTGACTCTGGAAGTCACAACGGGAAACTCAAACAAGGAATGCAAACTATGAATTAGCTTGAAACTTTGCAAAAGATTTGCCAGCACCTTGTAGAAGTATTCATGCCCACTAAACTTTTTTCACTTTTTTTTTTGTTGTTTTTTTACCTGACAACCCCAGCTGCCACTGCATTTTAAAGGGGTTTATGTGATAGACCAACACAAAGAAACACACATTTTTGAAGTGCATGAAAAATGATATATGGTTTTACCAATAAAAATGTTAAAAATGCTGCATGAGTTTGTATTTAACCTTCTTTGCTCTAATATATCTCAATGAAATCTAGTGCACCAATTAGCTTTATAAAGTCCCCCGATTAGTACACAAAGGTCAAGTAGTGTGTACTTGTCAGTATAGAAAGATGCTATATGATGGCCTAGGAGTTTTGCTACAGAATATAAATGAACAAACAACTTTTTGAAGCCAAGTTTGCACAGAAAACAGGTCACGAATGATGTTATGGAGAAGTTCGAAGTCATGTTTGGTTCAAATCAATACCCAAAGTTTTGAACAGGTCACAAAGCTCTGCTCAGTCTATCATCCAAAACTAAATAAAGACAGCACTACCACTAACTTATTAAAACATCCTAAACAGGCAGGTTTAACACAGAGTTTTAATCAGGGAAGCAGACAAGAGGCTTTGACAACATTTGAAAAGGTTCAAGTACAATACAAATACCTTTGCAGCGCTGAACAATTCCACTTGTTTTTATTTCTGCTACTCTGAATCAGGGCCTCATGTAATATTCAAAAGTCCACAAAAGGTTCACATGGTTCCCAAAATCGTTCACTCTGCATGAAAAATAATCTTCCGTCATTAAAGAAAACTGATTCCCAATTCTGATAGACTCTAGTGTGCACCTCTCTTTGGCCCCGTATTTCTGAACCAGTTAATAAAGAGGAAATGAATTGTATCAGTGTTGCTGTCTGTGCTCATGCTGAAAAGTAAATTATCATAGAGATTGAAACTGGTGGCTTCACACAATGATTATATAAAAAACGACTGTGTTTCACTCTCTCACACACACATATACACAACAGCCTGAATTTTCTTTATTTGGATCAAAATTTCTGTCTCCACACGTTGTCCCCTGGCTCTGCTAAGACATGTCGACAACAGATAAAATACTACACAAACTGTGTATGTCTGACACATACACAGTTTGTATTTTTCTGTGTCTGCGTGTGTGCTTGTGTGTATGAGGGGCCAAAACAACTGACAGAAAGATGATCGCACCACAGGACAAAAAGAAATGTACATACAAGTGTCCTCGGGGCATGACAGCCACAAAAACTCAAAGATATGGGGTGTTAATATCTGATAGTTCTCTCTGGGCTTAACAGCATAAAAGACACCAAGGTCAATGGGTTGTCAGCCGTTGCTGTTGTACAAAAATGTGACATGGCTATTTTTGCTGTCTCCTCTTCTGTGAACAGCTTTAACCTCTGGAGCGTTATTGTCCTCATCAAAGACAAAATTTGAAAACTTACTTTATTCATGTATTATCTTTTTCTTTGGCTCAATTTTTTTTATAAAGGAACAACTGTAAGCATAGCCATGAAATAAGTGAAAGTACTGGAATAAATCATCCATAACATGCAGCGTAATGGCCTTGTGGTAAGAAAGGTATTTTTCTTTTTCTTTTTTTCTTGTTTTTTGTTTAATTTTTCTTTGGTTGCTTTTTCACAGATTTCTAAGTACTTTCTACGTAAAATAATATTTTGAAAAACCACAAGTGGCAAGCTAAAATCACTGCAGGTTAACAGTAACTGTACATTGCGACTTAAAAATCCCTTTGGAAACAACTCTTTGAAACTCTGCCTGTAAACTCCGAAATACTATTTTGATTTAGAAACCGTTATCTTTGGTTTTTATTGCAGCTAAAATTATGAGATGATAAAATTGTTATTGATAGTATTTTTAAGTTGTCAGTTGTGTACAGACAAAGTATTGGCTTGCCTCTTGAGTTTAGGAGACTTGTTATGCTTGGATGATTTAAAATTGTTAGTTTTGCTTCAAAGCGTAACCAGGGTCTATGGAGTTTGTATGCTCTCCCTTTATACATATGTTTTTTGTAGGTACTGTAATTTCTTTTCTCAGCCCCAAAATGCATGTTAGGTCTTTCAGAGAGCGTACAGCTCTGGAAAAATGTGTCATTTGGTGTGTACGCTAGTTCTGTGTTGAACTGTCAACCTGTCCATTGATTGGTAGAGCTAGGCACAAGCTAGACCCCTTCTCTGAGTAGCAAAATGAAGAATACAATAGTTACATCACAAAATGTATTATACTGCATCATAATGACTACGTAAGCCACTTCAAACCTCTTGTTTCCCTTGCCATTTTGGGCTGTCAGTTTAACTTTAAATACACAATCTATGAGTGCCCCCAAATGGTCAAATAATCATTAGCTTGAGAAAATTGAAAACAAAGCCCAGATCCCTGCCAGGTGGGCTACTTGAAGCATTTGGATTACTGGAGGAGAGGTTTTTTTTTTTTTTTTTTTTTTTTTTTTAAGTACAGTAAGAGCATCTGCTCATCGTTATAAAGGCCAATGATACAAGTTTCTGTAGCATTTGCTTAAATTTAGATAGCATATGAGCAACATGGGGAATCTCAAAGTGGCACTGCTTGTGCCATCGAATTTTTCAACATATCCCCCCAAAAATCTGTGACTTACAAACAAGTCAAATTTGTGCCAAAAATGTTATGATTTCTGTTTGATTTGATTTCATAAAGGACTTTGGACTTGACTAGAAATTTTACGCCAATGATTTTTGACTTCTATTCGACTTGAACTCTTTGTTTTTAAAAGACTTGATATCTCACATCCAAGGGTTTTACAAAGAAACGTGCCGGGGCACGCAACAATGGAACCATACCAGGTGCTCGATCCAGCCCGCTGAGTGCCCCCTGCCATTTGCCAATATCCCCCTCTTGTTGCTGCAGCAAACATGCTGCATTTGCTGTGCTGTTTACATGGTTCTTTATCTGCATCCTACGGTGACAGCAAAGACTCCACAGTGGTAGAGGAAAGCTGGGAGTGCTATCAGGAAGATGTGCGCAAAGTAAAAAAAAAAAAAAAAAAAAAAGGGGAAAAAAATGCACCTGGCATCATCCAAATTACTGATTGGCTACTATGCAGGATATAGTAGCTCTGCACTGTAATTTTTAGACATTTTAAGATTTTAGATCTAGATAGAAACTGGTGTGTCTGATGGATATTTAATTGCAAACAGTGATGCATGTGATGCCAGCAGCTGTATCAGTATTCAGTTTGGGTTGTCACAACTGCCATGAATGTGTGGCCATTATGTGGAGGGATGGATGCATCACAAAATATTATGAAAAGAGAGCAATGATTATGATACTTCAGTGTCGTATAACATTGTTAGATTTTTTGCCACTGGAGATGATTCATATTGAAGGAATTATTTTAAAAATAAATCGGCGAATTTATTTCACTATCTATCGTTACTTTCTAAATTTACTGATTTTTTTATTTTTTTTTTTGAAGCAAAATAAACACCAGAACTAATTTTTGAATAATTTTGAAGTTCACTTCCAGTTGCTGGGTATTCTGACAAACAAAAACAGAGACTTGCATACCTTATGCAGTTTGGCCTGCATGACTTTCGCTTGGGCTTCGACTCAATACTTGCAGTACCATGTCGTGGTTCCACCTCTCATAAGCAGTGACATAAATAAATAATAATATATGAATACAAGTGTAACTACAACTAAGCATTATGTGCTCTATGTGAAAACCTTTTATTTTCACTTTCTGACATCACTTAGGACAAAACTTCTTAGCACAAGTTTGTATACAGTACATTTACATACACTCGTTTTAAATGTAATGTGTGTATTTAGTCTGGCAGTGTACCAGTAAACACAATGTTTACTGGACCATTTTTCTGACTTTCTTTTTGCCCCAAGAGATTTTTTTTAATTAACAACCTTGTACTTTTAGCTTTTCAATGAGACCATGTTGCATAATCCAAATTATTATTTTTTTTTACTTGTTTGTGTACAGCACTTACCACAAAGTTTGTGCTATGTATTAAGGTTTTTGCAATTATTTTCAATTTTAGTTGATTTTTTTGCCACCTCCACTTTTTTACGGTCTTGAGTTTGTTCCTTTTTTTTTTTATTTATTTATTTTTTTTAGCTTTTTCTATGCTGCTATTTTACACATGCTCTTCCCCTCTCTCCTCTCCATGTGTCGATCCGTGTCTGTCGCTCTCTGTGCTGACAATGTCTGCACTCAACACACCCCAAGTAAAGTGCGTGGTGACAGAAACATTAACACAAGCCACTGAGTACCTCTGTGATTTTAGCGAGAGTGTATGTGTCAGCTGGGGCCCGGAGGAGTAAAAAGCACACATCTGAACTTTTGCTGGCTGGTGCTTGGGTGGAGGACTGTGACAGTCAACATCAAAACAGTAAAAGTAAAGCTGTGATTTATTGAATGTGCTGCTTGTGTCTGCTTTCATGCTTGCCAGTGATACATTATATGACTTTTCTCTTGCTTTCAGGGAACATGGCGATGTGGATGAATTAAACATGTTAAGCAGGAACAGGTCTCTCTCTGAAAGCCTTACCCTTTTCACGATAACCCCTTTTTAGACATTCAGTGGACTTATCGCAGCGTATAAATAGGACAGAATTCATTATTCAGGGGAGGTTTCGGTGAAAAATTAATAGTTGTCCCCGGAGGAGGTTCTGTGGCACTTCGGAAAGGGAAAACCTTTAAAGTGTACATGCTCTGGGGAATCTGGAGAGAGTCTGCCCTTCATATTAAAACCTTTACCATGCTACACTTCACATTGATATTGGAAATGTAAGTTTGCTCATCACTAATGACTGTGACTAATACCGTACACAGACTACATTCATGCCTAAGCTGTCTGCAAAACATTTTCAACGCAGAGGGAAGAAAAAGGGGGGACCCGTCTGCTTCTGACGATGACAAGTTTTGCAGATTACACATTTTCTGTGCTGCCTTTTAGGACAAAACGGCACGAGTCGAGCCGCTGACATCTGTAAAGACTCCTTTTTGTAACCACATTGAATTATTTCTCTCAGAAGCACTTCACAATACAATAAACCGTCACGCTAGAAAAACACGACAAAAAAAAAGTGTGCATCATGTCCTCCTCCCAACACTGTCATAAAAGAGATTGCACTTTTCAACATACCCAGATTAGTCATGTCCTGAAATCTTACTGATGCTGCTGCTGAGTTGTTTTCAGTCTGCCTGTTATCACTTGAAAGATGGGCTTCACAATGCCTTTGTATCCACTTCCTATCTGCCCAGCTCTGCAGGCAATAACAATAATGTATGGCTAAGGGAAAACAGCTAATCATCAATGACTGCAAGATATATGGCATATAGAGTGGCACCTTGTTTATTACCCTCTCTTTTCCTCCTGCGGCATCCTTCGGCTATACGGAGAGACTGCTGGAACTGAGAGCTTCTTCAATGTTAATTTGATTCATTCTTGTTTTCCATAATAATTGGGGGCAATGGGTCAGTGTGATGAATTTGCTTGTTACATGACACAGGATGTAGCACATCACAGGATGCTGTACAGTTTGTCTCTCCTGTATTTTCCATCAAGCAAAACGGGCGACACATATTTATTAGCCGTATTGTTAGAACACACACACAACCTTGCAAAAATATTCCCACCCCTTGACATTTCCTCCATTGCATCTGGTTGCAACTATGATGTAAAGGTATCTACCTCGTATGATAGACCTGCACGAAGTAATGCACGACGGTTTCCTTTTTCTTTTTCAGTAAATGTGTGAAGTGTGGCATGCATTTTTTTTTTTAATTCAGCTTCATTATGTCGTCTTTCCCTTCAATTACATCTGGGAATTGGTAAAAAAAACAAACTACATATCGTTTTCCTTACATTGTAATGATATGCTTTCTCTGGCTGCATCACATAAAGTTAAAATTAAAATATGCTAAAATCTATGGCTGTGAGAAAGTTGAATAAGGAAAAAAATTCAAGACATGTTGGGGGCCTATTAGACAACAGGTTGAATTCTTTGAGGAATTCTGCTCATGCTTCAAATCGGCTTTTAATTTGAAAGCTTATAGTGTTATAAATGACATTTACATTTTTAGATCAGAGTCGTCTCCAAAATAATCAAGATTGTTTTGATAGTATTCCAGCTGGAATAATCCAATCTTCTCGCAAATATCAAGACTGCTTTGTCAGCTCTTACTTAATCAACCTATTATTTTCCTTTCTTTCTTAATCCCTCCAAAACATTTTCACTTCCCTTTCATTCCTTTGCTCTTTATTTTCATCTCCCGCAGCTCACATTATCTACACAATATGGAAATGTTCAGCCATTCTTAGATGTGCAATGAATCTTAAGACCGATTCAATTTTTTTTTGTCTTATAAATAAACATTTATGTATTGCCTCCTTGTCAGCACCAGCACACCTGCACTGTATATCTTCAGGATCATCCAGTGCCGGCGCAAGTGCAAATTTACAGGAAGGAGAATGAATGGCTACCCTTGTATGAGATTTTAAACTGTGAGCAATCACAAAAAAATGTGTGTGTGTGCACCTTCGCGAGCGTGTCTTGTGTTTCTACCCCCCATGGAAACTCTGTGCCTCCTCCTCTGTGTGTCATTGTGGTGATGAGCGCTGATTGCAGATTGTTACGGTGTTTGTACCTCTCATCTATCTGGCCCATGCTGCGTATTTGGCCAGGCCTGATTGTGTTGATGGTGACACCGGCATCTTGTCCTCAGGTAGGGAGGCCCAACGGTAGCCTGGGTATAATAAAAGAGATGTAATCAACCAATGTCAGGCGTGCACGCAGACGTTGAAGAAAAGAAAGAAAATCAAGTATAAGAAAACTGTTTTTGTGTTTTAGCTACCAAACTGTGCCGTCTGTTGATGAAAACCGCATAAAAAGGCAGTTTTAGACGTCAGAGTGAGCTTTTTTTGTCTGCAGGCATCCTGTGTGATGGTGGAATAAAATTTTCAGGTGCTTTTTTCTTGCTTGACATCAAGGGTGAGTGAAAGATAAAGGATATGCATTACATTAAATCTGTACATTCTCTCTGAGTTGTATAGCCTCAGTGGAGGAATGGGTGCTTCAACCTGCTACATACTTTTAATCAATGGCAACAAATAGAAAGAAGCAAGTGTTTGGCACTTGCTTGTTCAAGAGATCCTTTCTCTCTTTGTGCACTTTGTCCTCCCTCTGTGCTTTGTTATTTGTTTTGGTGTTCTAATCTTTACCAAGTCAATAATATTCTTTGTAGTCTGAAATTGTGTGTCGGGAACAAAAAGGCCTCCTCCCTTTGTTGAAAGTACCTGTCTGTGACTTTTTATGCTCTTTCAGACTTCCAGATAGAGCAATCATTAGATGTTGTTTTCTGCCTGCAATTACTTTCCGTTACAATGGGTCAAACACTGGGAAAGCAAAAGGGGTCGCGGGAAGACAAGGCTAGATGGATTACAGGCGAGGAACTGTATAGGTCCCACGAGCGCTGATAAATACGTATGTGGCTCGGAGACTCGCTCTTGTCAGAGGCGTCTTAGTAAATGCATCAGACGTAATTAGTCTAGAGTATATATGGACAACCTCACTTCCTTTTTATCTGACTCGCATTGTCTCCTCTAAAAAAAAAGGGCCATTCATTACTCGGGGCGCCATTTGTTTTAGGAGGGAAAAAACGTGGAGCGATGGGTTTGCCATTTCTAATATCTCACATTGCATCAGTGCTCCATAGAGTTGCTTTGAAATTTATGTTTCAGTGCAAAGATCTTCTTCTTTCCAATATCAAAAGTATCCGATTTAATCTGTTCTTTGTGCTGCAATTCTTAAAGTTTTGTCTCCCTGATGATAATAGCCAAACGGATGAAGTCTGGGGTCAGTCTTTGCCTCAAGTAGATATCACAGTGTCTTTTTCATGTGTGATGGTAGGATAGAGCTAGGGATGGATGGATGCTGCATTGCTCCTCCTGTGTGTTGTCGTGAAGACGAGCTCTCGATTTACCAGTTGCTCAGTCTTCCGATCCGCGCTCATAGTCTAGAGAACAAAAGAACAAGATCCTGGACACTAAGCTCTATCATTCAGGAGAAACTCAGGGTGGAGCTGCTCCTCCTGTGCATAAAAAGGAGCCACTAGAAGTGATCATAGGGTGGATTTTTTTTTTTTTTTTGAAAGTATTTGTGGGCATTTCATACTCGAAGGATACCCTGGGGCAGACAAAGACCTCACAGCATCAAAATACACATTGAATAGCATATCAGCCACAAATTCAAAGCATTTAGGCATCTAGACACAGTGAGGACAGCTTGCTGAAATTCAATTCAAGCATCAGGATGCACAAGAGTGGTTATTTAAGTGAATCTGAACGTGTCATGGTTGTTGGTGCCAGATGGGCTGGTCTGAATATTTCAGAAACTGCTGATCTAGAGGGATTTCCATTCACAAACATGTCCAATACTTAAAGAAAATGCTCAAAAAAAAAAAAAAAGAGTAAATATCCAGTGCGGATGCAACTGTATTAACAACAACAAAAACAGATTTATTGATATAAAAGGTCAGAGGAGATTTTTTATCATTATTATTTTTATTTTTTTTTACATAAACAACAAGCTCACTGCACTCCAGTGTGCAAAGAGAAGCAATGGAATGGAAGATTCCCATCAAGGATATTCAGATAGCAAATCTGTAGAAACTAGGAATGCTCCCGACACCTTATGATTATTTCCATGGAGAATCTGAATTTAGCTATATAATGTAATGGATGGATGGATGGATGGAGTCCTTTCATTGTTTCCTCTTTGAATGAACTTGCTTAGCTGCATTTAAAGATGTGGCAATGAGTTGACATGATAAAGAGTAAAAATGTATATTTCTGAGAAATATGACTATTGACCTTGCTGTTATTCCTCACCTCATCAAAACACATACCATGTCTCTGTTCTTCCAATAGAGCCTTTATTTCTTCTACATGTCCTTGATCACAGTGACACTGACAGCCTTTACTTGGGATTGTACTGTACCTTCAGCAGCTAAAAGTAAAAATAAAAGAAAGCAAATAACATTTAAGTCTGACATAAAAAGAAAATGCGCATTCTAAGCGATTGCCATGGTTACAGGCTTTTTCTTTTTTCACAGATGTCAAGGATTGTTAGCAAAGAACTTGCAAACTGTTACTTTTATCATTATTAAAGTCCCACGTAAGAAGAACTTTCAAAGTATGTTATTCAACGTCCAAGCCGTCGTGGATCAGTCTCTGTTCAGTCTAAAGAATATTTCTGTTCTGCAGGAGCTTCAACACATCACCAGGACTCCTGCCTAAGTTACTTACATTACTTTTTCAAAAAGACTAAACTAACAAAATTCAAGAAAGACATTAAATGTTCATAACTGGGGACCTTTGTGTGTGTGCTTCTACGTAAATAAAACAGTGATTCAGTTTTCAGATAACCTTGTCCCTCGTTTTAGTGGAAACCGAAGGCTTTTATTGGCACTACTTTTATTAATAAATGTTCTCTTGCTTGTTGAATGTTTATTGTGAGTTTCAGGTGGAATGACAAATAGTTTAATTATGAAACCAATTTCTTTCTTTGAAATAACTTGTCACATAGCTATATTTGTGTTGTTTGATTTCATACTTACCCTCACTTGAGAACCCAATATGTTCTTCTTGCATTTACTTTTTTTTATTGACGTTTTAATCACACAAGCTCTTATGATATTGTAATAACTGTTTTTTTTCCCCTCCTGATAAATATTAGCATGTAGTACTTCTTAATCGCTCAGCCATTATTAGTCAAAGATAAGATAGCATATTTTATGGAGCATTTTTTTTCCCATATATATATATATATATATATATATATATATATATATATATATATATATATATATATATATATATATATATATAAGGTTTATTTTAATGACATTGTAAAAAAAAATCTTATAACGTCTAGAATATGTATTAAAACTTGAATTTTTGTGCACACAATATCTTCTATGACTGTGCAAGATAGAAAATCTTCACATTCTTACAGTGCATATATATAATGGATGGTATAACTTTAACAGTTGCTATATAACAACTATATATTTTTTCCTTTTTTTCAAGAAAAACAAATTTTTTTGGTAGGCTAATGTATTAAAAGCAAAAGTGCTCAGTTCAACTGCATGTTATGCAAAGGAATAAAAACACAAGATCACATGCAACGGTGCAGACATACATTTACTCAGAACACCCTACTGGTGTTTTTATTTGTAAATGCATTGTTAGCAATGTATGAAAGGTTCAGCCCTGGTCCACCTTCCTGATAGCTCTTCAAAGACTCTAATGTCCTAGATGCATGCAATTATCCTTTTAATTAGCAATAATGAGTTTGTGCATGCTGAAATAATGAGCTGAATCGTGATATGTGTGCAGATCTTAATGTGAACCTCATCAAGATGTAACAAGCTCTGTCACTAAATATCATTAACTGTCATGTTACATCTCTCATACTGTTATGCTGAGAAGGTCCAGTCAGCTGAGGCCTGACTACTTTCTGTGTGCACGTGTGTGTGTGTGTGTGTGCGTGTGCGTGCGTGTGTGTGTGTGTGTGTGTGTAGGTGTGTGTGTGTGTATAGACATAGAGTTTAAGCATTGAGGATCATGTGTTTGTGAATTGTATTACAGCAAAAATGTAAGAGTTCAGCTCTTAGAAACTAAAGGAGTATGTTAAACCTACATGGAGTCTAGAGCTGCATCAATCAGAAGTTTATGGCCGATTTCAGATCTCAGATTTTTGTAAAGCCTAAATTTTCCTAAAATAGGGTTTTTTTCCCACTTGACAAGGGGTTAGTTATTGTTTTTATTTGGAGGAGTGACAATGTCCCATCGTTGTTTGTCAGAGTGGGTGCTTTAAAATAAGTGTTTATCATTTTAAAACAAAGGCCAAATGTTTATCAATCTTAAACATTTTAGCAATTATCACTGTTAGCAAGGATAGCTTAACTGAAACAGCACTCTGTTTTTGATCGCCTTCAGAAATACAGATATTTCTCAAGGAAATATGCATAACTACCACTTCAAAGGTTCTCATTTTCAAATATAGCATGTTCTGTAAAAGAGGATAGTTGAAAAGCTTGGAAACATAAAACAGAGCAACGTAGCTGTGTTCATTTATCTTCTGATACCTCGCTCTCTGTTATTCTCTCAGTGCCTGAATAAACTTCCCGTCTCAATGTGTAACATAAAATGCTGTTTCCCCTTTAAATAGTAATCTCAGTGGTTCCTTAACTTCATTTTAAACTCTCCTCTTATACTGCAGCCTGGGTATGGTGTGTTCAGCAGTTCAGTGAGATAAAAAAAAAGTTTGTGCTTCTGAGTTTGAAACCAGTTGATTGGTGGTCAGGGTAGATGAAGCTGAAAATCAACCAATTTCGGTCACAGCGCAATTTCCTGACACATTTCTAACAGGGTCGTGTTTTACATTACAATGCTGGAGAAAATGTATTTTTTATATCATAGACCATATCTTTCTATAAGTACGTTGAAGCAGGCACCTGAACATTTGATTTATTTCACTTTGTTTCCGTATTACAGGTTGTTCTAAGGCAGAATGCACCCCTCCTTCAGATCAGTCAGGGTTTCAACAGTAATTTAAACAATATTTACACTAGGGGATGTCTTTCTAGCATATTTTGCATACCACCTAGGAATCCTTCATCTGTCCCCTTTACCAAGAAATGTTCAGTGTTTTTGCAAGTTGTGTTTGGCTGCCCAAACGAAAGTCGTGGCCAAACACCGTTAAGGTGTTAAAACAGGTTTGCTTGAGCTGTGGCAGGTTAAACAATGTATTCATGCTGCATAACAAAATGGCTCTGGGCTATCAAAGGTATTCACTTTGTAAATGATCAAAAGATCAAGGAGAAAACATAATGTCATAGGTCACATAAGGTCTTCAACTACTTTACAAAGGCATTTTTCATAGATTCCCCACTGGGACATAGTGCTTTGAATCAGATCATGAATTGATTTTTACAGTGAGATTCAGTGAAGTCTGAGTAAGACTTTGATTGGATGTTCAGTGAACATCAGACAGTGTGGGAAACTATTTTAGCCACATCACCAATGCTAAGTAAAGCTGAATCTTCACAAATGAGCAAAGTAGGCCTGATCTCAGTCGCGTTGTCTATGACATCCCATTGTTTGCTATTATCCCCACTTGTCTGCCATTCAAATTTCCTTGAAGGGAACACAGGGAAGAATGTTCACACCACAAGGAGATCTGTTGCATCACTGATGTATGATTTCTTCCGTAAGCTCCGTGGGGTACAGTTGTTTTCCCAGAATACAAAAGGCAGCGGCATCACAAAGGGGCTGTGGCGCACCTCTGGCTGACAAAAGCAGCGAGAGCTGTCAGCGACATCACTCAAGTCTTCCTTGTACCCTCCCAAACCCGCTGCAGCCTGTCTGAACTATCCCACCGGAATTGAAAATAGTACAGGCTCGTGTCTTTCAGAGAGGCAGCTTAAGAAATATTTTATACAAAACCAGTCTGTTGACATAAAACTGTTATTAGTTCAAGCTGTGCAAAGAAGGCCAAAGAGTGTTTTAAGTTCTATAATGTAGCAGAGTCCATGTTCCTTGGACATATATGTATATTAAAGAAAAATAAATGTTTTCGAGAAGTATTGTATTCAATGTTTTACACTGGTTGTTTAATTTTTTGAGAAACATTGATGTTAATCTTGTGTAATAAATTCTTTACTAACATTTCAGTTTTCTTGCAATTTAGGGAGATCACAAATATTTGGTAACAGAAACATCCACTTTGTTCATTTTAGTTTAAATATTCAAATTACAAATAAATAATTAAATGATATATATTTATTTAAAGTTTTCTAAAGCTAAAACTATAAAATGATGATGCCGATTAAGAACGTGCAATGACAAACATTGAATAAAACATGTTTAATATGGATCAGAAGCAGTGTTTTGATTTTATACCTCATTTCTTGATTGGAACCAAAATTAAGTGTCTTTGTAAACCCCAACCTGCAGGAGATTTTATTTTTTTTATTATAGATATTTCTTGAGATGAGTTTGAATGATTAACATGTTCATAAGCGTGGAATATTTAAATGCCATCACATATAGCTATTGTAAGATTTATGTAATGCAAGCTGGAGCCATCAGTGAATTTGTTCAGACTCGGAGGAATTATTTATTATTAATCATAAAATTGTTCCCTATCAACGGAGTGATGCTTGGTGCAGCATCTGAGGGCTATAGATCAGTGTCCCTATTCTGTGCAGACAACAATGTCTTTAGTACTGCCACATTGATTTTATAAATCAGGTTGATAGAATAAAGAAGATTCAAGATGTAAAAAAAAACAAACAAAAAAAATTTGTCAACTTATCTAAATGTAGGATTTTGATGCTTATGTTACCTATAGCGCCCTGATAAAAAACCATTAGTGACCCAAAATTGCTACAGCAGCAGGAAAAAAAAGAAACAAAAAACATTTGGACAAAGATTGACTGAGGCTCATGGCAGAGACTTGGCTCGGCCCTATTGTGCTAGCTTGGAGAATGAGAAAGCAGCATCCATTTTTGCCTTAATGAAGTTAGTGACCCTCTGAAAGGTGACACATTTACCGCCCAAGGGATTTATACACTCCTGCTCTGTGACTCCAGTTCAATATGGAGAGGACAGATTTGGCTCTACGGGGGCAGTCCAAATATACCCTCACAATTTATACTGTGCGGCTCATTTTCAGACGCCGCTCTGATAATTAACGCTGGCACCAAGATATTCAAGCCTTTGCAGCACAAACCTAAAAGAAAGGTATTTCGCACCAGTCTACATGAGGCATCAATATCAAGACGTTTGATCAAAATTAAATTACATTTAGTTTCAAAATGTCTTTTTAATTTGATCTAGACTTTGATGAAACACTTTTTTTTTTCTAAAATCAGTGCAAAAGACCTACATTGAGTGTGTATCGCTGACAAAATAATCCTTACTTCACTTTGCGCCAGGGTCTAAAGCATCTTAATTATTTATAACGTTCTTACTTATGCAAATACACTAAATAATTTCTACATGACAGCTTGAAGCTGGGGCCTAGAGGAGCAGTGTGATGTTTGAATGAAGACCTTTCTTTCCTTTGCATGGCCCAGGAAGCATAACACTGCAGGCTCTGGGTTGCCTTGGCGCATACTGTTTTACATTCTAATTATCTGCCATGACAGGCTTTATTGCTAAGTCTCTATGCTGAAGCCTCATCCCAGACTCATTCCACATGTGATGTCAATGTTGGGATAATGAGATAAGATACTCCGAGTCCTTATCTTTGCACACTGGTCTTGTCATTAGCTCTCTTTTTTTTTCTTCCTTCTTTCCATGCAGGAACCATAAATGTTGGTTCAGTGTGTCTTAGATTGAGTCTCCTAGACTCTTTGTCGTTTGTAGATCTTTATGCATTTTGTTTTACCTTTTTCTATTTTCATTTGTTGCGTAACTGTTTCTTTTGTGTGCCATCCTAGAGTTTTCAATATTCCTGAAGCAAGGCAATTTCTTCCCTCCAGTGTTTGGTCTTTGCGTTTTCTTAATTTCACCAGATTTGTTTTGGATTCTGAGAAATCAAAAGGGCATTGACAGTGATTAAAATAAACAGTGCTTTGTTAAGATGTTCATTAAATATTTAACACACTACAGCCAATCTGAGACACAAACAGCGAGACATATTTTTTCAAACTCTAATTAAGCTACAGGGAATTCATCGCATATTGTAGGTAAACAGAAAGAGTCAAGGGGATACCAATGGAAATTAAATGCTCTGCTGGTGTTTTTCTCATTACAAGATGAAATGAAACATTTATAACTGACTTTCATTTCACTAAAAGGCTGACATTTTGTGGGTCAACCCCAGATAAGAGTGCAACTTTTTTCTGTTTATTTTATGATTCATGAGTTCACTTAGTGCATCGACAACCTCAAATCAATGAGATCCAAAGTCACTCCCTGCACTGAGCGAAAAAGAGAAATAAATATAAACTTTTTATTGCATAAATGTGTTTCTGAAGGGACCATTGATATGTAATTCCCACCAGACATCAGTAATCACCCAAGTAATATACCTTTTTATATTCATATTCTATAGTCGGGCTATGTTGAAATATCTCAAATTTTTCTGTAGATATAAAGCTGTCTTGCTTCTTATCAGTGCAAAGTAACGGAGGATAGTGTATTTAACAGATGGCCTTCAAACAGGTTTCTTATAACCAAGGCATTGTTGAAGATGCATCTCTGATAATTGAAAAAGATCTCTCCAATAGCAAGTGTCCATATATATATATATATATATATATATATGGACAAGGTTTGATTCATTTTCTAGGAACTCAAAGTCCAACAAAAGAAGGACAAGTGAACTGCAGATGTTTTCCATGGAGAACATCTAGTTGCTTGTTTGAGTCTAGATGCAATACTCTATTTGATTACACTTAGTCTAATTTATGGAAAAATCTGTTTATTTCTGTATGCTTAGATTATTTTGGTTGCCTTCAGCATCTAGTGTGAATTTCATTTTAAATCACCTCAGAAATATGTACAATATATACATGTTCAGTGCCTTTTTAAACTGTTTTATTAACAGTTTTTTTTTCCTCATCTCCTTTCTGTTCTTTTTGCAGCCATTGAAGTAAATTTGAAGAAAGCTCTGGCTGAGGCATCCAAGACCTGCACCCAGGAGTGTCTAATACTGGGCCACTCTGACAGCTGCTGGATGCCCCCGACCCTGGCCCAGCTCCAGAGCCCTGGCAGCAACAGCCCCACCTCCACCCCTACCACCACCACCATCACTGCTGCGCTCCCCTCCTTTGGCTTCCAGGGAGTAAAAGCTAACATAGGTGGCATGGGGGTCATGGATGGCCGCCACACTCTGGGTAGATCTGTGCCCAAAAGAGATGAGCTGGACAAAGGGTTCACCCGACCACAGTTCTACAACACCCTGGATAGACACTGCAGCAGTAAGAAGGAGGACCCAGTGAAGGTCATTCCACTGGCAAGCTTCTCCTCGCCTGGGCAGCACACTCCTACTGGTGGCAGCAGCTCTTTCCTACACGAGCACCAGCTGTAATTCTAAGAGACATATCTTCACTGGCCTGACTTAGAGTAAACAAAACTCCATCTACAGATGGCTTGAGACTTAATAGTTGCTATGTTTGCGTACATGCGGACGTATGCAGGATTTCAGTAACTTTGATCAGCCCAAGCTCAGTTTTACCAACGACGACACACGAGTATGAATGAAACCACGATAACGATGTTCAGACACAATCAAGTGGAATCAGTCCGACAGCTTATGCATTTGAAAGAAAATGGAAGTCTCAACTCATCACGCACTTGTATTATAAATAAAAGGTAGTCGTATACCAAAGTAGACTATTACAGGAAAAAAAAGAGCATTCTTTTGCGTTCTGTTTGGTGATGTTTGCTTAGTGATAAGAAAAAGGGACCCACACACTTAAAGCTTCACAGGCCCAGCTTACAGAGACGGTGTCCTAAAAGACCAATTCCTGGCAAAGATGCAAATGCAAATGCAGTACTTTGTGTTATGAGTGAGCTAAATCAGGCTAAATGTTAATTATGAGCTCTGGGCTGGTGGTGTTTCTGTTTAAGTTCTAGTGAAGTATTGCTCTTTATACCAAGTGTAACAAGCTCCTTTGGCAGTGAGAGATGTTGCTACCCAAACGTGTTTCAGAAGTCTATTTTGGTCAGGGGACTGCAGAAGGGGTTACAAGAGAGAAACATCTACAAAGCATATCTAGGGCAATGGAAGACGCATCTTAATCTTTTGCATTCTACATTTTCACCATGGACCAGAAAGCAAACGCAATTTTCAAAACAACACAAACTATTTGCTCATGCACAAATGCGTACTCACAATGTTTTCCATATGGTGATTGCAGCATCACTGCCAATCCTTTTAAATGTTCACTCCCAGCATTACTGCAGTTGCTTGATCTTGAAAGGCAAAAACAGATGTGCTTTGGAAAAATAGCTTCTTTTTTTTTTCTTTTTTTTTGGTTTTGTTTGCATTTTCAATTTTTCTGCTCAGAAACCCTTCACAAACACATCCATGGATGCAATTATGGCATTCACAGCCTAATTACTTTGATGTGTGATTTCCGCTGTGAACCTTATTGTGGTTTGGGAGCTTAAAGAGATTTGGTTGGTAATCCAGTAATAGATACAAGGGCAGAGAAAAAGGTGACAAAAGCTCAAAGACTGCAGCGTTATATACCTCTTTTGTTCTTGTGTTAACAAAAGTATTTCACACATCAATTGCTTGCAAGTTGGTGAGTTTCGAAGATCAGCTTTTACATTTTGTTGGCACTAGAAAAGAAATCCCAGCTAGAATTTTAACAGCATTTAGCGTCTAATTATATCATCTTTACTTTCTTTGTGTTCTCTCTGCACTTATTATAATAAACACTGGGATTTCTTTAAGAGGTGCCCCCTGAAGGTCATTCCTCACACGGTTTAAAATGGCATCTTTGCCCAAACATGCAAATTTTCTCTGATGATAATAACTACTTCTGACTAACTTGTAACAGATTGGGTGCAGCGTAATGTATTGCCACAACAATAAGTAACTTTGCTGATATCCATTTTTCTCTCCTGTGCCATCCGAACCAGGTGTCGACATCATCAGGTATATGGCTCATGCAATTCATTTTCTTGTAGCATCTTGCAAATTGGGAGCAGGCCTAAATCTATAACGTAGCACCATATCCCCGAGGGAAGGTGCGAGGCAAATTGTGTTTGTATGCTCTTAGCTATTTTACTCTCTCCAACAATGCCTCTTAACAACATAAGGGAGTTTTATCTGATATTCGCTGAAATGATCACTTAAGGGAACAGTGTGTCAAGGACAAAGAAAGGGCAGTTCAATTTCACCTCAGTCAATTATGAAAATGAATTGAATTCAAATCAGTCAACCCTCCCATACACATCTGTTGTCCCCATCTGAGAACCCAGTTTCAGCTAATTTACCAATACTTTGACTTTTCTTCTGTCTTGTTCTACTTTCTTTTCTTCTCTCATTGTTCTAGCAGACTGAGTGGTATTCCTAATGCATTTTTAATCAAAACGATCGCATATCAAAGGGAGCATACATCATAATGTCAGAGAAAATTGGAGTTTTATCACTGCGCCAAATGCAGATTCAACTCCACATATCAGACACCTGCAATATTTTATCCAAAAGTTGCCTGGGAATATTCATAAATATTTTCAGTCTCTTGCTACCTTTGAATTTGCACGGAAGATAAATCTGTTAAGACTCCCGAAAAAATTGTCAAATATAAAAGAGGTTTTAGATTTTTTGTTGTTGTTGTTGAATTGTTTATAGATACATTGAAAATTGTCCCTTCTCTTAGACTCCCCACCCACATAGCAAGATTAAATAAAAGTTAAATGTATTTCCATGCCACATTTAAAAACAACAAAAGTGGTGTTCAGCTAAAATAATACATTTATTGAGACTATATTAAATTGCCAATCTATTAGGTGCACTAAGTTCAAAGAGCATCAATAACAATCATTCATATTCAACAAATATTAACACGATAAACCACCTCTGGGGTGAGGCTGAAGAGGAAATCCACAAGATGGATGAGCAGCAACTGTATGATGCTATCCTCTCAACATTGATATTGTATGGGAGGAATGTTTTCTACATTTTCTTGGACTTACTGAATTAAGGACGTTCTGGAGATAAAAAAGGAGTCCGACTCATTACTAGGAAGGCTTACCTAATAAAGTGGCCAGTGAGTGTGTATGTAGTATTGGTATGTAATCATATACGCACAATCGCACTGTAATTAAAATGAGCTTATACTGAAATATCCAGTCACCTGTGAACATAATATTTCCTGTCTTTAAGTATTACAAATAAATTCATGAATATAAACCAGTTCCATTCAAAGCCCAATTCGTATTTTCTCTTTGGTTCTTGAAAACTAGGCTGCATTTGGTTTTATCATGTTGTTCCTGATGTATATTGGGTGATGTATTTTTTATTTTTTTTAAACAAAGTCATATCATTTGACTGCCTATTATTATTATACAACATAAGGCAGCTCTGGGGAAGTAGTTTATTTTATTTTTTTTCTGTGTCAAGATTACTTTGTCTAAGGAATTATTGGAAAAGTCCAAATGATTAATGGTCACAAGTTTTCACTTTGCATGATTGTGCTCTCAATGTTTTCATATTTTCTTTTGTCATTTCACTGCAAAGACAGAAAACTGAGAAAAAATATATATATATATATTAAAAAAAACAGCAAAGCCTTTCCTTCCTTACCAGATTCTTTAAGAATGAGTGTTATAGATCACCATGTCAACTCTGTGTCATAGTTTGCATGAACTGTTTGGACTCTGAAACGACATTCTGACATTTTGTGGACTGTGTGCTTCATGCATCCACATCTCTAGAACCAGTATCCGTGTAGATATTAACCTCTCTTCCTGTTCCTCCACTTAATGGAGCAAGACAAATGTTATACAGTGTACACATTCAAACCTTGTGAAGTTACCATGCCACATGTACCTCTACAGAGTCACAAATATCTATACAGTCACTTGATCTGGATTTGAAATTGTACATAGCAGTACCCCCTAAGAAATGACAGTGGTTGCAAACTTGAAAGACTCTGAAAGAACTGGAATTTACTTGGTTCACAACAAACAAAAAGGGAAATACATAGGAAGTGATGAGATGACAATCTCTGTTGTAATGTAAATGACTACATATGCATAATATTCATGAGACTGAATGTGTTTATAGGTGATCTTGTGTATGTGCAAGTGAGCACGTGTCTCCTTGCAAGTATGAGCGGGTGTATGCGAGTGTGTGAGCTACCACACACCTCGCTGAACGATTTTGTGTACACAAATGTATCTTGTACAAAAAGAATATAAAACATGATAGAAGACTTAAGTATATGCTTGTAAATTAGTCATCTGTGAGTCAGGTAAAGTTTGCTTTAAGAGACGGCTTCGATGCTTGCCAGCAAATCTGTATTAGTCCGTTAAAGATATACGGTCTGTGTTGTCATGCCTTTGTAAGATATCCATCTTAATTCTATGAAAAAAAAATAAATAAATACCTTGCTATGAATTTTAATTGAGCCATTAAATATTGAGACCTCAAAGATTGTATGGATCCAGTTTTTTCTAACTGTTTCTTATTGTTTGATGTGATTCTTCCGGCAGCTTTTTTTTTTTTTTTTTTTGGTATTACAGTAATAGACATGAAGTAACAAATATTGTCAGTATTTGTCAGTAAAATATAAAATATATTCTTGTGATTGAAGAGTTTTTCTTGGAAGAAAATTTAACCAAACTTGAAGAGGTAGTCGCTTAGACTAACCTAACTCACCTAACTACTGAATGTTGACCTCAGAATAAACACAGCAGGTTAAATGAACATTAGTGTAAAAAACAGTATCACACTGGAAAGCTCCAGAAAATTACCCGTAGAATTAAAAATCTCGTAGAGCAGTGAAAAGAGGATAATCTAGGAGTGCAAAGAGCATTTTACAAGTCCATATCTGACACCATCAATATTGAAATGTTCAGACATAGTAAGGAACAAATGGCTTTTTTCAGTTTGATTAACAAATATAACCAGTTTCTCCTTTTACTTGCACAAAAAAAATACTGTAATGTCAACTTTGAAGTGGATGAACCCCTCTGCAAGAGATGTTATCAAAGATGCACGTTTCATATTTTCACAGAAAAGTTATCTTTATTTAATAGTGCCATAATTGTTGAGAAGTGTGCAATACCAAATGTCCGTAGTTTGATCTGAAACAGATGAAGACTCACACCAAACACCTTCAGTCATATTCAGTATATTGGAATATGACTGAAGTTAATTTATTTCAGTAAGTTCATTTACTGAGTGAAACGCAATATAGAAATTAATTACAAAAACAGACTGATGTTCTCAAGTCTCTGTTTTTCTTTTCTGGTAGTTGCTTACAGGTAAAGAAAACATGACATTTAGTTTCTTGGAAGGATGAGAATATTTCATCAGAGCAATAAAAGAAAAAACATATTTTTAGTACAGAAATGTGTTCTTCATGAATCGTATGTTTAATTCATGGTTAAAAGTTAATTTTCAAAGGGTTCTTATAATCTGGAAAACAAGCTTCATCAAAAGATATGTTCTTATTTATTGAGTATGACGGTAAATAAGGGCACACACCTCTGACAGTCTGATCTTTGCCATATGTGCTCTTGTTCTAAATGTTTATCAAACTTATCAGATCAAAACACGCATAGATCTGCCAGTCAGAGTAGGCCACTTAGCCACAAAGTGTCCGTTTCTTTTTGCTATAAAATGCTATTTTTGCAATTTGAGCTAAGAAATATTCTAGCCGTCAGTGTAGGTGTTGGGTGAGGTGGAGGTAGTTGAATAATTTCAGAAGAAAGAATTAGGCCAAATAGAGTTAGGAATATTTTTCCAGAGGAATAATAAAGAATATTTCTATTTTATTACATTCAAACTTTCTTCTGATTGCAAAAGGTGCTGCACTTACTTACTTCTGCTGTCTGCTTTTTGCGATTCTGCCTTTGTGAGGCATTTGTTACTGAGTTCACAATGAAATGTGTGTGTGCGCTTTGGCCACGCCGGGTTCAGAACACACTGCACAGCCTTTGTCGATATTGAGAGTGAAACTTGGAGTACACACTAGCGACACAAAGATAATGTTATGTTGGAGACTTTCATTGTGTTGGTTGCCGTGGTTACACGTGAACTCAAGATTTCGTTTGTTTCATTTTTAAACACCACTGTATGGGGTCACACATTTTTGGAACATAATTGTAGGTCATAATTTGATCTTACGCAGACTAATCATGCGTACCTAAAGGCCGAGTGTTTTATATATACACTGATTTTGTGCATTTGAAATGAAAGCAAAATTAGAAACGGCAGAAGTCTGAAATGATGTGAGTCATTTCACTTCACTGAAAGCTCTGCTCAAAAGCAACTTTTTGGTGTTGATTTAATCTTCCTGTAAAATCAACCCATCTTTAGCTTTGCTCTCTTGAGTGAAGATGTTGCATTTAAAGCATTTTAAAGAATGAATGTATAACAATGGATGTGTTATGTTTTTTTATTGCTTTTGTATAAAACAAGGAATAAGAAAGAAGCATATGTCAAACTAGTAAAAAATAAAAGAAGTAACTTTTGAGCATCTGTTGTTGAAATCCAAACTGGGATATGTATCCCTTAGAGTCATATTCAATAAATAGTTGTACTATGAGTGTACTGTAAGTACACTAAACCCCAGCCTGTTCAGCCTGTTCAGGCTGGGGTTTAGAATTACATTTCTTTGGAACATAATAACAATTTTTTTGCAGAATTTCCCCATTTACATATTTTGTAGCGCATATCTAAAATATTTGAAAGAAAATGCAGTTTGGAAGCCAAGAGTCACACGATTGGCTGCCATTTGCAAAACAGCCAATCCTTGAGCACCATTCATAAACCCAAGAGCAGCAGTAAGGAAGACATTTGCTTCTGCAGTAGTATCAAGATGGTTTTCAATGTACGTGTCAATGCATATTGTTTGGTGTTTGAACTATTAAAATGGATAGTTATAAAGGCGTTTTTAGAGGAGGTCTCATGTATTTATGGATTTCAGATATTTGCGGATGGTTGTGGTCCTAACCCCCACAAATTTGGTTCACTGCACCTTTTGAAAACAACAACCTTTATGCAGGTACTGAATTTACATTTTAATAAGTGAACATTTCCAAGTTATTGGTCTGATGTAATATTCTAAAATTGAGCAGAGCAGGTTGTTTTTCTCTTTAAAATAAAAAAAAGACATATAGGCTTGAAAATAGTCTATGTATTCAGTCTATTCAATATTCTTCACTCATGGAAATAATTAAACATTTCAATAACATTCTTATTTATTGAACATAACTGGCCATTAATTTAAACAGAATAAAATGTTTAGTTATTTAGATCTAATTGGAAACAATTTGCAATGAGCTACTACTTTCTATCTTTTTATCCATTCATCTTTCTTCATTCATCCTTCTATGTAAGTCATTCTCCCATCCATGTAAAATTTAAAGTCTCAAAGTGTCTCTTACAGCCTCAACCCCTCAAGCCACTATGCTACCTGAGGCTTTGTTTTTATCCCCGATGCTTTACCCACTTTTCATTTATGAAAATATGTGAGCCCTTAAAGAGGAAACCTCCAGCACACATTACAGTGCAAGGGTTGATGTTTACAGCAACAGGACATGACAGAATTCCTCAGTACTTGTGAGACACAAAGAGCCGTGACACCTAGCTGGTAACTCTCCAAAGCCTCTCTGGACTGTGTCATCTCAAAGTCTCCTCAGCATATGTTCAGTCCCCAGTCTCCTTACGGAGTCTGCTGTGACCTGCTCTGTTAGTTTTCCATGGTAATTGGCTAATAATAAGACAGTGACGGTCCAAAGAATCTCTGCACTGTCAAAACACATACCCAACAACAACAATCTGTATTTCCAGTAATTACTGCATATTTTAGCTAAAAGAAAATGTGATTGTACCAGCAGGCTGACACATACAAGCACAATACAAACTCCTTACCAATATGCTAACAAGCCCAACTCGTTGTACGCCTGCTTGGTTCTCAAGGTGTCATCTGTTCAAGTGTCAAGAGAACATATAGAGATCGTCAAATAGTACACTCATTTTAAATTGTAATTAAACTGGCCATCAGGTACCCAGAGGCTGTTTAGTCAACAGCAGGGTACTAATTACTATAAGATGACCTTTGGAATAATATCTGGTGAATTATTCATAGTTGAGAAAATTGCTTCAGAGATATGCCAACGACATCCAAGGGACGGACAACTGTATACACATAGAAATGTTTTAGGCAGGCCGTGAAAATGAGGTCATTTCTGAAATAGCTGTTTTGTGTCTGATGCCCTGCACAGAGGCGAGGAAAGAAAAATATGGAGCGCTTCCTTATGAAGGAATGTAAGGGATTAAATAAGTAGGCTGGTTCATTACAATCAACATATAAATCTTCAGTTTATGAATTTAAATTCTTACTGACTTAAAACCGTTGCCATGTGTGGCCACTGTATTGCGCATTAAAGCTCAAGTTCAGTGTTCGCAATCTAAAGTCATCATTCTGTAATCTTTGGATTCTTTTTGGGCTGACTTGTGCTTGCTTTTTAAACATTTTTCTCAATTTCTGTCATGAAAGTTATTTTGTGCCACAATCCCAAACACAATGGAAAAGCAAAAGTTGAAAAAAAATATGATTTATGCCTTTTAAATATAAAAGTAATCATCAGTTTCTCATTTATCTAATTTTTTTCTCAAATAAAGCATGAATACCTTTCTAACAGCAAATTCAGTAAAAAAACAAAAATCACTTATTATAAGTAGACATATTTTTCAATATTTCTTTTGCAACAGCTTAAAATCCACCCTTAACAATGTTGCTCTAAACTTACTTATAGTTTTGCTATTTTCGTTTTAAAGTAAGTCACAAATTAATTTAAATCAGATACGGCAGGTTAATAAATTAAAAACAACTGCCTAGAGAAAAGATATTGCAAATTACTATTTGTTTATGATGATGCTCAGCAAACAGTAAGTTTGTAGTTTAATTGGAAGAAATCTATTGCTCCATAAAAACAGTGGCGATAATAACTGACACAAAGAGATAGGGGAAATGAGAGAGCAAGCTGTGATAAAATATTCCAACAAATTCATCTGCCTGAACTGACTTTCACAACCAGCAGCAGCACCGGCTCCCTGAGGCTTCAGGCTGCATTTCTGTGGGGTTTTCCGCAACGAGAGGGCAGCAATCCTAAAGAGTTTATTTCCTGTCTGCTCAACCTAGAGGGACACTTTTCGGAAATTACTCCTGAGACCTTCAACAAAACTCTTCTTCATATTGCTGTGTGACATAAATACATAAAAAGTCATAAAACTAGTTCTCAAAGCTAGATCAATGTGTGTTGCCCAGTGAGTGATCGTGGAATGTGGTTGTCTGAAACACTTGGTGAACCAAAATCAAAGAAATGGTGGAAGAATAAAAGAGATACTTATATTTTTTATATATATATTCTACATGTCCTGCTTAAGGTTCGGTATTTTTGTTTTTTTTCAAGGAAGTAACATATTGAGTGAGGCAACATGCTGTGATAAAACAGTTGAAACATTCACTTATCGTGGCAGGTGATGTGTTGAAATTACATGCCAGCGCCCCAGAAATTATGCCAATGAAAAGTCAATTAGCAGTTTTTTTTTGAGGTGGAGACGTGTCCTTATGTCGTGTCAGGCCAGCCTGAAGGAATGACTTTCATTGTGGAAAGTGGTGTTTGACCCCATGTCGACCCACTAAGCTGTTTTAATCTTTGGGAGCGTTTCAGACATCCACTAACATTAAAGAAAAAGGTCACTAGTGTTTTTTTTTTTTTTTT
The DNA here is from genome assembly GCF_051168715.1 of Poecilia mexicana. NCBI lineage: Eukaryota > Metazoa > Chordata > Actinopteri > Cyprinodontiformes > Poeciliidae > Poecilia > Poecilia mexicana. The sequence goes on from NW_028263379.1 coordinate 18,311,211, forward strand.
TTTTGTGGTTGTATTTATAAACAGAATATATATGCACATATTTTACTTGTTAAAAATAGAAAACAAAAGCATTTCAAGTAACATTTTAGGCAAGCATTGGTTGAAAAAAAAGAATGAACATGTGAGCTTTAAATTGTCTTTGTAGCTGCTCATCAATGTATATGTTTACAGTGGAGTTAAAATCATGTTAATATGTATTTTGCAAGAGGTATATATTTCTTAACTGCGTTTAAAGTGTGTATTTCTAGAAGGAGTTTAGACATGGCTAAGTGTAAGATTAAAATGATCACTGAATAATTATTTTGATTCTGGGTGCTTTAAATATTAAATAATAGTAATAATTAAATAATTGTGTCTAATTTGTGCACATTTTCTTCACCTTTTTTTATGTTTCTTCACCTGCTTTAGCTCATCAGGAACAAATACGACATAGCTCCTTATGAGGAATGTCTTATTTTCCAGAATAAAGATAAAGGTAGGTCTCTATGCCTCACTTGGAAATCACTGGTTCAGCTATGCTTGTGGGGCTAAAATGTTAATGGTTTTCCACCTGGCTAAAAAAAAAAAAAAAAAAAAGTTGATACATGTTTAACACTGGCATGCCTGATAGGTAATGAAAAGGAACAGAGCTCATACCCTGCCCTTTTCGCAGTTCGGAAGTAGATCAGTGAAAGTGCTTTAGCTGCGAGTTCTTTGAGACAGTATCACAGGGCAGCCACAGTGCCTGACAAGCCTGTTCATGTTCAGCACACATGCAGCTTTCCTGCAGTTCAGGCAGGTCCCTGAAGCTCTTCCTCCATGGAGTTTATTGTCAGAGTCTATCCGATGATAGGATGCCTCTCCCTGCTCTTTGAAATCCGGAAGATCAAAGGAAACAACAATGTTGAAGCAGACTGTGTTATGTTTGTTCTTTGAATATCTAATAAAGTGCTATGGTTAGAGGTCTTATTTGTTGTTTCATTGTTGCAAGATCGCTAAATTAATGATAAAGTGGTGATAAATTAAGCAAATAATCTATCTATCTATCTATCTATCTATCTATCTATCTATCTATCTATCTATCTATCTATCTATCTATCTATCTATCTATCTATCTAAAACTTTACAGACAGATCTGTCAAAATGTTATTTTTTGTAACATAAAAAATGAGACCATAATATATAATTTAACTTTATCATTCATTATTTAACAGAATACAAACAAATATATTGAAGTAAACTAAAAAGTTCTCAGAATCTGTCAGACTGAAATAATCTTTCTTTCTCACATGCTTCTTCTTGTGACGCCACACTTTTTCTATCAAATTAAAACTTGGCTCTGGCCAGACATTCCCAAAATGTAATTATCATTCTGTTGAAGTCATTTGTTTCCTAGTTTTGATACCTGCACAGCAAATTTGGAAGTGTTCCATCAACTCCTACAGAGTTAAATTCAACACATTGGAAATGTCTATATTGGTCCACTCTGGATGGTGTAAAGTTATACTTTTGAAAGTGTTATTTGTGATAGAGTTGAATCAACACTCACAGTAGTTGAAATCAAACACACTTCAGTGTTAATCTACCCAACACTAGTGTATATTGTCAAAAGTTAACACTATGAACATGTTAATCTAACATAGAATGGTGTAAAGTATATATTAACATAGAAATTTGAGTTTTGACATACTATTGGCAAGGTGTGCTGTGGTGGTGCAGGGGTTAAGCACAACCCACATATGAAGGCTCTAGTTTTCAATGTGGTTGTTGTGGGTTCACTTCCTAGTCTTCCCCTTCTCTCATTACCCACTTTTTTTTTGTCAATTTACTACCAAATAAAAGCCATTAGAGCAATTAAAACCTTTTTTTCCCCCAGAAACTATTGGCCATCAATAATCCCCAAATTCATTTTAAAAGACATTAAATGCCGCATTAGATGCTATAAAAACACCAGCACCAGTTGCAGTATGTAATCTACTTTTATTTCAAAACATCAAACAGCACTGACAGCAATATACAACAAAGGTCATACATTCATGGTACTTTGCACTGAAGGTGAGGTGTGCTTTGAAAGTTCATTGGAAGCGGCCATGGATGGTCTTGTGATCACTGATGGTGAAGTGTCTTTGGTGCTGCTCTTGTTTTCGCCAAGACTTCCAGCCTGGAAGGAAAAACAGGAAATATAGCAGAAACATTAGGATAATAAATAAATATTTTAAAAAGAAGTTTGAACAAAACTAATCAGACTCACCTGTGTGTGTCACCGTCATATTCATTCAAATTACTCTGCCCACCTGGTTTACAAGATAAAGCATAAAAAAGTCAGAAATAATTAGTAAAGAAATTAGCTTGTAGAAAATTTTTTGGACAGCATTAAAAGTCATGCCAACCTGTCTGAAGAAATGTGTTGAAGTCATCATAACAGGCTTCAGTCACCAACATGACACACTAACAAAGAAAAAACATTTTGGCAGTTATTAGATATGCCACAGGTACAAAACACCAGAGTCAAATGGCTCAATTGCCTCCTCATTGCGTAGATAAGTTCTCTAGAGTCCTGCTAATGTAACATAGTTAAAATGGTTCAGGTTAAATCCTGCTAAAATGCACCATCTGCTGGTAAAAAGTTGTATTGCATACACCCTAGAAAGAGCGGGGTATTATGGGTAATCCTCAGAGCCATGAGGATCACCGACGATGTAACGTGTATCTGCCATGTGATAAAGAAATATTATTTATGCATTTTGTGAAGTGTGTTTGTGGTTTTCGTTTTTGCATATTGTTGAAATGCAGGTATGTTTTACCAAATATCCTGTAGCAGATGGTTAACCTGAGACTGAGTTGTATATTAACAGTTTTATATAATGATATGGTTCATTTATGTTTCTGCATTGTTCTAAAATACAGTGTTATATAAACTAAAAATATAAAAATGGCATCCAGTAAATAAAATGTCAGCATTTTATTTTATTTTTCAGAACATTTTAATTAGTTACTTTGTTTTCTCTGAAAAAGACACTCACTGGTTGTTCTTTTACTGTAAAACAAAATCCACTATGCGATCACTGTAATTTTAAATTATTTTATTGTGGTTACTTTATTATGGGCAATCCTCAGAGCCATGAGGATCACCGACGAGGAGCTTGTTTTATGCCAGAGACTGACCTTACCTCCATGCCCATTGTGTGAAATGCAGATGGAGAATTAAAGAAACAGCTGATGCCAACTTGAGCAGCTCCTTGTCATTCATTGCCACACCGATAGAAGCCACCAGAACCACGTAGGCCACACTAATCACCTAATTATTGCATTCAGGTGTGGTGCAGCAGCGGCACATCTAAATGTTGCAGGACAGTGGCCCTCCAGGACTGAAGTTTGACACGTGTGGCATAGATCAAGCCAATGGTCCAGCACAGCCATTTTGCAGTCTACAGCCAAAAACTTAAAGAAAACGACCTCCGCAGCTAAATAATGTTAACTAAAATGGCCTCCAGATTTTCCTGACAGTTTTAATGTTTGGTTAAGATAATAAATAGTCGTATATACCGTGATATCCAAACAAATAAATGTATGTTAAGTGATATATGTATATGAATCTATACTCTTGTGTAAACGGAAAAATAATGCCTCCATAAAATGTTCGATTTCTAAATCAACACCAGACTGAGTGTTGAGTTAGACTGTTGGAGTTAATTTAGAAATCAACACTGGACTGGATTGCTTGTTTAACTCTTTGGAACTCTTTAGTGAGTGTTTGGGAAACTAACACTCATGTTGTTGAATTAACACTGTATTTTTAACATACAACACTTGCACTGGAAATCTGACACTTCCGAATTTGCTGTGTGTTTAGTGTGAGTGTAATGGCAAAAGAACAAAATTCCTCTTTAATTTCAGCTTTTTAGAAGACACTTGAAGATATTGGAGCAAACTATACTGGTATATAAAACTGTTTATGATTTCATCAGCCTCAGCAAAAATCCCAGTTCCATGATAAGAAAAGTTACCCCAGAGCACAATGCAGCCACCACTGTGTCCAATCATGGGTATGGTGCTCTTTTGCACCAAAAGTACCTACCTACTCACCTACCTACCTATGCACCTACCTATTTCCCGAGGATGAAAATAAATCGGTAGTTTTATGAACATAGAAATGTTGCTGTGTACTTGCAAAGAATGAATGCGAGCCCCAATCTAAGGTGAGAGCAATATATCTTACGGTGAAATGTCACTAATTTGGTTAATCTTTACAAAGCAGTGCTATTCTTGGAATTCAACCTTTACTTTCAAGAACATCTTTTGCACAATGGCAACAGAAACCATGGTGGGCTGAAAAGAGAGAAGCAACAAGGAAAATCAATATAGCAATTATGTGTGCAGATAATGGACATCAAGGTGTTATTTGGGGAAACAGAAAAGAAAAGGTGACGTAAAGCCAATTCAAATAGCAGTAACATTTCACTGGCTCAGATCAGGTGCTCCTGGCATAGATTTAGTGTCATCAGTCTCTGAAAAAGAACATACAATGTTTTTTTTTTCCTTTTTTTAGGATGTTTTTCCAGCTTTACCACAGGAGTATTAGCATTGTTTCACACCATCTAATCACTGAGCTCTTCTTTATGCTTGCACACAATGGCCAGCCTCAGTTAAAACTCAGATCACTATTACGTGTCATTGGCTGCAACAACAAACACTGCAATTATGTAATTGAGAATTTATACAAAAGTCTCACACACAGACACACACACATGCACACACACGCACATATTCAGCCTTCCTTTTTACCTTCTCAGAAAGGGTCACCTCCAGCTCTGTCGAGCTTTGCAGGTGGGTCATAGATCTGTATGTGATAACTTGAGGGAGTTTAGAGAGCAGACATTTGACAAGCATGACAACGCTCTGACAGCCCTCATTGCGCCATGATTAATGACTGACATCCCCGTCGCCTGTCTCATTCAGAATGCAAATGCAGTGCTGTGAAAAAATGACCCTAATGCGACTTGTAACTGGATGCAGAAAGTAGCACATGAAGCAAGAACGTCAGTGGTCTCCTGGCTGCTTAAACCGGGTTGTATTGCAGGATAAACTACAAAGATAATGAGCAAGATGTTCTGGTAAGAGTGAAAAACTCTAACAGATAATTTTTCATTTCCAGAAACACATTCATGTTTGGCTGTTTGTTCAGGAATGTGTCAATATTTCTAAGTTAGAACATTTTTATAATCAGTCTCTTGTATAAAGTAATTGCTATTTGGCTGCTTTGTTAAAAAACTAAATTTTTTTCCCAACGATGGATGTCATGTTATAATTAATAAATAAATAAATAAATAAATAAAACAAGATGGAAAAAGGCAACTTTGTCAGCCCAGGTATATGTTGTTTTTTACACGTTCTCCAATGAATATTGGTTAATTAATTTACACATATTTGTGTAGATTTAATAAAGTGTGTTGTTTGTTTTCTACAAAATGTTACAAGCAGCATAGTGTGACACTTAAAAACCTTTTAAGCCATTAATATCATTTAAAAAAAAAATCCAAAAAGAGCGAAATAAATAATTTAAATTGCCACATCATAAAGTCTTAGGTGTTAGATAAATTTGTTAATAACTCATAACTGTAAGCGAATTACTGGATAAGTAACCTTCTGAATGACTGAGAGAGCGAGTCAGTGATTAATACTGACAGTAAAGTGAGCCTTCTTCTGTGTGAGAGATGGAGAGAGTGTGTGAATGACTGAGCTCCCCGACTTAGCTGCCATCACTGACAAGTCCCACTCAAAGTCAAAGTTCTCTTAGTAGATCTGACAACATGCAGGTTGACTCTGGCATCATCCTTTATTTTCTCTCTCTCTGTGTTTCTCTCTCTTTCTTAACACAGCTTTGCCTGTCCAGAACTGGTGCCAATCTCATGATATTTCATGAGTGATTGTCTGAACTGCGTGAACAAAAGTTCATAAGTAAAGCTAAATAAATTAAATGTGGGATTTATCAAACGTTATTTGAATGATTTGCATTAAAACTAAGCTCACACAGAGGGGCCCTAGTAACCGTTCTCGTATGATTTTAGATCACAAGATTCATGTATTTGTCCATTGTTTATTTCACACATGAAATTCTGGAAAAAAAAAAAAAAAAAAACGAAACAAAAACACACATACAATCAATCCACTTATTTTTTTCCACCAGCCTAACACTTCCAGTCAGGGTAGCAGGTGACTGGAGCCTAAATCTAGCAGTCCATTGGCAAATGATTTAGAACAGGGTTGCCAGTCTATCACACCAGGGCCCACACAAAGCATGGAAACTAAAATATTCTGGAAAAACTAAATTCAAATTAACACAGCTTTTCTTTTCTTTTGTTTCTTTTTTTTTTGTCATTGCATGAGAATAAGCGTTATGGATGAATTAGTGATGTGTGGCAGGAAACTAACAATATAAGTTACTCTAAATACACCACACCATGGTAAAACATGGTGGTAGCAGTATTATTCTGTGGGAATCCTTGTCTGCTGTAGGGTCCAGGAAGCTGATCAGAGTTTATGGGAAATTAGATGGAACAAAATATGAAGCATCCCTGAAGGAAAATCTATTACAAGCCAGCTCATGTAGTAGAAGAGGCCATACAAGCTAACTGAGAATCTTTGGCAAGACTGGAAAATTCCTGTCCGCAGATGCACCTCATTCAGTCTGACTGCCATGTTCATTTTGCAAATGAAAATAGTTAAAAAACAAATAAATAGAGGTTTCTAGATCCTAAAGCAGTTGCAATTGCTGCAAAAGGTGGTAAAGCATTGACACGGGTTGGCAGAATGCAAATGTTCTTCACACTTTTCCGACTTAGATTTGCAAAAGCCCATGAAAAAACTGAGAGTTGCATCGCACATTGAAGCACTGCTGCCATCAGAATGTCAGTTTGTGTAATCACAAGGGTAATGCATTGATGCTACGCATATCTATAACATACCTGCTAATATCAATGGACTTTATTTTCCTCAAGAGACGAAGAGTCTGGGGGACGTTTGGAATTACTAAAACAAGAAAAGTGATGCAAAAATTAAGCTCATTCACAATCAATGTTGCAATGTTCAGCAGAATATTTCAATTGCATTGAAATATTTTCTTTGAAATCCTGTAACTCTTTAAACTATCATTTCCTTTCCACTTCACAGTCATGCGTTGTTAAGTGGAAGGCTTTACATATTGTGTTTGTGCCAATAAAAATCCCAATAAAACTGACAAAAATATGTAGTTGTAACATGACAGGATTATGAAAAGTTCAATAGTGAATTGTATTTCTGCAGGGAACTGTAGAGTCCATTTTAAGAGATTTTAAGATGTGGCTGGAACAGCATGAAAAAATCATTAACACAAAAAATATTAGCATTTTTGGATAGACTTGTCATTGAGTAGGTGCTCTTGGTGTTCTTTTGCAACAGCTGGCATCACCATTTCATGAATATGCATAACTCTGAGTATAATATTTGTCATTGAGAGTTTTGACAGGAACTGCAAGTTCATTTCTCAGGGGCATCGCGTTCCAGAAGCAGTAGCTCTGGTCGACATATGAACGTGAAAATAAAATCTAGCTCCTAAAAAAAAACAAAACATTTTGTTACTGGAACAGCTGAATATATTTTCAAAATTCTTCACGCCCATATCACAGTGTCGGTTTGTCACACTATGGTGTTGCTATGTGCCTGGCCTTGATGAATTGCCATTCAGCTATTCAATAGTCCCACGCTCAGCAGCACATCATATGAGCAAGTGCCTTCATGAACTCTTTGAATTGTATATTTAACGCAGCATATAAAAGCCAGGTTTGAAAGACATGAATTATGACATACATGAAAACGGCTTTTCTCACCAAATATTATTAGGTTTTAAGAAATTAAAGCTGGCACTGATATATTCTGAATCCGTCAAAGAGTCAGTTTGTTAAATTTTCAGAAGAATGCCATACCTAGATTTTCAAAACACTTATGAATTGGAGCAATTACCGACACAGACCAATCTACAAAGGCAAGAAAAGAGAAAAAAAAATCATTGCGACCTTCAGTCGTGGTCTCGCTTTGATTGTCTCTTTTGCAATTACCGAACAAACTGTAAAACCCACAGCAAGGGGTGGGGGGTGCAGGGGAAAAATTGTCACATGGAGACCCCAGCAATGCTCTTGAGGGGAGAAGGGGAGAACACCGTGACACCCTTCGTCTAATGGGAATAAATTATTTAAAAAAGAGCAGGAAACAGAGCCGCATTTAAAGACAGTCGATTATGCCGAACTACAAAAAGAAGAGAGGAGTGGTAATGAGCAAACTTGATATTCTCAATGTGTTATTGCTAAAATCAGGCAAAGCCGCATGTCTCTTGTGAAGCTCCTCATTATACTGATTGTATAATAGATATAATCAAGTCACAATGTCCAATTAAGTGTCCATAAGTATTCCTCTGTGGAAAAAAAAAAAAACATTAATACGAAAAAGAGAATAAATGTACAGCTGACATTGTGGATGTGATTATGTGAAACAACGGGGCTGGTCCCTAATCAGACACTTATTTGAGGTTCCAAGGGTGTGTGGAATACATAGCAGAGAGCTCTGACTTATATCGGGTATATGTTGGAGGCAGCAGGATGCGAACAAACCGTCCTTTCCAGGTAGTTTGAGTGATTGCCTAATCCCCTGTAGCTAGATGATTGCAGAGCAAGGTCAGTTGGAAGGCTCAGACTGATTGAGTGCTGTCTGTGGTCGGGGGCTTGCTTGAGTCTCTGATGCCATTAGATGGACAGCGGCTGAAGATTCACTCCGGAGTTTTTCCAACAGTTGAGCTGAAAATGTCCAAACAGAATGACACTGGGGTGCCGCTAATCACTGGGTCACACAGATGGGGAAAAAAAAACAAACAAGAATGGCCCGGGCTGTGATTTCACTGAGATGAAAACAGGGGACACATTTATATGTGACGCCAGATATAAATGAACATGCTGCACTCATGTCTGTTTTTGATCTCCATCAAAAGAAAAATGTTTTTCATATCTCCCTGTGCAGAATGTTTAGTTTAAAAAAAATGTGGTAAAAGTAATTCCTAAATGCTGTATCCCATAGTATTGCTTGATTTTTATTTCCACATCATAAAACTACTTTTTGTGTAACTTTTGGCAAGTCACATGCTGTTGTAGGTTTTGTCAAGTTCTACAAAGCTCATAATTGGCACCGTGTTTTTTCCCAACCTGCTCTGACTTTTACCTAAACTTCAATTTAGTTCAGTTTGTTTATACAGAGCACTTTGCAAAACAAGTCATTTCAATTCAGTTACACTTAATTGATCCTACTTATCAAGCAGTACATTAACTTCAGTTCATTATTCAAATTAGTTTCAAAAGTTTTCTACCAAAGGCCTTTAGCAGCAGTGGACAGTCACTTGCCTTGATTGACTTTCCAGCAATCCCTCACACCAAGCATGCATTTAGGGACAGTAAAGAAGAATAACTCCCCTTCAACAGGAAGAGACCTCCAGCAGAACCTGGCTCAGTGCAAGCAGCCATCTGTCACAACCAACTGTGTGAGAAGTCAGAGTAAATACAGAAAAAACCCAGAGGAACTGATGTAGGTCTAGTTTGTACAACAATGAAAAGTAAAACATTAATAGCAGGAGAGCGAGATCGTTTAGTTGTTGGCAGGATTATTTCATCCAATGCTCCCCTCCAGGAAGGTATCACAGATAACACGGCGATTCATAAATTAACAAAAGTATCTTCTCACAGCTAAACGGAGTCGGTGTAAGAGCTTTAGGACTGGGTAGATGTGTTCTAAAGTCAGGAGACAGACAGGCTATGGTTTGACGTCTTTTGACAAAAGTTGCAATTGAAAACACAAAAAGTCTGGAGGAATTAAGAAAGATATTATTTCTGCTCACGTTCTGACTAGCATTATTACACTAGTCTGTCCATCACTTATGCATGCATCAGTCCGTCCTTCACTACGTCACTAGAAGTAGTGATGTAGTGATGGAAAAGACTGATTTATTTCAGCATTTATTTTAGCGAGTCATGACTTGATTGTTCAGGTTTCAATTTTCTCCACGTTGCAGTTACACTTATGAGGATTTATCTCCACTATAGGATTTGACAGTGTAAACAGTAGTCTGAGTAAACATGCGTAGGGTACGTTTAGAGAGATTTGTTATTGATTTTACATGATCTCCTGAAGTAAGATGTTTTGTGTTGACAGAGGAGACAAAGGGAAAAAAAAGATGAAAAGTATTTTCTTGCCTTGTAAACCTTATGGTCAGAAACAATATCTGTGGTTGCCTAGACGGCCGAACTGTTTATCTTCTGGTTAACTGTCTTAGACATGGCATGAACTAGGTTGTGTGCTTCTCCCTTAGGTTTGAACTGATTTTTCCCTTAATTTTTTTCAGAAAACCCCCCCGCTCTCTAGAGGTTTACTTCACCCGTAGAGCGTCAGCATACATGATCTTTCCTGCAAAAATGTACACAATATCTTTGATATTTGATCTGAACCCTGCACATTATTATTTTTTTCTCTGTTCAGAAAGAGACGGGCTTCAAGACTGTAGCTATACATCATGCATTGTCATCTGGATGTTGATGTGCATAGCTGCTTTTCTGGATGTTCCTCAAAGGACTTTTGAATCAGAACTGCCACTTAAAGTTACATATTCTCTTTTTCAAACAACAGAAAGACCAAAGCCAGGTTTTTTAGGGTTTCTGGCTCTAAAATATGATGGCATTTGTCATTTTTAAAAAAAGCCTTTCTTTTCCCAAGCTGTCTTGTGTTTTTGCTTAAATAGTTAAGTGATATTATACATGAGACTACAATGGAATAAACTACCTTCTTACATGTACATTAAAATACCAAGGGAAAGCATTGTTCCGCGCATCGAACTCCTCTAGTCTGCAGCAGAAATCCTTTACGCGGACATCTCTGTGACAGCTCTTTGGCAACTTCTGCGCCTGTGCGCCACAAGCTCCCTAAGCTGACTGTTTGGATCAAGTGGGAAGAGGCAGCAATCCCAAAGAGAACAAAATAGCAGATCCCAGCAGCTTTCACAACCAATGCTACGAGATTTACGACAGAAAGAGGGAAGGATGTGAACGTATGAGAGCGTGTGTGTGTGTGTGTGTGTGTGTGTGTGTGTGTGTGTGTGTGTGTGTGTGTTTGAGCGAGAGAGTAAAAGGAGGAGGGAAAGAGATGTACTTTGAAATCATCTGAAATGTCAGACAAATAAGATTCAGGAGAAGTATTATGTTTCCCTTAAGATGATGCTGTAAAGCTTAAGTATACTACAAACATGAAAATGCAAATGATTATCAAGCTCTACCATTTGTTTGAAAGTCCTTTGAAAAAGCAGCGTAAGGTTTTTTTTTTGGTTTTTTCCCCTGCGCACTTGTCAAGTTTAAGAATGAGGCAAAATAGTACACAAGCTTATACAAGAAACAAACCAAAATCATCTATCTCCTTAATATAAAATACAAAAAGTTGAATAACTGCAATAATATTAAACTTACTCACTTTTGTTGCTGTAGCTGCTTGAGTGCATTACTTTCGCTACACTGACAGGATGAAATCCAGCACAATTTGGAAGAAAAAAAAAAGCGTCTGCAATAAATATCACATGCATTTATTTTGACTGTTCTATTAAGCTAGAGTACTTGGAGAAAACTGAGCTGTAAAGGGTGAAAACACACAGGAAGCCAGCCCACACAGAAAAGCCCTCTAGCCAAAATTCCCGCCACTGGCTGTGAGACAAGATGTCACAAGCAGACATTTGTTATTTATGAAATATGATGATTTTCCATTATTTAAAGTACTGTGCTTTTACAGAAGGCCCTGAGCTCCAAGAAAAAACAAAAAAACAAAACAATATTTCAAAGACTAAAATAGTTTAATTTACAAAGTAAAGAAAGATATCAACACGACAAATGGAAAGTAGAATAAAACTTGTGAAAAAAAGGAAGCAGTATTAAATAAGTTCACTCTGGGTCAGTTTGTCCCTTTGTCGATCTCTACCCCCATTTCATAGTCATGTGCTATAATTTAACCCCTTCCTGTGTTTGATTCATACAAGTAACTAAACCATTTCCTACCCATGTATTAAACCACAACATATGAGTTAAATTTTAAAGTATTTAAATTGATAAATAATGGAAACAAATCATAGGTTATTCAGACCTCAAAGGATTTTAGTATCACACTCTATTCTAAGAAGAACCATTTGGGGAGAAAATGCTTAAGATTATGACCTATGATTACCAACTAATTGTAGCCATTATACCAAATATAATTATACTGGTCTATGACTAAATAGTACATTGAAATTATGAGTTATATTGTTTGTTTTTTTTTATCAATATTTGTCAAAAAATGCCCGTGGTGAGTACAAGCTGAGTCGTAGTGGGTCTGAAACATCCTGCTCAATTCTGTATCCAGCAGAGTAAAAACTACAAAGATGACAAAGGGTGAAATAGTCAGTAACCTTTTATTTGGTGCTCTAGAGTTTTTTTTTTCTTTTACAACTTTGTTTTCTTCAATTATATATTTTCACAGTTCTATCCTCAAGACTATGTATTATATTGGGCTGCATGAGGAAATGGTAACTGGTTTTAAAATTAGCGCCTGCCTTTTCGGGTTGTACCTGCCACATGAAGCAGGTTTTATTCCCCTGGATGCACGCAAAGCGTATTCATAGAGTGCTATGCAGATCATTCTATAAATCCCAAAAGGCAGCTGGAGGTTAAGTGCCTTGCCCAGGACACATCAGCATATGGTGAGGGGGAGAAGGAAGTGAACTCACACTGTTGCGAGTGCAACACCACTATTCTCCCCCCCCCTCGAGCCAAAGCCTTAACAACTTGACGTGCTTCAGACATGATATTGAATGATTGTTCTAGAAATTATATCCAATGTTTCTCCGTGTCTATTTCTTTATCATGAAGACAAAGAAATAGAAAAAAAAAAGCAATAAAGTGCAGACTTAAAATCAAAGCTAATTTTAACCCCTCTCCAGTTTCATATTCCATTATTCATCTCTTCTATTATTCATCTCTGTTTCCCTCCCTCTCATAATCCTCTAAACCGCATCCAGGTGTCCGCTCTCTGTTCTCGAGCAACTGAGCTTTAAAGAAACTGGCAGAATTGGTTTCACTTGGCTGGCCGCTCTACATCATTTAATGTATTCCACTCTATTACCACTTTTGTCTGACACCTCATTCCTTTCTACCAATATATGAGGGGGTCATTCAATAACTGACACCTCTCTTCCATACCGTAGTCACATCTCTGTTGCTGTTTGAGCATGTGTCACAGCTGAGAGGCCTGAATTTCGAAAGATAGATTTGCTGACAGAGACATCCCATCACTCGCTGTGTTGAGGCTAGCACAGGAAATGCTTCACTGTGAAGGTGCAGTAGCCTTGTCACTTTTATCTGAGGTAATTGATCACAGCAGACAACAGCTGATGTGTGCAAGTCAATTGTGGGGGGCAAAGGGATGCTGCTTATTCAGATAAAAGATCTCTTGTATTTCACCAGTCACTTTTATTGATGTGTTGCCGTCATGACTGACAGGGGTAAAAAATTCTCAAATTCCTGAATTTTGGTCAAAACCGAGGATGTCTGGTTAATTTTATGACATCTTTCCGACTGATTTCCCAATAAGGGCATGCAATCCCTAACAAGACGCAATATACACACTGGAGAGGCATTTAACTGTCATAGTGCAGGTGCAGAGGGAAAACCACTCTAGCTAAAAAAAAAAAAAAAAAAAACAAGCTTACCCTGGGAGTTCTCAGATGCCGATTAGCATTCAAGGACTTTGTGATTCATTAGTGGCCCAGCAGACTGGTTAGATGGAAGCATCTGTTATCTGGTTCTAGTCCTTATGCCATCAATGTCAGAAATAATCACATACAACAGGTGGTTTTCTGTTACAGGTTCTACAGGTAACATGAAGCTTGCTACAATACTTTCCATTATTTTGCATTGCTTATACTCAAGGTGATGACATTCTGAGGAAATTGGAAAGCTTTTCAAAGTACAGAAATACATTGATTTATATAGAAATCTTTTTTTTTTCTTCACTCTTTGCTGGCTTGGAGTTCGGACTGCAGTTTACGAAAACGTGATCAATGGATTAGCGTAACATCTAGAAACAAGTAGCTGATAAATAATTGTTTAAAAAGTTGCATACAGTTCAGTTTACAACTTTCATAACCTTGGAGGTGAATTCAGTTTATTAAGTTAATGAATAGAAACGTGGGTCATGAATCTTGAATCAACCTTGGAACTTTGATCTTTGTTAAAATGATTTGGCCAACAATTTTCATTTTTAACAACAAAATAATCTGGCAGCAAGAGAAGTCCTTTGTTATGCAGTATATCTTAGGGATTTGAGTCTAAGGTCCATGATTATGTAGCCTGGTAAAGCCAGCCCCTTGTCCTACGCCATTCGGTTCGTACAGAGGGTGTGGGCTCTTGATTATTGAGAAATGATCAATTACAATCTGAGAATGTGATAAAGAAGCTGCAGCAGCTTATTGTCTGTCTTTGTCATGTGACCAACTCTGTTTGCTCTGTTCATACATCCAGGTACAGCTCCCTGTTGGTAGAAATTAATGTTTTAATTACCATGTACTGTAGTTGTAACTGGGAGAATAAATGTTGAAAGCAAATGTCAAGTTTTGATTGTAAGATCTGAAAAAAAAAACATAAATAAAGAATCAAAAAGGAATTAATTCAGTCCATTTTTATTATACTTTCTCGGATTCAGAATTGTCTTCATTTTTTGTTTCAGTTTCTTTTTTTTAACATAATTGATCTGTTTCTTCTCTCAGCTCCTAAATCACTTGCGTTCAAATTAAAGCTCAGGTTCTGAAGAGGAGGGAAAAGCTTTCTGTAATTTTTTTTATCCTGGAAAATTAGCTGGAATCACATTAAATCAAATCAAAAGATGCTAATTTACTCCCATCCAAGATGTGAGATGTTGAATTGTAGACTGCACCTTTGTTAACTCAGATGTGTTTGGAAAAATTATAAGGACGTTCACTTCTTAGATAATGTGTTTTGGAACATTGTAGCTCTTTCAAGCAGGCAGTGCCAAGTTGGGGCAGAAAATTGAAGCTGACTTGCAGAAAAAAACATTTCTCACTGTCAAGAAAGGAAAGTATTGGAAGAATACAAGAGGCTGCAGCATCAGGAATGTCATTAGTGAATGAGCTGCAATACTGATGAAAAGTGGTTTGTTTCTTTACTGCACTTTGAGGCTGCGGAATGTACTTGGCACTGATTTTTATTAAATCTGATAAAACATAAGAATAACTGAATATTGGTGAATATTGACAGTACTTCTCTTTCTGACCTTTCTCACTAAAATGAGAAATCAAACTCCTACACCAAAATAAAGGCATTCCTAGCTTAACTCGATCTGCAGATTGAGCTCAACTGATTTAATCGGAGAAGGACTGTTTGTAAAAGTTTTAACATAAGTTCTTAATATTGTATTTACACTTAGCTAATGCAATATTCAAGTCATGTCTTGCTCTCAAGAGCCATTTTGACTGCTTCTGTCCATCTATTACAATACTTTTATTAAAAACAATGATTTTGGCATGCATTCTTCTGTGATCACACATTGCAGTTTAACTTTAAGTTTTCAAGCCTATTTAGAAATATATATATATATATATATATATATATATATATATATATATATATATATATATATATATATATATATATATATATATATATATATATATATATATATATATATATATATATATTTGAAAGTCTTAGCTTTACTTAGAGTAAACTAAATTTGAGTATTGGTATCTCTGACTTTTCTTGGTGGCCAATATGCATCTGAATCATCATAAGAATCTCATTTGATTCACTTGTCCAACATTTATTGTTCAAATCTGCCTTTTTATGCACCTCATATTTTCAGCCAAAGTCCTTGTAACGGGTAGCTGTTGTCAGTATCCCACTGTAGCATGAAGTTTATTGAAAACAACCAGGGATTCTGAATATGTATTTAGGTTTTGAGGTAAGCCTCTTATAATCAAAAGAAAAATATCAATATTTTTTAATAAAACATAACAGCTAAGCAGGGCTATAATCATGGTTCTGCTGCAGACAAGCATGGCCATATGATCACAATCATGTCCTGTTATAATAGCAGAAGAAACAAGCTGCACCTGTGTCATTGGTAAATAACCCACTCCTGATTATTAGCATCTCTGCTAATTTGCAACTCTGTCCTAATTTATTCTGCTCTGGGCAGATTGCTTTGGTTATTACAGAAATGAGATGTCGATCAATGCAATATTAGTATCTCATCCACACAACCAGCCACACCCTTTCCGCAGTGTGACCATATAATAATTTTCTGTGCTTGCTGCATCTGACTGTGTAGCTGCTTTAAGCTCTGATTCTTGTACCAGTATTCCAGGTACTATGGACAGCACACAACTGAGAAGTAATATTATGCCTAACAGAAAGAGTACCCAGCAATTACCATTTCAGACAGTTTATCCTTCTGTTTTTATAAATGCATACTATTCAGAAAATGATGTTGGGATAAACCCATCTGGTGCCATAGGCTGGTGTTTAAAGATCTGCTTGGCATTTAAGAAAATAATTTTAGAAGTTAACATAGTTACCTGAAAAATTTTTAGGTTGTTCATTCTCTTGTAATATGACAAATTTTATATTGTTTTGTTTGGAAAGCGATTTACAAAGACTGCTCATCACCTTGGGAAAAATAACTTGGTTTCTTAGCTGATTTCTGATTACTCCGTGAAAAGTAACTCAGTAGCTTAAAGATGCAGTATATAACTTTTATCTTGTTTTTTTATTACATATTTCTTGAACTATGTTGTGACGGTCTGATATGAGGCAGATAATCTGTGAAAAAATTGAGCTCCTGCACCTTCTCCCAGCGCTAATTAGAAACAACCAATCTTAGTCAGGAGGCGGGTCTTGGTTCTGCTCATCCATCCTTCCCTTGCCCCTTTGCTGTCTGTCTATCTGTCTGGAAGCTGCTAATCTGGAAACTTCACAATTCTTTTATTAAAAACAATGATTTTGGCATGCATTTTTCCTGTGATCACACGTTGCAGTTTTCCCTAGTTTACCTTGAGGGACACAATGATGTTATCAGACCATTGCCAAAAGAGAGAAGTTAACAAAAGACATATCTTTAGTCCATGGTTTTAGGGATGAGAAGATTTGTGAGAGATTCTACGTAGGTTCCGAATTAAACAATAAATAATTTGTTGCATATCATATGTGTGAAAAGAGAGATGTAAATTCTAAAGAAAAATGTTCACATAATATGAAAATAAAAGACCACAAAACATTTTTCTAAACAAAACGTTACACACTGCATCTTAAACAAACTACTTACTACGCTCATTGGTTTTATACAGAACTCCAGCTTTTGTTATTTGGGGGACCCAGGAGAAATAAACAGTCTTTTACTATATGTATAGTTGCAGCAAATTTTGAATGCATGATTTTTCCTTCAGGGAACCACAGATGAGTGCACTCATGAAGAGTTTATGGTTTTTAAACGCTTGTCAATAGATGCAATTTTCATGAAACACTTTCAAGTTCAAATTGAATTTGTTTTGAAAGCAAAGACAAAGCATATCTCTGCTTCTAATCACTGTATGCCGTTAGTGGAGCCCATAGCTTATGCTTCACGGATACCTGCTCATCAGTCATGATGCGCGCTATCAAAATTAAACATCTGGTGGTCCGCCCATCCAAGCTGGTTGCCAGATTCCTGAGGTTTCGCTTCATGTAACTTGCATCATGTATACAACACAGACACACCTCACCAGCTGATCATTTCATTTAGTTATTTGTTTTGTTATCCATTTTTTTAAATATTTACCCATATGTCTTACAATACATGTATACGTCTGTGCCATGTTGATACATATAATGACTCAATTATTGCTGTGATTTGATTTTCTTTATCGTCGTTTTGATGCCAGCATTGTTTGTCACTTTTCCTGTCAATGAAAAGTGACGTATTAAAACCCCTTTATAAATAACTTTACAATGGAAAATAATAACTGTTGTAAAGATTATGATGGCATTGCAGAGGTTTAGAAAGTAGCAAATCTCTTTGCATTGTGTTGTTTTAAATTTGGAGTTTTGGGGTTGCCATATTTCAAGCAGAAAAATAAAATGACACTTACCAAGGATGGACATTATGTTGCTCCGGTTGGGGTGGCAGCAACCACACAGCAAGTGATGCACTAATGATGGACTATTACAAAGATCTGCAATGTTGACGACACAAAGAGCCTTTTATGCCCTAAGTCTGCCTAACAAACATCTAGAGCCGCAAATGCTACACAACTTTTTGACAAACTACGAATTTCTGATAAATATCAACAATAGGACATTTAAAAAGCCAATGTGGAAGTGTCCAAAGAGTCACTTGGTTGCAGCTTGTAGTCATAAAATCATTTTCTAAAGAAAAAACAATTAAAAGATTTAAATTTCTGTTAAAGCCCTGCAAGGTTGTGATGGCTCGGGTATTTATCCCATGTCAGCTGAGAGTGAGAAGTATGGAAGTTAAAGAACCTAATTACAGAAGTTAAAGAATAAACCCCAAACATGGATCTGACTAAAAAACACTACTTATAATTTGGAGTATTATAGGGACTTCTTTCCCCTCTTCTCTCGGCCCCATTTAGATTACTGTCAAAGTCAATTAGTGCCAAAAAAAAAAAAAACGTCCATCACTGGGGATGTTTTATTCAGGTATTTTATTAAAGCCTATTTATTGCAACAGTGAATTATTCTTCCACCACCAATTTATGGCTGTGCATACACACAAATATAAAGACCTACACCTATTTACACTTTTTGTAGTCTATTCTTTTTGCTGGCTTGAATGATCTCTATCTCACAGGTGATGCTGTGTAATTCCATCCATCTGTCAATCCTTCCATCTCCTGTCCAGCACCAATCTTCAACAATAAGAGTTTCCACATACTCGAGTGTATTTCACTTCGCGGAGGTCTGTGTATACTGGATGTATACTGGATGAGGACTCAAAGCGAAAGACTAGCTTGTCAAAGTTGTCAGTATGCTATGCGAGGATTGTGTGGTAAATGAAGGAATTTGTCAAGATGCATGCACTTGATACGCTCAATTCTGAAATTTTAACTGTGTGGACAATATGTCCAAAAATGTGGGAGCTGTTAGGCTGAACGCCATCTCAAAAGCTGATGCCTACCTCAGTTTCTCCACTTTCCTATCTTTTGGTATTCCATTCATTAAGAGGTTATAATACTCCACTGAGAAATTGGATACTTGGTCAAACATGACGCACCAGAATACTTAAAATCTGAAAGTAGTGTTTAGTGTGCCTTTAAAAAAGTTTGTCAGGGGATTTCTAAGTACATATCCCACCCCTTAGTGTGGGGTTCTGTGCCCTTGAGAGGTTCTTCTTCTTTGTCCTGACCCTGGATTTACACTGCATGCGTCCGTTCATGATCACCATAATTTGTATAGCGTGCTAGTCTCTGCTGCAAACTCACAAACTCCTGAAGTCCTTCAAGAAGCATGCATGGGAAATGAGAGCTCACACAATAAGGCCAGTAACAAAAAGGATGAGTGGTGGCGTATAAAACACTGCAGTTCACAACTTCCAAATTTAATAATCTATACTTCTATTGCCTTCTCACTTCGTCTCCCTTGACTGCTATGACTTAAGCGAGAGAACTTGACTAATAGGTTTCAAAATTTGGTCAGATGCAGCAGAGAAGCTAAATTGAGAGAGCTTATTAATATTTTGGGGTTGATGATATATATACCACAAAACTCGGTATAGTACAAATGCAAAGAAATACAGAAGACTTTAATATTTTTTTTTACAAAAATAAAAATGAGGCATATATGAATTTTATTTTTGATGGGGAAATAAGACTATGCACATAAATGCACTGAGAACCTTATTTCCATAAGGCACATTAAAGGCTATAGGGCAAAATCTGATTTCTCACTTTTAAATTGCTGCGGACACAATAGCAATTTCATGGTTGTTCAAGCTGAGACGGCGTAAGAGATCTCTCAGGCTGGTCGACCTTTATCTCAGCAAACATCACAATCCCTATACAAAAAAGCAGAAAATGAGCTATTGATTTTCCTTTTTTCTTCCCCGCCCACCTCCCACTCAGCCCCCTCACTTTCTTATCTCCCTACGGTATTGTCATTCTTTTGTCTAAATGAAGGTCAGCATTGGTTTCCTTGACACTGGCAAAGAGATTGACTAGAAATATAGCAATCTATGTTTTTGAAAGACAAGAGTTTGGCAAAAGGTTGTTTTTTGTCATTGGGGATTAATAGACTCCTTTTTCCCCCCAAGTGCCACTGCTTTCAGTTTGCAAAATCTACAGACACCGTCTGACCAGTATGAGCTCCAGACAGAGGGAAAAGACATAAACACACTTAATAATGAATTTCATTAATAAAGTAGATTAAAATGGTAAAGGTTTCTACAACCCTAAGGGTATGTCTCAGACCTAATCAAATTATGCTCAGCAGAAGGTTTGAAATATTAGACAAACATGCTTGCTGTCTCTTACGATCTAAAGAAGGTTTCATGTTTGTAATCAGTGACATTACCCAGAGTAAAACTCCATCCATTTTGTTAGACCTGAGCGTAAGGGATTTAAAAAAGGGTTTTCAAAATGTTTCCTCAAATTAGCAGGGGGAATGTATGCCACAGTATTAGGAGGAGCTACTGTAAGGTCTGATGTTAAAGTATGTAATGCTAAAAATGCACCAAGGTATTGAGGGAGCAGCTACTCTAAAAGCTTAAAATCAAATGTGACATTTCAGAAAAAAGTAGGAGCAAGTCAGCAGAGGATAAACAGAAAGAAAAGAAGAAAAACATCTATTTCTGAGAAAATAGTGAGTTTTTTTTTTGTAAATATGAAGAAACAACTGGATACTGTAAATAGCAGTTTTTAAAGTTTTATAATGAGAAACTCAGCTTGATTACAGAGTAACTTGAGCCAGCAAGTTAATTTTGGTGATGACGCACAGCGGATTTACATACCGTCTTTGAATGACTGCTCACACTGCTATTGTTGTGGATTTTGTCCAATAAGCTGGCTAAAACCTGGCTAGCTAAGCTAATACTTCCTGGTTGGGTTTATGTTATTAAACAAATATGGACAAGCTGAACGTGTTGCTCATAAACTGAAGTGTGGCTGTTGCAATGTGTCTCTGCAGCAACTTCTGCGCCATGGCCAGCGCTGATCCCACTTACGGTGGAGTTGGGATGCAATATATCAGAAGATATCACCACCACTTTAATAGATATAGTAAAATGGAGAAACTCTTTAACTTTGACTGTAAATGCTATGAGGAAAAAAAAAAAGTTCTTCACCTGACACAGTCATGCAAACTTTGCGGATGGATTCTTCGCAGCACAAAGAGAGTGGAAGGACATGAGAATAACTGGTCCTCTTGAAGCTAACTGGTCCGTACTCTGGAGATGACAACTACCAGAAAGACACCAATGAAAACACTCCAGGATTACAATGGGAGGCACTGAGGTCTACAGTCCTAAATTTCAGCTTTTCATCTTGGGGTGAGTATCACAGCTTTTATTGTTTTTAGAACACATGATACATAGCACTAAATAATGTTTTGTGAAATGTATTCAAGACTTGCAGTGTAATATAATGTATTTTATAGGCCTTATTGTCCTAATTATTTACATAGGCCGAACTGACTGCCGTTTCCTGCTACTGCCTCATGAATTCATGGTCGATGTGGAGCTGTAGCTCCCAAATGTACTAAAGTTTAGATAATATGCCCGAGTCCAAATTGATTAAAAAAAAAAATCTCTTATTCAATATTACTTACAACATAATATCCCATTCTGAAGCTGCAGAAGCTTGGACCGTGGTCAGTTCTGGGAAGTTCTTAATTTCACAATTTTACTGCAAAGAAACTTTTAGCTTTTGTTTTATTGAGATATAAGATTATTCAACAGCTAGATCAGAGGTCTGTAACCTGGAGCTCCAGAACTAGTAGTTCTCCGTCCACATGGTGGTCATTCTGGTATTTATACATTAGTGCAGCGCTTGTTAATGTAATCACTTGTTATTGCCATCCACAATATGAAAGTGTTTTGTTTCTTTCTTTTACAGAATTCACAAAGCCACATGATGAGAATGATGTAAGACTGCGTTTAAAAAACAGAATGGAAATACTCTTTGCTGTTTCTCTTGAAATCTATACTCATCTAATTTGCTTTCTTCATATTCAAGAAGGGTGAAAGATACTGTTTTGTTTTAAAAGAGGCTGTTAAGTATTTTCCAGGCATATAGTGCCATTTTAAAGCACAATCAAGTAACTATGTCACCTTCAATTGTCATAAAAATGGTGTCTATGTCCAAATTAACTTAAAAGAAACTGGACACTTTATTGGTAGGTCACTTTCTTTATCATCTCAATAGCTCGGAAATTCAATGTAAGCCATTCTAAACATTAAACCAAAGGGGAGCATAATGGAAAGAAAATGGGTCCAAGAATTGATCCCTGAGGGTCACCACAAGCGAAATCAGTTTTTAAAGATAAAACATCAGTCAGTCTGACTGTAAAGTGTTGCAATACTCTGTCTTTAATCTCAAGCAGCAATGAGTTAAATGTATATTTACCAGGAGTTATTTTCTAATCACTCCACCTTGAGATCAAAAACATTTCATCTGTCAAAAGCTTTTACTCTTCTTTAGTATGCTTTCTTAATTTTTATATTTAAATTATACGGGGGGGCTATATAAGCATATGGTTTTTACCAAACATGGCAACTAATTTATTGACTGTTTCATTTGACTAAGATAATTTTGTTGTCATTGAGTTGACAAGTAAAGACTCCTGCCGTGCTGCTGCACTGGGCCCATCAAAAATGATCAAAAGCTTCCTTAAAACTACAATGACATCAATGCATTTGACTCATCGTGTCTCTCATCTCACTTCATCACATTCCCATGGACAGCATATTTTCTTAACAAATGAAAGTAAATGTCCAGGTACGAATCCATTTTTCTCCTTTTTTTGACAGTTCTTAACACTTGTTTGAGGTTTACTGGGCAGGTCATTTCCCCTGCTTGCTTGGACAGCTGCTACAGTGAAAACCCCATCCTTTCCTAAAAGGGATTGGAGGACTACTTCTGTGCAGCTTCCTGTCAAATATTCCTTTGCTTTTGAGGCCCGCTTGTGACCTCATGCACAGCATTTACTGAGGCCATATGAATAATTTATCCTTTGAATTTATCCCAACCCTGACATTTCGATGTTTGATGCCCACAGGCTTTGGCTTTAACAATATAGATAGCCCTCCTTTCCTCTGTTCACCATCAGATAAAGTTTGAAAGCGAGGCTACTGCACTCAATATCAAAACCACGGGTATCTGAGAAACTTTATGTTCCACACTCTGGATTTTTCTTTTCTATTAACTGGACTTGTTGTATCTTCACATGTACAATTGGATTGTATACAGGTTGCAGTTATTTCAGGTGAAAATACAGTTGTTGTTGTTTTTTGACATAGAGGAGATAACATAGAAACTTAATAATGGCTCTTGGGACAGTAGAAAACTCCACCAGAATACATGGAAGTAGAATATCATTAAGAAATACAAATACAGAAAAAAGTAAGCCATTTAAACATACGGAAAATACACAATATCAGCTCTAAAAATAGCTATGTTTTTGTGACCACAGATAGAAGTTTGTCAAAATAAATTACCCGTCTATTACCACAAATTAGATATAGAAACCTATTTTTTTATTAATGTCATTTTAGCAGGAGATAAAGCTCGAAAAAGGTAACTTTTTATGTTGATTTCTGTAAATAAATTAAAGTTTTGGTGTTATTCTGCTACTTATTGCAAGTGTATTACAAGAACATCAAGATTCACTTGTAATACACTGGAAAAAAAGCGCATAAGTAGATTAATCTAAAATCTGTGATTGAAAACTGGTTTGGTTTTAATTGCTGGGCTGGCAGTTTAGCTCCTTTCTCAGCTCATTCCTATTAAAACATGCTGAAGGTTGCTTTGGCTGACCACACAAAAAGAAATGATTCACTTATTTTATTGCAGCTGACATAAGAGTAAGTGAATTAGTGGCAAACTATGTTTTTTTTTTTTTTTTTTTTTTCATTTATTAGTCAATGAGCCATCTATGACCCAAGATCTTACATTTATGAGCCTACCACACAGCCTTGGGCTAAGATTCTTTATTAGACTGAGTATATGCATTCAAATCTGCTAAACATCTCCGTTTCTTTCAGAGGCATGTGCTCAGGGAGCCTGCTCAGGTCTGCCTGCTTGTCGATACACACACACACACACACACACACACACCCCCCCCCCACACACACACACACACACACACACACACACACACACACACACACACACAGGTAGTTGTAGGTCTGGAGAATTTCCAGCTCCTCACACTGAATGATGGCATGTGTCAGTAGCTTCTCGGTCTGTCGGAAATCCACCACCAGCACCTTGATCTTACTGACATTTAGCTGCAGATGGTTCTCCTCACTCCTACTATAACAAAATCATCAAAGAAGCACTGGAGGGTGCAAGATGCAGAGCTGAACCTGAAGTCAAAAGTGCAACAAGTAAATCATGAAGCAAAGTGACCCTAGTGTGTTTCTGTGGGTAGTATTTGGTTTTCTTGCTCATCGGTGCCGCAACATGCAGACCTAAAAAGCCAATTAAAGACCAAGAGATATTTTGTGAGTGGACTGCAGGTCATTGTTTTGCACAGCATATGATTGACTAATATTTGAAATTTGAATATAGTATCATGTGTTTTGTTCTTTTTAACTCTAACATTGTGTCCAGGATTCAGATAAAGTGGTATTGGGAAGCCAGAATAAATGTTTCTAACATAAAGAGAATCAATTATGTGAATACCTGCATAGTATAAATAAAACAAGCAAGACTAGTACATCTCAAAAAATTTAAATATTACATAAAAGTGCATTTTTTTTTTCCAGTCATCTCAGATATTGAAACCTAGATTCATAACACCTACTGTAAAATATTTCATGCTTTTATTTATTTATTTATTTTACCATTTTAATGATTATGGCTTGGAGTTAACCCTCCCACAGTCTTAGAGAGCAGCAAATTTTACAAACAGATGTCAGGGAAGCAGGGGGATTTGTCCAGTCAGACCATCAGTTTTGGAAACTGCAAGAAAAAGAAAAACACTCCTAAAAGTGAACTGCACAGAGAGTAAAAAAACTCATAGGGTCTAGATTACCCTGTCTCTTAAGCCTGCGGGAGGGTTACAGAAAATTAGAATATCACATGAGACCAATCAAAAATAGATGTTTTTCAGGCTTCTCAAAAGTACATACATTTCTATGTCCTTGATACTTGACTGGGTCCCCTCGTGCCTGAAGTATTGCATCAGTGCACCGTGACAAAGAGAGGATCCGCCTGTGGGTCTGTGTTGGTGTAATGGAAGCAGATGGAATGACATACACAGCTACATGTCTTGTTGGTTCTGGTGTCTCTCAGCTTCCTATTGAGTACGGCCCATAGATCTTCTATGGGGGTTCAGCTCAGGGGGGTGGGAGGGGTTTGCTGGGTAATCAAGAACAGGAACACTACAGTCTTTGAACCAGTTTTTGGTACCTTTTGCAATGTGGGCAGGTGCCAAATCCCACTGGAAAATAACATCAGCATCTCTATGCGGCTTGTCAGAAAAGGGAAATGTGACATGCTCTAGAGTTTCCTAGAGCTTGTCGTTCTAGAGCATGAAACTTCACACTGGACTTCAAGCAACATGGATATCCTTGCCACTCTACATCCAGATGCTGGGATCTGAAAACAGAACTCTGGACTGTGGTGGTGTATTTCTGAGAGTTTGACGGGTTTTTTTTGTTTGTTTTTACAAATTATCTGCCTTTAATCAATATAATCTGATAGTATGATCAATATACTGTGAGAGTATATTCATAATTTTAACAAATGTAAACTTTTTTTTTTTTTATAAAAGTTACATGCTGCAGCTTTTCGTAAAATTGATATAGTGGTTCAGGTGAATGCTATTTTATGTCAGTGCTACATACTTTTCTGCTACGTTAGTCTAACCATTAGCCTCTGTTTTCAGGACAGACCAGCCTCGGAAGTTCATGATGCATCGATTCTAAATCAGAAAAACATTATTCTAAAACGTTTTCCTTTAAAATGAAAAATAGTTTTCTACATAATTATGTGTATCTCTTTCAGTATGTTAAACATTTTGTCATTTCGTTTGGAGTTTAGGAACAGAGTATTACAACATCTCTGCAATATTTAGTTACTTAAATAGTACATTAGGGCAATTACATTGGGGAAAAATACCATTTTGACACACTACCAATTCTTCAAGTTGATTGTAAGCAAAGGGTTCCTGCACCAAATATTAAGTTCACATAAAATATACATAAAGACAACATGTATGATATAAAATTATCTGCCAATGCCTACACTACAGATTACACATACAGTTATTATAATTTACACTAATTACTTAATTTACAAATACCCATAATACGTGATGAACTGTGCATTTAAGCATTTGCCCTTTCTATGTGCCTCTCCGTTCTGTTTACACTATTTACTGTTTGATGGAAAACATAATGCATAAGTATAGCTTTTTACACAGTGTAAATTCATTCAGCCTTTTCAATTTGCTCAGAAAAATAAAATGTTACTGACCATTATAGTATCAAGAAAATTGAAGAAAAGAAAAAACCTTCAACATTATGTGCAGCACCCTGAGCTGTTTATTTCTTTATGTACACAGTTGACCTCGCTCAATGCTGAGAATACTTTTTTCATGAATAAAGGAGTTTCATCATTACATAACTAGCTATTCTGCAGCTCAAACAAAGATTAACTGAGTCAATGGTGTCTTTTAAACTTACAGTTTCTTAAACTTTGGTGATACAATGGGAAAAAGTTCCTTTAGCCTCAAGGATTTAACATGACTATTTATCGAGCAAACCACAACACACTTGTAATAATTTTTTTTCCCCTCATAGTTCTATCTCTAGTCAAAGCCCATATAAGTTTAGTTTTAAAAGACTTGAAGGGATTTCTTTTATTTCTCTACAAGGTACTTGATAAAAAAGACAGGTCTTAGAAACTGTCCAGGCATTTTCTGATATCTGACTTTTTTTTTTTTTTTTTTTTTTTTCTCTGCCCCCAAGGACATCTCCCCCTGCTGTCAGGACCTGTCAAGCAGGAGCATCTCAAAGTAAAGAGGTGAAAGGACACCAATTAGAAAGCCATTCACGGCTAAGAGAGCCAGTGGCACAGCTTGCCACAGGAAGTGGGATGTCTGACTTCCTGCATGGGGTCACAGCTGTTTGTGGGGAGGTTACTGCTACAAGCCAATACATGGTACAGTTTAGCGTCTGATGAGGCAGGCCTCATTTGAATAGCAAGGAGCCATCTCAATGTCACCAATAAATTTACATGAACCGGGTTTTTTTTTCAGGTGCGACGGGGATCAGAGTGGGGGACGTTGCCAGAATTAAGGGAGCATGGTAAAGTCAAAAGAGCGGGACCAGCTCTTTTCAGGTTGGCTAGCATTAACGCAAAGATTATTTTAGTGTAGTAGAAACATTTGTAGATCTTATTCACCAAAGCTGCAGACATAGTAGACATTCGATCTAGAGTTATTCAAGTTCAAAAAGTCACCTTAAAATTTTTGCCAATACCCTTAGTTTTCATTTCATGTTGGCTCTACTTAAACCTTTAGTGTGTTTTTTTTCTTCGTCCTCGTGTTGAAAAGGAATAAATTACCACACGTTTGCTGAAATGAAGGAAAGGTTTGAGGGACAAAGATGACAAAGAATTGTAACAGCAATTTAGATGTTGCTTCTTTCAACTATGGTTTTATTAGGTGGTAAAATTTTGGTAAAACAATCTGAAAAGCAATTTCATCCAGTGGAAAAAAAATCCCTCAGTAACCATGTAATTTAACTTGCCTTTGTGTTGTCATTATTCACTGATGAGCAGACCCGGCATTGTTGGTCTGAGTGATGGAGAGAACGGCTCAGTGAAATAGTAAGCCTGAATGTTTAGCCTCAATCTTCATGCAACTGACTTATCCAAATATTAGTCATAGCCCAAGATACGTTTCTGTTGAACTTGATATTAAGTATTTACTTATCTGTTATTGATATGGGGTGTAAGCATTTGTGTTGCTCTGAAAACTTGTGCTGTGATCTTGCTTCAGTGTGTGTTTTGTTTATTTGCATACAAGGATTGCAGTTTTTCCAGTGTTATTATTTAACAGCCATACAGAGTGGCTCAATTTCAGATATTTAATTTTCATTAGAGGTTATCATGAATGTAATCTGCTTAACTCTTGAAGTAAACAACATTGTGGAATGTTGACAAATCATGTGGTGAATAAGGAATCTCTATTTTTTTTTGTCTGCCAAAATGCAGAGCCTCCAAATAGAAAGTATATATATGTAAATTAATTCTTAATATCTTTTGTATTTTTTTCCCAGAAAAAACTGTAATAACAATGCAATGCAAATCCTTTCTCTATGTGAGCATCTATTTTAAACATTAGATAGGTAATTAAGAGTTTCAAACCACCTTTGCTGGCACAGAGGAGATAGGTGTATCTTTACTTGAGGCGGTAAACAACTGGAAGCTTCATGCAGATGAGAGCATGTGATTGGCTCCTGCTATGAGCAGCTGTCTAAAATGCCCATATTTGGGTTCAACCCAATTACATCCTCTGATCCCCAGTCACTGGGCTGATGCAGTCACAACCATTAATCTCCCTGGCTGAGCACTGCGCCATGTGTTAACAGCCAAGAACCCCCCCAGCCCCCAACAAGGTTCAAAGTCGTGCCAATCATATTGACTTCTTTGACTCCGATGTTCCCTTGAGCTCATCAAGATTATGGACAAACCTCTGATGACTGTGAAAAACACATAATGTGCAGCACACGGGAAACGTTCCATTCAACCTTGTCAAGCTTGGACCAAGGTTTAGGACAGAATAATGGTGTGTTGTTCATGTGCAATGCTGGTAAAAGCAAAGAGCAAAAAAAAAAAAAAAAAAAAAAAAAACCTAAAATTTATAAAAATGGAATTGAAAAAAAAAACCCACACTTGTACGCATTTGGATCTGGGATAGAAAAGACAGAATATCCTGGAGCTGTGTCAAAAACCAATTCTAAGAAATCATTTTCAAAAGAGACAGTTGTAAACAGTAGACAGGTTTTTCTTTTGCAGCTGCCGATTTCAAAGAAAAGAAAGGCACCTTCAGCTCTGAGTTTGCTTCTGGCTCTCTGGACAAAGAAAAAGAATAAAAGAAACCATTATACTACGTACATTTTCTAACAGTTTTGAAGGTGAAAAAAAAAACCTTTTATTTAAGCTGCTGCCTCTCTGCTTCTTCAATATCAGATTGTTCTGACCACTGATTGACTTGTATAACAGTGATCCATGCTTATAACTGGGTGAATAGAGAGCAAGGCTAATTTAAAATTAGGGTGATGGTTTAATCAAGGCCCGAATTACATGGACCACGAGTTCCACTTTGGTGAGCCTTTTCTGTTCACAGAGATTAAGGGAGGAGTCGGGCTGTTCCCCATTGTTCCTCTGAGAAAAGAAACTCATTTGCTTTGAACGATAAATGTCTTTCGAGCATAAATCATGCCTCCTAATCCTTTTACCAATGACATGTAATACAAATTGTCTCTCACTTACAGATCAGACAAAAGAGACGATGAAGAGAATTTGTGGATATAGTTTGCAGCGTTATCCTTTTTCAGTGGTGGACGTTTACCAAAATCTGCAGGATTAAAGTATTTGTGCACATTACTGCTTTCTATGCGCAGCACCGGCAATAAAACCACTATGCCAAACAGTTTCTTTCATAATGAGTGAAATGTGGATGGCCTACTTAAACTGACTATTTTCTTAATAGGCCATATTTCTTCATCTTTTAACTTTGGCCTAGCTTGAGTCTATTACACACCTTTCTACCCCAGTCTTCAAACACCATATGATTCATTTACCCATGGGAAGAAGGTTGACATTTAGCTTTGTGTTTGCCTATGCTCCATTTTTATTCCCATGACAGGGGTGACTTTAGAAAACATCCAAGCATCTGAATATATAAAGGAAAACAGACATAAAAAGGGAATAAAAATCCCCCTGTGTTCATATTCTTTATTAGAAAGATTTATGAGGTGTTTTATTTTTTTTAATTTCCTGCGTTGTTTGGCATTTGTTGCTTGAAAACAGCTCTAACAGAACAGATGCATGCACATGCTCTGGAAAACATGTCCACACCCCTTTATTTTATTATTTATCACATTAAAACCACAAATTTGAATGTTTCTTAAGTGATCGATCAGTGCAAAGTAATGCAAGATTGTGAAAAGGAAGTGAAAAGGTAGTTTTCCTTTTCTTTCTTCCAATAAATAGTTTTCCTTTTCTTTCTTCCAATAAATACTGTAAAAAAGTGGCATGCATTTATTAAAACCCACTTTGTAGAGCTATCCTCCTCTGCAATTACATCTGTAAATATTTTGACGAATATCTGCCCGGTTTGGAAATTAGACTGAGATGTTTGCCAGATATTCCAGCTGGATGTGTCGTGTTTCAAGGGACTTTTCTGACCCACATACAGCAGCAGACAATGATAAAAGTTTAACAGAGTTTTTGAAATACAAAGTGGATGGTGAAGTCTGGGTCTAAAGAGTTTATTAAATGCAGGCTGAGGGGACAGATGGAACTGGCCTGCCCCTCCTTAAGAAAATTATTCTCTCAGTATGATGCTGCCACCTCCATATTTCATGGCAGGGGCAGCTAGTTCACTAATGTTTTCTGAGTTATTGAACAAATGTTGCTTGTGTGTTTTTCTCTAATTTGGCAACTTCTGAAGGGAATTGTTTGCAACATATTTCATATATCAGTTTCAGAGCAAAAGGGCTTGAACGCATGAGACAAGATACCTATTTTAATGAGTAGAAATGGTTAAAAACCATGTAGCATTTTCTTCAACATCACATTTATGATGCACTTTATGTTAGTCTATCACATAAAATCCCAAATAAAGTCATGGTAGTTCATGGATGTATTGCGATGAAACATAAAATGGTAGGCACTTTAGTAAAGTCGCTCTAAATAATGTTAACTATTCCTTCTTATTTAAGAGATAAACTGTTAATTAAAATGAAATTGCTTGCACTCCATTCAGTCTATTCTACTTTGTTAGAAATATTTCTGACTTTGCCACCCTGCCTGTTGCCTACATGTGTTTCCTAATCTGCACCTGCCCTCCTTTCAGAGAGTTTACATCTGCGTCCTCCATCCTGTGCTTCAGGACATGTTCTAGAAGATTACATATGAGGTCAGAAGCGGGGATATATATATATATATATATATATATATATATATATATATAAATATATATATATTTATATATATATATGTTTTTTTTTTGCAGTCGGCACTTGCTGTCTGTAACATGGTGTGACCTTAGCGCTTATTCTAAAACAAACACTACAGGACACAGTGATTTTATTGACAGCCTTTCTCGGCGTGATGTCCTCTCTGTGGTTGAGAATAAAACACAAACAAATAAAGCCTGGGCGATGTGTGTTGTGTGTGTCAACAAAATCCCAGAGAATATCTGTACCTGTGGTCGCCTGTTTGTGGCTCTGTAAAATGAAAGGAGATTATGTGTGCGCGCGTGCGCCGTCAACACACAGTCCGTGTAATAGATTAAGATCAGCATGTGTTTGTGTGACTTTTATTTGGGTCTGCCTCTGGGTGCGCTTTTGTTAGTCCGTGAGGATCACATTGTTTTCAGAGTGCCCTGTGTGTGCCGACAACATCTGCTTTGAGCGGGTGATCCATCTCCTCTTAGCTGCCATATAACAAGTCATGAGGGATTTTACTCAGTGAATGCCCAGCACAGAGGACTCCATCATAAAATTTACTGTCTCACAAGGGCATTTTGGAGGTTGTTGTTTTTTTTTTTTTTATCTCCTGCTGCTGAGTGTTAATTCGAGTTTTTCTGTTCTGTAATTACTGGAGTTAAACAAACATACTTTTGTCTTGAGCAGAGACAGGTTTTGCGTTTTCTGTTGTTACATTTTTATCCTATAAAAGCAGCTCTTTCAGTTGCTAATAAGATGAGCTGAGCAACAGAACATGGTATCCCCTGCTGTTTATTATCATTAGTGTCATCTATAGTTGGTGTGCATTCCAGGATGTTTGTAGAGAACACAGGAACAGTGTCAGCAGTGCACACTGATAGCATAGCAGGAGTTAAAAGTAAGCTTTCATCCCTTCTTTGGACAGAAGACGGCTTTTAAATGCTCCTGGCTTTTTTCCAAGCTCCCAGCCTCAAGCCGGTGGGTCTAACAAGCATAATGCTTTGAGGATTGACTTGTGATTCAAACCAAATTTACAAACTGATTACTATGCAAACACTGAGTCGAGTCAAGGCATAAAACGCTCATGTTTTACTTTTTTTAATATATATATTTTTTTTTTACCAACAATCTTCAGAAGGTCCAGAGAAGGAAGTAGCCAGGATTTGTTTTTATATTACTGTGTGAGCATCTATTTAATGGGGACCATATGAAACTTTGATGTAATTGATAAAAGAAGCTGTTCCCCTAATACTAATGGCACAGTTCCTTATGATCCTTTATGCACAGACTTGCAGAGGATCAAAGAAGCGGAGTCTTGCCCAGGGCAATAAAACATGTATTAAAAATGAAGTTGAAGGATACATTAACCGGATATAAATCATGCAATTTCTTCAATTGATAACTTTAGCATTGCCTGTACTTCACAAGATGTTTTTTTAATCATTAACATGTATGATGCTCTAATCACAATTGAACCAATTGTTCTTTGCTACGATTAAACAGACAAAGTTTTGCATGGATGGAGTACAAGGTTTTTCTGTCTCTAATGAGTTACTTTTCAAAGTATAACTCACCATGGGTTTGGGGTTCATTACATTTTTAAATGTTTTCAGATGTACGTTACCACAGACAGACAGACACTCTGCACTGTACATCTTAATGTTGTTGTTTTTTTTTTTTCATACACTGGTGCAAAGGTTTTCTTATATACTCAGTGTTGTAACTCAGCAACGGAGGAAGAAGCCAAGAGAAAGACTCAGAGACATTCTCCTACTTCTAACTTTTCTCATTATCATATATGCGCATTCTGAAAAAACAGCAGAGCTGTTTTAACTTTAACAGATACAGATTTGTTCAAGTAAAATATCTTTTTGTTCTTTTTGTTTTCAAGGGACTTAAAGCGACTATTTTAAAGCTTACTTCTCTTTAAGCTGAAGTAAAACTTACTGTCTCACTACCTCTTAATGATTTCCTCAATGATTCTCCAGTTCTATATTTTGTTTTTATTGTATGCATGTTATTGTAAACATGGATCTCATAAAATTGTCTCCTTTAGGTCAGCTACAGGGATTGTATTCAGGCATTCAGTAGTGATGAACATACTGTCAAATGGTTAGCTGGAGCTATTTTTTATTTTTTTTTAATTTTTTTGCCTGCATTTGCATCATACGCTGTCTGGCTGAGACATAAATTGTAAATGCATTTTATTTTGTTTGTTTTTCGTGTTTTTGAAACAGAGCAGTTTTGCTTTACTACACATGGTTGCTCTGCTTATTTAATTTCAAAGCAGGAAAAAAAAAATTGTCTGTCAAGTTTTATAATCTATCCACGGGAAATATTTTCTGACGGTATTCCACTCATAAGGATCTGGTAATATCTTATTAGGAGGATAGGTTCTGTCTTCTCATTCTGGCAGCGCCTCACTTTGACAACTAAACTTGAAACGCATTGATTCCTCTGCCGCCACGAGCAGGGCTTAGGATAAAAAATGCTGCAAGTGATGAACAGTAAAAGATTTTGAGCTTTGCTGAAAACATTCAGGGTTTAAGCCCTGTAAGCCGGACCCTGGCACCGCCGATGCTGCGTCCACAAAAAAAAAAAAAAAAAAAAAAAAAGCAGCTTCTATTAAAACTAAACTCGCTGTGGGGGTGAAAATAACAAAGTCACACAAAGGGACTGCTTTGCCGTTTTGTCTTGGGTAGAGTGATTCCTTCGGCTGACGAATAGAGTGAGACAACTCCTGGTAAAATAAGGTGCTGCTCCCTCACAGGTGATCTATAGTTTGTCAGCACCAATCAGCCCAGAATGAGAGAACAGTCCATTCATCTGCTCATGGCTTATTGAAGATGGTGGGCTGCTTTTGAATGCCTCAAGCTCAGAGCTCCTTCCAGAGACATTATTGGATAGAGCCTATTTATCTTCCGTTTTATCAGATTATAATGCACTTTTTGATTTATTCATCCATATGATTCACTTCTCTGTGAGAAATCCCACTATACGGTGCTCCGAGGACAGAACTCGGCGTGAGAAGCAGTTGCAATTAATATGTCTCTCCAAATATTACAGCATAACAGTGGGTCTCTGCAAAGCTGATGAGAATTGCAACATCTCAGTAGTTTCACCAGACTGCAGAGCGAGTGATTAAAATGTGGACGATTTTCTGCAAGAGAAAACTAAATGTTCTGAAATGGAAACCTATGTATAGTGCTTCGATTTGCATTTAGACAAGGTAACTTGAGGTCAGCAGTGGATTCCTTCAGGATCACAATAGTACATGTTCTCACCAATAAATTAATTTTATATTTCTTGTGCACTTTTGGGATTTCAAGATTGCATGAGTCCCAGTTCCCGAGCTCAAAATCTGCTTAATGCCCTTGTTGCATGTATAAGTCAAAGCAGCTCTACCTCACTGTGCAGAAAGTCGAATAAAGAAAGATGCTTTTTTATGAACTGGCAGAAAAAAAGAAGGTATTAATACATCCCAGCTTCTGTTGAATCAAAACTTGAAGTTACTATATACTCTAGTAATAACATGTAGTTTCAGGCAAGCAATTTGGTCAAAGTTGTGCTCCAGCTGAGCTGATAATTCCTGTAAAGAACATCCAGCAATGCTTTATGGCTTTCCAAGTCAAATTCCTTGAGAAACCAGAGAGCTTGTTAGTGGCATTTCCCCCTCTTTTATAATATCTGTGAGTTTTCCTTCAAAGTAACCCTTTCACCTGGAACAAGAGTTTGTAGCACCACATCAGTCTTAAGGGTATAGTTTGTGATTTTCTGAAGTGAGGTTCTGTGAAGTTAAGAAATACTTACTATACATGTAATAAAAACATGCAATTTCACAGTGGGTTTAGTAGACAACAAATTCAAGACATTCCAACACCTAGTCGGACATATTGCTCATTTTCACTGATTTCATACATGCAAAATAACTCAAAATGAAAATATTAATATCTATAAAACACTATATACTTATTAGTAAAATTTAATATAAATACTATTACTATCTTTTTGCTGTTGCCCAAACACCTTTCATGTTTTAAGGTTCATAAAGTTTTATGAATTACTTATTGGGAGAAGGTGCCAGGGGGATGATAAGCCCCGGAAAAAAAACACATAAACATGCCACCATTCATGCTTTGCACAACTGACTGTCTGAATGAAAAGCCAGTAGTTCACTCATGGCAAACTTAAGAAGGATTCATGAGTTGGAGGTGATGTGATTGTTAGACACAGGCGCCAGTCTCAGTCGACTAAATTTTAGCATTTTAACATGCAAGCTGCTGCTTTAGGATCACTTGTGACAAAACTGACATTATGCATTTTGTGAAAGCGTAGATATTTTTAAGTGTCCCACTTATAAACACTGAATAAACTGAAACAGTAATTGTCTGGTTCACTGTTGGACTTCACCATTCTACATGCTGACAGCAGTATGACATTGTTTTATTGCAGAAAACAATCTCATATTAATATATTAAAGAAAATCTTACTGATAGCTATGTCTGTTTTAAAAACTTGAACAATCATTTTGCCTGTTGTTGAAGAGTAGCAGTAGTTGCTACATTAATATCATTCTGTGGACTCTTCCAGAAATTACTAATCATCTTCCTATAACAATGGCCGAAGTCATTTTTTGACAAAAATTATCTTTTGGAAAGAAAGATGTGGTGACGTTTTGTTGTTGTTGAAATCACTTATGGCAAAAAAAAAAAAAAAAAGACTAAACCATTATTTTAGGAAAGTAACAATCTTCAGACATTTACTCTGCAGCTTTAAGAATGGTTTTGTCTTACTCGGAGATCGAATGTCTGTTTTTAACATTTTGAAAAAGGCAGACAGTCACAAATCTTTAAACATTGGAGGCTAAAAAGTTTAGGTAATTTGCACTATAAGGTTTCTGGGAAACATAAGTATTTCTGACTTTCATAGAATCAGCTTGAAAGGTCAAGTGCCATAAACAAGACTTATTCAGATCATGTGATGCAGTTTCTGATAGAATTATAAAACAATGAAGAATGAGAGTTCTTAGCCTCAAATGATATATAAATAATTCAGAAAGGCTATTTAGTGGAGAATCCACGACAGGCTTGACTTCCTTTGCCCAGCACACAGCATGTAGTTCATCTGAATGGTTAGACTGACTGCACGAGTTATCTTTTTTACAATCTTTTTTTTCCACCTGAACCCAGAAGAATGTAATTTATTCCACACTATATATCACTAAATATTTATTCAGTGTTCAGTTTTTTGATGCTGTGGCTTTATTTTGCAATTACGTGTCACTAAGATAAAAGCTCCTCTCGCTATATGTCACACAGTGAGTGTTGTGCTGTAGTGAAGTCTGTGAGGAAAAGGTAAAGTATCAATTTTCTGCTATTTACTTGTGTATATAAAATGCATCGTTTTGCCAGTATTTTATTGTCAAGCACCAATGTTAAATTGGGCCACATTCCTGTGGGAAAATTGTCCTCCAGTTCACCTGGTTGAGTTTAAAAGCTTTAAAGCCCCAGCATGAATCTTTAAATTTTTGCGAAGCTCAGAA
This sequence comes from Poecilia mexicana, assembly GCF_051168715.1. Classification (NCBI taxonomy): domain Eukaryota; kingdom Metazoa; phylum Chordata; class Actinopteri; order Cyprinodontiformes; family Poeciliidae; genus Poecilia; species Poecilia mexicana. Next base: position 18,348,229 of record NW_028263379.1, read on the forward strand.
AGGTGAAACTGAAATCTTCTTTACAGAATATTCAACAAAGCAAGGTTCCAGTACAGGTTCAAGTCAAAATCTCAGAATTTTAGGTGTTTTCAGTCCATTTGATATTTATTTTAAGAAAGGAAAGAAAAGACTTTATAGCTGATAAAGTTGCTGCTGATATGATTAAAATGTATATTTAAAAAAAAACAAACAGGAAAAATTAGATGGATAAATGGATAAAATATTTATCTGAGAAACTCCAGAGACTTTAGACTACACTGGAATGATGAAAAAAAAGTATTTTGTTGGATATTATATTTTGAGAATTTATCAACAACCCCCAATACAACACACGACTTCTAAATTTGGCACATGTCCTCTGTAAATCTCAGCATCAACTTCTTTTTAAGTAATCTAGGTTTCATCTTAAAAGAGTGAAATTTACAGCTTTGCTATAAAAGCAAGCACGACCAGAGAAGCACAATGCATGTTCAATAAAACAATATGAGATCGTAAAGGGTGAGCAGGAATGCATCTCGGAGGCAGATTAAAGGAAAATCAAGAAACCAATAAGGCTTGTAATAACACACACTGACAGGCCGATCCTAAAACATGACAAACAACCTCACTTATCATTAGGACATATGAATTAGAAAATAAGTATATTTTATGTTATGTTACACTTACGAAAGGAGCTTGGGAAAAAGAAGGCAGTTTAGGGAAGGTAAATAAATGTGACCAGCTGATAGACTCTGATGTAACACAGATGTGTTTTTAGGTCCAGCACAGAGTTTCTTGGTCCAACAAAGGATTTGAATCAATAAAGATGAAGCCAGTTAAAAGGATCTCAGCAGGACTAATCTCATCACAGTTGTTATCATGAAAAAAAAAAGAATAGGTTGCTGAAAAGTTATTCCAATGTCAAGCGTAACGTATTTTTCATGAGGTTTCAGTTTAGATGCAACAGGTTTGAAACTGTCAGAGAGGATAACAGTGATTCAAATTGCATCCTCGTTCTGACGGCGCAGGACTCGAATGGAAACACACGCAGTCTGTCTCTCTCTCTTCATCATTCTAGGCCAAGATGTATTAAAACCCCTCACTGTTGTCATGGGAACCTTTCACCATTCATATTTCCTCTTGTCACTTAAATTTGTGCACTTTTCTATCTCAATAAAGCACAGACAATCAATCAAGATCTTTTTGTTTTATTGTTTAGTAGTGCCCTGCCAAATTTACAGTAAATATGAAATCAAAAAGGCCTGCTTTTTTGGGTCTCTTAAATCTTTAAGAAAAAAATAAATACTTGCTTACATCTAAGGAATATATGTATGCCAGAATGGCAGTATTTTTTTTTTCTTTACAATTAGTGTTACTGTGTCGCTTTTAAAGCAGATTGATTTGCCAACATTTAAAAAAAACAAGGATTCAAAAGACGTTCAAAAACATGGAATATTACCTTTTGTTCATTTTGTACCTGAACAATATATATTAAAAGTGTTATATTAATATTTTTTTTAATTTTCTTTTTACTTTTATGTAATTTTGGGAGGTATTGTCATCGTTCTGCATTCTTTCTGATATCTTAAACATTCAACTTTAGCAACATTCTGCATATTTAACTTTCCTGAAAGAAACACTTCTATAAAAAATCAATAAAAAAAACATGGTAAAGCTTCAAATTGTTCAGACACCTTGTCCTATTTGAAAGCTATCTACTTCCAGGTACTTTCAGCTGCCAAATTTATTTAACTTTAACCAGATGACATTGAGAAAGAAATGCAGCTCTTATAGTTCATTTTATCACCAGGTGTATAAATGTACCCTGAGTTCATCATCTTTCTTTCCTCCCACAGTCAACATTTTGTAATATTGACAAGATTTCAAAGAGCACTTTTATGCTAATCTCTTAGGTTTTCTTTACGCCCCTGACTTGTTATTGTAGTAACCTGTTATAGATTTCTACAAAACAAAAACTTGAATGGATTGGATTTCATCTTCAAGGGATTGTTCTGTTGTTTTTAATTTTTAATGTAAGCGTTATCATTTTGCACATACCGTTAGTCATTTTGCACTTCTTTTTACTTTTTTTTTTCTTTTGCCTTATTTTTGTGCAGGGAATATGATTATTAACATAGACGGTGATGCTCATTACACAAGACGCTCTTTGTTTGACCAAAACTCATGTTTTATTTTCGGGACAAAACTCATGTTAAAAAATATATATTATGACCATATTTACAAAAGTATCCAATAAGATTTTCTGACAGAAATCTAACATTTCACACCAGTCACTGTCACAACTCAGCAGCTGTGCTGCTGTCTTTCTTTCTGTCATGGGATTTGTTGGAACAATAAAATGCTGAATAAAGTTAAAGAACAAAACCTTTTTTTTAGTGTTCATCCTACATTCAAACACACAGACTACCGGTGGGAATATTTTGGTATCTGTGGGATGATGGCCTAATCCGCAGAGGCCCCTGTAGGGACCACAGAATTTATTGCCAACATTCTGCGACCAGACAGTTTAGGACGCCCACAGATGATGTTTGTCCATGTCCTCTGTGGTCAGAAAACTGGTGGTGGCAGAAGAAGGACCTATTTATTAGGGGATTTTTTTTTATATTGTATCTGGAATATGTGTGTCATTTTCAGTCAGATACTAGTACACTAATACTATAACTAATACTATCCTAATTACTCATAAACAGTGCTGACATACACATGACATACAATGTAGAGGAAATGCAATGCCACTATGATGCATAGAGCACGTTTTTTGTGCTGCTTTAAAAAATGGGCTTTATAATTGCTCCTCTTCCAACAGCACAGCAAGAAAAAGCTCACCGGAGGGATTCTTTGGTCTCAGCTACATTATTCTGATTTATTTGAGAGTTCTGCAAATTAAACATATTACGTTAACAGGTAGGTACAATGCACTGGCGACCCAGTTTCACTGCAAAGCAGACAAAAGAAAGAAAGAAAAATTAATCAACTTCACGCCAGTCCACAAAAACAGGTACAGTATGGTTTACTTTCCTGTTTATCTTGAAGCTGCTTATCCTTTGTCCAGCTGTAATTATTTAAAATTACAACCTGTTAAATGCATCCGAAGAAGAGCAAGGAAAGAAAAAAGCAGAAAAAAAGTGACTGTTCCAGTGTTTATATAAGCATCTTGTTTTGGTCAGAAGGAACCGGTGAATCTAGCACTGATAAGATTTTCATCTGTAACATTTATATACTGTTGAATCAAACTTTTAACTTTTTAGATTCGTTTACATGTAAGGTTATCACACTCTCTTCTAAACCTGCAATCACTAAGCACATATTTACCTGCTGCAAAGTAAGTTTTAATGTAATTTAATAATGAAGCATTTAATTACGGCCTGGCTCTGTGGAGGACACATTAAACAGATTTTGAAGCAAAGCAATTTAACTCTGCTGAGTGAAGCAAAAAAAGGTTGACAACTATATTTAACAATCACTCATCACTCCATTCTTCATGTGTGACATAGGAAAAAAAAGAGGATGTTGAATTTAGAAACACAGTCCTACTGAGCTTTGGAGAACTCAACTCAAGGGTAGACACAGACCTGGAGATCGTTGCAGACAGGAGGTCTGTTAACACTTTGGGGAACCAAGTTTGACAGCTCTTTACTCATCTGGCCCCCACGGGGAAGCTTGTTCCCGCCCCAGCAGTGTTCTGATGGTCAATAACAGCGCTTCCAGGGGCACGTGGATGTGCGCTGCGATGTTCGGTCACTGTAACGGTAACGCTCCATATGGGACTTGATCCCCTATGAAGCTGGAGTGGAACGGTGCTTTGCTTTCTTTCCCCAGAAAGGGGAAAACAACAGAGCCCTCTTTAATATTTAACATGTTGGAGGCATGTAAATCTTTTTTGTTTTGGGGTCCTGTAAATGCAATGCAATATGCAGCAATCATTAGACCATCAAACAGATTGTTCTTGTTATGCAGATACAGCTGGAGGGTATGGCGATAATGCCAGTGCAGACTACTTCACATTTTGCCGCGATAAGACATTACGGGCAATCTGTTGAACGGTGTGGGCTTTGCTGAGTTAACTACATACAGCGTTTTTGAATTTTCATCGTGTTTACCTGATTTAAACGGGGGAACGATCCATTGTAGCTATTCAAATGATAGCACTTGTAAACAAGGGAATGCATATGAGGTTTAATATAATTACCGTCAGTCAAATCAACATTTTATATTACTTTCTTGGTTAATAGCAAAGAGAAGACACAAATTATTTGGTATGTAAAGTGACAAACAGCACTGAAGTTGGCAACCGCTGAGTTTATAATTAACACTAAATTCAAGGTCTATTTTACATATTTTATTTCAATGACAGTGGATAGATACCGCCGTATTGTATATATATATATGCTTATATACCTGATGCAGTAATGCGGCCTTACAGGGATGTGAAACAGGAGCTCATCTTTGTATAGTTTAGATCCGTTGCTGCCTGTGCCTCAAACTAATGTACGTGTGAATGTTTGCGCTCGTCCTTATGTAGATGTGTCTTAATGGACTCTGACAGCTGTGCGGCTATTATTGATAGAAAAACATAATGAAAGCGAAATTACTCCCCAACAATAGTTGGCAGCTAAATGGTAAAAATATTCACCTACTCCTGACAGGTTAACACATGCTGAAAAAATTACCTCTGGACCGGAGTCATTAGTGAATGAGAAACATCAAACTCATTTGATCTGCGGCGGCTTTTAACGATATCAATCTTACATATGTAACGAATAACTGCAGTATAATCATCTCGTGTTTCCTACACAGGAGGATGTGTTAGCGACATGTTCCTCGACGGAGATCCATAGACTGGGGGACTTCTCAGCAAAAAAAACAAAAAAAAACAAAAATAGCACTTTTGTGAAAAAACTCATTATTTTATACATTTTGTTCATAGTTCAGTGAAGTGTGGGTGGCAGTCATTGAAATTCTGCACTCCTCCCAGCTATGGCCATTGTTAATTAAGGTGGCTATGTTCTGACTTATTGACCCCCTCATAGCTCAGGGGATTTTGATGGGTTATGGAGGAGCTCATGGAATCTGGCCCGTGGCCCAAGTTCTTTCCTTTTTGGTCATCTGCAGTGTTTGATGCATGGCAATTTAAATCCTCTTCTCTAATTAAATGTGATCTGCACTCGTGCTAAATTACTTTTTTTCCTGCTCAGTGAGAGAGCTGCCTCTCACACAAGGTGACATTACACTTTTCCACTATGCAGGATTATAACAGGTAGATAGGACTCAGAGGATATAGTGCATGTAAAGGACTGCTACTACCCTGGAAGTCCTTTTTTTATTATTATTTTAGTTCTGGTGAATAAGTAATGGTGATGAGCATAGTGCTGGCCAAGGGAATCAAAAGGATTTTAAGCTTAATTCACGGCTTAGCTGTCCCATCTCCGGTGTCAGCATAATGTAAAGTTTAATACGAAGTCATCAACGTTAGGCCATCACTCTGTCAACAGTCAACTTGAAAATGGAGGATTCTAACACCTTTTGGGTCAATACTTCAAATCTGCAGTGCTACAGCATAGAGAAAAAGATGGAAAATCTAATGATTTTAATCATCATATATTTCACCCACACATACTCAGTACATTTTTTAAAGGGACAGTATTATGTAAAATTGACTTTTTGAGCTGTACATCATGTTATAGTCTTATTCCCTCATCAAAAATATACCTGGAGTGTTGACTTGATTTTTTTTTTTTTTCATTCATGTTTGCGAAATCCTTTAATCTCCCATGGCAACCGTTTTGTTGTGCAAAACGCCTTGGTTGAAAAAAGCTCCACCTCTGACTTTTTTATTTGTAAAAAAAATGTTTTGAATCAGCTATGATTATTTTTTTTTTTCTGCTTTACACTTGTACGCCACTTTGTTTTGGTTGTTAAAATTCCAGTGAAATAGATTTATGTTTGCGATTGTAACGTGACAAAATATGAACAAGTTCAAGGGATATGAATACTTTTGCAAGCCACTCTATGTTGTTTTCTTGTAACGCAAATCTTAGACTTACTTAGATATTTACATGAAAAACTAGAATGCCAGTTGTTTAACTTATGTCATTTGTTATTCAGTTTTTTTTGTCTGTTTTTTGGTATCTCTTTATCATTCTGTCAAATCTGCTACAAGCATGGCCCAAAGTTTGGAGCACATCTTTGATTCTTGTGTCCAAACATCAGGGTCGGGTTTTTACTGTCATAGGCTTCTGACATTCTTCCCCTTTTGGCCTTCAGTGCACTGACCTTTTACAATCAACTTATTCTTGTTGATTTTCCAGTGAAGCTGCTGAGCGGGAAATAACAGGCTGCTGGGCTCGGCCAAGCTTAGCCCTTCATTGAAAGAAAAGCTTCACCCTGCCAAAACCAACCATGTATTTTTTTTTTTTTTTCCCCTGTGCAGTGTGTTGTTATAATCTAAGAACAATTTGTCATATGTAGTGTCTAGAAAACATCTAAACACTTAAATATAAAAAAATACAAACATGTCATTTGGAGAGAATTGAAACTTTATAAGACTTGCACTCAGAGTTGACAGGTGGAGCAAATTACAAAAACACTCAGGCAATGAATTATTCTGATATTGCAGTTTAACCAACATTTTTCTTTTGCACTTTAAAATTTATAGCCTTAAAATATTTCTCCAGGGAATTGTGAGCAACCTGCTGCCTAATTAATAAAGTGTGTTTTCATTAGTGTCAGCCAAACTTAAGTAAACCCTCAATAGAAGTACTTTTTTTTCTATACATAATAGTTTTTGTTTTATTTTTATCTGTAAAATAGTGCCACGCATAACTTTGCAGTAATGTCAGATTGCAGATTCAATCCAGGTCTTTGAACATGTTATTCTTACAAAGCAATACCTTTTTTTATATATATATATATATATTTTTTACATATTTTATTTTTCCCTATTGTATGTAGTGTTTTAAAGCTATAGAAAGACATAAATGTTATTCTTGCTCTCTACTCCCAGTTTTTAACTGCTATACAATTTTCTTCCATTGACTTATTTTCTAATAACGCCTGTTTGAGTGCAACTCAATTAGGGAAATTATTCTATTATGTGGGTTGATGCCCTTTGCTATTGTTTTCTTAACATTTTTAAAAATCTGACTTATTTTACAAAACAACGACTGTGGAGCTGCAGAATCCGATCAATATTTAGACTCTTTTTTTACATAACAAGAAAGAATTTAAGAATTAAACCTTTAAACAAATTATCTGCAAGGTGCTTTTATGCTGCAAGACATAATTGAAAATCAGGACAATCGATCCTATTGTCCTGCATAGTCCATCCAGACTCTTGAATTTATTGAACATTTACTTTATACGTTATAGTAAAATCTATGTTTTGCCCCCCAAACATTGGGCATCAAAATGTTAACCTTTCAGGGTAGCAGAGAAATAACTTCTCTGAGAAGTTAGCTACCTCTACTAGTTACATGCCCTTCTGTGTGAATTAATAACACAGTGTTTCTAAAAAACAAATAGACTTTTAAGATAAATAACCTCGAGCAATTGAAGAAAATAAATGTTTTTTTCTTTTTTACTTCATCTGCTCAGGTTACCAGGGATTTAACAGGAGGGAAGCTTTTATTTCCATTCAATATTTCCAAGGCAGTGAGTTTTCCATACATGTAATAGCACATCTTCAAGACACGAATTGTTGCCAACAAACTAAAACGCAATGGAACTTTTGGGACAAATGTGGTAAAAGATACCGTGTGTATTTTTCCTCACTGGTGCATTTTATTTACATGTGTCTACATTACATTATTCTTCTCCTGGCCAGTTTTTTTGTCAAACGTGAATCAATATTCGAAAGAGGTCCAACTTCTAATCCCTGTTTGAGCACAGGGCGCACTGAAGTACAAACGGACAAGGAATTGTGAACGCATTCATGAACCGGTGTGGTAGATGTGTTCTTTCTTCTGCAAGCCAGAGCCAAACTCTGTGTTCTTTCTAAGTATCATTAGAGCTTTGCAAAGTGGCACAATGATAAAACAGCCAGTTCTGTCCATCTTGACAAGAAACTCAAAACAAAGCAGATCAGAGCAGAGCTGAATCGGGAAGAGTCTTTTTGAATCAAACAGCCCCATTCAATGAGAAAATGGCCCCAAACAATGTTTTCCTTGAACAGCACAATGAAATCAGATGATTATCAAACAATTTTGATCTAAAGCATATCGATCAGTGTCAGATAGCTTTGACACAGTTACATGTCATGGTCGGTCTAATACAATCATAACGGAAAACAGACCCACATGTGCTCTGAAAAAATGAACTTTGATCAAGTTCTGCTCTTTTTTTCCAAGCTGTAATTTAAGAAAAGAGCCTAAACTTACATCATTGGGAGATTGTTTTTGCAAGGACTCAGAAGGGACAATCAACCAGTTTTGAAAGTAATAGATTTAATTAGGAGCTACTGCTGCAGTGATTGCCTTTTGGAACAACCCCATTTCTTGTCCTTATAACAGCAGTTGAATTATTAAAAAACACATGTTGTTCAATCAAAACCTGGTAGACACGATAATCATCAGTCACTGCTGTACTGGGCATGCTGGTATAATGCTGTATCCTATCATAATACCACAGAGATTGAGTGATGATCTACGTACAATTGACTCTGAAGAGGTAGGGAGGGAGAAAGCTTTAAATTTCTGGGTATGAACTTCAGCAAGGATCATAAATGATGTGTGAACACGGCTCAGGTTCAGCAGAGGCTGAACCTGAGCCTCTGCTGAGGCTCAGGTTCAGGACAAAGAGTGAAACCTGTCTGCCTCCGTCTGCTACAGTCTTTCTGCCACAGGTCAGTGGGAGGTGCTCTAACTTAATGTAAGTGATCTGTAGCTGGCAGATCTGCTCTACAGGTACTTTTGTACAACTTGCAGGTTTTTTTCACTTAATCCGAAACGTTTGCATTTATTTATTTTGTTGTTCTGTTTTAATGTTTTTTTTTTATTAACTGTTTATGTTTGGGGCTTGGATATTAAGAGGAATAATTATGAGATTCTGTGTATCATACTGTTCTGTGTGCGCGAGACAGCAAGTTCGTTTTACGAGACACACAATGATAATAAATGCAGTAGATTGAATTCAATTCTACTATTCATGCATTCGGTTTCTTTTCTGGGAATGCTGGAAAGCATTATGTGAATGCTTTCCCGAGCTTCTTCTTTTTTGCTCACATACAAAAGGCGACGCTTATGAAGAGAAAGACAGAAACTCTTCATGACTTGAAACCCACAACATGAACTCTTGAAATTCACCTGATTTCTTCAGTGCTCTTTCACAACAAATGTCTCATTGCAGTTTACACACACAAAAATAAAAACATTTTGTACATAAAAAAACATACAGTCAGTCCCATGACGTCATAGTGAGTAAGTTGTACATACTACATTACCATTCAATCCTAGTCATAAGGCAATGTAGTGAAGTTATAGTAATTACTCCTCCTGAACGGGCATTTAGCAAGAATAGATAGTCGATTAAATGGTTAACTTTGCAGCAACCCCTCATTCTCAGCATGCATGTTGAGACATTGGAAAGGAGAGAGACCCTTTTAATAAAGAAACCTAAAGCAGAACAAGGCTTAGAGTGAGTGGCCATCTGCCGTGACCTATCAGGGATTTACAAAAAAATAGAGCAGACACGTTAAAAAAAAAACAAACAAAAAAAACAGAGAAGCCCTTGTCCAAGAGTATTTCCTGTGTTATTATTTTTTCTAAGTTATTGGTAGCAGTAGCTCCATTAGTGACTTTACGTCGGAGAGAAACACAACTAAACATAAAAGCTCTGAGCAAGCAATAAATCCATGCCATGAAAGAGTATGTAACAGAGTTAGTAGGGCAATTTGTCTAGGAAAGAGAGAATTAAACATAAAAATACAGGGCAAAGTTTAATTCACTACATGTCACGCCTCCAGCCTTCATACTGCAGTTTCCATGTGAAGACCAAACATAATTTCAGCAGTTTATTTTTTCCTCTTATGTCTTAATTTGTTCTAAATGTGCATTTCACTCTTTCTTTCTTTCTTTCTTTCTTTCTTGCTTTTAAAGCAATTTGTATGTATATTCTTCCAATGTTATTTTCTTGCTTGAATATAGCTTTGCTTGCAAAGCACATTGAACTGCCTAATAAATAAATGGGGATATTCAAATTAACTTGTTTTGAGTCCCCAAGGCTCTCAACATTGAGACATTCTGCTTATCATTCTGTTGAGTTGCAAAGATAAACCTTTGTTTGTTATTATTGCCACTTTTACAAACCACTAATTGTCATAAAGATAAATTCAGTCCAAAAGAATATATCTTTGAGGGGGGAAAAAAAACACAAAAAGTTGAGAAATAATCTGCTCTGGATACTTCGAGCGGAACTGGAGCTTTTCTAGATAATACTTAGTCAGAAGTCTGGCAAGTCTCTCAGAGTTATTTTGCATCAGTCCTCCTTAGAAACACATTACCACTTGAGCATCACGATTCCTAAAGGGCCTTTTTGAACACATTTGGTACATTTCTCATGTCACTAGCAATTAAGATGGTGTAATTACTTGCTTTCACATTCACGAAGAGGGAACGTGTTTCTGAGTACCTTTCAGCAACTCTGCAATGCAGGGGAAAAAAGTAGGTCTAAGTAGTGTATCAAACCAAATCCGTCCCTCTTGCTTATGAACATCGGGAGAATGCAATCAATCCTCCCACCTGAAAAGATGACAGGGGCAGAATCAGAGAGGTTGTATAATTTTTTCAGGAAAGATGGTACATATATATATATATATATATATATATATATATATATATATATATATATATATATATATATATATATATATATATATATATATATATATATAAAGAGGTCACTATAGAAGATCCCTCCTCAAGAGTTGTTCAGGCATCATGCCTTCTTCTTAGTAACCTGTGTGGTGAAGATTTGTGCTCGATTCCCCTGCACATTCATCAGCTGTTGCTGCAGGACATTTCAGGGCTTCCTCAGGGTTGCACTAGGCATTAAAGGATGTTTTGAGAGTTCAAGATACTGGCCACTGCAGAAGCACTTGTATGTTCAACACAAGGGCCACCCTATTTTGGTCAGCTTCTTCTCAGAGAAGGCACAGCAAATTATTACTGGCTGACCTGCTGCCCTGAACTCAGTGGGGGTTTGATGTCATGTTTAAAGCAACAAGTGACCAGACAAACACAGATTTGCTAGGTGAGCTGAAGTAAACACCCATCCGAATAAGCTGACAGCATCTCAAAAAGGTGTAATTTGCTATATGCTATGCTCATTCTCAGAGCTCTTTGAATAATATAACAGGAAATGAAAGAATTAAACAATTAAATATTAGTTGAAATGATTTAAAGTTTTTTTCTCTGGAAGAATTTGATGGGCCAATGTTTCTGCTAAGAACACCCATGCACACACACTCGTGCATACACACAATGTCCTTCTGCTGACTCTAGTATCTGACCTTAATTTAATTAACTTCACCTTCACAATAACCAGTTTGAAGCATTTGCCAGTCGGAGGGGATCATTATTCACAGCTATCAAAAGTTTAATTTCTACTCTAATTTGTTTAACTGAGCTCTTCCTGCATAGCTGTGGGAATTCCTTGGAAATCAGTTAATATGCTCTGGACTATTTGCAGGGGATGAAGCAAAACTAGGGAATTATCAAATGTTCATTAATACAATCACCTGACACTTTTTTGCTAGAAACTCTTTGCTAGTAGAATATTGTATGACTTTAATTTATTATGACATTGATTCATTAATCTGCTTTTGAGACTTTTCTCTATATTGATATGACAGATTTGTTGTATGCACATCCATGATTTGAATGTGTTGTTTGTCATGTTGCTTAACCAAAATTCTGGCTCTGCTCCTATTTGAGTGTATTGGAGCTAAGCCTGAGAGTCACCCCACCAAGCAGCTTTTTATCGAATCTGTTATTGTTCAATTTGCAAACTGCAGTCCACGTTTCTGCTCGTAATGGACAGCAGAGGCCCAGTTGTGGTCTTTTGCTGCTGTAACCCATCTGCCTTAAAGTTTGATGTGTTGCGCTTTTAGGAATGGCTTTCCACATTTGCTACTTGCAACAAATGGATCTTTGAGCTACTTTTGGCTTTGATCAGCCTGGCCATACCCCTCTAACCTTTGACATCCACAAACCATTTTTATTCAGGGATGTTTTTTTCTTTTTTGTGAAACATTCTCCATAAGCCCAAGAGGTTGTGTGTTAAACTCCCAGTGGCACCACAGTTCCTGAAAAACTGAGAAATACTGACATTTTGAGGGTCAGTATTCAGTTCCACGTGGAGTGAAGCTTTTATACAATAATACCCTGAAATACTCCATAAACACCATGCAATACATCAAAGTCTGTTCACTTACATCATAGTTGTTGTCTTAGAATCAATCTTACATTAGAAGGTATCTTCTCTATCATTCTCTCAAAAATCATCCTTCTACTTTTTCACACCCAAACAGGAATGAGACAGTTCTTTATTCTCTTCTGGGGATTGGGCTGCGCCGTCATAATCTGTGATGTTCTACATTAGAACAGTTCCCTAAGCTCTGTTTTTGTCTTAAAAGCCTCTACACAAATCCACGAAAAAAATAATTTGACTCAATGGAAAGGCAGCGTACTCCACAAGCAACTCAGAGGAGACACATCAGTGGAGCCAGAATTTGGTACTTTTTAGCAGCTGTACATCCAACCAAAAAAGGGCTCGTAGATTGAAGTGTGCTGTGTGTCACAGCCAGTTTTGAAATGAATACCCGCTCTTGACGTCCAATACCAAGATTAGCAGGCAATTGACAACAGTAAGTGGAAAAGTGGATAAACATGATCTATCACTTTATGAAAACACAAACAGTCTGTAGACATAACTGTGCCAAGATTCTACGAGGCTGAAACTCATTCTCTAGAGAAACCATTAAAGGGGTAGTTCGAATTTTTCGAAAGGGATTCTGTGGAGTCGTTAAACATCAGTGTTTTACTGTCGGCACACAAATGTCAGAATGAAAAAGAAAATAGTGTCGACTAGTCAGAACGGGGTGGACTTATAAACTCTTACACATCGAAATTTCATAACTTTCACAGTTTTTCATGCAACCACTACTTTACATTTATGTCACTTCTATAAGTTATGTATTAAAAAAAATGAAAAGACTATTTTTGCCTCCCGTAATTCTGTCCAAGATAACCATATTTACCATGGGATTTACTTCCTCTTGCTCTTGTTGATGCCTCTTTTTTTTTCCTTCATTTTTAGAGTGAGCTTAGGTTACCACAATAAAACCTGAATTTATTGAGTCTTTTTTTAACAAGGGTGCCATGAAGTGTGGTTTCTTTGAACAGCATTAGCTTAGCCTCAGAAAGTTATTCTGACTAGGATTTCTTACCTCACACTAAAGTGACATAGGCTTAACTCTGAATAAAACTTCTCTCTGCTTCTCTAAGCTGAAATCATTTAATTTAAGCTGCTTTCTATTGCATTTAGTTGCATTGTACTGATACAGTTACTTCATATAACCTCTTTATCTGCCACAAATCAACATAATTTGGAAAAGAAAACTGTAATTAAAAACAATTTTCTAAAACATCCTTTTAATTTTAATTAACACTTACTTTCACTGTATCTGTGACACAGAAAAAAAAGAAAATTCTAATAATGATGAATTCATTCATTAATTTTCCTTAACATAAAATCTTTATTGTTCCCAGCATTGCATTAACTTAGCTTTTGTGTGTGCCACTGTGATCTAGTGCCAGAATGTGTCCATGTTTGATAGCAGCAAGCATTTGTTTGCCAATACTTTCAACACATAGCCTCTCGAAGAGAGAGGTTGCATTTGACACATGCAGTATTTATGTGGTATTGCACTTAAAACGCTACAGAGACCCTTTTTAGCGTGAAGGATCTGAATCAGCACACAGTGCCAAGGGAAACAAAACAAATGATCCTAATTTCAACAAACGGTTGAAATGCCAGCGGGCCTCATCCAAGCGGTTCTTTTATAAATTAGGACATAATGCGGCTGTAAGTCATATCATCCCTCATTTTTTATGGGACAAATTCTGTGATCTGTCTGCTGTGAGCTCACTGCAGCCTGGAACACACACATACCCAGAGTACATGCAGACTTTTGCGAGAGCATGTAAATTCTACACCTGCACAATCGTAGGTCCGGCTAGCTGTCGATTGTGGGAGGGCATCTAAATGGCCTGTAGCAGAACCAATCCCAGCGAGCAGAGAGCAATTGGCAAGCAAGTTCAAGGTATAATCTGTGCTGGCCCTGTGAGGTGGACTAATGAGAGACTGGAAGAAGAGGGAGGAGGATGATTATACTTTACATACTAACCTTGGCAACTGGGCCTGTCCTTTAATGACGGCATAATTCAGCGTTCACCTTGGGAGACTGCCATGGGTTTTGGTTTATGAGGTCACCCAGGTAACCTCAATCATTCAAGTGCACGCTCTGTCTTTGCTTCAGTGACTTCCCTTCACACACTCTCGTACACAAGTGCAAGCAGGCAAACGTATTGCCCCCGTGTTAGAAATAGGCCGATCGCCTCCTCCAGCAGCGAAACAGGTTAGATAGCAATCGGACTTTTCAGCATGTCCCTGCCAGAGATCCTTGAGCCGCACTGATTTGTGGCCATGAGAGGATTGATAGATATGAATATAAGTCAGGATTAATCTCACAGTTTGAGTGAAAAGGCAGGGTAGTAACTTTGAAAAGTGGATTGTATAACCCTTATACCAGCACTTCATAATATACTCATCCTGTATGGCAAGTTGATCTGTTAGTCATCCAGTGTCATACTTTCCAGAGGTAATCCCTTTGCTGTTTTCAATTTAGACAGAAAGTTTGTATACTGAAAAACTCATGCAACATTTAAAAGAAAAAGAAACAAAACTGGTCATAAATACATTTCATATTTTTAAAAATGGGTTTATAATCACTTTCTCCGAGGCGATCCTCTTACATATGGACAGTCTTTACTACGTAGATGTGAGTCGGAAACCAAACAGACATAATTCCTTTAATCAATAGAGTGGGCATAGCTGATGCAGTAAATCTGAACTTTCAATATTGCACCTTATAAATGGTGCGTTTAATTCTTTATTGTGTGATTAGTTTGCTCTGGATGCCGCAGTAGCTTTCCAGCAGTTTTACTTACCTTTTAGAGTGGCAATGCTCCTGCCGCTAAATCTCCACCCCTGACCATTACTAATTGATACTAGATCTTATTACATATTGATCAAAAACCGGCTGTGCCATGTCCGAGAACATTGCCTAATTAGATTATGTATATTTCATATGGCTGTTTTGCAATACAATACAACGTGCTCATGTATTAGAATATCCATTATTCATGCCGAATGCCAATATGTTTGACATATTTATTTTTCAGTCTGTCTTTTCTAGCCAAGCCATTTCAAACTCTGCATGCGTTTGACACTAATTTTTGGATGCATTGTGCGGGTGTGGCAAAGTGGCTCCCTTGTCTACATTATTAAAGACCTCAGATGTGTTTTTCTTGTTTTGAACTGGTGGAAATATGTAATTGTGAAGCCGTGGACAGCTGGAGAAGCACAGAAATGTATTAACAACTCCTGAATTGCTCTGGTGCAGAGCACAGGATGAGCATACTTGACTCTGCAAATACTGCCATGCTGTTCTCCAACCTTCAGTCCACAGAGGAGTCCAAGCCTGTTGTGACCAGAGCAGAGGATTTGTTTCCAGTGCAAAAAAAATAATAATAGATGTTGACATTCTCTGTTAAAGGTACCAACGCTAACTTCAAGGCTGAGGATATAAAGAGACAAAATTAACAATAAAATGTGAATGTAAAATTATTGCTTTTTTTTTTTTTTTTGCTATAGCTTAAAAAAATATTTCTCATATATAACACATTTCAAAACTGTCAGACAAGTTGATTTTGTGAAGCACTATGGGAAAGTTTTTAATGAGATGCAGACACACTGTTTCTTAGCTTACCGTATACATGTGTGTATCTAAAATGAGTTTTATGCGTCCAAACATGAAGGAATAAATTGCATATTGTGAAATTTAAATTGTATGAAGCTAATTTCCTCTTCTTATTTTATATAACCCATGTGTTTTAAAAATAAATTGTGTACAGTTCACATACAGGGAATTTTTTAGTATTAAGATGTTTTTGTCTTTTAGTTTTTTTTTGTTTTTTTTTTACAACCTTCCGTAACATTTAAAAGATTTTAATCTTTAATTGTTTTATGTAATTAATGTTACTACAATTTAACAAATAAATATAGTCAAAACATAAAATGAAATTTACCTTAATGTTGTGTTGATGAATCTCAATCAACATATATTTTGTTCCCTCCTCCTAAAGGAGGTGTTTGGATTTTTATTTATTATTTTTTTTAAGATCTTAGCATTATAAAAAAAAAATTGCAACTGTATGTGATTTAAGGTGGTAAAAAACTAACCCAACATATTTATCAACTAAGATATTGAAAAACTGTTATGATATTACTTATTAGTACATGTACAAAGTAAATAAAATTATATTTGTTGGTTTTTCTTCTGCTTTTACTCCTAACTTCTTGAGATTCAGTTCAAGCAGATATATTCGGCTCTGTGGTGTCAAGGACCTCACCTGAGGGAACATGCGCTCCATACAAAGACAGTAGAAGCTGCAGTCAGCTCAGTCTTACTTGCTAGTATTTATTTGGTCCCCAACATTTGGATCTCTATTAGTGCAGACCGAGGATCTGGCTAGTGTAGTTTGAGATTAATTAATATTATTACTGGGGCATTGCAGCAACATTAGAGTATCATTTGCATCTATTCAGTAGCAGTAGTGGATATGTAAAGTGTAAACAGCGTTTCGGGGGTGGCATCTCTCATGCAATGGAATTTTTTCAATAAGTCCTACAAATCTAGTGCAGCCTGGTTTAGCTGGGGATAAAGTGGTGTTTGCCGCAGACTCAGTTGTGTAGAAAGCCAAAATCCAAGGTTGATTCACTCCAGCATTAGCCAAATGTGAGTTGGAAAATATGTTATTTTTTTATGAACAGAAAACTCTGAAATATGCCCAGAATAGTGTAATCCCTGATAAACTCTCTCTTATTTACAAAATTAAAATCACAAGTTCTGAAAACAAGACTGCAGCTCGTCTCCACATTCTTTACTCTTCCACCAACACTAGACAGATGCATAATGCTAATCCACACAAACTGTACTGTCAGTAGTTGTTGATGAGGAACATATAGCACAGTGACAATGAATCTGACTGCAACTCCTTCACTCAATCTGCTGCCATCTCAGTTACAGACAGCACTTAGTCTTGTCAGATGTAGCCATGCAGAGTCTCTTTAATGAAGACTTTCAGTTCCTCTTTAGGAAACGTTGAGAGCTTTGATGTAAGTTGCCAGCTCAGATTGCACTGAAGCACCTGTCACTGCTAGACGTTTGAAAGAGAGAAGATGGGGAAACATGCAGACAGGGAGACCAGCAGGTGTGTCCCGAACCTAGCCATGGAGACGATCTACTGTAGCCAGAAAACAGATACAGGCTTCCATTGACTGAGACACTGTTATTATTATTGGCAACTGCTGCTTCTCGACAAGAAGTCTCACTTTTATTTGGCTCAAGGTTTTGGGCAAAACAGTGGAATTGATCTGGCATTGATCAAAATGCCTGTATGGCTCTCTCTCATCTAAAGGGGATTTCATTGATCTGCCAAAGTCTTTTTCTATAATAGCTTCAGTGAAGTGTAGGAACAGCAGTTTCAGGTGGGTAGATATCAGAGGAAGGAACACAGCTTGGGCAATTTACAGATCCTTAAAGTATAAAAAAGAGAGAGAGAGAGGGGGGGAGCTTCTCCTCAGCAAACCTACTGCAGCCAAGTCCAACCATGACAAAAACACTGACAAACAGTCTGATGTACAAAAGGAAAAACAGATGATCAGCCTCGTCAGAAGCATTTGATCTAAACTTATTTCTTTCCTTTAAACAAATAAATAAATGATACATTTTGATGCAACCATAAAACAGGGAAATGGCATTAATCCATATTATCAGTCCATCTCTCTTCTCTTGATATATGCGTGGAAGCATATGTTAGCCAGCTGGTTTGATGTTACTTGACTGCCACCTAGTGAATGTTCATCAGGCCTCCTTATGAGCTCCACAAGTGCAGCGACTGGGAGAGGTAGTTGCTCAGCACATGGCATCTGACTCTTAATTTTACACAACCTTTTTTAGAGACATGTTGTTTGAGTTTCTTAGGAGCAATATCTGCAGAGCTTTTAATCAGACAACCTTCCCCCATTAACAATTACATTTATTCAGTTAATATTAATAAAATAAAGGGGACAAAAGCAAAAATATAAGCTAAAAAAAACATCAAATTTACGTCCTTTACATACAACCTCATCCCTAAAATTTGTTAATTTTACTCCAGCATTTTTACTTTTAGATTAGCCAATAGTGAGTCAAAAAACTAAAGTAAAAAGTATTGACAGGCTGCCTTTATTTTCTCATCTGTTCTGCATGATTGATGTATATTAGGCAAGTAAGCATCAAGAGCTGTGACTAACCAAAGCACATTCTAACACATTGCAATTGTTGTAGCACAAACAAAAGGAAGATGAATAAAAGAGGAGAATATGCAAGTGCAAATACGAAATGTAAGAAGAAGGCCATTGTTCTTTGTGTACCAGTAAAACAACCCAGAGATATGGCTTTTGATCTTGTCTCAGAGCTGAAAATATCCAATCTACACGAGCTAAAAGGGAAAATAAAAAAAAAGTAGAAAGTGACAAAATTAGAGGATTTTTGTTTCCAGCTTGTCACTGCTGTTTGGCAGTCTAAAACAAAGAATCTGTGTTTCGTGGCCAACGTTGGATCCTAACTTGGTAAGATCTCAAGGGAAGACAAATAAGATGTAGGTGGTTTTAACAAGAATTTCAAACATTTTTGCTTAAGTTTTGTGAAAATCACTAATGACATTAAGGCAAGACCACAGTGGGCATTGCCATATATTTGTGGTGCCTCCCCATCTCTTCCCACACAATCAAACACACTTAAATGTAAGTGGGTAAAGGAACAAGCTTTGAGAAACTGCAACATGTGATGCTTTATTTTTCACTATTACACACTCTTTTTGGTTCTTTTCTCTTTTGAATATGTGTTTCTTATTTGTGGGGCTACTCTGAAATGGACAGATTGATTGTCAATGGTCATAAATTGGTTTTAAACTCATGGTTACCAAGCTTTCTGGAGACTAAAAATCTTTTTTGAGACATCATACAAGCAGAGCTTTTGTATGTATGTATATGAAAACATAAAACTTAGAGACTGATGATGGTTTTTATTTTAATATGGCTTCCCACTCAGGGCACCACAATCTATGAGGTGCCACAAGTATTCAGGGAAAAAATAGGAGATGGTGTCTCACAAAATATGGATCAGCCTAGTTGAAATCCAGATTTTCATTCTTTAATTGGATCTAATTTTACCACACCTAAATAAAATGTCTCAAATTCTGTTATAACTTTTGGTTTTGGCTTTCCACCCCGGGATTATTAGTGACGAAACCTTTCCAAAGAAAAGAAAACAATTGTAGGCATCCCTGGTGCAAATTTGAAAACGCCTGTCTCTTATTCTTCACAGGGAGCCCCAGGATTGGAGATAATCTTTATCAGACTCTGCCTTATCCCTTCTAAATATGCAGATGGCAGTCCCTGTCTTGTAGAACTGAGTAATGACTAGGCCGGGTAAGTATTGTTAAGGGACTGTTACAGCAAAGCCAATGAGTTGCACAGTGGGGGCTAATTGAGAGAAAAGGGGGAGGGGAGAGAGCGCTAGAGAGTGGGGCCCAATTGCTGCATTCTCCAGAGATGTTTTTGTCTGAGGCCAGAAGAAGCAGAATGTAGCCTTGTCTCTGCTGTGATTACCATGCATCAAACGCATATTACACTCTTAAGTTTAGAGGTTAAGGATATTATTTATTAAAAAGTAACATTGCCTGGCAACTGGATCCTTCTCTTGAGATTAATCAGACTTCTTATTCATTCACGATTCATTTCAGATTCTTGAATTGATCTTAATAATGGATGAGCTTTAGAATCACAGAAAGAAATGCAAGAAATAATAGTTAACTTTCATGACGGCTCTGTTTTTTTTTATGTTGTGCAGTAGAAATGGGGTATTTGTGCTGGTAATGTGTTATTTTTGCAGGCTCAAATCAATTAAAGCGCTTTAAGGGGTGAATTAGCCAGCATTTTACTGTAAGCATATATTCTGGCAATCTATTGAACAATGGCACTTGTATAGACATAATTTAATGAACATCTGGTTTTCAGAGAATGCCTAATGATTTCACATTCATCTTCCTCTAAATGGGTAAAGTGCACGCAATTACGTTTTTAATTAGCTGTGAATGTGTTTCTGTCATTTGGATTGATTCATCTCTTTACCATGAAATGCATCATGTGATTTCAAACAAATGCACTGGTTCTGATTTTAGAGCTTCAGCTAGCTTCTGCTTTGCTAAAAGTTCTGTCTTTAAAGTTCAGTCCTCTGGATATTGCTTTGTTGTGTGGTTACACGGGGTTACTGTATGGTTCTTTAAAAAAAATGGTTACAATGTTTTGATATTAGTAATCCATGGAATTTCATGTCAGAAGTGAGTTCCCTGATCGCGGTTGGGTGAGGATGATGCTCAGAGCTGCTGCTCTTATTTAGGTCAATGTGTATTTGGGATTGTCTAGAAGCACAGAAAAAAATACAAGGTAAGTATTGATTAACCATGTAGCAACGTTCAGAGGCAACAACTGTATCACCACATCAATGAACATCAGGTAAAGCAGGATTATTCTGTAGAGGCAGCCAGAACAGCAAAGCTCTCCAGGATTTGATCAGCATAGCTCTACAGGAGAAAAAAAAAAAGTTACCATAACTTATAAACGACCAAACATGCAAATTACCTACTAAGGAGCCCATTACAAGAATCCGAATATATGTGTTCCATATACAAAACAAACAATATTCTAGTAACCCCCATGCTGCAATATATGCAAGTGTGTATTATGAGACAAGTCTAACAAAATCCAAGATTGTAGCCTAAGTTATGTGCAAGTGTTGAGCATATGGTAAGTGGACTATGCAAGTGTTCATATTTCTTGTGTTGAAGTAAGTTCATTTTGGGTTAGGTAAAAATTGATAGTAGAACTGATGTTACAATACTTTATTTTCCGAATGGCCTTCTTTTACATTTTGTAAGGTGTACCTAAAAACCTTCAATTTCCTCAAAAGCCGACAGTGTGCCTTATAATCCGGTGCAACTTATATATGGACCAATATTGAGCAACAACAAGTCTAGCAACTATGGTAAGCAGCCGCCAACTTCATTTTCGCCCGTAGAAGAAGTGCGCGGTGCATGCTGGGATAGTTGTTAGAATGGTGGTTTGTTAATAAAGTTTGACTGACCCATCTACCTACCGACCGTCTAGAATCAGGTCGTCTGCAGGTCATTTAGCACCACGTTCTCCACAACATGCTGTGCACAAACTGAGAAGGGTGACCATTGTCCGGCCACGCCCGGGCCCAGTCACGGAAAGCTCTCCTGGCCAACCGGAGTCGGACTGTTTTGCTGACATTCACTTTAGTGCAGCTCCATCTAGTGGATGCATAACGTAACTCCAGCCTCTACTGTAGCGTCTATTCTATGCGCCTTATAGTGAGGAAAATACTGTACTTAGAGCGATGAGTAAAATCCAGCGAAAATGCTTAAAATAAAAATTAAGTCGTGGCTAAGTCAAATCAGCAAAGTTCCACTGATGTGACAAATTGGAAATGGTCTGTACAGATAGGTCTTAAAAGTGAGTTGGATCTTGTAGATCCATTCTTTGCACATTTAAAAGACAAAGTCCTTTGTTTTCACTAGGAACTACTCTACCACTTAGTAGTATTAAATGATTCTCTTCTCATTCCTGTTATTTTCATCTTTGGGTTTTAAGTGAGCAAATAACTCAAAAAAGATGTTTTTCTTGGAAATATTTGTTGGTTTCTCATCAAGAAAAGTCTCCAGATCCAGCAGACTTTTTTTCTTGGTTTTTGAAGAAGTCAGTTTGTCTTCTTTAGTCACAACTTCAAGTAAATTTCAAAGAAAGCACACCCTACTTCACTTTCCCCCCAAAATGCCCACTCCCTATTTAACGACTTAGACATATAAAAGTCACGTGTGCTGTGATGCACTCATCACCTTGTGCCTGTTGTGTTGTGTGAATTTGAGTGAAACACTGCAAAAACAAAAACCACTTGGACCTACCACTCTTTATTGGCAGGAACCTCTCATTAGATATGTTTAATTCATGAATGCCACAACAGTTATTTCTTGCTGATTGTTTCTTTTTTTAGTATAGTCTAAAGCTAAAAATGCTTCTTGGATAAAAGAGCAGTTACTGTGGTGGCCACAGCCGGTGTATGGATGCTATGGAGAACATGTATAGGATACGACTAGGCCAATTAGCAAATAAACTCCAAAAACCATGCAATGACAGTAAGCCAATGAGGATAGTTTTATGCTTCTTTTTTTACCAGTTAGAAGTCAAACCGCAGTTTTCTCTGGACAATTAGTTAATGCTACAGGGATGATTAATCTAGACCAGTATAAAAAAAGTATTCCAATAATCCAGAAGAGATGTGAATAAAGCATATGCAACCTTGTAAAAATACATTTTCTCAAGATGAACTGACAATGTTAAAATAATGAACAGAACACAGATATGTTTTCTTATCGTGAGGGATTCCTGCACAGCCGTTAATCCCTGTCATCTGCTGCTTAAGAAATCTCCTGCTCCCATGTGAATGCAGTTTGGCGCTTCTGCGTCTCCAAGAGCTTTTGGACTCCTTAATGTGCTGCTGACAGTCATTTCTTCTCACCCAATCGCTAATTCCTCATTAGAAATGATGAGCTTCTCTATCACCTCTCCCTGCAAAAGGTTAGGCCCAGGCGCAGAGGAGAGGTGGGAAGTCCTTCGCTCTGGACCTGACGGAAAGCTTCACAGGTTTGCAGCTATTGATTGTGGGCTTCAAGTTGCTTTCTCCACCAATGTAGGGGTCTGCACTGCAGCATACTAAGCTGATGTGTAATCAATGACTCATACCACAGCCGGCCTCCGTGCACAGACCCGCCAAATTATACAGTAGACTTCAATATCTGACATAGTGTGTTTTTTAAAGTGCCTTCCGGAAGAACAACACGGGTTGCAAGCACACCAGGTAAAGTACACACGAGCTAAACCTTGCACGCACGCAAGCAACCCACGCACTCAGACGCAAACAACAACCCAGTCCTGCAGGGTTACTTTGATTTCTCTCCCTCTGTCCAGATGAAATGTTTATCATCTCAAATTCTCGGTGAAGAAAAAAAAAAGGACTACACAAGCTATAAAACCCTATCCTTTTTCTCACAAACCCTTCGTAGTCTGAGCACCAGCTGTGAGACGTGGCCTCCCAGTGCACTTGGCCACGCAGCAGCTTCAACGTGCCCTCCTCCTCCTCTTCGTGGGCCTTAATGATATGCACAAGCACACTCTGGGGCCAGCTTCCCAGAGCATTTAATCCACAGAGATATGATACTATGCTGGATGTTGGGTCATCCATCACCATCTCTTGGTTCTCTCTTCCTCTTCCCTTCTTCTCTCCCCACTTGTTCCATCACTATCATCATGCCAAGTCAGACAGTTCGATTACACGTGCGCTACCCCTTCACCTTTCCGACTGACCATGTATTTTATTGATCGAATAATCCGACTTATTTAAAAGTTTAAATGAAATGCAGAAGGGTTTGTGTCTCTGTGTTCTCTGGGTTGTAATCATCAATGAGCTGCACCGATCCCTCAGGGAACATATTTTTAATCAAACGGTAATTTTAGCTCTCTTGCAAGTTCCTCTTTGATTCCTCATTTATTGTGTTTGAATGTCTGTTTGCAGAGTTCTCCTCTTTATCTTGTGAACCTCACTTGGCATAGCCCCTCATTATAGCACTTTCTTGTTTCGTGCCATGTTTGTGCTGTTCAAGAAAACTTAAAGCGTGGCCCTTATTCTCCTACGCATTTCATCTTCATGGTCCCTACCAGTTTCCACATTATCCTCCATTATCTACTCTTTCCGCACATTTGTTTCTATGGCAATGTCATCGATTATGTCTCTGGCTTTTAACTATTCATTGCACACAACAACAACAAAAAAAAAAGTTACATTTATTTCTCACAGTAGCATCCTCTTCCATTTATCAATATAAATTCTCCACATCAAAATTGTTAAGTCAACACATGCCAATCAATATCATCCTTTATCCATTACACGGTCCATTACATATCCCTAAGGCTTCCCAAAAGCCATTAAGTAACAAAATCTTGCAGAAGAAACCCAATCTTCCACATCCCAGAAAGCTCAGTCTGGAAACTTCATCATTGCATTTTGCCCTACATCTCTTACTGCACAGCATGAAAGACAAATGGTCGGCCATTAGTAGTGTATTAATTACATGTGAGGAATGAGTTTGTTCATCAATCAGGTAATTTCTCCTTTCACTTGTTAGTTAGACACACAACAAGGGGGAAAATAGGAAAGAAACATAAGGTCTGTTACAATCTTTTCCGTTAACAGTCTGTGCAGTGTTAACAGGCTGTGACACTGAGTGCATCTGCTTCTTATTTCTTCCAGAAAAAGAGACGTGCACACACACACACACACACACACACAAACACACACACACGCACTCATGCTACCCTGCTGTGTGGAGGTTCTCAAAAACACCTCAAACAGAACCGACAGGAATTATCATGTCAACACAGATTAACGACAGATATCCTGATAGACTGATGATTAGCGCCATCACAATACCGGGATGCATGCACACAGTGTGATAATTACTTTTTAAGGTGCATCATATGTGTTTATCCTTTCTTACCTAAATGGGTGAAAATAAAGGGAGCAACGCAGCTAGTTAAAACGCTACAAATGATGAGGATGCATGGAGACGTCATGCAAGAAAAATGGTACAAAGCTAGAAAGTGTTTCCACAGTCTCTTTGTATTCACTTGTTACACGTAAAATGATGTATCCTTCCTTTTGTTGTTTTAAGATGAAATAGTTCTATACTGGTTGATTTAATTAAAATAAAGTCAACTATACTTATAAACACAGTTGACAAGGAAATGATCCAATAATGCACATTTGCTCTGAGAAAAAGTGTGTAAATCTCCAGGATTAACAATTCATTTTGTAGGCAAAGTCAAATGCAATTGAGTTAAATCCCAAAACAGGATCAGATGTGACCTGGCATCATATCCTATCTCGAGAACAACGATCGACAGCCTCTTGCAACAGATATGGAAATATTAGTCTTTAACTGATGAAACTTTGTTGAAGGAAAAAAACTATTTGCTGATATGTCCCTAGACAATTTCAATGTGGAGTCGGAAAGAGTAGGAGGTTCTTAAAGAGACAGAAGTCCAACTTCAATGTGTCAAAATGCGAAATCAGGCTTCTTTTGTTATGTAAGACATATACAACTGAAGGTACTATACTTGATTGTGCTATAACATGGCAAATCTGGAAAACACATAAGACTTTAACAACTTACAGAAACACAATATTAGATCAGTATTTTTAACAACTCAAATTAAAAAAAAACAAATATGTTTTTATTTCTGCTTTGCATAACTGAGATGATCATTTCATCTATTTTAGTTAGACAGGACATAAATCATCATTAACTTTGTGACATAATAATAAAAAAATCCATCCACGAGTTTCTGTCTGAAACAAAAATAACAAAACAGTGTTTTTTATTTATTTATTTTTTTTTTTTATTGGAACTAAATCGTACCTTTCAAACTTGAAGACAATCAACAAACTGTTTCTCGTTCACTTGGGACTTTTACATAATCCTCTCTTTTATGTGCTATTTTCCACCACATGGCAATATTTTTCAAGTACTGCAGCCTGTTTGCAGAACTGCTTCTACTGAGGACATCCCAGATTGTTCAATTAAAAAACATCTGGCATTTAGAGCGTATTTTTAAGGTATTAAAGTGAAATTTGATCATGGTTTTGTCATATTTAAACATAAATATAACAATCTATACACATGCAAATATACAGTAATTTATCAGTTAAAATATATATGAAAAAATATTTTTGGTAATTCAAATCAAAAAGTGACACTCAAATATTTTACAGATGTACACAGAGTAATATTTTTAAGTGTTACATTTCATAGTTGCGGCTTACGGCTACTAGAAACCCAAACTTGCATTTCTCCAAAAATTGCAAATTAACAGAAGACAGAAATGGCCTTTGCATCACAATGGTATTCTTGTTGGCTTATTACCTTTTTTCTGACATCTTTTTCCTCCACTCAACCTTCCAATTGTACGCTCCGTTAAAGTAAGCAAACATATTACACGTTAATGACATTTTGTGGCTTAACCTTATTGTAGAGGGTGATAACTCTAAAGTCAACTTTGTGTAGGCCATAATGTTTCTGTATGAGTAATTGTTTTATTTGTTCTATTTAAGATTAAAGGTTTAATTGTTCATTGATACATGTTTGGTTTGAATGTGGTCAGATTAAGTCTGGTTATAGAGTTAAAGGCAGACTGTTGGATTGTCTCTGCTGTTGTAAGAGCAGCAGTGCTGTAGGCCTTGAAACATGTGTATAACAACAGAGGTAAGAACAAACATTTTTTTTTTTACCTTCTCTGAGCCTCTGTACTGCTTTCTTGGCCAGTTTAGTGCACACTGGGCCCCCTGTGAATAGACCGTGTGATACCATTGACACAGATTATAGATTTTACCTGCTTAAAAATATGCTATGTGGGAGTGTGGAAATGTCAGGGAAGGCACCCAGGCTCTGAGATTTACTGGGAATTTATAGATCACCAAATGCTGCTCTCTAAGGAGAAAAAAGAGACGGAGGAGGAGGAGGGAGAAAAGTCCACGCAGAAGCCTCGTCAGAATTCAACCACTGTTTTCCATTTCACCCTGAGCAAGAACTCATGTCTGGCAAATTTGCATATACATGTATTTGCACAGATCCAATCAAAGCTCAAGGTGCCGACACAATTCCAAGATTCAAAGCGGAATACCAACCAGTGTTTCAACTGTAACTAATACCCACAGCCCGAGGAAGTGGAAGAAATGGTGCATTATCTTTGAAACAGATAACATTTAAATCACAGAGGAGTTTCGAGCAGACAGAAATACTGCCAGAGAGGTCAGGTCACTTGTTCTTGTTACAGATGGAGTATGTCAAGCAAGAGGAATAGATTAAGGATGGACAAGCCCTGCTGTCATGTACTTATCAGTTCAATAGTGCATCTAGTGATTACACATAGTGGTGAGTAATTAATTATTTATAGAAAGCATCACGTTCCTTTACAGTATGCAGCCTGCCTCAAAACGAGATTATAATAAGTTTTCATGGCAGATGTGTTGCCAATTTGGGATCAAATCAAGTCTACTTGGTAAATCCTATGGCTTTATTGAGATAAGAGCTTATTTTTACATGAATATTTCTTCCAGTGAATCTTTGCAGAGAAAATCCCGAACCCATATGCGGCTTATTTTATGATCTTCTGCTGCAGCTCGGCCAGTAAAAACCAAAATGCATTACTTGTTAAAATCATATAAAATCAAAGTGTGATGATTTTCAAAACATATTTTCTTCCACCAGAAGTACAGTTAATGAAAGCAAAGGAAGGAAAATGGGGGTAAAAATGTGAACGAAAGAATATATTAAGCCCTGAATGGGGAGAGAGAGGAAAAAAATATTCCCCACTCAGAGCATTCAGAATGTGTTATTAAGGAATGATTTCAACAGGCTCTTAGTAGCTCTCATTAGATGGTGTATCAAACCAGAACAAAAGTCACTTCTCCTAACTATGTGGGGGAAGTGGATTGGAAAATTAAATGGGAAGAGGAAAGTGAGGGAGCAGTCTGTGTTACGCTCTTGTCACCATGGCCCTGCTCCCACTAACAAGTCCGCTCAGTCGACTCGCACCAAAAGTCATTCACATGGTCTTTAATTTCACTTCATTGATTGGAATTTAAAGCTTCAGTATATAGCGAGGAAGACATTAAGATTATCTAGTCGCTAAACCGTGAGCTGAGCATTTGTTTTTAAATTGTGGTACAGTACAGCTGAAGCCTCGTCTTTTTGAGTTTGCAGCCCTGAAAGTTCAGAAAGTTTCCTAAACGGAGACGGCACACCCAGCAACTGCTGGGCACTACATGTGTCCCTGCAGTTTTTAAAGGCGTATATATTTATATACTGTACAGCATGCCGTAGATGAATAAGAGTAACATTTCATTAATCTTGACGTGCTGTTGCCGCTTGATGCCAGATGCTAGGGACACAAGCTGTCGAAACAATAGACGAGCTCTTCAGCACTTACTCTCCCCTTCCCGCTTCTCCTTTTGTTTGCCCAGCCAAAGACACAAAGATGGCATTACATCTGTCAGCAAGATATGATTTACATAAACATCAAACTATCGTGCTGAATATCTGTCAGAGAAAGTTTCGAGACTCGCAGCGGTATTAGCATTTCAAGGTTGCGTTTACAACATATTCTTACCTGTTTTGCATATACTATTTTTGTGTGTTCCTAATTCGCCCCTACACTGTTGGTTGAAAGTTGAGGTTTATGGATGAAATCCTTGTTTTTTTTTTTTGTTTTTTTTTCAATAATTCTAGCATTAGTGTTCAAACGCGAGCAGCGGGTTTGTGTTTTGCAAATTGCAAGAAAAACCTTCCAAACAATGTGCTGTCCAGCAAGTTGATAAGAAAAGCACTGGAGAAAAGGCACAACAACAACATTCCCATCCCTTCAGCAAGTCCGCGTAATCACATCGTCAAGTGGAAATTACAATTCGGACAAGAGCTTGGGCCATTTAAGACTCATTTTCCACACTGAGTGTATATCAATCATGTCTGACAGGCATTGTGTGATGAAACTGCAGCTTGTGCAGACATTCAAAGACTACAGTGTACGTTCCAGTATGAATGCTTGATGATTTTCTGTTGACGTGTGCAAGGTGTTGGAAGATGCATGTGTTGTGTACTGTCATTTATTGAAGTGACAAAAGTGGCACTTCCAAAGCTATTTGCATGATACCTTGTTATTGGCAGACAGGGTAAATTACTGACATGGAATTACAGTCATACAGACTGAAACAAATTACCACTCTAATAAATTTAGTTTTTTAACTTCCTTTTACACCCCCAAGAAATCAGAATAACATGACTGGTTAGTCTGTAAACAATAATCTGCGTTGACTCCTTGATTTAGTTCCATATTTTATTTATTTTTTTGTCATTTTTGTTCTTCTTACCCACAAAAACAAACTCACTCATACAGATAAAGTTAAAACTGCATAAGAAGACATATAACCAATTAAATCAGTGGGAACTTTTGTAGTTCCCAGGCTTGTAAGATTCTTACTTTTTCCTCCAATACAACAAAGGTCAATATGCCCAGATATTTAGTTAATTATGGGACTTGTCTCTAATTTATCTTACTTTCGGAGCAGTTGGTTCTTTCTTGCTCAATGGCCGTTCAGTTGAAGTCAGTACAAGTCCGCACATAATGATTTATCACTATCTGGCTGAATAACTAGTAAAATAATTTCAACAAATAGAAATAGTTGAGTAAATCTAAACTGTCGTAAACAAAAGGTGTAGTCTGATATGTTTTAGTGAGAAAAAACAGATTGTGTCTTAATACAGTGTATATATACATCTGCTTTTAACTTGATTTACTTGTGAAAATTGTAATGAAACATTTTTTTCCTATTGTCCAACTCCTCATCCCACCCTTGTTAATTGTCACCATCAACGAAAAACAAAAAGGGCTGTAGAGTTATTACATAAGTAATAGCTACGACCCCAGTTGACCTCCTGATGGATCAACAATATATGGCCTCCCCAACGTGTACATTAAACATTGTACTTCAGGTACTGTATACACCGATGCTACCCTTAAATCTACTGTTTTACTTTGCTGGACAGAAAGGATCGATACTCTATGAATTTTTAAACTCATCTTAGCTGTGGGTGTAGCCAGTAACCTGCAATGCCGCTCTCATTTATGCCTTCAGTCTTCTGTGAAGCTCTGAACTTAATTCGAACTACCCAACTTCTCTTGATAGGTTTCTGTATTCTTTTTATGTTCAACATATAATAAGCACTGTAATGTGAAAGACAAATATTGTTCTTCCTGCTGTAGCTTACAGTTTACTGTAGGCAACTTCCATGCATTAGGAGAGGTTGCTTTCATGCTTTATATCCACATACCTCGTATTCCAGCTAATAGGCATTATGTAAGGGGTGAGTCTTCAAAACAGCCTTCATTTGTCTCTCACTGATGGAAAAGTGACAAACCAAAGAGTTGAATCTTTTTATAAACTAGAGGCAAATAGTGAGGAGGACCAAATTGCAGATTTATACTCAACAGAGCTTCAGAATTGAGGAGGATTTCAATAAAGGATTTGAGCTTAACTCTTCTGCTGAATCCTTTTGATTGCTGACCACTTCACACGAGCCTTAAAATAAAGTTTGGGTGCTGTTACGTTCTACAGACACTGGCATGTCTGTGATGTATTTTAGACCAAGTTGGACTTACACAGACTACATAATTGGCTAATTTGCATTTTGTGGATGTGTTCAGTTTTATTCTATTTAAAGTTGACATCGTCAGCAAGCCTTTTGTGGAGTTTTTTTCTAATTTATTTATTTAACTTTCGGATTGGTTTTTGGTTTTCACTCTGAAGAACATTTCTAAAATCCCCATGTGGAAACCATGCAGCAGAACTGTATGACCCTATATTACAAGATAAAATAATGAACTCACAAGGCTTTTTAAAGAAACTAAACAAGGAAGTATTTTGTTGCAAAACAATAAAAAAGAAATCATTTTTTAAAGCATTTTAAGGCTGCACTGTTAAGCGTTTTTGCATTGACTGTTCACCTCTATTAAAGTAAAGTCTGATGAAATTAATGTAAAATGAGATGTTCTTGGATCTAAGTAACATAGTAGGAAATGTTTTGCCAGGTTAAACCCATAGGGAAAGAATATCACTA
Organism: Poecilia mexicana; assembly: GCF_051168715.1. Taxonomy (NCBI): domain Eukaryota; kingdom Metazoa; phylum Chordata; class Actinopteri; order Cyprinodontiformes; family Poeciliidae; genus Poecilia; species Poecilia mexicana. The sequence continues at coordinate 18,379,419 of NW_028263379.1, forward strand.
TGAAATTATTATAAATGCACAGTTGAACATTTAAAAGAAATTATCACAATGGCGAGAGTTTGCATTGAAAAGCATTATTAAATGTCAATCTGGCAAATTAGTTTCCTTTACTGACCTGCTGTGATTTCAGTTATTTTGATATTCTGTTCAAGCAGCATTTGATAATAATTTGATGCGTGTGTGTGTGTTGTATCTTTGGCACTCAAACTGTGTAAGCGTTTCTTTTCACAACTAAATATGTTTTCTTTTGAACTTAATGTTCTGACCTGTTTGTCTCCCAGCAGGGAAAACACAGTTTTTTAGTTAAATCATGAATTTCGCTGCGTCTTTAGCACGATTTTTCCTGAACACACAGGAGCAACGATTAAGCTGTAAACTAAATATTAATACATGTTTTCTGTATATCTTACATTTTTCAGTGTACTTGGCAGTGTGCTTTATTTGCCTTTATGCTACATTTAAAAATGTGTCAGGGCATGTTGCTTTTTTGTAAAATGCAAGTTTCTTGTAGCAATTTTAAAAAGGAACATCATAAGGATTTAACTTTGAGGAAAATGCTTTTAGTCTGATCAAATAAAAAGGTAAATAAAAGTTCACCCCATCACTGAAGAAAGTCATGTACATGATAACAAATAAGAAAACATTCGAGATGTAAACATCCTTGCAGAGTCTTCAGAAGAAGTATAAAAAGCTAAAGTAGCGAATGTCAAACCGTGAAGCTGTAATATCAAAGTAAGCTAGACTCATTATGTCAACCCTTAATTTTCTATCTGTTCCACGGTCAAAGTTTTGTAATATAAATATCCATACTGGATGTTTCTTATCCAGTTAAAATGAGTAACATTTTTCCACATACGTGTTCTGGGTGAAGGATTGGTGCATAATCTGTCATAAGGTGTGTGGATGGTGGTGGTGAGGAGACCCAGGTTATAGTGATGATGATGATGAGTTTAATGATGAAAAATGCTCTAACAGTCCAACAAACAGGCGGCACGGCAGAGAACTAGCACACAGCTAAATACCGGTAGCTACTGAATGACAGGACTGAAACCGAGAGCTGACACTACCAGGACTATACAGTTCCACTGGCAAGAAAACCATGTAAGACAGCGGTAGACCAACTTAGACAATAGACATTGACAATGACAAGGATCCAACGAGGAACACAGACAACAGGTGGGTTTAAATACACACGGGGTAATCAGGGGAATGAGACACACCTGGGGAGCAATCAACGGGGGACAGGACAGAGACTCACAGGAAACAGGACTACACAGAAAAACTCAAAAATAAACACACAGAAACACGGATCGTAACATAATCAACAAGTCAAAGCAGTTGACTGGACTTCCTTCAGTAAAAAAAACCAAAAAAAAAAAACAGGAAAACAGAGCAATTGTTATTATATTGTTGATTTATTCTTCTTGTACTGGATTATTATTATCCAGTTACTCTGCATGGTGTTGGATATGTAATCATATTACTGTACTGTATTGCTGTGAGTCACATTGATCTGAACACAATTTGGACTCAGTTTAAATCTTATGTGGATTTGATCGTTTTTTGTTTTTTGTTTTTTTTTAAGTGCACTATTTAAACAAATCGGACGGAAAACCTCCTGTGAAGAATCTTTGCCTGAACTTGTTCAGAGAACATGACAGAAAACTTTGAGGTATATTTTATAAACTTTTAAGTAAATTTATTTTTTTCAATTTTTTTAATTAAAATTCTAATATTTTTGCAGTTTATTATTTCATTTTAAAAAAAAGTCTTAGTAGTTCTAGTTAACCCAGCAAATCTATTAGGGCAACTGAGAACAGACATCATTGTCAAGGTGTTCTACCTTCAATTTGATGTTCATGGTATTTATTTAGGGATGCTAAAATTAAGCATGAAACAGGAGCCTGGATAAGTCAGAATTTGTGCAAGTTTCCTTGGCGGAGAAAGGCAATACAAGTCGGGATGGGTTCGACTGTAATCCCTCTGGATTCAGTGAATCTACATTGGCAAAAGGACAATAGTAATGATATTCACCTAATCTCCACTGACAGATTCAGGACATGCTTTTCATTAACACAAAAGTGGATAAGAGAGCCATAAGCACTGTTTCAGAGTTTACCTAAATCCTTTGAAGCTAACTGAGATCCCCATTCCGGTGTCACCTGTCTCTGTCTGCTCGAGTTTAAGCCGGAGCAGGTATCGTATTTGCGGAGCTCTTTGACATGGTTCCATTTTTTTGTCTGGTATTTTCATAAAGGCTCTGACTACACCTCTAACATAGACAAAGTTAATTTCCCATCTTGTTATCAACAAACCCCAACGATATTCACCCCATAAAAAATTATCCACGCAGGGCTCCTATTAAGTGTGTTTTGACATGCAGTATGAATGAGAAAACCACTTTTTCAATATTTGTTTTCGTCTCCCTCCTTTCCAACATTTGACACATTTGTGCTCCTTTATATGGAGGTATAAAAAGGAGCACCGTAGTAACACCTTAAACACTTTAATTTTTCCCCAAGACAAAAACGCATCACACTGTAATTCTAATTATTTGGGGTGTGTTTTCACAGGTTGCAAAGAAACGTTTGATTTCCCTCTGCCTTTGTCTACTTCTTTTTTATCGAAGATAAAGGGTGTCCGCAGAGTTTCCAGTCAATACCGCGAAGGAAGCAAGACGAGGGAGGATAGCACTTATTTTTCTTTTTAATTAGCTTCATCTGAGGAATTATCCAGCACTAATATAATGGCTCGATTCATCTCCCGCGCCATCTGGTGTGAGAGAAGTGTACCTCTGGAGCTGATTGCTTTCCCTTGGTGATGTGTCGGGGTAATAGGCTGTTCAAAGGCTCCTCTGAGCTCGGACAGCTGAGCGGAGGTGGGGCAGCGGCAGCTGGCCTTGGCGTCATCACCTGCTGCCTGTCAACGAGCTTTCGGATATGGTCCACACCAAGCTCTAAGAGAATGTACCGACGTGTGTGTAAATGTGTGTGTGCGTGTGTGTGTGTGTGTGCGTGGGCTTGCATAAATGTGTGAAGCACCTCAGAGTTGTCTTGCAGACAGTGCATGGATTTCATATTCTTGTTGAAAAGGAAAGAAAGAGACAACAAGAAGGCACTTCTCTGGGATTCTGGTTTGCACTTTTGCATCATATGTCAAACGATAGAACAAAATACATGTAATTCATCTTTCTGGTAAACAACTTTGCCTTATGTTGTACCTTAAAGATACCAGCTACTGTATTCCTTTAAACACGTTCATTTTTTAAATTATTTTGCTGTCACTTGAATTGCAGTTCCACCAACTGTATTTGTCACATAGGTGGGGGGTTCGTTTGAAAACTTGACAACATCTGGTTGTCTCCGAGTCTTTCAAGCGCTTCCTGCAGTGCGGTGCACCCAGAGCATCTCTGCATGGTTGAAACCTGTTGACTGTGACCCACTTTTATTAGCACAGTCTGTTTGGAGGATGGAGTTCGTAAGGTTTGCTAAATTAACCCCTTAACTGTCACCCCCAAAACACTTACATGTCAGACACAGGCTCTGTGAGGACACCAGCATCCCCACGACTGTTTGACTGTGGAGCTATTTTTTATATTTAAATCAAAGTTCTGAATACATTTGCTTTTATCAACTCCTCTGTCATCAGCAGGGAAATATCTTTTGCAAAAATGGAGTTCATCCTCGTCTTCTACACGGCCCCACCTTTTGTCTATCTCATCCTTTCATCTGTTCATCCTCCAGCCTCTCTTTTGTTCTCTCTCATTCTCCTCATGTCTCTTATTTTGACCCCTTTTGCATCTGACGGCAGGTGAGTAGTTCTCAGTTTAGTAACATAATAGTATTTCACAGAGAAAGAGCTCAGGAGTAGTGCACAAAGTGAAATCAGTGCAGGATCACTTACACGCTGTCAAATTCATCAGAGTCAGTCCAACTTGACTAAACAACAAATCAGTCTAGAACTCCATCCTCTCTCATCGTTCTCATCCTTTATTCCTGTTTTTATCTCTAAATGATCCGTGTCGTCCAGAGCATGCAGAGCAAGACTCCTAAAAAGTATTTTTTTTAAAAGCATAAATTTATGTATCTCAAATTAATACATTAAAATGTCTTCACTTCATTAGAGAAGATGAAAGTTGGCTTTAAATAAATTTAACTTTTGTCAGATACAGGGGTTAGATTTCATTCATAAAATGTCTTAGAAAACCTGCAGAAACTTTGTCATCCATCATCCCTGCTGCCCTGATGACCTGTTTATTAAATTATTAAATTAAATTTATCTGGTTTCAAATCATTTTCTTTTCATAAGATTTTTTGGGACAAGTGGCCATTTTTACTTGCATTTCCATAAAAACCCTCCTGCACAAATATGATTATAAATTGCGATTACTTTTTGCTGGCCTTCAAGTTAAAACATAAGATTGAAAACTTAGGGGTCTTGGGGGGGAAATCTAAGCAATAAAAATGAAGGCATGCTTAACACAGGTACTTAAATTTAGGATGTGGGCATATTTGCTTTTTGAGCTGGATCGAGATGAACACCGAGTTATTTAAGGTATCGTATCTAACAGCTGAGTAGCTTTAAGGCTCATCAGATTGAATTGTAAATATGGAGAACCTTTGTTCATTCAGAGGTGTAGACATAATCTGCCTCATTTGCCGCATGTTAAGTCATGACCAAGCTGGTTATTATACCATGCAATCTACAATTAAAATGAAAAAAGCTCAACGGCAAAAAAAATAAAAAAAAGTAATTTCCCTAAGCTCAAACTGCACTTACACACCAGGCACAAATTTCACTTTTACTTGAAAACTTCCCATGCATGCAGCACATTATCATTTGATTTCCAGCCAGAGTTCTCAATTAAAATTATACAGAGGTTGCATTTCATTACCTGAGCTAGGAGCAATTTGCAGGCCATTAAGCATCTACCTGTATCAGTGGAGATGTTTTTGAGGTGAACATCTGGGGTTGAGGAGGCAGAGCATGAAATGAAATGCCCCTGGCTCTTTGCTCTGCCTTTTGTCCAAGAAGGGCCAAAGGTATTAGAACGCCATGCATAGTAAAGAGCATGTTTCTATGGACTGCAACAAATTGCTTGGGGATCTGAATAAAAATAGAAAACTTTGAAGGTTTGATATCAAGTTTGTCACACCACTTCAGAAATCCCACAGAAGTATTTCTTTCTGAGCTCTTCTGTGCTGTTTTTAATCATGTTTGCACTTTCTTATCCTGTGAACTATTTATTTTGTTTTTTGTCTTTCTCCATTATAAAGACTTGTAAAAATGCAAAGTGCTCCATGGTGAATTTCTCATAAGGGATCATGAATCTCTATAAAACTATAATTGATTTCTGTGCCGTGCAATAATAAAGACTTGCCATGAAGGAAAGTATCCTTAGGAGACCTTTTAACAGCATCAAATCATTGCAACTAGGATCTAATGATTTTCTCTAAACCATAATTGAAAATACAAACTGCAATTATGTTTCCTTAATGATATAATGTAATTTGGATGTTAGCTTACGGTTTACAACATGTATTGGAAATCTCTTCCTTGCACGTGCTTGTTCCACATGGGATAAGTCCCCAGACTGTGGATAAAAATAAATTTATTAGATTTTTAATTTCAATAATGAATCAACATATGCAGGTTGCACAAACATTTTGAGGTCAAATTAATTTGTGGTTTGGAAATTTTTAAGAAACATTTTAACATAATGTGGAGCTACTGGTGCCTTGAAAAACTATTCACATCCCAGTATTTCATCCCAGGAGAAAAGAAAAGAAAATCTGGGGGTTGTAGCAATTTTTGCAACTAAAACTCTGAAAAAGATGCCTCCCCTTCTTCATATTCACCATTTAGTGAGTATTTTTGAAGAATAACCTTTTGCAGCAATTACAGTGTTTTGGGGACGTGTGGCATTTACTAAGTTCCACAAGCTCAGTTATATAGAGGACGGAGAGCCTTAACAGTAATTTTTAAATCTTACCACCAGTTCCCAGTAAGATTTATTGATGTGGAAATTTACTGGTGTATTTGAAAAGATTAATACTCTCGGTTTTAACTGTGTGCTTGAATACACACAAATTACCGACAGAAAATAATAACTATTTACTTTTGTCTTCTGTTGAATTAGTTTTGAAATTAGTTTGACAGTTTGCTGTCACATGTAACACTTGCATAGCCTATTTTCCTTATGTAAGATGCAATGTCTGCACAGCTGTCTTATCAAGGTTGCTTTAGAGCTCCACCCTTTAATCTTCTGTAGCTGAAAGAAGGGGAAAAGAATAAAAAGTCATTCTAATATCTTTCATGAAAAAAAGAGAGAAAAATGATCAAACCATAAAAGCAAAACCCACAGTTAGAGCAGGGCAGCTTTGTTGTGTCTCTTTCATACTGTTGTGTATAATATAATTTTTGCAGAGGATTAAAGGTCCTTGCTACAGGGTATTCCAAAATACTTGTGACAGCACCAAATGGCTTTCAGTTTGTCAAACATCTGCAGAGTCGCCTTCTACGTCAAGCGGTGAACATGGCTTTCTTTGACAGTGTGAGGCAGCTGCATTAAGAGAACCACAGCACAAACCAGCTTTTTTTTTTTTTTTTTGTAGCTGTTATCATCGTCCAACAGTATGAGAATCTCACTGGAGAGTTTTTCCAGTACAAGTTGCATTGTAGATGATATGCAGTAATCAGGTCCTCTGAGTCTTCTTCTGTCTCTCTCTCTCTGTCTGTAGTTTGTCTCTTTCTGTCCCTCCACCACCCTCACCAAAGCTGGTAAGCACTCAAGTTTTGCAATGTTTCAGCATTACATCACTCCACATGGCACACCATTAAGCTTGTGGGAACTGGGAATACAGCCCAGGCCTTCATATATGTCACAGTCTTCGGCTCAGTTGTTGCTGGGAGTAGATGAACTGCATGCTGACCAGATGAAACAACCAAAGCAAAGTCCTCTTTGTTTCCTTCACAAGCAGCTCATAGACAAGTGGCAATGCTGCAAGTGGTGGTTGCCTTTTTTCTCCTTTTGTGCATTCCGATATGAATACATCATGCACGAGCAGGAGGCTGTCTGCAGGAATCCGTCCATCTGCCTTTATGATATTCCATCCAGGTACGACGTCATGGCGACACTAGTTATGCAGTGGAATTTACTGTCTGCACTGCGGCAGATTACCATTGCTTAACATGCCACACAGGAGACTTAAAGAGGCAGCTCCGTTTGCAGCATTGCATCCTGCTGGCAGCTATGTTGGAATGCCCGTGGCATGCTGGGATGTCTGGTTTGCCTGTGAAAAACACAGGGCACACTTCATAGTATAACAAATAAAAGAAGAACAGAATTGATTAAAAATAGTCTCAATCGTTTCATTTCAGATTGGCTAACACTGAAAGTGTGCCCTCTCTAAATTTGCTCAGTTTTGGAGAAGAGGTGGTCATTCAGTGCCAGCTTCCTTTGCTCTCCTCAAATTAGTGTGTGCTCTTTCACTAAAATATGATGTCTTCAGGGGTAATCAGCGGAAACCTTAAGTTACATAACCATCAGATTTTAAAATGCACAATTTTCAAGGTCAATATCATTAACGTTACCTAAAGTAGCCTTTAAAGATGGCAGCTAAACGTGTTTTAATATTCCTTTCAACTTTCATTCCACAACAAAATACAGATTCATACTAAATAATTTAGCACCTCTGCATATCAAACAGGCGTATCAGAAATCAGCCTCAGGTTGCATTCTAAAGGAAAGTTTCTCACCCAGCTGAAGGCTATATGGGGGGGGAAAAAATAAAAAAAGGCGTAAGCTTCTCTGAGTACAAGAAGAATTTCTGTTAAAAAAAAATGTCTGGGAAGATGAGAATTAATCTTTTGAAGTTGTTATCTGCATATGTACTCTATCAGACTCCAGCACCAGGATATAGGAGGATATAAAAAGGCTCAGCTTTTGTCCACCGTGGGCAATCCTTCTGGCAATATGGTTGCAATGTGGGTTTTGCCAGTGTGATACTGATTGCCTGGGGTTAAGCAAGCATTTTTCTAAAAATTGATTAAATCAACCACAGTATGTCTCTGTTCTGATGCCACTGGTTTGGTAGGTATGGACTGTTGCCTGAAGCCGTAACTTGTGGTAGGAATGTTCAGTTTAGCAACAATCGTTTATTTATTTTATTTTATTTTTTTTTAAACATTATTATTCTTCCTTTGGAGCTTAAGTTTCTTCCCCTCATATGCCCAAAGTCTTTTTTTTCCCTGAACATGGACTGCGTGTGGTATGCATGTTTTTATGTAGTGAATTAAATTAGAAGTTTGACCTGGCTTTCTTTCTGCATGGGCTTTTGAATGAAAAATGTAATACACTACATGGATGGGAAGGATTTAAAGTGATTTGAAGATTAAAGTAATCCTTTTCTATGCAATATCTTTTTTGTATCTGAAATCACTCCTGTCTGGCAGGACTCCACAGACGAATCTGCTGTATCGGGAGATGTTTGTAGTTGTTTTAGTAATATTCCTGATCCTGTATAACCAGAGGAATATGGCTCACCATCTCAAGCAGTTTTAGAAACAATGGCAAGCTGAAAAGCACCACCAATATTCAAGTGACTTGATTTATTGTTTTAAGAAAATGCAAATTGTTAAAATCTGTAAAGTTTGAATTCACTAAATATCTTGAGATATTATTATGGGTAGAGGATATTTTACCTGCAATGAATATTTATGGCAAGGTCATGCTTCAGTACTGAAGACACATTTATATACAGAAGATTCTAATAACCTGTCAGAAGACGAACTTTAGTATATTTAATACATTTTCTAAACAAAATGGCTCATTTAATAAAAGATCAACGTATGCATAAAACACAGAAAAATTCTGAATGTGATGATCTGGAGGATAATAAATTAATGAGAGCAGATTATATAGTAAAGGGAGAAATAAAGAAACATTCTCAGGAAGATTCCAGGTGAACGATTCAGAAGTGAAATGAAGATAAAAGTATAGACATAAACAGACTCCATGAAATAGCAGCTAAGCAAACTAGGCACTGTGCAAAGAAATTACATTGATCTAGACTCTCCAGCTCTGCTGAGCTGCTGAACTAGGCAGCTTGCAGATAATCATAAGGTCAGATGAAAGTTTAAGGTCAAAGTAACCTTTGCTGACTACATTTCCCATAACAGGCAAATATTCAGATGGAATATTCTGTAAACTGATCTGGTTTAGTGCATGCCTTGGGCATGAGCTCCATGAATTTTATGTTTGACTTCTGGATTACAGTTCACACAGAAACAGAAAATAGAGGGGAAGGAGATAAAACAAGAACGAAACGATATAAGATGATAAATGAAGAGAAGTGCATTAAGATGTTTAAGATGCTAAATCAGCTTCTAGTAATCTGGAATTTACACCCGTAGCTTCTACAATGTTTTTTGGATTGATAAATAATCATCCTTTTTCACATTCTCAGTGTGGATAAGGGTTTTCGAAATGCACTCTTTGAAAACAAAAAGCCTTTTTTGTCACCCCCGTTTAAACACAAAGGGCTTTGTTGCCCTCTACACAAAAAGGATGTAGAGGGCAACAAAGTTCATCTTAGCAGAAAACCTGGGTAAGAAATATGGAATGGATTTCCTCCCGTTCCCCAATAAGAAGTCTTTCCATTAGGAATATTTGTCACAGTATTCACTTGAGGACATTAACACGGCTAATTCCTCCAGAACTAATATTGTAGGTCAAACAGGGACTGAACAGCCAGACCACCAAGACAAATGCCAGTATGAATATGAAATTTGGCAGGTAAAAAAACAATAAATAGCAATTATATTTTTCTCAGTATTTAAGCTAAACAAGGGAGAGCGCATAAAAAAGTCACTTCTCCTCTCTTACTGGTTCTACCCCAGTCCACCCGTTAGCAGATCCTGCACAGCTCCTCCTTATTTCCGTACCGACTTAAGTTTTAATCCGTCTAATAACATCATTTAAAATATTAAATCAGATGTTACAACCCGTTTCTCTGTAATTATTTAACGTTTTTACTCTGGCATGGGCAGCAAATTTTCACTTTTACTTAAGTCAAACTATGTGGGATTTTATTTATTTTTGCTTTCTCAAAGAAATAGAGTCGGATGCAAGAGAAAATGAAAACGTGAGCTGAATGAATTGACAGGGCAGGGGAAGACAGGTGAGATATTAAACATCTAGGAAGCATGTTTTAGTGATAATCTTATGCATAAAAAATATTGCCCTGTGTGTCAGTGAAACTATTTTAAAAATAAAAATCAACGTGATGAACCCTGGAGATTGGCCCCAGCCCCTATCATGACCCTGTACGGATACGTGTGTTCAGATAATGGATGGACGGAAATTAACAGCTCTAACTTACACTTTCACCAATACTTTGCATAAGAAGTTGATGTGATATTTTCACTCCGCAGTTCACACACACACACACACCAGACCTTGATTTAATCTACAATGAAAACAAGCTGTATGAATTATTAGAATTACAGAGGAGCTGTTAGAGGTTAACTTTAATTAACATAGCAGACCACTGCGTTGTTTGTTTTGTCTCCTTGTTCACACTATTTCTATTTTGTGTTTTATAAAATTCCTTAAAAAAGAAATACAGGGAAGGCTCATCATAACTAGATTTGATAAACAACGTAATTGATTTGAGATGTGAGTTCCTATCCAGCTGTTATAATAAGGAAATAGTTGCCAGTGGACCAAGGCTAACTTTTTCTTTTGGGAGTAGTTTGAGTTTACAACCGCTGGCACATCTGTGACCACATCTTCATTAGATACCATGAACACAGTGTATGAAAACATGACAGGCAAGCATTAAAAAGAAAAGCTGCGCCCACACACAGACATTTTTTTTTCACTGCTTAAAAGAAAAATCATATGTGAAACTAATGAGAATCATCTTTTAGAACAAGAGCAAATGGCTTGTCCACAGAAAACATTAAAAATAGTGTCATATGCTGTGAGTTATACGTATCTACCACTACAACCCTCTTTGCATTTCTCTGTATCTGCCTTGTTTTTCATTGCCATAACACAATATGCTGCCTTAGCTGGGCAATGCACTAGCATCAGCACCATAACCATTTCACATTCCAGTGGACATAGTTTGATCACCAGCTAAGCCAGTGGATTTTTTTTGTTTAGACATGTCAAAAGATTTAATTAAAACTAAGATCAAGAAACTGCATTACACTTTATGCTGTTTGTAATCCACCTTCAATGCACCTCAATTTATTTTTTATTGTTATTTTTTTATGGGATATCTTGTCTATCCCATATTGTATAATCAATATTTTAAATGGGACACATGTTCAATGTCTTTACAACTCTAATCTTGGAAGTTATGCTGTGAGGAGCTGATATTAATGTTTTTAAAGCTTTAATAAAGCATGTTGTCTAAAAATCATTATATAGACTCTGACTGAGTCTAGCCGGGATGTTTCAACCATCTTCAGATGTATTGCAACCTGTTGGCAAAGAAGTGATGATAAATATTACACAGATCTAGTCCAGCCTTTTTGCTCTTTTTCTATGTGCCTCAAAGTTTTTACAAGCAATTAACCTTGGGTGCACAATGAATGAAGTAGAAGACAATGTGATAATTTATCTGTTTTTCACGGTACATCTGATTTACACATAAGTAACACCACAACACTTAGATTTGATGTTCTCAGTTTAATGAAGTGGAGATTAGATATGTACAAACATAATCATTTGAATTAAACTATTTGCTCATCATGTATCACTACTTTTTATCCACTAATTGACTTTTTTTCTTACGTTTAATGTATTGCTCTGCAATTCTCCCTTCAATGTGGTCAACTTTGGAAAATTGCTACTGTAAAGCTGCAAGGTTCAGCATGTAACAACTACTATAAGCAACACCCAGGTGACTCTTTTATGCCCACTGGTTGCTAAATTTTCAAGCCAGCTAATTAGATACACCATGTAGCATTAATTAAGGCAATTTGGGACTCCAGTTCTGGGAACGAAATGTCTTTTCCTCTGCTAGAAACAGTCTGACTCACATCAAATCCCATCCTCTGCGGCATTTAAGTATAAGGAAGTGGGCTAGCAAAGCATTTGCTCAATATATATAGTTTGAAAAGAGGGACATCGATGATAGGATGACATTCGTTGCTGCTCTGAAATTGCAAACAGTGTTTTCTCAAATGAAATGTTCACCTTCAATACCTTGTGTTTTAATGCTTTTTTTTTTTTTTTTACTTTGCTCACTTATAATAAATTAACAGTCTTTTATTTTCTTTTTATAAAGATTGTACTGAAGAGATTAGAGAAAAAATAAGGAAAGAAAAATAAAATACTTTACTTAAAAATTAAGAATTGTGTTATTTAATTTATCTTGATTGTCCAAAATAAAAAAAAAACAGTCAAATTCCTTTCAAACAAGTCAAAATTCTCATTCCACAAGCCTTTGGCTTTCCTGACAAGCTTTCACTTTCACTTTCATTGTCACTGATCAGCTGTACTCCTTCAAGAAGAGGCGGAGAAAACTGTGGATGTTAGCTTCTCCAGTCATGCCAAGAAGTTTCCTCTGTGCACACTGATGCATATTTATGAATATTTGATCAGGTCTGAATTGTTAAAATGAAAGCTGGAGGCTCGCTGTGACGTTTTCTAACAGAGTAGGCCGTGGTCCCTAAAACACACACGTTAAACATGCTGCCCTGAGCGCAGAGAGCCAGTTACAACGACCTTACTATAAATTTAGAGTCTAGGTAAGTTTATGTATGATGTGAGTGTCAAAGTTTATGTATTTGTCTATTTACTGATTCAAACACGTTTTTGATGGTTGGTTGTAAACAGCCGACAGGAATTGATTTGCTCTTGATCCAGGCATCAAGTGAGATTGTAAACAACTGCGTACCTCATATCTCTAGTTATTTATCAGCAAGTTATGTTTTGAAAGTAACTCTATTCATGAGTGTAATTTATCTTTCTTGAAATAATTTTTTACATTGTATTTCAACCTTAATTAACGGGTATGAAAGTGTGGTGAAACCTGTTTCCCAGACGACGTCAGTAGAATTTTACACCTTTTAGAAAAGATTGGTATTGATTGTTCAGATTCCTGAATGTAAAAGGCATTCATTGCGATTTTTTTTTAAATCAGAAAGAGTGCAAACATAGAGTGTAGGAATGCATAAGTGTTGTCATAAAAAAACTGTTTTATTTTGTTTCACACGCTACATTTGCCTATTCTGTTATAGCAGATTGAATTCTATGAAATTTCTGCATTACCGCCTGTAATATTCTCACCTTTTATATTTTTCCACGTCCAGGACGGCCGCATAAAGCAGACCCTAAGTGTGCAAGGCGGCGGACATTTGTTGGCTCTTCATCCATTCCAAGGCCTTCCATTATGGGCGCAGATGACAGATGGAGATATGCTGGTGCTCTCCCTCTGGCTGTAAAGCATTGGGCCTAACCTTCCTTACAGCAGAAGTAATGGTCCACACCTTTAATTGTCGTGGGCTGTTCATCTTCACTAACAATAGCAGTAAGCTATGGGTCTTGGAAAGAAAGGCAGTCGGGTCTGACAAAGGAAGTGATTTAGTTCTGGAGGCAATTTGTAAGCGGTCGTTCAACGGGCAGCAGTAATGTGCCGGAGAGACAGACCATATAGGGGTAAGAGGAGCAAGAGATACAATAGTGGCACACAAGAAGGGCTGGACTTCTTCTTTGGACATTATATGAATGTGTCTGAAAATGAAGCAGTTAAAATGTAGATAGTGAGTGTTCCCCCCCGACTGAGTCATTCTCTCTGAAGTGGACATAATTCTGTGAATTCGGGAATGCTGTGAGTCGGATAGCTGTGTTGTAATCTCTGTTTCAGGATGCAAAAACAAAAAAAAACATCTTAAAGAATGAGCTGGTTGAATGCATGAGATTTATTGATGTATCCTCATTATTCCAATTGATGTTGAAACATCACTTGAAGTTCAACTTTCGTCTGTTTCTTCCTTTGTCGAAGCCTCTTGAAGTGGCATGTTTGTGAAAAAAAAAAATGCTTCTGATGGTCACCAATTTTCTGTCTGAATTAGATACATAAACAAGCGCAGATGCAAAATTTAAGCATATCCTCCAGAAAAGCTGTGGCCTATCCGAACGATGGTTTGCAAGGTGTACGGAAACCGAGGCTTTTCTAGCCTCAAAGCAGTTTAATTGCATCCATTCCTGAGAAAAGTCTACAAATGTTGAATCTAGATTCTCTGGTGAATTGGCAGCAAGCTGCTCGACAGCAGATGACTAGCTTCAAACGAGGAGTGAGGGGGTAGGGATGAAAAATCTTGACAAACTGTGTGAGCGGGCGTCCACATCGTCTCTCGGCCCTGACAGGCTTCCCCATGCATGAATTCAAAGCTGGTAAAACCATGGCTGGATTCATTTTGATCTGACATCCATCATGTAGATCAGTGTTGTGGTTTCGCTGTAGTGTGTCCACAATAAGATGTTTTGGCAACCAGCCCATGACATCTGTTAGAACCAGTCGAGAGAATCTGGGACCAATTTGGCTTTTGTGTCACAAGTTATTGCTGGCTTTTGGCATCGGGCTCCATACATTCATTACAGGATAGTTGGACAAGTACTTTCAAATTGAAGAGCCCATCTTGGTGGGTATTTCTCAATTATGTTTGTTTAAAATCTGTAATGTAATTTGATGTGTCTAACTATTATGTATTTTTTGTTGCAAACTTTAAGAAATGTTATTTTTTTTATCATAGGGGATATTTTTTGCTTGACAAAAATGTAAGCAATAAACTACATTATATATTTAGAGATTCTTTGAGATATCAACCAGTGACCATAAATGATTGAATCATAATAAACCACATCTGGTTTGTTTAAGCTCTTGGACAGGGAACATGTTGGTTTGAGAATATATAGAAAAGAAAATTACATATTTAGAGTGTTAGTTAATTAGTTTTAAATTAAACTATCATCTACTTAAGTATAACAGCTCAAGTTGTGACAACAGAGACATACTGATCAGTTCACTCCTTTGCGATTTTTAATTTTTTTTTTTTTTTTTTAAGCCACTGGACGTTGATTTCTACCCATCTTTGGGACATTGACTGAAATCAACTTCAGCAGATAACCTTTTGAACTTTTGGGTTCCGACTGTTAAGAAACATGATTAATTTAAAAATGTCTTTTGAAAACCTCAAAATTAAGCCAAGTGTCTGAATTTGCACACAACATCGCCAACATGCAGTGACATCCTGAAGAGTTTAAATGCTGACTCCAGGTGCTTTTGCCCTTGTTTTAAAAATAATCAAAGTCCTGTTTTACACTTCGTCACCTTGCTTTCACTTTTAAAATAAATCATTAATGACTAGTTACAGGAGGATGGCTAAAATAACAATATTCTGGTAAATGCGGTTCTTGAAGAGAAATCATATTTGTTTAGCAGTTTCTAAACAAACAAATCTGTGGGCTGCCGGTTGGAGCTCCGTCTCTGTCCGTCTCCATCTTGTGTCCTTGGGGCAAAACACTTCATCCACCTTGTCTGCTGGTGGTGGTCAGAAGGGCAGATGCTGCTGATGTGTGGCAGCCTCACTTCAGGCCACCTTCAGCGTCTGGATGTGTGCGTGAACTGGAACCGCTAGTTTCATTGTAAAGTGTTTTTGAGGTTCAAGAAAAGCGGTATATTGGTCTGATGCCTTTTCATTACAAGTGGTATCTGCCTGTTGAATCTTTATAAAAAACAGGAGATCAGAAATCAGCCACAAATCTCCAGATAAGTTGTCATATTATTTCACTTTTCAACGAATGACTTGAGTAGTCGAGGGTTGTTTCATGGTTCCTTGCCAAACTCGAACCAATCCAATCAAAAGTAAGTCTGTGGCCTGCTCATTGTGGCAGAGATATTTAACCAAGCATTAATGTCGTTAACATCAGTGTCCAAGCCCGGCTCGAATATTGGTTTCCTTGCTGCATCACAGAGCTACAGCTGAACAGTTCCAGCTTGTATGGCTGCAGTACAGCAGCATGTGTGTGGAGGGCGTTGGGCAGATGGGACGTGTCTGATATCTCTCACTCAACATAATGAGACGAGAATGCGCTTCACCAGTTTTTGGGCCCGACTGAGGGCAAGAGACACGGTGCCCACTCATACGGGAGGGATCTTTCCCCTCTTCAAAGATAATGAGATGACAATGTATTCAACTATGATTAGACAGAGACAGGGTTTCGGAGGGAGGGACGGAGGGAGAAACGTTCTCCAGCACTTGTCTGCTGCCTTTGATCAAACAGGAAAAGCAACTGTCAGTCTTTGTATCACTGTTGGACACATAAAAGCTCAGCTAAATACTTCATCGCTCTCAGTGTCACCAGAAGGCCAAAGTTTGTTCAGGCAAACCTGCTTTCTAGTTCAGGTGACTTTTTTTTTTTTTTTTTCCACGCGGAGCTCACCAGGGAAATGAGCTGAATAAAAGCTTGATATACTAAATATGTTGCTGAAGTCAGCTGCTTGACGAAAATTGTAGCAGTAAAATCAATTTGCCATAACCAGGGAGAGACGACACGTCGTTTTTGCCTGCCGTCGCTCCCCTTTCCAAGGCGTCAAACGTGCCATGTTAAAAGGCTTAGTTAAGCAGGCATGACAAGAGAATCTTACTTTCAGTTGACAGTTTGTTGTGACGCTTGTCTTTAGTTCCTGTGGTGAAAAGCTCTTGCATGCTTGTTTTGTATTTGAAACTCTCACTCTTTCTTAGAGTCTTCTGTTTTGACACATAAACCATACAAATCCTGCCAAAAACTTTTCAGGCATCTTAATTGAGCAGTGTGCTGGCTGCTCTGTTTTGAATTCGGAGGCTGTGTTTTGACAGCATAACATAAAAAAAAACTAGAAACCAGAAAATAAAAATAACAAATGTAGCGTTTTCAGTTATCTGGTGCAATATGTGGGGTAAAATCCAGATTATTTGCCTGAATATGTTATTCTTTGTCCTGCTGAGCATTATTATTACATTGCTATTGTAATGCTCATACAATACTGTTTTAGACTTTAACCATATATTTTGTCTTCAGGACCAATGTACAAATGTACAGTAAAACATTTACAACTCATGCTGTGTTGTTGTGTCTTCCTCCCATCACTTTCAATCTTTGTTCACTGTCACGAAAATGATAAAATGCAAGGGAAAGCTTCTCCTCTAGTTGAAAAATAAATTCCCAAAGAGGCTAGCAGCAGAGCCAGAAAAAAAATATAACAATCTGTCAAGCTTTGTCATACAATAATGAGACATTGTTCAAATGTTGTGATGCCAAAATCCCTTTAAAAACCTGACAAATCATCGCTCTGAGCAGAATCCATCTTGTTCAGGCTTCACGCTTCCCTTAAACTCAGCAACATGCTCATTTTGAAAGTAACAGAATAGAATGCCTTAACGTCCAATTTCCCAACATTTCATCATCGTGTCTCGATAATTATGCAGGGTTATTAGCTCAAGTATTTGTCCTTGGCATTCTTAATGCTGTTTGACATTTTTTATGAGCAGTAATGGCATTGGAGATTTTGATCTGCCTTAGGCGAAGGTAGACGCTTCCTCTGCAGTGCAACAGCACCCTCTCTTGAAGAATTAGGATATGATTACATCACAATGCAGGACCTTGACGTTTTTCTGTAGGATGACGGTGAACCTTCAGACTAAAGCTATTAATATTATCACATTTTATTAAATCAACATCGTTCTCTATCAAAATCAGAGTTTCTCCATTCTTTAATGGGAATCCTTGTGTAAATAAAAACAATCTTGACTTTTGCAAGAATTTGCTTGCAAAACCATAATTTAAAGTTTCTTTTGAAGTTGACTCTTTTAAAAATAGGATTCTCTACTTAAATCCTTTTTTTTTTTTTTTTTTTTTTAAATATGTGTGTTTTAGCTTACGTAATTAGATTAGTAAGAAACTGAATAATATCCTGCGACAGACTGGCGACCTGTCCAGGGCGTATCCTGCCTCTCGCCTGAAACGTTCGCTGGAGAGAGGCACCAGCAACCCTCCTGACCCCAGTAGGACAAGGGTGTACAGAAAATGGATGGATGGATAGATGAATAATATCTGAATTTATTTAACACTGAGCGACAAACTGAAAGGACAAAACAATGCCCAAAGAAAGACTAAGCTTTCTTCACTTGAGCATCTTTACCTTGTAAAAAGAAGATGTTAAAAGTTTGAATTTAACAAGATATATTTTTTGTATTTTATTTTATATTATAAAAAGTGTTACATCAATTATCTGTAACTGTGCTTGATGATTCTGAGAATAGGAAATAAGATATCTTCTTTGTTTTTTGTTTTTGTTTATTTTTTAGAAAAGCATGTGACATTAAATAACTAAGCAGATTTAGTAAAAGACATTTATATTATCATTTGTCCTGCTTAATTTTCAATAAAACAGCTAATAGTAGGCATGCCGTTGAAGCATCTTAACTCTAAATAATTACAAAATGATACTAACCTATAAAAAAAACAGATTATAAATTCAACATAGCCTACTGCATTGCTTAGTGTCTGTTCTTTTTTCAATCTTTTTCTTTATCAAAATAATTGATTGAATCCTCTGCTGTAGATTTTTTACACCAAAGCAAAATTTTAATTATGAATGTTTAGTAGGAATCTTTACCATTTTTTATTCCCTTCTGATTATCAATATTATTACCACCTGTTTGCACAGTATAGGTAGTACAACATAAACACAAATTTGTATCTAAGTGGATGCAGATTTGTGTCAAAAACGGAGGGGAATGTTTTAAACATCCAGAGCAGTGTATCTGGGGACTCAGTCTTGGAATACTAATGCATTTTGGTTCAAGGTAATGCTCCAAAGGTGCTCTGAATATTTTTGAGGGATCATATGAAATGAGGAAGTGTGACACTATTATCAATAAAAGTTCCCTCACCTGTAGCTGACATTTGTCCGTTTATAGTAAGTTTGTAGGAAGCTTCAGAGTGGACAGCTCGTCACAAGAGAAATGATTTTAGCACTTCAGCGCAACTCAAACTGACAAGCTTTATACGCCCAGTCTAGAATGCAAAATTTTGTTAATTTAATGTCTACGATTTAGGTTTAAAGTAATATTAGAATTTCACCATCATGTTGATTCTGGCTGAAAGGAAGTTTAAAGTCCCAGGCTGAACCTAATAGGGAATTGGTGGAGGATAAAGATTGGCTTGATGGCAAATAAACTTCAGTTTCAAAGAGTCAGATAAATGCAAAAAATCAAACGTGCAAAAATCTGGTCAGCATTTATAAGAAGGGTCTGGCTGTAATGTTGAAAAAGAATTTTCCATTGACTGTATGTACATCTTACATCATTTTGAACAGCCGTTTTTTTAACTAAATTGAAAATATAACACTTTCATAAATATTATCATTTTATTTCAAGCTTTTTACATGTTTTTCTAATCATTTTTGAGTGTGGTGTCACATTCCTTCTTAACTGAAACTTGTTTCTGAATTTGAATCATTTTGGACTTAAATGTAACTGAAAAAATGCCAAAGCAGGAAATTGATTGGAACCTTCCAGAATATAAATCTGTACACAAACAGAATTAGAGGCATATAAGGGAATATTTTTCTTTGCGTCTGTGATATGGTGGATGTGGAAGTGCTTTGTCTCTGACATGTGTCAGGTATTATGATTTCCGAGACACCAAGCAGATTTATGGCTAAAACCTTCATGTGTGGACAGATAATCCGCTATTTTGTCAACAAAAGCATTCAAAATCTCACCAAACAAGCTGAGGGAAGTTGGAGAGGAACGGCTATTTAGAAGGCAAACAGTTAAAAAGAATAAATAAAAGCCAAGGAGAAACAGTTTCCTGCCAATGGACGAGTAAAACAGAGCAACATCTCTAAACATGCTTGTTTGAGTGAAGAAGACTGTATTGCAGCGAGAACAAAACTGAGATTACTGCAGATGTCAAAGTTTGTTTAGTTATGGGATCAGATTTTTTTATGAGGACCAGAAGAAAGAAGAAAAAGAAAAATCTGCCTTTTATGAGGCCACACATTTGAATCATGCAAAGAAAACCGAAGTTATTTTTATTGGCTTGCATGCTGTACAAAATTATACCAAAAACAAAGAATAGTATTTGCCCCCCCCAAAATCCATTATAATTATAATTAGACTATTATGTTTTTGTTGTTTTTGTTGTTTTTGTTTTGTTTTTTTGTAGTGGTGAACACGCTAACAATGTACATTTTTACTAGCAAGACATCCAACTGCAAATGTAAAAAAAAAAAAAAATGTTCTGAAGGTGTTATAGCTAAACTAAATGAACAATCAATAAAGACAGCATTGGTTGGGGTATGAGTCTACAAATACAAATGCAGCTTCAGAACATCAACAGAAATCTGTACAGAAACATGGAATATCAATATGATATATTTTCTTTGATTCACAGATTTGCAAACCTTTATTTAATGCACAAAAAGACACGTAAAAGAAGTGACTGACTTTGGTGTTCGGTTGCTACTGGTGCAAATAAGTGTGTTTCGTTCCTGTATCATTAACTCTTTACTTGCAGGTTTAATCACAGTGGTCTTCATTGCCAAAGAGTAACAATCACTTCAGACCACCCTTGTTAAAAAAAAAAAAAAAACGCTGGTTTATATTTACAAGAATAAGAATTGTTGTTGTAGTATCTATAAAGGGACATATAAACCCAAAAAAATATACTGTCTGAGATGGCACTGATAGGAAACGCTTTTGTCTAATTGTAAACTAACAGAATTCATTTATTTAGAGCGTAAATGTTACATAAAATTCTGAGGACATTCAAGTTAGGTTTTAGAACGCAGTACAGCAAATCCTTGGCGCTGATCCGCAATGTTTTCGGCCAAGTTCTTAATCGTTTGAGAATGTGGGGAATGCGCAGTGCATTCCAGTCTCTCCAGTCCTACCCACTGGGCAGACAAATCAACTAATGACAGAAACAATGGTTTTTGGGCAAGGCTCCGCCTGCATTTCCCAATGAAAGATCTGGATGTCCAAGTTAAAGAAGAAAATGTGATAATTCATCCCTCGAAGGACGTGTCCTCAATCTGCTGCTTTGTTTGTCCACTCCACTTTGCCGCTCGTTCATGTAGGCCCTCTGTGTTGCTGTTGAGACGAGATTCTCACGGCAGTTTCACCACCACCACGCAGGCGCCTGCCCTTCCGATGTTAAGAGGGACCTCCTACAGGGAGACAGAGAGGTTAACATGCAGCGTTTCATGAGCGCCTTTAAAAAAAAAAAAAAAAAAAAAAAAAAACGCTTCAATTGATGCACAGATGAAGGCATGGTTGCCGAGACTGAAAAAAAAAAAAAAAAACTGTGAAAAAGAAAAAATCTGCAATAAAATATTCATGGGGCCCAGAACCTACATCAGATTTCTGTTGCTGAAGGATTTTAACGAAACCCTTCAGCTTGCGTGATTCTTGCAGAACACAGTAGTCACTTAAATGTCTCAGTGGATGACATATAATCTTTGTGATCTTTTCTTTTAAGCTTTTTATAAGATATGTATGAGTCAGAGAATTTAATACTTTAAAAAGTAACTGTGAATTAAATGTTTTCACAAAAATGTTTTTCAAAAATATCAACACTGATGCACTATGAAACTGATAAACTAATCAAAATCTAAAGAATATGTGTAGCATTTATTTTTTTCTTTTTTGCATATTCACGTTTAAAAAAGTAACAATATATAAGTATAGCTATTTAAAATAAAAAATACAAAAAAATACACTATAAATGCTATGACATGCTACATATAATCTAAATAACGTGTGTAGTATTTTTTTTTTTCATTTTTGTATATTCACATTTAAATAAAGTAACTACATATATGTATAGCTATTTAAAATAAAAAAATGACCAAAAATATCCACCATAAATGTCTCAAATATTTGTTTACCTACAGTGTCGCAATTTATACACTTATTGTCACCAACATTTTTCTAGAAAGCCTTTTGTTTGATGTTTGTTTTTACACAGCCATGGCCAGTGTTAAAAGAAAGTTTTTGTAATCCAGTGTCTCAAACTCCAGTCCTCAACAGCCGGACTCCTGCAACTTTTAGCAGTCTCTCTACTTGAGCAAACCTGGCTCTAATATTAGCTCATTAACAGAGCTAATATTAGCACACATTTGACTGTGTGCTAGTGAGGCAGTTTACCTATTGATTTCAAGCGTGTTGGACTAGGGACACATTTACAACTATGCTGCATAGAAGTTGCGTGTAGCCATTGTAATCCTAGGGTTAGGGTTAGCGGGCATATAATAAATACAGGACTTGATACAGCAGATTTTTATGAAAGGAGCAACTTTATTAAAGCTACACACTTCCAGCATAAAGTCTGAATCTTTTAATGGTCCCTCACAACCACTTCAGAGTTTGAGGAGAAGTGAAATAGGCTGACTTATGAAAATTTAATAAAATTCACACTCATAGTGCAACAAATTTAGACATAAAAAACTTGAAATAACTATAAAAAACTAATCCTTTGGGAACAAATTAGGAGCAAATCAGAGTAATTAATGAAAATCAGCAAAAACTTTAAACTACAACCAATTTAAATGAAAAGATTTTAATTTCTCACATGCTATTTTATAAAAATATTATATTGCATGAACTACAATAATATATGATGAAAACTTGTGATTACCTCAGTCCACTCATTGTTTTGTGCATCGTAGGACTCGACAGTTTTGAGATACGACTGGCCGTCATATCCACCAACTGCATAGAGCCTGTCGCCCAACAAGCAAACTCCCACTGCGTCCCGGGGAACGCTGAGAGAGGACACAGTGGTCCACGTGTCCGTCTTTGGATCATATCTGTAATTGGAAAACGTTGTTAAGATCAACTGAGTGATCCGACTCATCTGCACTTAAATTTTACATCTCTGAAAAACGTTTCTCCACATAAATGACAAGCCAGATGCTCGAGGAGACTGTGACACACAGTACAGACAAAAAAGAATGAAAAGGGTAGTAAAGCCTCATCACCACCAGAGGGTGCCAGACTCCATGAAATTCAACCATATGTGAAACCTGATCTCCACATTGTTGAGTAAACATCTCATTAAAGTACAACCATGTGTACAAAAAAAAAAATGCAGGAACAGGGTGGGGGATCAGGAGCCGCTTTCCACTCTGTTGATGAGATGGGGATAGTGGTAAAACAACAGCATTGTGTTTGTGGAGCATTCACTGACCTCTCAACACAGTCAGAGAGTCTGGAACAGTGGTTGGAAGCGGGGGCATCGTGTCCACCCACAGCATACAGGAAGTTGTTGTACGTGGCTACGCCCACACCTCCTCTCCTCTTGGACATTGGTGCGCACATGCTCCACTTGTTGGTGTGTGGATCGAAACACTCCATCGACCTCAAGCACGAGCTGCCATCTCGCCCACCGACTGCAAACAGCCTGAGGAAGAAAAGAGAAAAGATTATATTGCTGACATATTGTTCTGCAAAATGCAATAAAATAAACTTGGATAAGTAAAAAACTCAAGAGAGGATGATAGAAACTCAGAAATACAGGATATATATATATATATATATATATATATATAAATATATATATATATATATATATATATATATATATATATATATATATATATATATATATATATATATATATATATATATAAAAAATATATATATATATATATATATATATATATATATATATATATATATATATATATATATATATATATATATATTTTTTTTTTTTTTTTTTTTTTTTATAGCAAGGCTGTTTCCTCGAGAATGTTCTTCCCTGGGAAGATTACATCATTGTATTACATGCTTGTTATTCACAGCCCTATCAATAGATCATAGATGCTAGTGAAGCTGTTTTCTTGTCTATTTTTGACCTAACTGTTAAAAGAGCTTTAGCACTGAATAGTGAATGAAGCTAAGCCGAGCAGCAGCTTGTTTTCCTGTTTCCTTAGCAGATGTACACACTGGAGCTATGTGCAGAGCTGGCCTGTGAACACAGGACAGCACTTCCTGTGAGCTGCTGGCATCTCACACTTAGACCAGAAACAAACATAGCAAGTATATTGCTGTTACAGTTATAGTGTCCATCTGTTTTTATTGGATTAATGTCAGCTTGACTCTTTAACCTTTTGGTAATTCTGTCCTTTACTCTTGAAAGAAAACATGATGGGATGTTTGGTTTTTAAGATTCAGTTTTACCTTATTTTTGTAGAGTTTGCACATAAACACATGCCAAGAGTAACAATGTAATCTAAGTCCATGCGAAAAGCGCAACACAGGTTTTGAGAGCAAGACAAATAACTGAAAACTTCTGTCACCTTTAGCGTGGCCTACGTTTTGCACAATGCAACCAAAACACATTGCTGCTCAAATGATGAAAAGCCCATTAGTGAAAGAAGGATGGTGGAACATACTTTCCGTTGAGTGCTGTGACTCCCATGGTGCTTCGTGGAGTCGACATACTGGCCACGTAGTTCCACTGTCTGGCCTGTGGGTCCCAACGCTCGACTGTGTTGAGGTAGCTCCAGCCATCATGGCCTCCGACTGCATACATGGGACCCTCGAGTACCGCAATGCCTAATCGGAACAAGGGAGATTCATGTTTTAGTGAAAAGTACAGGTAACGTGTGAATGAGGAGAATGTATAAGCACACCACTGGAACATTAGTCTGAAGAACTTTA
Source organism: Poecilia mexicana (assembly GCF_051168715.1). NCBI lineage: Eukaryota > Metazoa > Chordata > Actinopteri > Cyprinodontiformes > Poeciliidae > Poecilia > Poecilia mexicana. The sequence continues at coordinate 18,404,154 of NW_028263379.1, forward strand.
TTTCTATTTTTCAATATTGATTTAATCTAAAGTTGTTCATATCTTTTACACTAAAAAGCAACCAATGCTTCTTTAATGTTGACCTTTGCCCTCCTGTCCACTTCAACTGGCCTTTCTGAATTTTGTGATTTTGCCAAATCACAAAATCCACATTTGTGATTTTTGGATTTTCTTCAGTTTTTTCAAAATCCAATTTTTCTTCGCAAAATTGGATTTTGCGAAGAAACTCTCACAAAATCCAGTTAGGGCCAAAATTATTAATAGTCCCCTTAAATACATGTTCAAACATTTCTTTTCTTTAACCAGGTATGTCTCAGTCAGATCAAAATATCTTCTTCAAGAGAGAGCTGGCCGAGGCTGGCAGCAACACACAAAGTGTGTGTGTTGTGTGTTTTAATCACGTTTCTTCTGGCGGGAAATAATATTAATATTTTAGAGTGACCTAGTGGAAGAAGCTCAAGGTTATGGTGATGACTGGGAGGCTTTCCCGGCCGTAACACATGAACCACATTAGACAAATCCTAAACGTATCCATGGAAACATGCAGAAAGCCAGTCAGTAGTTCAAAGATGGGCTGGATTAGAGTAAAGGTTAGAAAAAATATTTTCCTATTAAAAATGGTAAAAAAAAAAAAAAAAAAAAAGATTAACGTATAAATAAGTGCAGGGGAATTTAAAAAAAAAAAAATGTTCAGTGTTTTACTTAATCTAAAATAAAGTTTTATCAATAGAAAGCTACCTGTCTGATTTCCTTTTAGAAATAAAGTAGGTTGAATGAAAATTATTTTAAATCTAAATGTGCCACAGGTTTAATTTTGGGTTTAACTATAACAAGCTGATTTTATTTTTACTAATGATGCTGTCCTGACCTTTCAAATTGTAATATTTTTTTTTCCCTATCAACTTACTGATGTAGTTTCACCAACATCTCCTTCTGTTTTGCTGGGAAGGTTTTTCCCACCTTGTATGAATGAAGCTGATGCCCTCAGGAAATGGAAAGTCTGTTTTGAATAAAGAGCCTATTAGAAATTAATTGCTCTATATCAGTCCTAATTTCTATAATACTGGACCTTGTTAAATTTTTACCAAAATAGCCTTCAGTTAAGGTGTTAATCTTCTTTTTTCCTTTTTTTTTTTGTTTGTTTTGTTTTGCTTCTTTTAATTGAATAACGATTAACCCTGAGAAAATATAGAAATCTAATCCTCTTTTAATAGAGAGGTGAAGAATTTATCCTTGTGTGGGTTTTTGGTAGATTATGACGTAATTTATGTATGTACTTTAATATAGTTTAATGTACCTTCCCCAATCCTGCAAATACAAAGAAGCAGCATTAGGTTAATTTATTTGACTTTTTGTGATTTTATGCTGCTTGCGATATAACACAAAATGTTTCTACTCAAACATATAATCAACCATTCGTCTTTGGTTCAAAAGTCAACAAACATTCCTATAATAAAGCACGCATAAGCAAATACGTTTCCAAGAGTTACTGACTAGAACTCCACAGAGATATAGTTCTCATGCTGAAGCAAGTTGAGACATTTAGCAGATCAAATTTCTTAAAAACAGGAAAGACTATAAAACAGCATTGTTATTTCTCATTCCAGTCTAAGAGGAAAGTGGTTTCCAGCAGCAACAATGTGGGGGATTTTTGAACACAATAGACTTTTTTATTGTTTAACCCTTATTTCCTTTGGTGAGAGTTTTTTTTATTTCCAGGGGACATTAGGCTCCAGACTCATTCAGAGCGACTCTGTGGCTTTTAATAAAGGTATTTTTTCTTAACAACTGGTAGCTTTCTAATGGAAAAAAAACAAAAAAAACAAACACCAAGTCTTTCTTGTCTCCCCCCCACAACGGGCGCAGTGTGGAGCGGGCGTGCAGTGGTGCTCGCAGCCACCAAGTTTAAATATATTCAAGCTGAAAATATGCGCAAAAATAAGCAAAAGCTGTGAGAAACATTTTGCTTCAGGAAAAATCAAAGACAGCGCTGGTAATCTGTACAGTGTGCTCTCCTGGGCTCGCTGATACCTCCTACCACACTGGGCGAGTGAGCTGAATGCTTTGACAAGATCTCCCTGTTCTGTGAGCAGGACCTGTTTCAACTGCAAATCAAAACCCTTCTGATATGAGATGTGTTGGGCAGGGAATGATAAGGCAGAGCAGGGTCAGTACAGCTCGCTAAGCTTTGATAGGGGTACGGGAAAATATCAAATGTCCAGGGGGAATAGTGAGATTTTTTTTTTTTTTCTTTTTTTACAGGATGCTATTTTTGACCCTTCTGAACTTCATCCAGCAGTTATTAATGATGCAAAACTTCAACTGAGATGCTAAAACCATAAACAGAGTCTTAGATAAGCTGGTATATGTAATTAGATGACTCAGTGATAAACCTGCCAAAAATAACAACTTTTCCACATGCAATTTCCTATAGTAAATGACTGGATGGTCCTATAAAAGATATTTTATCGAGACTCGTCTATACTGTTTCCTTTCCACTGCCAACACTTACCAAGCCCATGACGGTGGGTGGACATTGGAGGCATAGTTGACCAAACTTTGCTGACAGGATTATAGCATTCCACCATGTTGGACGTCTTCAGCCCATCTCTCCCTCCGACTACGTAGAGCTTGTTGTCAATCACCGCCACACCAAACTGCAGCCGCCGTCCGTTCATGACTCCAACCTGGACCCAAGTATTTGTTCGCAAGTCGTACTTCTCGATGGTGGTGGAGCCTAGAAAAGCACCAAATACAGTTTTAGTAATTGATCAGTCAGTCTGTACTGGCAAACAGTGTGTGTGAGCTGCTATAAACCTTTCGTAGCGTCCATTCCTCCCACAGCATAAAGTGCACCCACTGTGGACTTTCTAGGTTTTGTTCTTGGGCTCTGAAACATGGGCCGTCGTTCGGGCAGCAGGTGGTATTTCATGGCCTCCATCAGAAGCTTTTGACATTCCAGATCATCAGAGAACATCTTGTTGTTTTCCAGATCTGCAAGGAGCTGGATTGCATGGACAACATTCAAAATGTCAGAATTTTATGAGGAACTCTATGGATAATAATTATCTCATTTTATCAAAGTAAAATTAATTTAGAAATTAATTCATGAATATTTTTTCTTTTTTTATTGTTGAAATTTACACGCTTCATAAAAGTGTTTTAATAAAAAGGCAGGCAGATGTTTTGATTTTGTTGTTGATCTCTTGTAGATTTTTCTCTTTTAGTTCTGGGTTTAGGATATAGCCAGCATATCTTCTTTCTACACTAAGGTTAAACTTTCCTTTTCTAAAATACTTTTAGTTCAGACTACTTGAGGTAACCTTGTCACACTCTGTCTCTTATGTTTGTATAGTCTTAGAAATCTGGGGAATGTCTCATTATATTTTATCCCTGTTCTGTTGGGCAGAACATGCCAAAAATGATAAAATAATAGTCAAAGAGCCACCTGCAGTGACTGTCATAACACTGACAGTTTTTGTTCTATTTCCAGCGTTATTGTGCCCATCATGCACATTTTTTATTTCTGTTTACTTTCAACGTGGACATTAGCTGCTCAGTTTTTTTTTTGTCTCCTGTCTGACTGTGTTGAATTGTACAGTTTTATTCTATATTTTTAAGTAAACATTAACACCTTATAATTTCAAATTCAATTTGAATTTAATCTCAATTGGATGGAATAATGAATTTTAATCTGTGACTAGCTGAGTCTAATTTATCTTGTTAAGAAAGAGTTTGAATTTATTTTCATGTAGTAGATGTTAGAGAAGGGCCCTGTCTGTCAGATGAAATATAAAGATTTTATTCTTTTGTGCTCGGAGCAATGGAGCTATCTGATCACTGTCATATAATAAAGTGGCATAATATCTGATTTATATGAGATAACCAAGACATTTATCAAGCTACTTTAGGAGGACTCTCTTGCACTATATATTATTTTTTGAACTATTTAGAAAATTCTCACTCACACAAATCCATTTAACCCAGAAACTACTAGATGAAAAACGGTAAATCGTATACTAAGAAGTTCTTATACTGACATGTTCCCATGCCCACAAGTACTTTTAAAAACCCTCCATTATTCATTCAAAGCAACACTTCCAGCTCTGACAATAACAGTTATTTATTTTCTGTTTACTTGCCTCACGGAAAACAACCTCTCCTAAAGAAGTGGATGAAATATCTGGTGTATTAGATCATATTTTCAGCATTTTGTTTTATTTATTAAACCATCTGCTGCAGTGTTTTTTGGGGTGGGGGCGTTTGCAAGCACTAGTGCTGTGGGTGTTTTTTTTTTGTTTGTTTTTTTTTTTTTTCCACCTCTCTCCATTTTTCCTTAATAAAATAGTGAAAATTATGTGCATGATAGGTTGTAGAAAGCTATAAATTAATGAAGGGGAGGGATAGTTTTACACTTCTTGCCAATAAGGACAAAAGAGGGAATACGTTTGAAGCTACGTGTATTAAAACACTTTTTGAAAACAGATTTATGCCTCGTTTTCACAGAGTGGCATGGCATGGATGGGTACACTGTTTCGTGGTTTGGTTTATTCAGGACAGTGTTTCTACTGCCAGTTGGACTCTCACTGGCCAACCGGGATTAAACCCAAACACCTAACGCTCTAGTTAGTATGTCTCACGCTTGTCTAAAGCAGTGATGTTTTCTGTTCACCAGTTAATGGACTATGTTGGGTGATTTCGATATCTTCATCCTCATAGTAAAATACTATTGTCCCATAGACCTACAACTGACTTGGGCCCAGGACTGGTGCAGTAGGGGTCGATTACACGAGCCACTTTTACAATAGAAACAGAGCAGAGTACCAAATCTCACCGACCTGTGTCTTACTGCTCAGCAGAAATGAGACATTGGCAAATTATCTTTTTGTAAAAATACATAGCTACACATCAGATATTGTATAGTGAAAGACATATAGCTCGAAAATTATTAGCTTAAGATGGAGTAGAAATATTTAAACAATGACACACTTTACATGTAGATATTATTGGCAAACCATGGAAATCGTCTTGCATGGTTTTTTTAGGTGGTTAATAAGAAAATATGTAACATGTTTGAAATTAAATTAAAATGACTACATCTCTAATTTTGTAATTGTAATAAAAAATGTATCATATTTTTATTACAATTGTATTGTGAGTATGTAGACACACAAGGAATTAAAAATGTAAGTATAGGCAGAGGCCAGTTATAGGCATAAAGATGAAATTGGAAAAAAAAAAACAAAAAAAAAAAGTTCATCTTGCAGTGGATTAAATACATCAAAGGCGACACACGAGAAACAAAGTAACCAATTGTCTCATTATGCAATATGCTCTATGAAGAACAAAACAACAGAAAAGAAGAAAAATTCTGCAAAATAAGCACTTTAGACAACAAAATTAATAAATAACATTACATCAAAATTGTAATCCAAATCAATATTCTATGAAGAGCTAAATGCACTGGGCTACATGAAAAAACACACTTTCAGTCCTAACTTTCAAAGTCAACTGGCGGAACATAAAAACTTACTATCCCCTAATAATGGGCTTTCTCAGTTCTCTCACCTGTGGAGGAAGAAGAGGAAGGCGGATGTAAGCGAGCAGCACCCCGAGGTCCTGCTGTCGATGCTGGACATCAAATCTCACCCACATCATCAAAGCCTGAAAAATTGTTTCTTCATCTGGAACGTTGATGTCATCGCTGGAGAGCAGTTTAACAATCTCGGCCGTGGGAAGCAGCAGGAACTCCTGGTTCTGAATGACCTCCAGGAAGTGCTCCTGGAACAGAGAGGAGACACAGAGGAGACAGATAATCATCAGTTATTAGGAGGAGAGTACGCTCGCTGCAGAGAGTGTGTGCCTGTGCGAGTGTGTGTCAGAGTGGCATTTTACCGGCTATGGCGATCAAGTATGACAAGGACAGAGAGGTGAAGACAAATGAACAAAGGTAGATAGTGATATTTCTACTCTAGTTTCTGTGTGGTATAACTGAAACTATAATCATACTTTTACTGAATGTAATTTTATATATTTTTTTTATTTAAATAACAAGTTACAAATAATAGCTAAAAGCCTCTAAAAGCCTTTTATGAGAAACATACAAATGACTGCCGTTCCCCGTATCGAGTTCCAAGCATTCCAGGATTTGTCTTCTATTTTCCTTTCTTGAGATTAATTTTCCATCTCTTGGCCAGAGGCCCAGCCAATATGACAGCACTGCATGGCTACGTCTTCAAGGTCTTTGTCTGTGGGCATTTCCATTAGAGACGATATACTGTAGAAAAGGCTTTCTTGTCTCTGTGGATCCATACCCACATCCAAGATTCAAGCACTTGAAAGACATGCTGAACAGTGTTTGGCTGCAAGCATGCCTTGTTTATTCTTCAAACAAACCAGCTGAACATTAATTACCAAGTTGCTGCAGCCACTTCGTGCTCACTTTAGAGTGAATGCCCGTAAATTAAAAAGAACAACCAAGCTATTGATCATCAACTTGCAACAAATTACAGTTACTTGATCCAATCATTATGAGAGCAGGTTTTAGAGGCTTTGCACAGAGAGGCTTAATGAAATGAGGAGCATGTATTGATCTGTGGTGGTAAAGCCGAGGAAGAAAGTTCAGCCAAGCCTTTGATGCCGCTTTAGATCGGTTATTCCTGCTTGCGTGTTTAACACAGGTGAATATAAAACTGGAAGCTAAATCAAGTTTGCTGTTAGGTGATTTAAGATGCTGTGTCCTTAATTGCTCCTCTTGTTATCTTCCTGGGAAACAAGATCAGCAGGGAGAAAGAGTTTATGCCTCTCGTACGACTAAACAGTAATAGTGTAATGGGAGGAAGGAGTTCCTTTAATTATTTAGGGAGAACATTCACACTACAGAACCTTGTAAAAGTAATAGGATCTTGATTTATTTATTTATTTATTTACATTTTGTTGTATTAAAACTACAAAAATCAATATGTTCTATCAAGGTGTTTTTGTTATAGAGCAAATGAAAGCAGTGATTAAAAGGGTAAATATTAAACATATTTATAGAAGTATTTAATAAATAGAGGTTGGGTGTGCTTCCAAAGGAACATTAACCACACACTCTGACTTGTAGCAACAACAACAACACGTGGTTTCTTAAGAATCTGTAAATGATCCACAGGGGTGTAGTTGTTTTTATGTATGCCTTTGTTTCTAAATGGTCTTAAGTACCATAATGTTACTCTGAAAATAGAATGTATTCCTTCTTGTTGGCATAGACAGCTGTTAACAGATGTTTCTAAAGTTAAAGTTAAGAGAGCATAAGTGAAGTATGAGCTTCAGACTATTTTAAACAGATATGAAAAAGTACCATTTTGAAAGTCTTAGCAATCTTGTGGAAAAATACTAACCCTACCAGGGAATTTTTTAGAAAATAATTTCTAACTTGGTCATTAATTTTAACACTGGCAACTGCAGTTAAAATGCAACGGTGTAATAATAGCTCCAGAAAGCCATGTTTCCTGGAAAAAGTTTCCTTAGAGGAAACACGCTTTAAGACTCTTGTTGCTTGGCCTTTCAGTTCAGGTGGGAAAGCATGTCTTTGCATTGCACTCTGTCTGGGATACTGTTTTATAACATAACCCTGGAATAAACCTCTCATCAGTGTTTCACCAGACCTGTTTCAGACCTCATTATGCTTTTGTTCATCAATGTTCTTGGGAAAAAAAACATCTGAGTCCTATAGATCAGCTGTATATATAGTGACAATAAAACACAAACAAATGTGATCTGCTTAGGTTACTTTTGAAGTCAATTGATTGCAATTTATTAAAAGGCATTAGGGGACTGAATATTCATGTTACATACCAAAAAGAAACGTGTTGAGCTTTCTCTCACGTCAGATCTATACTTTCTGTTGGTCTGTTACAAACTTTCAATTAAAGAAAACTGAAGATTGGGGTTTGAACATGACAGAATGTGATAATACTTTTGCAAGGAATTAAAAATATGATTTCAATCTGAAGAGATAAGCAAAAGTGACAAGCGTTAAGCTCTAAAAAACTGACTAATGATTAAAAATGTATCTATATATCTGCATGTTTTCTACCATAAAATATAAAAGAGTTTCATAAAGGAAGGAAGTTAGAGGCTTGGCTGTTTTTGCTCAAACAGGGAAACCGAGCTTATCAAAACACAACTCAGTCCACTCCGAATGCAGCGGATGGTGTAACCAGGAAGTCCACAGCTCTCCCTTCTCATTACAGAAGTCATTGAACAGGAAGCTGGACCTCTTGTGCAGTTTGATGATTAGATTAACCTCCTGGACTCAGACGGAGGCTATGTAAACCGAGCGAGCAGATGTCCTTTAGGAGATAACGCCTGCATCATTCTGTCATTTCTCCATGGCTGGAAAAAAAAAAACGGATATGTGACTGAATCTTAATCCAGTGCAAATATTCCTTGCAGAAGTAGATGGAAATGGCTCACATGGCGGTGCAGCTCTGACAGCATACAACTCAATTACATAAAGTTAAAGCGTGAAATTATTCCGTTTCTATTATATTCCCTCGTCCAAATACCAGCCGCTTAAATTATGAGATGTAAATAACCAAGGTACCAGTGCTTGATTCTGTTACAGAAAATATTTAAATTAGCTCATCTATAAACAAATCCATTTGCATCATAAACTTTGTACACAGAATGGATTTTTATGTGAAAGAAAAAATAAATAAGGACAACAAATTCAGAAATGCATTGAAAAATCACTAGAGTATATTTTGAATACATAAAAAAGGAAATTTAATTGCAGTGGTAGTCTTCAGAGTTAATGTTAGAAAAAGAAACCCATCTTGGTTTGGTTTATTTACCACATTAAACATCGGTTTATAGTTTTTATTGCTTTATCTGACCATGTGCATCCCTGCAGTAAAGACCCTTACTGCAAAATGAATAATTCAGTTCACCACATAATTGCGATGTAGCTCTGTTTACCATCCTACCATGGTGTAGTTGTGAGCCACGTTCAGCAGGTCGACACAGCCTTGGGCGTCTGCAAAGGATCGTATCCCAAGGCAGTTGGACGGATGAAGCTGCTTCATGAGGAAGCTGCAGCAGACCTGGATGACTTGTGAAAGCTGGAGGAGGCATGCTGCCGCCAGTAAGCTTTCAATGGTCTCCTCTTTCAGCTCAAGGACGCCTGTAATGTCATGGCATAGGCATCAACATCATATTTCGTGGCAGAATATTTCCATGATAAATAAGAATACTGATGAAAGCAGTTTGTGCTAAAGGAATGGGTACGCTACCTTGCCACAGTGAATGTACAGTTGAAACAGATATTTGGACACAATAAATGAAAAAGATACAATATTTTCTAAGACAAATTAAGATTACCAAAAATCATTTATACTTGCCTGAAGGCCATAATTAAGAGAAGGAATGAAATTATTATTACTATTTTAGTTAAAGAGTTTGCATAAATTCAGTCTAAAACAATTTAGACAATGAATGATGCCATGCCTTTCTAAGTTTTCGCCCACACTTAATGGAGGCACATCTGTGTATTTAAAGGCAACACCTTAAATATGCTCCTTCGTTTGTGGAGTCATAGAAAAATCTATAGGATTATAAATGTCTATGTGAATGAATGCTTAGAAGCAAAACACACCCACTTCAGGTTATGTAGACATTGTTTGTCAAGTTATTTCTTAGCAAAGTGATGTTAAGAAAATGTATTTCCTGCACATTGCAGAAGATTTATTAGAGCCCATTTGTCTGTCAAAATAAAATAAAAACGATCTTATGTTGTAGTTATTCTCACTGCAAGCCAATTGTTGAATTACCTTATTGATACATTTTAATCATGCAGGATTACAGAGGGCTCATAAAATCATATAAAAGTCAGTGAATTCCTTTATAGGCACTCACCAGTGTAGGCAAAATGTACCAGTGATCTGAGGGCCTCAGGATCCACTCCCTCCATCTTTATCTCCTCTTGCTTTGCCTCTCTCACATCGCTGGTAAACATAGCAGCAAAGTAGTCCGAAACTGCACTTAAGACGAGCCTGCCATGAGGGGGGAGAAAATGCATTTAGCTGGGTTTTCTTCATAGGTTTGCGTGTCTGCTGGGAAACGTGGACGGGGTAAAATGTAAAGAGTGTGTCTTTAAGTGTAGCTCTGCACTTTATATAAAAGCAAATCTTTAGAGTTTATCTGATCATGTTCTGTTAAAGTAATTACTGTATATCATCTAGCTACTGTCCGATGTTTCCCGCTGTGCTGATGCTGCTTGAGTGGTTTTATGCCTTTCAAGGTCACTAAGAAATTCCCTTCTACTATATAAGTCTACTTAGTCGGTGAATGATTACATCACACAATCCCAACAGCCATCCTTATTTCTGCAGGCAGATATAGTGCCTCACAATAGTATTTTTCACCTTACACCCTAAACTTCAGTCTACTGAATTTTATGCAAAGTATGACTATAAAAAAGAACATAATTGTGAAGTGTAAGAAAAATGATCCATCATCCGTATTTTAAACCTGCTCCTCCTGACAGGATTGGCAGTTATTATTGAGAAAAAAGTGTTTGTAGTTGCCTGTGAAAGGGACACAGCAAACATGTGTGCTCTGGTCAGGTGAGACCAAAGGTAGCACATAAGGCTGCAGCATCATTCATTTCATGATAAATATATAAAATTAATTATATATGTAAAATAATTATAAATATATAAAAATGTTAGAACAGCCAAAAAGAAAGAAAGAAAGAAAGTCAAAGTTCAGACCTAAATCCAGAATCTGAGGTAAAACCTTGAAAAACACTTTTCACAGATTATCTTCATCGCTGGATGTGTGGTTTTTTTACTGCCACATACCCCAAAACGACTTCCAGATATAATTGTAGTGAATGTGGTTGTACAAATGATTGACTTATGGGTGCTCTGTGCAAATCAGTGGCACACATTTTACAATATTGAACAACATGTATCCCTTTAATTCAATTAGAAAATTATGCACTATTTAACATTAATAACATTAGTTTGTGGTTCTAATGTGACAAAATGTGAAAAAGCACTTGTGTGAAGCACTGTCCTCATTTTAATAGTCGGAAAGATCAGATGGCATATTAATAAAACTATAACCTCTGGCAACAATGTTTTGATTCCTAAATTGTATCTTCACATTAAACACAAATAAAGATGAGCAGGTGCTGAAAACAGTTAGCATACAAGAAAATCTTTTTTTCAGTTTGGGTGAGGAAACAAAATACGAATTGGCATATAGACTAATCTGATCAGAAAGAGCCTGTTGTCATTCAGAGTACATCATGTGATCTGTTCACTTCAGTTACTACAACGACTACCAGGCTATTAGGACCAAGTGGACACCTCTGTGCAGTGGAGCGCAACTTTTCTTTGCATCAGCCGTAATAAGAATTGGCAGAGGGTGTACTTAGATCACAGCAGCATAAATGTAGAAACAAGCCAGTAAGCAAGAAGTTTTCATGTTGGTTATTCAAGGATGCACCAAAAAGACAAAGGCTGACAGGAATTGATTAATCGTGAGCTTGACCACTAACCCAAATTTCTGATATTTTTCCTTTCCTTAACGTAACATTCTAAGTTGTACTAATCAACACTTGTCAGTATGCCCGTTGTTACTGAGGGAAGATCCTATTTTTATTGTCTGTCAATGGTTTAAAATAAAGTCAGAGGAAGCACAAATGCTGTTTGGCTGTTCATTTAGGCGACTCCATCAGAGAGAAAGACCTTTATGGGTGCTTGTTATTTCACACCATCGCCATTTCATTTTATTTTTCAGTGTTGGTCACTTTCAAAAAAAAAAAGCTTTGGTACAAAACAAGCTTACATAATAGTTTTTAGCAGCATTTTGCTTCTTAAGAGAAATTGGAATTGGAAAAAAATTGGTATTGGTGAGAGCAGTAAATCAGAAATAGGCCAAATCTTTGATCAGTACAGTTGTACAGTTATGCATGCATTGCATTTCAAACATCATCCAATTACTCTTTGGAATTATCCAAGTGTGTTGCAAACTAAGAGACAGGCCAAAGCTTTAACACATCCCTCACTAGTTTAATGAACCTCACAGAGAGTGGCAGCTTCACCTCTAATCTATAGCAGATGCAGGACTAATTAATGAAATGAAAGCAGGCAGAAGCACAAACACCAACCTATGAGCCGGTATCTTGTGATCCCCTGCTATCAGCAGCACGTCACACAGCTGCTTGTGCTGGAGGTAGGTCTCCATTTTACGGAACGTCTGCTCTGCATGATTTGTGGCCTGGAAAAATTCATCGGAGGAGTTGGTGTTCATTCTGGACAAATTGCTCAGAACCAACCTGTGGAAAACAAGATACAAGAGATTCATTACCCCGGACTTCCGGATTATGATCTGACATCACATGTAGTGAGAAACTAAAAAGATGACATTACGTCTGCTGAATTTAAAAGCACTACATGAATGAAATAAAATATAATAGCAAACTCTTATGATCAGTCTAGAGAGGCATGTGAGAATAAAGACAAAACAGTTTGGAAATTTTAATTCAGAGCAATTAATTAGATGAATTATTTATCCCGTCTGAGAATAAACAAGAAGCCAGTGGCTGTACACATAAAGATAAGCAAAAAGAGAAGCTTAGTTTGGCACACGACACCCCTGAATCCTTTTCCCTGCAGGACAAATCTATCTTCCGTGCTGTGCTAAGCTGAAACTAAAACTCTTATGTATAAACTCTGTACATGAGGAGATAGCTAAGTGCGTCGTCCAATGAGACAAGAAAGCTCCCCTATCTTTGCACCAGGATCCAGACAGAATGTAAACTCCTATTTGCTGCTCCCGTGTGTATCTGCAGCATGTTTGTGTGAGTGTGTGTCTTCCATAGAAAACAGGGACTTAACAAGCGAACCAGTCTGTCTCTTGCAACATTGTAGCGAGGCTGAGTGCCCCAGTCCCAACAGGCTGCTAGATTACACGCTGTTTTACAGGCATCCACGTAATCCCTCACACTCGTGGAAAATAATGCAACCCCGTCACTCTGGTGTCCTTCACAGAGAAAGTCTGTTCATTGACATTTCAGGTTGTTTGCTAGGATACATAAACAACCGAGCTGTCTCTCCAGAAGAAATTCCCATCACCTCATGGACTTTTTGCTGTGCGAAGACTGATAGTGCAAAAGAAAATAGTACATTTTTGCTGGTTGAAGCAACACTTTGTGCCCATATTTATCTCCTCTCATGCACTGATATGAAAGCTGCTTTAACTGGTTAAATTACAGATTTGTCAATAGAAGCAAACTGCAAATCCAAACTGTAATGCGTGGCAGCATAATGTATTGGCACACATAGAGATTTATACCGCAGAAGAGATGGAGTGGGTTAGGGCTCCTATTGATGTCCCGTTTAACATGCTGTCTTAAAGTTTGGCTCCAAACATTCAACATTTTTTTGTTTTTTTTTCTTTACCAAAAGCAATGATATGGTTCCTCTGGGAATGGTTAATGTTGTTCTGCAGTCATTGCAGTATCCTATAGTCTAATCTTTATTGGGTGACTTTATGCTAAATCCAAAAGTAATTTATTGCCCTGTCTGTGTATTCCCCACTGACTCTAGAGTCTTGCAAAGGAACACCAAACAAGACTGAATAAGCAATTGGGCCATAAAACAGATCCATTGCTTTTCTATTGGCTCCGAGGCATGCTGTAGGGCTTTTTCATGCCTACCAATCTCTCCGACACTAATTGCTTTGGTACCACGTTCAGGGGAGCCGTAAATTTGCGCCGAGGTGTATATTGTGCTCCTAGTAGTGGGCTGCTCATCAGAGGTATAGCCCAATTTTATTAAGGCACTAAAACTCCAAAACGCCTTGCAATAAAGTAACTGCTTTTGGGACAGTGCGGCTCAAGCACATGACCGTATTACTCAGCAATTCCCCAAAAATGTGAGAGCCCATAAAAAAGTTAACTGGCTATATATAAGCACAAAAGAATAAATAAATTGGTCTAAAAAAACTAAGCCAAAATAGAAGACTTAGATTTTTTTTTTTTTTTTTTTTTTTTACTATTGCACATTATCTCTGAGAAGATTTTATGCCAAACAGCATATGTCACCTGAAAACCTGCCATTTGGTCTTCACACCTTTTAGAGGTTTCTCACCATAATGTTAGTCACTGCAGCAGAAATGACACTGCTTATCTCAGGCTGTGCAAGTGAGGATGATAATTTGCGGTACTTTACACTTTTTCAAGGTGAGAAACCTCTTTCAAGACTGTTTTACAAAATCACCATGTGCTAATTCTACCACAAGATTCAAACAAATCCAAGGTTCAGGAATAATAACACATTGGTGCATTAATGTTTTATATCTTTAAGGACATAATATGTCCATTTGCAATGCCAAGATTGCAGTAGCAGATTGCTGTTGCTGAAAATCTCAGTCTTTTTCCAAGCAGCATCAGTTCCATCTTTCTAGGGAACGTCTTGCCTGGCAGGCCCAAATGGGAAGTGTATCTTTCAAAATGGATTATAGCAGCCATTTTTCCCTGAAGCCCACTAAGCAGCTTCAGCTGGGTTTAGAATCCAAAAATTCCTAAAGAACTTCTTGCATCATGCGCCAAATCTGTGTCTTTCATGAAATCTTTCAGCCTCTGTTCTTTGACAATCATTCTTCTGCCATTGGGCTTTGTGTTGAGAGACAAACTCACTGACTACAGCAACTTGATCTGGGGAGTAGATCAGATGAATGCTCATGATGTTTAAAATGTTCTCTCTGTATATCTTTATATACGCCAAAAGACATCAACATTTTTCTCAGTAAATATATTTCTAATTGACTAATTAACTTGAAAGTTACACCAGAAGTCGATCAGTGCCCAAAATAAAACATCCTAGCAATAAAGTTATGGATAATTACGTAGTTTGGCACAGGTAATAAGTACTTAGCATAAAATTTTGTTTTGGTAATAAAATCCTCAAGACATGTTCTGTAAGAAGAAACTAGTAACTTGCACTGCTCAGGTGTGATTTTGACCAAATCTTCCACAAAAAATGTCTTCAAACCTGGAAGGCTCTGGGGTCCTCCTGTCTTCCTTTTCTTAGATTTCAATGGAATTGAAGTGATTTTGGTTATTTGCATTTGGGATCACTGTCTTTCTTAAAATACCCTTCTTGTACATATCTCAGTCATCCTTCCATCAATCATATGAAGGTCGGCAGAGCCATGAGCTGACTGACAGGCCACACCACGATGTTCCCATCTCCAAACTGCACTGCTTGTTTGATGTGCAATGCATTATTCTTCTAAACATGGTGCATGCAACGATATCCAGAGAGTTAAACCTCAGCTTGGTCTGATAATATTATATTCTCCCAACATTTCATTAGCTTGTCCAAATGTTTGGGCAGTAATCTTCAAACATGCTCCAACATGCTTTCTACTTTCAGTGATCTGAAAGTGAGCAGGTATAGAGCTATGTCGTTCAAAAAAATTCTAGATGTTCTAATTCCAGATTCTTCTGAAATTGTTTGTGTAACGCTTGTCTGTCTGTCTGTCTGTCTGTCTGTCTGTCTGTCTATGACCTTGCAGATCTTCAACAGTAGCCCTGACCAAAACTGCAACCGGCAGCAACCGAATTCAGAGAAAGACTGCAACGTATTTTACACAAGGGGTCTGCAGCTAGAGGATGCATTATGTCAATGAGGATCTTCACAAAGACAGAAAGACTCGTGAACGTGTGCGCTGGGGGTTTGGA
This sequence comes from Poecilia mexicana, assembly GCF_051168715.1. Taxonomy (NCBI): domain Eukaryota; kingdom Metazoa; phylum Chordata; class Actinopteri; order Cyprinodontiformes; family Poeciliidae; genus Poecilia; species Poecilia mexicana. The sequence goes on from NW_028263379.1 coordinate 18,419,896, forward strand.
GGCGTTGTGCAAAGGGAAAATGTGCAGATCTTAGCAGAAAGCTCTTTGCTGCTGGCAGGTTAACTTGCATAGAGAATGAGTCTCTCATCACCATTAGACTGTCAAAGTTAGTGCATAAACATTTTAATATGCAGTGTTATAGCTCAAGTTGTACTTACAGATTGTACCAAATATGAATATATTACAGGAAGCTTTTTTTATTATTTGAATGCTAATATTAAGACTAAATTAATCAATATTAGGATCAATGTAAAATATCATCATTAATGAGGAGGAGCAAAATAAAACAAGACAAGACAAATACATTTAAATAAACCTAAGAGAACTGAAAGGCTAAAACATTTTTCTCTGTCAAAGAAATTTAGCGAGGGGCACTATTGTGCAGAGTTGCATCAGTCTCCTTAAAACTTTAAAAAGCAAGCTTTTCGAGTTCAAAGGAAACTGTTGATGTCATGATTTGGTTTGATTATGTATTAATAATCAAAATGAGATCAAATTACTATCTTTTATTAGCTTTTAGTAAGTTCTAATTTTATGATCATGTATTAGATCAACCTGACACAAACATTTAATTAATATATTTGTTAAGTCATTATATTTAACATTTTCATTTTTATGGTTTGGGGTCACAAATGTGTTTGAATCATATTTAGCTTATTCTCTCATTTCTAATCACCATTATGAACCAAGTGATTTTTTTGTTAAAGTATCTTTTCATCTCTATTGAAGATGGAGCCACATTTTTATTCCATTCTTTCATGATGTGTTTTACATCCTCATCCCAGCCTCCTGATTTCATTTCTAATGTGCCGTGGGACACTGCTTAAATAAAGCCATGGCCTCTACTAATAAATTAATAGAAAACAGAGCCACGGATTACTTTCCTAGAATTAGTTTCACTTCGAGGAGAAATTGACTCATCCATATTTGAACAGAATATGTCTGATGGATGTGTCCAGCATTAATGTGGTTGTATTTCCATTCAACACACTTTAAAGCTTTGTTTCAGAGAGACAAAGACAGTTTTCATGTGTCTCTTCATCTTTAGCTTTAAGGACCTTGTTATCCGAGTCCTGTACGCTTATTTGAGAAAAAAAAAAAAAAAAAACATCACCTATGTAGATGCCATTTAAGATTAGAATAGCTAAAGTGATATGTACAACTTATAGCATCTTGTTCTGTCTACCGGATCTGTTACACGTGAATTTTGTGGCACTGTGATAATTCGACAAACACCCCAATTACTGTTGTTGACAGGGGGAGAGGTGGTAGTATTTCTTTTTCCAAGGCGGTGGAGTGGGAATTGAGATATCATTCAAACTAACAACACGCTGAGTCAAGCCTCTGTTACTGTTTATGTGCAAGAGGTCAGGGTTTCTATTCCACTCAGGTTAACTTTGGTCATATATTCTCTGTCAAACATTGCAAAGAGGTTATTTGGATGAGAGTCGTGCAGATATAACAAGTATACGTATACAGGTAGGGACACAAAAGGACGAGGTGGACAAAAAAAGCACAGAAATGATTTGAACCCCATTTCAGTTTATGAGCAGAATTTAATAATGTTGCTTAAATGGACTTACATATACTGTTTATAAGTGTGGTATGAGGCCCCTTTAATCTGATACTCCTAAATAATATCCAGTGCAGCCAAGTGCCTTCAGAAGTCATCTAATATGTTCAAAGAGTCCACTTGTCTGTAATGTAATCTCAGTTTGAATCCAGGTGTTCAGTGAAGTCTTTAGAGGTTTTTAGGTACTAGATAGTGAGTAATAAGCATCAGCAAGACCAAGGATCACAACAAGCAGAACAGGAATAATGTTGTGGAGAGGTTTGAAGCAGAGTTAGTTAGGTTATACAATATTCCACACTTTGAGCATCTCCGAGAGCACTGTTCAATTCATCACCTAAAATGAAAGCATACAGCACATCTGAAAAACCCCCAAGACATGGTTATCCACATTATTCAGAGAAGAAGCCAAGAGGCATGAGATCATTCTGAAGGAGCTGCAGAGATCCACAGCCAGGGTGGGACAAATGTTTTATCAGGACACCAGAGAGTCTGAAATTTTATAGATTGACAAGAAGATAGCCATTGTTTAAAGAAAGAAACAAGGTCTCCCTGTTATTATATCCATATCTACGTTTATCTTGAGCGCATCATTCCCACTGGTGAACCATGGTGGTGGTATCATGATGCTGCAGAGAAGCTTTTCTTCACCAAGGACAGAAAAGCTGGTCAAATTTGATAGAAATATAGATGGAGGTAAATACAGGGTAGCGCTAGAGGTAGAAGCTGTTAGAGGCCACAAAAGACTTGGGTCTGAGGAGGAGCTTCACCTTTCAGTAGGACAGCAATGATCATCAAACATCATAAAGCTTAAAGTTTAACTTAATATTAAAACATATGTGGCATCACTGGTGAGCACTGTAATAATGGTGAACATAGGAAATTATCTTGTGGGCCAGATACAATTTGAAAAGTGTTGTTCACAGACTTGAGATTTTTCTTAAATAACAAAGAATAAATAATTTAGTCTCTGGATGTCCACAAGTGGTAGACACATTCACCAAGAAACCTTAATTGTTATTAATAGTTCTTTAACTATTAGCATTGATTCAGGAGGTGTGGCTACTATGCTCCAAGTTTTTATTTTAATCCATATATGAATAATGAACCAATTTGTATTTGCATCAAAGAAATTTTTAATTAAATCTCTACAATATCTGGTTATAATGTGACAATATGTGAAAAGGGGAAATTTTTGCAAAGCACTGACATGATGTCCATTTAAACCCCAAATACATCATGTACCAGGTAAACATATGACAGTTTTTACCATGCAGTTATTTTGGTTAGTTAACATATTCTTAATTCATCATTAAGCTATATTCTGCATTTAAAGCTGAATCTTTAAATGCATTCCCCCTTGGAAGGGGAATCTTCCTTGTTTTTTATCAGCTAATTCAACTTGAGAGTAATTTGAAATATTAAATGTACAAGCAGGAAACGAGTTTGATTTTAAAAATCACATTAATGGGACGGTCTATTTATAGCAACTTCATGAATGAAGCTAATTATGGAGAGGCGCACATACACACACACACACACACACACACACATACACCCAGAAATGACTGACACATTTTCAAACTACAGCTGAACTTTTGTTTTTTTCTGACAAGCAACAGAAGCATTCTCTAGTTTCAGCCTGAGAGACTGTGACAAATTACGTGTCAGGGATTTATGATGTGAGACGTATTAGGGCCACCCAGCTGGTGAGGTAAATAAATGTACATATCTCAGTGCCATCCACATCTGCTTAGTTACAGATGAATGCGTGAGCCATGATGTGTCACACAGTCACTGGTCTAATTTGGCTTTGCGTTATACATCTCAACATGGAGAGAGTTTATACCAAAGCTACAGTTACTGAGCGGCTGTGTTTCCATGAGGCGTGATCAGCATTTAAAAGTAGCTTGATGCAACATACAGCTATAGATGAGCTGATATTGGAAAACTTTTTTTTATTACTTTACATTCTGAATGGTCCAAACGTATACAGCAGCTTTCAAATCCTTATACATCCCTGCTAAAATGCTAGATTTTCGTGATGTAATAAAATTAGATAATATGGAAACTATGAGTTTTAAACTATGAGTTTTAAACACTTTTTCAGCTTATTTTGTGATATAAGAATGGGGGAGGGAATTTAAAGACAATTGCTTCGTTGAATCGTTTTTATTTAATTTCAGCAATCAGTATTTATTAAAGGAATCTCTCTGGCTTCCACATTTTTGATGTCAATATTTTCCAACAATTTCTGAAATTGTGAAAACATTTCTTGGGCACGGTCCTACTCACATCAGATTTAGCTTCGTACTCTGTCTGGGTCAGCACAAAAGGTTAAGATTCTTCAGATGAAGTCATTCCTTTATTGATCTGTGTACACACATTTGGACACTCTGTGATATTGAAAAGTAAAATGACTTTTCATCTTTAGTTCTCAGACACTTGAATGTTTTGGCTCAACACTGGAAGAGAAAAAAAAAACCTTAGGCAACTTTCCTGACTGATACCTTTGTTCAAAGAAATGCTTTTAATATTTTGTAACCTCTCTTCAAACTCTAGTCTTTGAATGGATTCAATCAGAAATAATCTGAAATAAATTCTACCACAATTATTGTATGTTCAGAATACTATAACTGATGTTTTGGTGTTTATTTGTGCAACCAAGTTGTCCCCTTTACTGTCCTAATATATTTGTTTTTAAGATGTATTGTACAGGATGTTCAATACATGTTACAAAAACCTTGCATTTTAAAAGCATGACCTTTTAAATCACTCTAATTTCCAAACTGCCTAGTTTTATGTGAGAAATAAAACAATTTGGTGTTGTTTGATTGTTAAAAGCCTAGCACTGTTTAATACATAAATTAATATCAGTGTTGTAGTGAACACATAGCCCAAGGATGGATTTTATGATCCAATAGAACAGAAATGTTTCAATAATTCAGTATAATTGTCAAAATACGCCGGCCAACACGAACTCAAGGTTCCTGGGAGTCGGAGAGCTACGCATTTTCACTGTGAGGCACATCTTTTATGCATGCCCTTTTCACACACAGGGACTCCAAAACATGAACATCTGCCAATTATGCCGACATGAAGAGAAGAATGTGGAGTTGATTCTAAAGCCGTATCTTAACTCGGAATAATTCATGCTCAGTTCAGGGAGCCCAACCATCCACTGCCTGTGGCATTCACTCAATCCACACTGACACATTTTTCACTGTAGAACATCAGACTACGCGTTTGGCAATACACACTGAGCTCTGTCTAAAACAAAGGGACAGGTTTACCATCATTGTTCATTTCATCACCAGGTGCACGGAACAAAGGCACACGGCGAATCAGCAGAGCTTAAGGACCAATCACCTCAGAATGTCACAGCCAAGATAAAAGGAGAGTTGGTCTTTTCATCTATCTTGTGAGGTGCTCTTAGTGTTCTGCTAGACAGCATGCACACAAACAGGCTGACACTCACAGGTACATCTCTAACCTGTTTACTTCCTTGAAGATGATGTAGGATCACAAGAAAAAGTGTGGAAGAAATGCAACATTTACAGGCAAAGGAAGGGATTTATTGCAGCTAAATTGGTTTAGCATACGGATTTGTTAAAAGATTTGAACCTTATTTGAAGCTGTACTAGCTTTTAGCACACGAACAGGACAGAGTTGTGGCTGACTCTAAGGATAAATCATCTGATTTCATTACCACCTCTTTTTATAGGTCCGAGACATGTTACATGATCCAATGAATCTTTCCTGCTATCCACTTTTAACTCAATGGAAAAAATCCATTAGCGTGTCGTGTAAAAAATGAAGTGCTTATAGGAATAATGCGAAGAAGCACTCACAGTGTGATCCAGGCCACAAAATGAAAAAGGAAGCAGAAACCCCCCCCTCCCTCTTGTAAATAATTAAAAAGGTGTTTTATTGGTTTACCCTGCCTAACATGCTGTGGACAGTAAGGAATAGCTGTTTTCAGGTGAGCCATGACGTTAGCCGACTAGCAAAAGATACAGAAAGCATATTGTGCAGGTAGACCTCATTTATCTTATTTAAAGGATATTGATGTGGTTTAGCACTAAAACATCAAAAAGCAGAAGGTTTTTCTGACTTGACTAAGAAAATGTGACGTTGAGATTTAAGCAATATTTACTTAAAATTAATTTTAGCCCCATTAGCAAATGAAAACATTTAGATTTTCTTTAGAACTGACGTTGCCTTAGGGTTCAGAGTTTTTTCCTAAGATAACATTTTTATTTTGAAGCTAACTTGTTTCTTCAAATAAGAAAGAAAAAGGAAATAAAATCTTTACCTATTTTCATAATACGTAATATAAAGGGACAAATGAGGCATAGCAGTGTCTGCCTCCAAACTTGCTGACACCCATCAATAATCATACCTGTCTCTGGCTTCCACCTCTGCAGGTTCCTCTGTGCTGCTTATCATTTCTTCCTGGCCAGAGTTTGTTTCCTCTTTCCTCGTTGCACTGGGAGAGGAAATGCTCTTTGGATACTCCTCGTTGACCTGGAGGCCCTGGATGGTGTTTGGTTGATGATGCCACGACTGATGACCTGTCCTGACATAGACAGGTGTTGGCCCTGGCGTTTGCGACATGACGCTGTGCACAGGACTGCTGGTCTTCCGCAATCCTCCAATGCCCCTTTCCCGTGAGTGGCTCTTCAGCCGTCCCTGGACAGGAGTTCCTCTGTGGTCCAGGCCATCCTGCTGGATGTAGCTTCCCACACTGCCACCTCCACCACCAGCAGAACCTTGAGATGAATGGCTGAACCAGCGCCAACGGAGCCTGAGGATCTGTTTCACATCAAACTCCTTCTTCCCTGACACAGACATCCTCTTCTGGGTTTGGAGACGCAGGCAGTGGTATGCTGAGTCCCCAAAAACATGGAGAGCAAAGAGGAGAAGAGCCTTGCTTTCAGTCTGCACTGATTACAGTGTGCCTCTTCTGTTCCGTTACGGTCTCACTATTATCATGACCACCTCCTCCTCTTTGTAAAACACCACCGTTGGTCTTTCTAGCGGAGATGGAACGCTACTCTCTGCAGCTTTTGTTCCTTTGCCTGAGACTACAACCCTCCCTCAGACTCTCCCTCCTGTCTTTCTCTTTCTCTCCTTCCCCCCTGTGCTGCTGCTGTTTCTGTTTGCTGCTGCTGTGCCGCTGGAGCTGAGATAATGCACATGCATGATCTACCCTCCCACCCCTGTGCCTCCTCTGTTTCGCTTTCTCCCTCTCCCTCTCTCTCTCTCTTTTGCTCTCTCTCACACATTCTGCTTGTCTTTTCTATGCACACAGTAACACACTCTGCACACGTTCTGTCAGAAACAGGCACGTATATCCTGGAATCTCAATGAGAAGATCTGTTAAGCCCTTCCTATACTCCTTTACTTCTGCTCTGTGTGGGTAGTTGTAGGTTTCTGTGTATTTGAGTGATAACGTGATTGCCTGCTCCTGCTGCTCGGAGAAGGTGGAGTATCATGGAGGCAGGATGATGAGGTCACATCAAACAGGCAAACCATTGCCTGTTTGAGAAGTGGCCGAGAAAGAACCTTCAAAACAATTAACATAAACTTGGAGGGATTGAGCAGATCCAATACTGGTATCGAATCTGGTTCATGTCATCCTTGGAACAAATATCTTGTTGATTCCACCGTTCTATCCAATAACCCAGACAGTATTTTTGCATTAATTCACTTTACAAGAAAAGCAGGCTCAGTTTCTGTACAGAAACATACAATCAGGTCAATCCAGTCAGATAAACTGATTCAAATCAAATTTTATAAAATACAATTCTATGCATTTTAGCAAGCCATCGTCATATTCGATTTACAATGCCAATTACAAAACAGAAAAAGAAAAAGACCTCCAGCAGGACCAGGATCGGTCATATGCCATCAAAGTATTAATATACATATATGTACTTGATATATATGTCAGATATACATCAAGTGGGGCTGATTATATTATGGATATTTAAGGTAATAGCCCAAAACATTTGTGCATACTTATAGTTAATAATATTAAAATGTTTAGCTTTCCTCAACAAAAACAAAAATCTAATGTATCAATAAATGCTTCTTTTTTACTGGACAGGTTACCTTAGGTTTATACATATGATGAAGCATAATATGAAAGGATTCTGTCAGTGGGCATTGCTGCTGCTGCTGCTGCTGCTTCAGGGTAAGTCCCATGCTGTGCAACATCGCTTTATTCAGATATGTTATTGTTTTCAAAAAGAAATAGACACAAAAGAAATGTATTTTTATATGTTTTGTGTAAGCATCTAGAGCAGTGTAAGTTATGTCAAAGAGAAGTTATCTCAGAAGGGAACCAACTATGATATCTAGCAGATAACATGAGAACTAGCCTGGCCATTGCCCTCCTGTAAAACTCAGCTAAAGGAAAATCTCGCTTCCAGCATGATTTGGGATTCTTCCCATTGACTTGAATTATCCCGGGTCAATTTTTGCAATCGTTAACAGACACAAGGTAGGTAAATCCATTTACAATCTAGAAAGGTGCCAATTGTTGAAAACAGTTTGAAACTTTGACCATCAAGTGTTCTTGTCTTCATTGGTCTAAACGAAAACCTTTGTTGTATTGAGTTGTTCTGTGGCACTCCTCGTATTCTCTAATTTACACTGTTGAATAATTAATAACTTTCATAGCGTAAAAGGTTATCATGAAGATGTTTGTGGATTATTATAGTGGCTTTTTCAGATCAAATTTTGTACCTTCATTAAAACTAAAGAGTTGAAGCAGGAGACTTCTTCAGATACTGCAGGTTTGGAAGTCCATCATGTCCTCATCCCCCTTGGTCTCAGCAATCGGCATACAGGTGCAGCAGCTCTGTATCATAACATTAATGTGTTCTGGATCCAAAAATATCAGCATTGGCTGGATACCTTGAACTTAGACATCATCATTTAATGTAAGCCAAAAAATCTTGGATTTGAGCATCTCTATTTTCATGCATATACATTCATAAACAGATAAGCTGTGAGACACGACCGCGTCTTTAAAAAACACACAGACATAAACTCACCCCGTCAAAGGCAAAATGAAATTAATTTCACACCAGCACACATCTGTGCAGTCTGTTAGTCACACATCAAACAGAATCCCATGGGGGGAAACGTCTCAATGTGAGGTAGCCATGCAGAAAAAATATTCTCTTTCTGTCCCTTTCTTGAAAGCCCCAGCGCTTACAATTGAAAAGCTACATACTGATGAACCTTCAAGGTCAGTAAGCTGCCTGTTTCACAGTCAGAGCATCAGAAAACTGTCTCTATTTGGTTTTGACATTTATCCGCAGCTTTAACTTAATACTGCTCCATTGTACAAAACCTAAACTCTCAGCTTCAAAGTAAAAAGCACAGAGAAAACAGTGCCGTTCAGATCATTTGGGGACATGTCTCTTAATCAAAAGCATGGCTAATTTAAGAAATAAATTGTATAAGGGCATATTTTGTTCTGTAAAAACTGGAATTATTATTAAATAAGTTGTGAAAATGTAAAACCCACTGAGACTCACCATTCCTCATTTCACCTACTAAATATTTCAAAGCTCCTTGTTGAGACATTTCTCTTAAGGACAAACTGCATAGGAGTTACCAAAAAACCCACCTTCGTTCTTTAAAACAGTTCCACACTCTTAGTTTTTAGACTTCAACTTTTAATCCTGTGAATACAAGCATGAATCTAAACACAGCCTGATTTGTTTTCTCTTTGATCTCCTCCTTCACGACTAACATGAGCGAAAGAGCTGATATTAAAACAACTGTAATTCGCCCACTTCACTTCCAACAAAAGATTTGGACTCCAACACCTATTGTTTATTTCTGCCTTTCAAAAATGACTGGCTATGATTTTACAAAAACAGTACAAACCAAACATTAGCCTAAAAATTATTTTTAATATATTCTCTGCACCAACTGTATATTTGCTCCATATTGGGTTAGATAAATCCAAAGACTGATGAATGATTGCCTACAAAAGAGTTGGGAGGGTTTCTTTTTCTTTTTGCATTTCATATAAATAACTACAACTAAGACTAATACAACTAACATTTTTGTTGCTTTATGTTTGAGCTGAATACAAGAACAACTGCTCCTAAAATGATTTCAAAACAAATCCTTCAGTGGCACATTGCCTAGCAATAGTATGCCTGCATCCAATTTTGTAATGTTCCAACAAAAATGTTAAATCAGGAAAATCAGGAAGGTGTGCATGTGCATTCAACCCCTTTTAGTCTGATGTACCCTAATAAAATCTAGTATAACCATTTGCCTCCAGACGTCGCCTACATCATAAAAGATTGCCCTCCTGTGTGTTTTTAATCTTGTTACAAATACATTTGTTCTGTAAATGTCTGAAAATTGCTGTAACTAACAAAGAGTGTCACAAAGACCAACAAAAGCATCAGACAAGTCAGAGAGTAAATCATAGGTTTCGAAACAGTTTCCCAATCTTTGAACAACTCACAAAGCTAAGGTTAGTCTATTTAAAAATAAAAATAAAAACTATGGCACAACTACAAACCTTAAAATATGAGATCACCCATCCAAACAGGCAGGATACTAGAAGCAATAATTAAATAAAACTATCAAGAAGGCTGGAGAAACAGAAGAGATTAACAGTTCTGACAGGAGAATGCATCGACAGGACCGCTAATAGATGTCATCTCAAGAAATCTGGTCTTTACAAGCATGTCAAGTAGAAAGATGTTGAAAGAAAACCATAAGTCCTGTGTGCAATTTTAAAATCATTATTGAACAAAATATAATGTTGAACTGCATTTAGAATATGTTTAGAATTCATTTTTAGCAGCAATTTAACACAAAACCTTACCAGCACTACAGAATAAATAAAGAAAGCACAATTGAACACGCCCTAGAAGTCAAGTTTGACTGCTCCATTTTAAAAAGTCAATTGTAGTAACATATGACTTTATGAATAGTAAAAAGCTATTACACAATGTTCTTCAGTTGTTCTAGGAGTCAAGGACACCATCTGCCTGCTCCACAACAGATGTGGTACAAGATGTCAGGGTGGTTTCGGTAAACCATATTATCATCTAACGTCTGCCTCCCCAGTGAACACACCTCCATGCCCTGATAGATATTCCTGGAGCATGCAAGACAGATGAACCCTACATATTACTGCTATGAAATCCGTTAAAAACGCAGCATAATTACAAAATCCACGCCTTTCCATTACTGAGAGATATTAAGGAATCCGCTACACTTTCACATTCTCAACAGGCATTATGATTATGTTTATTTTGTGCATTAATTGCCAGGTTGGATTGTTCTGAGGATGTGTGAAATACATAAAACATGAACGGAATCCCTCTCTGAGCTCAGCCACAACTGCATGGTCCTTGCACGATTATTGACTAAATCCTTCGTGAGAACAATGAAAGACAGACCTGTCAAAATCACACGATTCTCCCAGCGTTGTTAGGCAAGGACTAAGAAATCACAGCTCTGCAGCTAACATCAAAGGAAAAAAAACCCCATCAAAATTGAAGTGCTCATACACAGTATTTAGAAACACATAAAGAGCTATGTGCACAGATAATCCATGATTTAAATATTGCAGTCGATTAGGCATACATTTAATTATCTTACAAAGTATCTTAATTGAGTGGTGTACAAGTAAATAACGAATGCGGTCATCCGCACACTAAAGAAGAATCTATATTTATGAGTTGTCTTAAATTATGCGCTAACAAAAAGTAGCTACTGGATCAATAGTAGCAACACGTCTAGGTATAATGAGGACCATGCTTCAGCACAAATCCATGCTCTGATTAAAATGAGGCAAATGAACAAAACTAAGAAGCCAGCTGGCTCAGCTCTCTTCTGGCTCTATCTTTCTTTTTTCTTTTTTTTTTCTTTTTTTTTTTGCAGTAACAGGTAAAAAATGTTAACATACAGCTACTAACTTGAAATAATTGAAAACATTAAGTTAGATTTAGTAACCTGTCTTCTTACCAGTAAAACCGCCTTGTTCTATGCCCTCGTCCGTTTGGAACTTGTTGCTAGAATGAATGGCAAACAGATTCTGTGAGTCTTTTTCCAACTCATTCTTGTCCCACGTCCCTCCTTCACTACAAACATGTTTTTCTTCAACAGAAAGGAAGTGGGCACCTTCCTCTTTCAAAGGAAACTCCTGTTAGTTTCCTTCCTCTGCACTGGAAAAACAATTGCATTCAAAGAACCAGGAACTCTGGAAACACATCCTGTGTTGCAAGCAACACTGCTTTTGTAAAGAATTATCCTGCAAACACCAATATAAGCAGGACTTTGAAGTGACGATTGTTAGAAGTGCTAAAATGAAGCTAGCATTTGCTTTTAAAAATATGTACATATTTTAAATTATTATGAATAATTATAATTATAAATAAAGGAATAAAGTTTTAAAGCTTCACATAATAATGTAAATTTAAGGACTTCATTTGTCAATAAAAACTGAAAGTATTAAGTATGACATCACACTGTCAATGTGTAAAAAAGAACTCAACAATATGCATTTTATTGTGGTTAGGGATCAACTGTTTCAGTTTTATTGAGAGGTTTTTGAAAAAATCAAAGTTTTTTTTTTTATTCAGTCATTATTGCTGTCCACTTATGAAACATGTTTAATTTGAGACAAAGTTTGAACAGCAACACAAAGTTTCAAATGTTCATTTTTACCATTGCATGTAAGTGTTAACAGTGTGTTAACAATTGCTGACATTATTTTTGATAATTTAATAATAAGTGACAAGTTCTTGTCTGAATGAGCAACCTATTCACACATGAAACGTTTGAGATAGTTTATAAATCTTTCAATGTTTTGTGTGAATTTGGCCCTAGGAAAAAAAATGCTTAATCTTAAACCATTAATAAAATAAGATGCTCTGGTTCAATTAAAGCAAATTTTACTTTTTTGACCTATACGTGGAGAAAAACTAACCCTTGACATCAATGTAAATACCCCAAATAGTGCACCACTTTTGAAAAAAAGAAATAGAACAAAAACATGATGCAGAAGTAGATCATCACTCATCTAAGATCAGCAACTTGGGGCATCAAAGTGAGGGAAAAGCACTTCCAGAATTTAACATTGCATAATGTCTTACTTTTATATTGGCAGAATGGCATATTTATTCATAAGTTTTACTGATCATTTACAATTAATGCCACATGATTAAGGACACAATAATGAAAGTGTATCTTAGAACCGTGGTGCTCCTAAGCCGTCCTTTCTGACTCCCAATCTAATAAAGAATGAATATTGTTCTTAGTTGTTTAATAGGTGAATAATAAGACTGAATGAAGCAGACAAGTAGACAATCTACTGCATAGCTTGCATGGCCCTTAGCCAAACACAGCACTGTTTTTTCCCTTGTGTCAGCTCAACTCTTTCTTGTTTCCTAGTTAATGTTTCTACTGAAGACAGCAGGTTGGATGCTCTTCATCGAAAATAACAATTCAGAAAACATAAACAATATCACCACCAATGTATCCACACAAGTCCCACGGGTTATTACAAGAATCCAAGTACATCAGTAATTCCTGTTAGATTACTTTTAATATATGTTTTTACCCACTTAAAATGAAAAAGACAAAAATCTTTTTCATTTTTTTTTTAAAGAAAAAAATCTTGGCCAGTTTCACCCCTCGTACTTCTTTCTGCTCAGATAAGCAACAGCCATTCCATCTTAAAAGAGCTGCATTTCTTTCTTTTTTTTTTCTTTTTTACTTCGGGATAGTAACTATGTTTAATGTGCCATTAGCCACTCGTTTATCCATAAGGAGTCAGCAGTGCTTACCTCCCTTAACTCTGCTGCCCCTTTAGCTGGCTATATGCTAAGCTACAAAACACCTGCACATGAAACATTAGTGATTACATAGATTATTTGCAAGTAAGTACCCTGTCTTTGGCTGCACAGTATTAATCATTGTTTTTAGTCACTTGTCACCTTTCACTCAATGTGTTGCATTGGAACATAGTACAGAACAAATTGTACTATTCATTCTTAAGATTTTGGCTAAATCATGTACCACTAAAAAAAATGCTAATTTATTGTAAAAGGCTTTAAAACATAATTGTGGTTAATACTGCAAGACATTTTAGCACAAATACAATGTTTTATGTATTTGTGTTATTAATTTAGTGAATATGCTTTTATGACATGCGAGTACCCACAGAATCATTTGTCCAGAGTCGATCATTTTGCTTTGCTGAAAAAAATCCTATATTGTAAATACCTTTTACAATATAGAGTATTAGGAAAAGTTGAAAGAGAAAAATTTAAAATCAAAGTCAAGCTAAATGCTTTGTAGGTTTTAGCAACATTTACTATTAATTTATGATAAATTTAAGCTTGTCCCAAATTTTTGTTTACACTGTCAGATTCTTTTTAAACAGGCATTAAAATAAGGCAACCCTGTGGTAAATGACATTCCTGAGGACCTTACCCCAATCCAGAAGAAAAATGTACAAGACAATTTATTATACTGTAATCTATCTGCTATATATTCTGTTACATATTAAGTAGTTTTAACAATAAAAATCATAACCAAAATTGCTATGCTAGAAAGCATCTTATTAAAATGTTGGAGTTTGTGTCACCACCGGCAGATCTAGGTCACCACTGTCACACTATCATTTTTTGTTTTATATTAATGTTATCTATTCCTCCAGTGCAATTGGTTCATTAGATAATGTTTCTCTTTAAAATTGATTTGAGATTTCAATTTGACATAGAAAGGGCATTATCAATACAATTGCTTATTATTATTATTATTATTATTATTATTATTATTATTATTATTATTATTATTATCAAAATGTTATATTTTAGAGTGAATGCTAAAAATTGACATTGAATTAAGACTTTTTAAATAGGCACACTAGCAATGCTGTAAAAAATGATTCAAATTAAAGATTTATTTTTATGAATTAAAACCTGTTGTTTTTTTTGTTTGTTTTGTTTTGTTTTGCCAAATACGCAAGAACATGTGATGCGTTTAATTAATTTATGGTTCAGGTGTATGTGTTTTTGTATGTATGTTCAGGGAGTAGTATGCAATTGCGCAAGCGCGCAGCAATGAGGGCGCTTCGCCCCTAACACATCAACTCATCTCATTCTGACGGACCTCATTCATGTCGACTAAATGTGCAGATACGGAAAACTGAACCCACATGCTGATGCGGAATATGTATCCAACCTAAGTAGGTAAAGAAATGTTTAAGTGAATTAACTTATGTTTAAATTAATTTGCAGGATGTTCCTCAAGTTACAGCTCCGCTGAATAACGTTAGCAGCAGTTTCTGTTGTTGTTACAAACTGAAGTTAGCATATGATTTGTAGCTTTGATAGCCGTGTTTTCAACCTGAAACAGCAGTGGACTGATATGAAAATAGTCTCGAGTTTACCTGGTTAATGGATGATGGACAATATAGCACATTTCCTCTCTGAATAGGCCAAGGAGAGTCCATGGCAGGTCGAAAATACAGTAGTGGTTTTCACCAGCCTTATGAATGTCACTCACTCACTCCACCAGGCCCATTACTAATAGTATTTTATTGTTGACCACAAAGCCATGGATTTCAAAGAAAGATTTAGTGTGTCATATTTAAAGGTTTTAATGCTTGAATATTAATGTTTACATTAACTGCTGAGTAAGTGTTTCAAAGAAGTTTTCGAAGAGGGCTAAATGGGGGTGAGGGATGATCTTGGGTTGTCACACTAAAATAAAAACCCTGGTAGAAAAGAGACCTGCAGTACAAAGTGAGTGACAGATATCAGACTCACAACACTAACATAAACATAAATACGTACATCCCAAAAATAATTTTAATTGAAGGTATTTGTCTCTTTTCTTAAGTTATTCATTAAAAATATCATCCTAGTGAGACTTTCTCATTTTATTATTTCACAACAAATAAGAAGTGCAGGTGATTTGATTTTGTAATTTCTAATATAGATTGAAATACCAACTTTGCACATGTGTGAAACTCTCCATATTATAATATACTTTAGTGCTATAGTCAATAACATTCAGACAATGGTGAAACCACAAATATTACATGAGACAAGTGACCAATAACTTGTTGTCCCCAAACGAAAACCGTTCTTTTCTCTGGGCTTATGCCAACATAAAAATCTCTCCCCCATCATATGTTTATCATTTACAGTCCAAACCTTTTCCAGCTGGTTTTGAGTCAGTTTAAATGCTTCCCCATATGATACCAGAAAGAGCATAATTTCTTTTCTTTACAATAAATCTGGATGTTCGTATTTGATGGCTTTATATTGTGAAATAAAGTGCAACATAAGATAATCCTTTTATCAGTAGGTGATCTTACATGCTGAAGGCCAAATAATTTTTGTTAAACTTGATAAGGATCTTCAATTATAGGAACTAGAAATTTGCCTGTAATTTACAAACTTTGTGTGGTATATTTCTATTGTATGCAAAATTCTCATAATATTTATCCTCATCAGAATCCCATCTTTAACTTTGTCTTTATGTATGTATGAATCCCTTGAGGAATGCTGTTATTTACTCTCTTATTTTTCCAACTATCCCTGGCTCGGAGCTTCCCTGTTTGGCTGTTTCTTTCAAAGATATTAATGTTGTTAATGTTACCTAGCTCTAATGGTTTGTTTTCTTTGGTAGAAATACTCCTGGAGTCGTGCTTGTATGTTTTTGTTTCAGTCTGCATTCTCTCCTGTTAGGTGGTTACCCATCACAACAGATGGCCCAACATACTGGCTCTACTAGAAGTTGTTCTTGTTAAAATGGAGTCCTTCCTTACCATTGCAGCCACATGTTTGCTCCAGAGGAGAGAAGTCATGGACTTCATTCAATCATCCACATAACAGTTTTATACCAATTAACCTTTTATGATTAACTGAGTTTGACTGTGCTGAGTTGAATTTGTATCGTAGTCTGAATACATGAATATTGTAAGGGAATTAATTGGATTGATTTGAACACAAATTTAGACCAAACTCGATTCCATATTATCATACATTGCTTAAAGCTCTTTGTTTTGTAATGTGACAGCATCGATTGTTAACAGACTCTATATTTCTAAGATGAATTAAGCTGAACTGAAATGTTGCCGCAATTGTAAAAATGTTTAGCACCACATATTCCATCTTGTTTTTATTCATTAAACAAATACCAACTGAAAAATAAAAATGTTTGTAAAAACTTAGGAATGACCTAAATATGAAAAACCATAAAACGTAAAGGTTGGAAGGAAAAACAAATACCCCATACCAGGTTTGTTGTATATAATCCCAGTGTGTAAATTAATAAATGTTAATTGTCCTAGCTGCCCTGTAATTTTTCATACAGTCATGTAAAATAAAATTGTGACAGGACTCCAAAGATACTTATTACTCAGCTGACTCACACAAACTGCAAATCAAGTTCAAAGACAAAAATAAACTCCACAAATCCATTTATTGCATTTAGTTGGCAGAATGCACACAGAAGCATGGATCCAAAAAATTATGCTCTCCATCAAATATCAATGGTACACATCTTTCTACCTGCAAAGATGTTGTTTGAAAACGATGATATTAAGATGTGACTGTGACATGACCAGAATAGGTGTCTATACAAAACAAAAGGTGTCAAAATTAAATATAGAGGATTACTAACTGTTAGAATGTAAAAATGACAGGATTAAGAAACCAGTTTAAAATAAACAAAGCAATTTCATTTTTATTGTGACACAAAATTTGAGCAATTACAACTTTTCTTAAATGAAGAGACATCAATCAGAAGTACTCACAGCACTTCAAAGAATTTCCAAAAAGATTGTCCTTGCAATTATGCTATATACAAGTATATGAATTTTCAGAAGGTTGTTAAAATTACATTGCAAAAATACAATTCTGCACTGACTACTATTGAAGCTTAGAAAAATAAAAAAAACATTATTGTACACGTACTAAAATGGAAACTGGTTAAAACTGTGTTTCAAATGTATATAGAGCATTTTCCTTCGAAACAACTGTGATGTATATTCTTTGCAGTAGACCCCTGGTTACGAATATGTAACAACTATTCAATAAAAAAATTTGTTTAAAGAAGAAACAAAACGTATGACCTATAATTTTGTGTGATGCAATAGATTAATAAATCTGGACTATGTACAAAACAATATTCATTAATAAAAGTATACATTTATCTTATGTACAGTTTGAAGAATTTTTTAACAATCTAATTCTCTCCTATTTCATTTTCTTTAAAATTATCATTCATAGGTAAACAGAGATAATTGTGCATGTTCTATTAAATTTAAAAGAACTAAAGTTCAAAACTTATACTGCATTAGGAGATTGTATTTGAGTGCATATATGAAGGTTTAATTGATCTTACTATTATTTTTTTGGAGAAACTGAAAGTTCAAGTTTTGGAAGCCTGAAAGCACCTCTTGATCCACTGTCACTGCTTGAGGAGGACGACAATCTAGATTTTTTCAAAGGTACAGAAGCATCTGTACTCCCCTCTGTCTCTCCTTCATTGTCGTTTCCAAGTGTTACTTCGTATGAGCCCTTGGACTTAGATCCAAAACCTCCAAATGTGCCAAATTTTAATTTGCCTTTCTTACCTTTGACCTTAGTTCCTCCTACATCTATTGAAATGTCACCACTTTCAGCTTCTGAAAGAGCTGAAGGAGAGCTAGCTGCAAGCGAACCTTCATCACTAGCAGAGGAAGATCGGTGCTTTGATTTTTTAAATAGATCCAGTGAGGCTGACTTTCCTTTAGCTGACAAACTGACTCCAGATTCACCTTCCAGGTCTAATTTTCCACCCATCATTGCATCTGATTTTCCTTTTCCTGGAACATTTTGGCCTTCCACCTTAGGATGAAGAATGCCAAACTTTGGCACTTTGATTTTTGGAAACTGTATTGTACCCTCTGGATACTGAAGGCCACTAGCTGATTGTCTTGAAGTTCTTGCACTAAGCTCTGGACCTCCTTTGACATTAACATCAGGGCCTTCCAAACAAATCTTTGCACTGTCAGATGATACACTTGCATCAGGTGATTTAAATCCCTCAGCTAAAGATCCATCACCTTTTAGTTTTGGAGATTTAATATCTAGTTCTACATCAGGAAAATGAAGTTTACCAAAAAGAGACTTCTTAGTATGTGTCCCTTTCACATCAATATTCGGTGTGTCAATACCCTGGTCTACTTCTGGTGTAGCTTCTTGCTTCCTTGCTTTTCCTTTCACTTTTGGAAGTTTGAACTTTCCCTTTTTCCCCTTCACATCTATGTCAGGGACATCAAGACTTGCTTCAGTGGAACCAAATTCTGGTCCTTTTATGTTTACTTCAGGTGCTTTAATGTTTAAGTCAGCTTTTGGAAAATTTACATCAACTTCTGATTCTGATGGCAGTGTGACTTTGGACATTTTAAAACCAACCTTGGGCCCTCCAGTATGAACCTCGGGATCCTTGATGTCAACATCAGGAGCTTTAAGATTCATATCAACATCTGACATGGATAATTTTGGTCCTTTAATGTCAATGTCTGTTTTAGGAAGGTTAACATTAATTTCTTTTCCTTCAACATTTGAACCTTTCAGACTAATATCCCATTCAGGGCCTGATACAGTTGGCAGTTTCACTTTGGGTGCTTTAAAGTCTACTGTAGAGGAATCAACATCTATTTTGGCTTTGGAAAGGTTGATGTCAACACCTTGACTCCCTGTTTTGGGGCCTTTAAAGTCTAGTGATGGCATTTTAATTTTAGGGATTTCAAACCCATCTTTGCCACCCTCAAGATCAACATGTGGACCTTTGATATCAACGTCAGGTGGTGTTATTTTTCCTGCTCCTTTGATTTCTGTCTTTGGTACTTTGATATCAGTATCAGTTTTAGGGAGAGTAATATTAACATTTCCTTTTGTTTTTGGCCTTGTAAGATTAATGTTTAAGTCTGGCAAGGTGGGTCCTGATACTGATGGAAGTTTAACATTGGGACTTGCCTCAGGACCTTTAACATCAACTCCACCAATGTCAACTTTGGGGGTTACTGTATCAGCCTTGACATTTGGAATGTTTATAGTATCATTTGACTTTTCCAGCTGAGGAAGTTTGATGCCAAAAGATGGTATCTTGATCTTGGACATTTCTAATCCACCCTTCGGTCCCTCAACTTCAAACTTTGGACCTTTTATATCAGCTTCTTTCAGGTTGAGATCCACATCGGGAACTGACACATTCAAATCCCCTTTAAGTTTTGGACCTGTCAGATTTAAATCCACATCTTTTGATCCTTTAAGTTTTCCACTGTGAATATCAACATCAAATCCTGCTCCTGCTGTTGTGACATCTGATGTTTTTATGTCAATTTCAGATTTTGAAAGATCAGCTTCTGGCATGTCAACTTTTGGACCCTTGAGGCCAAATTTTGGGATCTTAAATTTAGGACTTTTAGATTTTGAACCAGAAAAACCAATGTCAAAATCAAGTCCCTCGCGGCTCCCAGTCTTTCCTTTAATGTTGACATCTCCATGCTCCAGTTTAATATCAGGTTCTGAGGTTTTTATCTTTGGACTCTTGAATCCAACCTTTGGCATTTTAAACTTAGACTTTTTCGGAGATACTTCCAAGACATCAGTGTCTTTCAGTTCAGCTTTTGGAAATTGACCCTCTCCTTTAAATTCCCCCTTTAATTTCGATCCCTTCAGATGTATGTCAACATTTGATAATGTTGCTTTGGACCCAGGTATTGTTGGGAACTTTGGTGGTTCACTGCTATGCTTTAGATCAAAATCAAGACTTGGAACATCGGTTTTAACTTTTGCGCCATTTATGTCAATTTCAGGTGATTTGATATCTCCTTTTAAATTTGGACCTGAAACATCCATGTCACCTTTGAGTTTTGGGCCTTTCAAATTGAAATCCATATCTGGCATGGATATTTTTGGTCCAGATATGCTTGGTATGTTGAATTTTGGACCTTTCAGTTTGGCATTTGGTCCCTTAATGTCAAGGTCTGCTCCTTTGATATCAACATCAGGTGCTTTTACATCAATATCTGCCTTGGGGAGGTTGATGTCAACATCTGGACCTTCTAATTTGGAACCTTTCAAATCAAATGAGGGCATCTTGAATTTGGGCATTTTTAGTCCACTTTTGTGAGCCTCAATGTCAACATCTGGGCCTTCAATGTCCACCTCTGGACCTTTGAGATCTCCTTTAATCTTTGGCATTTTAACATTCACATCACCTTCAACCTTAGGACCTTTCAGATTAATGTCTACATCTGGCATATCAACTTTCGGACCTTTCAAATTTAGTGAAGGCATTTTCATTTTAGGCATTTCAAATCCTCCCTTTGGTCCTTCAATATCAACTTCTGGACCTTTGATGTCCATTTCAGGTGATTTGATATCTCCTTTGATCTTTGGACCTGAAACATCCATGTCACCTTTGAGTTTGGGGCCTTTCAAGTTGAAATCCACATCTGGCATGGATATTTTTGGGCCAGACATGCTTGGCATGTTGAATTTTGGACCTTTCAGTTTGGCATTTGGTCCCTTGATGTCAAGGTCTGCTCCTTCGATATCAACATCAGGTGCTTTCACATCAATATCTGCCTTGGGGAGGTCGATGTCAACATCTGGACCTTCTAGTTTGGGGCCTTTAAAACCAAATGAGGGCATCTTGAATTTGGGCATTTTTAGTCCACCTTTGTGACCCTCAATGTCAATGTCTGGGCCTTCCATATCCACCTCTGGACCTTTGAGATCTCCTTTAATCTTTGGCAGATTAATATCCACATCCCCTTCAACCTTAGGACCTTTCAGATTAATGTCAACATCTGGCATATCTATTTTCGGACCTTTCAAATTTAGTGACGGCATTTTCATTTTAGGCATTTCAAATCCTCCCTTTGGTCCTTCAACATCAACTTCTGGACCTTTGATGTCTATTTCAGGTGATTTGATATCTCCTTTGATCTTGGGACCTGAAACATCCATGTCACCTTTGAGTTTGGGGCCTTTCAAGTTGAAATCCACATCTGGCATGGATATTTTTGGGCCAGACATGCTTGGCATGTTGAATTTTGGACCTTTCAGTTTGGCATTTGGTCCCTTGATGTCAAGGTCTGCTCCTTCGATATCAACATCAGGTGCTTTCACATCAATATCTGCCTTGGGGAGGTTGATGTCAACATCTGGACCTTCTAGTTTGGGGCCTTTAAAACCAAATGAGGGCATCTTGAATTTGGGCATTTTTAGTCCACCTTTGTGACCCTCAATGTCAATGTCTGGGCCTTCAATGTCCACCTCTGGACCTTTGAGATCCCCTTTAATCTTCGGCAGATTAATATCCACATCCCCTTCAACCTTAGGACCTTTCAGATTAATGTCAACATCTAGCATATCTATTTTCGGACCTTTCAAATTTAGTGACGGCATTTTCATTTTAGGCATTTCAAATCCTCCCTTTGGTCCTTCAACATCAACTTCTGGACTTTTGATGTCTATTTCAGGTGATTTGATATCTCCTTTGATCTTGGGACCTGAAACATCCATGTCACCTTTGAGTTTGGGGCCTTTCAAGTTGAAATCCACATCTGGCATGGATATTTTTGGGCCAGACATGCTTGGCATGTTGAATTTTGGACCTTTCAGTTTGGCATTTGGTCCCTTGATGTCAAGGTCTGCTCCTTTGATATCAACATCAGGTGCTTTCACATCAATATCTGCCTTGGGGAGGTTGATGTCAACATCTGGACCTTCTAGTTTGGGGCCTTTAAAACCAAATGAGGGCATCTTGAATTTGGGCATTTTTAGTCCACCTTTGTGACCCTCAATGTCAATGTCTGGGCCTTCAATGTCCACCTCTGGACCTTTGAGATCTCCTTTAATCTTTGGCAGATTAACATCGACATCCCCTTCAACCTTAGGACCTTTCAGATTAATGTCAACATCGGGCATGTCAACTTTCGGACCTTTCCAATTTATTGAAGGCATTTTCATTTTAGGCATTTCAAATCCTCCCTTTGGTCCTTCAATATCAACTTCTGGACCTTTGATGTCCATTTCAGGTGATTTGATATCTCCTTTGATCTTTGGACCTGAAACATCCATGTCACCTTTGAGTTTGGGGCCTTTCAAGTTGAAATCCACATCTGGCATGGATATTTTTGGGCCAGACATGCTTGGCATGTTGAATTTTGGACCTTTCAGTTTGGCATTTGGTCCCTTGATGTCAAGGTCTGCTCCTTCGATATCAACATCAGGTGCTTTCACATCAATATCTGCCTTGGGGAGGTCGATGTCAACATCTGGACCTTCTAGTTTGGGGCCTTTAAAACCAAAGGAGGGCATCTTGAATTTGGGCATTTTTAGTCCACCTTTGTGACCCTCAATGTCAATGTCTGGGCCTTCCATATCCACCTGTGGACCTTTGAGATCTCCTTTAATCTTTGGCAGATTAATATCCACATCCCCTTCAACCTTAGGACCTTTCAGATTAATGTCAACATCTGGCATATCTATTTTCGGACCTTTCAAATTTAGTGACGGCATTTTCATTTTAGGCATTTCAAATCCTCCCTTTGGTCCTTCAACATCAACTTCTGGACCTTTGATGTCTATTTCAGGTGATTTGATATCTCCTTTGATCTTGGGACCTGAAACATCCATGTCACCTTTGAGTTTGGGGCCTTTCAAGTTGAAATCCACATCTGGCATGGATATTTTTGGGCCAGACATGCTTGGCATGTTGAATTTTGGACCTTTCAGTTTGGCATTTGGTCCCTTGATGTCAAGGTCTGCTCCTTCGATATCAACATCAGGTGCTTTCACATCAATATCTGCCTTGGGGAGGTTGATGTCAACATCTGGACCTTCTAGTTTGGGGCCTTTAAAACCAAATGAGGGCATCTTTAATTTGGGCATTTTTAGTCCACCTTTGTGACCCTCAATGTCAATGTCTGGGCCTTCAATGTCCACCTCTGGACCTTTGAGATCCCCTTTAATCTTCGGCAGATCAATATCCACATCCCCTTCAACCTTAGGACCTTTCAGATTAAAGTCAACAGCTGGCATATCTATTTTCGGACCTTTCAAATTTAGTGATGGCATTTTCATTTTAGGCATTTCAAATCCTCCCTTTGGTCCTTCAATATCAACTTCTGGACCTTTGATGTCTACTTGAGGTGATTTGATATCTCCTTTGATCTTTGGACCTGAAACATCCATGTCACCTTTGAGTTTGGGGCCTTTCAAGTTGAAATCCACATCTGGCATGGATATTTTTGGGCCAGACATGCTTGGCATGTTGAATTTTGGACCTTTCAGTTTGGCATTTGGTCCCTTGATGTCAAGGTCTGCTCCTTCGATATCAACATCAGGTGCTTTCACATCAATATCTGCCTTGGGGAGGTCGATGTCAACATCTGGACCTCCTAGTTTGGGGCCTTTAAAACCAAATGAGGGCATCTTGAATTTGGGCATTTTTAGTCCACCTTTGTGACCCTCAATGTCAATGTCTGGGCCTTCAATGTCCACCTCTGGACCTTTGAGATCCCCTTTAATCTTCGGCAGATTAATATCCACATCCCCTTCAACCTTAGGACCTTTCAGATTAATGTCAACATCTGGCATATCTATTTTCGGACCTTTCAAATTTAGTGACGGCATTTTCATTTTAGGCATTTCAAATCCTCCCTTTGGTCCTTCAACATCAACTTCTGGACCTTTGATGTCTATTTCAGGTGATTTGATATCTCCTTTGATCTTGGGACCTGAAACATCCATGTCACCTTTGAGTTTGGGGCCTTTCAAGTTGAAATCCACATCTGGCATGGATATTTTTGGGCCAGACATGCTTGGCATGTTGAATTTTGGACCTTTCAGTTTGGCATTTGGTCCCTTGATGTCAAGGTCTGCTCCTTTGATATCAACATCAGGTGCTTTCACATCAATATCTGCCTTGGGGAGGTTGATGTCAACATCTGGACCTTCTAGTTTGGGGCCTTTAAAACCAAATGAGGGCATCTTGAATTTGGGCATTTTTAGTCCACCTTTGTGACCCTCAATGTCAATGTCTGGGCCTTCAATGTCCACCTCTGGACCTTTGAGATCTCCTTTAATCTTTGGCAGATCAATATCCACATCCCCTTCAACCTTAGGACCTTTCAGATTAAAGTCAACAGCTGGCATATCTATTTTCGGACCTTTCAAATTTAGTGATGGCATTTTCATTTTAGGCATTTCAAATCCTCCCTTTGGTCCTTCAATATCAACTTCTGGACCTTTGATGTCTACTTGAGGTGATTTGATATCTCCTTTGATCTTTGGACCTGAAACATCCATGTCACCTTTGAGTTTGGGGCCTTTCAAGTTGAAATCCACATCTGGCATGGATATTTTTGGGCCAGACATGCTTGGCATGTTGAATTTTGGACCTTTCAGTTTGGCATTTGGTCCCTTGATGTCAAGGTCTGCTCCTTCGATATCAACATCAGGTGCTTTCACATCAATATCTGCCTTGGGGAGGTCGATGTCAACATCTGGACCTCCTAGTTTGGGGCCTTTAAAACCAAATGAGGGCATCTTGAATTTGGGCATTTTTAGTCCACCTTTGTGACCCTCAATGTCAATGTCTGGGCCTTCAATGTCCACCTCTGGACCTTTGAGATCCCCTTTAATCTTCGGCAGATTAATATCCACATCCCCTTCAACCTTAGGACCTTTCAGATTAATGTCAACATCTGGCATATCTATTTTCGGACCTTTCAAATTTAGTGACGGCATTTTCATTTTAGGCATTTCAAATCCTCCCTTTGGTCCTTCAACATCAACTTCTGGACCTTTGATGTCTATTTCAGGTGATTTGATATCTCCTTTGATCTTGGGACCTGAAACATCCATGTCACCTTTGAGTTTGGGGCCTTTCAAGTTGAAATCCACATCTGGCATGGATATTTTTGGGCCAGACATGCTTGGCATGTTGAATTTTGGACCTTTCAGTTTGGCATTTGGTCCCTTGATGTCAAGGTCTGCTCCTTTGATATCAACATCAGGTGCTTTCACATCAATATCTGCCTTGGGGAGGTTGATGTCAACATCTGGACCTTCTAGTTTGGGGCCTTTAAAACCAAATGAGGGCATCTTGAATTTGGGCATTTTTAGTCCACCTTTGTGACCCTCAATGTCAATGTCTGGGCCTTCAATGTCCACCTCTGGACCTTTGAGATCTCCTTTAATCTTTGGCAGATTAACATCGACATCCCCTTCAACCTTAGGACCTTTCAGATTAATGTCAACATCGGGCATGTCAACTTTCGGACCTTTCCAATTTATTGAAGGCATTTTCATTTTAGGCATTTCAAATCCTCCCTTTGGTCCTTCAATATCAACTTCTGGACCTTTGATGTCCATTTCAGGTGATTTGATATCTCCTTTGATCTTTGGACCTGAAACATCCATGTCACCTTTGAGTTTGGGGCCTTTCAAGTTGAAATCCACATCTGGCATGGATATTTTTGGGCCAGACATGCTTGGCATGTTGAATTTTGGACCTTTCAGTTTGGCATTTGGTCCCTTGATGTCAAGGTCTGCTCCTTCGATATCAACATCAGGTGCTTTCACATCAATATCTGCCTTGGGGAGGTCGATGTCAACATCTGGACCTTCTAGTTTGGGGCCTTTAAAACCAAATGAGGGCATCTTGAATTTGGGCATTTTTAGTCCACCTTTGTGACCCTCAATGTCAATGTCTGGGCCTTCCATATCCACCTCTGGACCTTTGAGATCCCCTTTAATCTTCGGCAGATTAATATCCACATCCCCTTCAACCTTAGGACCTTTCAGATTAATGTCAACATCGGGCATGTCAACTTTCGGACCTTTCCAATTTATTGAAGGCATTTTCATTTTAGGCATTTCAAATCCTCCCTTTGGTCCTTCAATATCAACTTCTGGACCTTTGATGTCCATTTCAGGTGATTTGATATCTCCTTTGATCTTTGGACCTGAAACATCCATGTCACCTTTGAGTTTGGGGCCTTTCAAGTTGAAATCCACATCTGGCATGGATATTTTTGGGCCAGACATGCTTGGCATGTTGAATTTTGGACCTTTCAGTTTGGCATTTGGTCCCTTGATGTCAAGGTCTGCTCCTTCGATATCAACATCAGGTGCTTTCACATCAATATCTGCCTTGGGGAGGTCGATGTCAACATCTGGACCTTCTAGTTTGGGGCCTTTAAAACCAAATGAGGGCATCTTGAATTTGGGCATTTTTAGTCCACCTTTGTGACCCTCAATGTCAATGTCTGGGCCTTCCATATCCACCTCTGGACCTTTGAGATCCCCTTTAATCTTCGGCAGATTAATATCCACATCCCCTTCAACCTTAGGACCTTTCAGATTAATGTCAACATCGGGCATGTCAACTTTCGGACCTTTCCAATTTATTGAAGGCATTTTCATTTTAGGCATTTCAAATCCTCCCTTTGGTCCTTCAATATCAACTTCTGGACCTTTGATGTCCATTTCAGGTGATTTGATATCTCCTTTGATCTTTGGACCTGAAACATCCATGTCACCTGTGAGTTTGGGGCCTTTCAAGTTGAAATCCACATCTGGCATGGATATTTTTGGGCCAGACATGCTTGGCATGTTGAATTTTGGACCTTTCAGTTTTGCACTAGGCCCCTTAATGTCACGGTCTGCTTTCTCTATGTCAACCTCAGGTGTTTTCACATCAATATCTGGTACAGAGACTTTTGGGCTTGTTATCTTTGGCATTCTAAATTTTTTTCCTTTGACTTTAATGTTTGGTCCCTCAACTGGAACATCTTTTCCTTTAATGTTTAAATCTGCAGCTTTTATGTCAATGTTTGATTTAGGAAGGTTGACATCAGCATCAGCAGCTTCTGCTTTTGATCCTTTGAATCCAAATGATGGCATCTTGAATTTAGGCATCTTGAACCCACTTTTTTGGACCTCAATGTCAACATCTGGGCCTTCAATGTCCATCTCTGGACCTTTCAGATCTCCTTTAATCTTTGGCAGATTAACATCAAGATCCCCTTCAAATTTCGGGGCCTTTAGATTAAGGTCAACATCTGGTATATCAACTTTCGGACCTTTCAAATTTAGTGAAGGCATTTTCATTTTAGGCATTTCAAATCCTCCCTTTGGTCCTTCAATATCAACTTCTGGACCTTTGATGTCTATTTCAGGTGATTTGATATCTCCTTTGATCTTTGAACCTGAAACATCCATGTCACCTTTGAGTTTGGGGCCTTTCAAGTTGAAATCCACATCTGGCATGGACATTTTTGGGCCAGACATGCTTGGCATGTTGAATTTTGGACCCTTCAGTTTGGCATTTGGTCCCTTAAGGTGTGTTCCGTCGATATCAAGATCAGGTCCTTTCACATCCATATCTGCCTTGGGAAGGTTTATGTCAACATCTGGACCTTCCAGTTTGGGGCCTTTAATTCCAAATGAGGGCATCTTGAATTTGGGCATTTTTAGTCCACCTTTGTGACCCTCAATGTCAACATCGGGGCCTTCAATGTCCACCTCTGGACCTTTGAGATCTCCTTTAATCTTTGGCAGATTAACATCCACATCCCCTTCAACCTTAGGACCTTTCAGATTAATGTCAACATCTGGCATATCAACTTTCGGACCTTTCAAATTTAGTGATGGCATTTTTATTTTAGGCATTTCAAATCCTCCCTTAGGTCCTTCAATATCAACCTCTGGACCTTTGATGTCTATTTCAGGTGATTTGATATCTCCTTTGATCTTTGGACCTGAAACATCCATGTCACCTTTGAGTTTGGGGCCTTTCAAGTTGAAATCCACATCTGGCATGGATATTTTTGGGCTAGACATGCTTGGCATGTTGAATTTTGGACCTTTCAGTTTGGCATTTGGTCCCTTAATGTCAAGGTCTGTTCCGTCGATATCAAAATCAGGTGCTTTTACATCCATATCTGCCTTGGGTAGGTTGATGTCAACATCTGGACCTCCTAGTTTGGGGCCTTTGAATCCAAAGGAGGGCATCTTGAATTTGGGCATTTTTAGTCCACCTTTGTGACCCTCAATGTCAACATCGGGGCCTTCAATGTCCACCTCTGGACCTTTGAGATCTCCTTTAATCTTTGGCAAATTAACATCCACATCCCCTTCAACCTTAGGACCTTTCAGATTAATGTCTACATCTGGCATATCAACTTTCGGACCTTTCAAATTTAGTGACGGCATTTTTATTTTAGGCATTTCAAATCCTCCCTTTGGTCCTTCAATATCAACTTCTGGACCTTTGATGTCTATTTCAGGTGATTTGATATCTCCTTTGATCTTTGGACCTGAAACATCCATGTCACCTCTGAGTTTGAGGCCTTTCAAGTTGAAATCCACATCTGGCATGGACATTTTTGGGCCAGACATGCTTGGCATGTTGAATTTTGGACCTTTCAGTTTGGCATTTGGTCCCTTAATGTCAAGGTCTGCTCCTTCAATATCGAAATCAGGTGCTTTCACATCAATATCTGCCTCGGGGAGGTTGATGTCAACATCTGGACCTTCTACTTTAGGTCCTTTAAAACCAAATGATGGCATCTTGAACTTAGGCATTTTCAGTCCACCTTTGTGATCCTCAATGTCAACGTCTGGGCCTTCAATATCCACCTCTGGACCTTTGAGATCTCCTTTTATCTTCGGCAGATTAACATCCACATCCCCTTCAAGCTTAGGACCTTTCAGATTAATGTCTACATCTGGCATATCAACTTTCGGACCTTTCAAATTTAGTGACGGCATTTTTATTTTAGGCATTTCAAATCCTCCCTTTGGTCCTTCAATATCAACTTCTGGACCTTTTATGTCTATTTCAGGTGATTTGATATCTCCTTTGATCTTTGGACCTGACACATCCATGTCACCTTTGAGTTTGGGGCCTTTCAAGTTGAAATCCACATCTGGCATGGACATTTTTGGGCCAGACATGCTTGGCATGTTGAATTTTGGACCTTTCAGTTTGGCATTTGGTCCCTTAATGTCAAGGTCTGCTCCTTCAATATCGAAATCAGGTGCTTTCACATCAATATCTGCCTTGGGGAGGTTGATGTCAACATCTGGACCTTCCACTTTAGGTACTTTAATACCAAATGATGGCATCTTGAACTTAGGCATTTTTAGTCCACCTTTGTGAGCCTCAATGTCAATGTCTGGGCCTTCAATATCCACCTCTGGACCTTTGAGATCTCCTTTTATCTTCGGTAGATTAACATCCACATCCCCTTCAACCTTAGGACCTTTCAGATTAATGTCTACATCTGGCATATCAACTTTCGGACCTTTCAAATTTAGTGACGGCATTTTTATTTTAGGCATTTCAAATCCTCCCTTTGGTCCTTCAATATCAACGTCTGGACCTTTGATGTCTATTTCAGGTGATTTGATATCTCCTTTGATCTTTGGACCTGACACATCCATGTCACCTTTGAGTTTGGGGCCTTTCAAGTTGAAATCCACATCTGGCATGGACATTTTTGGGCCAGACATGCTTGGCATGTTGAATTTTGGACCTTTCAGTTTGGCATTTGGTCCCTTAATGTCAAGGTCTGCTCCTTCAATAGCAACATCAGGTGCTTTCACATCAATATCTGCCTTGGGGAGGTTGATGTCAACATCTGGACCTTCCACTTTAGGTCCTTTAAAACCAAATGATGGCATCTTGAACTTAGGCATTTTCAGTCCACCTTTGTGACCCTCAATGTCAACGTCTGGGCCTTCAATATCCACCTCTGGACCTTTGAGATCTCCTTTTATCTTCGGTAGATTAATATCCACATCCCCTTCAACCTTAGGACCTTTCAGATTAATGTCTACATCTGGCATATCAACTTTCGGACCTTTCAAATTTAGTGACGGCATTTTTATTTTAGGCATTTCAAATCCTCCCTTTGGTCCTTCAATATCAACGTCTGGACCTTTGATGTCTATTTCAGGTGATTTGATATCTCCTTTGATCTTTGGACCTGACACATCTATGTCACCTTTGAGTTTGGGGCCTTTCAAGTTGAAATCCACATCTGGCATGGACATTTTTGGGCCAGACATGCTTGGCATGTTGAATTTTGGACCTTTCAGTTTGGCATTTGGTCCCTTAATGTCAAGTTCTGCTCCTTCAATATCAAAATCAGGTGCTTTCACATCAATATCTGCCTTGGGGAGGTTGATGTCAACATCTGGACCTTCCACTTTAGGTCCTTTAAAACCAAATGATGGCATCTTGAACTTAGGCATTTTCAGTCCACCTTTGTGACCCTCAATGTCAACGTCTGGGCCTTCAATATCCACCTCTGGACCTTTGAGATCTCCTTTTATCTTCGGTAGATTAATATCCACATCCCCTTCAACCTTAGGACCTTTCAGATTAATGTCTACATCTGGCATATCAACTTTCGGACCTTTCAAATTTAGTGACGGCATTTTTATTTTAGGCATTTCAAATCCTCCCTTTGGTCCTTCAATATCAACTTCTGGACCTTTGATGTCTATTTCAGGTGATTTGATATCTCCTTTGATCTTTGGACCTGACACATCCATGTCACCTTTGAGTTTGGGGCCTTTCAAGTTGAAATCCACATCTGGCATGGACATTTTTGGGCCAGACATGCTTGGCATGTTGAATTTTGGACCTTTCAGTTTGGCATTTGGTCCCTTAATGTCAAGGTCTGCTCCTTCAATAGCAACATCAGGTGCTTTCACATCAATATCTGCCTTGGGGAGGTTGATGTCAACATCTGGACCTTCCACTTTAGGTCCTTTAAAACCAAATGATGGCATCTTGAACTTAGGCATTTTCAGTCCACCTTTGTGACCCTCAATGTCAACGTCTGGGCCTTCAATATCCACCTCTGGACCTTTGAGATCTCCTTTTATCTTTGGCAGATTAACATCCACATCCCCTTCAAGCTTAGGACCTTTCAGATTAATGTCTACATCTGGCATATCAACTTTCGGACCTTTCAAATTTAGTGACGGCATTTTTATTTTAGGCATTTCATATCCTCCCTTTGGTCCTTCAATATCAACTCCTGGACCTTTGATGTCTATTTCAGGTGATTTGATATCTCCTTTGATCTTTGGACCTGACACACCCATGTCACCTTTGAGTTTGGGGCCTGTCAAGTTGAAATCCACATCTGGCATGGATATTTTTGGGCCAGACATGCTTGGCATGTTGAATTTTGGACCTTTCAGTTTGGCATTTGGTCCCTTAATGTCAAGGTCTGCTCCTTCAATATCAACATCAGGTGCTTTCACATCAATATCTGCCTTGGGGAGGTTTATGTCAACATCTGGACCTTCCACTTTAGGTCCTTTAAAACCAAATGATGGCATCTTGAACTTAGGCATTTTCAGTCCACCTTTGTGACCCTCAATGTCAACGTCTGGGCCTTCAATATCCACCTCTGGACCTTTGAGATCTCCTTTTATCTTCGGTAGATTAACATCCACATCCCCTTCAACCTTAGGACCTTTCAGATTAATGTCTACATCTGGCATATCAAGTTTCGGACCTTTCAAATTCAGTGACGGCATTTTTATTTTAGGCATTTCAAATCCTCCCTTTGGTCCTTCAATATCAACTTCTTGACCTTTGATGTCTATTTCAGGTGATTTGATATCTCCTTTGATCTTTGGACCTGACACATCCATGTCACCTTTGAGTTTGGGGCCTTTCAAGTTGAAATCCACATCTGGCATGGACATTTTTGGGCCAGACATGCTTGGCATGTTGAATTTTGGACCTTTCAGTTTGGCATTTGGTCCCTTAATGTCAAGGTCTGCTCCTTCAATATCAAAATCAGGTGCTTTCACATCAATATCTGCCTTGGGGAGGTTGATGTCAACATCTGGACCTTCCACTTTAGGTCCTTTAAAACCAAATGATGGCATCTTGAACTTAGGCATTTTCAGTCCACCTTTGTGACCCTCAATGTCAACGTCTGGGCCTTCAATATCCACCTCTGGACCTTTGAGATCTCCTTTTATCTTTGGCAGATTAACATCCACATCCCCTTCAAGCTTAGGACCTTTCAGATTAATGTCTACATCTGGCATATCAACTTTCGGACCTTTCAAATTTAGTGACGGCATTTTTATTTTAGGCATTTCATATCCTCCCTTTGGTCCTTCAATATCAACTCCTGGACCTTTGATGTCTATTTCAGGTGATTTGATATCTCCTTTGATCTTTGGACCTGACACATCCATGTCACCTTTGAGTTTGGGGCCTGTCAATTTGAAATCCACATCTGGCATGGATATTTTTGGGCCAGACATGCTTGGCATGTTGAATTTTGGACCTTTCAGTTTGGCATTTGGTCCCTTAATGTCAAGGTCTGCTCCTTCAATATCAACATCAGGTGCTTTCACATCAATATCTGCCTTGGGGAGGTTTATGTCAACATCTGGACCTTCCATTTTAGGTCCTTTAAAACCAAATGATGGCATCTTGAACTTAGGCATTTTCAGTCCACCTTTGTGACCCTCAATGTCAACGTCTGGGCCTTCAATATCCACCTCTGGACCTTTGAGATCTCCTTTTATCTTCGGTAGATTAACATCCACATCCCCTTCAACCTTAGGACCTTTCAGATTAATGTCTACATCTGGCATATCAAGTTTCGGACCTTTCAAATTCAGTGACGGCATTTTTATTTTAGGCATTTCAAATCCTCCCTTTGGTCCTTCAATATCAACTTCTTGACCTTTGATGTCTATTTCAGGTGATTTGATATCTCCTTTGATCTTTGGACCTGACACATCCATGTCACCTTTGAGTTTGGGGCCTTTCAAGTTGAAATCCACATCTGGCATGGACATTTTTGGGCCAGACATGCTTGGCATGTTGAATTTTGGACCTTTCAGTTTGGCATTTGGTCCCTTAATGTCAAGGTCTGCTCCTTCAATATCAAAATCAGGTGCTTTCACATCAATATCTGCCTTGGGGAGGTTGATGTCAACATCTGGACCTTCCACTTTAGGTCCTTTAAAACCAAATGATGGCATCTTGAACTTAGGCATTTTCAGTCCACCTTTGTGACCCTCAATGTCAACATCTGGGCCTTCAATATCCACCTCTGGACCTTTGAGATCTCCTTTTATCTTCGGTAGATTAACATCCACATCCCCTTCAACCTTAGTACCTTTCAGATTAATGTCTACATCTGGCATATCAATTTTCGGACCTTTCAAATTTAGTGACGGCATTTTTATTTTAGGCATTTCAAATCCTCCCTTTGGTCCTTCAATATCAACTTCTGGACCTTTGATGTCTATTTCAGGTGATTTGATATCTCCTTTGATCTTGGGACCTGAAACATCCATGTCACCTTTGAGTTTGGGGCCTTTCAAGTTGAAATCCACATCTGGCATGGGCATTTTTGGGCCAGACATGCTTGGCATGTTGAATTTTGGACCTTTCAGTTTGGCATTTGGTCCCTTAATGTCAAGGTCTGCTCCTTCGTAATCAACATCAGGTGCTTTCACATCAATATCTGCTTTGTGGAGGTTGATGTCAACATCTGGACCTTCTACTTTAGGTCCTTTAAAACCAATTGAGGGCATCTTGAATTTAGGCATTTTCAGTCCACCTTTGTGACCTTCAATGTCAACGTCTGGGCCTTCAATATCCACCTCTGGACCTTTGAGATCTCCTTTAATCTTTGGCAGGTTTACGTCCACATCCCCTTCAACTTTTTGGCCTTTCAGATTAAGATTAACGTCTGGAACATCAACCTTTGAACCTTTCAAATTCAGTGAAGGCATTTTCATTTTAGGCATTTCAAATCCTCCCTTTGGTCCTTCAATATCAACTTCTGGACCTTTGATGTCTATTTCAGGTGATTTAAAATCTCCTTTGATCTTTGGACCTGACACATCCATGTCACCTTTGAGTTTGGGGCCTTTCAAGTTGAAATCCACATCTGGCATGGACATTTTCGGGCCAGACATGCTTGTCATGTTGAATTTTGGACCTTTCAGTTTGGCATTTGGTCCCTTAATGTCAAGGTCTGCTCCTTCAATATCAACATCAGGTGCTTTCACATCAATATCTGCCTCGGGGAGGTTGATGTCAACATCTGGACCTTCCACTTTATGTCCTTTAAATCCAAATGATGGCATCTTGAACTTAGGCATTTTCAGTCCACCTTTGTGACCCTCAATGTCAACATCTGGGCCTTCAATATCCACCTCTGGACCTTTGAGATCTCCTTTTATCTTCGGTAGATTAACATCCACATCCCCTTCAACCTTAGGACCTTTCAGATTAATGTCTACATCTGGCATATCACCTTTCGGACCTTTCAAATTTAGTGAAGGCATTTTTATTTTAGGCATTTCAAATCCTCCCTTTGGTCCTTCAATATCAACTTCTGGACCTTTGATGTTTATTTCAGGTGATTTAATATCTCCTTTGATCTTTGGACCTGACACATCCATGTCACCTTTGAGTTTGGGGCCTTTCAAGTTGAAATCCACATCTGGCATGGACATTTTTGGGCCGGACATGCTTGTCATGTTGAATTTTGGACCTTTCAGTTTGGCATTTGGTCCCTTGATGTCAAGGTCTGCTCCTTCAATATCAACATCAGGTGCTTTCACATCAATATCTGCCTTGGGGAGGTTGATGTCAACATCTGGACCTTCCACTTTAGGTCCTTTAAAACCAAATGATGGCATCTTGAACTTAGGCATTTTCAGTCCACCTTTGTGACCCTCAATATCAACGTCTGGGCCTTCAATATCCACCTCTGGACCTTTGAGATCTCCTTTTATCTTCGGCAGATTAACGTCCACATCCCCTTCAACTTTTGGGTCTTTCAGATTAAGATTAACGTCTGGCATATCACCTTTCGGACCTTTCAAATTTAGTGAAGGCATTGTTATTTTAGGCATTTCATATCCTTCCTTTGGTCCTTCAATATCAACTTCTGGACCTTTGATGTCTATTTCAGATGATTTAATATCTCCTTTGATCTTTGGACCTGACACATCCATGTCACCTTTGAGTTTGGGGCCTTTCAAGTTGAAATCCACATCTGGCATTGATATTTTTGGTCTAGATATGCTTGGTATGTTGAATTTTGGACCCTTCACTTTGGCATTTGGTCCCTTAATGTCAAGGTCTGCGCCTTCGATATCAACATCTGGTGCTTTCACATCAATATCTGCCTTGGGGAGGTTTATGTCAACATCTGGACCGTCTGCTTTCGTGCCTTTAATACCAAATGAGGGAGTCTTGAATTTGTGCATTTTCAGTCCACCTTTGTGACCCTCAATGTCAACATCTGGTCCTTCAATGTCCATCTCTGCACCTTTCAGTTCTCCTTTTATCTTTGGCAGGTTAACGTCCACATCCCCTTCAACTTTTGGGCCTTTCAGATTAAGATTAACGTCTGCAACATCAACCTTTGAACCTTTCAAATTTATGGAAGGCATTTTCATTTTAGGCATTTCAAATCCTCCCTTTGGTCCTTCAACATCAACTTCTGGACCTTTGATGTCTATTTCAGGTGATTTGATATCTCCTTTGATCTTCGCACCTGAAACATCCATGTCACCTTTAAATTTTGGGCCTTTCAAGTTGAAATCCACATCTGGCATGGATATTTTTGGTCCAGATATGGTTGGCATGTTGAATTTTGACCCTTTTAGATTTGCATCTGGTCCCTTAATTTCAATATCTGCTCCCTCAATTTCAACATCTGGTGCTTTCACATCAATACCTGCCTTTGGGAGGTTGATGTCAACATCTGGACCTTCTAGTTTGGTGCCTTTTAAACCAAATTTGGTCATCTTGATTTTGGGCATTTTCAGTCCACCTTTGTGACCCTCAGTGTCAACATCTGGGCCTTCAACGTCCACCTCTGGACCTTTGATGTCAATTTCAGGTGATTTGATATCTCCTTTTATCTTTGGACCTGAAACATCCATGTCAGCTTTGAGTTTTGGGCCTTTCAAGTTGATATCTACATCTGTCATGGACATTTTTGGTCCAGATATGCTGGGTATTGTTATTACTGGTGCTCCCACTTCTGTATATTTTACATCTGTTTTTGTCTTTGGCTGTGTAATTTCCATGTCATTTTCAGTTTTACAACTTTTCCCTCTCACATCAAGTTTTTGGTCTTTGCTCTTAACTGATGGCATTTCAATTTGGGATAATGGAAATCTGTCCTTTGACTCAAAATCTTCTCTTTCAGCTACTGCTGTCCTTACACTTTCTACATCCACATTACCTTTGATTGTTGAACCTTTCAAGTTCAGATTAATCTCAGGCATTCTTACATCAACTCCTACCTTTGAATCTGACATGTCGGCTTTGCCTTTACTTCTTGTGTCTATCTCTGTTCTTGTTCGTGTTTTGAAATGAAATCCATCATTATCAGTTACCTGAGATCTATCAACGTCTGTATCCATTTTTTGATATTTAATGGCCTCTTCTGAGCTGCCTTGACTAGTGGTCTTTAATGACGATGTGTTTATATGTGGTAATTTTAAATCACCTTCTTTTCTTTCAGTGTTTACATCAGGACATCTAAACCCTACTTTTGTTGCTGCTGGAACTCCCTCATCTTTTTCCCCACTTTTTGGTTTTGCACTTGGAAGAGTAGTTTGCCTACTTGTCAATGAACTTCTGTCTGGATGTGGAGAATAACCAGTGTTGATATTAGTCTCTGTAACAAGTGTTACCATTCCAGGATCAGCAGATTTTCCAACTGTTTTAACATCAAAATAACTTGATCCCTTGTTTAGGTGGAAGGATGTGTCTCCAGATGCTCTCTGGATCTTAATGTCTTCTTGTGGCAGAGACAGACTAGCTGATCTCTTGTTTTCATCATTTGTGGTTAATTCTGCATTTGCTGACCCTCCTACTGTAACAACCTTTATAAAAGTGCTTTTACTTTCACCGGATGTAGTCTGTTTTTCAGACTCATCTATTCTTCCAGCTGTCTGTTCTTCACTTTCACTTAAGATTTTAGTCCCCTCGTGACCTATAACTCCAAACTTAGGTCCTTTAAATCTGAGGTCCTTACTTCCTTCTGTTCCCTCTCTTATAATTATCTTTGACTGATCTCCACTTGTATTTGTTTCTGTTGAGCTACCTTTTAGACCAGAATAGGTTACATTGCATGTCTCAAAAACACCCTCTTCTCCCACCCCTTTAACTGTAGGACTGCCGTGCAATATCCTGACACGAGGAGAGCCATCTCCAGATTCATGCTGTTGTCCCTTGAAGTCTGGGCTTGAAAGTTCTTGTTTCTCACCTATCCCACTTGGCATATCCACTGTGTAAGTAGTGATGCGGCGAGTGATGGTTGTAATAGTACTGCCATCACTGCTAGTGCTGCTGTGTCGCTCTGTACGAACATCCACTCCTTCTGCAAGATCTTCAGACTTCAGCCTTGGTTTAATCTTCTTTGTGTATATTCTCTTGTAGTCCTCATCATCTCCACTCTGCATCAACATACATCATCATGTTTGTTAAAATATCAATATACCATATACTGTATATTTTATCCATTTGATAATCACAGTAGCTCTAAGCAAACTCAAACTTTTGGTTTCAGATAACTTACGAGAATGATTTCTGGACTTGATGCTCCAAACTGTGACTTCCCTTCCCATGTGAGGGTGCCCATTGGAGAACGACAAGGTGTGCTCAAGGGTGAGTAGCAAGGGGATTTGTCTCCTTTGTTTTGTAGTTTCAGTCCAACTTTGTGTTTGTTCAATGTTTTCAGTAACTCTGCTGTCTCTTCAGAGCTCATATTTTCAAAGTAGATAGTTGCACCCACAATCTGATCACCTACAAATTGAGTATGGATGTTTGTTATGAATTAATCTTAAAAACAAAATAGATGGTGAAAAAATATTTCATATTTTATTAAAGACATCAAGATAATGTACTACCTTCATATACTTTTCCAGATCTTGCTGCAGGTGACTCTCCTTTCACCTCCTTGACGAGGAGCTCCCCTCCACTTGTGTGTTCGATGGTCAAGCCAGTTTTGTCTGGGCCCTCCCAGTCTTGAAAGAGCACTTCCCTGGTGTCCTCTTCGTCAGCCATCTATAAAAGTAATAAACATTTAGTTATGCAGAAAAAAGAGTGGGGCAAAATGCGTTTGGTTGTCATATTTGATAACTAACTTCCTGTGGAATACACTTATAACATATTGCAGGTGAAATTTCCAAAATAGACAGAAATTATCCATATAATAGTATCAGGTGTTCCACAGTGCACACTGAAGTTTTAGAATTACTAAAATAAAACTAAGTTTTATTTTTAATGAAATATCTAAAAGGATTTTTAAGCATAGATGGAGAGTTTAGCTGCAAGAAAATACATCACATTCTCTTGGAGGTTGTGGTGATATGTGATGCTGATTACTTAAAATTGTGGTAGGCTAAAAGGCTCTGCATGGTTGAGGCAAACTGTTGAAATTGGTTCTCATTGTTGCAGCTGTGTGACCAAAATAACGTCATTTTGTTCTCAGCCTCATATTGTCCACCTTTTCTTGTCACAACTGCCCTGGCTAACTCCTGGAAGTGCATACTGAAGCATTAAATGCCCCATGCTCAGTTCTGGTTCAATGTAGTGGGCGAACAACTTACAGACGGCTTGTTCTTTTTTTCTAACATGAAAAGTAAAATGAGATTTTCCAGCTTATCAGTCATTGTTTCCTCCTCCTCTTAATTTGTGTAAGAGTCCATCCTCTCTCCCATGATTGCTGTTTATACAGTAGGCTACGGTTGTAAACCAGACACATGGCAAAACACTATGATGTTACTGCAGCAGGATGGGTTTCACAGAAGCTTGGCTCAAAGTGTCTTGCAAACTGTAAGGGGCTGTGTGAAAACAAACGTCCAAAAACCGCCTGATGGCGCATCGATAGTTTGACTTGATTTGACCATGCTTAAGAGTGTAACATCAGTTATTGAACATTGTTAAAATACTGCATTGCAATTAGTCCACAAGAGGCTCCAGGAGGGGACATTTGTCTTTTGCTACCTGCAAGATCTATCAGGAATTGTTTGGTTGTCACGATGAGAAGGAAAATCAGCAAGTGGAATACATCATGACCTCCTCAGATATTTCAGTTAAGAAAAATTCATACTAAATTTGTAAGTTAATGAGTATTTTCCATCTTTGATGGGGTTTTTTTGAAGCGATGATGGAAAAATCTGATGGCCGTCCATTATTTTGACAGATTGCACACTTGGTGCAGACGCGCAGACAGGTTCAGACAGAATATTGTACTCACTAACTCAATCAATCGGCTCTATGATAAATTTACACCAGAGTATCATCTCTGATTTTGACTTTTTCTGAGAACTGACAGTGGCACATTGAAGAGGCTTCGGAGCGCATCAAATGCAACTGAATCCCACTTAGGGGAATGTGTGCAAAATAAAGTAATATTCAGAGTCTAGCCGACTTTTGATCACTTCAGTTGGTGAAATGTTTACCTGATTTCAAAACTTTGTTATTACAGAGAAAATGTTAAATGTATTCAGCTTGGTGATGACACACTGTCTAAATGTCCTGCTTGCACAACCTGTATATTTACTATATGTCTGTGCATGTATAATTTTTCCTTGATTTGATTTGGAATTTCTGTATTTAGTTGCAGTTTTACAAAATTAGCAACACATTCAAAGCTCCATTATGCACCTTTAATAAACAATATGTTTTTCACATATTTGCTAAAAGTCTCATCAGGAGACAGTCAATCTATGAAAAAAGTCAAGTTCCTCTGTCTCCTCCCTGTGGTCCTACAGCCATCTGCAGAAACACACTGCTCCTTGTCAAAAATAACCAATCAGACTCAGAGGAGCACTTGGCACTGTCAATAATGGTTGTGTACGTCCTGCTCAATTTGCTAAAGGTGGAGAAACAATTTACTGTTACAGAAAAACTGTTCATATGCAGTCATTGGTGGCCATGTTAAACAGCCTGAGCATTCATGACATGCTCTGGTGTAAGAAACAAGCTGTAGCCTAGCAGAGATCAAGGGGGAAGGTGTGAGCAGTACTAAACCCTCCTGGTTCTGATTGGTTGTTTCTGTCTGAGCTGTGTTTATCTGCAGATGGCTGCAGGACCTCAGGGAGGAGGTAGCTTGATTTTTTTCTTTTTTTTTTTCCAGATATTTCTCATGTATATGAGAAATATATATTGTGAAAGTTTTAACAAAAATGTTAATTTTTTTTTATTTTATTTTTTTTTATAAAATTTACTTAAATAAGTCATTAATTGGAAATAATTACCTGGAAATAAATACAGAAACAATTGGTTATTTTAAAAACTAGATATAAGAATTAGTGAATTAATTCAAACTATCAGTTTAACCCATCTGAGTGGGTAGCAGCTATAGAGACCATGTCACCTGCTTGCTGCTTCAAACAGAAAGTCAAGACAACTTCTTTTAAGTTTTCTCTGACTCTAAAGTGAATATCTCTGATGGAAAATGAGGAAATGACATCAATAACATAACTAAATTGTGACAGCGTATTTACCACAAACCAGTGTCAGTGAGCTTGTGGCAGTTTCCACCACTTAGGACCATGGTAATGTGTCTAGTGTATTTATTTGACATATTTCAGACCAAACTAGGGACATGGAAGCTGAAGTTCCTCACCCAGTGTTTGAAGGAATAAATACAATTTATTGAAGTTATTTCCTCATCTTTTGAACAAGTTTATCTTAAGTGTAAAGGTACTCGATTTCAAGCTGACAGTCTAGGCTTCGACTACACATCAAAATAAACTCAACGGAGAACACTTTTTTTCAGATTTGCCTTTAAAATAATTGCAACAAAAGCTGACGCATATTACCTTGATTTTGTTTTCCTCTATTCCAGTCCTGGTTCGAGGAAAATGCTGTTGTTGTTTTCCTATATGACAAACACACACACAAAAAAACAAAAAAACAAAAGCACAATAAAAAATTAAATCAATTTCTCTATGAAAAGCATTCATCATGACTGACGATAATAACATATAAGACCCATGTATGAACACTAGATGGTGATAAAACTCAATTGACAACATAGCTTCCACTACCTCCAAAAACCAACTCCCTCGTTTTAGAATGGTTTAAGGTATGTTTTGTAAATGTGGGTGCAGTTAGACCACACCCTGCCCTGAGGAAAGCAGGCAAATCCTGTGCCTACACCCTGGCTTCAAAGTCAGTAGAAGGAACAATGATGGTGTCCAGCTTTATGAAAGCATATGCTGCAGAAAGCTGAACAGAAAATGCATACATTTTTATGTCGCAAGCCGCTGTTATTAAAAGTAAATATTCACAGTGACAAACGACAGAGGAAAACTACTATAAATTCAAAAGTACTGTACATAGGAAATTGTCTCAGTCTCTTTACTAAGAATTTCTTTATAAAGACCGTCTTCCAGTCTTTCAGTAAGCATCAGCTTACAATGTTCTCTGTATTTTTATCTTAACATCCAACTTGTTTCCTAAATCCAAGGTCAATCCAGTAAATGGCAGGATATTTACAGGGAAGACGATGTTCTTTTCAAGTAAACTGGTCCATCTTTTTAGTCTGTCACACGAGGGGAGACTTTGAAGGTGAAACCACTTCTGAGCTAAAGTAAAATCATGCATTTGCCAAAAACATCTTCCATATCTCAAAATTCTTAAGAAAATATTTTCTAGGTTGATGAGACAAAAGTGGAACTCCTTGGAGTGGCTGCATCCTATGACATCTGGTGTATCGCTAACAATATTTCAGAGGGTGAATCTGCTTGGGTCCTTGCAGGACTTTGACGACAAGTCGTATCTGTTAAGCCGTGAATTGTACTCTCTCCTAAAATATCCCAAAGGAGCTTGTGTGGTGATTAGAAACACACCAGTAAATCTATTTCTGATTTAAGGGCTTTGAAGTGACCTAGCCAAATTCTGGACTTGTATCTTTTGGGTTCTATCCCATGACCCTAAACAGGTCTGTCACTTTCGAAAACATTCCAGTGTGGCATAATTAAAAGAAGAGCGGGCCAAAGTTATTTCACAGTAATGTAAAAGACTCATTGCCAGTTATCAAAAATTCTTAATAAAAGTTGTTGCTGCCAAGGATGGCCCAGCCAGTTATTAGATACACGGCATAATTACGTTTTCACAAAGAGTCCGTTTAGCTTGAATTGCTTTTTCATTTCATAAGTACATTTATCATCTGAAAACATCATTTTGACCTGTTATTTAATCTTTATCTGATATTAAATAGTTTTATAATCTTAAAGATTGTAGGCTTACGAGAAAGACATAATAACCAAATCCAATGTGTAACCTTGGTTTTCTAGTCCTGTTCAAGGGTAAAGACACAACGTAACAAGTCAATAAATAGACTGGTTTTGTGTGATTGGGGACACAGGGGGATGTGTACAATGCTTTGAGGTAATATTAAACCCTGTTAACCTCTGTATCTGGAATAGCTTTTTCCCAATGCTCTAGGCTGCACAACACGCTGAGCATTGTAACTTATGTTAGTGAAGAGTAGGTTAGAGTTCATGGCAAAGATCCGGACAACCAAATGCAACAAAATGCAGGTAACTAAAACTTCAACTTTTCTTTCCTCTTCATGCTTTTTATCTCACTTAATGTTTCAGTGTGACCCATCGAAAGCCTGAAATGCGAATCAGTGAAGACTTCAAACTACAACTTAGTAAGCATGAATTTATCTCTGTGTCGAATGACTATGAAGAGGAGTAACATAGCCTTATGTACAATTTTAGCTAATGAATTTTAGTGACGCATATCTGCTTAAATCGAATGCACCAATTTGTTTCCTTTAAAACACCAAAATGCAAGGGGCCAAGTGGAGTTGAGTCCCCTTCTATTTTTCTTTCTTTAATGAGCAAGCCCAGTCCCAGGTGTCCTTCCTTTGCCCTCCGTTAGTATAGGTTTAAAAATTTCATCAAATGGTTTGAAAATGGCAATAAGCAGTAAAATTGATGCAGCAAAATCACATGATTAGTTATAGACTGCGCAGCAAACAGCTGCTGAATAAATATGGCTTTGTTCTCCAAATCATAAGACAAGCCTGCAGTGGATGACTCAAACAGCTCCGACAACATGACAATCAACTTTACTTTCTCCACTTAAAAATAGATATGTGTTTTTCAATTTGGAGCTTTGAAGTAAACCATGAAGGATGTGAAAATAAGGACAGAGGGAGTCAGACAAGCTTGTCTGTCATGTTTTATTACAGTCTGGTATGTGTGTTGGGAAAAGGGGGCGTGGAGAACACGGCAGACTAAAGCCTCTTATAATAAAGCATAACCACAAAACATTTCTGGGTGTCCATGCCTTCTCGCTGACCCACAAGATGTTGCGGATATTTTGATTTTTTTTTTTTTTTTACCCTACCAACTAAACAGCACAAGCTTGGCGGGCTTTTGAGTGAACTGTTTCATAAGAAGGCTTAGAGAGTAGAACAGGTGGTCTCTTGCAGAGGAGCCAAATGTCAGGCTGCAAGATTCGGCACAGCTGAACAGAGCGGCCATGACCATTAAGGTTCAAATGCAGCCTTTCAACTGATACCCCAGAAGCAGTTTTGAGTCCAGTCACATGGCGTACTGTTGGAGTGGTGTACTGTGCGGTGTGTAAGTTAGCCGTCTTTACTGAATGTGTGGAGTGTGAGGACACTTACCTTGGATTGCTCAAGCTAATCCTAGGGCTTCAGTCTGCTTCTTGTGTTCTTCTTTTTTGACTTCTGTTGAGAGCAACACAAAAACAGAATTGGGATTTAATATGGGATTTGTGAATATTCTTCTAGATGGTGTTAAGGCTACAAAGAAAAACCCATCTGTGTTTTTTTTTACACAGTCAGATACCTTTTTTCAGTTGAACTGTTAAAAATTGTGTCAGTCTATCAAGATATGTTTTAGTTATTAATTCTTAATTATAATTATATAATTATAGTTAATTATTCGTACTAAATTAATCAGATGCTTCATCTCCAATCAGACTCTTCAGACTTTAAGTAAATAAATCTAAATATCGGCATGGAATAGCCCTCACTTTAAGCGGAAGGGGGACAAATGGACCCTTTCCACCTAATAACTAAGGTAAAGTCTGAAACTAAACTTTAACATTTTCAGTTCTGATCTTTCTCTTGGTTTGTGACTAATAAGTAGAAAACCACCAAAAGGCCAGTCACAGACTCCCAATGCTCGTGAAAAAA
This sequence comes from Poecilia mexicana, assembly GCF_051168715.1. Lineage (NCBI taxonomy): Eukaryota > Metazoa > Chordata > Actinopteri > Cyprinodontiformes > Poeciliidae > Poecilia > Poecilia mexicana. Next base: position 18,464,772 of record NW_028263379.1, read on the forward strand.
AGCAATTGTTGTCGGAGTTGGATTTATCATTCGGATCCTGATCTTCCGTAGGCAAGCCTAGTCTGTCTTACTTCCACCCGCGGCAGCTGGTCTGACTTTTTAAAGGTCTTGTGTGGATTATTGTGTCAAGCTAGTGGCATATTGTGAAACAAAGCCTCCATTTTGTCAGTCAGAGAACAAACAGAACCAGACTTGATGTGAGTGTAGAAAGGCATCTACCAGTGGGAACATGTCGATCAGGACAAATAGCTCCATAGCCCTCTTATTAACTTCCTCCTGCACAACACCCTATTTTTAATATGCACTAAAGTGTTCATTACTTTGATGCTAAATAACAGGGCTTATCAGACAGAGGCATTTTCTCAGTAGTCTGTGTATTACTTATGTGTGTAATATATACAGCAATAAAGATAAGGAAAGTAAAAGTGTTGTTTAAAATTAAGATTACATGTATAGCTTTTTTTTTTCTTGTTTGTTTTTGAATGTGACTCATACTGGAATAGCTGAGATCAACACATCGAGTTCTCGGTTGTTTGTGTTGGGAGACTGGCAGCACGGCAGCTGTGTACACTTTCCAGTCCATCCTCTTGTTACTGCTAGGTATTAATCAGACTGCCTTGTCAGAAGTCATTCGGGAACCTCCTGACTGAAATCTGTTAATGGTCATAGAAGCAATCTGACACATAAGATGAGGCAGAAGCAAGCTGGATAACTAATGTGCAAAGAGGCTGCCACACCTTCTTAGCCTTGGTGGCACTCTAGACATAACTACTGATGTGGTCCTCAGTAGAGAGAATAGTCTCATGAATACTAAGCAACTTACACATAGAAATAGTACACTACACATGTGGGATGAAGAACAGGTTGCTTTGCCTATATGTCTTGCTTACAGAGTGAGGTACTCAAACTGTGCAACCCCACCCAGGCCTCCAGTCACACACATTCCTTGATAGAGCTGTCAGGCCAACTGGAAGGGAGCCCAGCCTCTCCCTACAGTGACTAACTGCACAGAAATGTCCCTCTTTCTCTCTCACACTGAATCCCGCCCCATACCCTACTCAGTCGCTCACACCTCTGCAAGTCAGCCCTCTATATCCCCTAAAACTCGAGGTTGTGCGCTGATGAACAAGAGCCCTACATCCGTCCAAATACGTGAACGCAACGGCAAGGCAAAGCATGCCTTTTTAAAAAAACAAACAAACTGTGAACTTGTTTCACAGATGCAATGGTTATCATTTCACTTAAATCTTTCTCCCCACCTGGTTGACGCTGTGAAAATCTTTTAGATGTTTTGAATTTCATTTCTACCGGTTTTCCCCAACTCCTGCGGGCACATATCAGTTTTGCCATCATAATTTCCCCGTAAGTAGGTCACAATGTGATGGAAACATATGAAGAGAGTTGAAGTTATTCCACTCGTTTGATTGTCAAATCTAATCAATTTGGTGTGCAGAGAAGGGAAGCAGTGTGACAATGATTACATCTCACTGCTTAGTATATCAAGCAGTGATGCCGGGCAAAGATAAGATTTGATTATGAGCAAGTAGAAAAAGACCTCTGTGCAGCGAGGCAAAAAGAGGACAAGGAGAAGTGAGCAAATCAGTCTTGTTGTCAAAACAGAATGGGCTCCCTGTTTCCCCTTGCCGCGTTGGAGTTTGACGCAGCACGTAAAGCAAACACAAAGAGAGACACAGCAGGCCTCAGCCTCTGGTTATTCCCCAAAGAAGCAGATAGCCCATGGATGTATGACACACATAAAAGGAACGAGCATCAAACTAAATTGTTCCTTTCTCCTCTGAGTGTTCGCATACCCCTGAAGGAAACCACAAGTCCTGAATACGACCAAAGCCTGTCTGCTGACGCCAGCTCGGTCGGCTGCTGATTAAACCATTGGGACTTTGGCAGGAATCCGACAGCAAATGGAAAAACTGAGAAGTTCTTCTCCTTCTTTTATGAGATCACAAACAAGACCAACCACCTCCTAATGCAAACTGCAACTCTGCCTTCACCACCATTCTGATCAAACTCCATGACACATGGAAAACATTGACTTATATGTCTTAAAAGGGTAAAGGTATGAGACAGCTCATGGCTCCTTCTTAAAACTTTGTTCTGTGTCCCACCAGCAGACAACAAAGAGGGGAGGATCTCGCTTTGAATTTCCTCTCACCAAGGTTTCCAACTTTTTCCATATGTGCAAAGAGTTTTCAGGATGTTTTTCCCATCCTTTCTAAGAAAAGCATCAAAATCAGTTGTGCACACAAGACTGGGAATACCATACTCTGAAAGTCAATAAGTTCTTTTGTTGTACCCTCTCCCCCCTAAAAAAACAAAACAAAAAAAAAACTGGAATTGAAAAAACGAAGCTATGCCATCATTTTACAGAATTTCACTTTAGTTGTTCTTTTCTGAAATGAGAAGTGAGGCTGGGGCGAAGCCAACACACTGTTTCACAGCCGAGAACATTGAGCAACAATGAAAGCATAAATAATAAAAAAATCATAGACCCATTTCCTTAATGTGGAGGAAATGGGTCTATATATATATATATATATATATACATGTATGTATGTATGTGTATATATGATGCAACATTTTAACTTATTTTAAACACTGGTAAGAGGAGAATACATTTTAAAACAGAATCATACAGATATTGTAAAAAAAAAAAAAAATCTGCGTATGTCATGATGTGCTGTTTTTCAGCTTCAAGGCAGTTTGTCAAACTGTTTAATTTGCTACAGCTGATGTTTACAGTAAAAATAATCTGAAACCGTTTACAGTGGAGGGGACAAGGCGGATTGCAAATAAAGCTAGGTGGCAGCAGAATGTATATATTTATAGACTCATACATTCCTTAGCTACAGAATTTACATCATGACCGGAGCCAACAATATGCATTTGATATATAAAGCACAGAAGTGAGATTTGTTGGAGCATTTTAGACAGCGAGCCATACCAACCTTGACTATCATCCACCAGATAAGGAAAACCTAAACAACACCAAATGTTTTCCCAACGTTGCATTCCGGGCACAGATCCCTGAAATTCTGGGCCCCAACCCTTCCCTGCTAAAAGATTTGCTAACAGATGCAGCGTGTTACTCCTTGCATGGGGAAACATGACAGGTTTTAACAGTGAGGAGCAAGGTAAGATCGTACAGTGAAGCAACACTTGTACAAGATTTATTGTTCTGGGTGGTTCTGTGGAGCAGATGTTTGGATGAACGGCAATGTAAGCTATTAGCTTATTCACACCCATTTTGAATTCTATGCTCGCAAGAGTTCAGCCAAACGAAAAGCTACAATAAACAAATCTGAATTGAATCCACATGCATGGGTGGGACTTTTCTGGCGAGATCATCATAACTCTCAAAACACTATTTTTCAGCAGCAGAGCATGCAAGAGTAATGATAAAAGCTCCTCAGAGAGTTTTGAGTGCACGGTGAAACAATCCAAACCAGCGCTGGATGGGTTGAACAGGGAGTGGCTGCTGTGTGGATTGCCTGAAAAACTTTCTAAAAGCGTACTATACTCTTATGTGTGTTATTTGCAGCTGAAAGAGAACAAAACCTTAACAAGCCTCAAAAGTGGATTCTGCTGGAGCTTTGCACATCTAACGGAAAGCCAGTTTAGAGACAAATAACCTATAGTTTCTTCTTTCATCTTTTTCAGAACATTCACCGCCCTCTTGTATGGTCAACAAGCACTGTGTCTTCTTGCAGCCACCCACTTGACGAAATCTCAAGGAAACTGCAAAGGAAGTACGCTGAAGACCAGTTTCCTTTAATTTCACACTGAAGAGTATTAAAAACAGCACTGCTCTCATTCCTGCTGTCAATCAGCAGCACCCAAAGAGTGCGTGCAGCTGTATCTGATGTGGCGCGTAGACCAATATCTTGACATAAGTCAAGGTTTCCAGCAGTCATGAAACATGGCTCACTAAAAGACTTTTTTTTTTCCATGCAGATGTCACATTGAACCAACTCAGCAATAGAAAGGCAGACAACGCATGTGAAGGCAAACAGTACCCACCCAAGGCCACGACGAGGCCCTTTTTACTGACAAGCATTTCAGCGTGTAACAGCTGATATCAAAACATATTACGACCTGATAAGCGAATTATTATGTTAATTTAAAGTTCACACCTTCACAGTTATTTCCTAGCCAATCTAATAATTTTTTTTTTATTTAATTAAAAGGAGTACCCTTACTCAACGCAACGCCCATAAATACCTTTTAGCTCAATGTGACAATTTAGCTCTATAAGCAGTGCATTTTACAATCAATCGGCTTGACAAGAGCAATTAAAAACACGCCAGACATATACTGCTGCGGGGCACTAAACGTTGGCTCGACGTACGTGATAGAAAACAGTGTACAGGGTGGTGCGAAAAGCAGCTCGGAGTTTTGGGTGTGGCAGGAGGGAGTTGCGGAGGACAGGCGACTTGTACATTGCCAAATCTAACTTCTAACTAAGGTTCAGCAAAGAATTACGTGTTACTTTTTCTGTCCCTTTTTTTTTTTCCACAACTCAAACGGTGTTTCGTTATAGGTGTGATTAAAACATTAAGTGGCACTACATGTTTTGAAGAGCACAAAATATAAACATAATAATGTTTGAAAACTTCTGTCAGTTTTTGGATTTCTGAGAGAGAGAGAGAGAGAGAGAGAGAGAGAGAGAAAAGAAAAAAGAAACGTTTTCCCCTCATTCTTCCAACGTGCTAAGCCTTTGCTCCCCCTTTCTATGCCTCAAACCTGGTTTCAATTAGCTTGTCTTTCCAAACCACTACATTCCATAACTCCCCTCCTCACCCCAGAACCGCCCATCCCCCCCTCACCAACACGCTTACTGACTCTTTCCCTGTCTTCCTACCATCTTTTCCCCACACACACCCTGGCATGGAGCCCAGGTTAAGTAACCCAACGTACGGGGAAAATAAGGAGAAATCGTCCTCTGTCCAAGACTTACAAACGACTAAGTCATAAAAGATGTACATGCGTCACGGCTGCAGGGGTTTAACGTTTCTATCGTAGGAAATAAAGTACATATTTGGTCAAGAAATAAAAATAAAAAAAACTCTACACAGATGTTCAACATTTCATAACAAACATTTTGAACTGTGAAAGCTTACATAAAACACCAACAGAGAAAAGTTAACAACATTCAACATGCGCCCTTCACTGTCCAGTCAGGATGTTTAAAGAGTTCGACTGTGACAACTGTCTATGGTGTGTATGGGTTCCTTTTTTTTTCCTGGCTGTAAAAGGGTGTGCCTGTCTGAGGAGACAGCAAAGCAAGAAGGGAGGGAAGAAAAAAAAGAAGCAGGAGAAGGGAGGTGAAGGAGAGAGATCCACACCCAAACTTGTTGCTGCAGGCTCTAACAGTGAAGTACCTTCACTTGCTATCTAACAAAAGGTGAAGTATAGATGGGAGAAAGGCATCAACCATAACATCAACACAACATGACTCCCGCCATCTAGCCGCTGCCACGTCATTCCATCCACAAATTGCTCTTTAGAGGTTCTCTTTCCAAATCAGGATGCAGAATAGTGTGAATGCAAAGAGGCATCAAATTATCAAACCGCTACAGAAAAACTGTGATTGTGTAAAACCCCTATTTTTATTCCTCAAGTCACTTAAATCACTTTTGGAAAAGTTTCTTAAACACTTTCATGCCTGTTCGACTTCTTCTGTTAGGGGAAAATAAAGTGCGCCACTGCAGTTAAACCCTCAGCATTCATGTGGCTGTGGGTACACACCCACTTCTCATGCCATGCTTTGCTTTAAATGAGGTTTTGAATGTGCAATGAGATCCATACAGATTGTCCCTTTACAGAAATATACTGAACAAAAGCATAATACTCTAAACTTCCCAGAACTTTCTATTGGAAAAAAAAAAACCAACTTTTTTTTTTTCTTTTGGAAGAAGCACGCAACATCAGAGCACATGTAATAAAGCAGGACACTGTCATTGTAAACTTACAAACAGACATAACAAGTGCCCCATAATGGTACAATAAAGGAATGCAAACTGATAACACTGACGCTTTTGTGACTGTGCTGTCGAAACTGACTGAACACCTAAATCTTGATGGGCAGATAAGCGTGAAACAAAGAGCAGTTTGTCAAATTTCAACAGTCAAAAAGCAAACATTAACTTTACTGTAAAACAGAAAAAAAGAGAGAAAAAGTTCATCTTTACCTGTGCGCAATCGCTGCGCCAAAGAAGCCTCACACCCGCATGAGCATCCTTGAAAAACGTGTCTTCTCCCCTTCACCCCAGCATAAACAGAGCACTTTTCACACTGTCACAAGTTTGCAGTCTGTCAGAAGTCTGTCTCTGTTTTCCTATTTCTCGACCACTTAGGCTTCCAGGGCGTTTTCTGCCCCCTCCTCTTTCCCTCCCTCCCTTCTCTGAGTTGATTTAAGCCTCTTGTTTTTTTGTTTTTTTGTTTTCTCTCTCTCTCTCTCTTCTGTGTGGCTCCTACTCTGGACTAAGCCGAGTGGTTGGACCAGGAGCTGGGAAGGGCTCCTGGTTTGCAGAGGGAGGAGAATACAAGGGAGGAGACCTGTTGGAGGGAGTGGTCCTTTCCACTGGGACCACCTACTGTTCCACATTGATGGCTGCAGAGACGTATAACAAAAAGACTGAGTTCTGGCTCAGGGGAGAAAAGGTGAATGACAGTATGGAAACTGGGCAAACAACAGTTTTGAAACGGCTCTCAAACACATTCGTGTACATTTTCATTGCCATCAGTGTAAAACGTGATGCTCATGTGTGTAGTCTCATGCTGACACAGTTTAACACATCACAATGTGCGATCATATGACAGACAACAGCACAACCCTGCTATAACAGCACTGAAATCACTGTACACAAACTAATACAAACTTATCATTAACCGAGTGACTCATAAATGAAAAGTCTTCCTGTACTCAAAAGCACAACTATTTGTTTACTTAAAAGTTTTTAACTGGCGCAGTGCCACCCAGGATGACGGAGTTGCAAAAACTCAACTACTTTTATTTCAGTTAGAGCTGTTTGAATCGTAAATAAACTATAATAAGTGCAGGTTTTACATTCTTTTATGCAGAGGTTCTCTAGCATAAATTGCCCTTTGTAACGGTAGTTAATGTGCCAAAAAGTCTCATAACTGTGGCATGGCTCTGTAATAGTCAGAGTGAAATACACTGTCAAACATTTTAATGAGGTAGGCGCTCCTCCTCTCCCAGCCTACTGTCATTTGAAATAAGCTTAAAGCTCCTTAAAAGCACAGTTTTGCTTCAAGCTCTTATGCAAGAGCAGCCAAAGAAAATAACACCAATGTTAAATTAAACACTTGGAAATTGGTCAAAGCTGCACAGTTTTCCATGAGTAGGAAAAATAAAGGAAGGCATTATACGACATTAACAGAGTTGCTGCTCAATGACAACCTCAGCAGAAAAATCTGCCTGGAGTTATATGAGGGTATTTGGACCAGCAGCTGGAGTACATATTAAAATATCTGGTTAAAGGAGTTCAGTAACTAAAACAAAGTAACCCAACCTTTCCTTCTGATGTTCCCAGTGGCCACGCCATATGAACTTAAGTGCCCTTTTTTTCTATCACCACCCGTTGTGTTGCTTTCATTTAAGCTGGTGTCAGAGACATCATATTATAATACCTAGATTTTTAACTCACTGGAGCTTTCAGAAATTGCAGCTTCTTCCATATTTTGTTAGGTATCCTTATTAGGATATTTTATTGATTTTTTTTTTCTTTTTTCAGTTTTTCATTAATAAAAACCTGAAAAATAAACTATTAATCCCACTCTTTGGACATTTCCACCTCTTATCAAGGACAAATTATTACTTACATTTTTAGTCTCACAATAAATATAGACCCATTTTTTGATTTTGGGAGCAAAGTTATCTGCTGGTGTCGGTCAGTTGTGTTGTATCAAATCCAGGACTTGGGCCCTTTTCACGCTGCCCACAATATTATTACCTGTTTTCATGACCAAGGAATCACATTTTTGCTCAGTTTACCAGCAAACGCATCTGACTTGGAATCCATGAAGTACAGTCAACTCCCTCCTATTTGTGGATTTTTCCCTGGAACTTGGCTCCAAATTATTCACTGAAAAATCCATAAATTCTTTGTAAAGAATAACTAAAATATTGAATGAAGCTCGGGTGACCTGAGATATTGAGTTGCAACTGACATGTTATTGGCAGCCAATCCAATGATTGACTGTAGATATCACAAAATGCCTTGAAACACACAAATTAAACAATTTTATCGACAGCCCACAGTACTTGAAGGCTTCCATTAAATGAAATAAAGTGACATCAGAGTTAAAGAACCCATTTTTCATGTCCCTCAAAGATGCTTCACAACCTGGACTTAACCCCTCAGCAAAGCCACAGGCATGGGCTCCACGTTGCAGGGATGCAGTAATTCTGCTTGGGAGACTCACAGATTGAGGAAGCAGCAATTAGAAGGTTTTTATTTGAAAGCGCTTCAGCGCTCGGATCCCAGTAGAAGACGTGTATGCTGAGAATTGTCATCAGCTTGAATGGACAGTCTAGGATGGGGATTAGGGTATTTTTTCCTCCCTGGGGAGGACACTGGTGGTGGAGTGGAGACCGGAAAGAAGGGGAGCCTGAAGAAGCCTGGGAGGGTGGAGGCGGATTGAAGCTCGGCTGGGAAGCAGGTTGATCCATGGATGACGAGCCTTATAGAGGGATTCTTGATCTACCATTGGCTGAGGCGGAGAGAGGACCTGGTGCTGGTGGTAGCGGCAGAGATGTGTAACGTGGTGATTGGATGATGATGCAGGTAAAAACCTGAAGATTCTCCCAGTTTGAATTTACGCCTTGTCTTAATTTCATGCAAAAGAAATACCCACCAGTTGTTGAGTGCATGTACTGTCTGGTACAGTATGTGAAAATATGTTTCAATAGGCCAACATTTTTATATTTAAAAACAAAACTTTAATAAATTCTGTTATTAAACTTTCTAAAAAAAAACGGACTTGTGGGTATTGAATAATAAATATGTAATAGTATGTAATGTAATATGTTAATAGTTTTTTTTAAATCTGAATTACTGAAACAAAAAAAGCTGTTCGTAGTGTTTGTCTATATTTCCAGTTTTAAAGGGTATCTGTGAGAAATATAAATGTTTTATTTCTATTAAAAGTTGCTTTACATGTAAAACTGTAAAACATGGAATAACATATGAATTACAAAAAGCTTTAGTTTCATCTGGTTCATTGGTATTTTTAGAGGCTGCCAATCATTTTTATGTTTCTAATAACAAATGTACTGAAATTTGAGATTGTGCAACTGCACTTAAGATTTCAAGAGATGAGTAGGGCACTGTATGTTCTCCCATGCAAATAACATAAGATTTACTCCTTATGTTATTTGTCTCATAGTTTTACTCGAGCTTCTCTGGAAACTTTCCCAGCTCAAGTTTTCCCAGCCAGTTCACTTGAGTATTTATGTGCACTTCCAGTTGTGGATAGAAAATTTCATGTTGTTCTTAGATGCAGTCACTCAACTGTCGTGCCAGATAACTGCTTCTCCTAATTTTAACCATATCTGAAATAACCCTCTCGCCGATCTCCTCTCTACACACCCGTGCTCTACGAGCAAACAGCGTGCGAGAGACAGGAACAGAGGAAGTTGCCGCGCTGCTTTGTGGTAGGCGAACAGGGTGTGGTGCAGACGCTTGGACGTGTGCATGGCCATATTTAAAAAACTACGGCTTTGCAACGCTGCATATCAAGACAGCTTGGGGTTTGTTTTGTCCCCCCTCAAATAAACACCGTGAGGAACTTCCACAAAAACAAGAGTGACTTCGTATGTGCAATGCGAAAATGTAGCTCTGTTGCTGTGTGTGCTTCGTGATAAAAGAGAGCAATTCCCAGCATGTGCAGAAGAAGTCAGAGCGGTGTAGTATTTCTCTAGAGTTTGAACTTCAGCTGCTTTTAACAAACAGCTCTTGGAAGGCAGCAAAAAGAATCAAGCATGACAAAAGTTATTGTTGGACTCAGATGTCAAGGAGTGTGTTATATGATAGACTTATACCTGCTGTAACTTACAATCATTCGTTAACACAGAAGTTCAGATTTTAATCCGTGACTATTTCCCTAACTGTCCTTCCAATGCAAGTGCCTGCTGAGCTCTGAGCGTGTGTGTCCCTTTACTGAGATTAGGGCCCGTATCACCTTTGAAGACGGGTTTTTGCTTTCTGAACCAAAACTCCTGTGATGTGTCTGCATGTAAACAGCAGGGCTCTCCTCAAAGCTGTTTTCCGCTCAACAACTTTTCAACAGTGGCTGTTTATGGTTCCATAATAGCCAGCCAGTAAATGCGGCCTTTAGTGCTTGTAAAAGCAGCTTTCCTTGACAACAAGTTCCTACGCTGATATGGGGACAAATTTGATGGGAGCCTTTGTTATTCATTTCCTTATCTGGATTAAATCTGAAGCAGGTTACAGCAAGAGCTGCTGGGGAGCAACTCTAACAGAAGATTAAAGTTCAGGGCAAAGTTTTGCGTAAACTGCCTTACAGAAGTTACCTTAGCTCGTTCACATTTTTTTTTCTTTGGCACCCACAAATTTCAATTTGTTTTAGTGTGATTGTGCCAGAGCTAAACAAAGTTTTGCATAACTGTGAAAAAAACAAAGCACGGTTGTCACAGTTTTTGAAAACAAAAATCATACATGTGTGGCCTGCATATGTATGCACTCATTTTCATTGACTAAAATTTACCTGTGAAGATGTTTAAATCTGGTTTCTGGTTATAAAACATCACAGGTTTTGAACATCTCGCTGACACAATCTCCGATCCATTGTCTGGAAATTGGAAGAACATGATCCAGCAGCAAACCTACCCAGTCATGGCCGTCCTGCTAATTTACCAGGCCTGGGAACGAGAGCAACAATCAGGAGAGCAGCCAAAGCGGGCATGATAGCTCTAGACGAGCTGCAGAGTCACAGCTCACATGAGACAATCCGTTACCATGACAACTGTTAGTCAGGTGCTTTAGAAATCTTGCCATTTTGGAATAGTGACAAGAAGAAAAAATGCCTGCTGAAAGATGTTTGTAGTTTTCCACACATCACTTACTAGGCAAAGCAAAACATGAAAGAAGATGAGACCAAGGTTTAACATTTTCACCTTAATGCAAAACACCATGCTTTGCAGAACAGTAACACCACAAACGAACATGATGGTGGCAGTATCATGCTGTGGAGACCGAGAGGGCAATTAGAATTGGTCGGAAACTTGATGGACATGAATACATGGCAACAGTAGAAAAATAAAAATGTTTCAGGCAGCAACAAACTTGCGAAGCAGAGGTTTGCTTTCAAGTATCACAGCAACCCTAAATATAGAGTCACAGCTAAGATAGATCAAAGCTTTTTTATATGGCCGAATGCTATTCTAAGCTGCTGTGATGAACCTGCATGAAGATCACAACATGTCTTATATCTGTTCCATTCAGAAGACTCTATTGGAGATGCTGTCTTTGGCAGAAAAATAACACCGCCCTGCAACCTAAACACAACCCCCTCCATAAACATTAGAGGCTGCAAAAGTTGTGAAACTGGGGAGGACGTTTCCTCTTAACCAGAACGATGGCTTTAGCATGCAGCTGGAGCTGCAATGTGATCACTAAGATCAAAATATATTAATATTCATGCAAAGTCCTGAATTAAATTCAACTAAGAATCTGTCGCAAGATTTGATAATTACTGTTACAAAATACTTTTCATCCAGTCTGACTAAGCTTGAGCTTAGTCAGAAGAGGCTGGACTTTTCAATCCATAAATGTGCTGAGGTGGCACAGACACACCCCAAAAGATTTGCTGCTGTAATTGTAATGGAAAAGTGGCTCTGCAAAGTATTAACACAGGACGACTAAGTGCAAATGCACACCACACTTTTCAGACTTTTTCCTGTAATTTATTTATTTTTTTGTTGAAATTAATTTTTGTCTTACACTTTATAATTGTGCACCACTTTGTGTTGTTGCATTATTTAAAATCCCACTAACATACTTGGAAGTACGAAGTTGCAACATTATAAAGTTTAAGGTGGAATAATTCTGTTTTCAAGGCATTGTATGTGAAATAAAGCGTATCGTTGAGGACATAAACTGAATTTTTCGCTTGTTTTAATAACCAAATCCTCTCTGTCTCTGCTTTGTGGCTTATAGCTCCAGCTGAATAAAAGGATATGTGGGAATGGGTGTGTTTCCTAGCCTTAGGTGTGGCAGCCAGTGAGAACAGACGCGAGATGAGTCACAGCCCATAACAACAATGAAAACATGGCAACTCAAACTGTAGCAAGGCCTAAAATCAGAGGATTAAATGGGGGTGGACCGTTGGAGGTATGACTGGTGGAGTGCATGCGCAAGAGTATGATTATTGTCTCCCGCAGGATAAAGGAAGTTGCATCGCTGTGGCCTGAGCAAAGCAGAGACTTGGCACAGCACCTGGACCTGATGACTATTTTGATTTGATCAAAACTCCTTAAGCAACAGCTTGGCATTTCCTGTAGGTGCAGCACATACGGATATGAGCTGACACATTAGATTGTGGAAAGCAAGTTAATTAATACGCGGAGAACTGATTCAATCTGGTGTGGTGGAATTGCCTTCTAGCCTTTAACCACTTAAATTAGCAATTGTAGACTGTTGACTGTATGTATGAGAAAAAAAATGATCTTGTGTTATAAAATGTCACAATCTTCAACTAAAATTCCTTCCTAAATTCAGACAATGAAAGCAGTGTACTGAGCAAAGAGGCTTGCTTGTGTGAGTCACTGAGATAATTTGAAAGAACACGAGATCCAGCGGAGGAGATTATTCCAAAACATATTTAAGAAAGTAACTCAATAGTAGATCCTCCTTTTTTTCTTCTTCTTCTTTTTCTTCTTTTTTTATCATATCTTTGTATGTTTGACATGTGTTTCTGGGTGAACCGATGACATCTGTAAAAACTTGTCTGTCTCATATATTTGGAACGACAAACTGACACATGTCTTTGCCACCTCTCGTCTAAAAATGAAAGCAATGCAGAGACTGAAAGAAACTGTCATTGGCTTCCCTTTTATTTTCTAACTGCAACACATATTACCTGATAGTGTCGTTAAGATAAACAGCAAAAACGAAAGAAGAGAAAGTGCTTTAAAGGATACCGAGAGCATTCCTGAACACTGGGTAGGTTTGCAGTTTTAGACATTGCATTAAATATTGAAATAGACTTTTCTTCTGTTACAGAAGCAAAAGAGAGAGAGAAAAAAAAACATTTGTAATGCTTCTTCGTGTATTTCTTTTTTACATTGTGTAACATTGTTTATTTTAGGTTGAGTGTTTGTCAGGCCAATGTGGAGGACAGTCAAAGAAGCATTGTTGTGTTGAAGAAATGTCAAAGGGTATTTTCTACAGTAGCTCTCATGTGTTTGATTAATGAATGGACCATTGTGGATTTTTTTTTTCTTTAAGCCGCAGATCAAGTAGTAATCCATTTCTGTATGTGATATTGCACTTTTTTCCAATGTAAATAATACTAAATGTAGTTTTTTATTATTTTTCCTTTTGTTATCACTGTTAGTGCCTATTGAGTTTTCATTTTGCGCTGCATGGTGTTCCCTGAGGACACGGCTCATGAAAGCAAGAAATGAAAACCACAAAAGGAAACGGTCTCCACATTTATGGTCTGTGGACTGTGAAAAAAAAAAAACAGAAGTATATTTTAGAAGAATGTTGTAAATTTTCTTGTTTTTTTTTTACCCCCCCTCTATGTGCTCTATAACTGTTAATCCCATTAAATAACTAACTAAACAGATTGTTGTTTTCCTGCGCTGAACTCCATCTGTTTCTGTTTTTCATCATGTCCTGAAATGACTTTCGTTGCAAACTGGCACCAAATAAATAAACTGAATTGAAACTAAATGTAACTTCTCAAACTAAAACTTCATCAATAGTATTACATTGTTTATGCACATATAAGATGATTACTTTTACCTGGCATCATGGTGCAGGACACTAGTTTTGTACTGCTGTCAGTGTACAAGGAGCATAATCTGTGGTGGATTTATGTTGTGATATTTTCAAACATAAAGCTGCGAAGCTCATGACTGCTGACGCTACATTATATTGACTTTACAATTTGTGAAAGCCCTCTGTAGAACCTGGACAAGTCATCCATGCTTCCCAGAACAAACAACCACACTCAAAACAGTCCCACCAAAGAGTAATTTGAAGTGACCAATTAATTTAACAGACTTGTAATGGGACTGTGAGAGGAACAAGAGTACCCAGTGAGCAAACCCAAAAAAAGACCTCAGGCAGAATTAGAACCTTGGATCTTGCAAGGAAATAGTGCTTAAAAAAAAACACCATGAAGAGCAAAACTGTGGCGTTTTACAGCTGTTTAGTTTTGCCTTAAAAGGAAAGAGGGGAGACTCAGACAAATTGACATAATGATTTTCTTTAAGTCTGTTACGTCATAAAAAAATAGACTTTGCCCTCTTCCTGCTAACATCAAAATAACAATTAATTTGTTTTTACTGTCACTAAACAGATAGCTAAGGTAAGTCAAAAAGAAAAACTGGCCTGTTCTGTGACATTCTTATACTAAAACCTGATAGTTACATATAATTATAAAACAACAGTAAGATCATTTCTGCATAGTGAACATCTATGTCACCTGATGTCATAAGGGTTCATATGGACCGAGGCTATCTGGCAAGAATAGCAGCAAACAACTGGGTGGAGCACAAACATGCACATTTTAAAGTGATTTCTTTCTTTTTAAAAACACTATGAACATGATGAGTTTGTTGTCATGAATTTTGTACATCAGTAAGTCAATCTGTGAGATTATGATAATGATGATGATCAGACTGTCTCAGCTACAGGAGGTTCAGCTTAAGCATATCTACTTGAGAATATAATTGATTATCCTTAAGCCATTATGGATGAAAACACAAATACCGAGGATGAAGCAAACCTTGATAAGGATAACGATCCTAAACTGGTGCAAATTTGTTTAGATTAATTGGTTAGGTTTGTCTAAGTTCTGTGCATGCTGCATGTTTCAATCTGTTTTGTGATCTTTTTGGCAGCTGTAACAGAAGATGCATCAGTTTTGCAAGCAGGAATATATAATTTGTACTTAAAAATTAAATTGAATAACTTAAAGTCTGCCCTCGACTTCCATGCCCTTTTTGTGGTTGAACTATCTGGACAGCCATGGGGTTTCACTCCGTACAGCTCAGGGGTTTTGCAGCAACACTTCAAAATAGAAGTAAACCTACTGAAGAACAAACTAAAATGAATGAATCACAAAACACAAACAGTAGAACTTTTTAGGTCTGCCGTTCACAAACAGCTATAAAAAAAATATAATGCATACATCTAAAAAGTGGAATACTTTAACACCTGTGTGATATCAAGTGATGTAGAAATGAAATACAGATGTCGATGTGTTGGATGGGTAAACTCTACCCATTAGTTAAATATTGACTAACAATGAAACAAAATTCAAGACTGACTCAGGTGACTCAGGCATTTCCTATTGTGGTTGAACTACAAAAGCAAGAAATTTACATCTTCTTAAAAAAAAGACAATCTTTTTGACATGTAATCAAACTAAATGTTTCCTGCTTTAAATCAAATAGGATTTTTTTTAAATTATATTTGCTAGATGTCAGAAAGAAAAAGACAATTTTGTCTTTCTTTAACCACGACACTCAGGAGGAGTGCAGCAAATATTGTGGTCGGACACCTGGGAAACGGGAGGTTGTCCTGTTAAACTGTCAGTTTCTGATACCAAACACAAAATATCTCGTTAAAGTGCATGCTGGACGCTCACAGAGCAGAACTCTTGTGGGGTTCAAATGACCCCCATGTCTTAAGATTGCGGGAGGGTTAAAAAGAAATTGCATTAAACTTTCCCAAGCTCCTACCAAAACTTTGCTAGAATTTTGTCCCATTCCTCCCGACAGAACCAGTTTATAGGTAGCCCACAGTTTTGTTTTTGTTTTTTTCTCAAATGTAACGATGATCCCTGCAAAATATCTTATCAGCAGTTTTATCAACCTACAGAACAGGTCCTTAAAAATTAAGGACGTTGTGCATAAGTGCATATGAAACTATAACCTGTTGTTTTACGTTGCTTTTGAAGTATTGGTTTCTTTTTCGCTGACACCTCGTGTCAGTTCAGCTCTCTTTTGGCTGTGGATAACAAGAGTCTCTCACTAGCTATAACCAACACCTTTCGCTCCAAAGCATGTTGAGCTCTAGGCCAACCTCACAGTATTTAGTTGCATAGAATCGTTTAAACAGATGAATGTTACACCTTCGAGCATCTGGGAATTTTATGATCCAGAACCGGATTAACCAGACTTGTGGTGATCAGCAATTCATTTCCTGATACCTCGACATTTATTTTGTTTGAAGAGTGACTTAAAGTGCATCCTTGAGTACAGCCCAATTTAACTTAGATGATGGGAATGGTTGTATGTAAGCTTTCTTACATTTCTTACTTGCTAATGTAAGAAAACTTACATTGGCATGACATCATCTTGACTCTTGACCAAATTGTTTATAGGGGTAGTAATAATAGTTTATGTAAACTTATGACTTTGAAGAAATAGAGAAATTATACATTTTGCTGTTATCTAAATCAAGATAAATTATGTCTGATATAACATCAAATGAGGGAGAAATTATCGTTTCATTTTTGCAGTTTAGGTAAATAGGTGCTTTGAACTGAATGCAAAGTTTCATTGACTTTAAAGCAAAATATGACATATAAGTTTAAAGTATATCTAATTTCCCTATCTAAATATATGTTTGTTTGTTTTTTTGTCCCAGTTTAATTCATCTTTACATCCATCCGCCCTTTATGGAATCACGTTAAGCAGGAGTTGAGAGGGAGAGGAAAGGGGGACGCCCTCTGGACAGGCTGCCAGTCTATCACAGGGCTCCCGATTTAATTTAACTAAATCTGATTAGCACTAATAAGTGAATTTTCTTCTTGTCAAATTAGGTAAACCATGGAATGTGGTAATGTCTCATGATCACCACATTAAATTCCTCCAACGTTGTTAACATTTTACCCCGCATCACTTACAAGACTTCACCCGACTCATGTCTCTGATTTTGTCAGAGTCCAGCATTGGAAGCCAGTGAGTAAGCAGACCACAAGCTGGAACTTGTCAAAACAAAGTGGACCTAAAGTAACCACCCAGAGCAGAGGGTATCCATGGTGAGATTACAACTACAAAGCAACCCCAGGCTGCTAATGACAGCATGCAGTACTCAAGATACACTATCTCGCAACACACGGGTCACACTGCCTCATATTTGCCATCCCCATAGTAACTCAACTTTGTTTATCTGTGGAATTCCCCAGACAACACGTTCCCTCGCATACTCATACACACGTATACTGAGTATGCGTGAACATATGCTTATGATTCAGAGAGGCAGGCTGTTCCTTTGGTACTTGAAAGAATGTGAGCGAAAAAAACGGGAATGAGAGGCAGATTGCATTGTGGTTTCCACTTCGACTTGTGAGTCAAGCACACGAGGAAGGAACAGAAAAAGACTATTCTGGGATGTGCTGCTATAGTAACATAATAAGCAAGAGGGCACGAATGTTTCCATAGCAAAGGGTTGCGTGCGTATGGATAAATATCACATGCCTCAAAGCAGTTTGTATTAATGTAAAGAACCCCGCTCTGCTGTGGTGCGCAAAGTTGGTAACCGTTTCAGGAAAGGATGATCTTCTCTCCTTGCCTTGTTTTTATTCCCCCGTTAGATCTGATCAGTCTTTTTGTGTCAGCACATAGCGATGGATGCTGGAACATCTTGCACAGGTTAGATCTTGCCATCAATACTGCACTGTGTAATCAGACTTATGGTTTTGTTGCTGTCATTTTGGATGTCATATAACACATCCTGTTTAAACATGATATAACACATCATGTTTTAACTTGTGTTTTAGTAGCTTGTTTTGTTTTGCTCTTGTGCATGTAGTTTTTATTTTAATCATTAAAGATCAACACCATAATCTGATTTTTTTTTTGGATGATACACAACTGTGCTCCCAGGGACAAAATTTTCTGTTTTGCTTTATTAAGATTTTGTGTGACAGACCAACACAAACTAGAGCATACTAATACCGTGGGTTAGATATGCTGTTGCTGTATGGTTTTCAAATTGTTTAATAAATACATGCATGTACGTATTAATGTATGTGCATGCTTACATGTACGCAAACAGACGTGACTGATTGAGAATAAAAAGCCCTTTCAGGAGAGGAAAAAACCTCAAAAAGTGATGTGTGTTTGTATTTAACTTTTTCTTCTCATACCCCTATATAAAACCCAGTACAATTAGCTATAGTCATTAACTGTATCAACTTAATTAGTAAATAGAGTCCATTAGTATGTGATTGGTGTGTGATTTAATTACAGAACAAATAGTTTTTTTCTGTGAAAGCTTCAGAGACTCATTGGGAAATATTAGTGGCCATCGTGAATAATACAAGTAATAGGTAACACGAGTCAGGGACAGGACAGTTTAAACGTGTAAAGCAGGGTTAGGTTACAAAATAGCAGCTTACAAAGCCGTGTTCAATTTGTCATTTGAAAAAAAAAAAAGGAAGATTGTTAATCTCGCAAGAGTCAGAAATTGAAAGTTCAGGCAAGGACAGGCAGCATTAATCAGAGAAGCAGCCCAGAGGTTCATGGTAACTCTGGAGGAGCTGCAGAAATCTAAGATCAGGTGAGAGAATCTTTTGAAAGCAAAACTGTTAGCTGTGGACTCTGCTTAAGAGAAGGAAGTTGCAAAAAGAAAACATTTATTGAAAGAAAAATTTAAAAATTTAGCTTGCCAACGTAGGGGACACATCAAAGAAGATAATTTAGCCAGATTCAGTCCAACACCTTGGTTTCTGTGGTAAAGCCTGATGAAAAGACAAAAGCTAAACCGAATTGAGAATCTGTGGAAAGAATGTGGTATTTCTATTCATAGACCCTCCTTACCCAGTCTGAATGAGACTGTGCTATTTTGCAAAACGAATACAGGCAAACCCAAAAGGAATTGCAGATGTCATGAAGCATTAATATGAAAGGTGAATGAAAGTACGCACATAATTTTGCAATGAATGCTTTTCCTTCTCAATCACAGTAGTTTGAGTTGGTTTCTCTCAAAAAAATAAAACAACCATCATTTTTGTTGCAATGTGAGAAAGTATGAATACTTTTGCAAGGCACAGTTTAAATTTGACACGTTTTCCCACAGGAAAAAATCCTACTGATCTGACAAGTAACAGATATAGATGTGTTTATGTTAGTTATTTCCTCACAGTCCATAGTTGTACTAAACTATTGATCAAAATGGGGGCAGGGGGGCGCTCATTCTTCTTGCGACCTTTCATCTGCTACACTTTGACTTAGGCAACTGTGTTCCTCAATTGCACATTCCAGTCATACCTAAAAATGTCTCAACACTGCCATTCTCTTGATGGGTGGGATGTAATAGAGCAGCAAGTCAACACATGAAGTCAGGCTGGGGTACCTGTTTGTTCTGAAATGTCCTCTGGGTCTAAACTGCTTTTCACTGTGGAGCGATGCAGTGAGACGTGGATTTAAAGTCTTGCAGGGAAGGGAACCAACCGCGGGTTTACCTGCGCTGCTTATGTTTTATAAAAAACAAAGGATTAACTTGTGTTGTAAAAGATATTGTAAGATCTGGCCACACCCAAACCACAACTGTGGACATTTAGGGCTTCTTCGTTTAGTGTTTACCAATCCCACACTCGTGCTTGCACACACACACACACACACACACACACACACACACACACACATTTATATATGCATATATATATATATATATATATATATATATATATATATATATATATATATATATATATATATATATATATATATATATATAAATGTTCACAGTTTTTCAGAGAATCATCAGCATTTCTTTTCTTTGGATACGTCAGTGCATTTCTATAGTTTTGCTTTAGTTTGACAACATGCCCCACCTCCGGATTGTGGTAACATGAGCCAAATTCAACTCTGGGGTTTCAAGCCCAGCAGTGCAGGGGCTGTCTGTTTTCCCTCTGTGTTCCTCTCTTCCCTCATGTCACGCACTTTCCCCTCCACTCTTACAATTGCAGTCTCTTCCAGCTGCAGGGAAATGGGAGCTCTCAAGTAAATCACTTTTTAAGAAACAATGTTGATCGCCATGACTGCCTCAGCTGATTCGCTTCACTTTTAGGTGTTATTGTAAAGTCGCCGCTTGCTTTGAAGTTGCTTGTTGATAGTGCGCCATCCTCCTTTTCCCTGCCTTCTTTAGCTATTTCCCCTCTGTGGACTCACCTTTGACCTCCTTCATTCCATTCCAGTACCAAATTACTTTGCTATGTTTCTGAGCCATAGAAATATGAGTGCTCACACCCTTTAAATACACAGAAGGGAAGAAGCGGTCAAGGCCATTTTTCTTACAGTGCACGCAATGATGCGTCTGTACTGACATTAATGTAGCATTAAAGTGCATGGCTTTATCTGGAATTCAATAAAATATCTAAAATTTACATTATAAACATCTATTCTGCTGATGGTTGTATCCTACTTTAAGCTCAAAGGGATTCCTATAAAGGCCTAGGTTGGGACTGTAAATGGGTTTCATGGGGGTCCAGCACTGGATACCCCTTGTTACAATGAAAATTGCAAGGTAAAACACAAAGTAGATCAATTTAGCTTTTAACAGAAACATTTTTAAATGTCTCTTTACTTTCATACTAAGCACATCTACCCAGTGACATTTACTCAGAAGTAGACTTTGGCACTCCCAAATCGGCTTTTCAATACTTTATTAAACTTTGCTAAAAGCAGCAAGCAAGAAAGAGAGACCCAAATCCTGTTCTCATTGCTTTTTTATTGAGCCCAAAAAAGTTTGCAAGCCGGATGTCTTTCTTTTAATGAGTCAAACGTCTTAGATCTTCAGCAATTTAATCAATCTTTTTCCCACAAAAAAATCTGACTGTTTCATTTGTTTAATTAAAATATTGCTTACTTTGATGTTAATTTTTTTTAATTATTTTTACTTTTTCAGCAAATAGCAACCAGACCACATATGGCGTCTCATACTCTCCTTTGTGCCTACTTTTTAAAGAGCTCTTTCTCCAGCGCTTAATCTGTAATCCTGTCATTCCTATCAGGAAGATGCCCTGCATTTTTGAAATAATTTGCCCTGAGTATGTTGAACTTTTGCAAAACATGTCAGGGAATGACTAAGCGAACTAGACTAGAACCGAGACAGGAAAACAAAGTCGACTTTCTGATGAACCCAGCTTGGTGTGCATGTTATAGCAGAAGACATTGAACTGTGCCTTCCAGTCCCTTTCATGCCTCTTGTACATTTTCTCTTTTTACTGTTGTGACTCATACACGTCAGCAGATTACTAGACCAACACAAAATTATGTTTAATTAATCATTTGAAAAACACAGAATTCCAGACAAGCTTAAATAAAAATCTATTGCAACTTCTAATTGTCTTCAGACATCACCAGTCTAGCTGTATCCCTGTAAACATTTAAATCCAGCTTTCCTTAGAGGTTTGTTAGAGGACACATAGTGAATAAACAGGACCACAAAGACACATCAGACAAGTAATGGGTGAAGCAGTGGAGAAGTTTAAAGCAGGTTAGAATTTTACAACAATGTTCTGTAGTCATCTGAAAATGGAAAGGGTATGGCACATCTGCAAATCTATCAAGACATGGCTGTCCACCGAAATGAATAGGCCGGGTACGGAGAGCATTAATTAGATAAGCAGCCAGAAGGCCTGTGGCAACTCTGGACAACCTGCAGAGGCCCACAGCTCAGTTTGTCAACAACAATTACCTGCGCATCTCAAAACTGGGTGAGAGGGAAAAACAAAGTCAGAAGAACTCCCCTCTGTTAATTATCACACGTCATGCAGGGTGCACAGCACAACAGAACCAAGATTGCACATTTTGGCCTACATGTAAAATGTGATTTATTGAGGAAAACTAATATTACCCATGACCCAGAGCACACCGTCCTACCAGTCAAAAGCATGATGCAATGGCAGCATCATGCTGTCATAATATTCCTCTTCAGATTTCCTCTTCCAGCAAATGTGCAGCCAGAGCTACAACAGATAGTCATGCGTTTGCCAAAGCTCAGACCAAAATGTCACCGGGAATCTGTGGCACGACTCAAAATAATTTTCACATATTCAGTTCTATTTATCTCCCTGTGATTGAGCAATTTTCCAAGACAGACTAGGCGAACACGTTCAAAGAGGCCTTACACAAAAGACCTGCAGCTGTGCAGTGAAGACTATTGACTCAGGGGGGCTGAAAACAAAGGCTTGCTATACTTTTCACATTTAGTTTTTTTATTACTGTTTAAAAATCATGTGCTTTTCTTTCCACCTCATATTATGTATTACTTTGTTTTGGTGTATTGCTAAAAAGGTTTCGACATAAGAAAAAAGGAATATGAGAACTTTTGCAAGGTTCTGTATCTGATGACTGGCCAGACAAGAGTCACATTGGCACATTCAACTCTTCATACATATTAAGTTACAAAATGTAGAACACCTTTTGTAGTTTTACCAAACTACAGGCTTCTTCTGGACTGTTAGATTTCAGCATCTGACAACCCAGTATTTCACCTCCCTGTCCCATCGGCTTCCTCCCCCTTTTCCAGATGCGTTTTTTACTAGCAGATGCTCAGCACATGCATACCATGCCTAAAGCTCCTACTGAGGGCCGACAACCACACAGGGTCCTTGTGTGGTAAAACAATACAGCCTCTCTCTGTGTTCAGCACTCCTCGCTGCTTCAACTACTTTTAAGAGCCCTCCCTCCCCCCTACATCCCTCCCATATCTCCCTTCTTCGTGGAAGAACACAAAAAAGAAAAAGAACAAAAAAAATCCAGATCATAGTGGAAGGAATAAGTGGTGGGTGTGCAGCTAGGAGAGAAACAAGCTCAGGGAAGAACGGCTGGCAGGAGTGGAAGAGAAAATGTTGCTGTTGGCAAAAGATTGCTTTATTGTTCTTGTGCGTTAGGCTTTAGTTCAGCCTTTTAACTCCAAAGACCCTAAGTGCAAACAAGCACTGTAATCTCGAATGGACTTTATGTCTAGATTTAAAAACGACGGTTTAAAGCACATTGTTTCAGCTTTCATCAATTTCAAATCTAATCCACAATAAAAATGTTTCGTAACAAAGACCCACGAGCAGATGAAGGCTTATCCAGCTCCCATTGTTGTAACTGCTGCAATACTCTGCTTCAAGGCAAAGTTATTTGCTCAAGTTACAGCCCTGCTCCATTCTGATCCACAGGATGGGTGAGTCATGTGTTCAAGGACTTGGGCGCTTCGCTGTTGTGGGAACATTTCCATTTTCTGATTTCCATGAAGCCACAGAACAAACTAAAATGGCCTCCCTGATTCAACATTGCAGAGGGAGATGGTTGCGCTGCTAAAATACGCTTAGTAAGTTGGAAAAAATGACATCTGACTCACTCGAAGATGAGAGTCTTCCCTTGGGCATCTAATGTGTGTGTGTGTGGACAATGTGAATCAGGCTGAATTCCCCCAAACCCACCCAAAAATTTAAAAGCGTTGTAATTTAACGCATCAATTGACTAAATTACTGCTGGTTGTCTTCTGTTTCGAAGGACATTTCAAAACAGCCATTGCAAATATCAAATGGCCTCTGAAATGAAATTCATTGTTTATCCTCTTCCAGGTGCTCCATTTTACCTGTGGCTATGTGCAACGAACAAAGAGGCACCATACAGAAGTACACAGCAGGTGTGGGAACGGAAACCGGCACATTATCAAAACTTTTATTTGTTTGTTTGGGTGTGTCTAATGAAGCCAAGTACATTTTGAGACCAGTAATAACTGACTGACAGCATTCATATGAGTCTGGAAGCTTTACAAAAGAAAAAAAAAAAAAAAAAAACTAAAAAAAAACTTGTGGTTTAATTTTTGCATTCACGCTCTGAAACAGACTGTATGGAAAACGAATTGGGCATGATCTTACCCCCTTCAGAGGTAGAGCCTCTTCCTCTTATGAGGCCCCAGCTTGCAGAAGTAGGTTCTGAAACAATCCATTTCAGCATTTTAATAAGGGTGTGGTCAATGTTTGTTTTGTTTTTTTCATATTTGACTTTCAAATAATAAAAAAAAACCTTCTAAAACAAGCTATTGAATTTACTTATCTACTTTTAAAGCTACTGTAAAGTGGAACCTTTTCTACAATGTCTCAGATGTCTTTGTTCAGGGCTATTAAACGCTTATCGACTAGAGCTGGTTTTAATTTACTCCTGCTTTTATTGTAACACCATGGACAAATGTCTTGTGCAAAAATAATTGTGTGCATCTGACTGAACTAGTACAAAACTGGGAAAACTTTGACATCATAAGAAACTTGGAAACTTCCCCTCTTGGCTTGAGGGACCCTGTAAGACCTTAAGTTGTGTATGACTTCTAAAACCTAATAAAGAACCGGTTTAAAGTAGAAGAATCTGCACATACGTGACCTCATTACAAGCATTTTCTGTTGATGTCGTTCGAACGGGTTATAAATTTCAGCCTTTGTCTGCCCCCTAGAGGCGTTAAAGAAAATTACAGTTGTGACCGACATGTTTCTTTTGTACTAAATTTAATTTTGTATGTTTGTCTGGAATTTTTTGCGTACAGAAGTTTAATAACGAACATTTCATAAAGTCCTGAGGCTTTATTGAGAAGTACTTCAAGTTTATGCAAACTGTCTAAATTATCATGGTCAAAATGTATTTTTGTTCTGGATTAGGTTAAGCTCTGAGAAGGGTCCTGGGCATTAAAAGTGTATTTGTTTTCATTTTTATGCCACTTATCACAAGTTTCTGACCTGGTGCTCCATTGCAGTGGAAAAAAAAATTCTCACCACTAAAACACTGGGTAACATTGCTTTTGGATAATGTTTTCTTCTCATTCTTTACATATGTTTGGGTTTGTTTGTTTTTTTCCAAAATTGAGAGCAGACCCACTTTCTTAAAGCAACCCCACTCATGGTCTCAGATGCCCCACTATCACCATGACACAGGACTGATGCTAGAGTTCAAGGTCAAGCAGAAATATTCTCCAAATTCTCCACGCCTCACCAACCTGACCTCAGTCAGTCAAATGTGTTTTAACTGTTCTGAGTTGAACCTGGAAGAAGTTTGCTCTTGTGAAATGACCATCAGTATAAATGGCACACTAGTTTACCCTTTAATTAACTGGCTGAATATTTGTTTTAATTCAGAAAGTAATTGCTTTAATACTTGGCATCTGGTCTGGGCTAAACAGACTTTTTGCATCACTGGGACAGTGAATACATTTTATGTTCAAAGCGTTATGAAGCGTCAGTGAAGAAAACGCTACCAGACACTTAAAGGAGTTTCCAGTTTATATTATTGTGTTTCTATCCATAGTTTTCGGTCACTGACAGAGGCCGAGTTTTTCCCCTTTGTTCTTTTCTTTCCAAGGTGTGTGTGTGTGTTTAACTGTGAAGCATATAAAGGATTATGTACAACTTCATTCCAGGGCTCTGCTTCTCTGATTTCCAGTCAGCCTTCAAATAAAGCCTTTTATAAGACAAAGTTTATCTTTTGATTTAACAGTTTCTCTACCATTTGTTAAAGAATTTTTCCACGACAGCTTCATTTGGGCTCAACCTGACAAACAGCAGTCATCTAGGACTTAAGGGGGGGAAAAAAAGTTTATCCTTTTAAGGAAAGATTGGCTAAAATAAAGGCCTCAAGTATGCTCTGTGGCCGAGCTGAAAACTGCAAGAATTTTCAGGTAATTACACAATGACTGCATTTTCTTTTAATCCCTCTTCGTAGGGGTCTATATTCAACGTAAATTGCCACAAACGAAAGCTAACGCAATAGTGTTACTTGACTACTCTAAACATTTCTAAATCAGTGAAGTAACATCCAATTATTTTTTTTTAACATAGGTAACAGATCACTGCACAAGTATATTTATGGATTAATTAAACACTCATCTAAAATGTAGATGAGTGAACACCAAACAAAAACGCCAAATTTTAGTAGCGAAGCTGTAAACCACAGAATTCAAATTCTCCACATGACATTGAGGAAAATGCTTTATTTTTGCAAGTCAAAAACAACAGAAAAAACCAGTTTGGGGGCCATTGAGAATTCACTCGTCTTCAAACACTGTCATTTTGCAGCAAAGTAAGCACATGTGGCTGAAAGTCCATTATTTTTAAGTGTTGAGAGCAGGAGCACAAAGTGCTTTAGTTCCACTGCCTTCCATGTCCTTTTACTTGAAGATCTTGCCCTGGTTGAAAGCTTTACCCACATGCTTGAAATCTCCTTCCCAGGCAAAGTACTCCTTAACCATGGTCTTGCACTCCTCACTTTCTGGATCCAACTTCCTCCAGTCGTATGATTCATAGTCAATTTGCCAGTCTGGACACAGCTGAGAGAAAGAAAAAGGAAACGTTAAAGGGATGAACTCTTGGGTTGTACGAGATAAGCATGCAACTCCACCATCAGATTACATTTTCAATCTTTTCTGAAAAAAAAAGAAAAAAAAAAAGAAAAAAAGAAATGCAAAACCAGTTTATATTCA
The DNA here is from genome assembly GCF_051168715.1 of Poecilia mexicana. Classification (NCBI taxonomy): domain Eukaryota; kingdom Metazoa; phylum Chordata; class Actinopteri; order Cyprinodontiformes; family Poeciliidae; genus Poecilia; species Poecilia mexicana. Next base: position 18,491,483 of record NW_028263379.1, read on the forward strand.
TGTATGAAACATTTTAAACAAAAACGGGTTGAAAAAGATTTGCAGTCCAACACAACTGGTACACAGTATACACAAAAACAACGTTTGGCGAAACCGCTCTGCTGCGGGGGCACAAGAGACGCAACGGCCAGGCTTTTAGCCAAACAATTCAAATTTGGACAGATTCAATTATTTTGAGCAAGATGACATTATGTTATACATTATGAATAAAAGATCTTGAACGCTAGTGCTGTTGAATCTTTGTGTAATAACCATTTGTACACATCCATAATAGCACTTTTTAAAAAGCTAAAATTTCACTCCTATTCTTTGTAGGACAAAGAAATTTGACTTTTGGAAAGAATTCATTTCTTTTTAATTGGAAGATCCTGTATTGATAGAAAATGGCCTGCAGTCAAATAAGGTGTTCCACCATTGATGTCATTTCTATGACGATTTAACATGAAAAAGTCGTCTTATTGATTAGACGATGTGACCACAGCATGAACCAGCCTTTCACTCACTGATCAGAGTCGACTGGGATGAATATGATCTTTATTTTATCTTCCCCTGTCAGATTAAGACTTGATGCCATGACAGGGCACTGCCTTGCCCAATGACAGGGGTGGGGAAACCTTTAGCTCCTATTAGTGACATTTCTGTTCATGTTGCATCTGAATTTCTACGGCTATTTATTCTCGTCCTGTTTGATTCATATATTTGGCAGGGGACTTCAACAATTAAAAAAAAGAAAAAAAAAAGAAAAGAAAAATGCAACATTTACAGGCAAGCACAGTAGAGAATGAGTATTTTATTACATTAAATATGAACCTGAAACCTGCCTTTGAGTGCATGTTCTAGTTACTGTTGAAAAGTCTGATATCACCAAAGATCTGTGGTATTTTCCTCTTTTCATAAGTTTCTGTGGTTACCAAGTATTTTTGTTTTGTTTTGTTTTTCTGTTTACGCACGTTTGGAAAATTTCCATTCCAAACATGTTCAACATTGTGTTATCTAAGTTAAGCACTGAAACCAAAGATCTACTGAAATCAGTAGCCAAGACGAGATTGATATGCTGGGATAAATTATTTTAAAAAAAAAAGTCAAGTTTTTGTTGACTCTCTACCTGAAGCATTATGTTTATTATACTTACAGTGAAGGCCAGCTCTTGGCCTCTGAAGACCCAGATGCCAGAGATACTGCTGTCGTTGTTGGTGCCGAACAAGATGACGCTGGCAAAGGCATTCTTTCTCAGTTTGTCCAGGCGCTGGAACATGCCTGGAAAAGCCAGAGAGGCATTTGTAACATGCGAGGCATTTTTCCACAACACTGTTTCCTAGTCTTTGCTACCAAGAGACAAAATCTGTGAATCTTCCATGATGAAAGACCAGTAGGAACACGACTGACTACTTGTCGGATAAACCTGTTCAGATAAACTTGTGCCAGCCTAGATTTGGTTACGACTGAATCATCTTCGTTAATCCCTATAGAACGCAGTGCAAGGTGTGGTTTGCTGTGACCACAGTATGAACCAGCCTTTCACTCACTGATCAGAGTCGACTGGGATGAATATGGTCTTTATTTTATCTTCCCCTGTCAGATTAAGACTTGATGCCATGACAGGGCACTGCCTTGCCCAATGACAGGGGCGGGGAAACCTTTAGCTCCCTTTACTGAGGTTTCTGTTCATTTCACATCTGAATTAATTCCTACAACTATTTATCTTTGTCCTGTTTGTTTCAGATAAATAGGCCAGACGACGACTATGCAAAACCACCTCCGATGAACTGCACAATCTAATATTCCATCATGGGAATTTTCTTTAAAAACTTTCTTCAAAAAGCCATTATACTAAATTTCAGGTTTTCTTTATCGTGGTTGATCAATGCAAGACAATTAATCTGAAAGCTTGTTGAAAGCTGCAGTCTATAACTTGTTGCACGGCATGCTGAAGGCGGGGAATGGGCATTTTAAATTTAAAAACTGAATGGGAAAAAAAACAAAAAAACAACCTACATCACTTAGTTCTATGGTTTTTCGGCAACGTCTCAAAAAAAATTATATTGTACTTCCAATTCAATAACAGTAGAAAAAAAAATCCAGTGGTTTAACAGAACTTCACTGCAAAGCGTTGACAGTCTTAACTACAGACATTTTTCAGAGTCCAACTTTCTTCCATTTGATCAGCAAGTGCAGCTCTGCGAGTCAAACCATAACATGCAATGATATTCAATGATGGCTAAAACAATTAACGTGTTCTTCCAAATGAGATGGCAAGCATTCACAAGCAACCCTTTGAAATGAGCCACTCCTGCTGAGTCTCACCTGTGATAAGGTTGCAGCTCTTGAAGGTGAGCGTGAGCTCCTCGGGGTATTTGTACTGAGCATACCAGATTGAGTAGCCCTCTCTGTCAAAGTTCTCCCAGAAGTGAGGAAGCGCTACCGTCATGGTGTCCTCGTTGGAATACTTCCTCTTGAATTCATCCATGACGAATGCGCTGCAAGAAAGACGGACAGAAATTGGGTGAGCCAGTCAGAACTAGAGAACACACTCGGGTATGAATGTATCCAAGATCTAAGCTTAAGTCAAGATGACTTCTCTGGGACAGAGGAACAATCTGCCACTAAACATTTTAAATCTACTGAAGACATCTTTATAGACTGGCTTGTAGTGCATGTTGACCTAAACAGTTTTGGCTCAACAGCCTTAGCTGCTTCGGCCATCGCCATCTTTTCTAAATCCTCTTGTATTTTATTATGCTATTCAAATAAACTTGCCAAACACAAAGGCTTTTGGTGGAAATGTATTCTATAACTAAACTTGACCCGGAGATTTTTTTTTGTTTTGTTTTTTTATGTTTGGTAGATATGGAATATGTTTGCTGGCTGTAACGAACACCACCACATAGCACTCTTATTGTCCATGTTTACAATCAAGCTGAAGTTGAGATTAAAGGTCATTGTGACCACAGCATGAACCAGCCTTTACCTCACTGATCAGAGTCGACTGGGATGAATGTGGTCTTTACTTTATCTCCCCCTGTCAGATTAAGACTTCGTGCCATGACAGGACACTGCCTTGCCCAATGACAGGGGAGGAGCCTTTTTTTTTTTCCCCCATCTGGATTAATTATTCTTACTTCCATCAACCACTACAACTTCCTTCCAAAGTCCTGACTTCATTTTATACGTTAATCACTGTGATTAAACCTCCAGTTTGCCACCAGACCTTCCAACTGCGGTGAGCTGTAACAAAATCCCCATTTTACGCGTCAACTGAGGCATTTCTCTGGATATCTACCTCTTTGGCAGGTGTGCGAAGGGGTCCTTGGCTTTGGGTTCGGCAGCCAAAACAGCATCACAGTCGTCCATTTCTTCTTCTGGAGCAGGCTTCTTCTCCTCCTTTTTCTTTTCTTTCTTCTCCTGGGGTTTGGCTGCCTCTTTTCCAGCCTTTTCTTTTTTGGCTGGAGTTTCTTTCTTGGGCTGCATCTCAGCAAACTTCTTGGCTGGAAGAAGAGAAAAATAGCTCCCATGTCCCATTTAAAAAAAACAACAAAATAATTCTTTGGCTGACTGTAGACAAACCTTGAAATGTTTATAGAAATATTAATGCATTTCCCAGAGTGCTTGTGTTTGCAGATGTGTTTGATTTACATGGAGCACAAATCAAAATCTCCAGACAGCTAAACAAATGATGAATTTAACAAATGACATCTCATTGCTTTTTCTGAGGAAACTTCTCTTTGCTAACTCACCATCAAACTGGGCCATCTTTTCACACAGCTTGACTTCTCCGAGAACAGCCTTGAACTGAGGCTGGTTGACGCAGGTGACAAACCAGCGGGTCACGTTGGGATAAGGCTGGCGGAAGGACGGCTCCAACACCTGCAGAGCGCACGTAAAATTAAATCGGATCAATCGGGGTGGTAAGAAATGGCAACGACCCCAGTGTGTACTTGTGGAAATCCGTGTATATCAAACCTGCTTGAAGAGCCAAACCATGGAGCAGGCCACAGTAATGTCCGCCAGGCTCACTCTCTCTCCCACAAGGAAAGTGCGGGTGGTCAGGTGCTGGTTCAGCACCGTGAGGACCTTCTTCACATCCTCCTTGGCCTGCTCTGTGGCCTGAACACACGCAGAAGACATTTACTCTGCATGACCACCAGGTTCTATCCCTACCAGGTACCGACAGGCAAGTGGGGCCACTTCTCTGACCGGTTTAGTGTTGAGCTGCGTACCTGCTTGTTGAACTGCATGATTCCTAGAGTGGGGAAGACCCATGCACTGGCTGGAGGGATGATCTCTGAATCAGCAAAGCTCACCCACTGCAGCACCTGGGCAGCAGCCTGAGGAGTGGCGCCGCGCAGGGCATCATTGCTCACTGCAATGACACGGCAAAAACAATCATGTTCCAATTAAACAGGCTCGTGAATTATTTTTAAATATCACTTTGTCCATTGTGGTCTTTTATGTAGGGTTGGTGAAGTTAAACACACAACTTGATATAGAGGCAAAGTAAAGCTTGGTGTGGAATAATGAGAGACATCATGATCCTAAAAAGTAAAAGTTTTGGTTAATAATATCTACAATGGTCCATTTAATGTCTTCCCAATATTGCGGAGCCACATTGGTCGTATTTCTTCCTTTGCTCTACTTTAGTTGAAAAGTGTTTCAAATTTTATTAATAGAAATACTTAAGCGATTCCTTTTGCAATGTTTCAGTGCAACGTCGCACAACAATATTTGAATCCGAGTTTAAAGCCACTTACAGTAGTGAGCAATGGCATTACTCTCAAACAGACAGAAGCCGTCATCACCCTGGTAGGCGGGTACCTAAAGATAGAGACAGAATTTATATTTGAAAATTAAATGGTTTTGAACAACATGTTATACATCACAACTGCAGTCAAGATTATTGCAGCTGCCTTGCCTTTATGGAGACGGCATGTCCCATCCAATTTCAATGATTTAATCAGCAAAAGTATGGCCCATGCAGTTAATGAAATGTCAAGAAGACACTGCGTGTGACATGTTTAAACACCAGAGGTCACGCTGACATAAAAGATGAAAAGGAATCAGCCCAATTCTTTCTACTAACCGGTTTTACTCACCTTGCCTAAAGGGAAGTTGTTGATGAAAGCAGGGGAACGGTTCGTCTGCCCAAAGGTGAAGGCAGGAGGGTTGCTGGCCACCTTGAGGCGAGCGCCGCTGTACTGGGCAGCAATCTGGGCCTTGAATGCCCTCCAGTTGTCTGGGTATGTGTACAGAGTCTAAAAAAAAAAAGAGATGGGGGGGATACAGGAACATTTATACACAGAATTTAAAAGAAACATTTACATAAGTAATCCATTAACATTTATTTCTTCTAAGAAATAATTTAGCTTTGTAGCATTTTCATTGAAAATATATTGTTGGGTGCTTTAGCATTTAAAATTCACTGATTAGAAGCCTTAGCAAACAGGCTCAAAGTGTCAACCAAAAAACCAGGTGGTGAGCAGAAACCAAGCCATTGGTGCCTTCATTCAATGAATGAAGGAATGCACTCTGTGAGCTCGTCATTTATTTAAAGATGACAATGCAAAGACACCGCAGTTCAGACAGAAAACAGATTCTTATGGTGCTAAAATGAAAACCGGCAGCGAGTGTATTAAAAACTATAGATCAACTACCCTTGTTCAAGCGGCTCATAGCATAATTTAAACGTTATCTACCTATACATTCCCGCATAAAAGCTAATCTACCAGTTTAAAAAATTCACAAGCCAAACATAGCACTGAGTACACAGAGTTTCTCCACTAGAATTAAAGAAATCACCTGGAAACCCAAAAACGCGATTCAAGTGATCTCGAGCAGTTAAGGTAACGTGGCATAACCCAGGGCCAGCACTTTCAATGCTTCGTTGGGGTAGCAAAAGCTAGCCACATACAGAAAACTGTATTAAATTCTTCGGAAATAAAACACTTATCATCAAGCAAACAGCGGCGTAACGTTGTTAACTTAAAAACGTGCGCTGTAAACGCGACGATGGCTCTGATTTTGGTCTGATTGTGACAGTGAATTTTAAAGCAAGCTCCATTGCTAATAGCTCTCCATCTTACTCACCCCTGCCGCCATCTTCAGGACGAGAGAAAGAAAGAACGCCGGCGCGTTCCACCCACGTATTTACGGCCACGAGACGTGCGCGCCCCTGAAAATTCCGCGTTCACACGTCGAGCCACATGTCACAGCATTGAGAATTGCTATCTTTAAAGTTTGCCACGTTTACAAACGTATCTTAACATGCGATAACTACATCAAAATAGTTATTTTCAAAAGAGCTAACATAGTGAGATGCAGACAATTAAAGATATAAGAATGAATAAAATACTTTATTACAGTCCACATACAAAAAAAAAACAAAATAAAACAATTTCTACATGAACTAATCGTTTCCTGTGGACCACTCTAACATTAATCGACAAGATGTGTTAATCTTGACAGCAGTATTTGCTTGAGATCTTACATGAGTTATAATACACAGCAAATGTAGGATGCAAAGAACAACTGATTGGTGACAGCTGTTGAAGCACCTTATACATACAAGAGTAAAAATAAGTATATACAAAAGAAGACTGATGCATGACACGCCACTCTGAAGCTGTAATCAGCTCACAAGACCTGAGAAGGAAGTAAAAATGTTACCTTGCCGTCTAAATGCAAAGAAAAAACATTTCAAATGCACGTTTTTTAAAATAATGATTTGAAAACCAAATTAGCTTGAAAAATTCTGCATATGCAAAATAAGACATGTTTAATTCAAATGCAATCATTATGTGCACACTAATGAGCACATCAACAATTGGTCTGGTCAAAACACTCACCCAGATAGTCATCCATGAGAGATCCAATTGCGAACTGAAAAACAAATGTATTTTTAAGCATCAGTTAGACTGAAGCAGGACCGCATGACATTTATTGTCTAATGACAATGATGGGTAATGACGTGGAGGCAGCTGAGCAGCTTGGTAAAATAAAACTTTCATTGGCTGTCCAGAATAACAACCAAATCACTTTGGTAAGAACATGAGCTATATGCAAATTTCTGAACAGAGGCTGATCTAATATTTCCCCTCATTCAACCTAAATAGGCCTTTAACAAACTTCTTGCGCAGAATATGAATCATATGGATGCACAACAAATTGACCTTGTGCTACAGCAGCCAAACAGAGATGTAAAAATTAAAAGCCAAAGAATACATGGATAAATTCTTTATACAGATGTTACTTTATCATTAAATAAAAAGGTAAAGTTCTCAAATCCAACCACAGTTTCATAAAAAAAAAAAAAAAAACACTTACAATGTCATTCTTGTCAACCCTTGTGCCCACAATCTTCAGCCGGATCTCATCATCTTGCTGAATTACAATGTCCTTTGAAAGAAGAGATTATAGTGGCTGTGTCAAACAACAAAATAACACTGGATATTTGAAAAGAGAATTATCTTTTTTCCACTTAATTTTATTACTTTTTATGTAATTCCTATAAATAAAAAAAAAAAGCAAGAAAATATATTTTTTTAAATAATGGCAGGGATTCAGAAAAAACAATAAAATTTAAAAATATCCCCACCTCATCAACAGTCTTATAGCAAGGGGGATTAGAATTGGGGTCAAACTCCATTTCCGAAGGAATGGACTGCAAAAGATGAATTTATGTTACATACATACATCTACCGAACAATACAAACTCTAAATTAGCATGTAAAGCAATAAATTAAGTAGACCAGGCTAAAACTGACTTACATGGCGAGAGATGAAGCAAGACATGGGACCAATTTCTGTGAATAGCCCAACCTGCAATAAACAAAAACACTTGTCATTTAAAGGGAGGCTAATAACAGTAAACAACAAAAGTAGCGATGGAGAAGTAGCAATAACATCTGACATTGACTTAGAACCTCATCTTACAGATAAAAATAATTACCAACTATATAAATATAACCAAGACTATTGTTTATGACCAGTTTTATTAGCAAATAGAACAAAAAGGGGATTTAAAGTTCTCACTGATATTTCAGTGGGAATCACTGTTTTGAGATACTTGGTACGGTTTAAGAGTTCAAAATGTCTCTACAAGCTACAATAAGAAACTTTTCAGTGGTTTCTGTGTGGTTGCAGTCAGAGATTAAAGGGCATTTCCTTCTAAAATAGCTTCAATCTGTTGCTTCATATATGCACAGCATCTCAAGTTCAAATTTGTCCCAAAGATTTCAGTCAAAGGCATGTGGGTTCTTAGAATAAAGAATAAACTATACATTTCCTGCCAAGCAGCATCATAGAGACAAACCTAACAAAAATATAATGATTATGAATCACAAAATGTTCCAAAAATAAATTGCTACAGGTACAGAGTAATGAATTTTCCACTTGGAAAAAAGTCCAACAATAACAAATTAAATATGTTATGGCTTTATGGTGGTTAATTATCTAACTATTATTTTTGTGCCATCTGAATGAGGTTGATCTTTTGTTTTTCTGTTTTTTTCTCCTCTAGTTTTTGAATTATTGACTCGCATATATTATATTTTTGCCCAACTCCTACTGTATCATATTTATTTAATATTTTAACTAAAAACAATAAAATCAGGACATAAACCTACACTAAACCTCACCTTGTTAACCTGAGTAACCACAGCATCCACTACTTCTCCCTTGAACGGACGGAAGACAATGGCCTTGTACTTCACCGGATAGAGAACAAAGCCTCTGCTTGGCTGGATTACACCTGCCCCGATGTTGTCAATAGTGGTGACTGCAATGACAAAGCCATACCTGGAAAACACAACGAGAAAAAACAACAACACATGTACAGCTTGTAAATGCAATCAGGGCTATCACATCTTATCAATATTATCAACATTATTTCAGTCAGCAACATAATACATCAATCGTCTATATTTGCTAATGTGTCTGCACTATGTAGTCAGACAATGTGTATGCCATGTCTTACATTGAATAAATATTTTAGGAAAGATTTAGACCCACATTTGTTGAGTAATTTTGTGCCTGTGTGTGTTAATATGGAGACTTGCAGTTGATTAAAAAAAAACTTACATTAAACTTGTTTCAATGGAATTAACTGTGGATAACATTAATATCCAAATTAATATCATTTAACTAGACAAGCATATAAACAACACATACAGTGAACAAATGCAAGTCATTTGTACATTAGAAGGAAATGTTAAGTTTCCATTAGAGTAGTAGAAGAGTAGTTTTCTTGAGTTCTACTAATGACAATGATTGAATAATTTAATACACTGCTCAAAAAAATAAAGGGAACATTTCACTTTAATTTTGTGTGTGGCTCCAAATCCAGGCCTCCATTGGTTAATGAATTTGATTTCCATTGATGATTTTTGTGTGATTTTGTTGTCGGCACATTCAACTTTGTACAGAACAAAGTATTCAATGAGAATATTTCATTCATTCAGATCTAGGATGTGTTATTTGAGTGTTCCCTTTATTTTTTGGAGCAGTGCATTTATACTTGTTTATTTCTAAATACATAAATATAATAATGATCTTTAGTCACTTATCTTTCAGGAGATAGCACTTTTTACACATAATTCATATCATAAAGTGATTTGTTTACATTTGATTTTGAGATAAGCAATAAATGACCGTAAAAAGTTCAAAAATTGTTAGTGAATTAGAAACTGTATCGACAGATTATCCATAATAAAACTCATAAGGAAAAATACGCTACTACTTAGTAAAATACCTAAATTCAAAAACAAACAGACACATAATCTTATTTTACATTAAATCGACCAACACAAAGCTACACATGAATGCAGGATAATAGCCATAGATACTTTAATAAAATTAGGCGGTAAAATGTTACGGACAGATCTGAATTCACTCACTTGCCAGTACATGTTCCCTCTACTTCAGTAAAAAGTTTCTGCTTCACGGTGTTCAGCAGGTTGGGCCCAAAATACCTCGGGTGTAGTAAGATTTCATGTTCCAAAGAAATCTGTAAACACCAATAAAAACGTGTGACGAGAAGGACGCAACCGTCATGACCACGTTCGTAAAACGATGCAAAACAAACCACTAATCAACCAGTCCAAAATACACCAGAAGAATAACATAGACGTACTTACATGGTAAAACATGTCTATATTAATGTCTGCCTTTAATAATACTTTTAATTGGCCGAACCGCTTATCCTTAACAGTACTGAATGGAGTCGAAAATCGCTACAGTAAAGCCACTTCCGGGTCAATGACAAAAGAGTCATGAGCGCCGTAGTAATAATGTCAGTTCTGGCCATAGACTGCCACCTGGCGGTGAGAATGAATTAGTGCAAGAGCAAAACAGCAGGCGTGACTCAGTGCGATGCGTTGATTGGTTGGTATGACTTGACTCACAAGATCTGATATAGAAACGAAGCAAAAACAACGCATTTAGAAAAAAGGTACAGTTATTTTTCACCGCCATTGCGACAGATGTTCTGTATAACATTATCCTTAACCCACACTGAGACATAAGACATAAGTTTAAGCTGGACTTCCTTTTAACCAAAGTGATTTTCTACTTAAAAAGAAGTAATAACCCACCTAGTCATCTTTTCAAGCTGACCGACATGGCGAGGAACATCTTCTCGAAGTTGTTTCGTGTTCCTACGTCCACGCAGCTTGTAAGTAGTTGAATACATTTTTGACTCTTGAGTGGTTTTGCTGAGCTGCCTCTCTCCACGCAGGCCTGCCTCCGAACGGGAAGCTTGTTGCGGGAAAAGGCTGCTGCTGTTACGGTTCCAGGCAGCAGACGGTCCAGCAGTAACTCTCCTCCGGAAAATATCAGCCGCTATCCTATTCCCTACAAGAAGGACTTGCCTTATGATATAGTGGAGCTAATGGAAGAAGTAGAGTCGAAGGTAAATAAGTAAAAGTATTGTTAGGCGTTTAACTTCCATTTGACTTTTTAACCTTTTACATTATTTTTGCAGGGAGGCTTTTTACCCAATGTCTTCAAAGTACTCTCTCACAGGCCAGCAGAGTTCAGAGCTTTCTTCTCATACTACAATGAATTGATGAACAAGGAAACAGGTTGATGTTTGTTTTGTACATGAGGAGTGGTTATATTTAATTTGAATTCAACAAGTAACCCCCACTTTTGCCTGCTAGGATTTTTATGTCATGCATCTAAAAAAAAAAAAAAAAGTAGAGCATAAATATGAAGTAAAAGAAAAAATCTGTTAAGGGTGGCATCAGTATGTGTTCAGCCCCTTTTAATCAGAGTGGCCGAACACATACTGATGTGTTCGGACAAAGTACACACCAGTATGTGTAAAATACACATCATTATGGGGCCAGACAAAGTATAGAGCACCCACATACTTTGTCAAGGTACTGTAGGAAAGATGGAAATGTCACAAAGTGGGAATTGGTGAACATTAAGGTGAGCTTGAGCAGCAATTTCCTGTTTTGTTTGTAATTTGCATATAAGTTCTGGACATCATAGCCATTTGAAAACGCAACTTGGAAATGGTGTCTGACTACACCATGCAATCCTGTTATTTTTGGTCAGATCACAGAATGTTGTGCAAGAAACCAACAACATAATATCTTGCATAAAATGGGGAGGGAATTGGGGTCATAGAATCAATGGCATCAAGTCTTGTTTTTCTCAAAGTCTCTTCATTTTACAAGTTATATTTACTTGTAAGCCTTAGCTGGGGTTACAGTGTGTTCACAGTAGTGAACCCTGCATAGCTCCAGATGATGCCTGATTGTTTGTTTATTCACATACATTTTGTCCCTGTTTTTCCTTTTTCCAGGCAGGTTAACCAAGGCTGACCGTGAGCTAATCGTTGTTGCCACCAGCAGTCATAACAAGTGTCTTTACTGTGTGGTGTCCCATAGTGCTCTGCACCGCATCTACTCGAAGAGCCCTACTCTTTCTGATCAGGTATCATCATTTTTGTGCTGTACTTTATGAAAGTATAGTTACAAAAGGCAGGAGTTAGATTTGAATTCAACCACACCATTTGTCATTATCTCATGTGGAAAGATAAAAATCTCTGTTTTTTGGTTTAAATTTTCATTAACTTTTTTGTTGGGATTGAATGAAACAAGGATTTCTCCACTGATAGTATATTTCCAGAAGAAAGATTTACAACCCTAGAAGGTATAAAATTTAAAAACTGGATCAGGAGTCAAGGACAAAAAGTCAAGGGAATTACTGAAATCTGCCAGTGACTCAAGAACTTAGCAACTATGCAGAGCCTTAAAAATATTGATATAATTGACTTTTACCCCATCTTGTCATGTCACAATAGTAGTATTTTATTGTAATTTGGATACATTAACAAAGTAGTAAGTAATTGTGATGCATGGTTTTCAAAGATTTGTTTAAACTAAAATCTGTGTAAATACACTACATCCACATTTTTTAAATTAATAAAAAATGCAAGTCATTTATCTGTTTCTGTCCCCTTCATTATTATGTTATACTATGTTGGTCTACCAACCAACAAATGTTCTCTTTGTTACTTGAGAAGATCTGAACAGTTTCTACATTAATTTGTAGTTTTGGAAAACATTAAAATAAATAAATAAATAAAAAGCTTTTTCTCCCATTTCAGGTGGTTGCTAACTACAAACTTGCAGAACTCACACCTCGGGAGCAGGCCATGCTGGAGTTTGCGATGGCCGTGTGTCGCTGTGACACCATCACAGAGAAGCACTTTCAGCCTTTGGAGGAAGTCGGCTTCGACCGCGAGGATGCCTGGGATATTGCAGCCATTGCTGCTTTCTTTGCCATGTCCAACCGACTTTCCCATTTTACAGACACGAGGCCCAACCAGGAGTTTTTTAACATGGGCCGTGTTCCCCGGGACAAGAGCAAGAGCAAGGCAGAAGATAACTAGCGGAGAAGGAAAGCTGTGTTACGTGCAAGTCTTTTCTAAAGCAAAACTTATGTGTGATCCAACACATTCATAACACAGCCAGAAATCTCTCAGATCTATTTCCGGTTTCTTGTCTCTCGCCTGTTTTTTGTTAGGTGTTGTGAAAGGAGAGAAACTACCTAATGTGAAGACAACATGAGAAGAGTTAAATGAATGTTGACTTTGAATTATTATTGATTGGATGTAAATTTTTAATGTCTGTAAAAAAAACAAAAAACTTTATCTGCAATGGGTTTTATAACAGTTTCATAAGGTAGTTCCATGTGTGAAGATTAAGCACAAAAAAGAAAGAGGGTAATCAGAAATGTCCTGCATATGTGAATTTTATTTACCTCTTAAACTTTTCAGCACTAAGAAGACAAAGAAGCACAAATATAAGGTAATGTGTGATTCATGTTGTTGGGAGAGTTTTTTTATATATATCACGTAAATTTAAATATTTTTCTTATGTTTGCTTGTAGTGGTTATGTTCTTTTAAATTAGGAGTTTTCATTGCTTTATTTTACTATAGAGGTTTTGTTTGCACATGATTAGAATATCAGAATAAAAGACAGAGGTCTGTTGCCAATTAATTGTATCTCTATGTTTAAAGTCTGGGGTGCAAAATGGCTCTTAAAGCTCTGAATCTCATTTTAGTTATTTTTTTTATTATTCAGAACTAGAAAACACTTTTATTGAATACACTACCTGTTTTTTCACTATTTGTCACTTGACCAATAAAAGTACAAAAACGTTACTGTTGTTGACAACTGCTTACAGCTTTCTTTTGATTTTTCTTTCTTCTTTTTTTTTTAATGAACTGGAAACCAGCCTTGATACAAAAATATAGAAAATTAGTTTCAGTTCTCTGTACATGTAAAAAAAAATGTTTAAAGTTGGACCTTTTTCTCCACAGAATGCACAGCTATGTTATGTAGCTTGTCCCCTCCAGAGGGCAGTACATTCCTGCACATATTAGGATGTGTAGCTAAAACGTGAATGTGTTAATATATTTAAATAGAACGATTAATGAAAGGCAGTGCAACATACCATTACAAAAAGACAAGAAAGCGCTTTCTGTCTTTTATTCCTGATCTTGGTTCTGTGTTACATTTTCCTCCCAAATCTTTAAAAATCTTGCAAGACTCAGGCCATTAGCAGAGAATTTACCTCATCGCTTGAGATGAATATTAGTTTGTGAATATGTAGGGACTAGAAGGGATCTCTTGAGAATAACTGCAATCATTCCACAAAATCACACATTATGAATATTTTCTAACCAATCTGAATGTCATTCCGAGTTTAAAACTAATCTCAGTTACTTGCTTTTCCACATAGACAGGATGATATATATATATCCCTTAAATTTATTTAAATATTTCACAAACAACTCTCTTCTTGTTCGGCTGACCTGTACTCGTCTTGACGTCTCAACGCATTACGGATGCTAATTAGGCATCAGTCACTCCACGTCCCCTCACATTGCAAAAACAAGACAACAGGCTCCTGGAGAGCGGCTGATGACCTGCAGCTGTTCTGCATCTCTCTCGTAACTCTGCATAGAATGGAATATGCAAATTACTTACATTAATAGAGAAATCAATGAGGTTTTATATCCATGCTTACCTGAGAAGTGGAGGCAGGGGGGGGAGATGCTGTGTCGTTACTCTCCTCGGGGTATTAAAACAAGTCATGACACATGCAACTAATGGTGCGTGACAAAGAGCAGAAAGATGGAGCCAGAGCGAGAAATGATACACCCGCTATAAAATCTAGTTTCCTTATCAGATGATTTCTAATTAGACTGGCTGTGTTGGTCCATGTTTCAGGCATGAAGAAACCACATTTTGAAGGTGTCAAAATGCAATCAATTAGATTTCCCTGTTACAATACATGAAGCTTGTACAGTTATGCGACTTGACGACATCGATGGATCACGATTTGCACTTGCAATGTCCTTCTTATTAGAAAAATCTTTAAAATTTGATCAGAAGCACTTAAAAATGTGTGATCTTTATGCACAGAGAGGAAGACAGATAGTGTCTCAGAGCATCTTCCTCTACGGTACATCAGAGGAGACCCTCGCAGCTTGGAGAGAGGCGTCCTGTGGGTGTTCATGAAAACATTTTTGCTTTCATTTAGCACAACTGTGAATCCTGTCAGACAAGTCATTTATATTTTACACACTCAGAGGAGACAGGAGGGATGTCCAAATAAAATAAAAAAATAAAAAAAAGTACTAAAATTTAATAGGAATAAACATTTCCCTAGAAGGGGGGGAAGTCTTGTTCATGTTGCTAGAATTTTCTGGTGTCCTTGAAGGCAGGGAGATTCCTTGAAATATAAAGTCCTTGACTGGTGCAAATCTGTGCTCCATATCTCCAAAGGTGCATGGGATTACTGGTGGAGTGTGTGCAGCGATAAGATACCATGCCAACAAAAAATAATATTTATGCACAGCCTTACTGCAGCAGGACCAAATTATGTTCATATCATGGGAAACATCCAAAACAATGGCATTAAGGTGCCAAGAAGGTGACATGATTGCCTTTATGCAGCAATAGTCTTACAGTGGTGTATTTACTAACAGTGTATATTTGTTCATTAATGTGGAATAAATAAAATTAAATATATCTGTGAAAGTTGGTAGGGAAGGTGAGGTACCATAATATACTAGATTTATAAAACAGGCACATATTTTCTGGCTGTGCATGAATTTTGAGCTGTGTATCCTTTTACTGCTTTAAAATGACTTGTCAAAGGTTACAGCTTGGGTATCCTTTGTTTGCATTAGATGACACGCAGCCAGACTGTGAATGTCCTGTTAAAGACAGTGATGGACTTCTAAGCTGATGAACCATATGCCAAATATCAGTGGAAATGCGGGGAAAAAACATAAGCTCTTTAAGAAGGAGTGAGGTTCAGATAAATTGTAGCAAATTACTGTCAGTTTTGCACTAGTTTATTTTACTCTGCAACTGTGTCAGGCATGCGGTTCGTTCAGAGCATCAGGGCGAAAACCGACTACACCTGCAACATAAATATCAGGATGATTGTGTGATGTGACAGGTTAAAATGACTCCTCTATGGCTAGCGTTCACAAAACAGCTCCTTATGGCTGTACCTCCCAGGGATAAGTTGAAATGTTTCAGATTAGACTGTTTCAAACTCATAATCCAAATGGACTTTTACTCAGATTACTTTGTGTTTGGGGATTATGCACCAGGCTTTGCCATGTGTCGACTGGGTGAAGAGAGGTTGCTGCTCACAGAGTTTCTGTTAGCACAATTTTAGCTGGTTTCCATGATGGGAACTAAACTGCTGATTAGTGTAAACAGTTTGTGTTTGACCTGAAGCTTTTTCTTTGAGCACACCAAAAATGCGCCATCCTTGCCCGTTTTCACAGCCTCCAGGCGTCTGAAACACATTCTGAGCGTTTTCTTTTAAATCTGCTTTCTGTGGGGTTGTCCTTGAAACTTGGCAAGACAGTCACTTGGCAGCTGAGCTCATTTGTTTGGGTGTGACTCGAATGTGAACGTAAATATTAGCCGTTATATTTTCGAAAGGGGACTCACATTGTCTCACACGTAAAACTTTCAAACTGCAGACGGAGCTGTGTAAAGAATTATCTGCACTGTCAGGACAGCCAGAAGGCGAACAGAAGGAGAAAAGATTGACAAATTGCGAGGATTATTTTCAACGTAAGCCAGCGCTGAGCTCTCTCATTTTGAAGTTCATTCATACAGGCTGCTTCATTTTCAACCCAAAAAATTAATCACAGCTTACTACAATAACAAAAGTGACATGAAATTAATAATTTGATAGCTTTAATGCTCAGAGTACTTGTTTCTCAAATCTTACAGTAAAATTTGGTTTGCAACAGCTCCATAACTTTGAACCAAGAGAGAATCACGACAATGGTTCATTGAACCCATAATATTCAGTGTTCTATATTGATGTCACTTGGCCAGCATCCATTACTTTATGATCACAAAATAGTAAAGAGTATATTAAAGATCTGATGTCACAAGTTCACAATACCATATGTAGTCCCGTGAAAAAAAATATTTGTCACCTTGATGTTTCAGAATCATAAGATGCATTTTAAGGCAAGAAAAGATAGGACAAAAAACAGAAAAAGGAGTTGACCAGATTTAATTTAATTAGTCACCCTGGGAAATATATCATCACTGCAAGAGAGCTTGTTTCAAAGTTTACATTAGATAAATCAGGAGTGCACTAGAAGGTTAACTGAAGGTAATTATTCATGACGATGATTATACAGTATGTTTTAAACAAGGAAGGGACATTTTTGGATCAGTAACAATTTCATCCCAAAACTAGTCATTTTTATGATCGATGACTTTAAAAACAGGGCAATGATCAGTTTTATAATGATTGAACACAGCATTAATATTTCAGACAGCCAGAATACAAAAACAATATCTCCCTTTCTGCCAAACTGCGTAAAAGTGGTGGAATATATGAAGCAGAATGTGAAGAGTCAGCTTCTGGAGTTAATTTCCCAAAAAAGGATATAAGAGACTGCAAAAATGTTCAAACTGAACTGCTATATGAATCACTTTGATCCACAACATAAAGATCGTGAATCAATTGTATTTTTCTGCTAACTAAACCGTATGCAGGAAATTGTGAAAAGATGAGATTTAACCTGCAGTTTAATCAAAGAGTTTAGCAACAGCTTTTTAATTTACATGGATATAAGGTTGAATTTTTCTTTGCATCAGGTCAGGTTAACTTACTAAAATATATATTTTCATTTTTAACCAGTAGGTGTCATTACTTCAACCTACTTCTACATTCCAGTCCTTTTGCTACACTTTGTGTCCTGTATTTCTCTTCTATTTCACTCCGCCATTGTGTTAGCTCTGACTACTTTATTGTGGCTAATTTCCATTTGGCTCTTCCACAGTACCTGTTCCAGTTTACATAAAGTAGAGCAAAGAGACTGATATAAAATTATTTTAACATAGAAACACAAACTGTTTTGGCCAAACAAACAAACAAAAATAAAAATCTAAACAAGATTCAAGTAAGGATTTCTCTGTCACAACATAGGAGGAATGAATGCTGCAAGTCATTGACTCAATAAAATCTGCTGGACTTCTTTAGGTCAAAAACTTTTTAACCAATTAGAATAACAAACTGAATTTGACTGAATTGTTTAATTACTTTGATATACTTGTAATGTATGCACTTGACTGGAGTGAATTTTCTAAGGTTCCTGGAGACAACAGTTATTTTTAAAAATTTGCTATATAAATAAACTGAACTTAACTGAATTGATTTGAACTGCTAACGTCACGAATCTTGCTCTGACGCCAGGCCCGATACGTATCCGATTCAAATGCGACCTAACGTCCAGGTAGCGTTCATGAGAACTGAACGTCACTGATATTCGACAAATCTCATTATTCTGCGACCTGATACTCGCAAGCGGTACGAAAAAACAACATGACGAAATATACTAAGGATTAAGCTGTTATCACAGGATTGTCCGTGCTATGGTAACTAGGGCTGTTGTAAACGAATATTTTAGTAATCGAGTAATCGATTGATTATTCTTACGATTAATTGAGTAATCGGATAAAAAAAAATTATAAAATGAAATATTGGTAAATCTGGCATAATACCGGTGTTACTATCAGATATCAATATCAGTCCAATTTTTCATATTTCCCTAACAGTTGCTTTTTTGTAGTTTAGAAAACTAACCTGTAACAATAATAGCTCACTTTCTAAGTTAACCAGAAGAAAAGTTATAGAAAAATCTGAAATTATATTGAATTTAATAACAAAGAGGCAGGCTCACAAATATGCTTATAAAAAATGTCTACAATCCAGCTTTTAGTTTATGTATTCATCTTCAGTGAGTTTAATAGATTAATTAAACTCACCTTGCCACCTAACCTGTCACGCTTTGGGTTTGAAAATACGGGAAATGCCGCCTGGAGTGGGAGGAGAGGGCGAATGAACGAACGTAAGATGGGGTGGAGGGGAGGAAATAGACCAGCGGACTGACGAACCGTTAGACCGGGGGACGAACACGGGGGGAAGCAATACGGGATATTTACGACACCTTCACTGGTCACACTCAGAAACTCATCTACTAGCCATGTACGATGCGCTCCGCCACCCGTTTCTTCAGACCGGGATATGAAATTTATTGTGCGGTTCGTCGGTAAAGCTACATTTACACGGTAAGCATCAGCTACTCAGCCGCCCGCCCTGTTCAGTCTATCCGCTCACCTCAGCGCTCTTCCCGCCGTTCGCTTTCAACCAGCAGCCCCGGAGGAGAAATGCTGCCGTACTCCAGGCATTCCCCCAGTCATTTTAAGGATGCTTATTGGTTCCCCAAAAACGATAAAAAGTCGGGCATTATCATCAATCAATAAAATCCCCACGGGCCAATCTTGAAGATTGGACTTTATGCCGCTGAGACTTAGCTTTTGTCAACAACTCAGAGGCGGAAGTGAGAGCTCCGCGCAACGCAAATGAAGTCCCGGCCGGAACACGGTGCGCTAACTAATAAAACATAAATTAACGAAGCTTCGAGGCAGGTAAATTTTCCTCGAGGAATTTTAGTAATCGAGGTACTCGAATCATTCGAGGAATCGTTTCAGCCCTAATGGTAACCTTTGACAGCTGTTCTAAAACCTCTCTGCTCGCTTGTGCTCGAGCTCGGAACAACAACAATAAAAAAGCACCGTCTCCTGGCAACCTCTGAGCCAATAGAATGCAAGTGTTAAAGAGGACGCATTTGTTTTCCCCGCCCGCCCGACAGCGTCAGAATTTGAAGTATCAAGAGTTGCCATGGTGACTGGCGAGCATTGATCGACAGCGTTAAGTCAAGTTCACACAAAACGATTTTAGAAATGTCGGCCGATGGTTGGCCGATTTTTAAAACCTGAGAGACCAAACACTAGCCTACCAAATTTGTAGGTATAACGTGTTCGATTGGGCCCGATTGTGTGAAATTATATAATATATATATATATATATATATATATATATATATATATATATATATATATATATATATATATAATTTTTTATTTTATTTTTTTAATAAAATATAAAAAAGTTTAGCAAAGAAATATATATATATATTATATATATATATATATATATATATATATATATATATATATATATATATATATATATATATATTATTTTTTATTTTTTTTATAAAATATAAAAGTTTAGCAAAGAAAGTATGTACACTTTCGAAGTAGATGACTTCACACAATGAGTAACTGGCTTAATCCAAGGTCAGAGCCAGGAGATGCTGGTGTTTTTGTCCTTGTTCCTGCTGTATTCTTTTTTCAAATTTCTACTATTTTTCCTGAGAGATACTCTGCAGAACAACTGGCTTCCAGTTCATGCTTGCTTAAGTCTGAAAAACAAAAACCAAACAAAAAAAAACATTTTGCTCTTCCTGAGCGAAATGTTTTTTGAGGTTATCATGGCTCAGAGACTATTATTCATTTCTTTTAAGACTCAGTTACATAAAGGGAAATAAATATTTGATCCTCTGGTAATACTTATTTAGTTTTCCCCCTTACAAATGAAATAAAATATGTAAATTATTAATTGTAGCCTTTTATGTAGAGAAACAAGATATCAACCAAAAATCCAGAAAATAATCCTTGACATGAACGTTAAATATTGAGTTGCATGCCACTGTGGGAAACCAGAATTTGATCTTCAAGTAAAGCATGGGGATCTCTATTTGTAAAATCTCTATTTGCAGGCACGGCACAAATACATTTCTGTATTTGAGTTTGCCCAGGTTTCCCTACATCTCAGAAGGACTTTTCGCCCGCTCTTCTTGATAAAAACTCAACAAAGTCTTTATATTTCCTGGTTATCATATTTCAAAGCTTCACCTGCCTTCACAGGTTTCCTGCAGGTCTGAAGTCTGGAGACTACATGACGTTAGTGCAGTTTTACTTCATTAACTTGGTGGTAAATTTTGATGTCTTTGTCTTGATGGAAGAAACGATTCTCGTCTGAGATTTTATGGCACATTTCCCTGTCCCTTGGTCTCTCAATGCAGTTAAGTCCTTCTTTGCCTCTAACAGAAAACCAGCCCCAAAGAGTAATGTTTCTTTAATTCTTCAGGTCACAATCAGTATTCCTCCTCCAGCAAACACGGTGGGTGAAGACAAAGGGTTCAATTTTCCTCTCATCTGACCACAGCACTTTTTCCCAAGTGTCTCTGACTCATGTAGATGTTTAATAGAAAGCTGGCATGCCAGTGCTTTAGTCTTACCCATGAGATTGGAATGAAATAAATTAATGTAGGACAAGTATGCTTTATACACACACACACACACACACACACACACACACACACACACACACACACACACACACACACACACACACACCTACACCCCCCCCCCCACACACACACACACGTACACACACAATAATTCATTATTATTTATGATGTGATTTGTGTCACATGGACATTTAAAGAATTTGTACTAACCCAAATTCTGGGCTGTCACTAAAATACTTTTTGACGTATTGGTGTAAAAAGTTTATGATTCAAAAAGCAACAGTGACAAAAGGATAGAATAAGGACAGAAAGTTGTTAACTTTTCTGTTTTCTTTTAGAGCAGACAGGTGGCCAGAGAACCTTTCAGGGTTGTTTCTTCTCTCCACCCTCAGGGAATAGTCAGACTGCTGGCTGGACTGATTGGGGTTGGAATGAGAAAACGTGAAATGGGAGCAAGAGAGGTTGTAATGACCTCAGGTGACATGCAGCATCTCTGTTTTGGGAATGCAATAAGATTTAGCTGCCAAATCCCTCCCACCAACAATAAGCACATGCAGTTTCGGTCTCCAATAGAATACCTGCCACTCACAAACATATACGAACCGAGCACTTTATTTTTCTTTTGAAAATAACGTTGGGCCAGCAGTTCTGCAGACAATGCTATTTTGAGCTTCATTTTGAACTTTTAAACAGATTTTGATATTTTCTTGGCTTTTCCTTGTTTTCTCCTGCAACTTCAGGCATCTGCCTACATGGTTTGCATGTAAGCAAGTAGAGTTCACCTACATCAATCATGAACCTCCACAAATAATATTTCAATCAGAATTGCTTGAAAAAAAAGGTAATGTTTGTTTTGGTTTATAACGTTTTGATCCACTAGAAAGAATATTTAATCTGTGTGCTGAGCTCAGCAGTTTGCCAAATAAATCTGGTGTCACTCAAAACTCTCCTCTGCATGGTTTGTGTGTGAAAATGGCTATGTTGGCAGTGTAAAAGTACTTTTCATTAACCTTTAAACATAAGGCACTGACATTTAGATTTAAACTCAGCACCTTCTGTTTCCATTTCCTAATGAGATAGAACTGAAAAAACAAACACAGCCATGGTTTCGTCATCAGGTGAGACGTTTTCATTAACGGTCTCTTGGTTGGAGATTTTTAAGCAGCCGCACCTATAGTGGCATGAGTCCTTGTTTCCTGCTGGGAGTTTTTAAATGAATACTACAATATGTCTGGTGATACTCTACTTGTTTGTTTTTGTCAGTGATTTATTCAACCAACAACAGCAAGTATTTTTAATGATGTACAGTGGGGAAAAAAAGTATTTGATACAACTCTGGTTTTTCATGATTCCCCACTAACAAAGAATGAAGAAGTCTGTAATACTTCTTATGGACCCACTCCTAAGTTGCTCTGGAAATGTTTCACATCATTCTCATGCCAGAAGACCCACAACCCATCTTCAATACTCTTACTGAGGAAAGGAGCTTGTAACCTGTAACCCAAAATGTAGCGATGGCCCATCTATCCTCTCGTCAATATGGTGCAGTTGTTCTATCCACTCTGCAGCAATGAGGTTCAGCAAGTTGTTCCGCATAATGTGGCCAACGCTTCCGTAATTGGATTTTAATGGACTTGAGAGGTTTCTGTGTCAACTCTTGCATTATTTCTTGGTATTTTGCATAACAGAAATGCAAATCAACCCTTTGTAATTGTAAGTGTGCAGAAACATGTCTTTAATGTATTTCTCTGAATAAACAGTACCAAAGGTTAATTGTTTTTGATACTTGTTTATGCAAGAGAGGGATTCTTCTAATTTGTTTTACTTGTAGAGTATATATGCGGCTGGGGTAGTACTAATACAGGGGGACGTTGTTTTTCATATTTCAGATGTGGAGACAGACCTTCTTTATGTGGAAAAAGAGCAAGTTCCATAACTTAACTAGAGCAATTTGGACTATTTCTCTATTGTGTGACCAAAAAGAGAAGCTGTTACTAAACAAAAAGATATTTACTAACAATTTATTTATTTTTTGTAAAACAATTTCAAGCTATACCAAAAGTTGTATCTCTAACCTTTGCAATCGATGTCTAGATTTCAGTTGTATTTGAATTAGTTTGGTGACGATTACAGTGAGGGAATGGGCTATGTTTACAAGAACATGGCTGGTGCTCCAGAAAATGTTTTTGGCTTGTAAAAAAGAATTACAGACATTGTATTGCCTGAAGTCTGCGTCTTGCTGATAGAGGCTCATCCACTGTTGCAAAGATGTTTTTCTTGGTTATGTAAAAAACAAATCAAACCATATTTACCAGAACAAAACAGGAGAAAATGATGGCCTACATTAATGTTCTTTGGTTTTTGTTTAATTGTTTTGTCCTACTTTACTTCTCCCTTTCCTGAGCCACTATTGCGCTTCTCTGACAGCAGAGTGGTTGTCAAATTTCTTCTTCTCTTCTAAATTCTCTTGTCAGTGAGGAAACAATCCAGTTTCTTTCGGAGTTACACTCTGTCGCAATCAGCATGTCTCTGAATCTTGGCTAAAATCATCTCATGTTACTAGCAAAGTTCTTACCAGTAATACTACTTTAAATGCAATGATGACATGCATTTTAATACTTGCAGAATGGGAGCAATCCATCTATCGTCTCTTTTAATGTATTAGTATTTATCATAGTATATATGTAGGACACATTCACCCTGAGCCTGTTATAGACAGAATAAATACCCTTTATTACCACAGTGACGAATGCATGGTTAGAATGACAGAGATGAACAGAACAAGGATCACAACCACAACTGGAACTACAGGGTGGAGATGGATGCAAACACATTCACAAACTTCACTCATTTTTTACTTTCTCAGCTGAATTTACAAAACAGATAAATCATTTAAACTCCAGAAAGTTTTTTTTTTATATATGTACAATATGGTGCAATAAGAGAGTGGTGCGTTTTCTGTCTACTGTTAAGCCCTAAGCTATACTGTCTGTTGTATTTAATGTTCAAAAGTTAGATTGCTCTTCATGTCCAGAGACCTTTTAGAAGGCTTGGCTAAGTCATGTGTGTCCCCATATCATAAAGTTACAGATAAATCACACTCAGAGAAGCATTGAAAGGGATAATTGCACACTGCTCTGCTAAGCAAAACAGTAGTTATATATAAATTACTCTGAAACCCCGAGAGCCACATTTATTGGCACCCCGTTAAAAATGTGTAAAAAACACATAAAAAAATATATTTTTTTAATTCCCGTAGCCTAATCTCACGTTGAAAAATGTAGAAAAATACAAGCTCTAATTTGTTTAAGAAATTGCCTACAATTCTCTACATCCATGATTGTCCAACAGTCCTACACCCTTTGAAATTAAATGTAATTGACACATTTTTATATTCACAAGTTGCTTTTTCTGTTAATTTGAACTTCTAGGAACTTCTAATTATTAGTCCATGACTTTCTGCCTCTCTCGATACGACATGACAGACGGTCATTTCTTTTAGCCACTGGCCACGACGCTGGATAACGAGGCATATTTATCTTGCCTCCATGCACAATGAGTAGGATGATGAGGGAAGTAAAAGAAAAAAAAATCCACAGCTCAGTGCTGCAGCAAAGAGATACATTTATGTTGTCAACCACACTGCAACCGTCATATCTGCTGTATGTGCTAACAGATTGTTTGGGGTTAGAAAAAGCTTTTTCTATATGACCAACACAAACATAAAAATGTAGGGATTGTTAAGCTAAGCTAGGGTTAAAATTAACTGGGAACATTACTTAGAACTCATCGTATCATAATAGATTAATTTGTCTAAGGCTTTTTACACATAATAATTCACCATGGGTGCCAATAAATGTGAAGGCCCTGGATGCATTTTGCTCTTCTTCATCTGTTGTGAGACTCTCAATTATTCCTATTTGCAGAAAAAAATCAAACAAGAAAGTTTGATACTTAGAATTTTGAATTTAAAAGCCAATAGAGTCCCATAGATACCAGTATGTTGTTTAATACCATGTGTGTTTTAAGACCATTTCCCATTGGATATCTTTTTAAATCAAATTTATCAACTAAATTGGATTAAGATCGTCGTTATGGATCCTTTCAATAATTTAATTGTACTTATAGATGCTTTTTTTTTCTGTACAGCTATGATGATTTTTGTTTTGAACACAATTATCATTCTAAAGTGAAATTATTAGATTTCACTACTTATTTATGAAAATGCATAATCACAATTAGTTTCAGTGGTTAAATTAAAAACTTGGTGAATTGACTGATTTTATATTGTGCCTTTAAAGTCAAGCACACAAATACATATAGAGACACATTCACTGATTCATACTCACACAGTTATACACCAATACATGGATCAGGAGGCAACTTAGGGTTAAGTACTTTGCCCTGGAGCACATCAGCATTATGACAAGAGGAATCTGAATTCAAACATGCAACCTTTCGATTAAAAGATGACTGCTCTACCACTGAGCCACAGTCACACTAATGTGCTCACTTGTTATGATGCAATACATTGGGAAACAATTGTATAACTTTACTAGATTTAACACAAATGTTTGTGCATCCTGTGTTATGGCCTAACATTTTTATTACTAATAAACATTGTCAAAGTGGTCTTATGATATAATAGCTATGTTTTGGCATTGCCTGTTGAGGGAGCTAAGTCTGATGTCTACAGTATTTGATAACCCACATTAAAACAATACAACATTCACAGTGATCTGATTTTGGTAGTTTCCTTGGTTTCCAGTCAAAGTCTTTGGTCTTCTTTTCTATCCTGTGATAGAATGGTAAAAATCTGCCCATCATTCTACGCTGAATCCTCTGATATGGACACATGATTGCTTGCCTAAGTTTTAAAGAGGGAGTAGGAAAGTCAATTCATCTGATCAGCAGGGCAATATATCAATATACTGAATCAATAGCTTCAATAACTGCCATCTTTCTGTAAGTTGTTGATGATATTAAAATCAAGAAAGCAAAAAATGTCTAAAAATAATATTTCCGTGTATCAATACTGCATTTAAGATTTACATAATTTGCAAACAGCTTAATCTTACATACATACTAAGTTTTTAATTACAGGATTGTATTTCGTTTATATCTTCTCATAAGTTTAAGTGTTTACATTATTTAACAGTTGCTTATGATTTATTTACAAAGTTGCTGAAGAAAATATTCTTCTTCTAATGAAACACTACAAGCCCATCTCAAAACAAATGGCTGCCAAGTAGGTGGGTTGGGGAATACACTTCTCACTTTCTCTGATTTCCTTTCCAAATCTCCCTTTAAAGTCTGATTATTCACACCTCCTTCCTTCTCTGTCTTTTAGCAGCCGGTTATGTGAAGTCCTTGGAAACGGCCTCAATGAAGTTAGGAGCTGACATGAGGATGGTGAAAGTGCAAATGATGGAGAAGAGAGAGAAGGCCACCAGACACAGTCGGTCCACTACGGCAGCTGCAAACTTCCACTCGCTGCAGATTGCCTCAGCTTCGTCCTGGTCCCGAAACCTCTGTGCAATGTATGACACCTCCTCCAAGATGCGCAAGATCTCCGGTGGGGGGATGCCAACTCCCATCCCAAGACTTCCAACACCACAAACTCCCCCCGGCGGCTCAGCCTCGTCACCCAGAGAGCCATGAGTGCGTCCGCCCAACGTGACTCCGGAGTCACTGGAAGGTGGGCAGTGTGGACTCTCCATGGGATGGTAACTCCCAAAGTAGAGACTCATGGAACCATTGGAAGTGCCTGTTGTGCAGGGTGGGCATGACGCCTGCGACAGAGGCACTGTGAGGCTTGGCATTGTGCCCATCTCAATGGAGCTGGTGCTGGAGTGATGCTGGGAGGTGTGGCGATACTTGTACTGTGGCCTCTTGCGCTCATCACCAGGTTGTTTCATACGGAGGAACCAGGCACACCAGTTCAACAGAACCACACGAACCTGAGAAGAGACAGACTGTATCAGCATTTTTTTTTAATGTCATTGATATCCTAGTGCATGATTTAGCAGATATGGTTTGCTCCACTCACTCACCCACTTGGGCATCTTGCCCCCATGAGGGTCGTGATGATGAAACTGCAGGACTATGACAGTCACCACCACAGACATTCCCACAATCATCATTGTGCTGGCAAAGTACTGAGCTGTTGGGTAGAAAAACAGTGCTACTAAGTTTTACTGCAAACTGTATAGAAAAGTATTTCCCAATTCTGGTCCTTGTGATGTACCACTCTGGAGACTTCAGATACTTTATTCTTCAACACATGAGTTAATTGTTATATTTTAAAAGAGGCTTTTGCTGATCTTGATACCACACGGCTAAATAGATTTACTCCACTGAATTAATTACTGAATTTGGTGCTGACGTTACGGTGCACCTTAAACAAAAATTAAGGTGAAATTTTACATTATAGATGAAAGACGGACATAACTCTAGCCACAGCATTGCCTGAATGCATTTGTCAGCCTAGACTTAAGCATTTTACTGTCGCTAGTTGTGTATTTTTTGAGATAGAACTGAAGTGCAGAGTTTTATGCCAGAACCCAAGGGCATTATGTACTTGGGCAGCAGTCCTGAATTAGAAGCAGACCTGTCCATGATAATTATTTAATATAGGCTTAAATTTAGGTTTCAGGCCAACCTTTACTTTTAGTAAATTATTTAGTTTATTTAGAAAACTAAATAAATGTTATGGAAAGGTCATGCTGTTTCCATCGGCGACAACAACAAATATTGGATGCATGAGGCGCTTTTTTTTTTCTTCTGACCCAAAAGGAGACTCCCAAGATATATTGACAGTAAATTTGACATTTAACATATGATCAGCTAAAGGATAGGTCCTCAAGAACATCCTGAGTCAGTCACACCTATGACTTTCAAAAACTGTTTGTCTGCTTTACATATCTGTTTTATGACTACAACTTCCTATTCTTACCTCTAAGAATAAGAGGTAAGAATAATAATAATAAGAAGAACTGCACAACAAAATGTCAAGTACCAGACTGAAATTTGTGAAAAGAGCTCATGCTTACATTAAAATTATTGCTGCGTTGAAACAAAGTATAATGAAGAGGTGAATAGTTTAAAAGCTTTGGACAGAAGAAATATACCAAAGAAAAATACCAAAGTCAAAAAAAGTCTCTTTTCCTTAAATTCTGCTTGATTCTTTCCATTCTGTATTTACACAGATGTAAAAACGTTGTATGCACAAGCAAATACATAAAATGAAACCCACCGATAAGCGGTACAGAGTCAGATGTGGCGGGCATAATCTCTGCTACCAGAAGCATGAAGACAGTGAGCGAAAGCAGCACAGTGATGCCTGTGTGACAAAGACAGAGAGACACAAGGGAAGAGAACAAGATCACAGCAGCTGAATATGTGATCGGGGTCGCTGGTGTGTGAAAGTCTTCCTGTAATTACATATTAATGCAATCGATTTTCATGACAACAGTCATTTGTCAGTTTGTGGCTGCTTGATGTGCCCAAGGTTGCTTAAAAACCCCCTGAAACACTAACATTATGTTTATGCTGATGACTTTCAGAGAAAGGATTTTACTGTGAAATGACCACCACTCCTTATAATAATAATGGTAGTTATTATAATTATTATTATTAGTATTCATTTATGACTTTCTGTTGAACATATGTTCACAATGTTTACACTGGACAAGCAAAGTGGTAGTTCTTCATTTGTAAGTTGCTTTGGATAAAAATGTCTGCCAAATGCTCCAACATAAACATTATCTGATATGTCCACCGCATCTAAAATATGGTTCATTTGTGCTTCCAGTAATCTCCTCTCACCCAGAGAAATCTTTTCTCCAGAATCTGCTGGCAACAGGAAGACCAGTAAAGCCAAGCCAGAGATCAGCACACAGGGAATGAGCAGGTTTAGTCCGTAATAAAGAGTCCTGCGGCGCATGGTGACTGTGAAGGTCACATCAGGATAGGGCTCCTTACAGCACTCGTAATACAGCTCATTACGCTTGGCTGGCACACCTGTGGGAGAAGCACATCCACAGAGATAACGGTGTCTTTTACAGCTGTGATGAAGTCATTTAGGTTAAAGATTTTGAAATAAATAAAAATTGAATCTAAATGTGCCAGACAGACCAGCAGAAACTTAGAAACGGAGATCTAAACTGAAATGCATAACTTGTCACTTTTGCAGAACCATTGTGTTTAATGTCATGTACCAAAATGTGTAACAGACATATATGAAAGTGCAGCTAACCATTAACCTCAACATACATGACTTTGGTACATGTGAGAAAACAGGAGAGTTTGGATTAAATTAAAAAGCAGGCAGAGAACATGTATTTTAGTAGGTCTGTTGTTGAGGATTGAACCAACAGTCTGAAGGTTTAAATGCTGCTGTCCAGCATTTTCCACCAGGAGTTAATCTTTTCTATTTATCTACACCTTAAGGTTATTATTGATGTAATAACGGATGTCTACCCAGAGAGAATGTTATATTCCTATAAATAAATAATAACCCTTCATAATGACCTACAGCTCAAATTCTGACCCTAATCGGATCATTCTTAAGGACACACTGAGATATTGGCTGGTGAAAGGAATCTTCTGAATCATTGCTGTCCTAATCGGTGCACAAACAGTCTGAAACTAAACATTTAATGTTTAGTCTCATCACAGAAAGCAACTCAAACTATGTGTTAATTAGATGCATCAGCAACACCATGCCTTAGTGGGAAAGACTCAAAATGAGCTTTTCCAGTATCTCAGTATCCGTGAGTGCACTTGTGAAAAGAAAAAGAAGTCTGTATAATTTATGGTCAATATGAGAAACCCCTCCCTCAGATCACTGAGCCGAATCTTATTTCCTTGACCCTGAAAACTTTCAAGTGAAGAACTCTGAGTCTGTCAGTAATGTAAACTTCACCTTGTCCTTATTTCAACTTTGTATTAAAAAGTTATAGAGAGAGAAAGAAGAAGTGGCTGAACCATTTCATTTTTGATGGAAGAGCTCTCTCACCTTCAGCCCAAACTCTTGAGATGGGCAGTGCAGAGCTCACATATGGTGTTGCTACATGCCTGCCTGAGTGTCACAAAATCCCATTGCATACCATCTGGCTGCGTCTGACACCCATTTCCTGCTAATTGTTACAACAGGGGGTCTTGACACAAGAATCATCTTCTGAATTGTCCAGGGTGGGAAAAAAAAACAGCATGGAGGGTTTTGTAAATCCTGTCGTATTCATTGTTTGTCAAACAAAAAACTAAGCACTAACACTTTTTTGTGATGAATACTACATATGTGTTATTTTGATTTTGAATAAAACAGCTTTCCACAGCCCACACTTTTCCAAGCAAGGACACTTTGGAAAGTGTCTAAATCTCCAACCATTTCTCCTTTATTGGGATCACATAGTGAGAACGTGATGCTGTTTTTCCTCCTCTTAAGTATGTGATGGTAGGAGTCTGCTGTTCTTCCTGAGCAGTGAGGCTATAATGGAGCACTTCATAATTTCATGATTTAAACAAAGGATGTACCAAATGTGTTTCAGTTTCAAATTTTTAAAGACCCATTTTTTTATTTTAAGTGACAGAATTATTCAATGAGACGCAATAAATCTCATTTTATATGCTACTTTTATTTCAGTAGGCAGCAGGAAAACACATTGTGTAATTGCACACAGATATGATAATATCTGTTAGTTATGATAACATTTATGGTTAGGCTATTTATATCAGACGAATAACAAAAAAAAACATTTTTAATACAGAAATATAAGCCTGAACATAAATATGCTTAATATCAGCATAAAGGTTGTTATTTTCAAAACATACTTTTAAGCTGAAAACAATCCTCGCTG
Organism: Poecilia mexicana; assembly: GCF_051168715.1. NCBI lineage: Eukaryota > Metazoa > Chordata > Actinopteri > Cyprinodontiformes > Poeciliidae > Poecilia > Poecilia mexicana. The sequence goes on from NW_028263379.1 coordinate 18,522,567, forward strand.
GAATGCATATTCTAATTTACAGATTGTGACTGTGCAGAGGGACTGATCTGCATTTATTCTTTTTGAAGTCTTTCACGTTGCATTTTGATCTGTGTTGATTTGGCTTTGGCCCGTGTCAGAGTTTAGACAATCTTTAAAATTATCTCTCCCCACTGCTCAGCTCCAGTGATGTAGCAAACATCGATGCCCACTTACCCACGAGGTCCCACTCTCCGTTGGGTATGTAAGTGGATGTGTCCACATCGAGCATCTGCAGGTCCAGCAGCCAGCCGTTGTGAGTCCATGAGCCGAACTTTAAGTCACACTTCTGCACGTCAAAGGGGAACCAACGCACATCGATGTAACAAGTACTCTTCAGGATGCCCGGGGGAATGTACTGACAGTGACCAGAAGCATTCACCAGGACATTGGTGTGAAATGTGGCATCAAAGCGCTCATCCGCACTGAGAAAAGGACAGAAGGGACCATTGTAAATTTCCTGTTAGCTGATGTTCAAGGTGAAGTTCAACATATTTAACCCTGCAAAAACAAGATGTGCCAGTCATCCCGTTATAAATAATAGATGTTTTTTGTGTGTGTGTGCTTTAGGACAGATATTTGAAAACTCCAAAGTAATTTTTGTTCAGATTAAACAAAAATATAATTATTTATTCAATGAAATCCACTGTAACCAAATCAGCAAAACCAAATGCAGAACATTTCCCCAAAGAGCTGCTGAAACAGTAAAGGGTTAAAACTGATCTGGTCTCATTTGCATAATTTTAAAACATGAGCCAAAATAAATTATTTACCAGGACAGCGACTAAATTGTATTGATATTAAATTAGCAAGTAAACAGTCTGGGTTATGCAGTCACATTGGAGAAAAGCCTTCACATTCCCTCTGGTCTGGGACTCTGGTTAAAATCTAATTTAGCCTTAATAAGTTGTTCTGCTGTTGCTGGTGAGAGTTTGAACCCTGAAAAACCAAAGAAAAACTCTGAACTCCACAATCCACAGACTAGAAAAAACTTGCAAATATGTAAAAATTACGTCACATTTCTACTTTAAGACAATAATGTCACAAGGGGGGGAAAAAAAGCAGTGCTGGAGTATTTTGTTTTATATTACTATTTTTCATATATTTGGGTGTACTACTATGCTGAAAATAAATATTCCAACTCACTGTTAATTCCCTATCAAGCAACTTTTAAAAATAACGATATGAATAAAGAATGCTTTGAATGGGCAAAATAAAAAGGCCAAATGTCTATATTAAGGCAGTAAAAGGTAAACAAGGTTATTCAAAATTAGTAACAATATTGATTTGGATACTATCATTAAAAACTGCTGCATATTTGCCAATGGCTGTATGAAGACATTCAAATCTGATACTATTTGCCTAACTCTGCTTCTCTTGCCATTCCCATTGATTAGAAGCATCTTTTTTTATCTGCAGTGACATCTTGTGTTCATAAAGAGACTGCAGTTAGCGTGATTCTCATGCCGAAACAATATAAAATGGCAATTTCAGTTTCTCAGATGACTGGTGAGAAACATTGAACTTTTACACAATATTTTAATTTTAGAGATTTTTTATTTCCGTTCAAGACCCTTGGGTTTCGGCATAACGTGCTTTTTCTTTTTTTGCAATGTACACATAACAGGTGTTAGAAATGCAAATGGACAAGTGATATCCCTGAGAGAGTGGGGAGCCCAAAACCCCCCACAGACGCACTCACTGGAGAAAGAGCACTGTGAAAACCTCAGCGTGGAGCAAGAGGGAACCAGACGCTGATCCACAGTGACAATGGTGGTAGTGATGGTATCCTGCACTGTGGGACATGAGTCACCAAACTCCTCTCTCACTCACTCAGCACTTGCTGCTATCCACACACACGCGCACACACACACGGTAGGATGTCTGGAAAGCCAGAAAGGTAAAATCATAACAACCTTTTAAATTGAAAACACACTTTCCAACATTTCTGTGATCCAATGTGGCTCAGATGGTTTTACAGAGACGACCATAAAGAGTATTAATTCAGTATAAAGACGGCTTTGCATTACTGACCAGTTAAGAATAATTATAATAACAACAGTAGTGAAATCCCTCTTAACTCTTTATTTCTTCAGGTTAGCAGGAGGGTGACATTTTTTGGCAAAACAAATTATTAGCCTGCCAATATCTGCATGCCTTGTCTATTTCCCCCAAATATTGTCCTATTGGTATGATACTTATACCAGTAGCTATAAAGGTTATTCTCCATGTTAGCAGAGGATGCATTTTTGGCAAAGCAATTTATGAGCCTGCAGATATCTGCATGCCCTGTCTATTTCTCCTATTGATATGAAACTCACAGGGGATGCATTGGCAGGCTAATAATTTGCTTTGTCAAAAAATGCATCTCAAAGCTAACATGTTACATTGTTAAAGGTTAATTTTATAAACTACAGAAAAGTAACTGTTAGGGATGCTCAAATATGAAAAATTGGTCTGATGTTGATATCCGATAGTGATACTGCTGTTATGTTAGATTTATCAATATTTTGTTTGATCATTTTTTAATCCGATCACTCTATTAATCGTAAGTATAATCAATAGAATACTCGATTACTAAAATATTTGTTTACAGAGTTTAAAAACTTTAGACGTGGGGCAGATTACCAAGCTAATTTATTGTACATAATTTCTATTAAAGTAATACAAACACAAATTTACTTTCCTATTTAATGATGTATCTGTTTGGAAAAAAAATCTGTGACAGCTCTTTCCTCATTAATGTTATTTATCTTTTATGTTTTGAAAATGTTTTTAATATTTTTTTTATTAAAAATGGAAAAAAAGAGACAAAAAAAGAGGGTTTATTTCTTCCTGGGAGCTTTCGGCTTTTCATAGTTGAGAGCACCTTGAGGTCAGTGCCTCCAATTCAAGGTTGCGGTTTTGTCAGAACCATCCATCCATACATGTTACGTCATAACCCAAGAACTAAACGGCCCTCTGGGAAACATGATGTGAGGCATTCTGTCTGACAGCCTTAAGGTGGCAAAGTTCACTAGCTGCAAGAACAAACTGCATAAACAATGAGGAAAATGTTTCCAACTTAAAGTAGGATATTTTTAATCCTGTAGATACAAATCCGTAGAGCTGAACGGCTTAGTTTTATCTTAGAATCACAGAGAAAGAGCAGGAAGGGAAAATAATGATTAGTCAGGGTAAAGATCTGTAAAAGTAAATGACCCACTCTTTTCTTATGGAAATCCCCATTAGGAGTGCTCATGCTATGACTAAAACATGAGCAGCAATTTGTGTATGTATCACAACTTCTTGCGTGTACTGCAAAGCTTTTAGATACATCCATCCATCCATGCAAACTTCATGCAGAAAAAGATTCAAACCCAGGACCTTCTTACGTCGAGGCGACAGAGCAACAACTGTGGCGACAACAGCCTGATTATATAGTCAGGCATAAACTCAGTTCTTCTTTTTGGTGCTATAAAAAGCACATTCCTGACCAACAACAAGCGTTTTTGATAAAAGAAAACAAATTGAAACAGCTACCTTAAAAATTTGCGAGCCTTATGCCAAACCTTTCTGTCACCTGAACAGAAATAATCTATATGCTCTACCGGAGCTCGACGTCCTTCATGTGCCTCATCGATCTCCAGTCAAGTGAAACCATTGACCACTGACATTGAAAAAGGACAGGAGCAGCTTGCATGACTGTTTTAGAAGCATATAATGTACTTTGTATGCAAGCATTTACTCCTGATACACACAGGCCTTTACAAATAAAAAGTCCAAGCATGGACTCCCGGACATCAGGAGCCAATGTAAAGTTCACTGTTAGATCTATTAAATCTAGTTGAAAGATCTGAAAATAAAACCCAGAGTTACCTTTTTCTTAATTCAAAACCGGATCTCAAAATATAGGCTGCTCAAATCTGTATTATAATATCACATTTGCATCACTCAGTCGGGAAAGAAAAACAAAATATCTTCTATTCTACTTATGAAACTGAGTCATTCTGGCATCAGGCACGCAGTAATTACTGAACTGGAACATTCTGTTTGCTAATCATAAAGCAGAAAAGATGCAAACATGGTGATTAGCAACATATTTCCCCCAGGCAGTATGTATAGACTCGTGGTGATTATCCATATGATTTCTCCAGGCGGTACAAGGACACAGTGTGAATGGTAAATGCACGACTCCATAAATGCGTTAAAATCTTCCTTGCATTAAACATTATTGTGTTACTCATAACAACTCAGTTGTCAAGTCACGACAAAATAGGCAGAAATGAATCAAAAACATTATTTCCATCTCATTCTGCTTTTAACTAAAACAAAAGGCCTTTATTGGGATTGATTCTGAAGTTGTACTGAATAAGCTAAAGTAAAATTCCTTTGTCTGGGGTTTGCCTAATTAAATTAAAATGCTTACTCTTTGTAAATACAGTACAATGTAAAGCATGAGTGCAAAAGTCCAGTCCTGCCATTCTTCAATTTTTAGATCCATCCTTTTTCCAACAAACCTGAATCAAATGAACTGCTCGTTATCAGCATTCATTCTGCTCCTTGAGAAAATTTAGATATTTGATTCAGGGTTGTTGGAGCAGAGAAGCATCTAAATGTATGTTGTAAGACAGTAGCTCTCGAGAGCTGGACTTGGGCACCCCTGAATGTTAAAAAGCTTAAAGATTATTCACAAGACTTCAGAACTTTCCAGTCACAAGTTTGCATTTATGTAAACATCAATATTGTGATGCCATGGCACTAGCTAGCAATACCACTTACATCAAAAATTCAGGCAAATAACATCTAGAGTATGACTAAGGTTTCTGTAAGAAGAAAAGGAAGAAAGAAAACAGACTGTACATCCAAACTGTTTGGATAATTTTGAGTTGTTTTCAATTTAGTACCGCTATCTACTGACAGTTATGGTTCTGTGGTCTTTTTCATGTCAATAACCTGACTGGTAAATAAAGGACCCGTTTTCAGACGTAGGCCCATTTCCACTGGAAGCTGTTACACAAACAAACTTGACCACATAGCTAATAGATCAGTTTTCAACACCAATTAGTTATAAACACATTTTTACAGAGCATCCTTAAAGTTCTACATCTATGCAATCTTAAATACTGGAACACATCAATAAGATGGTAAAATCCCCACTTGGGAAGGCATTTTTAACCTTTCTTCGCCTTTAACAGTTTTGTGTATAGTAAATAGTTTTGCTACGTATGGGCAAAATGCGTAATTTTAGTTTTGCTAATATTAGTGAGAGCATAGTGTGTGTGTGTGTGTGTGTGTGTGTGTGTGTAGGTGTGTGTGTGTGTATGCTCTCACTAGTTCAAAACATCATCTCACATTGTAATCACTTTAAATGCACTTCCTGAATTGATCTCCAAACTGAGCTCTATGAACATCATTAATTTCAAATTAAAAGCGGATCAATGAGTAAACTGATTGTGAGTTCTCATCTGAGCAGCATAACTACAAATACATCTGTCTGTTGTTCAACACAGTCACACTCCTTATTAGTTGCATTCACTGTGTAATGATGTGTGGTGTGTTATTATCTCCCGTAATTGCGTTATAATTCATTTGTATACAAGGAGCAGGTAATTAATTTGTTGCATGCAAAAAGCTACTTCCACATTTCTGTTTATGTGTACAATCATATTTTAAGTGTGAGAAGAGTTTATAGTGAGCCTTCATCAATAGCCCATGCTGAAAACAAAAAACTTTCATTTTCTACTAATGGGAAGCTGCGACCTCGCTAGCTTGACTGTAAACTAAATGTCTGCCTGTAGTTTCAGTTCCAAGCAGCCATTTGGGCCAAGAGATTTGGCCAAAACCAGTACCAGAACCTTCAGAGCCAAACTGAAACTGTGCCTGTGGGATGAGTTCATATTTTCCAAATGCGAAACTAAAAACGTTTGGCAAATCCAAGACTGAATGAACTAAAATAACTATTTATCTGGACTGACTAACACATATGCGTTTTGGAGGTGACAGTTAATGGGGGTAAATCAATCAATAGTTTTAAAGGTGAGTCACGATGACAGTAAGCTGCTTACAGGCATTACATAAACACACGGCAACCAGTTGTCCCTGGTCAACATTATGATTATCACCTTTCATATCTAGATTGTCATGAGCAAAAAGCACCCACAATGTTATACTTGAGACATCTTTACATACTTATATAAAAATGTAACTTAATTAAACTCGCTATAATGATTATGAGCAACATAAAAAAAAGATCTGTTCCCATTTACTGAGGTCAACATTTCCTGAAGTTTGATTTGTTCTTTTCACATCCAAGAAGTTAGCAGAGTAACAACACAACAGAAGCCTTCTGTGAAACAAGAAAGGTCGACCACAAGAGGAGAGCAACAGTAAAGTGCTGACACTTTGATAGGCTCAGTTAGATGAAATGATTTATAAAGGTTATAAAGGTCAGAAAGAATAAAATATGGCGCAAAACGTGGATTGAATAGAGTGAATTATAGCGAGAGGGTGATTCATGAAAGAGAGAAGGAGAGACAAAAATAGATTGTGATGAAAAGAGAGATGGCGAAGGAGGATGGGCAGAGTGGGAAAGTGAAGGCTCATGGTGAAAGGCAGGGATGGGGACAAGAGAGGGGTGTAAACAGAGAGATTATGGTAGGTAATCCTCATAGGTCTAAAAGCTTTGCTTTTAAATGTGGGTTAATACTCCCCAACCTTTGTGTTTTTCCATGTGATGTGCATGAAGAAGTGTGTTTGTTTGGGGGAGATGCAGACATGGAGAGACTAATCTAAGGCTTCTTTCATTCACTCAGCAACATCAATGAGGACCACCTGCAGTGAACTCTCTTTCAGCTTCAAATGGCTTCTTCAAGTGGAATCATCTTTAATCATACGATTTCCACTCACCTAATGCCAAACGCTTCATTTCCTCCCAGGCATACGCTATGTGGGAAATACCATTAGCTCTTTTGGAGGAAAATGACCTCACCTGACGAAAAGCACCAACATGATCAGAATCTCAAAGTGAAGGGAAAACTCAACATCATTAATAACAATAAGTATGTTAACTCCTTCCTTCCTTCCTTCCTTTCTTCCTTTATAACTCCTTGATGATTCTATTGCAGTAAATAGATAGTTTTCATTAATCTGGTTTTGATAACTAGCAACAGTAATATTCACTACTAGTTTATTCAAAAGGAATAAAAAATAAATAAATCATGCATACAGAATAATCGTAATCTGTATCATCCAACCAGGTAAGATGATCTTAAAATTGTTTAATTTAATTTATTTAATTCAATTAATTTAAATTATTGCTTGTTTTCTCTATTTAGTTCCTATTGTCTTTCCCTTTTCAAGCTAAATTAGACTAATTGTCTACAGCACTAAAGCACTATCCCATTTGCATGTAATTAACATAAATGTAAATTTTCTACAAGTTCTTAAATGCATTTCTCAGTGGATTTGATACGATTATTTATCGCCTCAGATCTAAACTATTCACATAATGTTAATGTTTGCTTTCCAAATACAGAAACAAGCAAAGAATACTGATATCCCACCAAAGAAGAAGTTCACACAAACATTGCATCCACAAAGTGATAAGTTAACAGTTCAGTGTTTCTGGATTCTTATTGAATCCCAAGTAACTGCTTAGATCATCACTTTGTCCAATCCTCTGAATTTTATTAATGAGCAAGCAATTTCTGCGACAATTAATTAGCCCTTAAGACAAGACACAGTATGAAAAGGTGGACAACTTACAAGTGACCTCATCAAATAATCCCTATCCTACTTAACAACTGAACAACACAGATTTAATGAATAAACACCAAATAAACGGCAGTGAGTGTGGATAGGAAGAGGTCACAAGGTTATCATGACATGGCGCAGGACTTAGGAACTCGTTTCAGATACTAAAATGAAATAGGACATGTAAATGTAAATAAATCATAGTAAAAAGCTAACAGAGCATTTTGATATGAAGGCTCTCACTCTATAGCAATGAACATCTAGATTTCACACATCTCACATTTTCAATCAGTTTTGCATCGTACTTCAAGATTGCAGCTGAGCTGTTTTGCCAACCAGAGGGTGGTGAAAAGTGGAGCAAGTGCTCCTGACATCACACTTCATTGGCCTTTTCTAATTCATTACCAAGCAAACACAATAGTAAATAACTCAAATCATACTTTTGTACACTAAAAAGATAAATCTTAAGGAAACACGGGTCAAGAAAAGGTGGTCCTGACCTGTTGTAAAGAAGGATGTCAGGAGTCCAGATCTGGTCAGACGGGAACCGCAGGTTCTGGACACCAGGGTAATTCTCTGGATTCCAGCTTAAGTAGACGTCTGTCCAGTACTGAGAAAAACAGAACACCAGAGGCAGAGAGGAAACAATATTGTTAAATGTTTTTAAAGAATGAAAACATATTTGAATGAACACAGTTAGATTTCACGAACACAATCTTCATGACGTGACACTCTTCATATTAGCGGCATGATCGCACAAAGCTCTTCAAAATTATTGTGTCATAAAATGTAATTGAAGCACATTCAGATGTTGATAATGTGTCCCTAAGAAACTTTGACTCACCAGCTGCAGCCACGCATTGGTCATGAGCACTTGGTTTTTCTCATCCTGTAGATGGGAATGAAAGCAAAAAAAAAGAAGAAAATAGATGATATGTACAGCAAAAAATGCCATCAGTAAGTGAGCACATAGTTTCTTCAGTTCTCTCAAAGACGAATTGTTAACATGGCAGCTCTGTTTCTGGACATTGCAATGAGCATTGCTGATCCCAAAGGATCTAAGCAGTAACGATGAACTGCAGCAGTTGTCTCCACAGTAGCTAAATAATAGAAAAGCAATATTCCAAGGATAACTAAAGTTTCACACATGAAAAGCACGATGCTTATGTCACTTATGAATAGAGTTAAAAATATGTATCTGTCCCTTTGGCACATAAAAGTTTTACATTTTCACTTTTTTCAGCATTTTTGCAGCATACAACATCAGTCCTAGGAATGCAATGTTTTCCAGATTGTTGTGTCTTTACTAGTCGTTGCCTAAATGGATAGTTTAGTTCAGGCTAAGAACTAAGTTCATAATTTACACATGGCAGATTTATCTCTCATATCTTTACTTTTCATATATCCACATTCCTAGTGGCAACATCATGCTATGGGGATGTTTTTCAGCAGCAGGAAAACTGATCCGAGTTGAGCGATGGCGATAAATTCTTGAGCAAAACCTGTTTCGGTCCATCAGTGATTTGAGTCGGAGTTTCACCTTCCAGCGGAACAATGATCCAAAATGTTCTGCTGAAGCAACACTCGAGTGGTTCAAGGGGAAACATATTGGAATGACCTAGTCAAACAAAGATTGCAGTTCATTAGTGAAAACCAAGTAACTTGAAGGAGTTGGAGCAGGTTTACCTCTAGGAATGGGCAAAAATCTCAGTGGTGACATAAGGGGAACTCACAGAGATTTATCCAACCAACTTGCAGCTGCAATTGCAGGAAAACATAACGTGGCTCTACAAAGTGCTGAATTTAGGGCAGTGGATAGGAATGCAGAGTGAAGCTTTCTGTTATCTTGGTCTACTTGTTTGTTTCAGACTAAAAAGAAAATTAAATATTCAAAGTTGTTGACATGTTCTGTCGGCAAAATTATGCAAACCCTAAAATAATCTCTTTTAGTTCCAGATTGTGAAAACACAAAAAATGCCAATGGGGTGAATATTTTCACAAGGCATGTTCATCTGACAGTAAAAAATATATCCAATTCCTAAAAATTTTCACTTCAGAGTCACATTACAAAACTGATCTCTACTCTAAACTGGCCAAACATCGTTTCACATACACACGCAATCAGTTTTCCTCACCACGTCTATAATCTGCAGCAGCGTGAGGCCGAGCTCCACCAGGATAGGAGCTGAATCATTAACAACAGGTCTCTCTAATCGATTGTAGTTCGCCAGCAGCTCCTTGTATAGCTTCCTCTGGTGTTCCCCCTGCAAGGAGCCTGTGGAAATAAAAGAAAAAAGAAGTGTGGTTGGAATTTTTGCATCCATTGCATTTTCAAAACAAACTAATCTATTTCAATAGGGCAACAAACGGCGTTATGACTACTGACTCTTCTGTTATGGACATCACTTAATTAGCTAATTCCTAAACCAGTAACCCATACCCAGATCAACAATCATTAAGACTATGATTGTTTTTCTAAACTCTTCAGTGTTTTGGCTTGAATTCTGCCTCTGTTTCCCTTAAAAAGCTCTGCTGCTTAATTCTAATCCAGAAAAGTGTTTTAATGGTCCTTTAACCTTTTATCCTTTGCTGTCATGTGCCTCCAGACGGATTATAAATTACTTGGTGAATTTTCAAACAAGCTGCCACTTACTCCACCTCATCACTTAATCTATAGAGACTGTGCCAGGATGGGTTTTGATGTTCTATTCCTGAACATCCAAGCTTGGTTTACAGGGATGAGGTCTGTATGTGTTGAGGCAGAAGTTTTGTTGAATAATGAATAAATAAACACATGCTGACATTTGCACTAATATCTGCTGACTGTTGCACCTACATGTGCACACAGAGTGGCAGGACTAAGAGTTAATATAATCTTACAATCTGTGGCGATCAGGAAGATGTGTTTGTTGGCTTGCCTCTCATCACCCCAACAGATCCTCTTTTGCATAACTTTCCATACTGTATTTAGCACCATGGCAGACTCACACAAACAAACAAACTGTTTTCTGTTACACAATGCAGTATGTGTCTGCGCTCTTACTTAATTCAAGGCTCCCCGACAGTACTTGGAAAAGTTTTTAATTTGTTTTTATTGTTTTCCAGTATCCAAAGCCACATTATGTGTAAAAATATGGTCTAATGAAGCAGCACATTATGAAGCATTTGCTAAGATAGAGCGAGTTCATTTGTATTTTATCGTCAACATCCTGGCAATAGAACAGCACACCTGGTGCCATCTACGAGAGTACAGAACCTGTTTCTCAAATGGGTGGTAGCATGATTAAATCTGCAGTGTGTAACTTTGAAGAACAATATGTTTGTTCAAACTTTCACAATGTCAAGACACTATAGCATGAGACAGATAATCTGTGAAAAAATAATATCGAGCTGCCCTGTGGTCCTACTGTCATCTGCAGAGAGACACTGCTAGAAACAGCCAATCAGAGGCAAGAGGTTGGCCTTCAAGCTCATGTATGCAAGATTTATGGATTTATTTCAGACACACTATATTCATCTATGTATTTAAAAAAAATAAACATGAATCAATATGAGTTTATTATTAATAAATATCCTAAATTTAGCCTTAGAGGCTACTTGTCCCTGGTAGTTTGGTGATATAGCACAGGATTAAATTGCTAAATCACATTATTGTGAAAAATACAAAATAGTACCAATAGGATGCAATGCTTCTGAAAAAATGGTCAACAATTTCCACAAAAACACTGCTAAACACTGCAGAAAGCAAAGGACAAAATCTGAGATTAGAAAACTCGTAGATGTTTTAAATCTTCAGATATATTATATATTATCTGACTCTTTGTTCTAAACGGCGTCTGAATTAAATGTTTTGATGCTTGTGCAGCATGATTTAGGGAAAATATCATAATCACAATTATTTCTGGCATTTCTAAATCCACAGAGCTTCAACACAATAACTAATTTAATTTGGAAAAACACTGCATTTAATTTGACTAAATCACAAAAACCAGGGACACTTGTTACCCAGAATGAGGCTAAAATGTTTACTAATAATTATTATTAGTCGGCTATTCTGTTTCTGTTAGCTGTTCCTTAAACTGAATTCCAAATTTGATAAACATCATATATTCCTAATGCACTCTGTTTTTCCACCCAAAGACTAAGAATCTTGTGATTCAGGAACTGGCTCTGCTGGCCTGCTACCAAAGGGCCACAAGTCTTTGAGTTCAGTCTTATGGCAAGAAAGTAGACTTGCATAGCTTTGGCATTCCTGTGCATTTTAATATCGCTTAAAAAAAACTTCTGGGTGTATAATATGTAATCGATAGGCGGACAACGTCGGCTCTTGATATTAAAATTACAGTGCTTCCTGCACACACACATCCAGCGAGCATTCGGTTGATAAATGGTGGGTGGGAGGAAACCAGCCAATCAAAAAATAAACAGGATATCATAGACAGATAACAAGTATGAATGGGAAATATGGGCAAAGAAATGAAAACATAGCAGTGAAGCCGTGGAGAAAAATGTGAAGAGACATGTGCCTTTGGCCTGCGTGGTGCTGATTGGTCCATTAAGATCGTAATGAGGAGAGTGATAGCAGAACAGAGCCTAAGGTCAGAGACAGAGGAGCTATGAAAGGCTGCTGAGCACAACAAAACCTCTCTGGAAGCTCTTAAGGAGCCACTAGGTGTTCTGTGAAAGATGGATTAAGACAATTCACAGAGTGATGCAGGAAGATATTTTTGCAGCATTTTCCTTGGTCTGCCAGTAAACATGGTTGGGTTTGCAATAATGGACAAGTCCTTAAGGCAGTTTCTCATTTTAATTTTGGAAAGACAAAACACAATTACAAGCTCTCAGCAGAAGGAACAGTCATAAATGTTCCCATTAACGCAGAATAAGATCTGCAAAGACACATGTGCACAGATTCTAATGTCGCCTCATCAACAGTTGCCATCCTGCGAACTTCCCTCCTGCGTCTCTGTTGTGTTTTATTACTGTGATATGTGAACTGGGGGCCAGGAGAAAAAAATCCCTAAACTAATAAAGTCAGTGGAGAAGAAGTGAAAACTCAGTCTCTGGAGCCGCTTGTATCATAAAACTGAGTTCAATGGGAATTAAATAATTGGATAAAATCAACCACGACAGCAACTTTAATTCAAAAACAAAATGTGTGTGCCGGAAACTCAGGATGAATCAACCCACTAATGAAGCATCTGACATAAAACAAGACCACAATCTCACATGCATGTTTACTAAACCAATACAGCCTAATAAAAAGCAACAAGCTAAAGTCAATGAAGATACCATTTTAACTACAAGGACTTCCAGTGAAACATAACAGATCCCAAACATGCCAAAATCTGGTGCATACTTTACCATTGAGTTAAAATTATTCAGAAAACATGTTAAGATTCTTAATATATTAAGGTCATCTCAGGAAAAAAAAAAAGTCTTTAAGTCAAATTGTTTCCACACGTTGAGCGTAAAGCCATGACTAAACCACAGCAGAGCCGCTCAGGCACAAGCTGTAAATGTGCAGAAATGAGCTCTAGTACTTTTATCTAAATTAAATCTGTCTATTTTAATGACAAATCTACTTTTTAAGATTGAAAAAGTCTTGAAAAGACGATTTTTTAATGAAATATTAACATAGCAGAACTTTATTTTTTGCTTAATTGTTTTGGATCCATCACTGAAACATCTGGGTCAGACAAGTAATTTTAAACAGTTTATACTGCTCTTTGTGGATCGTTCAGCTAAATGAAAATGTTTAATATTGGCTGTTAATATCAATATAACTGTGAGAAGCCAAAGCTGTGACCAAGATTATAATTCGATTAACAGTGCAGTCCAGTGTCGGGGGCAAAGTAATAAAACAAAGTTCTCCTGTGTTTCTCCAGAGAAAACTAACAGAAACATTTAATTCAGCTTCTCTGGTCAAGTTTTTCTTAACAACTGAGGGAATTGATCTCCATACAGTTTTAATAAAAAACTGGGCAATGTTTCATACAAACACTATATCATCTTTTATTGTGATAGTACTCAAACTTAAATAAAGTGCAACATGTAGAGATGTCAAGGTGGAACGCATTCTTTCCAAGGTTTGTATTCTAAGGATAAGATCATCTGTCCAGCTAATTGCCTCTCTCTTTTCATCTACAACTTTCTAAGACAAGCTTTAAGGCTCGGAATAAACAGCATATAAAGGCACAGAAATAATTTATCTTTTATAGACAATACAAATTGTCTGTAAAAGAAGGGGGACAAATCTGAAAAATGTTTTGACTGACAGCCAAACTACGATTCCCTTCCTTTTTTTTGTTATTATTGAAATATTTTAATTAGTTGATAAAGTCACTTTCCATAAACCTTCAGTGTAACTTTATCCCTGACCTGTTTTCATAATATTGTTCGTTCTCTATTGTTCTCTAATAAACCCGTATTTATGATGAGATTACAAGCAGGTGCACTCAATTAGCAGGCTTAAGAGAACATTAGTCAGAATAAAGTCTTTTGAATTCATATGCACACAACACTTTTTAGATTCTCATTTGTGAAGAATTTTGAAATCCGTGCATCCTTTTGCTTTCGCTTCACAATTATGGGCACCGTTGGAATGGATAGGAAGGACTGACAGCTGTGTTCAAAGTGAGATACAGATGGCAGCAGCAACCTTTCAAGAAAAAAAAGCATTAAATCCATATCATTAAACTTTGATCTATTACCATCTGAAGTAAGAATAAGTACATCAACAAGAAGATGGATGGATGGACGTATTGAAAAAAATCCTTATCTGATTCAAAACTCTTGTTTATATGATTATATGAACAATTACTAGGGGTACGAATAATCTTTAGCATCTTTAAAGTGAAAATCAATAGTGGGTTATCCCCATCATTTCTCTGTTCTATTTCTGTCAAGCTTCCCATCTCTCACCATCAGTTTTTTTACACCATCTTTATTGCCACTAACCCCCACTCGCCATGAACAGTAAATCCCTCTTTCTTCTTTTTATTTTTACAGCATCCCTCCCTCTATCTCAGGGTTTCTTATTGTCCCTGCACACACTTTTATGTCAGCTCTTCAAACTTTTGCCCTTATTTGCAATTGATGGGAGCATTCTACTGGTGATTTACGGTACGGGGCAAAAATAATTACCAAAAATATCATAGCTAGAGCTTGTAGGAAAAAGTAAAAAAAGGCATACGACACTATCAAAAAATTGTCTCATGCCATTTAAAAGCCAAAACTACATTCTTTTAGGGGGGCATCTGCGTATGCACTGACTTCTATCAGTCACACTCTCACAAGAAAACAGATACTGAGAAATCCAGCTTGGTGATTTGGGCCAATTTGAATATTCTTTACTGGGTCAGTGCATTCAGATGAGGCTTCTAAACATGCTCATCAGGCAGCCTGGGGGACTTTTTTCCTCTCTTTTTTCTCTCACACCACATCATAGATAAACACCCAAACAAAAAAAAACAGGAATGCTATTTTAGGGAGAGCTCTAAATGACCATCAGGGTGTTTTTGTGGACCCTGAAGCACCCAGCTGTACCCATCTACACAATTACAGGATGTTCTTTTCTTTCAGTACAGGTGATGTGGCACGTTCATTTAAGCTAAGTAATGCAAACATTATATAAACCTATATAAACCAATATTTTCCTTATGCTTTGGGTAAACTAAAAGATTGCCACCAGATTTCTAATGCAGATAAATGCTTAAAAAGCTGCCGAGCAGAAATAACGGAGTTGTTTTGATTACGTAACATTAATATTTTCCATTCCTATTTGAGATATTCAGCGACTGCTAATCCGTGTTTAACGAAACCATTAATGATACAGAGATTACATCTTTTTAAAGATCTTTTAAGTAGGTTGACTGGTTCTCATGCAAATCACAGTGATTGCTGCCTCTCTGGGCTTGATATTTTCTTTAAAATACACAATCAACAGTTATTTACTAACTCTTTCGTTAAACAATATGACTGGGATTTTTAGGTGCATCTGCTGCACAATGCAGATAATAACTCTTATAAAGCTGACAAAGAGGTTCAACAGGCTCTAAAATATGTTACATGTCATTTAGTTATTGCAAGATGCAGGTGGTGAAGAATGAATGGCTAAAACTATGGATAGCCCACAGTTTCGATTCGTATGGAAACCATATCATAGGAGTCTATATGCCACATGAAATCACGTCCAGGATGTTTGTACACACGCCTCCTTTCCACACTACTGGGGTTAAGAAAACTGAACAGATGTCTTATGCTTTAAGTCACATGTCCATGTTGAACACATGGTGAAACTTATGAAGCCTCCCATAACTCTCTAGCTGGTCAATGAGGAAGGCCACTACATCTACAAGATCAGACTGATTTTACTTGATACAATAATTGTACAGTATAATTATCCTATCATAACATTATAGTGTTCAAAAACATTTTTTTCCCGTGATAAACAAAAAGAAAAGCAGCGATGACTACATTGGCCACTATCAAAACTAAAACTAAATTTCTAGTGTCTATTCGATATTTTGTGCAATCCACCACTGCTTACATCTGTTTTAAAAAATAATCTGTGCCATGGCAACAAGACATACAGCAACAGCAGTAACATGATTTTTGTCATTTAGTGCTCTGATGCATGTTTTCAAACCTGAAAGAAGCTTTCAGCTTTGCAATATTTGAACAAACAATGAACCAATTTGTATCCATTTGGGGGATATTACCACCACTGGACAACAAGAGACCTAAAGTAATTTTGTATCCCCTATGCATTGTTTACTGTAAGCAAAGTGATTGACTCCAATAAATCATATCTACCATCAGAATAATGGTAGATATGACAGTTACTTTGATTTTTTTTTTTTCAGGTCTCAAGCATTTTAATTGTCTCCATAGTTCAATGAAGGCTGTGAAATGGAAGTCGAACGGGATGAAACAGCGACCTAAGATGGAAAATAATCATGATAATCTTTAGGGCGTAACGTTTTTCTTAGCTACTTTGGTTTTGCGTATTCAGTTTTCACTTACATTTGCTTTCTAATGTGTTCAGTCTAATAGTAATGTTTTTCTTTTGTTTGGATATTAGCCTTTTTGAGTTCTCTAAGTGGAGGAATCTAATGTGTCGTATTATTATTCTTCACTTTAGAGTTATTTTCTCATTTGTAATCATTCTCTCTTAGCACCTGTGCTGCCAAAAACAGGAATTACATGGAGGCTCAAAACAGTTTTTTTCTAAATTCAGAGGAATAAACATAAACACAATACAGATGAAATGACTAAGGGCGTTGGAAAACTGGAGAACTGAATTGCTTTCAAGGAAACACATTTGCTTGATCATTCAGCTCAAGATCTAATGTGCTTTCAGAAGTCTTCCTTTTTAGGTATGACCTCGGAAAAGAACACTAGAGACCAGAGAGGAATTTCACGTTTTAAAAGTCGCTTGATGAATAACAGGAATAAATGCAAAAGTCAAATCTTTTATGCAGTTTGGAACATGTAAGTATTCTGTAAGTATCCAAACAATCTGAAATAGAGCAGTTATTGAGGGGAGACCCTGATGCAGCATAAAAAGTCAACTAACAGACTTTCCTCCCTGACGGGCCTTTGTTGTTGGTGCCCCAACAAATGCAATATAACAAGGCATAGCAAATACAGAAAACAGGGAAGAGTAGGTAACATGCAAACTGCAGACAGTGTTGTAAAATAATAAATGTATATGTTGTCACCAACCAACATGTCTAACACATGTGTAATACCACATTATGATCATAGGTTAAAGTCCAGGCTTTAAGATATTTGTAATTTGAAGTTATTAAATAACCAATCAAGATCCAGTCTGTGTACTAGAAACGACTAAAAGAGCCTGCTTTTGTTTTGTTTTTTTAAGATTTTCAAAATGTTTTTTTTTTTTTAGATTACAAAGATATCATTGAAACTTTGCACCAAAGGTGAAAGGGACTTATTCCATCCAATCTAATAGAGACATTTAAATATCCATATTTGGATAAAACTTAATAAATGTGAGTTTAATTCGCAACTTTACAAAACACAAAAGGCCTTGGCAGGATTAAAGAAATGAAACTGAAGCTACAATTTATCATTCTTTACTCTTTTCTATCTGTCCTTCAGATGGTAAAGCAACTTAATTATTGGTAACAGAAGTTTTAGCATTGAAATGTCAATGGGATTGGAGCAAACATATAAAATGTGTCCTTTAGTTTGTGGATGTGTGTAACTCTACGGTTTTTTATGACAGCAGGAAACAATGTGTTTCCTTTTCATTTTAGCATTCTAGTTATCTGTTGTAGACAGATTAAAGTCTACAATAATTTAGACGCCATGTTCTAGTGCCTCATTATTTCAGTCATAATCATTTGGAAGAGGAATGAGTCTGTCAGGGGGAAAACAGCAGGGAGGCATACAGATGTTCAGATGGTAACCCAGGTGGTTGGCCCATTACCCAAACCGTTTTAAAAATACAGCATGAGACACGGAAAGAAGAGCAGCCTTAAAGTTCTGGTTGACTGGAGCCGAGTTGACTGGACAAACTGAGTGGAACCACACAACCAGAGTAGTGAAGATTCAAAGTTTGGCTGTGATTGGAAATCTGGAATGTTTGGCATAGGTTTTGTTAACCTCGTGTACTTTAAAAAGCAAAATATTAGAGATGCACCAATCAATCGGGAGACACAGTATATTCCCTGTTCATAAGATATAATCTGTTATTGAAAATCCATTGGTTCCTACCACCATTTCTCTGAACACATCACCCTTTTTTTATGTCTTATATCTCTTTGAAATCAAATCAGAATCAGTCAGGCCCAGAAATCAGGATCAACAAGGGAAAAGCCTGATTGAGGCATCTAAAAGGTATAATAACTAAACCAAAGCTTAACATACTTTAGCATATTTGCTGTCAGACTAATAGTTAGTGTACTTCTAATATGTTTGAAGATTAATATATGTAAAATTTTTCTTTTGTCAACTCTGTCCCTGCAGAGTAGTACAGGGTGGAGCTGTTCACCAGGGCGTCACAGAGACACAAAGGGCAGTGAACATGCACACTCTGAGCTGAGGGCAGTTCAGTGACCTTAACCTTGGGTGTGTGAGTAAAATAAATAACTATGATAACACATTTTGAAACGTAAAAAAAGACATTTTAATCAAGGTTTAAATGAATATTTGTTAGTAATTATACAAAAATGTAATATGTCAAAAATGTCACATGCATATTTTGTGTGCCAGGGTATAACTGGTTTAGCTTCATAACTACATTACATAAAAAAATCTAAATACATTTTAAATTGATTAAAATAAAAATGTAACAAAATAAGAATAAAAATTACTGATCATTAAGGTGGTTAGCTGTACAGTTTATTATTTCTTTCATGAATATTTAATCCAGATAAAGTTTCAAAATTAAAACTGATTTACTAATTTACAATTACTATGAAAATTTTGACATTAAACTGAGTCATGAGTCATATATTTTCCTCTTCTATATGAGCCAATAAAAAAGTTCAAGTCTCACATAAACTAATACAAAACAGTGTGTAATGTTTCTTAGAAATAAAAAAAAAAGTGGTAAAGTCAGTATTATTTATCCATCTATTTTCTTACACCCTTGTTCCTAGTTTCAGGTTTTGGGAGGGAGGAAGATGATCAAAATCCTTCTTTTGGGAAACATGAGATAGTGCTTTGTTTTTGGTCATCGATGGTTTCTGCATTGCAGCTTCCCAATTGATGCTATTTTTGCCCATTTTCTTTCTTATTACTGGATCCTGAATAATGACCGCAACTCAGGAAGGCCTGTGGAGCTAAAGATGTTGTTATGGGTTCTTTGTGTGACCTTCTGGATGATTGGTCGGTGCGCTCTTAGAGTGATTTTGGTAATTTGCCCATTAAAGGGAAGATTTACCACTGTTTCATGTTCACTCCTTTTGTGAGTACTGCATCTCACTGTGGTTTGCTTTTCTCATAAAATCTAAAAAAAAAAAAATGTTTTTGCAACCCTTTCCAGTCGGATCGTTTTCAGTCTTTGACTTTATTTCTTACCATTTCTTTAATTTCTTAAGATTGGAGCATAATGTGAACCATTTTTAGATCTTTTACTCTGCTTGATGTTATTAGACATGTTTTGCTTCTAGACGTCTGGCATTAAAGTGTGTCGTTACCACATTCCCAGTTGATTCATAAGTTAACATAATTTAACATATTGTTTATTCACTTAGGACCTGGTTGGTTTGGATAGCATTTTTTTATTTACCTATCTGACAACTAAGTATGCTCTTGGTTCTTATAGCTTTGTCACTTCTGTAAAAACGAACACAAAACCTCAAATGTACAATATTTGTGAAACTTTAATATCTATTAATATTCTCTATTGAAAGTTACCTCCAGGTATGCAACAGAAATATGACAGGAAGGCCTGTTGTCCTGAGCTTAGATGTGATCTGTATCTATTTATTTTGTGCATTCGCTTCCCTCCGTCTTCCTTCCCACAGATTGGCCACTGACTGGGTTTAACAAGGTGAGGTATGAGCATTGGAAGATGTGAGGACCGGTCAATATATAATTTTGTGGGTGGCAACGCACACTCACACATTGAGTTTGAAGGTGGAAATTTAATAAATCTCTCTACTACAAAGTGGGAAGAAAACAGCCCAGATGTTGAGGACGCTGCTGCTGCTGCTGCTGATGATGATGATGATGAAATGGAGCTTAGTAGAGAATTACAAACCCATGCATGCACATCAATTTACACATGAATAACCAAAGCCAAATGTGCAGAAGGTACATGTATGTAAGCAGACGTGTGCACAGGGTTTGAAAATAACTACTTGTGATAATTATTTGCCCTTGTTTAAATTAGTTAAGACCAAACTGATTCAAACTGTCCATGTAGAGATTCAGAGAGCATGCAGTACAAAACTAAGCCATATTTTTTCAGTTAACTTGATAACTCCTTAGTAATCACATCACAACACAAAAAGAAGCTGCTAAAATATCAAATTCTAGTAAAACAACGCAATCTAACCTAAAATAATCAAAAGTGACTCTAATTCAAACCTACCTTTAAAAAGCATGGCAGCACAAATATAAAATCCAACCGAACAGGGACCCCAAAACTTGTGGCACCGCATTCTCACGCTGAACTCCGCTGCCCGGCCGTGGGCTCTCCGTGTCGGATCCTCGAGGAAGGCGCTGCGGCTCTCCGGCGGAATGAACGAGAGGCAGAGAAGAGACAAAGAGGAGGAGGAGGGAAGAGAGTGTGCGGAGGGGGGAGAGGGCTGACAGACGGCAGAGTGGAGTTCAGAATGGCGCCGTCACGCAGCACCAGCTACAGATTCACTCACACACACAAGCTGGTTAGCAGTCTGTCTCTTTGTAATTTCGGTTTACAATTAATGAAAGTTCAATCTCATAAAACCATTTAAAAAGATTTCTAAAATGAATTCCTAAAGAAGATGGCTGTTCCTGTAGTGTTGTGTCTAACGATATTAATAGAAAGTTGAGTGGAGGGAAAAAAAGTGTGGTTGAGGACTGCAAAGCAAAACCCACTCAAGAGATGGAGATCCTTAAAGGCTTGGGCTGCGACTGGAAACAGTTCCTCTTTCAAATGGAAGTAAGTTTTATATACTTTTGGAAATTAAAGGCCCTGAGTCTGGAGGAAGAGTAGAAAGGAACAGAATTTTTAAATTAAAATTTTAAATCCATTGTTTGAACATGCCTCTGTTTCCAAAATGATTCATCACATTTGGCAAAGCTACCTCGGATCCTGAAAATGTTTAACTTAAATTGCTCCACATCTGCCAGACCATTTAATCTTTAGTGGGGTAGTTCTCTGTATCTCCTTTGCACCACTGAGAGGCGCCAAGAAACATATTAGACTTAGAAACATATAAATTACTTTAATGGCCTTAAGTGTATGGATTTTCTTTGTAGTTCCAGCTGAAGAGAGCCCCCCAACATTTCCTTTTGGTTCCTTCTAAAGGTCCATATTGCCAAAGTAACAAAGGAGCTCACTAGAAACAAGTACACAACCTCATAATCACAGAATATTTAGATGTGCAACAGAATAAATTATTTATCTGCAGAACATCAGAAAATCTTTTTAAGGTCAGGAAGACAATGACAACTTACAGAGAAGTTTGAGCAAAGACTGGAACCTGTCACATTCTGTCTGGAACACAATGACACTCCAACGAAGAGAGTCTTGTTTTTTGTTTTTTTACTGCACATTAAATTTAATGAAGGAATGCAGTAAAAACCCTTGTTTGTCATAAAATAGTAGCTATAAAATGTAAAATGTAAAGTCAAAGTTGTTCTCAGTGCACGAACTCTGCATGGAACGGCTGCAGCTTTTCACTGTTATTGTTTATGGTGTTCATGGACAGGATCTGAAGACGAAGTAGTGGAGAGGATGGTGTCTTTTTGGGAAACTCATATTTTTTTATGGATGATGTGGTTTTGTTGGTGTATTAAAAATATGAAATTCAGCTCGCATTGGAGAAGTCAGCAACTGAGCAGCCCATGGTTGAGAATCAGTTCTTATAAGGCTGAGCTTATGTTTCTCAAGTAGGAAAAAAAAAAGCTCCATCAAATGGAGGACAAATCTCTACCTAGATGGAGGATTTTTATCACTGATGGAGCAGCAAATGGATAGACAGACAAAAAGAGGCCTTGTCTGCAGCGTTACTCTGTGTTGGGTTGAAGGGATCGAGCCAATATGTCTGTATTCATGTCTTATTCCTCCCTTGTTAATAAGATATGAACATGAGCAAAAGAACCTAAGCTCAGAAGTGGATGAAATAGGCTGATTGAACTCAAACTTTATTCACTATTTGCTTTCTCATTAAAAAAAACAAGGTTGAGATGTAGCAGTTTCTGGTTATAAAGCTTCTTATGAAGGTTTTCCAGCAAGTGGAGACTCTGGAGACCCAGAACTTGCTGGAGTGAGCATTGATGGGAAGAAACGTCTGGGTTGTATGTATGTATGTAACGATGTATGGATGGACAGATGGACGGGTGTATGGACATTTAATTATTTCCTAGTGTTTTCTTTTACTTTACTTGTTCTTCACCAAGGTTTGTTTAAAAATGTGGTATATCTGTTTTTTTGGGGCGAGGGGTTTTTTTAGAAAACAAATCAAATGACAATCTTCCTGTCAAAAACAAATCAAAGTCTGTTGAGTGAAAAGGTCAGAGGTGAAATCAGGTTAGTGCTCAGCAGCCTGGAACCAGGAGAGGACAGATTGTGCAGCTGTCTGCAGTTTGTTTCTTGACTAATTGGCTTCATCGTGCTTGTTAATTAATCAAAACAGCCTCCATTCTGCAATGAAAACAAATGCATTTTACATACTAACTGCATATGCTCAACACAGTCTGAAATAAGCCCAATTAAAACGGAAAAGGACCATTTCATGTACACTTAGCGTGTTGGTAAACAAATAGTATGTAATGAGTTTATTGCAGTGAGGTAAGAGTGCTGTAGCACTGAACGACTTTACTGCAGAGACGTGCTATAATTATATTGCCACCACATATAGTACAGAATAATGATTTGCCGTTAAGAGTAAAACACTCACGTATAATAGCTACTCTTATTGTTATTTATTTAATCAAAAAAGCTGAATGAACTTAAAGTGTGTGAAAGATAATTTTGAGAGTTAATTTAAAAATAGCTCCTGTTGATTCGTATTAGAAAATAACAGAAAATAAAAAAGGAGAGAGAAAGAGAGAGAGAGCAAGAGAGAGAGAGAGAGAGAGAGAGAAGTGCATTCTCCATAAGTTCTGTGTAATGGGCAGAATTAGTGTCTCCAGTTCATAAAGCAAGCAGCCATCACCAGCCGACCCTGCTTGTCGCACAGCTGTCGACTGTTTTTCTATAAACGTGCCATGTGTCGCTTTGCAATTTCCCACTTCCTGGTGTTACAATGAGGTTCATCAACTGCATTTTTGTTGTATTTGTCTCCGTTTTGTGCCAAGCTGGCTCATAATCAAGTGACCTATTTATTCCAGTCCATAAATAATTTCAGATGAAAATAGGGCCCCACAGGCAGGGAGCAAGAATACTGACTATTCTTCCAAATGTTCTGTCTATCTGTCTCCATGTTGTCACTCTTCCCAGCTCAAAAGGGAGTTTTATCTAAAACGATGTATGGAGTTGTGGTATCTAATTCATTCATATCCATGCATTTTGTCTTACCTTACTTATTTATGACTGAGGAAACTGTATCATAGTACATGTGTTTAACTAACTTTAATTCATGCATGATTTCACTCCAGACTGTAGATCTCCTAGACCCATAGTGAGCTCATATTTTCAAAAACATCTGTTGACTTAAAAAAAAGAAAAATCAAAAAGGAGTTGTTATACCTACCACTATATTGAGTGTAACGACAGAGACGTTTGGAAGCTAAAGTAGCAGCTGCGAGAGGTTTGTAAGAGCTCGGTCTCTTGTGCATTATTTAGTCATTTAATGTTATGAGTAAAAAAAAAAAAAAACAGCTACCTAAGGAGCCCAGAGTATTTGGCACCACATGTTGTCATTACACAAGTCCTATATTCACTCCCAAACCACATCTGTTTCTGTTTCTCCATAACTAAGCAATCAACATTTTTTGGCTGTGTGAGTAAATAGAGGGGAAAAAATATGAACACATAACTACAGGATGCAAAGTCAACACTGAAAGTCCTATATAACCTAGTTATGAATTAAACAAGAGACCTACCTGCAAGGCATTGCTGCAAAAAAATTTCATTACCATTTTGTAAAACTTCAAAGGATTTAAAACAACTTACTCTTTTCTATTTAATTACATTGACATATCTGCTTACTTTTATTTTCTCTTTGCTGTCAAAACTTGGGTTAAACCCTTTTTTGTATGGGCACATTTTGTTTTGGAGTCCCTGCCTGTCTCTCTGTCTTTCAAGACACATTGTTCTGAAAAACATCTAAAGGCCAGCAAGGACATTTTGCAGTGATCAAGTGAAAGGAGCCCAAGTATAGAAAGATCAAATCTTATCAAACATGTTTGGATAATATCAAGAACTTAACAGCCTTGGTCACAAGAGACTGCTGTTAGTTCCTCCGACCCCTTTTATCTTAGTTTTGAACTTTTTTTTTTTTCTCTATTTGCGGTTTTTGTATTTCAAAATTGTATTTGTGTTTCATTTTCATGTCCATACTTTGTGGTTTTCCTTTAAAGGTGGCTGTGTAAATATTTATTGACTGAGAGAGATCATGCATATCAAATCAACAAACATTTAAAAGAGCTATACAGAAATAAGTTGTACCTTCTTAAAATATTTACACTAATGCATTTCTTTACCATGTTATCGGCTACATGTACAAAACCAATATTCTAGAGCGGAAGCTGCAAACCACTGCGAGGGTCTCTGCAGTGACTCTATGCCTTACTGTAGCTTATTTTAGAGTCACTGGAAGTCGTTCCTCCTTGACTGCTCTGTATGTGACTTTATCCCCAGAGGAAGGAGTGACAAACAAATCCTTTGTGTTAAAAAAGTATTTCTGCTCAAAGCCAGATGAAGAATAAAAACATCTCACTCTCAGCAGTGTTTGTTTGGCCCCAAGCAAACTCATAACTGATGAGGCTCTGTGGCCTCACTGCTTGTTGAAAGCACATGGTAATTAAAAAGAAAAATAGCACCAAGAACAGCATTAGAGAGATTTTTCCCCCCTTGTTTGTGTGAGCACAGGTGGAGAGTTTTATGGGCGGTTTTGTCAGTTTTTATTTTTATGAATTAAAACAAATCTTGTCAGCAGTAAAATATTTATAAGGCAAAGCAACAATGAATGTGTTGAGAGTTGCAGTGCATCCGGAAAAAATTCACTGTGCTTCACTTCTCCCAAAAGTTTTTGGTTAAAGCGTTATCCAGAATTGTCATAAATTAATATCATTCTTTGAAACTCTACATATGAATATCTCATTTTGACAATGTGGAAAAATACTTTTGACAAAATTTATTGAAATTAGAGAACCAAGAAATCACATTTACCGTATTTTCCGCACTATAAGACGCACCTAAAAACCTTCAATTTCCTCAAAAGCCGACAGTGCGCCTTATAATCCGGTGCGCCTTATATATGGACCAATATTGAGCCACAACAGGTCCAGCAACGGACCTTACCACAGGGGCCGCGTTTCATTGGCTAATGCCCATTTTACGTCACAGCGCAGCTACCACGTGCGTGACCGTCTCACAAACACAAGCTACAGTAGTAAACATATGCTAATGTACATTGTGGACCATCAAAACCATGAATGCCGACTTACCCAGCCTTGCAAGAACAATAGGCATCAGTGATCTTGTCCACAGCTATATTTATGCTGAGGGTGTGAGGATCTGCTGTTTTCCTCATCTATCGGTAGCTTTTAGCTGTGACGCGCACAATGTTGGAGGCATCCAGTGGCTCAAACACCTTGATGTAGTCCAAAAAAGATGACATGAACTTGTTGGTTCCCCTGTCCATTGTCGTGGCTGATATGTTGTGAAAATCCGGCAGAAATGCTACGCTAATTAACTCAGATCGAAATGAAAGACGTCATGTTTACACAGACATGCAGTAGGCTGCTTACGTAGTTGGTCCACTACGGTAAGCAGCCGCCAACTTCTTTTTCCCGTAGAAGAAGTAGTGCGCGGTGCATGCTGGGATAGTTGTCAGAACACTGGTTTGTTAATAAAGTTTGATAATACATTTAAAGGGGGGGAGGGGCAGGGGAAGAGAGACAGAGACTGCAGCGGCAGCGTGTCGGTTGGTCTGTGTTACCCAGAAAGCAGTTGGGCATAATATCGCAACACCAACACCGTGAGTGAAACAACGGCTGGGCCAGCCTACTATATAAAGTACTCGGGACCATTTTTTTATTAATGTGGATGTGTAATAATAGAGTATGAAGCGTCTATTCTATGCGCCTTATAATGCGGTGCACCTAATGTATGAAAAAAGTCCTAAAATAGGCCATTCATTGAAGGTGCGCCTTATAATCCGGTGCGCCTTATAGTGCGGAAAATACGGTACATAACTAATCACAGCCTTTGCTTTGTAACATGTTGATCCACCTTTGGCAGCAAATACAGAATCAGGTCTTTTTGAATACGATGCAACAAGCTTAGCGCACCCATTTTCAGGCAGTTTTACCTTAAAAACGTTTCTGGGGCCTTCCCCAGATTTGTCTCAGAGGTAATTCCTTTGATTTCATGCTTTGTGTGTGACCTCTGACCTGCATTGTCAATCGTGGGACCCTATATAAATAGTTGAGTGCCTTTCCAAATCAAGTCAACAGAATTAACCACAAGTGGAATCCATTTAAGGTGTCACAACATATTAAGGTTAATTTTTGGAAACAGCTCAATATTGAGCTTTGTTGCAAAGGCTGTGAAGTCTTCCATAAATGTGATTTCTTGGTTTCCATTTTTAATACATTTGTAAATATTTCAAAAACCCATTTACCCCATCGCTGTGCTGGGGTATTGGTGTGTAGAAGTTTGGTGGAAAGACATAAATTTAGCACAATTTGGAATAAGCTGTAACATAACAAGATGTTAAAAAAGTGATACACTGTTTGTACTGCCTGGATGTAAAAGCGGAGATGATGCAACTTGGTCCTTCAAGTTTTAGATGATCAGCCTATTCATTTTGTTGCAGGAAATCAGGTCAAAGGCAGGTTTAATAATAGATAAATAAAATAAAATAAAACATATGCATAAATAATGTATTAACCAACCCCAAAGCCAGCATTCTGTCAACTTGCTCAATTGAAGCAGAAAATGTGTGACATTGCGTGTTTGTTTGTGATACATCTTTGTAAAAGTGGTGAGGGCAGATGTGAATGTGGAGGGCAAAACTCACTGTTGATGCCCTTTATAAGCAAAGTATTCTGTTAATGTTCTTCTTTGTGTATGCTGTTTTTCAAACCATAAAAAAACAAGCAGATGCAATGATTGACAGCTGTATGTGTATGTCATGTTATTGTGAGAATGCATGCAAGAACCGCTGTAAAAGCAAACAGCAGAGGTTAGCCTATATGTTGGTTCTATTTTTAACTCTGAAAATAGATGACAGAATAACTATTTTAAGCTTTCTGCATATTATCAGAGACCCAATAGCATCTCTCCATGTTTCTAAATTAAATATTTGTTTAAAAAAAATACACCCATCCCAGTAGGGTGCATATGTGTGCAGGTGTTTGATAGAATGAGGTCAGAAGAGTTTTAGTTCTAGTTTGAGTTGCTACCTTTGATGTGTGAAAGACACCAAGGTGTGTTTGTGCATTTCTCTGTGTCTGTTTGCATATAACATTTCCTGAAACATGTACATATTTGACTTTTTTTTTTGGCAGGAAAGTTAGAAAAAGAAAAGAAAATACAGGATATGGCTTTATTGTCAAATCCAAGTGAAGATTTCACAAGTGATGTAGTGCTCCTTCCTAGTGGAACCACATCAAATAAGTGGAACTTTAAGGGTTAACTTTAGCAAACTGGTTTAACCAAATGAGGGAAAATTCCTCTAGTTTAGTTAGTTGTGTATTAATGTTTTTATATCCACAATATTTACATTGAAATATTTTCTGTCACATATCCAGACTAATGAGTTATTCATCACCCTGATGAATATTTACACAGTAGCACAAAAATGATTTGTTTATAGAAAGACTGAGTTAGGCACTGATTTTGAAGATCAACATGCAGCTCTCTCACTTGAAAGTCGTTTTTTATTTTCTGTCCTATTTTAAAGTGTGGTTAAAAGGTCTTATCTGTCACATCATATTTATACCTGAATAATAGGAAAACATTGATTCTTCTTATTAAATAAATCCTCAGACACTTTGATTTTTCTAATTTATAAATTGAGAAATGTCTCAGTTATTTTGCATCAGATGTGTAAAGCTTTTTTTTTTTTTTTTTGTACATGCAAACAGTACAGGTTATTGTGGTTTTGTATTTTTAAACCTTTTCATCCAGTTGATAACCGTACAAAGTAGATTTGGTCCTATTCATTTTGGCACTAGTCCCATCTTCCTGGAAATGATGCCTCATCTCAACAGTAATGTCACCCAAAAACCTGAGACTGGCACATTGGTCTTCCAGAGACGGCGTCTCCTGTGTCCTCTCACTGCAAGTCTGCAAATTTGTTAGTCTGTGCAGGTACTGACTCTGTTTTTTTAATGGAATGTCAGTGAAAGGTCAAATCTCTCACACATACTTTAAAATTAACTGTGGAAAAGGTCAGCAGTGCCGTTACAGATGAGGAAGGTGTCAGAGTCAAACAGTTTGGAAAACATAAGCAGATCTGCAGAAAGAGATCTGAGAGTTTAGTGATTGTGTGGGTGGATTAAAAGAACTGGGAATCTTCAAAGAACAACTCTTACAAATATTACAGCACCCCAGGTCATTGTCCGCACGCTTAGATTCCTATTTAACTTTATTTAATATTCAGTTTTGCTCTGTCCTCTGTTTACCACTACTACATGTGTGAATTAACTCCGATGGCCACTTCAGTTTTCCTACGGCTGTGTTTATGCAGCTGCAACAGCAATTTCAAAATGCTGCAGATGCAACATGATGCAAATGATTCACATGAAATCTTTGGCTCGTTCTTTAAAGTCTTTGGAGCTTTATCTCAACAAGACGTAATGCTGAGATCTCCTGGGACTTACTTTGATATTTATTTTAAGTCTTGGCCTTTGATTTGAACACAAATTTTACATCCCCCCCTTCATGTGTTAAGCCCACATTATGCAGTTTAGCCTCATGCACACATACTGTGATTTAGTGTAGTCAAATGGTCAAACAGGTGAACAAAAAAAAAAAACAGCATCAGCCACCAGTTCCAGGTTCTTCTGGTGAATTTTATTGTTTTCTTTTTTTTTTTTTTTGCAACAGTAATGTTTAAATTAAAGCATTATAACCAACTTTAGAAGATTAAATGAGTTAGAAATAAGAAATAAGTGGTAAACAAAAACTGAAACACTTTGTCAGACATACACAACGTTTTACCTGACAATGTATCCTAAACATAATATTGTCATGGCTCTACTTTGATAAATCTTACTTTGAAAGAAGTCAGTCGTGTTTTACTCCATCAGCGTGGGTTCACTTTCTCTCTCCAAATGTAAAGCAAACTGACCAAATCTCTGCAGAGTTTGTATCTGTCCTGTTTAGCTTGACAATTACCCCAACTAGTGGCGACATGAGTGAAGTGCACAAAAGAAACCAGAATAAATGCACTTCTTCTGTTCAACGCTGAACAGAAGTTCATAAAAGCAAGCTTCACAAGGTTGAAACAGGAGGTTAGTTCCTCCTGTTTTTGGAGGAACTAACCAAACATACAATGATGTCTGCACATGCACATATTTGTGAGCTGTGAGCAGATTTTCTGCACAAATGCAAAATAATAACAAAAAAAACACTTGATTAATGTATCCATTTGTAGAAAATGCTGAAAATGTGAGTTTGCTTTTGCTAATGCTTCCTCCAGCCAGCAACACCTTTCTGCTGAATCTCACAGCCTGACTTGTTCCCGTAAGTCTCCAAAGTGTTTATTTGTGTCTCTGCCCGGAAGGCCTGAACGATACCTGGCAACTGACTTTGGGTGAGCGACTGTGCCTGACGCTTGAGTCCTTTCATTCCTCTCACTGCTGCTAAAAATCAGTGAAAGAAACTCCTGTTTCTTCCAACATGCTGACAAGCTCTTAGCTCAGAGAGCAGGCATTCAGCTGCCAGCTTCACACTCAGCCTGCAGGTAAAACTCACTCTCTGCTACTTTCTAGACTGTATGCTTATTTAGAAAGTCAGAAATATTTGTTGAATTTTGTTCATTTTTGTTCTGCTATAATTTGTATTTAACATTTGTTAGTCATGAAGTATGTGATCCTGCTGGTGACTTTAAGTGGCAAGTGATTTTTTTTCTTTGTTGATTTTATTTCCACACACTCAAACTGCTATTAAGCAATTCAGCTCTGAATGAATTTAGGTTCATGCAACATTTAGTATTTCTGCACCTTGAGCTTTTGCAAATTATCTTCAGCCACATTTATCTTTTTCTATTTCACCAGGAAATGCTCATTGCGATTCTCTTTTGCAAGAGAATCCTGGCCATGACTGGCAGCAGCACGCAGAGGTTTTATTGGGATTTTTTGTTTGTGGTTGACCAAAGTTCAGTGGCACATTCTTATGTGTGGAATAAAAGTGGAAGAAATTCAATACATGGTTTCAAATTTAGTTTCAAGAAAGATTTTTTTTTTCTAAAATAACTCAAACTCAGCAATATTTAGATGGAGTGCATCTGTTAACAGCAGTTTTCAAGTCTTGCCACCAATTAGGATTTAGCTCTGGTCTGTCATTGGACCACTCTAGCACCTAGCTTTGCTTTTATTCAAACCACTCCATTGTAGATATTCATATTGTGATCGTTGTGCTGTTGGTACGTCAATCTTCATTCCAGACTGAACTATTTTGCAGCCTCTTATATGTTTTCTTGCAAGATTCCTCCATATTTAGCATCATCTCTTTTCCTATTGAAACATCTTCCCTGTCCCTGATTTTTTTGAAGACAAAAAAGCATCCTCAAAACATGTCAACTTGTTTCACAGTGGTAATGGTAGGTTCAGGGAAAACGCTCTGATTTCAGTGCTAGTTTCCCAACACATGGAGTGAAATGTTTGTTTTTGATCGCTCCATGAAATTAGCACCTTGTCTGAAGTGGATTTCTTATAGCTTTTTTACAGTGAAAGCTTTTTTTTTTTTTTTTTTACCAGCTTTGCAAGTTGCACAGATTAGCTTTGTCATGTTAGGTTTCCCTCACCTGAGCTGTGAATCTCTACAGCTACAGAGTTACCGTAAATCTTTGGCATCATCTCTGATCAACGCTCAATTCATGGTATGTTTGCAGTTGTGCCATACTCTTAATTTTTGGACGCTAAATTGAACTGTGCTTTGTGAGATATTGAAAGATTGAGAAGTTGTCTCATACCCTAACCCTGCCTTACATTTCTCCACAGCTTTATCCTCAGTACTGTTATTCTAGTTGTTGACTAAAGTTATCTTACAAACATCTTTAATTAACAGCTGGGTTTTACTGAAAGTTGATGATATTGGGATGGAAAGTTGTTTTAATTAGGTGACCAGTAGTAAAACATGCATTTGGCATGCCCTTTCTTTTTCCCCCAACAATTAAAATGCAAAAATTAAATTCTTTGTTAACATAATTTGTAGCTGCGCCGCCTTAAAGCAGTAAAGGGATGACAACTCCCCATTGTCTGCTCATGCATTAAAACAATGGGACAGAACTGCCAGATATGTGAATATTTGTCAATCTGGTTCTCGCTCGTTTCCTTCCCTAATGCTGCATTGGCAACTGACCATATTGTCCATATCAAATATTGCCACAGATGGTGACTTTTTCTACTTTACTTGATTTTACTGGAGGATATTACATACATTTGTATGTTGTGTTCTGATTTACCACTGGGTGGCGATATCAGCATCAAACATTTATTTTCTTCAGGAGTTGCCAAATATCGTCTCTGATTTCTTTGTTGCAGCACCTACATTTATAGACTTAGATTTTATTGCATGATTTATTGAAAACAAATTGGATACAAATCTATCAAACAGAAAAAGGGCCAAAAATGCCATTAACAGCAACTAAAAGCTCAGCTTATTTAAAACTTTTAGTAAAATGTGTTATGCAACAAGTCAAAACAGAACTCTATGGGAACTTTACTTATATTTTAAATGAGCTTCCTTTTAGAGAACATAAAATACAGTTAAAACAAGAGTTCTGACTTTCCACTAACATAAAACTCAAGGTCTTGGTAGTGAACATGTACGGTAGTTTAATTATGCTGCTAGAAACTAGGATAAGCAAGAAGACATGTTTTGGTGTTAATTGGCATTCAGTGCCAAGGATTTAAGAATCTGATTTTCTGGGAATCTTAATTGGCTGTTTTCAACTTGATAAAGAGATGTTATGCAGGTTGTAAACATTGAAAAACAAACATCCAAACAGAAATTATTTGAGCAAGTGATGCATAAATCCAGCTTTTACACTATATGCATATCTTTTTTTCTGTTTTGCTCTCTAGATTCCAGTTTATTAAACATCAGCATTCATTCAGTCATAGAGTGAGCATGTGTGACCATTAAAATGCTCCATCATCGGTTTGTGAAATGTTATTTTGTGCTTGAAACATACATATAACAATATATAAATGTGGTCAGAGGACTTTATAGTCTTTGATGGTGTCTTCTTCTTGCTTACTTGTAACTTAAAAATTTTGGAGTGAAGACCTTGAGCTGCCAGAGATAGAGATGGAGATGTTTACTGGTGTAGAGGCGGCTCCTCAGTTGCAGTTGGAGGAGGGATTTTCAGGAACATCTGCAAGGCTGGAGTGAAGATGAGTATGGTGCCCAGAATAGAGACAGTAAGGAAAGCCCAGAGGAAGATCCGGTCTAACACCTGGGCAACAAACTTCCAGTCTTGAACCACCTGTGAAAAACAGAAACAAGACATAAAATATGGGAAAAGCAATCGAGTGAGATTAATGATACCTATACCCACCTCGCGGATGAAGTGCTCTTTACGGATGTGTCTGCTGATGTACCGTACCGAGTAGATGGCCTTCTCCAACATGGTGGCCCAAGCTTCTTCCTCCTTCCCATCAGAAGCTGCCTGTCCACATGCTCCGCTGCTCGTCTTCCAACCTCCCCTCCGACTTCCAGAGCGAGGCTTCAGTTCAGGACTTTCCGGAGCCAGTTCCGGGTAGTGGTACCGGTCCGTGTGTCCTCGCATGCAAAGCAGTCTGGGCAATTTCTGCAGGAAGAGACTGCGAACCCATGGCGACATTGGGTGATAGGTGGCCGAGGAGCGGTGGTGCACATTGATGACGAAGACGGTGACGATAATCGAAAGGGTGACGAAGATCATGATGAAGAGCAAATATTCTCCGATGAGAGGGATTACTTTGGAGGAGGAGGGGATGATCTCCTCTATGACCAAAAGAAACACAGTGAGGGACACTAGGACAGAGGTGGAGAGTGACAGCTTCTCTCCTTCATCAGAGGGAAGGTAAAACACAAGGACAGTAAGAAAGGACAAACCCAAACAGGGAATGATGAGAAAGAGCGTGTAGAAGAGTGGCAATCTCTTCAGGATGAAGGAGTAGGTGATGAACGGGTAGGAGTACAAGCCATCCTTCCTGTTTCCTTTGGCTCCAGTAGCACTGAGAATCTCCCACTCTCCATTGTCGAAGAAGTCTTTCCGATCAACGTGGTTGTCCATCAGGACCAGGTCCACCATGTTGCCATCGTAGGTCCACGACCCAAACTTCATGGAGCAGTTCTGCCGGTCAAAGGGGAAGAAGGTGACGTCCATGGTGCAGGCAGACTTGTAACTGGCGGGTGGCGTCCAGGTGATGGCACCGTTGTGCTTTACGATGGCTTTGGTCATCAGGGAGCCCTCGAAGCGTCCATCAGCGCTGAAGAAACGTAAAGTCAAAATCAGGAATGGGTCGTTTTTCCAACAAAATTACAGTACGTTGTTTTATTTATGTTAGTGGTTAAATCTCCATCATATTTTATTTTTCATCAGTGTAATAAATTAAAATAGAGAAGTGAAAACTGAATGCAATCATGGCATGCTATTCAATGTCACATCAATGTTTTGTACATTTTAAATAAAATAAGCATCATATACATATTTTTAGTGCACTTTCCATACTGATATGGAATCCAAGAATTAAACTCACAGGAGGTTTAAACTAAAACCTCCTTTCATTAACTTCTTGGAGCATATATCTGTTCTGCAGTGGTGGTATTAGCTTAAGAACAAGAAGGAATGAGATTTTATTTTTGTTGCATTGCTTTTATACAAACCCTCTACGTCATATTTGGCGTTTCATCTTCACTAATCAATTACGATGTGATTTGCTGGTGCTGGCGTAAACCTGCTGTATCGATCAGTTACCACCAGGTGGGGCTGAAGGGTACAGAAAGGGTTGCACAAATAGAGGGAACAGTGAGATGGTGTGAGGGATTTCTGTACGTCTTACTTCTCATATAGGACGATGTCTGGGAGCCAGATATTTTCTGAGGGAACTCGGATGGAGGTGATTCCTCCATATTCATCTGGACTCCATCGCAGCTTGTAATCAATCCACTCCTGGTCAAGATAGACACAAAATACATCATAACTCTGGAAACCTTGGAGAACATTACACAAATAACTGATCGTTTATTTCATGAGGGTAAACGGTGGGTAAATTCATGATGAAATTAG
Source organism: Poecilia mexicana (assembly GCF_051168715.1). NCBI lineage: Eukaryota > Metazoa > Chordata > Actinopteri > Cyprinodontiformes > Poeciliidae > Poecilia > Poecilia mexicana. Next base: position 18,557,624 of record NW_028263379.1, read on the forward strand.
CAGGGCTTACCTGAGTCAACCAAACATTTGTTGTCATAAGCTGGTTTTTCTCATCCTAAAATATATATTAAAAAAAAACAAGCAAAAAAATCTAAATATCTACTCACGAGAAGAAACAATGAAAATGGTAAAAGGCTAAGTAAGAGAGGGCTAATGGAATAAGACACAACATATAAAAAGCCCATATTTTTTAACTGCAATAAGTAAAAACAATAGTTAAGTAACACTGCAAGTGATTATTTTATTTGTTCGTTTATGTGACACATTCAGATGATGTGTAAAATTATTTATTATATTTTACAGATCTGAAGAAAATATAGAACATTTTCAGAGCTTGGAAAATTAGTCTAACTTCATATGTACATCTTATATTATTTTTTAAATAAATCTAAATAACATATTGGATTTTGGATTAATATAGTGAAACTGTCAAAAAAAAAAAAACTCTATATCCTTTAAGAATATAGATTCATGTCAGGTATTTGTGCATATTTAGTTAATTGATCTAGCTACAATTTTTTTCTACATACTTATTGATGTGCTATGTTGTTGTCCCCTGTTCAACTATTTTTGTTGTGTAAAAGTAATCACTTCTTTTCTGGAAAAGAACCTAATTAACTAAAATATATTAGCTGTGGACCAAACCAACCCAGTGCAAATAGTAAACAAAGGACATCAGGAAATGATATGTTGGATGTAGCTAACTTGTTTTTACATCAGCAAAGGCAGGTTTAGACGAAGGAGAAAGGTTGTGGAGGGATAAGTGCTGCGTTTGAAGGAGATGTATCCAAACCTGCAGCAGATCATCCAGTCCAAGCCTCAGCTGTCAAAGTGGGTTGGATGTTTTGGTGATCACACAGACCAGATGTGAACCATAATCTAATACTGGGCCATGCAGCAGCCCAGGGAGACTCTGGGGACATAAACAGTGAAGCAAAGCTGCAGTGTTTACTGTTGGCTCTCCTGCCATTTCTCTCTCCAAGCCCGGTTCAGCAGCCGAAGAGCCTTGAGAGGTTTTATCCACTCATAGCTGTTTCCAGTGCAAAGACCAAGAATAGCAAGATATATTTAAACTGATTTAGATAAATATTTCAAGCAAAGAAGAGTGCTTCCTCCATCAGCAGTCCCAGTTTTCTCTTCTGAAACACCTAAATCATCTCAACCTATCACAGATAGATGCTAAAATATTTAAAGAGCACCACAGTGAGTAACATTTATTTTAAAACCAGGTAGAGCTTCAATGGTCTGTTGAATTCAGCACACCAGGTAGAACCAAAAGGTAAAGATTTCAATTACCATTTTCATTTGTGCTTTAATTCATTTTACTCATATATTTTTAAATGCATTTTTCTTGGCTAAACAAGTACTTCTTATTAACATACAAGTGAGTATAATTTATAGCTACCTGTAAAAAATATTCTCTATCAAAATCAACAATTTCTGTCCCACACAATAGTAGATTCTTAAAATAATCATAGTGCTCATTCACACATAAATATTTTGTTGCCATAACACCTATACTTAAATTTAAAAGAACAGTGTCGTTAAGTTACATATTTCTATTATTTAAAATGAGTAATTTTCTACTTGCTTCAGTAATGCTGCACCGCTAGGCTGTAAAATTTAGTCTATTCTTTTAGCATTCTTTTTAGAAATACTTATAATAATTTGAAAACACTTTGAAAATAAAATTTTTATGTTTAATTTAATTTGACTTTGATGGTAAGACAGAAGTGCAGGTGCATTAACACCAAACTACAGCCATGTTTGCCTTATTTGAGATCACTGTGCTTTTTTTTTTCCATTACAAATAATATTCTGTATCTGCAGTTTGTTTCAGTCGCGTGGGAAAATCTGGCATCACAGGAAAATTTTACTTTCTGTTCCTCAAATACTGTAATAACTTGACCACTTGGGGACACTCAGGGAATATAGACATTTAATTTCTAGATTGTTGATCCTTCAATATAAAAATGTGGCACGACAGAAAAAGCAAGTATAAAAAAATGAACACTAAATTCACACAATATTCATCCCAGTACACATGTACTATTCAACCCTAGTGAGAATTGAAATTGATCCATAGTTCAATGACTCGAAAAAACTTAATAATCTACAAATTGTCCTTTTCTTTATGTTTAGACCCAATGTTTTTAATCTGGCAGTATGCATTGCAAGACGTGAAAACAGTGCGACAGCAACTTGAGGATTCGTTTTAGCCTCAAAGACTCATACGGAGGACTGGGTCCAGATTTCTGTTGCTTCAAGTCAAAGTTATTTCTGCAGGCCACCTCAGTTTTCCATAAATGTCTAAGTTTGATTGTCTATTGTGGTGACACAATCAAAACTGTATTTTATTCAAATATCTAATTACTAAGGTTAGCTAAAATACCCAAACATAAAACTGTTATCAAGTCCAATCAACCAAATTAATCATTTACACAATACAGATTATTAGCACTTGTAAAATAACTTTGGTTTTACAGTTCGAATTTCAAAACTAGAATGCTGGTAAGTTTGTCAGAGAAAGCACCAATTAAACACTGGCTTTGTACTGGAGTATTTAGGGTTTGTTTTTGCAAAGAATGAAAAATAACTTAGTTGAGACTTACGATTTAAGACGCCAGATTAGACCTTTAAGAGGACTTTGTAGATATGGAGTTTGATATGTATTTAAAAAAATATTTCATTTGCTATTTTGTGAAAACCCCCAACTTTCATAGAGTAACTTTCAATTGTTAAAAAAAAGTTCATATATATTAACAAGCTGATTTAATGCTTGTGTGAATATTTTTGCTTCACTACAGGATGTGAGAAACGTTCCTTTTTTCCACTTTAGATTAGACTGAGATAAAAAAAAATGAATGAGCTGCTTAAATGTAAGAGGATGAACAAACAATGTGTTCATATAGTTGGAGTCATCTCACCACATCAACCAGCTGAGAGATCTTGAGTCCAAAGCGAACTCTGACGGTGTCGTTGGCTCGCTGGATGGGCCTGACCCAGCGCTGATATCCCGTGAAAAGTTTCTTAAGCAGAGCGTCCTCCTTCTCCGCCAAGACAAACTTACTGGGAGAGGAAGCTAAAACAAAGAAAATATTGATATGCTTTTCAACTATCTCGAAAAAGGGGTTTTCACTGTCTTACAAACCTCTGAACTTGAGAGGTGGATACATGTTGACACTTTTTAAATGTTGCATCCAAATTTTGCAGAAATCCAAATTAACTTTACCTCGTGATGCTTTCCCACACAAAAGAGCTTTTAACAAAATCTCCACAAATGTGAAGAACACGGAGCTGCAATGGCATGTTTACAGATATGATTTCTCTAGAAGTGTTTATAAATTGAAGTTCAAGGAAATCAGAGTAAACATGTTTGCTGGAATACATTAGGGAATTAAAACTGTGCATAATGTATGAGGATAATATAACTGTGTCCATAAAATGGATAGTCAGCATATCGGTCAGTAATAGGAGGTCTCTGGAGGAACAGAATCTGTAACACTGATATGAGACGGCTCTAACATCCGACACAGGAGAAATCAGAGGGGGGTAAATGGAAATCCTAACGAGAAGATGGAGCATTTTCACCTTTCACTGGCTTGCATCTAACTTTCGTCATCTGATGGCGCTTATGGATAAATGTCTATCAGGTCTAAACTGTGCAGCATTTATTCCCATGAGCACATGCTGCACATTCAAGGGCAGCTGCAGGAGGCGCCGACACTGAAATTGGACTCTTGTGTTCTTGTTTAACTGATGAACAAACAACTTTAACAGAGGTCATCATAATCCTGTGCAGTGCTCTTTTGAAGCGAACCACATGCAGGATGCAGTAAAGATTGGCATTACAAACTTTAACAAATCTTTCAAATACATACAATCTTTTTTTTTTTTTGCTGAAAGTACACATTTGTTATTTCTGTTGATTTTTTTTTATTCTTTAACACTTCTACTTCACCGTTATATTTTTACAACCATATGCAAAAAAAAAAAAAAAAAAAAAAGAAAAACGATTAATTCCAGTGCTTTCAACGAACTGCGATTAAAGTTACATTTTCAACTTTCTGATAGCCTTGAAAATAAAAGCTGTTATAAGTAAACTGCTGTTTTGTTTTACGTCTGTAATTTTAAAATGATCACTTTCCTGTGAGATTGTGAAAACTTCGGTGCACCTATCTCGGAGGATCTTTGCCATGACGCTTTAAATAATTAAATAAATACTATTTTCTTTTCACATGAGGCAATGACCTGGCTAAACCTGAAACAATCACAAACACCTACATAAAGAGTTTCCTCACCGGCACCGCGGCACACAGGACACACCGCCAGGAGAAGCAGGAGGAGGCGGACCACCAACTTCATCTTGTTTCCCAATCCCGCTCGCAGTCGTCTGTTGTTGCTATTATTACTATGTCCCGTTTAGCGGAGGACAATGACTCGCCGAGGTTCCCATCAGCAGCGTGTGTAAAATCACCGCGTTCCTGCAGTTATCCAGCGGGCAGAGGCCCGGCTTGATTGTGCGTGTGCCTGTTTATTGCAACTCCCTATCGAGGCGTTATAGGAAGCGGCACAGCGGGAAGTCTCTCTGGATGGGGAGGAGGAAGAGGAGGAGGAGGAGGACAAAAAAGAGGGAGGAGGGCGATTGGTGCAGAGATGTGGAGTTTTTTTTTTTTTTAAATGTCCTCTAAACCGCGGGACTCCTTTGCTTTTGTGGAAGGCTGTATAGGTCTGGGATGTTTTTAGCCTTTTAAAAATACAAACAAAAATCTAACAAAAAATTATTTAAAAAAAAAAACAAACAGGTGTGTTAGTGTGGTCGGGAATCTGTATTTTTAAACGATGCTCGATTTGCACACGTTCACAAGTCAAAGCGTGTAAAGGATTGATATTTATAGCCTTGGTTTGACTTAAAAAAAAACAAAACAAAAAAAACTTTAGCGTCTAATGTGCTATATTACACTGACGACCTCAGCAAAAACAAATAGAGTCAAGTTCACAACACATGCAACTTAATATTTTTGGCTTTTTCCCACACAGAAACATTTACAAAGTTATAATCTTACCAGAAATCAGTTCACATGCCCGTGTTGCGTTTTCTTGGTATGGCATTTTGTTCAGGGCATCATGGACTGGGGGGCGCCACAAGGGAAAACTAAAAAACAGCTGAACTGAACACATATGGTGTCCAAGATGAAAGTTCTGTAAGACAATATAATAATACATCTCTTCAGCTACATCACCTGGAGTCTGATTTGCATATTATGATTTGGTATTAAATTAAAGGTCTATTTAGTTTGTTTCAAGTCTTGCTAAATACTCTAAGCCATCTTATGTTTTACTTGTCCCTAGTCCCTAGTGGGGTCAGGAGGAGACAAGGGTGTAAAGAAAATGGATGGATGGATTTACTTGAACTAATCTGATGTCAGATAGATGGTCATGAACTAATGATTACGTAATACACAATCTGGATATTCTTAAAATCTTCATCCTACTTGTGAAACTATAATAAAATTGAAATGCAATTGTTAATTCCAATTCTTTATTCAAATTCAAAACAATTCAGAAAATAAAAATATCTAGATCAGTCAAGCACAAGAGATTCTTGCTTGTAAGTTAGTTAAAGTTTGTTTTTAATTTATTCTCTTTTCTTTGTTTTTAGGTGGGTGTGGCAGCAGAAGACGGGGCTCGCTCGGGTTGCCAACCAAGAATCTCCACTGTTAGCAAAGATCAACATTGTCATCCTACTGTGTTTTTTACTTTGGTGGTTTATTAACCTTGTATTACACATAATTTTACTTTCTGTAGTGCTAACCTTTCTTCTAAGTACTGCAAAAGTTAGCCCTTGTATTATTTGTGGAAATTGCTCAACATTTGGAGAACCAGGCATAATAAAAGTTTAGTCATTTAAGTGAAGTTAATATAGGAATACTGACTGTTTTTTAATCAAGTGAATAAATCAATATGAGTAAAACATTAGGGACCATTTCATCTCCAAAAAGATAAAATTAAAGAGTGCTAAAGTATCACTTACAGCAGAATTTCGCTTTACTTGTGTTGTAGATACTTTTTGAACTGTGATCTTTTTATTAGCAGTTCAGTACTCTCCACTTTTTAATTTGTCTTGCTCCTTTTGTTAACCTCTCCTCTACCTTGTCCTGCTTTCACAAAAATAATGTCGCTGGATCCTAATCATCAAGATCTAATAAGATTTTTCAGATGTTTTATGTGAGAATGGGCTTGCTCCTACTTAGTTACTTTCTCAGAATACATTTTAGTTTCTACGGTCTTTTGTTGAATGGTAGGTATTCTTTATTTTAATTAGGTTATTTTAGGCGTTAAAGTGCCATTATGGTGCCATTTGTCACCGGTCTTGTCGAACTACTCTCTGATTAATGCTACAGCTGGCTGGCTTTGGTTTGACTTGTTGGACATCGTTCTGAGACGTTGTGACAGGAGAGGGAATAAATCAAATGTAAGAACCTGTAATAATACCAAGCTATGTGTTCAGGTTTGATTATGGATCTGCCACAGTAGTAAAAGAGGCAGCACGTTTTGTAAAGAAAAACTTAATGAATAATTATTGTTTATGGGATAGAAAAGGGTAGTCAAGGTTACCTTTTGTCTGTGTTTTGTTTTCACATTTCTCTCTATTCTTGTGTTTTCTGTTCGTAGTTATGTTTCCATTGTGATTGTTTGCACCATTCCCATAATTTCTTTATTGTTTCTAGCCATTACTCCATTAGTACTTCAGTTTATGCGCTCCTTCGTCTGCAGCACATTTAATTACTAAATCAGTTCATTGCTCCAATGATCATCTCTCCAACTATGCTGTCTCGTTTATCCACTGCTTGCAGGATTTTTCTCATGTTGTCATTATGTTCCAGTCCTCTTGAGCCCCTTTGTGTTTTTTTGTGTTACTTTGGTTCTCAGTTTATGAAAGTAATCTCCAAACTCAAATGATTATGTGTTCCCCTTGTCTGTGTTTAGGTCCTGCACAAAAAAGAAAACATAAATAGGAAAATCACACCAAGATAGACTACGCAAAAATTACACTAATAAACTCAAAGCATAACATAACACTCTAGAAAGAAGATATATTTCAATGACAGTTGTGAAATGAAATGGAAAAGCATTATGTGTGAGGAATAAAAGAGAGTTTCAAATTAATTAAAATTATTAACTGTGTTTTACATCTTGCTTAGATTTTGAAAAAGCTTTTTAAGCCATCGGTGTGGCCAGCAACACATCTGATGAAGAAATGTGGGAAGTGATATCTTTACTGTGCGACACCTGCTGATTCTAGGCGGGTGATAGAGCTGGATGAATGTAGTTGTTTAGTTGGGTCCCGGCATGTTTGGTATTTTTTAATAAAACTAATAAGCAAAATGCTGCAAGGCAGTTATACACACGCACACGCACGCACACACACACACACACACACACACACACACACACGCACACGCACGCACACACACACACACACACACACACGCACACGCATACACACACACACACGCACACACACAACACACACACTCCAGTTAATAAGAGCCCAAATTCCACATACATTAGACTGGAGCTGTGAAGTTTGAACATACTGTGCTCAGTTTCCAGCTGGGCATCATTATAAGGACATCCAGACAAAATCATCAGTATTTACTGAAAACCTCAGGCAGATAAAACAAAAGTGCCGCAGTATTGTTCCAACATTTATGAGGGTGACTGCTGACCTTTCCACTAATACGACTCACTAAAATCCACGCATTCTGTTGATAACCAGGCACAGGAAACACATTTTCTTTTCTTTTCTAGTTTTTTCCCCCCGCTTATTCCTGTAAATAAAAGATGTAAATACAATTTTTTTTTCTCACTCTCTCTTCCTCCCCAGAGCTCCGAGTTTCTCCTTCCCCTTGGGTGGGAATGACAGGGATAACGGGAGGCTGATTATCACAATGAAATTATCCTAATTTTCTGCCTCGCTTGGAGCCGTGGGGCGGGCAGCTGCCCGTCTGCCTCGTCCCTAATCATTGAAAAACACAAATTCTCGCTGACTGCAAACCTGCCAGTCCTTTTTAGTTAACAGTGGGCGGATAGGTGTGGGTGTTTTAGTTGGTGTGTACCGTCTGCACAGCTATGTGGGAATCAAATCCTGTTTTTAGTGCGTCTTGTTTCCTTTTTATGCCTCTGTTTTGGGTTGTTTTTGTTTTCTCAGCTTCCGTTGCGCCCATAATTAAAGGCTGCATAATTTCACAGAAACATTTAATTGATAAGAGGAAACAGCCATGTCTTCACAGGCCTGGGGGATTTAATCTTAATCAGTTTGTTATTTCAAGGAGTTTTTTTTTCTTTTTAAGAAAAGCTGCTGATAAGTGAGAGAGGAGATTGCAGAGCAAAGGAAATTTAAATCTCACACATACTTCAAAGGCAAACTCTAAGTCAGTAGTTTCACATGTGCCAATAAAATGATCCTAGATAAGCTTTCATACCAGCGAAATTCCCAAAAGAGATATAAGATGACTTAAGGAGATGTTTCTCAAATCTGTTCCAAAAATCACCCATTCCTCAACAACGCTTCAGCTCAGTTATTTTATGCTTTATTTCGCCCAAGTACCAGAGAGTTACAGACTAACGCAAGAGCAGATGGACCTTTAACTACAAAACGGTAAGAAAGTGAGAAATATTCATAAATACTCACTGAACTGAGATTCAGTACTAAATCTGGATCTTCCAATCTTGACCTGGAAAACTCTAGCAGGAAAATGTTCCCTCTTCTTCTTCTTCCCCACCAGCACAGACGGTTATTGACTTGAAACGTGACACCTCAGTTCAGCTGCCTCAAACTGGTTTTCCTTCTGATTTCATCTGACTGATCTGATAAAAACCATAATTGATGGAAAGTAATGCCCATAGCTCACTGTAGCAGTACAGTCTCTCAGAAGAACAGTAATCAAGTCTGCAACATGCAAAACCCTAGAATGTTACTTCTGTACTTGCATATATGAGTATTTGAATTTGTAACATCTGTGTTATGTCACACAGGGATATTGTTGAGACTATTCCTACTTCTGGAATAACAAGCATTTACACATAACACAAATCTTAAAATATTGTAGCAAGTGATTTGGAGGAATTATCTAGGAAAGGTTCTCTGAAATGAGGAAGATGTGACTGCATGTGTTAAGACTAAAATAAAGCAATTTTTACTTGGATCTATGAAGGTTTTAACACAGTTTTTGATTTGGGGAATTTGGCAATGTGTGGGTGTCTTCATTTTATTTTTATAACTTCCAAATACCTCAGTGGGTAAATGTTGGACTTTCTCAGCTCACGGTCTGAAGTAGACAAATCCTAATTACTCATCAGGTCATTCCTCAACTTCCATCATCAGGGTAATAATTACTGGGTTTAACATGCTTAAACATGGAACATCACACAGACGGATAAATGTTAATGTATTTATATAATGCATGGAAGTAATGAAATCAGGATTTCCATGCTGTAGGGTCATGTACAACTTTATTACCGTGCCTCACTAGGAAATATTTAGAGCTATCAGGACCAATGTGGCTTTTAAAATACCCTGTATATCTTTCTGAAAATACTTTATTAGCCAAGATTGCTTAAGCAACAACAACAAATGCAGTGACATTGTGTTTAAAAGAGAGATAAATACCTAAAACTAAGATGTAAATGTGTCACAAGCTCTTAATTCCAGCTGTAAAAGAAGGAATGAACCCAGGAACTCAAAGTACTTTGACTTGCAAAAGTATTCATATGTTTTTAATATTTTCATAAACTGTATATAACGTTTTATGGAAATTTAATGTTATAGATAATCTTATAGAGGAACACAAAGTCAGACTTACGTACAAATTGGAAGAAAAAAGATACACTATTATTCAAAATCATGTCTGTATCTCTGCATGCTAATGTTTATATCTATACTCAAATCTGCTTTGGTCCAGTTCATCCTCTGCTTGCTCTTTATGCCTCTCCATGAACGTATGTTTCATGGAGAGGCATAAACCTGCAGCATAAACCTGCAGGTTCTGCACATTTAAGTCCAAACAAAGAAAACATGGTTGTGTGTGCACTTCAACAATGTTTTGTTTTCGCAGTTAAAAGCAATAAAAATGCATTAAGACAGAAATGTGGAGTTGATTAATGCTTTACTAAAAGTTATTTTTTGAAGGTGCTTTTAATCTGAACATTGAGCCTCTTTGGATACATATTAAGTGATTTTTTGAGTAATTACTTTTAACTTTAAACTTAATACCTTTTACATTTAAATTCAAATTATTTGTTGTTACAATCTTTTAAACCACACGATGTGAAACTGAATAACTAAAATAAAATTATAGATCATTTTTTAATACGTCTGACTTCACAAACCTACACATTTCCCTTTTGTTGTTGTTGATGGAGGCAAATGTTTTGCTAGTGAATTTTCTCTTGGTTTCCACAGTTTTTGACATGTGACATTTCAGGTTTTTGGTTTTGACTGTCTGCAGCTGTCATTTAAGGTGCTGAAATGGTGAAATGATGCAGCAATTGTTGTCCGAGGTGCTGAATCCTTCACAGCTTCCTCCTAATAAAAGTGTGACTTGAGTGCTGCTTGCCTCTGCACTTTCACACGTCCTCTCACACCTTCCAGCAAAAATAAAAAAAATGGAAGAAAGGGAGAGAAACCTCATTCTGAAAGGCCCTCTCAAGCAGTTTTTCACAATAAAGCTGAGAAATCCAACTGATTTTTAATAACACATAAAAGCTTCAGTAGATACGATCTAAACATAAAAAAGGGACATTTTAAGTCCACTTCAGGTGGATTTTACATGACATTGTGAAAAGAAAATGCCTAAAGTAAACAGCTTGAGTCACAGCTATTTCTTTTGATTTACTTGTATGCTTTATGTAGAAAATCACTTTAAAGCCCCTATGCATGTGTGTCCACGCAGTCCTCTCTGTTGGTCTGCATTAGAAAATACACACATTTTTCTATAAATTTTTGCCTTGTGTGGATATTTACAGTTATGATCCTGTTCTCAATAAAGGAATACTGAGAACAGGATATATACCCAAATAGAAAAATTCTTTCATTAAACTGTTACAGTAAGTTTTACTTTTTTATCTGACTTTGCTTTTAAGCTGGACAATTATTCTGACTGTCAATGCAATTTTAATCAACTTCTATGTAAATAGCAACCTTCCTACATCATTATATTATAAAGGTTCATGTCAGGCATCCCAAGTTAATCTGAATTTCTGTGAATAATTATTAACACCAGAGTCAACGTATGCAGGTTAGAGTTAACGTTTAGAGAAATCCACCACAAAAACGAGGTTAAATTAGGATCCAGTTCAATAAAACAAATAGTATAAAATGTATATTTTCATTCATTAAACTTTGATTAATACATGTAACTAAAATAAAAGCTAAAATCTTTTATTAATTTCTTGATGAAGTTATTGTTTCAGTTCCAGGTCAATGGTTCTTCACCCCATCTATAAATATTAACCAAGTAGTAAAATTAGAAACTTGCTCTCTATGGGTAAGTGTGGACAGTAATCTAGTGGAAGCAGTAGCTAGCTTTGACAAGTAGAATACCCTTTATCTGCGTGTGCATGTGTTTTGAAGGCTCCCATTTGAATGAATTATTTAGCTCCGAGTCTCCTTCGCTTAACCACGGCCCACTGACTGCAAGCGTGTTCCATTCTGCACCCAGTGGCTGAAAAGAGCAGCCTAGCTCACCATCCGCCTCTCTGCAGTGCAGTGACCCTGTCTCATCCTGTAATTCCACCGCGAGTGTATGTGCACAGGTTATATAAAAAAAAAAAATTCCAAGTAAAGGGCAAGAAGTGCAAGGAAAGAGACAGACAAAAAGAGAAGCTGTACAGCAAGGAAATGTCCTCAGTCCAGGAAGGTCTGCCATCCGTGAGCTGGATTCCAACAGTCAAGAGTTAGCTGCAACAAATCATGTAAAATATTCATCCATGTGGTGGTCTCAATAATGTATAATCCCTGAATTTACCACTCTGCTATGACCTGACTGCCACCAAGCACTTCAAGTACAATGAATCAAAGATCTGCCTGCTTTTAAAATATGAAAGGGAAACCATTTCAAATTCAGATTAAGTGGCCCAAGCTGTCTTGAAGTTGCTGATTTCTGACTCTTTCTTCCATTCTGTTGCTGAAATCAAAGTAAAAAAAAAAACAAAAAAGTTGTCCTAAAGCAATAGGAGGGTTAATTATGAGAAGAGGGATAAAAGAGCACAGCATTGTCCCGCTTGTTGACTTTTTCACTCTCTATGTTATTAGTTTGAGAGGCATTGCAGTGACTAGAGCCTGTTAGTGTTCCACGCATCAGACAGCTACAGTCCAAATATAGATTGAAAAGCCGGTGGATCTTTAATTGACATCCTCAATCTGTCACAGGCAGAAGACGATGTGACTGTCAGGCTGAAGACTGAGACAGATTGGTTACTGTGTGTGTCTGTACTACAGCTCCCCCTTCATCTCCATATTCAGCCTCCATCCATCCCTTAATCCGACTTCAGTGACACTCATGCTGCCAGGCACACACAGGAACTCGCATGCTTTAGCTCTGTCACCATCTCGACTACTCTTACATCTTGCGGAGACACGTGCAGCCTTTTTTTGTTCTCCTCGCCAACAAACACGTGTGCAGGAACACGTATGTGCATGCTCACTGACTCAAGTAGGGATTAAACTGAACTGTTGAGCTGTTCGGAGGCATGAGATGGGCCTACTCAAAGCCACAGTGACTCTATTTTACTCAGATGTTGAGCTGCCACTACTCTAAACGTTGAACACATTGGTGTGTGAGCGCCTGTTAGAGATGACGGCCCCTTTTAGTCTCACGAGTCACCTTTAAATGTGTGTAATTGAAGAATAAAGCATCTTCTAGATGCACGTTAATCCATGTGATTGTGTATCTTTTATAGGCCACGACGAACTTACCTCTTTGCTTTACCAGAAAGTTTTCTGGAAACGATTCCCACAAAAGTTCCTAGAATAATCATCATTTGAATATGCTCGTTTACATTATGCTCTGAAAGTATGTTTGTTACTACAGACACATAACTTCAAACTCAGTGAGTAAGCATGTAAAAATATCACAATTTCAACATTGATAAACCAAAGCAGACACCTTGGGAGCAGCGTGGCGCCCGGGTTTAAAGTGCAACCCACGAATCCAGGCCTTGTTCCTCGACACGACCGTCACAGGTTCGATGACCTTTGCCCCATGTTCTTCCTCTTTCTCACAACCCGCCTTACTGTCTCACACCTGTCAAAGGCCACAAGAGCCTACAAATGAAACAAACCTTTAAAAATAAAAAGACAAAGTGATTCTAGCTTGGAAATTCAGAGGAAGATTTTCATGAGCGAGTCCAGCTTGCAGCTACTCAGATCTTATTCATAGAAGAACGCTTCTACACCTTGCAACCATCTGCAAAAGAAGATGGAAAACTATCATATTTCATATTAACATATGTGTTTCTGTCTGGAGATATTTTGGGCATAGACCTGGAAAAATAAGCATCACAGCAGATTCACAAGAAAAAAAATCAGCAGCTTTATGAGCTGTACATGCTACTTGAATGTAACAAAAAAGATAGAAAAAAGAGAAAATACAACAATGAAAACCAAAAACATAAAATGTCACTGATTATAATAATTTGCATGAAACAGTTTTATTGTTTCAAGTCATTTTACAGGTTCAATTGTACATTTTGTGGTTAAAAGTGCCTCCATACACTGCAAACTCCTGTCCTGAATTCATATCCTGTGCACATATAAATATACTGGAAAACATGTCATTGTTAAAGGTTAAAGGTTAAAGGTTAGAGGCCAGCATGCATTATGCTTTTGTTTTTCTCTACAAGGAAAACATAGATAAACAGATCATTATCTTCTATCAGAAACCATATCTATATCATTATCATATCTAGAAAAGATCACATTGTGCAATAATTCCCAACTTGGTGTCATTACTGGACCAGATTGTGGTTTACTGAACTGGCCTACAACAACTAAGTGCTACTGCAAGGTAATTCAGAAGAAGTAACTTTCTTCTTCTTCTTTCTACTCAAATGTGTTTCCAAAGAGTTCTTGGAAACTGACATCTAAGCGGCTACGCCAAGAAGATGACAGTGGAAAGATGCCTCCAGTGGGAGCTCAAAGTAAAACACTGGAGAGGTAAAAAAAAAATAAACAGAAGGGAGATGACGAGGAAATCAGGTTTCGGAAAATATGTGAGGAGACAAGATGGCAGCATTGCTATAGCATTGAATTGGCAGCTGAAAGGGCAAATAGATGAGGAATAAAGAGATGTGTTTCAGTCTAGGGAAATCTACAGAAGAGAGCTGAAAAGGATGGTTGATGATGGCACCCCAGACACAGAGAGAGGAAGTGACAGAAGCCAAAAAAAGAAGAACAACGATGGTCTTGTGCTTGTTTTGATACTGCTAAATGCAGGATATTTCCTAGAGTAACTCAAGTAAGGTGTAAAGAAATTATCAGTAAGACAAGTAAAGCAGGGGGGGAAAAGAGAGGCAAGATAAGTTCTTCATTTTAAGAAGCTTATAAGTGGCTGGAGGAAAAGTCCCAGAGTTCCCAGCACACACACTGTCACAAAAACCCACAGGAAAATCCTGTCGATGACCATGGCAACGTACTTCCAGTCATCCTCCACCTGAAGAGAGAACGGAAAGGGCATTATGCAACGTGTGGAAACTAGAATCTAAAGCAGATGCAGTCAAGAAAAAAGTTTATTCCCAATACATGGATTTCACAAAAAAACATGAGGTAAATAAAAAAAAAAAACTACCTCGAGGTTAATAAAAGGCTTACGGAGAAAGTGTTGGCAACAGAAAATATCAAATACAGAAAATATTTCTGGAATAACTTTACTTTTTAGGTTGTTTGTTAGTTGGAAAGCCTTTTAGAGCTGTCCAACTAGAGAATAGAGCATTTTTCCCGGAGCTATATCTGGTTTTTCAGGTGTGCAAAATAAGCTTGTGATTATCCAGTGACCGTAATGCTATTATGCATTTTGAGGAAGCAGTTTAGCTATTCTCCAAGCCTCGAAGAAAGATGCGTGTTGCTGAGGAAGGATGGAGGCGACGCAACAAAGATATCAGGACTATCCAGAAAGTGAGGACGACGGGCACAAAACCCCGCTTCTGGAACAAACAAGCAGCTTTAAACTCCAAATATAGCAGAGGGGAAATGCTTTCTACAATGTTTACCAAGAAAAGTATAATTTTACTAACCACGCAGAAGTAACACACACTTCTGTATGCAAACTGTGAGAACAAAAGTTTGTCTCTTAAATGTAGAGATTCTTGGTCCCAAAACAATATAAAACAGATGAAGGGCAGTAAATCAGTGCATGTGTGAATTCATATACTGTATGCTGCAATGATAACAGTCCAGTTTATTGGATAAGGATATGGCAAAAGGAGAAATTTTATTAATTTATTTGGTTTCCCCTTAAGAAACGCTATCATGAAAAAAGTATTTAATAGATTAGGTGATTTGTTTTTTTTCTTTTCAGTGCTAAAAGGTCAACATGTGTTTTTTCTATATTATAAAATCAGAATTTTGTTTAGAGATCACATTCTTCTTCATGTTAGAAAACTTGATCTTTGTTGCATAAAATGTAATAAATTTAGCAACATTTTTTCAGAGATCTGGCTTTTGGTGTTTTGAGTTAGGCAGTTCTGATCAATGAGCAAGCAAGTTCACCTAATGCCACTTCTTTCTATTTTCTGTCATAAAGTATTTATGCTCTTGAGTTGAGACATAAGTTACAGCCTTCAGCATCACACACATCACCCCAGTCACCACTGGATTAAAAAGCAGAAGAAACACCTGACCTCTTCTGTTTGTTTTCCACTTTTTACTCTCATTTCACAGGAAAACAGTAAATCCAGAACTGGAGAAACAATAGTTTACACAGAACTGTTAAAGCCACGAGAAAATGTCATAAATAATATTGTCTTATGTTATAGGATAATGAGTCACCGTAATATTTCTGAAGCAATTTGAGAGATCTGTAAAACTGCTTGTATTTAAGACAGAAATCCACAAAAAGTGAAATACTTGAGCATTAAAGAGCTTATCACTGGATTGGAAAGACATACTGTTTACTAAAACGTAAATGTATTTTCTTTTTTCTAATTATTAACATCAAACTAAAGTTTTGGTCATGTCGATACAACTACTTGTTTTGGTTTAATGCCAATTGAAATTTATACATGCAAATACTGGACTTGGTCTAGAGATATTTATTATGGATTTTGTATTATGTGAGTTATTTATTCATTACTGTTTTCTTACATAAAATCTGTGCAGCATCACTTTAAAGCATCAACTTTCAACCGTCGCCCAGAGGCCTATTCCCACTCCACATGACTTAACAGGCAGCTCCTGCATACTCATTTTACAGTATTATTAGGTCTTCTCTAGAGAGAAATTTTGAATCTAATTAGGATTAGAAACTTAATACTAACATAAATAATCAACAGGCATGCCGAACTAAACGCCTGCTTATGTACCTCCTTGGCTTTGTTGCGTGTCCTCATGTTCTCTGCGATGTACTTCACGCTCTCGATGGCCTGCTTGATCTCCGGCGACACCACAGAAAAGGCAACGACAGCATTGACAGGCGACGAGGCGTTCAGAGGCCTCGGCGCCTTCGGGGGCTCTGACTCCGGAGGCCCCTGAGCTGGGTTTGCCTGGGGAGGAGGTGGAGGGACCATCGGTGGAGGAACGGGAGTCGGCACCTCCTTGCCCCTGTAGGGACACCTCCTGGTCATGTCGCGGTTAAGGTCACGGTTGACATCGCCATATTCCACACAGTTCATGGAGCCGCCAGCCGAGGAAGTCCCGCCTCCCCCCAAGCCACTATCCAGCGGCGGGCACGCCACGCCTCCAGTTATGCCCCCAACGCTTACACTTCCGGAGCTGCTTCCTCCTCCTACGCTGGTCTTTCTCTTCTTAATGCCTCCGCCGGTGACGACTCCTCCTCCTCCTCCTCCTGTCGCTCCTGTAATTCTGGCGGGTGACGAGCAGCTCTGGTCAATCGGCCGTCTCATCAGCATCACTCTGGGCAGCACCCCGAGGAACACCATCCTCACCCACTCGGGCATCGTGTGAGTCATCGGAGTGCGGTAGTGGACGTTCAGCACAAAGACGGTGATGACGATACTCAGAGTTACAAAAATCATGGTGAAGAGAAGGTACTCTCCAATCAGCGGGATGACGAGCGACGTGGAGGGGATGGTTTCAGTGATGACCAGCAGGAACACAGTGAGGGAGAGCAGGACGGAGATGCACAGGGTGACCTTCTCCCCGCAGTCTGACGGCAGATAGAAAACCAGCACCGTGAGGAAGGAGATGAGGAGGCAAGGGATGATGAGGTTGATTGTGTAGAAAAGAGGCAGGCGGCGGATGTAGAAGGAGTAGGTGATGTCCGGGTAGATTTCCTCACAGCAGTTGTACTTAATGTCGTGTTTGTATCCAGGTGCATCAATAATCTCCCACTCCCCGCTTTCCCAGAAGTCTTTCAGGTTCACCTGGAAAATGTAAGTTTAAAAAGAAGCTCTTTATTAGAAATGTGGCAATATTTAACAATTCAAGGGTATTTTTGTGTTGCATATGTGTCAGAAATAAACAAATATTGATGCAATAGAAATTGCCATATCAAATCTGATGAATAACAACAAAATCTCTCTATGTCTCCACACAAAATCAAACTTAATCGGTTCCAATACACAAAACATTTTCTCTATTATTGATCTGCATCATTAACATCCTTGTAAGGCAGACACTTATTATTTTCTACCAATGTGAAAGCTGAACTGTACAACAATATTTTTCCATGTTGGTAAAATTTTATATAATGTAATAGATTATAAAATTGATATTTTAAGGAATGTTTTTGGTAGGATGTGACAAATATGTATATTGTGTATAATGTTAGCTGTTTCTGCAATAACATGGAAAGTTTAGCGTTAGAGCAACAGAAGTCGTATGTTATAATCTGGTATAGCTTTATTTTTCACTTACATTGGTGGGATTTGTCCATTTATACAATCACATGAGCCATCTTTTTAATGCTAGTAGAAAAATATTGACTAAAAAGTATGTATAAAAACACAAAACAAGATATATCCAAGATTTTTTTTTCTTTTTTAATTTCTGACCTTTGAGCCAATGAGCACCAAGTCGATCTTTGCTTTGTCGTAGGTCCAGGATCCAAACTTCATAGAGCAGTTCTGGTAGTCAAAGGGGAAGTAAGTGATGTCCATTGGGCAGGAGGATTTGAATATAGCTGGGGGGACCCAAGTGATGGTGCCGTCAAACTTCAGCAGAGCTTTGGTCTTGTCGTCTACAAGGAAGTCACCAACAGCACTGTGGGAGAACATTTCTAAGGTTACTGCATTTACTGTAAACGTCAGAGGATTTTGAGCCGACAACTGACAACGTAGCAAACACAAGAAAAAAATACCATCCAGTCTCACACAAACAAAAAATGTGGAATACTTGGCCTACGTTTTTTATCCTGCTGTTTTTATTGGTTTCTATTTAAGACTTATTTAACATTTTTTACAACAGAATTTCAAACAGACAAAAACGTAATCCTCCTATCATCTGTTTATCCAAACATACTTGTTGTATAAGACAATATCCGGTCTCCAGATTTTGTTGGATGGGACTCGTATGTACTCGATGCCGTCGAATTCAACAGGGGTCCATCTCAGTTTATAGTCGTTCCAAACCTGAAGGGTAGTAAAACAGAAACACTTGACATTAGGGCTGTGTAATTTTAACGATTCTACGATATGTAGTGATATTTTTTTTCGATTTTTCATCCGCGAATATCGATATGTTAAATCCTACTTTGAGTTTTATGTCAAATCCACATGAATTAAATGACAGCTATCACACAGGACATTTTTTACCCAGTTGCACATGTACATTAAAAATGACATATAATGAAACAACCTGTTACAATTAATTAAATAATGACATGAAATAGATAAATTACATTATATAATATAAGTGAATAAGGCAAAAAAGGTTTCTTTTCTGCATAACCAAATACAAAAAGCCACGCAATTAACAATTAAACAAAGCAAATGTATAACAAAAACAACATTTATTACACCAGCATTACACCATCAGTTCAATCAATTCAATCCAAGTCTATGGGACAGTCACAAAATGTCACCAAAGTCCCCATGAAATCTTTCAGGAAATCTTAAAAATGTACCAAATTGTATTGTGAGTAGAATATCACGTATCGCATTGTATCGTGAGACTAGTGTATCTCTACAGCAATACTTGATATGCTGATGAAACTCAAACAGCACAAAACATAGCGAATAAAAAACACAGCAGCACTTACATGTCTCAGCCACAGGTTAGTTTCCATAATTTGATTCACCTCATCCTATAGAAAGAATATAAATGCTGAACAAATAATTTATGACAGATCAAGGAGCCGACGGATGGATGATTCTGTGTTCTCACCACTTTAACAAGCTGTGATATGGACACTTCAAACTCCACCGTAACTGGATCAGACACATTCTCCACAGGTCGGATGAACTGGTTGTATCTTCGGAACAACCTTCGGAATAATCTGTCCTCTGCCTTGGATGAGAAGCAGCCTGGAAAAAAAAAAAAACAGAGGGTGACGACGTTGAAAAAATTAACAGAAGATTAGCGAAAATGGCAAAAAGAAAAAAAGACTGCCACTTTACATTGACTGAGTCAAAGTGGGGCTTTGTGGAGCCGTCTGTGATTATCAGTGCCAGTAAATTAAACTTGACACTAATACTGCAGAAAGGTCACCGCTCCAAACAGATTTATTTTCAGTGTCTGCAAACAGAAAGTTATTATAGGGAGTCGAAGATTTTCTCACATCAAGGTTACATTTCCCAAGTATATGAGACAGTATCAGGCAGAAGCTGATGAAACTTTGATACAAATATGGTGGTCAATGATGTGTAAATCCTTATAAAATCTATATATTTCTTTGTCTTTTGATATTATTTTTTTAAAGTTAAATAAAAACAACTACAACAGAAACACAGAGTTGTTATGTTTGGCAAAAATAAACCGTCGTTCTGTTAAAATTACAATTTTTTTATCCATCATGACCATTTGAGGCTGAGAACAACACCGGTGCACTTCACAAACTGTAGATGTCGTCATAAGGGAAACAATTTGATATGAGAAATACTGAAGAAACATCTCAATAAAAGCCAGAAGGTGGGGCTTGGGGACAAATGGCTCCTCCAGCGGGCGATGACCCTTATGGTTTTACTAAAATACTTTCAAAGTAGCTAAAGACCCAAAATGAAGTTTTGATGAGTCCATTTAAAAAAAACTTGATTTCAGTTAAATAGAAAACTTTTGGTCCAAGCTCAAAAGTTGTGCCAACAAACCTGATCAGGAGAAAATAGGCAAAGTTTCAGCAAACTATTGTGAGAAGCTTGCAGAGGGGCAGCAAAAATGTTTGAATAAATTGGTAGTTTGACAAGTAATTCCCCAAAAATTGACAAAATATATGCAAAACTATTTATTTCAAAGAAAATAATAGAAATTTACAAAAAAAAAAAAAAAAGAAAAGAAAAGGTCTCACTCACTATTCTCACATTTAGAAAATTTTAAAAATGGTAATCGGAACTGACCTAAAAATGAAAAGTTTAATCTGATTTAATGTCCGAGCGTGAAAATGCAATTATTTATTCGCCCCCATGTATGTAAATATATTTTTCAAATGTATGTAATGATATCATTGGAAAGTCAGAGCATAAGTTGAGCTCTATGAAGTCTTCAGCAGACTTTTCTTACTCAGTCAAATCAGATCGATTCCAGTTTATTCCTACAGCGTAATACCCATACAGAACATTTAAAAAACAAGTGATAAAACACTGAACTGGAAGGAGGTGGTGTAAAGAGGCCAGTGCAGGTGGGGAACGTTTCTTCTCTTAGCAGGCAAGGTGCTGAGCTTGCTGCTTAGCTTGCTGCTCTTGGTAAATAAAGGTTATTATCAGTCTGTGTGGAAAAACACAACATTCTGCAGGAGAGGTTCCTTGTTTATTCCCCAAAATGTCTCAACAAAATCACTGAAAAAAACCTTATCTTTACTTCATCTTTCCCTTGAAACCGTCAGTCAGTAAGATGTTATGATTTACTATGCTGCAGTAATGACAATAGACTGACACACACTCTAACCATTTGTGTCCAAGCTGCAGCTGTTTCAGTTTATTTTAGGAGAAATTGAGCAACTTGTACACTATAACAAATAGATCCTTTTACTTCACCTGCACAAGTAGCTACTGCAATTAATGCACATATTGACCATGTTAGGACTCATGTGGTAATTTATGGAATTCAGCTGATAATTTAATGATGACTTTATTTAAAATCTGACAAAAACTTAAACAAGTCTAAAAATGGAGCTCAATTATAGAAGTTCTTATGTTAAGCCTTGCCAAACAGTCTCTTCTAATGCGATATGTTTGCATTTAAAACCGTGACAGAAAAAGGTCTGTTCTCTCTCTTTTCTTGCACGATGGTGACAGAGCATTTCGCTGCTGAACTGTCCATCTCTATCAGTAGAGGATTTCAGTCAAAGCAGGAAAAACAGCCTCTGCAGAGGTGAAGACTGAGCCGAAGATCAGATTATGAAAAACTGTCACAAGTAATGCTTGTGGTGGCACACAGACCTGCGTCTGTCTGAGCAGAAAATGTTGGGACAGCATGCAGCCACGCCACCGGAGAAAAGTTATAAACTCTGGAGACGGATCCACCAGGGCGTCTCTCACCTCCAACTCTTACTTTAAAATAATCTGATCTAATTAACTTTTATAATATGTTCATAACCCCTTGATTATGTTCTCTAAACTCGACACTGAATACCATCTGTTTGACTTTTAGTGTCTTTGAACAAAATCACTTCTGCGTGTAAGACACAAACATATTGAAAATCTAAACATGAAATTTCCCATCATAGCTTTCAAGTCAAGTAGAGATGTGCATATCATTGAAGGCTTTCACATCAAAAAAAGGCTCTTTATTTGCTGCGTGAGTCAGTAAATAAAATGATAAGGAGGTCAAATTTGATTTGCAGAGATATAAACAGTCACTAAAGAGTTTTTTTTAAACAACTAAATAAAACATTAATTTATTATTGAGTCCATTTATGCTACACAAATCAAAAAGATTCATTTTAATATTCTCCTTTACTTATCATGCTTTTCTCTGCACAATCTTATATTGTGCATCATGTTTCATACTAATATAAGGAGGAAATGCTGAAAGTACTTCAGCTTACACTACTCTTTTTTTAAAGAAAGTATTAGCTATAATTAAAAATAAAAGTCTTTAATGTCAACTGAAGGAAGTAAAGGTGTAGCCAGATTTTGTTTAACATCAAAACAATTGGAGTTAAGATCTTTCATCATGAATAGCATAAAATATAACAAAAACAAAACAGTCTTTTTTTGTGTGGTTGGCTTCGGTCTCATTCCCAGCAGTGTTGGGTTTATTATTCTTCTCATATGGCTGATGTTTACCAAAGCGTTCTCAGATAAAACTGGGCTGCCTGAAGAAGTTCTCTTTAATCAAATCTGAACAATGTTAGAGGAACCTTTGTATTGAAATAGATGTGATATTCGCTGTTCATACAGTAAAGTCGTAAGCATTTCTAATGAGAGTATCGTGACGAGCATCTTCCAGACATCCTGAATCAGTTCAATTGTTCACGTTCTCAAAAAGTGACCGACTTGCCGGAGCAGGAAACGTCCGTTAAGAGATGAACTGTGTGAATCTGCACAGATCTGGTCTGATAACAACGAGCTCTGATGTTACAACAAGCCTCAGCTCACCTCAGGGGGGGTCAGTTTCATTATGATGTCTGAGCAAACCAAACAATAAGATCACATGACTGCAGGCAACATGCAGGCCACCAAAAAGGATGAAAGCAGAATCCATTGGTTCTGCATCAAGCAGCAGAATTTGCAGTAGCTGTTTGATATCACTAATTTAACAATCAAATTTAATCTGGTGTAAAATTTGATTTGAATTTTATTCAACAAAGGAGCTTGCTTGCGATAAGTAATGAGACAGGCATCTCTTAAAAGCTAATAAAACAACATAAAAGTTGCATCAGTTCTGAAAATAAGATCTTGTGTATTTATTTAAATGATTTTTTTTCCTTCTCAAAAATCTAAAATAATTTCTGACCTGGTTTTCGAATGCTTCCACGATGATTTGTCTTGGTGACAAACTCCAAGTCTTTGAAGTTAAAAGGGCTCCTTGCCATCACCCTAATTTTAACATGTTCAAAGCATTTTAAAAATAGGAATTCAATGCACAAGTTTGAAGTTATGGGGGATCTTCCCTTATCCACACCCAGTCAAGATTATAATTATCAAACAAGCGTCAGATGTAATTCTGGCAGAAATCATCACTTTTCTTGGCCGAGTTGGTAAAGCTTGTGTAATGGCTGGAGCCACATTTTTAACCATAAAATTTAAGTTGCGATAAGTTTATTTATTTTGCCATTTATTATCACCTTCTTATCACTGTACTTCTTTGTAGACCAACTACTTTCAGCAAACCTTGTGTAATAGACGTATTGGTCACAATTAAAAAAACTGAAAAATAAAAATGGTTGGTGCAATAAGGGAACTAAAACCACTAACATCTCATTACTGTGCTGCTGTAAAGTCTATAAGTTTCCTGAGGTCACTGGCTGAGGCGAGCTGCTCCTTAAAACTTTAATAAAATGACGTTTCTCTGGAGACACTTGTGTAATTTCAGCTCTTGGTACCTGCCTTAAAAACTGCCCGCCGCTTGCTGATTTGCTGCTGCGCCAGAACCTTGGTAAAGCCTGTAATTGGCTGAGGGAAATCCAGGGCAATTATAATCAGTCAATTAATTGGACCTTTTGTTCTTTGTTGCATAGAAAAAGTTTTAAAAAAAATCCTCCTTGGAACAGTAATTCCCCTAATTCCCTGTACTTGTTTTTATTTTTTTAAGGGACAATCTTAAGTATTCTAGGATTAAGAGTGTTAAATATAACCTTTTCTCTCCTTTACCCTTCAGATGATTGTGTGTAACTTTTCCTGCTTACGTTTCCCTGATATGTAAAGTAAGGCTTAAGTGTGTGCAGTAATTCAAAACCAAGCATTTGAAACCTGCTCATGCATGAATAAATACATGCATAGTCTGAGAGTCCTCTGAGTAATCAAAGAATAAGCTAAAATAATGAGAAAATAAGGTCTTATGTTTACTCTACTACTCTAAGCATTCAGCATGTGAAGAAAAGTGAATTTTCAAAAATGCAGACAGAGCATCTGCATAGTGATGCAAGAGCTCATTCAGTGAACCACAGTACCAGATAAATAAAGAAATGTGTTCTAACGTTGTTTACTTGAAGCTACATATATTCATATGACACTGAAAAGCAAGGCAGAAAATACTGTAATGGTGTATCAATAAGCAGTGTTTTTCATTTAGACTATGCGATTACATTTGATCAATTTATTAATGTCTTGAATTAACAAATTTTTATGTAAGAAAATACTTAGTTGGCCTGTCTGACGATTTGAATTGTTTTATAACATCAACTGAGTCTTCTAAAATGGCAAGACATTGAAATTTAATATGTCTGTCATAATAATTTTAATATATACATTTTTATATTATTCTTTGGCAACTCAGTTGTCATCGTGAAGAGATTGAGTTGTTTTTTCATAGTTTAAACTGAAACTGATGTTAGTTAACTCACTGTAGCATGTAGGCTTTGTAGATGATATTACAATTAAACACAAAAGAAGATAGAAACCACATTCCATGCTGACGCTTTATGATTTTCACAATATTCTGTCGGTGATTAGTGTGCTGTTATTAACTTTAAAACATACATTTTGCAGGAGACAGATTGTCAAACATTCCCTTATCATAATCATCTTTATCGTCACTCTTAACAGCTCAGATTTCAACACATTATCATTTTGATCAGAACTGTTTTTGTCTCTGATGACGAAAATCACATGAAATTAGCCTGAGAGTCACATTTCAAATTACAAAACAAGTTTTTTCTTGTTTTTCTTCCCCGTCTTTATGATGTCAAATTGAAAGTTCTTGGTTCTGGAGCGGCTGGAGCCAAGCCAAACAATCAAGCATTTCTCTTTAAGGAAAAGCAACACTGATTGAGACTTAGCAAGACAAACAGTGAGTGCTTTAGTTTCTCTCGTGGCTTCAGGAGGAGCGAGCTGCAGAAGGACCCGCGGCCTGTGGGAGACTCTTTGGTCAGACATGCGCTTAACAGGATGAGCCTGGGAGCCTGTGGTGGACAGTCTGAAGGAACTAATTACCCTCCAAAAATACACCACTGACAGAGAGCGAGAGTATATGGAGAGGGGATACAAAGACAGAGGGAGGCAGTTGCACGAGGAGATAGGAGGAGAAAATTGACAGCAGAAACGTGCAGAGAACAGCCAGATAGCATGGGTCTCCTCTCCAGGGGACTCGATGGCCTGACTTTGACACGCTCAGTGACGCAAAAGAGGATCCACGGTGATTACTGCATTAGCCATGACCATCCAAATGAGCACGAGCTGCAGTACGAGACTCTTCATATAGGAGAGCCTGATCAATATACGGCCTAGTAAATTGTATGATTGTGAGCACAGCTCCCTTTTAATGCCATTATTCCTGCAATTCAACAGTTCAACCTGTGTTCTGATTTTAAAAGGAAAAAATATATATATATTTGTAAATTCTAAAACATCTTTGTTGACATCTTTGCAGATATTTTTCTCAACCTATCTGTTGTTTTTATCATAAAGGACTAGTTAGTAACTCTGCGAACTGATCCAGCCAATTCAAGCTCTGAAAAAAATTTTCAGATTATAGCTGCAATTAGTTTAAAATGTGTTTTCCTAGCACTGATTCTCAAGTTCGTGAATGTTTTGTTTTTCTGAAAGGACAAGAAGAAGAAATCAACACTGTCATTTATAAACACTGACAGCTCATCTGTTTTGCAGATAAAAAGGAGGGTAGACATATTGTAAAATTCAACTGTGCATGTTTAACCTTAAAACTTTGAGACGTTATGAAGCGGGTTAGTCAAATTAAGAAGATTTTTTACAGTAACGTATCAGAAGCCTGTTTAAAACGCGTAAACCCTGCAGAGCCATGGAAACACCAGCGGGGAATCCGTACATGTCATATCTGTCTTCGAGAGACGATGGATCAGGCTTATCTATCACGTCTGTCAGTCACACTGACTGAATCAGGACTCAGGGAAGATGTTGAGTCTCAAAGTCACAGCAAATACAAAAGTTTGCTCCTGTTTTTAGATCTTCAGGGATGCAGATGTCTTTGTTGTATAATCCTTTCAATGTCTCTGAAGCTCTTTCTTTTTCCTATTTTTTTCCACTTTGCTGCACACATGTTGAGTCTCCTCCTGAAAGCGCAGATCACCATACACCCACGATCTTTAATTTGCTTTGAGTTTTGAAATTAGTGTCCATAAATTCTTAAGAGTGGCAGCACTACAATAAATGACACTCCTTCAAAATCCAGTGCATCTGCCTCCAAATCTCTTATTACATAGACGGCCATCTGTGCGTTTTGCAAAGAAGAAAAGGCAAAATATGCAGTCAGTCTATGTGCAAAGCCAGTGGATCTTTAGCTCAGAATATTGTACTGTTTTATTCATTTTAGTCTTTCACTGTTTTTTATGATGATTATTATGTTTCATCACAAAGACAAAAAGATCACAGGGTTCATATGCAGACTCAGGATTTTGTGATCCGGTTTCATTTGATTGCATCAAATTTAGTTTTTTTTTTTTTTAACTTCTTCAAGTGCTTGGAAACCTTAGATCTTTTGAGTCAAAGAAGAAGAAAAAAGATCATCCATAGATCTGTTGTTCTTCAACTGCATGTTACTCATTACCATTTCTGCTCCCTTTTAACATTTCCATCATTTTCCATCATTTGCTGCATTTATCAATCTGCCATCCACTTCTAAGAGTGAGACGTTTGATTTCTGGAGAGCAGAATGTAATTATGATCTTATCACAAGAGGACAAGCTTTGTTAGACAGAGATTAAAAAAACGAAAATTACCACATTATCTTAGAAAATGTGTAATAATATCAGGCTAATGAGATAATTGGCTTGTGATCTTGAGATATGAGTATTTAAACATCACCATTCTCTGAACTCAACAGGAGTTCTCACAACCATCACTAGAACAACATATTTAAAAAGAAAAACACACATAGAGGTTGCAAACTTCACACGGATCAATGCCAACCAGATATTTTTAGGAATACTGAGAAAACTGAAGACAGTTTAGACAAAACTCCTTTTAAAAAAATGTGATTTATATCTTTATGAATTGAAGATTAAAGAGTACATATAATTTGCCAGGTTAGTCAAGTCAGAAGGAGACCGAAGATGCAAAAGGTTGAGAGTTTCAAAAATATTTTTGTTTTTCAACCAAAGGCTGACGTTTAAACAATGTTTTTTCTGGAGGAATAAATTCACTGACAGCAGGATTTATATGCAAAGAAAGCAACTGTTTTTAACAGGCTATTTAAGGAACAGAAGCTGAAAAGTTTGGCCGCCATCTAAGGCATCTCATTTAGAAAAAAACTACAAAAAAACTCTTTCTTTTTTACTTTCTTTACTGCCATCCTGAAATGTACCCCACGCAATTCCCAGCATAAAAGAGCAGGGTGTCCCAGAGGAGTTTGACAGTCTTGAAGAAGATGTGAGTTTGGGTCTTTAGATCTGAGGGCACCATGATGTTTAAGCCCGTCCATAGGAAGGTGGAAAAAATTGTTTGCCCGTGGTGGCTACACACCATGTGTGCACCAGCGTTTGGCTGCAATAATCACATGACAATCGCGTTAAGAGGATCCTCAAGCTGCCTCACAGCCACACACTAGCATACACACACACACACACACACACACACATGCACTGGTTGCCTGTCAGGCTTTAATGCAACTATATTGCTTCTGGGAGAGAAACCAGAGAGCTTTTCTGTAGTGCACAGCAAAGCTCAGATGAGCATTTAAGTCTTTGGAGCCAATATAGTAGGTGATAGCAGGACGAGGGCAGACAACCCTACACAAGAAAGCTTTGATAAGCGTTACAGAGACTCGATCAAAATCATTTCTACAATACTGAAAGAAAAATATCGGTCTGATTCTTGAACTGCAACCAAGGCAGCAGATTCAAAGCATTCACTTCTAATGAGTTGTGTGTTTTGTTTTGTTTTTTTTAATTATCAGCAACCTGCAGCTCCTGCTCTCTGGGGCCCAGCTAGTTCGGCGGAGACAGATCCTCTTTGCACAGTTAACATGCAGCCACAGCCTATTAAAATGCACAGTGAAGTGAGATAAGGGGTCAAGCATAAACTACAATGCGGATTAGATGAGGAAAAATGCAGGCGTGGCTGAACATCTCCCTCAGCTATTTTGTGCTGGAGATGATGCAGGCGAGAAGCTGCAGGGAAATGCATTATGCAGTCTATCTCTAATCACTGCCTTTCAGACCTGAAGGAACCCATCCTGTCCTAGAATATGCTGATGCACGCCGCCAATCTGTCCCACAGGCTGAAACTTTGTTTTGAATGTCACATTTCCAACAAACACCTCCGTATTTAACGAGTCTCTTAGTCCCTTCCTCTGAGCCACTTCAGTCAGATTCTATTTTTAAATGAAATACCCCAATCCCATGAACCGCGGCTCAGCATCTCCTCTGTTTTGGGGACAAACCACCAGATCCTGGATAGAACGAGACAATACCTTTTGAAGCCCACAAAGCACATCCCCACTGGGAGTGAATGTGTATACAGTATGTATATCAGTGTATATTTTGAAGTAATTCCTCTGAATGAACGGTTGCTATTGAAAATGACACAATAGAGATTGACGAATAAAAGGACAAAGCAACAACACAATACACTATTTGTTTCTCCTTTTTTTCCACTAAAGTGCTAAATTAAAAACTTCCACTGAGGAAAAACTGTGTTTAATCTCTGCTGAGCAAAATCTGTCCTCCTCCGAGAGCACTGACACTGTCGCACTTTCAAGGCATCGCTTTTCTTCTGAGATTCCCTGAGTTCAAGGACAAACCCGCAGCAAGTCTGTAACGCTAAGGAGAATGACAGAAGAGTATGAAAGAGGAAGTCGGGAGAGTTTATCCCACAGATTGTGTAAAGGAAACCAATCCTACCTTCAACTACGTTTCTGTGTCAGGTTACAGGATGTGAGAAGATACTGACTTTCACACAGCAGACATGGCATGAGCACATAGAAGCACTTAAAGCTGCTCCCAATGGGAGATCTGCAGGCACCACATCTGGAACAGACTTGCAGCTGCACGCAGGGCTTTGAAACTGAAAAAATTACACTGACGCTCAGTACATAATGTGTGAAACTGAAAGAAATAACACATCCGTCCCGTTCTGAAAATCCAAAAACAGCCCGTATGATCTGTGGAGTTGTACATCGCAAACAGGATAACATAAAGTAAAAACATGATATGTACAAAGTAAGAACTCAGCCTGCAGCTTAAAATTTCTCTAATCTGTGCATCAAGAAACACCAGCTAATTTATTGATGGTTTATTCTCACATCTTACATAAAATTACTCTTGACATTTTCATGTAAGCTTTTCATTTAGCTTGCTAATGCAATGTCCCTTTTTTCTGCCAAGGTAAATGGTTAAAAAGCCCCCAAAAACGTAATCAGAAAATGTAGTACCATAATCTCAGACTCAAATGTTTGAAAAATCAATCCACTATTTTATTACCTTTATTCAATTTAAATCACAAATTAAGAAATTCTTATTTTCATTTACTAAATCGCAACATTTTGCACCAGCTGTTCTCACTCCTAACAATTCTTGTGAAATCAATGTAAAAAGAAGAATTTTTCATTTTATTTTGAGTTACCTTTTCAAAATTATGAAAGCATCTAGCAATTCCTATTAAGTTATCGTTTTTAGTTTTCTGGCAGAATAAAACTACATTTCTATTTAATGCCCAGCTGTGTTCATAATGAGAAAGTTCCCAGGACAAACAGAACCGCATCATTACAGACGTACTCAACATTCGGTGCTTTTATGTATGGTTTCCTTTGTCAGTCTTGTTCTTGTTTTACTGAAGAAAAAGTTCAAGTTGAGCCAAACCCAACACATTTATGTTTGTGATTGTAGCATGTTTTGTTTCTCCTTTTGGGGAGACTCTCATAAAACATGTTGGCATGTAGCATCTAATGGGACAAGACATTATTTATTGCAGTTCTCACGTCTGGATATTATTTTTTATCTCCCTTGACAACTCACTGAATGTCTAAGAAAATGTGATCAAGTATAGGTGAGAAATTGTTTTGCTCTGTGAAAACATATTTGCTGTTTTGCAGATTTCTTCAGGTTTTATCTATTCGGTCATACCTACATTTTTTTCTAATCAGGCATATTAGAAAAAAAAAACAGCCATATGAAAACCAACATGAAAAAATGTAAAAATGTAAAAATATGTGATACAGCTGTCAAAGGATGAAAGCAGGAAAGAAGAGAAACTAATTAAGACAAAGGGAGGTGAACTAAAGCTCAAAAGGAACTACACACCAAGAGCAAAATATTAACACACATCTAGGAGAAATAATCACAAATGTACAAAGAACAAAACACAAGAAGAGACTAAAGGAATTAACTAAAATGGCCATCTTCCCAACACTGAAAAAACAACTGACTAAGGAAATACTTATCAAACATAAATGAAAAACAAGAAAATTATCAAAACACAAAAGAAAACTAAACTCAGGTAAGAATCATGACACCATTAGCAAAAACTGCAAATGAGTGTTTTTTACCTCTTTGGAGAACTTGACTGAGTGGCCCTTTCAGAAATATTTCAGTCATTTTAACCCAGCATCGCTGTAGAGTATTGAAAATAAACAGCCTGTTTGAAGTCATTCATAAATTCATAAAGTATGAGTTTCAAGCCAGCGAGAATGTTTTCTCAGCTAAAATCTAAAATGTGGCCTTCATGAAAGAGTGACAAGAATAAAATTTGTTGGTAACACTTTATTTGAAGGGGGGTGAATAAGACTGTAATGACACTTTCATAAACATGACATAACACCTGTCATGAACATGAATAAGCCTTCATGAATATTTATGACAGTGTCATGACAGTCTTATTCAACCCCCTTCAAATAAAGTGTTACCAATTTGTTTGAAAAAAAGCACATGATGCTGTTTTTTTTGGGGGGGAGGGAGGTTTCCAGCAGCGACAAGAAAGCTTCTAAGAGTTGAGGGAAAGATTGATGGCAGTCTAGGAATAAAAAGCATTGAAGGTTTAAGAAGACTTGAGACTGAGATGGAAACTCACCTTCCAGCAGACCAAAGACCCCAAACAAAAAACCAGAGCAACAATAGAACAGTTATAGTCACAACATAATGATATATCAAAATGGCCCAGTCAAAGTTCGGTCCTACCAAATGGGAAAACTTGAAAAATTATGTCTATAGATGTGATCTGTCTGATCTTTTTATTTACCAAAGGAAAAGCTGGTTGAAGCGTGTCTTGCAGCTGTAAATGTTGCAAAAGGTGATTTTAAAAAGTATCAACTAAAAGGACCTGAATGTTCATCCTCACTGTATTTAATGTGCAACACGTTGTGTTCATTTATCAAATGAAACACAATGAGGTTAGTGTTTAAAATGTGGAAAAAGTGTTCAGAGGACATGGCTACTTTTGTAAGGCATGTCCCTATAAAACTGCTATAAAAGACTGCAGCAGGACAGATATTAAGATATAAAACAGTCATCATTATGGGCATGGATGTTTGTTTTATACAAAAGCAATTTAAGTAGTTTAAGTAACAATAGATTCATCACCTTGACGTTCGTCTCTTTTGGTAGACTACTCCCAGTTCCAGTTTCATTTCAGACCTTACGTATGAGCTATCAAGAGCTCTAAGAGCAGCACTACATAAACAAACCTGGAGCTGCCAGGTTTCATGATTTTATTCAGAAATACAAAATACTACCTGCATGCTTTCTAAATGGGACAGAACATCTTACATTAAAATGAGAACCTGTCCTCATTGTGTTGCTTCTGCGCCCCTGAACTCCCAGAGGAATTTCAGGATGTCCTAACTCGCTTTTGGAGCTATTTGTCACCGTCAGAATCCCTTCTTGTGAGAAAAGCAGCACGACGTGGCTCATGAGCTGAAGTTAACTTTTGCCAAAAAGAAAACCTTACAACTTATTTCTCCATGTATGCCTATTCAGAGTAAAAAACAAAACCATTCATTTTTACGTAAGAGAGCAGAAGAGTTAACTTCTTACGTTATTGTTTTTTTTTTACAAAGATAAAAAAAACTGGTGACCTGTGAGATAATCAGGAATACTTGGTTGCGTCTCGATCACATAAGGGGCACAGTCTCTTCTTACCTTGCGCTGCGAGGAGCACCAACAGCAGGAAGACTGGTAGTTTACCGAAGAAATTCATCGAAACATCTGAGCCTGGCGACACCTTAATTGGATCAAACGTGGTCTCGGACAGCGGGTCCCAGTCTCTGTTTGCCTGCAGAGGTCTGTGAAGCCTGAAGATTCCGCTTTTGCGTTCCTTTACGCGTGGAGGATGGATGCGCTGCGCAGACATGGACAACCAGCTTCTCCTCGTCCCGCCTCCCCTCCACCGTCCCCGGCTCCTGCTCACCGCACACCCTCCCTCCCTCTCACCCCGTGGGTAAACTTGGCGACCTGACTCAACAGCGAGTCAGAGACGGTGAAATAATGAAATTATTTTTCATACACACAGCATCAAGGCTCGTCTGGGAGGGCTGTCCTCGCAAAGGCAATGATTATATTGCATTTGTGTGTTCAACACACAACAGATGTACTTTTTGCATACGCATTTCAAAAAGGGAAAGAAAATATTTAAATAAAAACGACTGAAAGAATTACAGTGGCTACACACCTGCATCCTGTGTTTTCACGACTGAGCTGCATTTGGCCCATTTAGTCACTTAATTGATTTTGTAGGCACAACAATGCTGAGGCGGCATAAAGCATTAGCTGCCCATTTCGTATAATGGAAAGCTATTGATGTACATCATGTAATAGCAGTGAAAATATTGAGGCAAGTCCAGATTAAATGCTGGCTCATCTTTGAAGGGAAGCTGACGGTGCAATGGACAGAAGTAAACATCAGTTAACACAAAACCTTAATTACATGTACAATGTGCTTTTATATTTTGGCAGAAAAATAAGCATCATCCTATAGTTTTTCAAAGGCACTCTTACCCATTGAACTTTTTCACATTTTTTGACACAACTTGTGTGCTTCTTTTTTTTTTTTTTAAGTGTAGACTAACCCAAATAATGGAAGGAAAATTATGGTGTTTTTGCAAAATAAACATCTGCAAAGTGTGGCTTGCATTTTGATTTATTCTCTTTACCCCTAAATAAAAGTAGAAAGGATATGACACAGGTGCAAACCAACCAAAATATGGCTGTCCACCTCAACTAACAGCCTACGTATGTTTTCAAATTCAATCCAATTCAAAACTATTTTATTAATCGTAATCCATCAGTTTGATTTTATGAACAATCCTTGTTTCTGCAGTAGTAGCCTTATTTCTTCAGCAGCTGTAACTGTAGTGAAAGGTGGTCCAGGTGTGAAGAACACAAAACTATGATGCAATTAACAAATTTTTAGAAGGAAATTGTCCTGAAAAAATGTGCACAACTTTGCCTTTGTCTATAACATAAGATGACATTCATGGTCTCATTACATTGCAAAGCACTGTCAGTGAAACCCTCAGTTAATTTACTGCACTTGATTTTTCTTTCTGTTTTCACGACACAACTTATACATTTGTGGGCATGAGCACGTCCACTGGCTGTATGGAGGAGTGTGAATCGATTCAGTCAATGAACAACTCTGACAAAAAGCGTTTACATTTTCCACCACAGTTTGAGAGAGAGCTTGTGCGTTTGTAGCCGTGTGTGTGTGTGTGTGTGTGTGTGTGTGTGTGTGTGTGTGTGTGCGTGTGTGTGTGTGTGTGTGTGTGTGTGTGTGTGTGTGTGTGTGTCTGCAGCAGCCATTGTCTTTGGAAGCTGTACATGTTTACAGTCAAGAAGCAAAGAAGAAATTGAGCCAGTCACCGCACAAAAGATTTTGTGTGAAAAACAAAAATACCAGGAAAACGCAAGGCACACAACAAGAGGGGTGCACAGAGGGTGTGATCAGTAAAAGTAAAGCGAGAAAGACATCTAGCAAGGATCAGGCCACCTGACTATGGAGTGTAAAAAAGGTCAGTGATGTAAGAAATAGCAGGAGACAAGAAGGTGAGATTCTGTGAGTCTTAACAACAATTAGTACAACTGGAAGTGAAGTGAGTTTTTTCCTCTACTGACCCACTTAAGTTGCTTCATTGCTATTTTTGAAGCTAAGTTTTTATGGTTTTATCTGGTTTATTTGTGTTGCTATTGTTTGTTCTTTTTGACAAGTCTTGTATGTCTCCTTTCCTGGTCCCTATAGGAAAAGTCAGTGCTCTGATGTTGACACATGTCATGTTGAAAATATACAAAGATTTCCCATGGCATTTGGTGTATAAAAGACAAAAAGGCGTTACTCTTAACTTGTCTTTTATTGACGTTAGGTCCTGAAATCCCTTGTCCTTGCATGTTTTTAAAGATTTAACTTTAAAGCTGTGGGTTTTCAGGAATACATGAAGCTAAATAGGTGGAAACATTTTTGATTAAAAAAGAAACTTAGGATTTTCTGATCTGACAACTGCAAGGGAAACATTTTTGGCATTTGCTTTTAATCCTTCTCTCAGTCAAGAAGCGTTATTTCAGTTACATAGTGTAAACAATCAAATGTAACCAAAGAATCTGGGATGTGTTTCTCATATAAGAGCATTTTCCTTATCTTCAAAGTTAATCTAGTGGACCCTGACCATTTTCTTTTTCAAGTGAAAAAGCAAATTACAGAAGACTCAAGCAATCGTTGTGCTCTGTGACTTTTGTCATACCTACAAGCACAAATTTGCTCTCATCCGTCAATGAATAAAATGTGAAAGAAGACGTAGAATCAGAACTCAGAATAGAATAGAATAGAATAGAATAGAATAGAATAGAATAGAATAGAATAGAATAGTTTATGCAGCAATATTGTTCAGTAACTAATATTAAATAACAGGATACATAAGTGTGTTACATATAAGCTGTTAAATTCACATAAATAGTGGTGACATTGTACTATTGTGTTATAATGTTCTGCTGAAAGCACTGCTGATTGTGTTTGACAGCTGCTGGAAGGAAAGACTTTTGTCGACACTCTTTTGCACATTTACAGCAGCCTCTCACTAACTTTATTAATGCAATAATTAATTATTTGTTTTTCTTCAGTGTGTTCAGACCCACAATAAAGCACAGTACTCTTGGGGTGTGTGTCTATCTGTTGGGTAAGATTTCAAACATACAAAGTGGAGGATGTTATTTAAATATAACTTCATCTTTCCTTTTTTCTATCCTTTAACACAACCTAATAATGCTTAGCCTTCTTCCTATAATTCCCTTCTTTCTTATGCTCTATCTAATCCGCCACTCCACCGTCAGCCTGTCCGCTAACCTCTTCTTAAAAGCTTCCACCGTCCCCTTTCGCCCTGCAGCTTGTCCCAAAGTGCCAGTCACGCTACACTCTTCAACCCCGCGCTCTTTCAAAACATTCATCCTCAGATGTAGCCGCCTCCCGCATCCTCATCGCTGCTCACTTCTTCTGTCTCCAGCTCAAGACATATTAAGGTCTCAGGATCGTCCTGCTTGCCGTCCCATAGCCCAATGTCCACTACAGGCAGCATGGATGGTCATGCTGTTGCTGAATTCAGCCACTGGCGACTAATTAAATGCCTTCACTGCTATCTGATTAAAACTCAACGCTGCTAATTAAACAGCAGTCTCTGTCTGATCTTTTTTTTTTTTTTTGCACGAACCCCCTCTCACATGGTTCTGTCTTCCCATATTAATCATAAAATAAAAACTTCCATTACATAAATGTGAATGAAATTTAATATACTTTATATTTAGTTCATAATGAGAATAACTTGGACATCTTTCCTTTTTATTTTTTAGACTGGCTTGAGGGGGTCAAACACATCCATCCAATGCGACACATTTTTCTAAAACGTAAGCACTTATTTATAGAAAGAAGTGCTTTGTGGACAATGTCACTGCTTTGATCAGTTTCAAGTAGCTTAGTAACAATTATTTTAACAGTTTTTTACAATCTCAAGCTAGGAGTCTAAACAGCCTAATTATTATTGAATCTGATCAAAACTTTTTTGAAAAAAAATTATATTTATTCTTGAAAACACATGTAAGGAAAAGGAAAAACTAAAAAAAAAATGTTTAATTATATCAGTTTTGGTCCTCCATAATATTAATCATACTGATGTGAATGAAGTATTCTATCATGATGAGTTTCTTTAACTAATATTCAGTCCTTTCAAAACGACACCTGAAGACATGTACTGATGTTAGCAGAAGAACTGGACTCTGTAGTATCTCGTTTGGCCACTAGAAGGCAGCCTTGAGCCCTTTAATCTGTCACCAGGTAGCAGGCCTAAGGACATATTTGTTTCTGTAACAGTGATGCCTGAAACCCACTTTAGATCCCTGTACAGCGTTTTGGACCCTGCATGAGGAAGGGCTTGCCTTTACTGAGAGAAAGAATGATGGCAGTCTGATTCAACAGCATGGCAGCTACACTGTCTGTGACGCACTAATGTGGTTCATAAACATCGACCTCGGAGCTGAAATGGCAGGTATAAATCCTGAAGGGATGTCCTGTGGAGGACGATGGAGATGAGATGAGAGCAACAGCCAAATACAGGGAACATATTACACTGCCACGGTGGCTACCGCTTGATCGTTTTGTCACAGGAGACTTACAAATATCAATGTATATTATTGGTATTTTGTGTAATAGACAACAACAAGTAGTCCATAATTAGAAAGCTGAATTATATGCGGTTTTTAAGAAAAAAATAAATAAATCTAGTGCAGCTCATCCTTTTTTCACCTTGGCCAAATTAAATTTTTATATTCAAAATGTAAAAGTATTGATGCTGAAATGTGATATGCATGTGGATTTTCATCTGTTACTCTGATAAGCTGAGATAAAATTCTTTGCAATCTGCCCTGAGAAATCACCTAAGCAGCAAACATGAGTATTATTTGATCTCAGCTTACTGTGAATTCATCCACTGTGCGGTCTCAAAGGTCTGTTAGAGAACATTGGTGAAGAAACAGGTTTAGTGACTCCGGGGGAGCTGCAGAGATCCACAGCTCAGGTGGAAGAACAGCTTCTAGTTATTGAATCTATATCTCTGACATTTAAGCAGGAAAACTAACCTTAAACATACCTTCACTGAAGCACGGTGGTGGCAGCGGCATGCCTTGGGGGTTATTTTTATTTATCAAGAAGTAGGGATATTTGTGCAAGGCTTTGTCCTACCCACCCAGAAGAAGGTGAATAGAATAGAACAATGTGTGTTAGTATCTTTTTCTGTTTTATTTGTAGCTAAGATTTTAAAAAGATACTAAACATATTTGTGCCACTCAAAGCAGAAATACATTTAAAATTCAGTTATATATTTTTAGATATTTTATAAAATAGCTGCAGTTGAAAGTGCCGTGTTTCCAATACGTCAAAGGTGCATACAGTATGTTCTCGCACAGCGAATGCTCACATATTATACATTTATGTGGGTTTGTCTTTCAGAGAAAATGAAATGCTTATTGATCTCCAGCTGGACTCTGAAGCGGTCTTTAACGTCGGCTCTGCAGCAGAGGTCCCTGTGCCTCTTGTTTATGACTGACCTTTATCATTGCTGTCGTCCTCGACTCCACGTCTCTTACTCCCCTCTTGTCTTCCTCCCTCCACCGTTCTGGTTTCAGCTCTTGTCACATTTTATGGAGCTGCGGTGTTAACAGCTCCGTCTGTCCATCTCTTTTTCAGTGTTTGGCGTCTGAGTGATGGACCTGGATGCAGCAGGACTCCTTTTCACAAGATGCTTTTCTAAACGGGTCACTGCCAGCAGACACACTCGTTGGATTAAAAAACTTCTAAAAATCCACTTTTCAAATCGACAAGATAAATCAGGTACTGACTTTTCAGGTAGCATCACTGAGTTCATTTTTGACAAGCTTGGAGTTTGTATTTACGGTTGGTTAGTTTAATATCAGGCATCGGCTCCAAAAGACAAACCTACCAAAGCAAACAGGCAGCTATAAAAGTCAAATCTTCCGGAGAGGCAACAGGTGAACTTAAGAAAATTTGAGCGAAAATGTGTTTCCCATTCATCATTATTATTGTTGATTTTCCGTCTGAATAAAATAGTTTCCTCTCAGTCTTGAGATCTTTAGCAAACATTTGATTACTTAATTTTGAGTACATAAAGGATTGGTTAGTTGTTTACTAGTTGTTTAGTTGTCCAAAGATAAAAAAAAAGGAAACAAAAACCATGTAATCCAAGAAGTGCTTTCACAAATTTTACCAAAATTCCAATAAAACAACAAATTAAATTTAAAAAATTATGAAAAAATAGGTTGGAGACATAGCAAATAAACAAGAATCAAGAAATAGGTTAAGGCCACAGGCCTTGACATAAACAACAGGTTTCATCAACAATATGAACAGACATTGAGTCATCCCCCAATGATTTAACTTTAATAAATCTTTAAATGTGGTTGCGATCATCATTATTTTAAAAGCTTTCTATGATTTCTTCAAATATTTTCTTTAAATTTTGGCTGCTGTATTCAGTCATTAACTCTGACATTTAGGTCATTCAGTCATAAAACGACTCCTAACTTCATGGTTTGTTCAATATTTACCAGTCAAACATTTAAAATTAATATTAATCATCAGGCATTTTATTAGCCAGCCACTAAAAAAGATACAGTTTGTTCCCATGTTACTTCAGTTTAATCTACAATCCACCAAAATAATTCAGTTTAAGACACTGAATATAGCAGTAAGAATATTTTAACTCCAACGGTTTTGAATTCCAAAGAGCTATTATCTAAGATGTAGAAAAGATGGACAAAATATAAATGTATCCATAATATAATGTTGATATAAGGCCTGTCAGGAATATATAAAACTGATGTGGGCAGAAACAGCATTCAGTACCCTGGGAAAATTCACAGAAAGTGCATATTATTTAATAAAATCAGAGTGAAACTCTCAGGATTGTCAACTGATCAGGCTACACTCATTCATGTTTTTTTTTCTCTTATCATAGAGAGGAAAAGAGTAAAAGCCTCTACTGCCTGCTCTTTAGAGATCGCCTGCTTTTACTAACAGGCAGTCTCTATTGAGACAAGACACAAGGGGCGGAAAGGCAGCAATAAATCAAGAAACAATGTCAAAACAAAACAAACGGAAATCAAAGTGACCATAAAATAAAGTGTTGAAATAAAGCAAATGATGACTTTTAGCCCTAAGTGACTCTCCAGCCGTGCAGATAAACAACTTCTCCACACACCAATCCTCCCCCCTTAACTCTCATCCCACTCTCATAGAGCCACTCTAGTGATAGAAAGTGATGGAGATGTCAAGAATGTAATTTATGTGTCATATTAGGATAGGGCTGGGGCTACTAACATAATTGCTAAACACAATCCCACTTCAGTGGGAACAGGGATTATAAATGTTTCTGATTACTAGAGTGTGTGTTTGCAGTGCATGTCCTCCTTGTCCAAGTTGTCGGCTCTGCATTTTGAGGGTGTTTGGCTGATATTCACAGGCTCAAAGTGGTTTCAACGTTCAAACAGAAGAAGGGTTGAATTCAGAGCTCACTGTGTACAGACGCATTTATTAAAGGGGGTGTCTTTTCGTTATCGTTAAAATAATTATTAAATTCTGTTTTGAATACCTGGTTTCATGCTAAAGTGTTAGGGAGTTCTTTTACTCTGAGTTTTGTGTCAGTGAAATGTTGAAATTACAACAACTTGGAAAGCCATACGTCCCTCTCCAGCAGCGTCTTCAACGTCCAGGATGAGGTACAGCTACAGAAACCCATGAAATGAGCCATTCTTGAGCTAACATGAAGCCCAGTTGAAGTTTGTGTTAGAGCCGTTTGCATGTAAGGCAGTCTGAATGCTTAGGTGCTTGATTCACATCTATCTGGAGATTAGGTCGGATCAGATTATTTGTGACATGCAACCAAAGGCTAACTCTACCGTTTAGCTCGTGACCCTTTTTTCAGGACTGCACTGTATATAAGGAAGCAGCAGCTGTGATATAATTTAGATGGGGAAGATTGCCAGACTTCTGACTCCAGTTATTATGAGTGTGTTCAGTCCCAGTCAGTGTTTCTTCAGCCTCAATGCCATCTCAAAATAACAGAAGGTGAGGTTGCAAGCCCTGAGGTCAAAAGGCCGTCCAGGGAATCTGTTGACTAAGATTCATCCTTGTTCATGACTGTTTCTCACACAGGCGAAAGGAGGCACACTCAAATGCCCTCCAGATCTTCTTGTTCAGAATATATTTATGTTTTTTTTTGTTTGTTTGTTTTTTTTACATGCCATAGTCTGGAATATGTGGCAGTCAAAAACCCCTGTTGAAATAAGCAGCATAGTGAAGATGCCGTAATGAGGGCAAAGACACCAGCAGCCCCCTAAAAAGGTAAAAAAAAAAAAAAGAAAGAAAAAATCTGTTTGTGTGGTTGTAGCATAAAAAAAAGCAAAAACCTGCAGGACTGAAAAAGTTACTGAGTTTGAACTTAAGCATAGCGTTTAGTAATCGTCCTTCCCCTTTATTGATCAGTTCATATTAGACATCAGATCCCAGCAGTTTGTTTAAAACACAAAGAGACATTTGATTTGTCAGTGGGAGGAGAAAAACAACATAAAGTTCAACCTTCACTGAAAAATCACTGAAGAAATTAAACAACGGTTAGTTGTATTATATTATTGGCAAAGATCAAGAAAACAATATGAAAGAGAACACAGAAATTAAAGTAAAGAGTGTCTAGATGAATTACATGAACATTATTGCTGCTGGTTTCAGAGTTGATGAATGCAAACTGGATAGAAAAACTAAAATCCACTTGAAGAAACAGTAGCAGCAATTTGAGAATAATTGTTTTTTATCAACCGTGGACAATATCTTTTGGTTGTGCAACAAAGCAAGCTTTACACACACACACACACACACAATGAAGAAGTTAGGCAAATGCTTTCCAAGAGAGAAATGTGAGTACTCACAGTCACAAAACCCATCAGAACTTTTATTTGTTTTCTCCTGTGTCTCATTTACAAGGCAAATATAAATTATATAAATCCATACAGCATATGTGCCATTGGCAAAAAGAAACAAAGGGAGTTATATTGCCTCATAAACAACGATTAATTAATCTTGTTGCACTGTTGATTATAAATTACCTGATATGACAACACTGGCATATGGTGCGTAGAGGACAATAAAAATCAGAAGATCAAAAGTCAGCAGGTGAAGTGATGGATGTGCAAGATGCATGTGTCAAACATCCTAACAGAGATCTGTTTAGTTCCCAGAAAATTAATTTAATTTTAGAGGAATGCTAGAATTTAAAGGTGGAGCTTCTGGTTTTATTTATGCTCTGCGTCTTCAATAACCGGGGTGTTGTAACTCTGGAACAGAGGCTGCATGAAAAGTCCTGCAGTACCAACGACGCACACACATACAAAAATCCACAGGAAGAGGCGGTCAATCACCATGGCCACATATTTCCAGTCTTCAATGATCTGCAGAGAATCAGAGAAGTTGTTAAAAGTTGTCAGTTTGTTGTTTAAGGTCTTCAGCTAAGGAGTAATCGATTGGTAAAAAACAATTGGTAAAAAAAAAAAAAAAAAAGGAAATGGTGAAAATGTCAAAGTCAAATGCCTG
Source organism: Poecilia mexicana (assembly GCF_051168715.1). Classification (NCBI taxonomy): domain Eukaryota; kingdom Metazoa; phylum Chordata; class Actinopteri; order Cyprinodontiformes; family Poeciliidae; genus Poecilia; species Poecilia mexicana. The sequence goes on from NW_028263379.1 coordinate 18,599,657, forward strand.
AAACCAGGAGCTCATTTAATACTATAAATAAGTTGTACTATTAATAAATTAAACAATAAAGATGTAACAGACTACTAATGATAACTTCTGGACCTACAAAAGCCTTATCAATCAGTAAGTTGTCCTCAGAACCAGAAACGTGTCAAAACATGTTGAAACACAACTCAGCAACTTACTGGTCTTAATTATTGTCTCATAGAGTGATAATCAGATCTGAAGTTTTTTACTATTTTGTAGTAGCAGCATAATGTCAATCATTTTAAGTTTTTGCAGTTGAAAATGTTCACAGTTTGATTCTTCAACTTTCAATCCAACGTCTCTACAGTTGTTTCAAGCTGACTTTCTGTATCATTTCACTGCATTTTGCCATAAGTAGCGTGAATTATTTCCAAGTCGTTTCTGCAACATTGTTCTCAACAAAAAGTTCAGAAACAGCACAGAAAAAATCAGTTATGCAAAGCTAAACAGGCAGAGACAGAGAATAACAATTAATATGTGCTGACTCCACAGCGAACATAATTAACATGTTAAATCTTTAGAAAGGGAAGGACGCAACCAGGTCCGTGGGCATATGAGGAGGGGATGCACCTCCTAACTTGGATTTAATTTTTTTTTTCCTGGACAAAATAATCCACACTTTCGCAGATTTTCCCTCCCTGATAAAACACAGTATCGTCCACGTGGGAGCAGTTTATCAAGCTGTCTTGTAGAGACCTGCAGGCGTACGACAGATGGGAGCACTGCAGCTAATTTGTAAAATATTCTGCTGAAATCTTGAGTGACCCCAAATTTCTTCTGCTTCCTTATTTGTTTTGCTTCCATAAAGACAAGCTTTCATTTCTAAAGTTGTTAAGCAACAACTCTTCTGGCTATGTGAATGGTTACTCAAAACATTCCTTCACACAGCCACTTCTTTTTCAATCATTAAAGCGGGTATATATGGGTTCATGGTGATAATGAGTGAGATAGCAGCCAGTCAAGAAAAATCCTCAGGAAATCTGGAAAAATATTGTTCTGGATCACTTGAGAAATTACATTCAATTCTGGCTCCTTAGAAATAAAAAATAAAGCATAGGTGACTTGAAGGACCTGCATTCATAATACCACCTCTAGTATTGATAAAGGTCTTTTAGTCTAGTCAAAAGTCAAAAATTGGTCAGGCCGGACCAAACGCAGCAATCAGATCCTAATTATTACCCCATGCTGTGTCAGATATAATTATAATCATCAGATGTGCTTCTTTAAGATTAAACACAAAAAGACTAAATATAATAATATAAAAATAAATATTTTTATGAAAAAAAGCAGTATACTGTGTAGGGGGATTTCTGCAGTGAATGATAAACTTGTATCAAGCATCATATATACTCTTGTAACTCTTAAGCTTTGTACAAATTTTGTCTCACTACAACCAGAGATGGTTGCAATGTGGCCCAGTCAAAGTCCAGACCTAAATCCAATGGAGATATTTCCAAAACTATGTTTCACTGGCACACTTACATTTCCAGCTACGCACTATTGTTTGTCGTACTTTCACATTAAATCCAATTAAAATACATTGAGGGTTGTTTTTTGCAATGTGACCCAAAGTTCAAGGAGTGATAATAGTTTCCCTGTATTAGTGCCTCAAAATAACTTACCCCTTCATCATCATCTTCACTCTTCATTTTCTCAGCAATGTAGCGCACTCCATCCACTGCGTCCTCCACATCAATATTGCTCTTGAGCGTCATCCTCCTCCTGATCTCTGTGTTCTCCGATAAGTCACTGACTCTCCAGCCGTAGCGCTTGGCTGACTCTTCATTGACATAGAAGGACGGCGAAGAATCCGCCACCCCTGCAGAGATACCCGTCCCACTCTCTGCTCCGCACGGCCTCTGATCTGAACACTTTTTCCTCTGGTGTTTCTTCCTGAATTTCTCGCGGATGTTTGAGCTACCGGGTCTCCTCATGAAGAGGAAAGAAGGGAGCCGGTGGAGAAAGACCCGCTTGACCCAAGGCGGCATGGTGTGTGTGCTTGGGGACCGATGGTGGACGTTGAGCACGCAAACGCTTGTGACAATGGAGAAGGTGACCAGCACCATTGTAAACATCAGGTACTTCCCAATGAGAGGCACTGCTAAAGATGTTGGTGGCACTATCTTTGAGATAAGAAGTAGAAACACAGTCAGGGCGAGGAGGACGGAGATGCAAAGAGTCATCTTCTCACCACAGTCTGATGGAAGGTAAAACACCAGGATGGCCAGGGAGGTGATGAGGATGCAGGGAATGATCAAGTTGATGGTGTAGAACAGAGGTTTCCTCTTGATGATGAAGTCATAGGTGATATCCAGGTATCTGATATCGTTTGGGTCTTCATTCTTGCGTCCCGGCAGGGAAACGATATCCCACTCACCGCTGGGTTTGAAGTCATCCCGTGAAGCATAATCGCTGAGGAGGTTGAGATCTATTTCTGTGTGGTCGTACGTCCAGGAACGAAACTTAAGGGTGCAGTTTTGCTGGTCAAAGGGGAAATCTCGGACTTCGATTTTGCATGCGGACTTGTAGATAGCCGGCGGGAGCCAGTCAACATCTCCATTGTTGGAAACTAAAGCGTTGGAGTAGAAGGAAACTTCATACGTTCCATCAGCGCTGAAAGAGACGAGAAGACCAAAGGTGTTTTTAAAACCCTTCTTTTTCAAGGACGGAATAATTACAGAACATAGAAACATAGTAATCAAGTTTGAAATAAAGCTTGATCAAAATTATGACCAAGAGCTCCAGCATATCATTACACCCTCACTAATATTTGCTTTGGCACATTTTTCTCAGTGAGTCGAACCTTCAAACTCACTTTTTGTAGCCATCAACAAGTTCCTGATAAAATTCTGGCTGGATATTTGAACTGGTAGGATCAAACCTTCAGCCAGACTTCTTTTCAACTGAGTTAAAGCTGAAACTTTAGATACATAATTCTGCAAGCTTTACGTCAGCCTACTTTATCCATTCTAAAACCAGTTTGGATGTGTGTTAGGCATCAATTGTCCTGTTTTGTTTTAGGTCTGATAGAAAAGGTTACCCTCAGTATATCATAGACTTTCTCCAGTAGCATTTCAGCTGGGCCAATCAGAAAATAGATAGAGAAGTTGTGAACGACAACATCTGTCCACCTGCAGTTTTAACAGTAGTGACGGAGGAAGTGTGAAGCTGTTCAGTCCGTGTGTTGGCCATGTTCACAGTGGGGGACAGTTGTTTACTGCACTGGCAATTTCCGGTAAGCTTCATAGCCTCCACAAGGTTTGCCTGTATACATGACTGGCAAATGTTAGATATTGGGTAAAGTTTAAAGCTTCAACAGAGTCCACACCTCCAGAGAAACGATATTAAGAAACATTTCTGAATATCATTTCTCAATATTTAGAAACTACATTGAGAGCTATCATTTCTCAGTAGCCAAGAGTTTACCTAGCAATTGGTGTTTCCTAAAAATAAAAACATATAAATATATATTTTTTCCCTTGTAGTGACCAGAAACACCATTAGTGAAAGAAACTTGAAAACTATTACCTGAAACGACGACAAGATAAAAAATATCAATATCAGAAATGAAACAGGGGAACTGAATTTGAATTCCCATTTAGAAAGTTGAGTTTTGTCAAGCATTTCTCTCAATCCTCCAATTTCATTCCAGCTATGCTCACACATGCACCACATGCGTACACACACACACACACACACACGCACACACACCCCCACACACACGCATACACGCACACGCACACACACACACACACACACAGTCAGAAAGCCATCTTACTTGTTATAAAGGACGATATCTGGAAGCCAGATGTGCTGTGACGGGAGCCTGATTTTCTTGATTCCCTCATACTCGTTGGGATCCCACATTAATCTGTAGTCATTCCATCCCTGATGCAAGATTAAAGTTATGGAAATCCATGTGAATTAATTAAGTTAAAAACACACACACACACAGTCATTTCAAAATATCCATTACTTATCCCCGACAAGGAGCTTTGAAAAGATGTACAAATAATTGTAACAAAACAAAATAAATGAATGCTGAGGTCATACGTAAACAGGCTGGTTCATCCATAAAAATATTGGTTGAGTCAGCTGTCAACGTGTGTTTATAATAGTAGCACACCAAAATCTTTGGCTAACATGTGAGCTGACCTCACCAGGGAACTTTCTCTTCACGTCTGTGCACAATTTTCTACAAACCACTGCACTGCGACAAATCTAAATACGTTTGTGAGCGTATGACACTGACTAATATAACTAAAGGCACGCAACAATCCCTTTTCTCACACAAATATAGCAACAGACAATGGAGTTCAGCTGAACAAACCTGGGTTAACCAGCAGTTGGTGGTCATGATCTGCTCCCTCTCGTTCTGAAAGGCAGACAAACATGGCAACACAGTTGAGACACATAGAGAAATCCTTTAAAATAGCAATCCATGACGATGTGATGGTGCGATAGCAGCATGTCTTTTCAGCTGTGGGATCCTGCATTCAATTACCACGTTGATCAGCTGGGCCAGAGACACTTGTATGTTAATGGAGACCTGCTGGCTGTTGTTGACAGCCGGCCTGATCAGCTTGTTATACCGCTCCGGTGACAACAGGTGACTCACCAGCCTCTCCTCTACGTCTGCACACAGGGCAGCTGGGTACATGCAGAGATAAACACACACGCAGAAAAAGAAAACTGTTGGAAACAAACTGACTAAAGCTTAGTGTCATTTTTTACATAATATCAAACATGTATGCAGTCATGTACAAAATCAAGCCGATTTCCTTCTTCAAGCTTTCATACTAATATCTTATCTCGTGTCTCTTACGCTATAGGTTTTCATATAAATTAAATATTATAGCCACAAAAACATGAAGTCATTTCCAGCTAAATACATTAAGCACAAAAAGTAAGGAAATGTGTGCGTGATTCATTATTTCTATCCACCCAGAAACAAGTGGATGAAACACCTGTGGATGCAACGCTGTCGACCTGTAATCACTGTAAAACCACCAAAAGGCAGCTATTCCAACACGATAGGCATGTGAGAATCTGTAGACTACTAGTAATGCACTTCTCAGATTTTCCACCATCTCACTAGTAAAAAACACGGTGTGGGCAGTATTATGCGGGGGGAATCATTTTCTTCAGCAGGATGGGAAGGTGGATGGAGCTAAATACAGGGCAACCTAGATCCAAATAAAGGATATGTTGTGAGACTTGATTATTGCTTTTTACTGACATCCTTGCCCAGAATGGTTGAACAAAAGCTTTTTTGCAACAAGACTTGGCAGACACTCACATCTTTAAATATGCAAGACTGGTGGAGACGTAACTCAAACGTGGTGGAACAAAGTAGAGTCAGAAAGGTGGACATTTTTTGGTCAAATATTTTTGAAATTGTGTGTCATTTTCCTTAGACTTCATAAATATGCATTACTTTGTGTTTAATCTCAATAAAATACTGGGTAACACTTTATTTGAAGGGGGGTGAATAAGACTGACATGACACTGTCATAAAAACCTGTCATGAACATGAATAAGCCTTCATGAATATTTATGATTGTTGTCATAAAGAGTCATTCAGTAAATTATGACACTTTTAATACAAAGTTGACATTATTCAAAATGTCTTTGTTATGACAACTTGACATTAACCAAGAAATCATTACTGATATAAATTTGTTATAAAAGTATTACTGATTGCATTTTAAAAACTAGGAAACTTTATGTTATTAAAGGTAAAGTTTAAACGGTAATGATTTCCTGGTTAATGTCAAGTTGTCATAACAAAGACATTTTGAATAATGTCAACTTTGTATTAAAAGTGTCATAATTTACCGAATGACGCTTTATGACAACAGTCATAAATATTCATGAAGGCTTATTCATGTTCATGACAGTGTCATGACAGTATTATTTCAGCCCCTTCAAATAAAGTGTTACCAAATACTGTATACTAAAGTTTCTGCTCAAGTGTGAAAAGGTTTAAAGTTTTAAAGGGTATAATTTTAATTGGAAGATACTGCATGTATAATGACATGCATGCTCATAAAGACACTATTTAAACCTCACCATGGTCGCAGTGGAGTGATGAACAAAGACTGAGGTTTCAAATAACCTTACAATAGTCCTTTGACCTTGTATAATCGGCGCTTCTGTGGCAGCGTCCTTTTGCTACTTTTCTCACCGTCCCGCACCAAACAGAAGAAACCAATTTTACTTTAAAAATGCAAAAGGGGGGCAATGTAAAAATAAACCGTCCCACAAAATATTTATCAACTGGGAAAGATAAATGTCTTCCTATGAATGCCAGAGCAACAGGAAAACATGAAGACGTGTAGCGCACACTACACACTACACACTGCGCGAGGCCATGTTAGGTGTTAACTCTGACAGCAAATCCTCAAAGAGCAAATAAGGAAAGAATGAGCTCTATTAGCTGAGGGAAGCTGAGATGGAGCTTTGTGTCTACCAGTGGGTCTCATCACACATGCATGCCCACCCACAGAGAGAGACACTTCGGTCCGCCTCAGTGCACTCTCTCTTCACGTCAATAATTTATGGCCACTAAAATAAAAATACCATCATTTTTGGTGCAGAGAGACTCAAACATAATCAGACATTAATCTTCAGGTCTTTCCCCACTCACGTAAAATCTTTCAAAAGATCAGAACATGGAGATGAAAGAAGAAAAAAAAGATGAAGAGGGTGATGTTGTGTTTGAATGACACAGGCAGAAGATCTATTATCAGACGATACATAAAGGAAAACAAACTTTAGATTCTGCATCTTTTGGGTTTCTTTTTAGGATGGTGAATAATTCAGGGGAATGCCATCTGTGGCGGACCGAAACAATTCAGGCTTTAGCTGTACTAGGATTCACTCAGTACACTGTCCTAATCGGTCATTCTATTAAAAAAATAAAAAACAGAGTGCCACTCGTGCATCGTCTGACAGCATTGTGGTCAAATGCTGTCAGACCTCTAGCATTTTTTATGTGAACCTTCCTGGAGTTTCTGATTTCTGTTCATTGCTTTGTCTCAATGTTTTCCCTCTTAGTAAAATGTTCTCTAAATAAGGATACAAAAACAATGAAAGCTCTATATTGCCACATTGTTTCCTGTTTTTTTTTTATTTCTTTCTTTGACGTGTCTGAAAACCATGATGGCTTACAACAAGAAGAGAAACAGGAAGCTCAGAAAATGGCTTTCTTCCTTTTCTCAGCTCCCACTGTGTGACTTTTACATGAATCCACAGCTTGGGTTGCAGCTACTGTAACTGCTACCACAGTTTGTTTTGCTGATAGCGTTGATTTCTCAATTCATCCACTTATTCACCATCATCACAACAAGCGTGGTGAAACAACTTTATTCAGTAAATTGTAATATTATGAGTTCAGTAACTCAATAAGTGAAACACATTAGGCAGACAGACGTCATCAAACCTACTTTCTGGTTAATTATGATGTTTTTCTACTTACTGCTAATGAAAACGTAACATTTCAGACTAGACTGTTACATCAGATCAATAAGAAACACTTAGTTCAGAAGTGTGGGAATAACAATAATAGAAATACCTGTTGAAAGGTTGTTTTCAGGATACTTTTAATCTTACGAATGAGCTTAATCGAAATGCATATTCTAATTAACTCTATAGCCTGTCAGCTCATGGATAAGGGGCCCTGGTGACTTCACATTTATCAGTACTTATGAGAAAAGAGTTTTTATTATAAATAGTATCTTTAGTCTCAGAAAAAAAACATAGTTTTGAATTTTTGGGGGGATTTTTTTTTATAATCCACATAAAGTCATGATTATGTATATATAGTTTCTATGCATCCAGAATGCTCAGTTAAATGTTTTAACTATTGGTGTCAGAATGTTTTGAATATAATTATTCAGTTGGGAAAAAATACCATAATTCCTATTTTTATTTTTTAAAGCTTATCATTAATAATCCATGACATCATGTTTGCTTCTGGTGCAAATATGAGATGACAAACAGGCTCATTTCTTTTAACCATAGCAACTATTAGATACTATGGATACAAAATATTGTTTTGGTGTGGTGTCAGGCGAACCAACTCAGATGTAAATATCTGGACTTTGGACTTTGCGTGGAACCATATGCTTTGTTGCAGTGAAACAAGGATGGAGGCTTTCAACAACAAAATAGTTCCACCCGGTTCAGCTTCTCACAAAGAATGGGTAGTGTGGGGGAAAAAAAGTAAAACTCATAACTAAAGTGGAGGGTGTCTGATGCAGTGTGCTTAGCGGGTGGAGTAGTCATGTTGCAATTAAAAGGTTGTAGGGTGAATTACAGCTTCCTCCTATCACATGTTGATGTGCCTCTGGGCAAGGCACAACCCAGACTGCTTACCAATCTGTGTGTTAGTGTATAAATAAATGTAAGTGTGATTGGATGAAAGTAGCTACAGTGTAAAGTGCTGTGAGTGGTTAATGTGAGTGGAAAAGTGCTATATAAGCTCAGTCCATTTACAATTTGCTATTACAGCGATAGCATCAGGAGCTCTTTGGGATATAAACACACAAATAGTTCTCTGGACACAAGATCCACCTTTATCCAAGGACATCTTCAGTCCCACCACCCACCACAACAAATGACAGACAGATTGTGAAGAGAAATGGTCAAATGGTCTCTGTGTAGGATTTATCCTCATGAAATGCTATAGAAGAAAACTAAGTAGTCTTCTGTTTTCCATTAAATAAATGTAGGTTTTGTTATTTTCAAAAGTTTGTCTGTGGTGTTATACCACAGCAGTAAAATATGTTTTCTTAAAATAAAAGTTTTTACTCATATTTATGGTGGTAAATATGTTCTACACTGTGTGTAGCACCTTGCCAAATCCAGACACAAACAGTAAGCCTGAGATTAATTGGAAACCAGAAACTCCATGAGAAAACACACACAGAAATCAGCTCTGCAATGAATAAAATGTGTTAATGTTATCAGAATGGAGTAAAATCAACCATCTGGAAAATTTGTAAATTCTGCTTCGCATTCATGTCTGTTACAAATTTAAATGAACTCTGTCCATTCTAATAAAAAAGAGTGATACCCGGTAAAGGATTATAACTTTAATCCTGTGTCTAAAATAAAAGCATGCGGTCAAAGGGACGTTAAAGCATTATTGAGGCTGTAGGTATATCTGAGTCTGTATGAATAACTCTGACTTTAAGTGGATGAAAGAAAATCTTTCATAATATCAATATGCATAACAATAATTCAAATAAATCATTAAAAGTTCAAAACCGGTATGTCATTTATGTTCCTGATAAGTGGACCACTGTGTCACCTGCGGTTGGAGCAGAGGTGATAATAAAATATTCATAAAATCAGTTCGGCTGCACATTAACTAATAAATAACATAAAAATAAATTAATTTGAGAGGAAATAAATTCCAACCGGGACAGACAAAATAAACATTTAGTGGTTTTATTTGTTTCAGTTGGAGACACACGACCAGAATGTTGTTGTATTTTTGCCACATGTATTAACAAACCAAATTATGATACACATTAGCATTGGTTTTGTATTTTATATTGTGTTCTTTTGAGCTCATTTCAGTACCATGTAGAGGTCCTGAAGATATTTTAACTTCTCATAATCTTCTAAATTCAGGCTTTGGGTTGAAGGCTGAGCTCTTACCCAAATGACTGCATGCTCTCAACGCCCAGTATCTTAGAAAAGTATTGCCTGTTTTACATCCACAAAGCTTAATAACGTATTTCACTGAATTTTCAACAGACTAAAAGAAAGTGGTGTATAATTGTGAGATAGAAACCAAATTTGTCATGGTTGTGGGAGGTTTTTAACTTAGAAAAGTGTAAAAACTGACATGTATTTGTATTCAGTCTCATTAATTCTTGTATTAAGTCCTATAGCAAAGTAAAATTTTGTTATTTTTAAAGTTTTCAGAAGTAACCAAAATGTTGTCATCCTGTAATCCCAGTGGCCTCTGAAGTTTATTAGTAAATAAAAAGCTTAATGAAGACCAAGGGACCCAACAGACAGATCAGGGATAAAGGTGTGGAGTAGTTTAAGGAAGATTTAGGATATATAGTGCAACAATGTTCGACAATTTCATTGTTTCCCTGAGAGCTATTTGAGCCAGCATCCTAAAATTGATGCACACCATACACAATGTGTCTTTGAATCATCCTGAATTAATATGAGTAACAACAAAACTTAATTTCTCTTTGGGATTAATAAAGTATTTTGAATTTAATTGAATGTCACACCAGCACCTAGATGATAATCCAGCTAGGACATGCAGTAACTTGCAATGACTTGCAGTAACTGATAAAATAAAGTCACTGTTGAAAGTTATTCATAAAAATATGTGTTTACCACGAGCAGTGAAACGAGCACAACAAAAATGTTGAAGACGTTGCTCTGGTCAAACCAAAACTAAACCCTGTGGCATAAATACAAAACACTGTTTGTCAAAGCAAACTATCCGTTTACATACCATCCCCATAGCAACGCATGGTGATGGCAGCATCATGGTTTTGGGATTCTTTTCTTCAGGAAGGACAGCTAATCTGGTCCAAACTCAATTGTCCAGTAATTGCATCACATAGTGGTTCTGTAGGAGGTGAATGATTTTTTGAAAACTATGTACCATTTTAATTATACTTTACAGTTAGGCATGATCCCACTTTGGATTGGTGCAACACAAACAAATTCCCAATTAAATTCCCCCAGATTTGTTAATGCAACACAAAATTTCGTTGCATGTAGGGAACAGAACACATATTTTAATTCCCTTCTTGTGTTTGTAGATAACATTATTCAGCTTTACATACCTTCAAAAGTCATAAAGCTTAAATTGCTTAAATTAAGATTTGAGGCTCTATCTCAGCATATCACACGTCACCTGTGTTATAATTAAAAGGTAGTTTAATTGAACCACCTGCTTTAAAGTCCAATTCCCACTGCATTGAAATTGACTCCAGAAAACTAGCCATGGATTAAGCATTTGCATTGAAATAAATAAATATAATTCTACCCAGATTTTGCTCCTTTAAACTTATTAAGCAATAACTTAATGATTCGGGGCAGAAAGTGCAATAACCTTCAACCAGTAACATCTCCATATGGTCAAGAAAGTGAACAGTAGGGCAAGACAATTTCAAGACAGCTCATCAAATTAATAATAACAACAATAATAATAATAAAAAAAATAATGCATGAGAAAACTAACTCACCTTCCACGGCGAGAACCAGGAGAACCAGCGCTGTTTTCACCGGGACCCCCATCGCTTTATCTCCTCCAGAGCGACGCGCGCTCCCAAACTTCCAGATGGAAAGTCTGTTGCGTTTTCTTGGCGTGAGATTTACTCAAATCAGCAGGAGGAAAACGAAAAGCAAACCAAGACTAAAGCGCTTATAGTGCTGCCATCATGTCACACTCTGCGGCTGAACGCCGGTAGCTGATGAATCTCGGAGGCATCTAGAGGATGGAGAGGAACGCAGGCTGCAGACTGAGCCGGGAGAAGAGGAGGCTGGATGTCTTCTGCAAGAGCGCACCGCCGGTCCAGCAGCTGTGATTGGAAGCCAAGCCGTGGAAATCCGAGTCCTGCCTGGTTTCCTCTCACCGATGCGAGTTTTGTTTTAATAGAAAATACTTGCTAGAAGTAAGAGGCTCGTTGACTCAGTTATCGAGATGGAGGATTAAATCACTCTCTTGGCTGCGTCGGTTTCACTCTCTGCTCACCTGATCCACAGTTTCAAAGTGTGATAATTAATAGGAAGCTATTAAAGTTTCCTGAGGATGACCCTCAATCCTTAAAATGAACTGAAACCAAGCTAATCTGGATTAATTTTCTTGCACTTTTAATTGAAATTGGTGCCTTGAGAGTTGATTTGTTGTTAAAGCCATAAAACGTTCCATAATCAATTAATTATGAGCAAAAATGTTAATTAAACTAAGGCAGCCACTTTGCTTCAGGAAAAATGCTTCACCATCCGGGTTGGACAACACATTGTTGTCCAGGTCTGAATCTGAGCGACTCTTGGATTTCTGATGACTGTGAATTGGTATAAGAAAAATGAAACAAAAAAGATCATAATTTCAAGCAGTACTGTTGAAACCAATATTAGTCGTTCTTTCTGAATTTATTGAGATCATGCAATTTGTTGCAGTTGAAATGAAAGGAATCAGCTTATCTGAAGCACAGAATGGAAGTGTAATCTTCTGTAAAAAAAATGCTGTCAGCCAGCTTTACAGCACATTTGATCATATTTAAGGCAGACCTTTGTAACTTCATCTTTATCTCATCTTTCAGGTGTAGAACTATCAATCTTCTAATCTAACTGAAATAATAATTTTCCACAGCACTGGCAATTTTTGACTAATATTTTTGAAGAAATCTCATGTAATGCACGAAATTTCAAACACATTTTGATCTGATATAAAATATTCTTTTAAAAAGACATTTTATGCTTTCATGAATAGACAGATATTCCACAAAATAGTCACAGCTCCGGTTCCAGTCTGACTCTGTTGTCCTGCCGTCACGCCCTGTTTCAGCCACACCTAAGCAACATGCAAGCATTAGCCTTCCAAAGTCCCTGGCTGTCTCTCCTAATGAGCATTATCTCTGCGTCCTAAAAGCAGAGAAGAGAAAGAAGAGAAAGAGAGATTTAATCAGGGCTTCTCAGAGCTCAGTGTGGGGTCAGCTGAAAAGCCAGACACCAAACACACGAGCATGGAATATACTGATAGCATCTGAGCTCTTGGTTTGATCTTACTGAAACTGGATTTTTGCCATATGAAATATGACTGCTAAAGAAACTGACTGATTTTGAAAAGAGCAGGATACGTAAATAGGTTCTGGTCCTGGATGAGCGACTGATGAGGCTGGTTCAACAAATGATGGTTAGTTTGGTTTCTCCATGCAGACCTTTTCAGGTGGTAATTGCTTCTTGGAGGGCAGAAATTGTCCCCAGCCTCATCTGACGCTTCTCTCCCTCTGGACAACATGGCGCCCTGGTGAAGTGACCGATTCCCCTCCTGCATTAATGCTGTCATAAATTCATATCACATGGACACATTAGTGTCTTCATCTGACAGAAGGAGATGGGGCTTTTTAAATTCCAGCCTGGTGACCTGTCACAGTGGGACATTGTCTCGTTCCACTGGGACAGACTCCGTACACGAGGACGTCCTCTTCTCTCAACCTGTCATCTTTTTGAATACACGTACAGTGCTTCTGCCAATTTTTTTTTTTTTTTTACCTCTGTTTACTTCTTTTTCTTTTTTCAAACTGAAATGTTTTAGTTTCTCAAACACATTTTCAGACCAGCTACAGATATCTTAAGTAACCACGCAATGCAGTTTTAAAAATTATGAGTTAATTTCTCCAAGCAAAAGAAAACTATTCAATCCAGTCTTGACGTATGCGATAAAGTGTTTCTCCTCTAAAACTAAAACTTTGGCAGCAACAACTTCCATCAAGTGATGCAACAACTGGCAAACCATCATCCTGCTTCACAGCCTACGGGTGAACGGTAAGCCACAAAGTGATGCTCCGACATCCTGCGTCAGGATTTTCCGGTGGTGAGCAAGAAGTTTTGGTTCCATCATCTATTTGAAGCCTGAAGTAGCAAAGCAGATCTGGACCTTCACCTGTTTGACAGCTGCGTGACGTTTATTTTTCTAAAATGCTGTCTTCATTTTGAGCCTGACGTAAACGGACTTACACATTCCCAAAATGTTCTATTTTTGTTTTGTTTGTTCACCAACAAATTTCCCAAACACTCTGGGGATTATCGATATGTTTTTGGAAAACAATAGACAAGGCTTTGCATTTTTCTGTTATGCAGATTTTAAACAGTTTGGTTTTTGCTGAACTCTGAGATAAAAACAAAAGAGGCCTGCAGTGGTTTATTTAAGTTTTATTCTATTTTAATAAAATTAACGTGGCAAATTACAGTTAATTAAGGCTGGCAAAAATATTTTAACATAAGGTTAAGATAGTTTAGGTCTCCTTTTTCCCTTAAAAATATAAGTACTTTAAAACTGCTTTTGTGTTTTCTGTGTGTCTTTATCGTATACTAGGAGTTTTATCAGCTAAAACCTTGTTATTTTTAGCCATTTATTTTATTTTTATCATTTAAAAACTACAGGGAGATTACAGTTTAGCGGTTTGCTCCTACAAAATGTGTTACACAGCTTAGCACAATTGAGCTCATTGTTTTTCGATCAATTTAGGTCACTGTCATTTGTGTGGAAGTTCATAGTGTTAGCATGTTTGTTTACACACTATCTGGGGAGGAAATATTCATACACACAGCTGAGTTGACATGCAGGTGTGGTTTTACAATTTTTGGATTCCAACGGACTCTTACATGAGCAGGAAACACTCATGAATAATAAAACGCTCCACACTATTTCCCCTCCTCTGCAGTTGTTTCTGATGCGTCTTCACGCCACATCCATGGATCGCTCTCTGCTGCTGCTCGGCTGCCGACTCATGCGTAATGAATTCAACACGAGATGAATGACTCAAAGTTATTCTAGAAGCAGTGTCGTTTCCTTTTCCTCCAGTGCAGCGATTTCTACAAGTAGAGTTGGTTTGGCTTTCGTGCAGCTGCATCACTTCGGCTCTTGTGGGCTTGACCAGCTTTGCGCTACCGCATGAAAAACGATACAAGTCGTGATTATCTGGGGCAGATCATGAAATGTGCTACTGAACACAAGCCCGATGGAAGAGTCCTGAGCACGAAAGGTTGCTGCAGCCGTCCCAACTGAAAACCAGCAGAGCAGCTGTGCGATGCAGATTTTGAGGGCTGTTGGATTAACGTGAATAAATTATCCAAAATAAGATCAGTCTTCTATAATAATCACCAAGTTTACATTTTCCAGCAGCATAAAAGCGTAAGTGTATTGTTGGAAGACCAAGTAGCTGCAGAATTTAAAGTGGATTTAAGTTTGTTTAACCTTACAAGCAAAGGTTATGTGTAGATTTACTCTCAAAAAAGGGCAAAAAAAAAATTACAGAAGACAGAAAATAAACATCAGACAAAACTTTCAAACAGCCAGTTGGTTCATTTGATACAACTAAATATACAACAGCTTTGAACAAATGCCTTAGGGAAGTAAAACAACACTACGGGTCAAGAGAAGGTCAGGAGAAGATGCACAACTGAACCAATTTTATGTACAGATGAATTGATGAACTTGACCACTTTTTGGCTTGGTGGTTGTTATTCGTATCACCGTGCAATGAAGCGTTTCACGTTATCACATTAGAACCACAAATCTTACTGTGTTTTCGTTAAATACTTCTGCTACAGCAGTGTGTGTGTGTGTGTGTGTGTGTGTGTGTGTGTGTGTGTGTGTGTGTGTGTGTGTGTGTGTGTGTGTGGGGGTGTGTGTGTGTGTGTGTGTGTGTGCCAGCAAATCTCCGAGAAGGTGGTTCTTTTGTGGAAAGTTCAAGAGAAACAGATCTTTCATCAAATCCTGCTCTTTATCCCCTCCAATAACTCCCATGATCCAAACTGATGTTAGATGCTTTCAGTTCAAATATCGATTAAGAGAACAGAAACTAAAGGGACAAGAAAAATCCAAGTCTTACTGTAAACATAACTTTTAATAAAGTTGGAACATTAAAAAAGAAAAAGAGACTTTCTTTTTTTTCTTTTTCTCAGTGGCTGCTCAAATAATATGTTGCAGCTCTTTAAGTAAAGTCATAGGATGATCTAGGAAAGTAGACTGAGTAAAATCTGTGTTTGCAGATTTTTGTTTATGAAGAATATTGTACCAAACAATATCCTTGACTGCACACAAAACAGAAGTAAACAAGCCACACACACCTAAAGAAAGTGATCCCTCTGAGCCTAATGTATGTTTTCAGGGAGCAAGAGAAACTTTTAGGAGCAAGATTTTAGTGTAAAATAAAATTAGATCACATACAAAAGATTTATGAACTGATTTTTGAGAAGAAAAAGACAGTGTGCTCCAAACGCAGCATTACTTGTTTTTAACACCAGCAGCTTTCGCCTTTTCCTTCCAGATATCCATCTGTCTTCGTCGACTTCACAGACTAACTTACTTATCTGGCTTTGACCTTTCTCTCAACCCTCCTTCAAAAACACAATATTTTTCCATTTTCATCAACTCAGCAAAGAGATGAATTTGATGTCCATGGCCCGATGTGACATGATGGTCTGAGCAAATATGACAAAAATCAACCTCAAACAAATGTTCATGTAACATGGTAGGACATGTTGTGCTCACCTTTTTCAGTGATGGGTTGAAAAAGACTTTAAATCATAATCAACCAAAAGAAAAGAAGAAAAAAAAAAACGAGGAAAAATAACGATTGCTTTCACAATTTTAAAAGTTAGAACAGCCGCTGCATTTCTTAACAATCGGGAATATTCTTTTTTTTGCGTGTTTTTGTACCTGATGTATCAGTGCAAGATTTATTTTTAATCAAACTTCGTTTTAAAAAATCACAAGTGACCAGTTTTATTGCTTTGTCAGTGATGGTTTTGTTTTTAACTCACCCCTTTGCACCTGAGCAGGAGAAATTGATGAAGCCATGGAGCGTGCAAAAGATCAAAACAAAAAAAAAACTGTGTGATATTTTTTCTTTTAATTACTTAATTAAGAAAAGACACATGCAAAGACAATCAGAAAGAAGTTAAAATAATAAATTCACACTTTATCCAAGTATTTAAAGAATAACAACAGAACAAAAAAAAACATTTTCTGAGTGTATTTTCTCATTTAAACTTTCTAATCAATGCATTTATTCAAAATACATCCATACATAATGCATGCTGGTTGCTCAGAAATGGAAATGAGCTTTTGTTTGTGTTTTTCACTCTAAAGGACAGCAACAGTCGGGGGGGTTTTATCTTATCAGATGACTTAATGAACTTTGTTCATCTCTCTGTGGTTCACACCAGCTCCCTGGAGAGAGAATTATCCATCAGACTGGGAAGAAGACCAGAGGCTCCTGCTGTCCATGTTCCCGCTGTGTAACGCGCAGCACACAATGTGTTGATGTAGCATATCAGAAACGGAAAGGATTGCATTGATAGATTCAAAGCTTTGCACCGCAGCTTTTCCGCTCCCCACATACTTCTTCCACCTGTCTGAGACACACCTCACGCTCCACGAGCGACAGCGAAGTCCTCTGGCAACCCAAAAAGGATGACAGCATGTAAATCCACCTCAGAGAGAGGGAACCCTATGACATAAAAAACACTCAGACAGACAGACAGACAGACAGACAGACAGACAGACAGACAGACAGACAGACAGACAGAGATTGACCTGCCATGTCATGCCCTGCTAATGTGTTCAGTTCAAGGAGAGTTAAAAAAAAAAAGGTTTGGAGAAAGGCAAACACAGAGTGTGCCAGTACACACCCGCTTATGTGTGAATAAACGTGAGGCAGGCAGAGCTTGATGCCCTCACTTTCCTTTTATATAACGGCAGGATGGAGAAGTCGTGTTCCCTGTCAGCCTGGGACAGTCTGCACACTACACACATGCTCTCCCACACAAGCAAGAGTTTTTCATCTCTGTTTTTTTTTTTTTTTTTTTGCTTTTATACACAATAAAAGTCGAGTACAAGAAAGAGAGAATTTAACCATCTCTTCTGTGAAATATATAAAGCATATATGAAATATACATCGCTTTTGTCCTCAATCCATCCACGCATTATTCTTCCGTCTATCCATTTTAACATGTGTCAATTTATCGACCTATTAATTCATCCTCTCAATTATTCATTCATCCATGTATTTGTCCGTCATGTCCATCCGTCCTTCCATTCATTAGTTTTTCCACGCCTTCATCTATTTGTTCTTCTATGTGCCCATTCATCTAACCCTGTTTACATCTATCCATTTATCTACACAGTCATTTATCCTTTTTTCGTGTCATCCTTCTGTGTATTCAGACAGACTTTGTCCATTGGTCTTTACACTGTTTTCATTTTTCGATCTTTCCATCCTTCCAGCCTGTGCTGTTTCCGTTTTAGTGCCTGTTAACTCTTGAGATACATGCCTTATGTATAGTGTGAACTTTTGTGTTTATAATTTCAAAATTGGCCCGAAAACACAGAAGACTCTGACAATTTCAATGCAGGTGCTTTTAATTTAATATTCGGTTGTGAATTTTGGAAAATCTGAAGAATAACGAGGATCACTGAACAACATGTCAGACAATGATTCAGTGCTCTGAAAAACATCCATTGAGCTGATGGCAGAAAATGTTTGCTCGTGTAATCAGAATAAAGGCTTTCTGAAGAATGACTGCGTTCATTGGTTACATAATTGTTCAATGTGATGCCCTCTCTCCCTCTTTCTAATCTGATACTGAAAGACACAAATGGGGAAAACTGATCTTCTTCTCTGTCACTGCGAGACAAGCTGTCTGAAACACATCGGTTGTTGGAGCAAAGCCTCAAGACATCGACACACACACACACACACACACACACAAACCCAGAGTGAGACCAACCAACCAAACAGAACATTCAAACCAGAACTTTCACCACTGGGATTCCTCTCGGGTGCTAAAGCTCAGCTGTGGAAAATAAATAAATTAATAATAGGCAAAGCAGTTCATGAGGAAATCAGATGTGATGCATTTTAAAATGTTTTGTAGCTGTAACAAATATGGGGAATGTAATCCACACTGTGTAAAACGGACTTGTGGGTATTCCAAGGTTTAACCTTCACAATTGCATTAAATTTTTCAAATAAATATTGGATCGAGTTGAATATTTTTTTTTAGCTAATTGGCTAATTTCTTCTGTTAAAGTTGGGCAACTTTGAACAGCCTCAGTAAGAAATATAATATTATGTCTGGGTAAAACATGGGTAAGACACGGCAAGCTGCGTCTGTTCCCGGAAATGTCTGCGCCGCCAGTTCCAGACAGAAGTCCCCCATCACTTCCACTTCAGTGCAGAGGAAGCAGGTTAAAGGAGTGGGTGGTGATCACGGCTGAAGCAAAGAGGCAGAGGAGGAGGCTGAAAGGGAGGGTGCATACGTAAAAAGACAAGAAGAGAGCAAGGAGAGCCAGGGAGAAAGAGGCGTTTGAGGAGAAAGCGCAGAAACAGGAAATGAGGTGATGGAGCAGAAGATCGGGGTGTGTTAGGGGATGCATTAGTAAAAGAAAACTGGGGACTAGAAGCTAGAAGTTAGGTGGGATAAAAATAAAAAAAATAAAATAAAAAAACCCTTGGTGACTCATCAGGTCAGGAAAAAGAGGCACCTCATTCCATTAGGCAAAAAGTTTAAATTTAGAGCTGCTGTCACCCTGTTGCTTTTCATGCCATGCATGCTGGCACCAAGTTTTAAATGAAGCAACTTTTGTGAAATAAAATCCTGTCACTTCTTTCAAATATGATGTGTTCATCCCTTTTTATGTGTGTTTTTTTTTTTTTTGTGAGTTTAGCTGTAGGATGGTGTGGGGTCTCGTTTTTCTTCAGTATTTAAGTAAAGGCCTTCTGTTAATGTTTTTGCTTTAATGAATCAGAAAGGATGCATTCGTGTTCAGCCATGTTGCATTCGAATGAAGGTGAATCTTTAACAGGGCACACAGAGTGTTTGCATTGTTTTGCATGACATTTGGTAAATGTTGTTGTTGGGAATGTTTAGAAGTAGCCATGTAGCAGCAGCATTGTCACATGTGGCGTACAAGGGGTGTAAGATTTGAAGCATTCATGCTGTGGAATTTTTCAGCCATATTTAGTGAAGCAGTAGTGACAACTGTTCTGTACTTTGTGCGAATTATTTTACCGACTGAAATGGCTTTCTCCCCAGGGCAGCGCAGGTTGGTGGGCGCAGAGGTAATCAAAACACAAAAACACCACCAGCTGGAAGTTTTCAGTTTGCACTGTATGGCCACTGCATGGCTGATGATGTTGAATTAATATGGCCATGATCTGTGAAACCCTGATACAAAGAAAAAAATAAAAGTCCAGAAAAGACCAATTTGTTTTTTAGTGTTTGATGTGTAATTAGTTTCACAATGAAAACTTGATTTTATTTGTGCAAAACAGGCTTCATTGGGGGAGTGAGTGTTTTTACCCGTGTGTTGGGAAGCAAAAGCAGCTCCTGCAACCACTTACAAGAACTGAATCTGGTGGCAACACATGATTTAACAGTCTCCCAACTTGACTATTAGAGCTTGATTTATACCAATGTTTGCATCTTTCATGAATACGCAAACAGACACAAAATGTTATGGCACAACCAAGAACTTGGGTGTCAGACCTGACAGCAGGAGTTTTCACTGTCGCTTTGAGACTTGATTCAATAGCGCTGAGAAAAATACACAACATTCAGATGTAGGCTTAAAATACAAAATAATGATTAAAAAACCCAGTATTCGTGTGCAAACAAAAATAATTTCAACATGTTTTCCTAAGTTGAATATCTCCATCTTTTCTCGATCTTGACCTCTGAATCCAACATATGTGTGGTTCTAATGCAAAATCGTAATTCTGACACCAAAAATTAGGTGCATCCAAAAACAGATTACATGATCCTACTTCTTTCCTGGTGTTTTCTGTATGGTGTGCCCTCGTAAGTACAGTGACATTTGTGTTTTGTGTGCCTCAATCAGCCCCAGGCAAGCCACTTGTGAAAATGAGGCCATTTGTGCATGAAAGCCTAGAGGTGACACCTGGCCTTTGAATTTCAACATACAACATTTCATAGGTTTGTACAGTAGCACAAATGCTGTTCATCAGCAGAAGCACAGGACAACGGCACTGCTGCAGGGAGACGTGGTGGACGGCTCATCTGTGCACAAACTCTACGCTGACATTTCTGTCACTGTGAAGTGTAAGAATATTTCACCAAAAGTAAGCCGTCGTTTTAAAAGGAACAACAATTACAAGGTTCTGAAATGACTCGAGTTTAACCTCAAACAAAAACTGGATTTGAAAACTGCATTTAAAAACCACAGTAAGTACAACCTTCTGCTTCTACTGGACTGAAGAGAGAAACTAGATGCTGCTCAGAAAAAAGCATCTTAATCACTGATCACTAGCAAATTTCACCACTTCTACTGAACTAACCTTCAACGTCTCTTCAGAACAAAAGCCAAATGTGTACCAAATGTAGCAAAATGATCCTAGCAGGATATTATCAACAGAATAGCAGAAAAAAATAAAAACAAAATAAGTTTAGACCTTGGCTAAATTAATACAATGTGGTGGGACGTTAAGAAACCTCTAAATTGCTGCAATCTTGTTAAGAGGGACATGATTCCTTCGACACGATGCAACTTATAGTCAAACAGAACAAAGTCCCTGAGTTACAACTGCTAAATGTTTCAACAACTGTGTTTATAATAAAAACCTCATTACTGCTCTTAATATTTTTCATCATTTTACTCATTACTTAATTTTCTCTCTTGAGCAAAGATATGATCCAAGTCGGTAAATGCAGAACAGTGGCAACATCTAGTGGTCAATAAGGTTATTGCATCCAATAAAATCTGTTCGCTCTGATGCTGCGTTCCAGTAACCTCGGAACTCACCTCTAGCCTGAAATAAGTCTGGATTTCAAAATGGCCACGACCATCGACATAGTTTGCAGTACCGCTTACAAGCACAATTTTAAGCTTTAAATTTCATAAGCAAACACCATTTTTAATTTTAGTTTACAGTTGCAGGCAGGTGTTAAGTGTAACATTTGATTTTGGACTCACAGTTGTATGAGAGTCTAGTAAAATAGCTTTACTACATCTTAGTAATGTTGACGTGAGGAGCAGCCATGATGAAAATCCTACTTCGATTAGCATTCTGGTTGATTTTTTTCGACTAGGAAGTCAAAATTTCCAAATTCCGAGTACAACTTGAATGCAGCTTAAGCTTCAGGTTAATATACATCATGACAAGTAGCCCAATAAAACCGCATATTTTTTTCCTCACTCCAATTCTCAGTCTTTACTTATAAACAATTATTACAAAATACAAAATTTAAAAAGTTCATATCAAGCCTTTTATTTGGTATATAGATATTCATATATTTTTACAGTATATATAGATATATGCAACATGTGCCACTGCAAAACCACAAACGTTTTCTTTGAAAAGAAAGGAAAATATATTTGTTAAAAGTCAAAGTGGTGCTATGAAGCATTTGTAATTAGAACGGAATGATGAGGTAACTTTCAGGCAGGAAAACAACCAGTTATACTGCTAATAATAATAATAATAATAATAGTAATAATAATATTTCAAACGAGCAACTGAGAAATACAGTGGCAGCATGGACCCTTAGTGTCAAACTAGAGAAAAGTCTATAACATACATACACACCGAGTATGCATACAGACAGTGCATAAACATATAAAAACAGGAAGAAAAGTCAATCATAAGAGCCAAAAAAAAAAAAATCATTGTTACTTTTGTCCAATACAGAAGAACAATTCATGCATGCTCCAGAATCCCTAAAATCCATCCCACACCTACACACACACTGATAACACAGTCATGTACCGAAGCCCTGCAATATAGAGCTGACCAATGTCTGCACAGTTGTGGTGCATACACATCTACGCAGACACACACACACACACACAGTACTGCAGGAAGGTGGGTCATTCACTTAAACGTGAGAACCTGTGTGCATGTATCGAAAGGAGTGTGACAAGTTATCGGAGTAAAGAAAACATGTACGATTAACTATGGGGAATAAAGTGCTCCACCGACATGTAAGGTAACGCTGCATGTGTGTGTATGAGAACGCAAATGTGCATCAATTTATCAGGAGCAGGCAGTGCTAGATGTGTTAGACCAACAGCAGGAAGCGTATGGCTCCCTCTTGTGGTCACTCTGAGTCTCTCTGGACCTCGGAGGCGTCGGCTCGACAGATCGGACACGTCCTGTTGGCCTGAAGACAAACAGAGGAGACATGTCATATCAGCAGTGTTCTCAGCAGCAACACTGAAACGAATTAAAAAAAAAAAAAAAAAAAAGATGCAAAAACTCACTGAGAAATTAAAATGCCTCACCAGAAATTAGAATATAACAGCCCAAAATTATGAATTCACAAAGATAAATATAACATAAGACAGGAATTGCATGTTATAGCTATGTTATGATCTACAGTACACAATCACGGGGAAGATAGATGACCTGTCAGGTGTTTAGCAGACGGTTTCTGACCCTAAACGTAATTGCTACAACAGCTACAGAGCTCTGAATACAAGAACATTGATGGAAAGTTGAAGAGAAGAAAAACTTTCTGGTAGAAAAAGGAACACAAGAGATAATGACTGCCTAGAAAGACTTGAGAGGTACAGCTTCTAATTTTT
Organism: Poecilia mexicana; assembly: GCF_051168715.1. NCBI lineage: Eukaryota > Metazoa > Chordata > Actinopteri > Cyprinodontiformes > Poeciliidae > Poecilia > Poecilia mexicana. The sequence goes on from NW_028263379.1 coordinate 18,622,998, forward strand.
TTGAGGACCAATGTGAAGTTTATACAGTCAGTGATGACATGTCATCTGTTGGAGTTTACCTTGTACTACTCTGTTCAATAAATATAGAAGAACATGTCAGAGCACTCAATGTTTCCATCTGGCAACAAGCTTCATGGAGATGCTGGTTTCACTTTGCAGCAGGAACCTGCCCACATTGCAAAAAGTACCAATAGCTACTTTAATTACCCTGAGCTTGATTGGCCACAAACTGGCCTGACCTGAAGCCATCAAAGGTGACAGACACCAGAACCAAACATTAAAGATTAACTGAAGGCTTATTCAACCAATACTTCCTGAACACTTCAATTAATAAGCTCTTCTCGTTGAAATGAAGAAGTCAGTCAAGTAAAAGGAGCCACAACCAAGTCTTGATACATACTGTACAGTACATGGACATACTTTTCAGTAAGTTCACCTTTCGACTGAATCGTTTAATAAACTGATTTTTGCACGATTATACAAGTCATGATTATCAATAAAGACAAAGGTTGAGAGTTCCTCCTGGACTCAGGGGGGCGCCAGCTCACCCTCAGCCACTTGTCCACACACTTTCCATGGAACTCGTGACTGCAGGGAAGGACTCGCAGCAGTTGACGGGACTCGAAATCACTCATACATACCACACACCTGTAACCAGACTTGTGTTAGTGTACAGTTCTGCAGCACACAAATCCTGCTGTGTAAACGTGCAGAAAGAAGCTTGTGCTTCCAGAACATTATTCTGAAGAGACCTTGTCTGTTTAGGTGACATTATTCTTACAGCAGACGGATATCTACAGTCGTCTTAAAGTAACAAAGTCACACCAAGTGTGGAAAACTTCTAGATGCTTCTGGATTTAGAAAACGCACAAAACATGCAGATTAAAGCCATCACTTATAAACTGCAGTCTGTAACACAAAGAAAACAATAATATTTGGCTTTTATCAGCATGTGAAGGTGCTTTGAAAGGGCAGTGCTCACAGTGTTTGCTCAGACTGATGGTTATTTGGGTTGAATCGATAGGAAGGGAGTTGTTCAATGTCCCCCTTGGTCAGTCCGCGGAGTTTGGCCTCTCCCAGGCGCTCAGCAAGATTCAGGAGGGCCTTTGGGGAAAACATCAGCAACAATGAAAGAGTATAAAAGCCTGAATCTGGCAACGATAAACATTAATAACGGCATAAAGCAAACCTCATAGTTCTCCACTTCTCCGTCATCTACATCCAGCTCCAGGCTGATTGCAGGACCCGTGGGCTGGACTGGCAGCATTGATCTGTGCAAAGAGAAATCAATTAAAAAGTCATCAGGACAAAATTATGAAACTGTAATTATTTTTGCTGTTTTTTAGGTTGGCATGTTTCCCAGTGAACTTACAGGAAGTAAGGCAGGAGGCTGGGGTGATAAGGCGAAGGTGGAAGCTGTTGCGAACGGTACCGCCGTCCTGGGAGACGCCGAGGAATGAAATTTGGATAAGACTTCAGGGAAGATAAACGAGACACATGTCAGAGTTAATTCACACAGAAAGAAGAAATGTTCAGCTTTAAAATGCATTTATTTTTCCAAAGCTCACCACTCCAAAGAACTCCTGTGGCAGGGGCTCGTGGGAGAGGAAGTGGAGAGGCGTCGAGTGTGGGGTGAGGGCTGGGTGTGCGGCGGGGGAGTAGTGGAGCCCAGCACCCAGAGAAAGATGCTCCCCCAGCAGCTCCACGTCGTTCTCTATCCTCTGTAAAGGCTGCAGAGGACAAAAAAAATAATAATTTTATTTGTCTATCACAGAAAATAAATTCAAAACAATTAAAAATATTGGAAAGTAGTTTAAAAAAAAAAGCTGAAAAATAATTTTACCACCTTTTTTTTAAGTCTGACAAAAGAAACACAAGCAAATTAATTTGGGTCTAGAAACAAAATTTCCTAATAAAACCTTTAGAAAGAAACTGACGGGATTAACGACTGTGCCAACTTTAAAAATTAAAGGCTAATTTAAGCAAATGTCTTTTTAGACACCATTACATCACATATAACCTTCCCACATAATAATTGTGATTACAAAACACAACCAGCAAAATGTGTCCAGCATGAGTGGCAGCAAGTGTGAAAAAAAGAGAAAGACTGTCTGCCTCTGTATCAACCAACGCCAGCACCTTGACATTAATGTTGCACAATCCTGATCCATTTTATCAGAGACAAGACTCTGTAATGAAGTCTTTATCCATTTTGCTCCTTGTTCATTTACACAACTGTAAATTGTTAATAAATTAGAAGTTTAAATGATCATATTTTTGTTCACACACTAAGGAACAGCCTTACTGCTTTTTGTTAATGTTCAACCAATGAGTAGCGATGTCCCTAATAGATGAAGATTCAAAAGGTTTTTACATTTACAGATTTATTTTCCCCCCAACCAAACACACAAAAGATTTTGAACAAAAAGATGCGAACAAAGATGAGCACGGCACTTTGGCCCGTCGACTGCGAGGCTTCTTACTCACTGATCGAGCCTGCTGCGCCGGATAAGGTCCAAACTGCGCCGGCTGCGGCAAGTGAGGCGGGTGGTGGGAGAGATGCGTTGGAGGGTGGGCGAGGTGAGGAGGGGGGATCAAGAAGGTCGGGTCGCTGGACAGCAACGAGGGGAACGGGTAGGGCATGGGCAAATGCTGAACGGAACAAGTCTGAAGAACCTGACGTAGATATGAAAAGACGTTTTTCCACTTGGCGAAGAATGTTGACTGAAGAATGTCAAAGATATCATGTGGAGAAGATATTTGTTTGAGAAAACGTTGAACTAAAATGACTTAAAAACTAACACTTACAGGAGGAGGGACGCTGCAGACGGGATAGTGCTGCCCGCTGAAAACCACAGAGCATGCTGGGATCTGCTGCGGGGCGGAGCGAGGCGGCAGGCCGGGCGGCACACCCGGAGGGGAGACCGGGTACGATACCGGAACCGAACCCTGAAACCAAACAGAAGATTTTAAACACAGTGATTAAAAGCCCACAACAACGCCTGCCAACAAGCAAAGCATTGCCATTTGTTGCTCCAACTGCAATATTATTTAAAGTGGAAAACAGAGCTGAGCTGCAGCTTTGATCGTCTGTCTTTCAGTTTTCGATAAATGCTTTGAAATGTGCATGGACTTCTGCAGAAATATATATATAAAAAATACTTTAAGTGTTACCAAAATGTCTCAATTCAAAAACTTCTGGAAATTTTAACTTTTGTTTGATTACGTTTAGTTAGGAAAATGTTGCTGGTTCTTTGAGTTAGTGGTACTGGATCCAAACAAAAATGAAGGATTTTTTTTCTTTTTCTGTGTTTTAAGATCATTCCCATGGTTGCACTAAAGCAAATGTTGCTAAACCGTATCAGAATTTTCTTTAACAAAGGTTAAAAAAAGCATTGCTATAATGTTGGCAGTTCTTAGTTTTGACTCATTATGATTTTTCTTTAATTTAACCTGCAAATTACCAATCAAGCATCTGCAATTGTTACACAGGGCAAGATCCTTCCTTTTAGAGGAAACTTATATTAACTTTAGTTTATACACGTATTAAATACAAATGTGGCAGAAGACAAGCCCAACTTACTAAGTGTTGACTTAAAAAACGGTTTCTATGGTTCTAGACGATGGTCTCAAATCAAAAAGTATTTTTCAGTTCTGAAGTATTTGCTATACATGGTGAACAATTAAAAATAAATCTCCAACGTACCCAATTTAAAGCAAGCAGACAAACAGCAAGAAAATTTGTATCAAGTAAACCTGGATTACTGCGAATCTAGACAGACATTTGTTGCACTGTAAAAAGCAGGTCTGGCTTCTGATGTTTAGTTAATTTAATCTTCTCTTTGCATTTTCTGCACCTTTATAAAAACAAATAAATCTGCTTGATTCCCCTTAAGCCCACCTGTTCCTGGAGGTCTAGGACCCCACTGCTCTGTTGCTGGGATGGGTGGGGGTGTGGGTGCTGCGGATGGGCTCCAGGGTGCAGCAGCCTGGGCGACAGGTTCGGCGACTGGTGCAGGGGCCTCGGGGAGGGGTTGGGGGGATGGTAACCTGGACGGTCTTCGGGGCTGGAGCCCGGCCCTCGCGGGGGTTGCTGGCTGTAGGGTGGGTAGCCCTGAGGAGGAGCTGGGTGGCGGTAGTTTTCGTCCTGATGTCCCGGCGACGGGCCGTGGTGGGAGTGGAGATGGTGGTGATGGTGGTGGCTGTTTGGGTGGTGGTGGTGGTGGTGATTGTTGTTGCCGTTATAGTGGTGGTGGTGGCGGGTCAGACGGTCTCGCCGGCCACGCTGGCGTCTCATTGGAGGGCTGGAGAGAAACAGCAGGAAAACTAAAGAAGAGCCAAAAAGAGCCATGTTGATAAACTACAAAAAAAAAAAAAAGGTTTAACTTGAATTTCTGGCTAAACCTGGAATATTTAGGGAGAAACACTTTAGGCTGATTGGGGTAAACAAATGCAAAATTAAAAGCAGGAAGCAGCTATAAAACTTCGTTGTGCTATAAGGTAGAATGTCCAAATCTGGACATTAAAATAAAATAATCTGAAAACTCAATGATAAAAATTATAAAGAAAATTGCATTATTTTTCCAATGTAAGCAATTCCCAATTTTTTTCATTACTTAAATCTGAAAATATGTGCACAAGTGAACTTTAAAAAAAAAGACAAATGTATCTCTTCCGTTTGTCTCTTTCAAACTGTTTCTTCCTACAAAACCCAACATCTTGACATCTTTGCCTGTGTTTGAGATGTCAGGATGTTTCTTGTAGCTGTCGTGTTACTGTAGTGCACACAAACACACTAGATTTAAACTTTAGCCTATAAGAACTGGAACCCTCCAAGCTGCTTCAAAATGTCCTGACAGACAACAGATCCTGAAACGACGTCCATCCACAAAACATGGACGTTTTTAAAACCTCAACAGAATACCCAGCAGTATCAGGTTTTCCCTAAATGAATGCCCTGATTAAGGTAGATTAGATTTTCAGAGAACTTTAAAATAATAAAACAGAGAACATGAAATACTGATTACTCTGTTGGAGACAAAAATATGAACTCATCATTTAATTCAATATAATTATGTGATTGAAACAATGTGAAAACAGCTCACAGCATGAGAAAAGATCTTATTTATGGTGATGGCTTGTTGACATTTATACACACACACACACACACACACAGATCAGTATTTTACAGTCTACCAGCTTCTCTAGTAGAGGTGCCTTGTATTTTTGCTCCATTCGTCTTCACATCAATTAACAAGCTTCTCTAATGAATGTTGGTCCATCACATAAAATGCTACCAAAAATACATTCAAGTTGTTTTCTATGATATCCCGAACTAAAATGTGCAGCAAATGTTATATTGTTGTGCACTTCTTTGTGTGAGACTAATATAATATCTCAAAATACATTTAGGTTGGTTGTCGTTATGTGACAGAATGAGGGAGTATGAAGGCGCTATTGGACATGGAATATTCAACTAATGTGACCAAGTTTTAACGAAAAGACAGAAATCTAAATTGGACCAAGTATATGGACATAAAGGCTTTCATTTCCTCTTCATTTGAACCAATTAATTAAAAATGTGGACAATGACAGTAGAACAAGGTCTAAACAGGATTTCCACAACAAAGTTTTCACACCAAGAGATCCTTAAACAAAGCTGGACTGTTGAATGCGAGTTCTGTGAAACAAAGAGCCATTAATTCAATTTACATGATTAAATGGCACTATGGAGTGGAGAGAAAAATCCCACAGGTATCTTTAACAAATAATTTATGTTGTAATTTATTCAATTATCTTGGTAAAGTTTTCTGCTCCCTTATTTATTCCCTCTCTAGCACTTTCTTCATGCTTTCCTCATATACTAAAACTTCCCTGAAGTTTTGCCATAATTAAAGCAATTAAAATTGCTTTTAATTATGACACATTTTATATGCATACTTGCACATTACATAATTAGAGCATGTATTCATCATACATTTATTCATGTTTCTCTTCTTGTTTAAGTGTCTCTTATCACACCCGTCTATATTTAAAGACTTGATGCTTACTGTGTATTTTTTTTTTCACAACGTCTGATGAAGAACAAAGTGATAAAAACCTCTCCTCGGTGCAAAACCTGAACCTCAAGAGATAGTCTGCAGCATGCAAACCTCTTGTGTTTGCTCTTCTTTTTATTGTTTACTATTCTAATCAGTAGATGGCACTTTCAAGGGGACTGTGTCACAAACATACCTGCGGCGGTTTCTGACAGGTGTGTGGCATCTCTCCGGCATGTAGTGGGGGTGGGGCCGTCGGCTCGGGGGCAACTCCCACGGCCGAATGGGAGAGGAAGGAGTGGAGGGAGGAGCCGAGCCGAGGTCCAACATGGACTGCTGGGAAAGACGCTGCCTTTTGGGGCTTGGGCTGTCCTCCATCTGCACATAAAGGAGAAGGAATAAATAAGGGAGCAGATAAAAAGGGAAGGACGCATGGGACTGAGCAAACAATGAAATACAAATTCTATTCAAACCAGGAGCAAAGCAGGGACAGCAGGAAGTAATGGTCTTTGATGCTTACTTTGTCTCGATCCTCACTGCACACATTATCTGGATGAAAATGCAGCAACCCTCCTGTAGAATAATAATTAAAAAATACTTCATCAGATAAAAACAAAGCTGAGAAAAACATCATCACAAGACAGTGAGCGTCTCTTGCTTAGCCAACATATCTACAGTAAACAAAAAGGAGGATGGTCATCATGTATGCCAAAAAGCAAACAATACGGTGATCGAACCCGGTTGGCTGCTTGGTTTCAATCGGTGACAGAGGTCTGATACAGATTTATAGTTAAGTTCACAAAGTAAGATTTTATTTAAAACCATTTACTGATGTAAAGAACAAATAAAAGACACAGAACAACCTCGCAACATATTCTTCTAATTCAACACAAAAAGCTTGGAAAGACAAACCGCCATCAATGAAAAGGGACATCACAATGGAGTATCACTGTATGTTTTAGTTAAAACTCTCTACAGCTTTATTACTAACATTAAAGTGTGTCACCCAAAACAGACCAGGCAGAAACTTACTACAATATTTACTTATGCAAATAAGTCGTTCATTTGTTTATATCAGACGTTCAAATTGCAAGGTTGACTTTCTTTGTTTAAGCATTGTAAGCCAAATATGTTTTGGTTACAACTGCAGGCTAGCTAAACCAAGGATGCAAATTGAAAATGGATGCAAATCTTAACATAATCTTAATTGTGTGGATTATGGTCCACATTTAATCAGCCAAAACATCAGCAACAGCAAATCAATCACAACATAGTTTTAAAATAGAGCTCTAAATCTACCATTTTACCAACAACTACTGTCACTATAATAACAGCTATAACATTAAATAATGATTTTAAGCTCATATAACTGCTATAAGTTGCCCTGAGCAAAACTATTAACCATTTATACATTGACATCTTAGCCTTATCATTCAACATTTTTCCACAATAAGCAGCAAACAAGGTCCCTTCAGAAATACTGAAGGAGCAAAAAAAGTTCTTTAACTTCTTTTATACAACACAAGATAACCTTCTAGAATTCAGTATTTTTTTCCCTAAATGCATCTAGATGACATTTACTTTGTTTTCCAAAAAAAAAAAAAACAAGAGCTCTAAAGCAAAGTCTGCTACATTTAAAAAAAATGAATATAATGAGAGTTTTTATTTTCTCATTTCAGAGAACATGAAAGCGTTCTGCTTCTACCCCAACAATAACATTTTATAAAAATATCACCATAATAACAAAGAAGAATATGACCACTGAACCTAATTAATACCCAGATTTATGGAAAGGGTTCTCATCTATTTATATGACATGTGCAGTGTGGATGCAACATGAGCACGGACACATTAAACTGATAAACATTCTCTTGCTTACAACAAAAAAAAAACAAAAAAAAAACACAGGTTATGTGTCACCAAAAATAGGGCAGAAACTCATCCCTTTATTCCTTCCTGATTCTAAGCCCGCCTTAAACCAAAAGCCTTTTGGGTTAAACAAACCCCTTTGATTTTCTTGTTTTTGTGACATCACTCTCGAGTCATACAACCTCTGTAGAAGCGGACAACTCGAACACCGTCAGTAGCTCATGACAACTACAGCAAGGCCAATGCACCGCACTTTTATATATCCAACAAGCCTATTTCTTTTTCCCTCTGTTACATCTCAAACTGTCCAGAACCCAACACACCCATTTTTTTATGGAAAACTAGGTCTAGTTATGCTGATTCATCCCAAGGGCAAAAGGAGAAGGGATTTCAAGCCAGAACGGACGGGTTTCACTGGCGAGCAGACATGACCCTGTTTCCTTCAAGCATAGTTGCTAGGGAAGACTGACACCATTTCTCCCTTCCCAGCCAAACACGATCGAAAACCGAGCAAGGTCTTACTGCAACTAGCTTTTATATGTTGAGCCACTAATAGAAACGCTGTTTTTAGAGACGCAATCCATCTACAGTAATGTGGTGTCGCAATTAAAAGTAGTTCTGTTATCAGTCCGTGTGGGTGGGTTGCAACATTGATTATTATTAAAGCTGCGCTGTGCAACCACATGCTCCAGACCCAGTACGATCAGTCCTATACTGCACAAATTGACGCCAAGGGATGTAAAACACCAAAAAGCACAACCAAATAAGCATTAATAGTCTTTGCCTGCACTCATAATATGCAGATGGTTGCTTAGGGGAGAGCTCAACAACATGCATGTTTAAGACCCCCAACAGAAACCTGCCTGTGGCCTGCAAGATTAGAAAACGACTCTCTTTGCATTTTGGCTTTTTGGGGACAGTGCTGCTAATACGACACAGTTTTATCGAAAGCTTAAATTTTAATCCATCTCAGAGCTCCCCCCCCCGCCCCTCACCCCTTTTTGATAAAATCCAGTCTGCTGTTGCAGAAGTTTTCTCTAGCAACTTTCCAGAGGTCAGCAGGGAAAACTCGCTGAACCTTGACGTGGAAAGTCAGGGCAAAAAGAAATAAGGGTATCTTGGTTGTTGCTTGATATTAAAATCTGTTTCATTCATATTATTTATTTTTGTTATGAATAAATACTTTATCGTCAGTCAACAGAGATAAATCTGACATGGCAGTCAATGTTTGTGTTTTCACAGAACAAAAACATAGACGTCGTCTTAACTTTTGTGCTTTTCAAAACATTCACCGTCCTCTGCTAAGCCTGACAATTTGAGGACAACACAGAGCTTCAAGGTGGCTGGATCTAACTTTAACACCATTAGTTGTCATGGATGAAAAGACTAAAAAAAAACTCAACCGAGAGTAACACACAAGTCAGCTGGTGTCACAGCAGTTAGCAATCTAAGGAGAGGGGGGAAAAAAAGAGATAAAAAAAGTAACATTCAATAAATTACTTCATTTTAAGCCGTTTAGAACGGCTGCTTCAAGGACTTGAAGGGCTCTGCATCAAGAACATCATGTATTTAGAGTCAAATGACTGGGAGCTTTCTGTGGGACATCTAAAACTCTGTCATCTGATAAATGGAAAATGGATTTTCAGTCCAAAACGCAACTTTTAAAAGTGCGTGCTTTTTAATTCTTTCATCTTAAAAAGAAAACGCTCAACTACCATTTAATCCAGACTCGACCGGCAGTGTGGAAAATGTGAAAAGAATCGCAGAATCCGGCTACAACACGTCAATAACTACGGTTCAAAGTCAAGCGCTTAATTAAAATAACCAGGTCTAAGTTAATATTTCTAATAAAAGTAGAGTGCTCCTTGAATTTCAAATAAATCAAAAGTTTGAGCAGTTTAAAGTAACAAACACCAGTGGGCAACAGGTGTCATTTGATTTGCTTGTAAACCATCAGTGCATCTGATGAAAGTGACCAATAGTTTTCCCCAGACATTTCACATCATCCAGAAATCAGATTCGGTCCTTTTAACGCGACGTTTGGTAAACATCTGTTCCAGGATGTCAACTTGCAAGAACGTTATGCCACTTGCAGCACGACGTTTGCGTATCTAACGCAAAAAATTTTCTTGTTTTGTTTTTCTGAATGCGTCGGAATTGTCAAGGAGAACCTAACAGACTTACTTTCACAAGTGGAGCATTACAGCTACGTAATGCAAGGAGGGTTTCTAAAATGAAGTATGTGGGTCAGTTAAAGTATTCAATGATTTTGTGTGGCACACGACTCCAATTTAAGAAGAATAAAAGTCTGTCAGCCCAGCACAACAAAGTTAATTTAGATGCAAACTTAAAAAAAAAAAAACATTAATGGAATATTTTTGATTGTAATCTTCTTAAAATGGAAAATGTTAGATGCAACACAAAGTGTTTGGCTTTTATTCACCAAGATTTTTTTATTGTAATGTCTGCATAAATGGGACTACAAACTAACTTAAGGAGATCCATTTAGTAAACTTGACAAAATACAGCAAGTGTCAGAGAATGACAGACCCTTATTTGAGTCTTGCCACTGAGAACATGTTAAAATATTTTTTGACCAAAATAAATAAATTACTTGAATATTTTTTATTTTATTTAGTTTCTTATGCTACATTTTAAAAATCTAATTTATGTTGCCTGTAAGCACTCTAAACTTGGCAATTATGGGGGGGAAAAGTTTTAACACCATTTGTTTTTACATTTGTTTGTTCTGGAACAAATCTCTGTAAAGGTAAAACAATGGCTTTCAGAAATCTACTTGGCCTTATTTTTTTTCTAACCTCTCAGATCAGTATAACCTTCACAGCTGAACTTCCACCACAACATTTAACATACAGCTGGCCCCTCTATGCGTCAGCTGGCAGTGAAAACACTAAAACCTTTTACTTAAATGCCTCAGAGCCTGATAAAGCTGCAAGTGGTCTGCCTGCATCCCTCAGGGGGTTTATCCTGTGTGAGTGTGTAATGATGCATCTACCCCCCCAACCCCCCTGGATGTGGGCCCCGTTTATTCTAAAGCCTGCTTACCTGCCCCGGGGTGTCTGTGAGCTCCGTGTGCAGAGTGGCGCTGCACCCCCGCGGACAGGTAGCTCCCCTGGGCGTGCTGCTGCGGCGGCGGCAGCGGCTGCTGCTGCTGCTGGCTCTCCGGGTAGCTCCGTCCTCCGTGGTGCGGCGCCCAGCCGGGGTTACTCGGCGGCGGGTAGCTCACCCCTCCTCCGCTGGCGCTCATCAAGCCCCCGTCGTTGCCTCCAACGCTGCCGTTCATGGAGAAATGATAGAAGCCAGATCGAGACCGCGACCGAGTCCTGGGGGGGTCCATGGCCGGAGAGGCGGTGGGCGGCGGTGGATGGATGGATAGATAGATGGGTGGATGAGGAGGTGGACTAGATGCAACCGCTTCTCCGCGACCAACTTAGCTATTACTTGAGAAGATCAGCTACTCGTAGTAATTTATGATGCATTTAAATGAGTATTTAATCAAATTAAATAAACCTGGAAGCTGCAGGTTCAGGGAAGCACAGCCCTGAAATAGCATGCAGACACAATCTGCTTCTGCTCCATTCGCTATCACTGTGTGGAAAAACGTTATTTCAGTTTATTCTTTTAGCATAATTGCAAGCAAAATATCTAAAGTAATACAGTTTATGTGTGTGCTCTACAAAAGAAATCGACAACAAAAATCAATTATGTTCCTCAATACCAGAACAAGCCTTTTTCTTCCTTTTGTCTCTCGCTTTGAACACTGTTATAAGAAATTAAAGTATTTTATAGGCACTGGTTACACGAGTGAGCCCGTTGCAAACACGTATATTTACCATCAACTTAACACCGCCTGCTCTTTGTCATCAAAACCCAACCAAGTTCAACACTTCAAGCCGTCAACCCGAGCAAAGATGGCTAGCTGAGGAGCGCTAGCAAACTAACCCGGATACTAGGCATTAAATAAAAGTTATCAGCATAGATTTGTGAGGGAAAATAGAAGTCAGGTGGAAGGACTGGCTATCGCAGGCAGCAAAGTTACACCCCCTCTTTTGTGTTGGCTAACTATACCTGCTCGGTCATTAACATAATGTCGATTTTCCAGCGAGCCCGAGGCTAACAGGAAGCGAGGTCTACGGGGAAAAACAAGTCCAACGCTGCCGACATTACAGCCCAGCTACCGTCGCTCTGCGCCAACGCTGAGCCGTTCCTCTGACACACGAACCCGCGGACGATGCCAACCCGCATGAGACCGCAAAGGGCAGCCTCGTCCGTCAACTAAAGCGGACGGTTTTTGTCTAATTTAAATCCCCTCTCGCATTCGCTATCGGGTGTTTTCTCTGGTCAGCGGGGAGTGGAGTGGAGATCAATCAATGGGAGCCTCGCATCTCTGTCAAGTCGCGATCAATCGATAACAGAGACTCATGGAGCTCGTCAGCACAGACCTTTGTGGTACATTTCAAACTATACTGAATGGAGAGGAAGAATAAGAGATTAATTTCTTAAATGTACATGATTCTATATTTTCCCGCATGTAGAATCCTTCGTGTGCTATTTTGAATTGGGCTGTTTTTATCAGAGTCGACTACTTTTGTCTGAAAAACCTCAGGCAGCTGCTCTGCTCATTAATAATTCAGCAGCTTCACAGCAGAACTACTATGAGACAAGGCTTTGAAAAAACCCACTGGCTCCACACGGCTTTTATTCGTTCGGCATAAACAAATGCAAGCTTCATATTAATAAAGCTAACCACTTTTATTTATTGGCCTAAATATACTTTCTTGCAGCCTCAACATTAGCTTACCCTCACAAATACGGTGTTTACGGTTTAAATGTCACAGGCAACAAAAGGACATTTTTCAAACTCATTTTTTTTACTACTCAGCATTTAAATTGACTATTAAATAGGGAAAAAAAAACATTATTGGAATCACCCAAAAGTAGTTTACTGTATCCACATTGCTACACGTAACCCAATCAGCAAAATATTTTTCATTAAAAATTATATAAAATGTTTACAAACAAATTTTGCCCAGCCAATATGATCATAGCCAGGAGTTTGGCAGTGAAACTAATAGTAGATTCATTCAACGAGTTCTTTTTTCTTTTCTTTAAAGCAATCCACACTTTGATATATTATTGTATTGAATATTATAAATGCAAAGAGCTACACCATATTGAAAAATGTACCTTACAGAAAAACAAAAATTAAGTGTATTTTGAGAATACATATCCATGTGCAAGTAGTAAAAACGCTAATTAAAACTTTGGAATCATATCCTAATAGCAATTAAAGTATCAAAAATCCACCTTAAATCCTCAATGCAGACCGATTAAAGGCTGGTTTCTATAGTAGATGGTAGATATTTGAAAATTGTCAAGGTTTTAAAAAAAAATGACAATTTGGTTTTAAACTGAGGTTGAAATCATGCAACCTCAGTTTAAACAAACTTAAACTGTATTTCAGTTCAAAGGTTCACTATTTCTGCATAGTAGAAATGAAAAGGAAGAAAACAACCATAGCAAATCAGAAAAAAATGTAATGTATAATAAATATAAAGAGACTCTTCACATGAATTGAATCCATATGCAAGGCTTTAATATTTATAACATTAATTGTTCTTTAAAAATTTAAAAACTTGAGTATAAACTTTCACAAAACTGAAAAAAGGCTTAAGCTACTTCCACACTTGATTAAATTAATTTTTCATTAATGTATTTTATGCGTTATTAAATACATATTATAAATAAACTGAGCAGAACATTTAATGCCACTAAAAGGGCATAATTTCACATCACTTATCTCCTTCGGTGACGTACTCTCTGCTTTGGAGACAGAAGGTTTTCACTTCCAATGTCAATGTCACCGTGTGGATACAAATCCCCGCGTTTTATCCCCCCTCTTTTTCTCCACTTCTCTGCTTCTCTGCTTTTCCTGTTCTTCTTTCCAGCTTTCTCCTCTCTCTTTTTGTTCTCCTGAGAGGTTTTGTACTCTCCATGACTGCGCAGCATGGGCCTATAGGGGTCAGCGGGGCAAACTGCATCATCAATGGTGCAAAAATGCCTCCCCAGAAATCCTCCTTCCCGCTTAGCCTGGGCTTCCCTCCTCAGTCGCTTCACTTCACGCCTCTCTCTGCGCCTTTCAGGCCAGGTCTTCCTCCTCCCAGGATGAGCGCCAGGCTCCAGCTTTGTCCTGCTTCTTCCCTGCATCAATGGCGTATCTTTGCAACATTCCTGCTGTGAAGAAGTCGGGGGTCCAGCACTCGCAAGGTCTGAAAGCACATGTCAAATTTCACAAGTTTAAAAACCTTTTGTACAATTAGTGCAGCTGAAAGACTTTGTTCTAAATGTAGATATTTTTTGCAATAATTATTTAAAAGCAACTTTTAATCACCTCTGGCTGGTGTGAGCGTCGGGGCGTTCTGCTGCAGAATGTCATCCAGAGTGTCATAATAACAAACATAAGGCAGTGAGGGAAAAGTGCCACTGATCATCCTCCTCTTTGTGCACTCCTGATGTCAAGAAAGACAACCATCCAAATGAGTGAGAGAAAAAGGACAAAATATAGGAACAGAGCATCCTGAGATGGTGAAAGTCATCTACTTACATGACCATAATGTCCCCATTTTGAGCAGTTGTAGCAATGAGCATGGTGGCTCTTATGTTTGAGGCTGCAGGCGTTTCTGGGTCTGAAAGGAACCCCTAACTTGACCTAGAAAAAAATGAAATTGACCTTTTATGTTTTGCTTGGCATTAGATTAAAATGCATTGACAAATCCATACTTCAATTGCCACAGAGTACATTAAAAAACATATTTTCCTCAGTTTTTCTTCTGCCTTTATCGTCACCTCTGTTACTGACATGTAAAGTATTGAGACCACATGTACTTTTCCGTAGTTTATCACACTATAAACACAAACTTTATTGTGAGTTTTTGTGCTTAGTCAACGTAAAGTAGTAAATAACTGTAAAGTGAAGGAAAAATGTTTTATGATTTTCAAGTTTCTCTTGAAAAAGTGAAAAGTGAGGCATGCTTCTTGAGTCGACATTTTGTAGAGCCACCTGTAGCAGAGCTGCAGCTGCAAGTCTTTAAGGATACGTCTCGCTATGGAGACAGAAAATTTTACCCAGTCTTGCTTGCAAAGCTGAATGGAAAGTGTCTGCAAACACTGATTTTGGACTTAGTTATGAATTTTAAGAAGGTCACTCTTGCACACTTCTTACTTTACTTCTACTGCATGTGAGTACTTCTTGATTTGATGGCAAGTTGAACGATTGTTCTCATTCACAGAATTTCATTTTATTGTTGACTTGTATTGACCCTGCATGTGACAAATATATCCGAATATATCCTTTAAACAGCTGTAATCATCTCTCAATAAACTCTGACCAGTTTTTCTCCTCCTGTTGCAAGATTGTTCCACTATTATGACTGACCGTGGGGTTGGTGTGTTCGCACAAGGATTTGCATGGAAGTTGTATTTTGATCATATCTGACCAGGAAACAGTCTTTGTCTCTAACATGGCTAATGGCAAACTGTAAGCTGAACTCCTGATGGCTTTCTTCTTGCCTCTCTTCCACTGAGGCCATATTTGTGGAGTGCACAGCTAATAGTAGTTCTGCAGACAGATTCTACTCCCTGAGCTCTGGACCTCTGCAGCTCCTCCAGAGTTACCACCGGATTCCTGGCTGCCTCTATGACTAATTATCTCCTTGTCCAGCCTGCATGTCTAGGTGGACTGCCATGTCTTGATATTGTAGTTGTGCAATGCTGCAGATTAATTAGGAATAAAATAAAACTTCCTCTTACAGTCAGGTGGTATTGTCGCCATGTATCTGGGCAGGCCTGAAAAAAAACCCACAACAAACAAAGAATAAGAATTTCCCTCTGAGCAACATCCAGATAAACACGGTAGTTTCACAGAAGAGGAAATGCAGAAACAGAGCGACACTTTGTAAAAATTGGGCTAAAATGCAGAGATCCTCACAAGATTATAGAATTAAGTTTCAAGAATTTCTTCAACACTAAGCACACTTTAATCAAAACAATCCAGGGAATTTCTAATGAGAGTTGATAGATGAACTCACATCAAACATGTGGCCGGTCACGCCGCAGCGCTGGCAGTGCTGCTTCCACACTGGAGGCACTCTGCAGGGATTGAGGGCATGCGAAGGTAGCCCACAAGTGGAACAGGGCCGGCTCGGGCAGTCTCTTTGGACGTGGCCCTGGACGCCACAAAGGACACAAGTGGGACTTTTCTGCTGAGGAGAACAAGATTTTTTTTTTTTTAATCCATTTTTGATTGATGACATGATGTTGTCAACAAACACAGGTGACTTTAGCTGTACCTTGTGAAAGTAGCAACTTCTGGCGACGTGTCCCATCCTGTTGCAGATGTTACAGATGGATGAGCGACCAGCCATGAAATAGCGACTGCCCAGAGACCGAGTGCCTCCATACTGGACATATTGGAAGATCCAAATTGAGTACAGCAAATAACTATTTCTGAGTTCCTACAACATGTTATCACTTGATATTTTCTGAATCAACAAGCTTAGTGTTTGAAATCTAGATAATAAAGATTACCTTGTCTTTGTCTGAGACAGCCCAGGAATCCCCTCCTGATTTCACTTCCTTGTCTGTCATACCTTGATGGAGAGAATGACCACAAAATGTTCGCGTTACCTGTTAGTGGAGGGGCCACTAGGGCTGCACAATACGAGGAAAATAGTGAATTCTGCGATAGGGACACAACTGGCAATAAGTGATTAAGTGTATTTGATGCAGTATCAGCATCAGTAGTCTAGTAAATCTTTACTCGATTAAACATCCAAATATTGCTGTCCTTTTTGGGGCCCAAGATTTTGTGTAACTCTATAATATTGCCTTCACATAAACAGTAGATGGCAGAAAATACCAAGTATAAAAAGATGCCTGAGTTTTTATTGAATGTAAAGAATTAATTACAAAATTCAAGTCTTTAATACCAAACTACATTGATTTTGTAAAACTACAGTTATGAGCTATTTTGATAAGACAAGCATTAATGAGAGAAGCACACAAAGAGCCCATAGTTACTCTGGAAGAGCTGCGGAGCTCCATAGCTCAGGTGAGAGTATTGGCTGAAAGGGGAAATAATTTGTGCCCTCCACAAATCTGCAATCCTATAAGAAAACCTGACACAGGCTGCAGCAGTTTCCTCTTCAGCATAACAACAACCCAAACTCACACCCTGGACTACAGTGAAATGGCTTAGATCACACCTGAAGTAAATGAATAGTTGTTATGAGTTAAGTAATTCTGCCATTTGATTCAGATATGAAGAAATGGATCTAGATCTCAGAAATCATTAGTTTTTATTAAAGCATATTCATAAGGGGACTATGTAATCCATTTAGCTAAATTTTATGTCTTTTTTATTATTATTATTAATATCAGACAAAAATATGTTTGCACTTCATCTACTGTGATTAAAAGTAAGATAAATAATGCTGGCAAAGATGATCTCTAACCTTCATCTTCAACATCCTGCTCGGAGCTCTGCCAGCAGCCGAGGTTGAGCTGGATGCTTGGGTCTTCCGCCTGCTCCTCTCCATCCAGGATCATCCACTCCTCAATAGGCTGATCGCTGTCCTCTTCCAGCTGCTCCTGTGAACCAGCACTGGAGACACTGCTGGTGTCCTGATGAGTCTTTCCAGAGGTGATGGAGAAAGCAAGGAGCAGCGGAGGAGAGCTGTCTCTGCTGAGCTGTGAAAACAGCTTGGCTCTTTTCTCATGTTTCATGTAACCAGAACACGTCTCTTCTCCACTCTCTGAAGTGATGGAGTCCTCAATGAAGAAAAGGTGGTCTTTGATATTTCCTTTACCATCCGATACTTCATTTTCATTGACAGAGTTCATAGTACAATCTTAGGTGGCTACGGAGCGCCGCTCAATGGTGAAATCGTGTATTGCATCTAAGCAGCGCGGGACAATAACGCATGTTACACTACTACTTCTCAATTCTCACCCCAACAGAAATTACATTGGATCAAGTTGTTTTAAAACTTGTTTTGTTTTTCAAATACTTTAAAGGATGTTCTGTAAATGTTTCTAACATATCGGAAACGCACTAAGGCAAAGCGCGTTTCTAGGTACCCTAGCACCTAGCAAGAAAGCTACATTACAAACACGGCTAATACGATGTCAAAACAAAGGCGCTTTTGTGTAGTACACTAATTTATTTCACTGCATCTCGGTAGCGATTACCTCTGTCAACTCAAAACGCATTTCTTCCACAAAGCAGAGACAAATGTAGTTCCCACTAAGCAGGTTTGTGTACATGTGGTTATGATTTGAATTACTTAACCGGCGTTTCCGGAAAAAGTTGGACAGCCAAATATAAACCCGGAGTTACGTCACTTTTCTTTTCCGGGGAAATGAATTAATGGAGAAATTACATTACATCTTATCGGAGCCAGAAAGGTCTGCAACCTGCGGCTCTTTGAACCCTACGTACTGCTTCCCTAGTAACTTTGACTGTCTGTTTTTAAAAATAGACATAATAAAAGCTTTTCAGGTTTTTGATGCAATAATTGCATTGAATCTTCACAACAAATAGTAAAATATGCATCGTTTTCCACAAATAGAAGAAATGTATGTATCTACTTTTTTCTTTTTTTGCAAAAGTTGTATATTATTTATTTAATTTGAAATCTGGCAACAAAAATAAAACAAAAGTCTTTAAAAATGACCTGTAACATACTTATCAAATCCAAATTGTCTTTATTAACACATGTACATTTTTCAACTATATATGAGTTTTACTTGGCTGGACTGAGGGAAAATAGCTTTTTGAATCATAAAGATTGTCGACCCCTATTGTAAACCAATTGTGTACTTCTAATGTCTACTGAGTAGACATTAGAATAATTTTAAAATGTATTGAGGAAATTATATTTTACAATCCTGCGGGCTTTATGAATTTAGTTATTGTGTTCTATTTTAAATATAAAAAATATTCATAACACTTTTGGATTTTTTTTTCTTTGTCTTTTTTCTTTCTTGTGATGTTACAGCAGAAACCTAATGTATTTTATTCATAATTTTGATGATAGAGCAAAACACAGTGACAAGTAACTCTAAAGTGAAGGAAAAGGGTATCCATGCTTTTTATGACTAATGCCACACGTTCTCAAATGGACTTATGTGTGGACTTTGACTAGTCCATTTTAACACATCAATATGTATCAAGATGGATCAATTAATTCTCCTGACTGTGAATGTCAGTGTCTCTTCTCTCTTGAAGTCACTAACATTTATTTTTGTAGGATTGGGCTGTATACCTGTACATACAACTCTGACCTGCCCTTGCTGATAAGAAGCATCCTCAGAGTATGATGCGTCCACAACTATGTTTGGATAATGTGGATATCATGTTATTTTCTGTCACATTTCTGCTGTTTTTACATAGGTCAAAAAGTTTTTATTTTAATTTTTTTCAGTCAAGAAATCTATACTAGCCAGGTACAAAGACTGGGTGGGAAATTGATCAATAAGCACTCAAAGTCAAAAGAAATAAAATCTTTAGAAAGCCTGAATAACTAACGATGAATTAAAAGATCAAGAAAATCTAGTTCTTTGAAATTAAAGAGATAAGGAATAAAATTATGTTCTTAACGCTTAAAATCCCCCCCCTTTTGTTCAACTGATGCTTAATAATAGATGAATTACATCGCAATTCTTTCTCTAAGCATTGCTGAAAGAGCTCACTGCTGGGTTAAATCTTTATAATATTTAAAAAAGGAAAAATTGAACGACGTCGACAATATCAAGTTGAACATTTAGAAGTTTCTTTTAAAATCCAGACATACTTTTTAAAACGACCGTTCGCTTAGGGCTAAAGAGAAATGCTCAACAGTTATTACAATTTGTCCTGTCTGCTCCCTTCTTTTCGTATAAATGCGCTCGACGAAACCATAAGCGCCTCAGCCCCGCCTGTGCGCTCAGAGGCTTTCACTGCTGTTCACTGATCAGGTGCTGAAAGTATAGTAGAGAGGAAGTCTGCATTTAAAGTTTTAAGTCTATACTTTATTTTCAATTTCTCCGTTTGTTTGAAGGTCCATCGCCAAACTTTGTATACAGAGCTGGATCTAGGATGTAATTTTTTGTTTTGCTCAAGTTTCTGTGTCTTATCTAAACCTTGGAGGTAGAACCACGACAAGTTTAGCTGGTCGTGGTTCTTTGACGTGTCTGTGATGGAAGTAAGTTTTGGACTGGTTCCGTTCACAGTTGCGCACAGTAAGTATCGGAATCTCGCATCCTTTCCACAGAGGCTGTCTGAAGTCCTGGAACTGGGTCTTCTCGTTTTGCTCCGACACTCAGGGTTCGGCGGGGTAAACCAGCTCGGCGGAGTCTTCATCAACGGGCGGCCGTTACCGCACGAGGTCAGACACCGGATCGTGGAGCTCGCGCAGCACGGGGTGCGCCCCTGTGAGATCTCGCGCCGTCTGCGCGTCAGTCATGGCTGCGTCAGCAAAATATTGACCAGGTAGCTGCAGTTTAAAATGGGTTCAGTCATATGGAATCAGGAAGTTATGACATCATAAAATCTTTCAAAAACAAATGTTTAAAAGTTCGCGGATTCTTTTAATGCTTTTATCGAGTCATCGTGTCTGTTTGTCTTTCGGTCTGTCTATTTTAATCAGGGCGTTTGACCAAAACCAAAAATCTTGAAACTCGCTGCATACAATGCACAAGCAAAAATAACAATTATTAGAAGCTTAATAAAAGGATTGTAGTTTTTTTTTTTTTTGTCATAATTGCTTTCCACGATTTTTAATTTGGCATAGAAAAAAAGAGTAGTCGTTTGATTAAACTTAACACAACAAAAAAAAAACTCGATATTCACCACCAAATGTTGTGGCATGTGGGTTTGATTGATAATGCTAATTTAATGAAAATGGAAACTACACAAAGTAAAAGTTGGCAGCCAACGGGTTGCCTGTTTATCCTTGTGTGTGTAAGTGTCAACCTTTCCTTGCCACACACGACTCTTAAACATGCCAGGTACAACGAGACAGGAAGCATCAGACCGGGGCTGATAGGTGGCTCCAAACCCAAGGTGGCGACCCCCACAGTGGTGCAGAAGATCCTGCAGCTGAAACACAACAGTCCCACGATGTTTGCCTGGGAGATCCGGGACAGGCTGGTGCTGGAGCAAGTGTGTGACCCAAGCAACGTTCCCAGCATCAGCTCAATCAACAGGTAAGGGTTTCCAGGTGTGTTTCTGCTTGACAGCAAAGATCTGGAAAACAAGTGTTGATTGTTTTGGTGTTTGCAGGATCATCAGGAGGAAAGTTCAAGCGAAGCCTTGTGAAGATGGTGAGTGTTTCTCTGTTATACTTCTATATGCCCAGTCTTCCTCTCAGTGATGTTTGTGCCTCTGTATTGGCAGCATCATCTGTTTCCATGGGGACAGACTGTCCCTCTGAGTCCAGGTTTTCAATAGGAGGGATTCTGGGACTCAGAAAATTCAATAAACAAAACGAAGGTGAGAATCATTATATGTTCAAACAGCATGTGTCCGTAATACAGTGAGCAAATTTAAGTGAAGTTGACATTTTAAACTAAATGTCATTTTTTGTTAAGCTACTTAAATATTACTCAAAGATTCAGCATCATTTTTGTTGTGAAATGATCTTTGTTTTGGCAAACGTGGGTTTTGACAAGGACATTCTGTAATCTTTAATTTTATCCTTTAAAAATAATATTTCATAGATTTCTTTGCATGCCTATAATATTTATCACATATAAAGGACAAAAAATAAGTGGTTTATGTGCATGACAACTGGTATTTCACATACCTATTAATTTCAAGCAATCCAATAGATGAAATATTGTTTGTTTTTTTGTCAGTAAAATACTTGGTGTTTTTTTGTTTGTTTGTTTGTTTTACAAGTGTGAGGTGTGATAATAGTTGTGGTGTGTTCATTTTGTCCAAATAAACCTGTCATGTTTTAAATTATTTTATTAAATTATTTGTACATACAATGTTATGTCCGTATAATCAGATAAGCTTGTCTATTTAGGATATCTTTCATAAGAAATCTATTTTTATACTAAATTAATGTCTTTTCAAAAAATAAAGATGGAAAAAAAAAAGAAAGTACAAAGCTTTTTCTTGGTTAAGGTTAATTTATCCTAAACAGTAATTTACATCTTTTGATTCTAGGAACTGTTGCTTTTCTGCTTTTCACATAATCTTTGTAGAAACAGTTCACTTACATGGCAATCACTCTGAATGTGTAACTACTGGGAGAAAAATAGTTCTCACAATTTTGAGTGATATTTTTCATTATCACCCAAAATTTCCATTCATTTCCATTCAGGCAGGAAATGAATGCATTGCAGTCTATATTATTTTTCTGTCCACGCATTAAAGTCATTCAAAATGTTTAAACGCAATTTAAGTTTTTAATTGAAATTGTTAGAGAAAAAGGTCACAAAGTAGAAAATAAGCACTTAATAAGAATAAACATTTGAATAAGCTACGAATACGCACAGCATTTGTTAAAATGGCTTTTAACTGGAGACCACACAGGAGACGGATGCGTAAGACTTTGTGCTTTATGTTAATATAAGTCAGACGGAGACACTGCAAGCAGCAGGAGGTCCACTTCGTCTCCCCAGGTCTCCATCCTCCTCCCTGCCTCCCTTTCCATCACAGGGAGAATTAGAACAGGCGGCTTCGGAGACAAATAAGCATAGTTATCTATACGAATACAGCCATCCATGTGGGCTGTTTTTCATTCTTCTAATTAGAACAAATGGAGGTGGAAATGGAGATAAAAGCAAACCTATACGCTGAAGCTGTTCTGTTTTCCAGGAGCGGACGAGTCCTGCGGTGGGCACCACACCCAGCTCTGTCTCTGGAGCAGGTCTGACCTCAGCTCGCCATTTCGCCATCAGCCGCCAGCTGACCATGATTCAGATCCGCTAGGTTAGTCTGCACTGATCTGACGTGACGCCCGGCGGATCTTTCGCCTTCGGTCTTCATTTCACCGAAGGACAGAATTCATCATGTTTAAAATCAGAGAAAGCATATTAAAATCAAACTAAAACCACCCTCCTCTTATGTTGTTATTTGTTTACATAATTTGGAGGATGGGAACAGCAAGGTTGCTGTGATCAGTTCAGAGTGTTGTGCCCTGTCCCTGTGGTCATTTTCTGCTCAGTCAGTGGCTGTAAAGCAACATCATTAGAGGCCCCATGATGGACAACAGTGGCTGCTTTCTGTCCTTTGTGTCCAATTCCCTTGCCTGCTCTCATGGATGAGGAATCTAGGAAGATGAGAGCTGCTGAAGGGACCAGCAGGGTGAAAAAACATCAGAGCAGCTCAGAGCTTTTTTGTGTGAAGGCATACACCGACCAACAATCAAATTCATTTATGAAGCAGATACTGACAGAATTTCAGATTGATTCTGTTTGTTTCTGCAATGCATTTGTGTTGAGTTGTGACTGAGCAATGAATAAGCTGTCTATTCGCTTTTTACCTTAACATTTCTCAAAAATGTCCCATTGACTTTGTCTCTGTTATGTTGCATTATAGTAATTCTAACAAAAGGACATTCTCATAATATATAGATAAACTATTTTATATACATAGATTTTTTTTCCCCTAATTGATCATATTAGAAAATCAGAAAATAGAAAAAAATAGTACATTTGGTGGGAAAGTGGTCTATGAAGACCCTAAGTGTGTTTCAGCACAGTTATTCAGAATGAAGCCACTCTAGGTTTTGACAAAATAGAAAACTTTTAAAAGTTGACATGATGTCTCCAGGTCAAAAACGACATTGGTTTTATTTCTAGCATCTTAAAGAGCCACCAGCAGACCTGTAGTCTGACAGTGAAAACATACGGAACTATCCTTTTCAGTGGAGCTTCATTTTCCAGAGCCTTGTGTTTCTTCAGGTTTTGATTCAACAGGGAGTCAGTAAAGAGAAGCAAAAATCGGAGAAATGTGATATCTCTCCACCTGCATCTGTCCACATCAGCTTAAGGTATTTTATTGATGTCTTGTAGGCATCCTTGACTCAGTCAAGAAATAACTTACAGGTCAGGAAATTGCAAAATGGAAGAAAATATTCTCTTTTTAAGAAACGTAAAGATGTCTTCGGCTTAGAGGGCATAAAATGGGGGCCAACCCTAAATACTAACAGCTCTACCAGAAGAAGGAAAAGAAAGAAGAAAAAATCTGGACGACTAGACTTTTTGTCCTGCTATGTCCATACTTAGTCTCTAGAGGGCAGTGTTTTCATCATCATTCTCTGTGCCACGGGTTTCTTGCTTACATCTCAGTTAATAAACAAATAACAGTACAAAACAAGACCATGTTTATACGACACTAATAAATTACTTTGTGGGACAAGCTGAGCCTGTTAGTTAGAATCAAGTAATAAATCCAGGATTTTTTTTTTGTTTTGTTTTTTTGGTCCAAACAGCTCCTGTAAAGTGAAGGCAAATGTTTTTTTTATTTACTTTAAAGCACAATATTACAGATGTTAAAAATATTTGCTCTGCCAACACAAATTCTTCAGCTGAGACACATTTGTATTGGTTAGATGTCACCCTGAGTCTTTCAGACATTTAACCTGGTATTTAACATCAGTTAATCATTAAGCACTTTCACCTCAGGTTAAACTTAGATCGAGCCTCATATTTCCCTGTCTTGACAACAGTGACACCAAGAAGCTGAGGTTTAAATCCTGCTGCTGCTGTTAATCAATACACCCACTTCTCATGGTGTTTCTGCTGAATTTATTGTGGGGAAACGAAATGAAAGGTTTATTTCACATATGAAATAAGGCTTTTTTGTGCCTCTGATTGTGTTTACTATTAAGAAAAGAACCAAAACTTTAAATCCCACCACTACACTGCAATCAAACTGTTTTTACCTGATGCAGTGTTGTTTGTTGACACCATTATTCCTGAGCGAACCCAGATCACATTGTGGGGTTCCACAGTGTGGATCCATCCGCAGGCCACTTTAAGTTGACATCTACTTCACCAGCCTAAAAGATCTTCTATTACAACATCTCATACTCTGTGTGAGCTGATTACACACATTTTTTGTCACCACATGACCACAGTTCCTTGCAATAACAGGCAGAATCCATAATATGAGTTAATCTGAATTTTCTTTAGCTAATGGCAGAAAACATAGAAGTCATTGTTTTTGGTCTAAAAAAATATTCCAAGGTTAGAAATCAACTCTTTACTAGACTTTAGAAATACTAAAGTTCATAGACCACGAAACGTAGGTGTTGTCATGGATTTTAACTGAAATGAGTCTACTACCTAGCTACCAGTCTGATAACATTTCCAGAATTAGAGTTCTCCGTATGAATATGATGCAAAAGACTCCTGTGATCCTTTAGTTTCTGTAACTTACACCAGTCTCTGCCTGCTCATCTGATATGCAGCCATCAGCGCCCTGAACATCAGAAATAAATTCTCATGTCACACAATTTTTTGAATTGCTTCACTGGCTATATTTTTTTCCAACTAAACCAGAAATGTAAATGTTATATTTAATGTATAAGGCACTGAATGGTGTTGGGGTTTCAGATATAAATCACGTGGATCCCTCAGGACATCAGAGGCCTCTTCACTCAGTGCTTCCTGGACCAAAACTAAACAAGACAAAGCAACCTTTAGATTTATGTTATGTTTTCCTCTGCTCTGCAAACAGATTGTACGAAAAAGTGGGGCTGCAGAAAATGTTGGCTGCTTGAAACAAATCAGGTTTGATGGTTTAAATACACTTTATCTACATCAGGAGTTGATTTACTTTGGATTTTTATATGACACTGAAATGCATTATCTAGAGGGAGACATGCTTCATTATGACCTGAGCAGTAAAAAGCTGTTTATGCTCTGTCAAGTAACTTCGAAGTAGTTTGAAACTGCAACACTGAAATAAATGTTTCATTGAGCCAACTTAAAAGAAAAATACTCTAATTTGTTACAGCTAATTGTATTAGTTTTTCTCAAGCTATAAATTAAATCCGAATTACAGTTTGAGCAAAACCAATAAGATTGACTGTAACAAATTATTTTTTTTAAAAAGTAGGTTCAAAGAAACATTTTTTTTCAGTGCAGCCCGTGAGACATTAAAACCTAGAATTAGAAAATAATGTAAAAATGTTGCCCATGTCTCCTTAGAGGAGACATGGGCAACATTTATCAATATAAATCTAATCCATTCAGAGAATCATTAAAAACAAAAACAACAATAACAATATTTTTGAAACACAGTGTAACATTTTATTTTCACGTGCACCGTAGAATGCAGCTGTTTACCTAACCCATCTTGTGGACATTACAATCCTTTTTATCTGATATGTTACTGCTGTAGTTGTCACTCTTGAGCATTGGCTGCAATAAATCCAGGATACTTAAACCCAGTGCAGGAGTTTTTTATTGGCATAAATTCAGAGCTGTTTTTCTTTGCATTACAAAGTCTCACCTTATAGGGTTCAGGTATTACAGTCTGAGCTTTCTTGTGCGAAAAGGAGTCTAAACTGAGACTAAAAGTTGAGCTGTTTATCTACTTACTTTTATCGCTAATGATTAATCCGTCCTACATTTTTAGAGTTTTGCCTTGAAAAAAGCCTTTGTGTTTGTGCGTGAACTAACGCCAACACACTTTACTGCACATGAGAATGAAAAGCAAATTATCATGAGTTATGCAGGGCCAAAGTACAAATACTGATAATTCTTTGGCTTTTTTTTTTGTTTTGTTTTTTTCAACTAACTACTTCCTTCTTCATAAATCAGTGTGGCATTTCCCAGTTCAGAGCCAGAGCAGCTCTGAGGCTGCGCGAGAAAAGTTATGATAGTGGCGTTATAGAGCAGTGACAATCTCAGGCAGTAAATCAGTGCATCTCAGCTCACACAAAAACACAGACGAGCTCAGTTCTCAGCTCAAAGGCTCAGGAGCGTAGAGGCGAACAAAGCAAGGAGAAGAAACTCGGAGATCTGATGGAGGGCAGGCCGCACCCGAGAGCTGTCCACAGGAGGAGGGAGACGATCACAGCGTTGCCTCTGTACCACTGTGGAAGCCTGCTGAAGAAAAACCTCAAAGAGAAGGTAACATAACCTACACTGCAATTTAGTAGAAGTTTGAAACTGGAGATTTAAACACAGAAACTGTCAATGAAAGAGGTATTCATGACAATATTTTTTGGCTGATTCTCTTTGTAACCTTTTTTTTTTTTTTTTAGAAACCTTATCTTGTTGCCAAGGTCAAACTGAGATTGCTTTATTTTGTGGGAGGCTATTTTAAACTAATAATTTATGAAGAAGATCGATTCCTACTGATAGATGAAGATTCTTTGAATGATGAGTCTAAAGAAAAACTCGCTTAAAACTGTACTGTTTTCATAAATAAGTAAATTAACAATCTCGATTACTTTACCGGAGATTAAAGAAAATTAATTGCACTTTAGTCGACCATAAAGACGAGGGTGAGTTTATTGGATTGCAGTTCTGTGTAAAGGTTAACGTTTCATCCACAGCAGCAACTCAAAGGACATTTATGACTTTCAGGATTTCAGGAACTTCTACGGAGAGCTCCGAGGAACAACACTGTTTCTGTACAAAAATGATACACAAGACACAGTAAGGACACAGTCAAAAGTTTGTCTTTCATAAAATAATGCGGTCAAATTTAATTGAAAGTATTTTTCGTGTGCAAGACCCCAAAATCTGAATCCAAAGAAACTCATCAGAGGGGCAATAAGGAAGTACAAGGCTGTTGATATTTCAGCTATTAAACCGCCAAGGGACTTTCTGTTTGTTCAACAGTATTCAGAAAGGCTGGACCTGGGGCTGATAAAGTCCATGGACATGGAGTCTCCTTATAAAAAAAAAGTGCCAACCATTTTCACCCTAAGCTTGCCCCTGGAGGAGGTGCAGCTAAAGGTTTGTAAAACTTCAAACCGACTCAGCATTTATCACAGAAATGTCATTCACTTAGTTTTAGCAGCTGGTTAATTTGAATACACACTGATTTAGGTACTATAAAGTTTAACTAGGATTTAGCACTGAGGGGCTGAAATGCAATTTCAAAGAGTTTATGTAACTATGGAAGAGAAACGGGCTCACCTCATCACAGATCTTCCACCATACGTAGCAGTGAGCCTGAGGTGTTTTCCATATATGTATTATTTATTTCGCATAAAGCTCACGTGTGGTATTTGTTGAAGAAAAGCAATTGGTCTCATCTTACCAACACTTGTGCTGTTTTCTCTGCCTCTGCAGATGGATAATGCTGACACGGGAGAGGAATGGAGAGGCTTCATTATGACTCTGGTTAATGTAAGTCAAAAATCTGAAAAACAGAAACAAACTCAGGATGAACATGAGGCTCGCAAGCTTGAAAACTCCTGTTTTATTTAGTATTCATAGGAAAATTACTTTTTCAAAGTAGGTCAAGTACTCTGTGTCATTAGATAGAGTTAAATTCATTTGTCTTCCTG
Source organism: Poecilia mexicana (assembly GCF_051168715.1). Taxonomy (NCBI): domain Eukaryota; kingdom Metazoa; phylum Chordata; class Actinopteri; order Cyprinodontiformes; family Poeciliidae; genus Poecilia; species Poecilia mexicana. Next base: position 18,651,451 of record NW_028263379.1, read on the forward strand.
AACTCCATCATCTAATTTTAAGATAAGCAACTGCATGTAAACAGACAGCTAGAGATGGCAACTACTCAACTTTGAAACATTAGCTACACATATGAGCAATAAAATATGAGCTGCTGTCATCTTGAACATTACACATTTCTAAATGAGATTTTAAATTTTAGTGGGTTTTTCTAATTAAATTCAGTGTGAATTAATATAAAATTAAATATGTTCAAAAACAATGAAAAGTATTAATACAATATTTATCTGTAAAAATTGCTTCCTTGTGGTAAAACTCAACTAGCTAAAATTTAGAACTAAGCTAGTGCTAACTTTTACCTTAGCAGAAAGAATTGATGGAAATGTTATAAAAGATGTTATTTTTCTGTAGTCCTCCTGCATGCCATGGTATCACAGCTTGCAAAACATTTTCAACATCTCTGCTTGTAGAAAAAATACATTCGTTGTGGCTGGTTTGTAGAGTTACGGCTGAGCTATGGTGCATCTTTCAGGTTTTCTTGTTGATCAGTGTGTAATAAAATGTTGAATAAACAATGTGTTTCTGCAGCATACGTTGAATATTTGTCCTTCAGATTACTGTAAATCTCCATAGAATGACTCACAAGTCAGTTATTAAAAGAAAATAGCACTTGAATATTACCGGTTCAATGTTTGCCTCAAACTGCCAAGACGAAGAAAACATCCCTCCAAAATTGAGAAAGTGGTGGGTTTAATATGTAAAACTTCCTAAATATTGTACCTACTGTTTCAGTTCATGTTAATATTTTAAGTAAAGTGTGCATTCAATTTTCTCTCCTGTATTTTATGGTGAACTACGTTGTGTAAACAGTAATCTGTATTTTATTGCAGAAAGAGATTCCCTCGGACATTCAGATGCTGCCTGGTCAGAAAATTAAGCTGGAGGAGATGCTGACTCTGGAAAAGAAAAGAAACCCCCAGCTGGAGCGCCCTGCTCTTCCACCCCGACCGGGCTTCCTGCAGACTAAAGATACTCCTGACATGCCTGCGTGAGTTAAACTGAGGAGCTTCTAACACATTATGTTTGTCTGCATCTCCAAACAATGAGACAACTATCCCGGACAATAATATCTGATAATATCTACAGGTTATTTCAAGCAGTTTTAGCCTCTGTCTCCTCTCCTGCATCATTTCTTGGCTCTAATCAGTCCTATAAGCATCATGTTTCCATCTCGAGACTCTTGCAATGAGAATATGATTTACCTTCAGTCAGTAGATACCTGCTTGCTCACAGCCTTACTTCCTGTAAGACTCAGATACCAGAACTCATAAAACTTAAGAATCAATAAAAAATGTACGAGTTTGTTTCACAATGACCTCCAGAGAAAATTGTGAAATTCTAACATTTCAGCTCTATTCACAGCTTTTTAAAATATTTTATTGAGAAAAACAAAATTATTTGCTTTCAAAACTTATAGCAGATGTTGATCGTGTCTTTTTGCTTTCTTTGCTCCCCGCAGTTGTTTCTTCGATGTGACCCGACAGGAGGCTGAAAAGCTGCTCAGTGAGAACCCGGAAAATGGAGACATCATCCTCCGTCCGTCCACCATGCCCAAGAACTACGCCCTGACGCTCAGACAGAAGATAGACAGGTTTACTCAAACTTCACCCTAATCTCACTCAGCAGCTCCAATTCCCTCCGCAGAACTTCGAAATAAACCAGCTGGCTGTTAAAGTTTATTTTTATAATCCTGCTTTGACAAAGAAGGGAAACCAAACATTTCAGCCAGTTAGACAAATGATAGAAACAACGTTAATCTGCATTCAGAGTAACTATCTTGATGTCCACTGTGTTGCAGAGGGCATGTCCTGAAGAACTACAGGGTGACCTCCACGAGCGCCGGCTTTGTGATCGAACTCGAGACTCCAGTAAGTCTAAAGTATTTGTTTTTACGGTTGAACAGCTCTCCTCACAATCCACAACCTGAACATAGTGACAATCTGAAAGAAAACGGTGACATGAAACATAAATGTTTCATTGAATTTATTGTTTGCTAAAGGAAAATGCAGTTTTGAACCTTAGCATCCATCCATATGGAGTCAAAAGTGTTCAGACATTCTGCCTTAATGGTGTGAAATAATTTAGGCAGAGTATCAAACATGACGACAGCAAATAATTCTGTTGTTTTGTCAAAAAACTTTTTTGATGGATTTTAATTAAAGCGCCTAAAAAAACTGACATTGGTGATTTCTCACATGTAACATGCCGGTTTCATGCGTGTTAGAAGGTATTTAGCTGTTATGTAACTCAGGCTGTGAATGAAAGGCCAGATGTCATAAGGTGGTCATAATATTTAATGCACAATCACACCACTTGCTTTAATCAATTGTGCAACATTGTAAATGATTCACGTCCAATTAAATAAAAAAAAAAGACTTGAGGATTTCCTTGTTGGTTACATCAGAAGCTAAACATCAACCGATGTCGACATGACGTCACCAAGAAGCCAAATCAGTTTCTCCTACAATTTTGCCTCATATTTCTGTCTCAATTGTGGGACACAAAAGTTGCTCAGTGGTTTCATATTCATATTCATTTCCATAATAATATTATTACTAATAATAAGCTCCCATTTCTTTTCATTTTGCTTCCAATCTTGTGATGTTGACCAATTGTTCTTTAGATTTTACTAAATGGGATCAAAAATTGTAATGGCACCATATTGTGAAAAATGCCTTTAGGAAGGTTTTAATTAAATAGGGCTGAAAAAAAAAACTAACTAACTATTCTGTCTTTCAAGCTCTGTGCATGTTTGACTGACAAAATGTAAACAAATTGCATATTTGACACAGGCTCCAATTAACAAATTATCTAATGATGCTGGGAAAAAATGACTTCTTTTGACTTGTCTCATGTGTAAACTAATATCTGGTACATCTCTTGAGTTCAGTGTGCCTGAAAATTAAAAGGGCCAGAGGGGAACAACTAAACAAACACTACTGAACAGAAATGAGAAATTTCAAAGTGACTGAAATAAACATATCAAGGCCTGATTAATAGATTAAAAGAAGATCTGGTTCCATGCAAGGACAAAATTAGGAAATGAAAGCTGACTGAGCACATTCAGATTACTGTGTTACATAGGAGTTTATGTTATGAATGTTATATATCAACAGTTTCATAGTTGATTGCGATATGCTGATTTTCTTTAATCATGTTTTATTTATTTTTATTTATTTCAAGGAGGTCAGAGGGGGAAAAAATAGCCATTTTTTCTAGAAAAGTAGTTACTTTTCTGTGACGGTTGAATCTTAGTCTGGAATATGTTTTTCTGACATTTTATGATAAGTACGCCTGTAAAAACATAAAATTCACACATTTCATAACTAATTCTTCCCTAATGTTTACTCTGCAGATGACAGTCCGCTCGCTGAACGATGTGCTGAAGTACTTCCTGGAGAAGACAGAGTACCGCCTGCGTCCCTACATTGTAGCTCAACCCTACGATACTCGGATTGGTGAGGATTAGCACTCCTTTGAGAAGCGAGTGAGTTCACGCTGACACAGATTAACGTCTGCTTTTGCTTGACAGTAATGGATCCTCCACCAAAATGTGTCAACAAGCCTCCACCTGTAGTCCCCAAAGCTCAGGTGGCCCCCATGCAGCGATTCCAGGCCAAAGACAAGCATCTTCCTCCCGTTCCCAAGCCTGACGAGGGAGATTACGTGTTACCAGAAGATCCCGACATGGACGATCATATGAAAAAGAAAAGTAAATACACACTCAAACAAATTTATTTGGATCCTGAGTAAAAATGTGTTCAAAATCTAAAACAGATTTTTTTTTTTTCATTGATTCCATTTAAAGAATTAGGACAGTTAGAGGTAAATAAAACAAGTCACTATTGGAGAACTGTGTGCCGTAGCAACCACTGGACAATATCTGCATAGCAACTGGTTGGACTTTCTCTGTCCATCCAGTTGTCCAAACGTGGGGAGTTTGCTAAAATGGGATTTTAATTGAACCTGTATTTTTTTTTTTTGCTAGACAACATCCAGACAGAACTTTTCAATTACAAACCAATACAGCTTCTTTGACTAGAAATTCAGGAGCATCATGCCCACGGTCAAGTACGATGGTGGAACTATGATGCTGAGGGCCTGTTTCTCTTGTAAGGGGGTGTGGCATCAGTAGACCTTTAAAGAAAATCTGGTGGACTTTGAGAAAACTGAAAGTATGTGTTCATTGGGTTTTTTTAACGTGATTCAAAACATTCCTCCATGGTCATATCTGTCCCCAGACCAAACCCTGTAGAACACCTACTGGATAAACAGTCAATAGGACAGAAACAAGCAACAATGAGATTGCACAAATAGAAAAAAAAAAGTTTATTCATACTCCAACCTTGGGAAATAGGTAAAAAAAATATATGTCCAACTGCTGATTGTATTTCTGAATATAGAAAATTATCTGCTGAAAGGAATATGCTCAAATGCGAGGTAAAATTTTTCTGAAATGTTCTGAGTGAAATTATGCTTCTTCTATAAAAGATGAGTTTATTTTACATCATAACTAAAGTTCAACCGAATGCATGTTAGTCGATGAAATTGATCTCAACGAGTAACGCTCTTTTCTGGGTCTTAATCAGCTCAGATAGCTGATGAGCTTCAGGCAGTCTTGCAGAAGAGAAGAGGAAACATCTACGTGGAAAGTGGAAACGACGAAGACTCCGCCTACCAGAATGAAGAAGGTGAAAAATTCAAATCAAAGGTCCAGTGGACAACCAACGTCCCCATGCCATGAACTTTAACTTCCTGCCTAATATGTGGCTCAAAGATTACATGTTTTACTGAGTTCTGCCACCACAATTCTTTTTTTTTTCCTATGGGGATATTAAATGTGCACAAAAGTCAAGAATATGACTTCTCAGTTAATTATGATTTTTTTCCCAAGTTAGGGAAATTTGGTCAAACACTATAGATATCTCTAAATTACACCTGCAATCCACAGATCAGTCAGAAAACCAGTGAAGGAGAAACAATATTTGCTAAAAAAAATAAATAAATTTGGTGCTTCTGAGGTTTTTTGATAGAAACTTTAACTTCACACAAAACTGAGAAAGACTGCATTTATGTTTTATTGTGATCAGAAGGTTTTGCACAAGTCAGAGGAAGAAAATGTTTATTTCAGAAGCATGTGTTAATATTCACTTCTTTGTTGTACTTTGTCTGGATTTGATGCCATTAAGAAAAGCTTCTTGGGTCAAAATGACTAGAAAACTGACAAGCTAACTGTAGAAGTCTGAAATAACGAAAAAGTTACTTAAAAATAAATCTCAATCTAGGGTTTAAGGAAATGTACATTGTTCAACTTATTGTGTTTTGCACCACCGGGCCTCCATACTTTTGTAGCTTTATGATAAAAACTATTTTCTGAAATGGTTCCCTTATGTCATGAAGGGGTTGTCGGCTAGCAGTACCAACACCGAGCTGGTGGAATGAGCTACGAACCGCGACCAGAACACGGGCGACCCCAACTTCAACAAATCCTAGCGAACCCAACTCTTCTGAGAGAATCTCCCCCCCCGCTACACTTTCTCTTTCTACACCATCACATCTGACAGAACCTGCCTGGTGCTCTTACCTCCACCATATTATATATTTCCTACCCTACTGTTAGATCATTGCCGTTAGTTGGCTACTAGCCTGCTAGCAGTAGCCTACTACCGTTAGCTTTGATATTAGCTGTATTATGTTATGTCCTCATTTGTCGGTGATTTCTGCCAAATGCATTAACATAAAATGTGATTTTGTTTCACAACACAATGTTGACACTACCAAAAAAAGTGAGCTAGAGAGAAATAAGACATTTTCACATGTGACAATAATTTGCCAAAACCATCTTATTGTGAACATCGGCAGATTTTCTGTTTAGAAGGATGGTAAGCTTTCAGTTTTGGCTAATTATTATTTTTTCTTTATGTTATTGTAACCATGTCAAATGTAAAAATAAAAAAACAAAAAAAACAATGAAGATGTAAACATGTAAAATATTTTAATGCAAGTTGAAGACAGGAATAATAATCCAAGATTATCTTTATTTTTTTATTTTTCCACACTTAGGAGTAATCCAACATAAATGCTTAGAAGTTTTTTTTTTTATTCTATTATGTTTTACTGTATTTTTTTTTGTCAGTGTAGTGGATCATATAAGTTTAAGGATCATTCATCACTCAAAAACAGCAAGACTGTGAAAAATATTCAATAAAAAAAAAAAGAAAAACCTCCCTTTTTGTTGTCTCCTTCGCTTAAGTGTACAGTATTTTATTCAAAGTAACCCATTTCGCATTTCCTACATCAATTCCTTTCAGTCTGTGCATGTTAGCAGCCTTCATGTGACAAAAACAAATAAAATATCTGCAATAATAAATTAATGTCTTGGGATTTCAAAATTAAAACAGAATAAATTAAGTGTGGACCCGTCCGGCTCCAGCTGCAGCATCACTTCTCCGTGAGAGACAGCTGCAGGATTCTCTCCAGCTCCTCCTCTTCCTCCTTACGCTTCCTGGAACAGAAAGACGAACTGGGTTTAACAGATTTCACCACTCAAAGTTTTTGTGGATTCAATGTTTTCAGTGTTTATGCAGGAAAGATTTGACTGGACATATTATCGTGTCTAATATGGGAGCTACACGCAGCAAAGAAGGTGTGTTTGTAGAGCTCAGACATGGAAAAACTACAGTTTAACCAATCATTTATCAGCTTGGAGTAAAAAAGAAATGTTTACAGAAGTAGTCAGAAGTCATCGTTTTCATCTTACATCTTAGTGGACGAATGTTGAACAGTTTTTCTTTATAATGCATCTTAATGCAATATACTCTATATATAATATACTTGTGATGTAAATTGTCTATGGCCCTCTGTATGCTTTGTAATTCATTTAGCCAATTACATTGTTTCTAAACAGCAATAGAAACTGTTAACGAGATGAATTTTCATCACCCCAGTGATAGTAATGAACATAAATATAAACAGCACAGCAAATAAATAGCTGCAGGAATGAAGGACTGGGTGCTCTGGTGAAGTTTAAGGATGTAGTGCGAGTGAGTAAACACAAAATACGTCTCTTCCTCAACTGCCATGCATGCAGACATCCGTCACTCACTCACAGAAGGATCAGATCACAATCTGTCAACACGAACGTTTTGCCTGAGGTGACCGCCAGGCAGCCCCCCCCCCTGCCCCCCACCTGTCATTCTCCTCCTGCTCCCTGCACGACAGCTCCATGGCGAGCCGCAGCTGCTCGTCGAAGCTGGACGCCACGCCGAAGGGGCCGGAGGAAAGCCTCGGGTTGGTGGCGGCGCTGTAGGAGAGCGGCGAGTTGGAGGCGGGGTCCTGCGGGGACATGGAGGGGGGCAGGCTGGGGTCGGCCGTGTCTTCTCCCTCTCTGCTGGCCAGAGAGATGGAGAGCGACTCCTGGATCGCCCTGAGAGGAGGCAGAAAAAGTCGTCTAAGACGGTTGTTTTCAGTGTCCTTCTGCTTAAACTCCAGTAGAGGATAAAAGAGAAGTGCTGCTCTCTTGAGAAGAGAGAAAAAGCTAATTACTGAACTCTATTTAATATCTTTCCTTAAATTACAGCTCATGCCAGAAGTTCTCCTGAAGAAAAAAAGATTAAGACATCATTAGAATATTAATTCCCCACACATTCAACTATTTATTCTCTAAATTACTAATCCATTTTAAAAAAAACAAAAAAAACTAATTATTCTCTACTAACAGTGGAGTAAAGCCACAGTTCCAGTAGAGTGATGACTGCAGCAGGTAAAATCCTCTCACCTCTCCAGCTGAGAGTCCTCCTCATACAGCGGAGACTGCGGCCCCGGGCGGCTGTTCGTCAGCGCCTCCCAGATGGTCACCTGGAAATTTAGAATCAAATGGTTCCTGCCTTTAGACAAAAGAAGTGCTTGCTCAGAGTTCAATGTTCGACTAAGAGCAGCATCTACAGTGTTAAAAAGAGCTCTGCGCTTTCCAACTCAAGGAGGAAAAACAGATGCAAAGACGCAGGCAAATGAAGAAACGCTGCTGCTTCTGCAGAAGCTACGCCAGACTGGACCAACAGCGCCAATGACGCAACATTTTTATGCTGAATTATTGGTATTTATAACTAGATATAGGGAGAAAATGTCAAAAGCAGTTTTCTGAATTAATTTATCATCTCAAGTTAACAATAAACTTACTTTTTACTTGACTTAAAAATTTTCACATGACTCTGTCAGTGTTTTTAATCCAGCCTTTGGAGTACAGTCAGTCATCTTGAACTTTTGCACATTTTATCATGCATTTCATTTAGCAAAGTAGCAAATTATTGTGAAGTTGAACTAAAATTATGCAAACAATCATCTACTCTCAAACTATTTTCTATGGAAACATCCACAGACAAACATCTGTTAGTTGTGCTCTGTACAGTCAGCCTTTTTGAAAGACTATGGACACAGCAAACATAAGGAAGAAGGCAAGCGTTTTACAGAACCCAAAATAAATGTCTTTGACCTGAATGTCAGAGGCTCAGCATTGTGGAAACATGACGTCGCTACGAAAACATGTTGCAGCGACATCATGCTGCGTCGAAGCAATTCTAAGAGGCTAAACGACGACCTTAAAAACTCAGCAAAAATCACAGGGGAACCGTTTAGATTCCAGCACAGTTATGAGCTACAATGGCCCAGTCAAAGTCCAGAGCTTAGTCCAGGTGGACTTGATATTTAAAAGATGCTTTACATTTGCTAAATGTGTGAAAGGCGGTAGAGACGCACAACAAAACAGAGATGCTTCTACAAAATATTGGCTCAGGGGGGGATTAATACCAAGGTCTGCCACACCTTTTTGGATTTTTATATTAAAATTTTTTGAAACTTTGCAATTTTCCTGTGACTTTACAAGTTTGTGTTACCTTGAGTTTGACTAATACATGAAATCACAGGTTATAAAGGAGACATAGGAGAAAAGAACCACAAAATATCTCCACTGATACGTCTCCAAATGCTGAGGAATCTTCCTAATTAGTTTTGTTATTTTAACCATAACAAATTCCGCACAAATCCTTATCTATGTTTTTTTTATTTTTTTTATTTTACAAATAGTTCAGGAATATATGGGTTGTGTCATTAAGGTGCACAAAGATAAGGAGGGAATCTCGAGTGTCACTGCGAAACACTCAATACCTGCATTCAGTCACACACAAGGCTGCATCACATTACAGTGAAGAACAGCCCAGCTGCTTCAGTTCACAAGTCTATAAGAATATTTATTCTAGTAAATGAAACTGCAGAATAAAATCTATAAACCTCCGACATCAACAGCAACATGCTGCACAACAATCATCAGATCTCTGCGCAGAACTTCATAAACGTTTTCGATCCACCTTGCAGACATTCTTCATGGTCTGTTGGCGAAGCCGCTGCTCTTCTTTATCACTCACTTTTTATTACTGGCACCACATTTCATCACATTCTGCTTGTTATAATAAAGCTATCTATCAGTAAATCTACTCGTTTATCTATCCTGTCCAAAGTCTCCCGTCTGTCTGAGCCAAACTGAAGGCGCTGTACTCATTTCACCGGGCTGATTACGGCGGCGCTCGCACCTGATCGCTCTCGGTGCCGGCGTCCAGCAGACTCTGCTGGATGGCGAACTGCAGCAGGTTGTCGTCCTCGTCCCTCAGCGGCTCGCTGCGGCCCGGCCCGAGGGTGGTGTAATCTGGAGGGGGCTCGAACACCGAGGGGTCCACCTCGCAATGGAAGTCAGGGGGAAGCTGACCTGAGGAGGAAACGGGATGCGTTCATGGTTCGATGCGTTAAAACGCCCCTGCAGGCGGGAGGGAGTGGGAGCGCAGCTGTGATTAGCTACAGCTGCAATTTGTTTTTGTGCTGAAAAAACATATTGCTCGACACCCCTGGCAAAGAAGTACAAAAAGATGTCAAATAAACTAGTCTTTTATTGTAGATGAATTATCCCAGGATAAAATTTCTAAAATTTCAACCATTAATCTGGTTACCTTTGGGGGGGTGGGGGGAGGAATCAGAAATAACTTCATCGATTGTTTTAAGCCAGTTCCACCTGGAGATTGTTTTGCCCCAAAGCTCAGCCTCTCATACAGAGCGTCTTCTTTAAAGTTTCAGTAGAGCCCTGCAAACTCCACATGTTTGTAATAACAAACATGTGGATAACAGGATTTGCGATAACAGGATAGAAAATTTTCTTCTGTCATGTAAATTGCATCTAACAGTTGCTATGGAGACCAGACCACCCCAAGATGCCACTCTTTGCTGCAGTCCTCAAACTGAGAGATTAGGAGATTTTGTTTTTAAACACTTAGCGTTCCTCTCTTACCGTTTCTTCTGGAAAGATAAACTTCAGTCTTTTCGATTTTTAAATTATTGCTCTGACTGTTGATGCAAGTTTGGGCAATTTCCCTATAGTAAGTTCCTAACTCATGAAGATCAACTTAGACATACCTTACTTAAATATGTTCTCATGTTTGTCCCATTTTGAAGAGTGGCGACGACAAATGGGCCTCTGCGTTACTTCAAATTTACACCCCAGGGAAACAAGGATCACAGATTAAAAGTTCCTACTTGCTCACTGAATTTAAAAGTAAAGCATAAGCTCACTTTATAAGAACAGGTGAGCAAAAATGTTTTGTTACAGGTAATTACATTAAAAAATATCAAATTATTTTCCACTGAAATGCTCTCAAAATAAAGGTTTGGCACCGATTATTTTAACATTTTCCAGTAAACGAGGAGGGTGCTGCTCAGATGAATGTCTTCAGTGTTTACTGCGTGTGTTGGGAGTCGTAGTTACCCCGAGTCCTCTGCAGTTCTCCAGGGTCCTCTGGCTGGTGAACAATCACAGAGCTGACCGGCTCGTCGCAGCCACACAGATTACTGAACGTCACTCTGGCATTCAACACGTGAAACAGAGGAATCTCTGAGGAGGCAGAAAGAGAAAATACTGAAATGGGAAGGTGCAGTTGAGTGGGTTTCCTTTGGCTGTTATTCTACTGGAACAAGCAACGTTTCCAACCTAAAGCTCCAGGGCTTTAAAAAAAAAAAAAAAAGCCAAAGTCACAGAGAAGCTTCCTGCAGAGTTGAAACGTCCCATCAGATATGCAGCCAATGACTGCACTCACCTATCTTCACAGGGAAGCCCGGCGGGAGCCGCAGGGTGATGAAGTCCCGCAGTTTAGCAAAGTGAGCGTTCGAGATGGCCATGAGGTCGATGATGGGCGTCACCTGCTCAGCCAGGGACAGAGGGTGTTTCTCACTCAGCCAAAGTGTGGCTTTAAACCTAAAAGACAAAATAAGAGACAAATGTAGTGCAATAATGATAATAAACGTGACTGATCTGATGCTGCTCTGCCTTCACCAAACCTCTGCACTTTGCTTGTGAGCTCGACGGGGCGTCCGATGTCCCGGCCGTTCAGGTTGAACTCCGGGTTGAAGTATTCCTCGGCTGTGATGGCTGTGGGGTTGTTAGGACTGGCACACTGGGACACGTTGCTCTGACAGGAACACGCACACACACACACACACACACACACACACACACACACACACACACACAGAGGCAGCAGTGAGTGTGTGTGAAAGGATGAACGAGGTCGCGTGTGGGGAAGAATGTGCGCCGCTGAGGCTCCGTTACCCCGTCGTGAGCCGTGTGCTGCTCTGCAATCCCCAGGAAGGACTGAAGGGGAGTCTTTGAGCCTGAGAAAAAACAGGAAAAATACCCGTTTTAATCAATACGTTTTAATCTACAGCGCAGCCAAACCTCTGCTCTGTTTGCCTCTATGTTGATAAAGTGACACACACACCATGCCGGTTTTTTTTACCTACCAACAAGCCTGAGATGTAAAGTAAATACAGTTTCTTTTGTCCAAATAAGTACAAAACAATTTAAAGCCATATACACAAATCTGACAAAATACACAAACTGGGCAGTATATGAATAAAAACAAGTAGTTTAATGTCTCAGCAGCGACAAATTCATCCTACCAAGATTTTGCTCCTAAATCACACAGATAGTTTTCTGTCTCACCTTTGCTTCTGGACTTGTCCTGGTCTGATAAATGCTCTGTCCTCGAGCGGGTCACCAGCTCCACATTGGTGGCGCTGTAAACCTGGACACAAACAGAGACACCATGGACGACATGTCTTCTCACACTTTCAGCATCAGACAAAAATGTCTGGAGTGAAAGTGGAACCTAGAAAAACAGATCTTGTTTTGTGCAGACAAACTAAAATATAGAAACTGTTTCTTTTACAACCTGAAGAGCTTCTTGTATAAAAAAAAATATGATGACAATGATTGGACAAAAACAAGAACAAACAATATAGGTTAGTTGCTATGAGACTAGAAGGAACTTTGATTAAAAATAAAAAAAAACTAAACACAAATAAGTATGTAGAAGTGTCCTTTTGTGAGTTTAGCTGTGATCATCACATCTTTTAGCTCCTCTTAGAAATCAGTCTAGAGTATTTTGGCAGTGGGGAACTCTTCTTCTCCCACACTGCTCTGAAACAAAACATCTGTCAACTTTAAACAGAAATAAGTTCAAACATATAATTTAGACAAATCAAAATAAAACCAGCGTCGGCCTCCTTACCTTGGCATCGTAACCGCTGACGACCTCGGTCTTCTCAGAACGCCAGCCCCAGATCCCCGACTTATTCCTGAGACAAATACGAAAACGCAGGCCAAACTCTTAAGTGAGGCCGTCATCAATATTTCCATTTTAACTCTGCAAAAGTGATGCTTGGGCATTCAGTCGTTACCGCTCAAAGGAAATGTTGCGCGTGTTGAGGTGCGTGGAGACGATGGGCGACGTGAGCCTCTGGGCCGTGTTCTCCTGCGACGGCTGCATGGCCGCCAGAAGGGACGGCGCATCACGAGGGGACAGCACGAGCGGCTCCGTGTACACCACCTGCTTCTCGTGGTCCACCTCCATCACCACGGCTCCGTCGTCTGAGCAGAGAGACGGACAGGCTGCGAATCCCCTCCGTTCATTCGCTCATTTATGCATTTACGTCACACACCTCCACCCTTGAAAATGTAGCTGCGCCGTCCTTTCAGCCAAGTCATGTGTTCAAAGCCCAGTAGGGTGGTGTCGACACGGAGGCACGAGCCGCTTTTCCAAACCCGGTAGACGTCACTGGGGCAAACCTTAGACACCAGGGGTACTGCACAGAGACAGGAGGGAGAGGATGGGGCTTCCTTCAAAACATGCGAGAGAGAGAGAGCAAGAAACACATAACCAAAGAAGAAGTAATAGAAGAAAATCTTGTTTTATTTTTTCACCAGCGCATCAAATAAATTAATCTGATTAGTCCGAGTAGCATATTTTTTTCTGCCATTGGTCTCCTTGCTTTCTAAATGCCTCAGACTGAGGAGAGTGTTGCCTAAAAATGCTTAGCAGGATGATCCTCCTGCTTTCTCAGCATTGATTTTTCCCTCCCCGGTTTCTAAAAGGGAGCTGCTGCTTTTAAACAGGCCAAGGACTTCACAGTCATGAGGCAAAGCCTGATAAGCCAAGAATTTTGTAAAACATTTTCATCTCTACCTAAACTAAAAATTATCTCTTTATGAAGCGGGAGCTTAACTTAAAACTAATTTAAACTGAAACCTTGCAAATCCAAGACACCGTCTCACTTCTGATTAGTCATTTTGATTAGAAATGCACAGATCAGACTTTTTACATGTCATGTACTCTCTGACATGCCAATTCCAATTTTGACCAATTCTGATTCATTTTTCTTCAGACGGATGACGGATTAAAAAAATAAATAAAAGTTTAATTAGATGGACAAGTTTTAAACGCAACAAAAAAATTGAATCACAAGATGACCACCACTCATACATCACAGTATTTTCTAAACTATTATCTAATTTTTAATCAATTTTAAAAAGTGCAAAATTTTTAGTTTCATTTCTTTGAGAAAAAAAATTAACTAATTTTTCTTTTTTTGTTTTTACTGTGGATCTCCAATCAGAGGGAACTAAATCTACCAGTTCCAATCTCTGCTCTGTTAATTGGTGCATGTTTATTTAGGACTCACAAGTTTTCGCCTCTTTTTCCAAAAGGTGTAAATTCAATATCGACACAGTCTGCTGCTGAGGGGAGCTGTCCAGCTGCAGTGGTGCTGAAATTTACCTCAGTGTGGGAAACCTGAAATCCACTCACCCCAGCTGGTGAACTCCCACTTCATCTCCACGTAAAAGTCCCGCGCCTGGAGAGACAGGAAAAGGATGTTCACACGGTGACCGTCCTCATCTAATGAAGACGCTGAGAGTTTTTGGCAGCATGTCGGAAATATTGTTTAAAATGGAAAAGCCACCCTGGCAGTCAAGTGTAGAGCTCTTGCTTCACTGGAAGCATCTTAGAGAAAGACTTTGGAACAGCACAGAAGAGTGCATTGATAAAGGAGATGAGGAATTTAGAGGCTAAAGGATGATTTTTACCTGTCTCAGTTTGCTGAGCAGCTCTGGGATGCCCGCCAGTCTCTCTGTAGCTCGTTTAAAATCTCTGTACTGAAGCACCAGCTGCACCAGCTCTGGGTCCCCGGTGCTCACCGCCTCCTGCAAGACTGAAGCAAATGTCCGGGTGATTAACTCACAGCAACCTCAGGACATGAAGCAAAACAGCAGCAGCAGCAGCAGCTTGAAGCACTCACTGGTCCAGCCCTGCGTGTTGCAGTGCGTCGGGTCCGCAGAGTACCTGAGCAGCACCCGGGTGGACTCCAGGTGACCCAGACAGACAGCCAGCTCCAGCGGGGTGCGCCCCCGTGGATCCAGGCGCTGAACATCCTGCTGCATGTCCAACACACACACGCACACACACAAGCTGCGTCAGCGCACTGCGGCGCGGCATAAAATAAAGCGCACCTGTAGAAACCCATCACCCACAGAGACTCACTTCTTTCTTCTGCAGCTCTCTGTCCAGCTCTAGGTACTGATTGTTCCAGACGTAAAAATGCAAGGGAAAGGCCTCCTGAGCCATGGCTGACACACTCTTACAAAGACTTTTACAGCCACAAAGATCGCAGTGAAATGGATCGGCACCGCTGGTTAGCTAGCTAGCTTCGGTTTTTACTTAAAAATGTTACACTCCGACAGCAAAAGTTGTGTCACTTAGAAAAAAACCCTGCCACTTGGCAACTCTATTGTAGTAACTAACATGAAGCAGCAAAACTATTAGTGGGCTGAGTCAGGAAGGCTAACTCAGCCCACTAGTTAACTAGCAGCTAGCTGGCTAACCTTAGCTAACTAGCTAACAACATTGTTTTCAGCTTCTAATTTCCATACTGCGGGATGGACGGGTTTAACCAACAAACAGCTCACAACAGTGTCCTCTCATTTTTTTCTTTCTGTTAAATACTTATACTGTAGCAGTTACGATAATCTAGTTCCAACCGCCGGATATTAAAGTTAGCTAGCTTGTCCCGCTGCCGATGAGAGCATCCTCCGTTTCCATCGCAGTGTTGTAACCAAAATAAAGCAAGATACGGCCCTTCAGTCCGCTTCCACATCCAGGTCACTCCAGTTCAGGGTCTGATGAGAAGATGCCAGCTGCTGCCAATAACGCATCTGTCCAGTGCGCCCTGATCCTCTGCGATCAGCTCCGCCACAATCAAGCTCTCCCAACGGTTTATTTAGTTTGAAGGGGCTTTGTTTCCAGGTGGCGGAGAGAGGCTGCTGGGTGGAGCCGGGAGGCAGGATTTCTGTCATCCAGCGATGCAAATCTGTGAGAAAGTACTTCCTCCGGATTTCTTCCCTTCTTGATTTTGTTGTTGTTGTTCATAAAATTTTTCTGATTAATTTAAAAAAAAAATGCAAAACTCAATTTAGAAATTATTTCATAAGATCCCCTTTCCTCCTTTTTAAAATCAGAAATTAAACTATAATTAGCCACATTTTAAAAGCAGGATCTAATTTCACCAGCCACACCCAGGTCTGATTATTGTCTGAGCTGAAGAAGCATAAAGTAATTTTATCATTAGAACCTGTTTGACGTGAAGTAGGCTAAAGGAGCAAAAACACCAGCACATCTCAAATGTGAACAGATGAGAAACAACATCACTGACTTTGTTTCTCAAGGGTTAAAAAAGTAATTTATAACAGCCTGGGACTTAAGTGCTATGAAACACTAGAAACTTTCCCCATTTAAGGTAGTACAAGAGCACATTAGCGTCTATAAGAAAAAAAACTGACATCTAAAAGTAATGCAATGCCTTGGACTGCTTTGCTTCTTCTGGACAACTTGAACTGAAGGAAACGTAAATCATGCATCAGAAAACCCTGAAAAACAATGTTCACCCATCAGTTTAAGAGCTTGAAGTAAAGCACATCTGGGTTATGCAACACCAGGAGGGCTAACTAAGTAGCTGCTCAAAAACAAGGATTTTGAAGTAGCCTGGTCAAAGTTGGGGCATAGGCCACCTCAAAATCCACCAAAGTGACTGTTTTAAAATAATTCGGCAAGAAGAATGGACCAAGATTGCTTCATAGCAGAATGAAGAACTCATTGCACCAAAGGGTGGCGCAGTCAGTTCTGAGTATTGGGGGGGAAATTAGGTCTTCATGTACAGTCAGCAAACTTTATGCTCTCAAAAAAAAAAAAAAATTCAAACTGCATTTGTTACTTTTAATCCCATTAAAATTAGCTTGACAGGTTAGAAGTAAGGCGGAGTCGCCATTTCAACTTGGCAAAGATGCTGAAATCGATGTCAACTTTTTTTTATTTTTCTTGAAAAATAACACAACATGAAGTGAAAAAAGCTTCTGAAAATAATTACAATGCTACACGATCTGTTTATAATCTAAAAGAGGAAGCCAAAAACAAAAAACAGAAGGAAAAAAAAATACACATTTACACAAAAGTAAATATTTATATAATTATATTCATTCTTAGGGATATGGCCAGGGGAGCAGTCCGGGAGGAGAGCTTTGTTTCAGAGTTTTAACACTTAAAGGAAACAAAAACAAACGAGCAAATTCTCCAAATAAAATCTTGCATCTCCACGCAGACAGAGACGAGTGAACAAAAGTGACTACTTTCCCCCAACATCCATTAAAAAAAGAAAATTGTATCAAAGAGGGGCGGGGAGCAGTTTCATCTACAATATTTTTTTGCTTTCAACGTCTGTACAAAAAAACAAACCAATATGTGTTTGAAAATAATAGCACCTGAAGTTGAACTGCTGTTTGGAAATGCACCATTTATCTGTCAGCGTATCCTTGGCTTTTCCCCCACACTTATTACAACCTGCCCCATCGGCGGGGTGAGGTCTTGTTACTATGTTGATTGCCTACTCACACAGTCTTTGTACCTTCTCAAGCTTTACAACAATGTATACCCCTAACAACTGCTGCAATAAGTCTTTTAATTACAAAGCTGGATGCACAATGGTAAACACAGGCCATTCCAGTAGTCTGATGATTTTGCTTATGTCTAGATAAAAAATAAAAATAAAAATCTCCAAGCATAGCTGTTGTGCATAAAGCAAATGTTGACAATTTAACCCAGACAAGAAAAAAAAAAAAAATCTACTAGAAGCACCCAAATGTAGTTGAAGTCAAAGCGATTCTGTGTTGTCACAATGAAAATAAGATTTTATGATAGATTAGCATAATGGATCAATTATTTATATCCCACGGATGCAACTCAAAGTCTTTGCTAATTCTGAAAGGCAAGAGTTTGTGATGAGAGCCAACACTGGTACTTTTTTCACAAAAAAAAAAAAAAAAAGTCGAGGCGGCCATCCACAGGACAAACTGAGCTAGTTGATCAGTCTCCCATTCCAGTTAATGAAAAATTATATGCTCTTTCCAAAAGTTATGTCTAAAATGAACAGCAAAAAGGCTCCTGAGCGTCTCTGTAGGTACACAGAAAAAAACAAAAATAAAAGTAAGACGTATTGATCTTGCTCTAACACCTCCCTTTACCAAACACCAGTGAAGCAAGCAAGCGCTCCAGTTCAGACCCCACCCCTCCTGCAGTCCAGTTTCCCTGTAGAGACGGGTCCGGAGACGCGCCCTCTGCTTTTTGCATCTCAAATCACTAAAGCGCAGAGAGAAGGCAGGCGACTAGGATATCCGCTGGATCAGTTTCTCATCTGATAGGCAGTAGAGTGTGTTGACCGACAGCTCAGAGATGAAGGCCTCGCAGGCCTTTCTGGAGACTCCTTTGCAGCCTCGCAGGTCGAGCAGAGAGATGCACGACAGGCGGCGCAGATATTTCAAACACGCGTCAGTCAGTTTGCTGCAGCCTGAAGAGAAACGAAGGCAAAGGTTAAACGCGAGGAAATGCAAACCGAGATGTCCGTCCCGCTCTCAGCATCGCTCACCTCCTAGGTTGAGCTCGGTCAGCGTGTTCCGGGTGGACGAGCCGACCGCGGTCAGCAGGTTGATGGAGTGGTCGGTGAGGCTGTTGCAGTGGGACAGATCCAGTTTAGTTAAATGGGGCATGTGGCGGATCACCAGCCGCAGAGTGGGGTCGCTGATGTCCAGACCTGCAAGCCGCAAGCACTGCATGCTCCTCAGCTGGCTGCGGTTGTCACAGCCTGGTGGAAGCAAGTGGAGAAAAAAAGTTGGAGAAGTTATGGTGTTGTGGCCTAAAATCAATACTCTCCTGGACCAAGTATTTTTACTGCCACTTTATTGGGGTTTGAAAAAAAAAAAAACAATCTGCAAATAAATGAAGTAAATGTGCACTTAAAAGTTATAGAACAAATAAGCAGAAATGAACAAATTTAGAAGTATTTAGTAACGTTCTAATGTCCTCGCAGAACCCAAAATGTTGACGCTTTTTCGGGGTAATGAGCTGCTTCTCGACCAGCTCTACCAATACAGCTTCAACATTCTGAAATGTTCATTTTCTTAACCTCCCCATCTACTTTACTTCTTGTTGCAGACTGTATGGGGTGGAGTCTAAAGACGACAGGCTGTACACAGAGCAGCGTTTTAAAGGGACATGAGCATAGCCTTCCAATACAGACCCAAAGAAAGACAACTTTTCTTTTCATTTTTTTTTCTCCTTTTTTAAATACTGACATGGGTAAAATCATCGTCAAATTTTGGTGTCTGTTAAAATTTGTTCCGTCGCCCAGGTCTACATCAACTTTATATTAATATTTTGTCAGGCAGGTCTTGTAATGTACACCTGCAGTCTGAGGCGGCTCTTCTGCTTACCTGGAGGTATGACCAATTCCCTGATCTGTGCGTCTTTGACGCCGTACGCGTTTCGCAGGTCCAGAGAGCGAAGGAGAGGACAGCCGGTGGAGCAGAGAGCTGAAATCGACGACCAGGAACAACCGGACAGCATCAAGTCCTTTAGTCCTGCAAAATGGATAACGGGTCGCATTTGTTTTCATACTGTGGCACTACCAAATAAGACAAAATCAAAACGAGGAGTCCAACAAGAGGCTTGTACTTGAGTCGTACCAGGCAGGCGGCCAATCAGCCAGTTGAGCTGTTTTTTGGAGATGTTCGTCCAGGAGAGGTCGAGTGTGACGGGTTGTCTCTTTATGATGCCTGTGAGGGCCTGAGGGGTCACAGTGCGCTTGATGCTCAGGTCAATTCGGGCCCAGAGCCTTTTATCTAAACACCTACAGACAAAAATAACTCAATAAAACATTTCTGTCAGGCGGCTTATTTCAGCAGCAAAACCTATAATCCTTCCAAGAGGGGAAATGTCCCACGACTAAATTCATAAAATCAGGCAAAGGTGAAATATAAGAGCATATTTGCCTTAAATTTCAAGTTTGTTTGTAAAACAGAATGAGAGGTTAACTATGACTGAAAGGCAGATTGCAAAATGTATACTTTCAGTTTTTACAGATAAATCTCTTGGATTTTAACTGTTTAAATCCCAGCCGCCATTTATAGCTTTTGTCCACAGAGGGGAAGTAAAATCTGTGAAAACAAGGGGCAGAACTTTTTTTCCCTCAACTATATCATCCTTACACATTGGAGGCAAGTTAAATGAAATGTTCTTAGGTACTGCTTTTGTCACCTCACTACTCCTATAAATATCAAACAGCTGAAAGTTGCTCAATGTAATTTGATCAGAGGTCATAACCTGTCAGATTTCCTAAATGTAAACTAGACTACACAGGAAAAAGAAATAGTTTTCTGAAAATACTAATTTACCTATGAATATGAAACAAAGTACTTTTATGGTTATCTCTATAAATAAAGGCAATATTTCACTGCCAAGAAAAATGTACTAATTTTCATTGGTTCAAGCCTAAAATTATGTTTCAAAAAAACAAATCATGGGGGAGGAATAAGAGTACAAAGGGGTGTAAGAAAGAAATTACTTACAGCCTTTGTTTTGACACCCAAACTGCGTTTTGTTGCCTGTTAATTATCAAACTCAGAAAAGATTTTAATAAACGTTAGCATGTGAAATATGGACCAGATGAGTAAGAATCTAGGTTAAATGTGAAACGGAGAATCTGAAGTTCACACTTTAGGGTGAAACCTTCTGTAGCTTATTGTTAAAACTCCTCATAAGTAGAAGTCGACTTGACTTCTCACTGATGAATGAAACCAAATTGTGAGCGACTCATCGTTCTGTAGCTCGTGTCTGCAAATTTAAATTGGACCAGAATGGACTCTGGTATTTACAAGACAAGTTGGCCAGAAAAGCAAAAAACGAGTTTAAGTGAGAGGAAATGAAAGGAGGTGAAACTAGTCATAAACTGTTAATCGGATCTACAATAACTGTGTGAACAGGTCTTACCATTTGTACCAGTTCTTGCAGACCGCCATGCAGACACACAGATCCGTTCGGTTCAAGTAGCGAAAGACGGAGACCCAGACCTCCCTCTCACAGCTCGGCCCACCCCCGCAGCTCTCCCTGTCCGCGTCCCCCCCTCCTTCCTGCAGGGCGGAGAGGGGGACTCTGAGATGATGAAGCTCAGTTGATGAAGAGGAGGAAGCACCGTTGCTAAGTTTAGCTGGTCTGGTCGATCTCGTTTGTTTCGATGCTTCCAGCCTGTCCGGGTTGGAAGAACGAGAGTCTGTGTGTCTGCTCCGAGTGCGCGGCGGCGTCACCCGGTTTGTGTTTCGGTCCGGACAAGGCCCTCGATTTCTGATGGGGGGTCTGTGGAGGGCTTTGCTCTGGTTGGTTGCTGCAGAAGCTGCAGTTTGAGGGGCGACGGCCTCTAATTTCGGGACGATCGCTGAGGAGTCCTGTTTTGCTCTGGGCGGCTTTTGAAGCGTCACTTTAATGAACGAGCCGTCTTTGTCCCCTTTTGGAATGTCGTACTCCGTTTCCTCCTCTTCGTCGTCCTTTTCTCCTCCGTTTTGGTTGCCCAGTCCACTTCCACACTCGTCCTGTTCTGTGGCGGGCTGCCCTCGCCTCGACTGTGGCCGGTTCTCTTTATCCCCCACCCTCCCGTTGTTCAGCCCGCTCTCCTCCTCCTCCTCCTCCTCGTCCTCGTCTTCCTCGCTGCTGCTGCTGTTGGTGCTGCTGCTGCTGCTGTCCTCGCTGTCCTCCTCCGGCTTGTGGTGTCTCCCTCCACCTCTGATGCCGCGTCCCGCTCCTCCTCCTCGCAGCCTCACACCTCTTCCGTGCCCCCTGCGGGGCTCTCCTTTGGGATGAAGCACCAGGCCGTGGGAGGACTTCTGCTGCCCAAACGATCCATTACCTCCCAGAATGCTGCTGTGAGACGAACCAGTTGCCCAACCAGAGCCCCGGATTTGGCCCTGAGACAGTCTGTTGACTGGAGAGTGCAAGCGAGAAATCATCCTGGAGCTCAGGAACCGGGGAGAGCGATCTAAACACGCCTGTTTCTTTGGGAAAAAAAAGGTAAACAAGGATAAGATATTTTTTAAACACTAATTTCAATCAGTCAAATCTGAATGCAAAACAAAAGCATGGAATGATTAGAGCCAGGGGTGTCCAGAGTTTTTGTCACAAGGGGCAAAATCAGCAAGTTAAAAGGATCTGAGGGCCGAAGAAGTTCATTTTACCTCATCAACAAAAAGCTAAGAATGCAATAGTTTAAAAAAATAAAGTAGTCATAAATTATTCTGCATAAAACCTAAATAGTTTTTCAGGTTTGCCTTATTAAAATGCATTTTGCAACTTTTCAAGGCATCAATTCAAAAATATAAAGATATTAAAATTTTGTCAATTTTGAGAAATGAAGTCAGTATTTAGGTAATCGTTTCTTTGAAAACACCTGCTGGATTTAGCCAGGTTTAATAAACTAATTAAAAGTTTATTAAATCATTTAAAGCAAATTTAAATGATTGGTGTCGTTTCCAACATTTTCTATTGTAAGAAGATTTTACTTTGTGATAAAAACTTTGTAATTAAAAACACAAGGTTTGCATCAAACACCTGTGCTGGAGGCTGGGGGATTTGTATCATCTTTAATATGAAATTATGGGCCACACACAATCAGTTGAGGGGCTACAAATGGCCCCTGGACCACACTTCGGACACCTCAGGTTTAAGCACAATATTATAAACTGCAAAACAGCAAAAGTTTCTTACTCTTAAAAGTTTGCTCCTCTCCATTTTTATCTGGAAGGTGAAAAATTAAGAAACATTGAATTTTTTTTCTACAACCTTCTTTCAACAAGTAAAATATTAAATAGTAAACACTCTTCAAGTGCATCATATCTACCCTTTTCTTAAGTCTGTGCTCCAGAGCACTCTCTCGTTTGCGACTCTGTTGATGCTGTAGCAGCAGCTTTTGGGAGGGAGGGGGCGCCGTTTGTCGGCCGTGCAGTCGGCTTCGTTTCCCTCGACTCGGACCTTCCTCGCAAACGTCATCCTGATACGAACGTTTAGACTGTGGCATGAATGTGGAGCCCTCCGAGTCCTCACTCTCCTCCTCACTGGAAGACTGAACATTAATAAACCGGATGTTATATTTTAACTGGTTGGAAAAAAAAAAAAAAAAGTTTCTAATACAATGAAACACCAAGAAACAGAAGCAGAAATCTTGTACCTCTGAGTCGGAGTCATTCCCTTGGTAACATCTGGGACACTCCCAGCAGCTGGGCAGGTCCTTGTTGATCTTCCCCTCACCGGGTTCCTGAAACGGAAACGCTAAAGCTCAGACACAAACACGACCAAATCTAGCAAAGAAATGCATCTTAGGCTTAGTATGACACCAGTCACCAACACGGTAATGCATATAGTAACAAGTCGAAGGTTGATCAGTGAATCCCAAACCAAAACAATGACATTTATGAATGAAGTATTATGATGCACCTGCCCCAGTGCTGAAAGGCATGTAGCAACTGATTTAATGTTTAATCTTTATTTAACCCTCTCTGTTTCATTGTATCTGCTTCTACGCCTGCAGAAAAGACTCACCTTAACACACTGACGATGTACGATCTGCGAGCAGGCGGTGCACTCCATTAAAGAGTACGTGCTGGGATCTGATTCGTCAAACTCTCCTTCTCCACAAACGGCACATCGGGCTGTGTTTGGCAAAGCAGGCTGCAAAAAAAATATATTATAAGAAACTTCTGCTCTCATACAGAAGATCACAAAAATTATATAAAGCTGCTAAGAACCTTTTTTATATTAAAGAAAAAAAGTAAAATCTCAATTTTGTCAGAGAACCTCAAGCTACCAGTCTCATATTCTTTAGAATCTAAAGAATATTTTTGGCATCATTTAACAGAATTTTAAGCTAAACGTTACCTTTTGAAAGTCCTGCAACATTATTTAGTTTTAACATTGTTTTATAGCACTCCATCAGTTTGCCTGTCATCTCACCATTAGACATTGCCTCATAACGCAGCTCTTTTTCATGCGTCCAGGACCACCAAATTTTCTCATGTCGTGACAGTACTGGCAGTCCCCGCACTCCTTCCTGCAGCAGGCGGAGCATCGCTTGCATCTCACCCGCCTGCGCCGCAGCGCCGAAATGGAAGTGTGTTTGGTAGACCGCTTAGATTTGTGCAGAGACGGACCCAGGCGGGGACGATAAATAACAGGTGCTGGGGGTGTTGGGGGCTGGTACCATGACGGCTACACCACAGCAGAAGAAGACGGTTGGAGAAACATGTTAGTATTGAAAGAATACTAACATGAATTGAGCTTTTAATATCACAGTGTTAAAACAAAATAGATATATTAAATATCCGTAACTCACCCTTTCAGGCCACTTGACGATCGGCTCTCCAGTGCAGGATAGTTTGAAGTCGTCACCGGCACGCTCCCTTAGAACAGCCTGGACACAACCAGGTAAGATGGAAAACATTTAAGCTTTGTAGAATGATATCACATTCAAGAAATGTACAGCTACCCACCCTCATGTCCTCCAGCAGCGCTGCAGCATTTCTGATTCCTGCAGGGACGCACTTTTTATGGGCTGGCAGCTCCTCCAGCTTCCCTAAAAGGTTCCACAGTCCCTCCAGTTCAAAAGGCGTCAGCACAGGCCGAGTCGTTCCTATTTTGTTTTCAAGCTCTTCATCGCCCTCCTCTTCTTTGATCTCTTCTACCTTCGGCTTTTCTTCATCCTCACCGTCGACCCCGTTGGTGCCGTTAATGGGGGGATCGTTACTTCCGACATCTGCGCGAGTCAGTCCTGAAAAAGAAATCAAAGACGAAATTGTTTCTACCCGATCCCGTGTGGGAGCTTGAAAACTAGAAAAACACAAAAGGAAAACTTTGTTTTCATTCATTCTTACCAATGCCGAGCGAGTATTTCTGGAACTCCGGGGTGAGGTGGGAGATGTTGGTGAGACAGAAGAGGTATCTCTCTACGACGTACCAGCACATCTCATAGTAGAACGGGTACCGGAACTTTGCTGGCACCTAAACAACGATGACAGAAATATGTACATATTTTTAAATAATTCAGCTCACCTCATCATTACTTTTGTTTATTTTCATAAAATTTATTTAGGTATTTATGATGTAACTGAAGACAAGATTTTCAATAAGGGTGCATTCACACCAGTCCTATTTGGTCTGTTTTAATCAAACCCTGGTTCGTTTGGGGAGGCGTAAATGTGGAATCGAGCAACAACAACAAAAAAGAGAAATCTGATCTGCCTACAACCTTGGTTCAGTTGAAGTGAACTCTGGTGCGGTTAGAATACATATGTGAATGCCAAAGTGAAACCGAGACCGCTCCAAAAGCAGAAATGACTATAGCACAAGGCATTCTGGGTAAAGTCTTCCAGGCTATCAGGTGTTGAGACATCCTTAAGCTCCCATCAGCTTTTCCTGAGCCATGACCAACAGGTTCTGAAAGGTGTGTACTTCTACCAGCAATTCAAAGCTAATACGATAACAACTGTTGCTATTTGTCAGCAAGCTTCTTACATATTCCTATGTGCAGAAATAGTTTCTACTATCATCCAATTATCAGCAACAAATACCTTTTTCTATTTTAAGAACGATTGGTTGAAATCTTCTCTTGCATCCCAGGCAGTAGATCAGAAGTTCAATTGCAACATCGCCACAAGTTAAGTCTTGCGTTACACAATGGTATGTATGTACAAAGATTTACTCAACAAAACACACCAACTGCTGGAAATAAAGATTTAAGACCTTCAGTGGGGAAACTGTGAATCATGTGCAAAGACTCACTCTTTTGGTACAGTTGTGTAATCACTTATTATACACCTACTGAAACTTTGCCTTGCATTATAATAATAGTATAAAAAAACACTATCTGATAAGCTTAGGTATGATTTGTTTCTCACCCGTGTGCGGTCTTCAATATTGTAGATGTTGAGCTGCATGGGGATGTTAAAGCTGTGGAGAAAGTTCCCCCCGAACACTAAAGTATCTTCTGGAGTGTACACAGCATGGATCCACCCTGCAGCACACAAAACATTCACAATAAATGTGACGATTAAGTGCGTTCTTCTTCCACTTTTATCTAAGCAGGGTAAAACTCCTTGTTTTATCCTCTCATGTTCAATAAGAGGAAGCAGATGTGTTTGTTTGCCCGTCGTTATTGGCATAACAGACCTGACGGGATTATGAAGGTGTTGCCCTGCTGGAGCTCTATCCTCTGGCAGTCGTAACACTTGTCTCCCAAGAAGATGTCGCCCTGCTTTCCCGATAAAACCCAGTTCTCATACATGTCCAGGTTCTGAGGCGTTGGTGGAATCAACCAAAACACCTGCAATAATATGAAAATGTTCATAGATGATAAATACAGAGTTTGAATCATCTTAAATATTATCTCCCAAACCAGATTAAACTTAATCATGTCTTAATCATCAAGCCTTAAAAACCGTCTCCACCTCAAAACTATTCCAGCTTAGCAAAACGTTCAACGAAGGCGGGTATACAGAGGTCACAAAATGAATTTGGAACCAAATTTTCATTTTAATTTCCACCAACAGGAAATGAAAGGTGATGTTAAGAAAAATTGGCCTATGATCAAATACAGCAAAAGCTTTCCTTTTTTATACAGCATCATGCCAAAACTGACCTTTGCCCCTCGCAGAATGTGGTACCAGACTGAAGTTCCCCCAAAGTCAATGTGGAAGTCTGTGAAGCAGCCCTGCACACTCATGAGACAGTACCTGAGAAACAAACACAGCCAGTTTCAGAAAACAATGAAGCAACTTTTCTTAAGCATCTATGTACTAGAAATGTCCAGTAGAGAACTTTAACTGAAGTGAATCAAATATCCAGGTGGTTTACTCACTTCTGTACTTTGGGATAATGCATGTCTATAATGGCATTAGTGGAGTCTCTCTGTCTCTCCTTCAGATGACGAGGCCACATGTTGTCCACCCAGTCAATAAGGTCCACCTGGACAGAGGAGAGAAGAAGATGATGCCAATGTGTCTTCACACATTTCTACCACTGCCAGCCAACAGGATTTCTTTTTGCAAATAAAATGCAATCTAGTAAGTGTTGCCATGGCCTTGTCAAACAGTCAAAAAGTCAAAAATATGTTAAGTTCTTTGTTATGCAACTGTAAATATGTGTAAAGATCTAAAGTGTGAAATGACTTTGGTCCTTACTGATGCTGGTCGTTTGACCAGGTTCTCCAGCCTGGTGTGGCTGAACTCCAGGCTGATCACATTGTAGAGTTTCTCCCTTTCCGATGGCGGCGTCTCGTAGTAGCGTCGCCACTGAGCCATAGACATCTCAATTCCCTTTTGGGTATTCACGTCCATAACATCTACAATCCGTCGACTGCCTGCAGGTCAGTTGACAAGAGTTCAGCAAATGATACCTCCATAAAAGAAGCTAAAATTCAGCCCTGGAATAACTTCAGTTTTGAGAAGGGGGGAAACTTCAGCAGCCTAAAATACATTAAGTTAAGCTAAAATAACTAAATAGAAATTAAATTTATGACATATGTTTAGAAAAAGGTGTTGTATAAACTTTTAAATTGTAATAAATAAAACGTTAGACATAAAAATTGAGCTCAATTTGTCTTTTTTCAGGAAGAATTGATGACATTTAGCTTTCCAACATTTTAAAATAGTTGATCCTAAAGACGAGCAACAAGCCTAAGAAAAAACAGTTAAATATACAAACAGAATACAGAATTCAAGAACTTACCGACAAATAACTTGACATCACTCACACTGAAATCTGGGTCTGGCATTCTGTAAGACAGAGTCGTTTTTTTAATTTTTCTAATTCTCTTTAAATGATATTATGAGATGAAAGATAAATACACCGACTTACTGTATACCGAGCCCATCGGTTGTCTTAAAAATAATGGGGTCCCTGAGCCCTTCTCTCTGTATATATTCATATGTAAAATCTATCAAGGATATGGAAAAAGCAAAGAAAATGATTTAACAAACAGGACACACTCCTGTGTTTGTAAGTTTCACCTACAAGTACAGAACAAACTGACTTAAAAATAATTGCACTGCCTTTACACATCCTGAGTGGATCCATTTCATTTACATGCGGGCATCTCACCTTTACCCTCCATGTGTTTGACGAGATCACTGCCAAACCTCTCACACTGCAGCTTCTCATGCAGGTCAAAGGTTCGTTTGCCTTCGATCTCATCATCTGAGATGCCATCATCCTGGTACTGCCTTCGCGGAGCCGTCCGCTGAGGAGGAAAAGTGGATTTTAAAAGTCAGAACCGATTTGAGTGACTACAATATCAGCAACAGTTTAATGTGTGGGTGGGGGAAAGGGATGGAGAATTTAGCTCCAGATGTTCTCTTGTTTTCTTTTGTGCCCCGAATTATTTTTAAATTCTTTGATGCCACTTTTCTCACTTCCCTTTTCCCTTCTGTCATCTTGGTGATTGTTTCCAATAAACGCTGTTATGTTGTGATAGATCTCAGCTCATTCAATTATCAATCATGTGATTCTGTGAAAGAGAAAGTTGGATTTTTTAAAGTCTAAAGTCCCCCAGGATTTCTTAAAGTAACTTATTTTGAGCAGACGGAAAAACAAAACAGAGCAAAGGAGCAACTCTGGAGACCTTGTGAATGACATTTAAATTAATTCACACCAACACTGAACTACAAGTTCCTATAAATCATTTAACAGACACTTTCTGGGCTAAAAATGATCATTTTCCAAATTCCTTGACAAATCAGCACCACAGCAACTAATGTAAAACAGAAAACAGCCGCATGAGCAAATAAGATGCTAATTAAAAAAGCTGTGCTCCAAACCGCAACTGGGACAAAAGACTATTTTATCACTTGTTCTGAAAATACTAATTTGGAAAACAGCATGAAAGATCTCAAAGACAAAAGGAAAGTCAAGTTAATTTCAAATGAATACAAGGATAATAGAAAAGATTAGAACAGTGTTTATATACATCCTTTAAAAAGGTGCATTAGCAAACCTTTTAGAAGAACTGAAGGTTAAAACAAACAACTTCATTTGAAAGAGCAATAATTAAAAGAAAACTAAAATGATACCAATATTGAGTGTGTAGGTTAAACAAGAGAATGGCTTCAGCAGCTGGACTTCGTGAATAAATTTTGCCTTTCAATCTCCAGTGAGACTTGTAAAGAAAAGATTGCAACACAAGAGCACAAAACATGTCTGGCTTAAATGTGATGGATATAGCAGTAAAGTATTTTATGAAGAATGTTGTGTTTTATGTGGCTGGAATAAATTCTTAATTAACCTTCAGCAGCTCATTTATTCAGCACAAAGGCCACATTTGTTACTTTACAGCAACATAAAAAAACTAAAAGGCACCTCACTTTTTCACAATTGTTATGATTAAATTCAAGAACTTGGACAAAAAGACTGTCACAATTTTTTTTAATTGAAACCCGACCATCTGGGCTTTAGTAAAGCAGCTTGAACTTGGACATAAAAATCTTGACAGTTTGGTTGAGAAACATTTCAGACATGGTTTCATCAAAGCAACGTTTCCACTTTGATTTGTTAAGTATGAAAAGAAAACGACCAATTATGGTTTGAGTTTGTTAATCACCAGGAATTCTTTAAACGGAAAATCACAATAGCAAATAAATATTTTTAGGCAACAATTAAAGCAAAAGCATAAGGTGCGACAACTAATTGACAAGAATCAACAAATTTACTTTTTATTGGCAGGTGAAATTATATTTAAAAAAAAAAACAAAAAAACAGCAACTCTTCGTCCTGTTCATGAAACACTGTAAAACTATGAACTAGATCAATTTTCATTCTATAAACAACAAGTTCTTTGATTGACTTATTTTTGTAAAAACAGATAACGGTAAGGACATCCACTTTAATTCATAAATGGGTATATCCTTTTAAGCTTTTTATTTTCTTTTGAGTTCAAAACTACTCCCTCTGCCAATGAACCCGCAGCATACATTTTTCTCCATGTATGCTTCTCCAAGGTGCTTCTGTCATCAAAAACCCAAACACAAAGTTGGCCAAAATCTGAGTATGCAGCTCATCCCTTAAAGAAAACCATAACTCACTGTCAGAACAAGCTTGATCCTGTATTTCTAGCAAAAACATCAAGCACAGACAAACCGATAGCAGCGTGCCTACTTACAGCACATGGAAAGATACTGGATAAAGCTTGTTTTTGATCTTCTCTAAAATCATGATTAGTCTTGAACTGTAATTCTAGATGAAGACGAAAAATCAATTCGCCTGAGATCACTCAACCAGCTGCGGCATCACTTCATGTTGCACAAAGAATTACCATAATACGATGGCAGGAGTTAATCTTCTACACACTGCCCCCTTCGAGCCCCCCTCCCACATGAAGCACTGTTTGGCCAGACAGATGGATTAAACCCCTCCACCCCCCTTCCCAAATATGTGCTTTTCTCACACCAAATAAACTATTATTTAAGCTTAAATTTGCTTTAAGAATGAAGAGCATTCCCCACTCTTAGAAACTGTCAATATACAATGCAATCAAACCAGAACTGCCTAATTATGCTAACATTTAGAAAGGGAACAAACAGGAAGAAGTGTTATTCATCAATTTAACTTGCAATTACATTAAACTATTTGAGAAATTGAACAAGTGAGTCAACAGAAAAAAAAACTATATTTCCAAGCTTTCTAAAATGATGTTTAATAACCCCCCGTCCAGAAACTATTAAGATAAATATTTTTAAATATATTGTCCAGGTGGACTTTTATTGCTTTAAATCTGAAAGAAAAAAGGGTTGTAAAAGGGTGAAACAAGGTCGCTGAACAAACGCTATCAGGGTAGATGGTGAACTTGACCTTCTATTGAACCCAGGGTCTTTAAACAAGTTCATTACAACCAAAACAGAGAGGCTTCTGCTTGGAGTCAGTTGCACAAAAGAAGCCGGTCGTTTCATTCAAACACACCACACAAAGGTTTCACAATTACTAACAGAATACGGCTACATATATATATGCAGGGCAGCAAATGCATCTTAGACGTATTATAAACAACTAAAGTGTTTAGGAGAGGTAGCATCTTGGCTAAGTTACTTACCAGTCGTTTGCTGTACCGTGTGTGAGGATCCTCCATAGTCTGCAAAAGAGGAATAAAGTTAAATCTCTAAAACGGGCAAACTAAACGCTCAAAGGCATTGCTATAATGTCACATATTTCTTTAAAACTAATAGTCTTCTATTTGAGCCGGGGCTCACTGCTAGTTCTAGCCTGCTACTATTGCATTAGCCAGCGAGCTAAAGCTAGCATCACACGATTGGTTTTGTCTACAATATATTCTTATTTTTCAAATTGCTAAGGGTCGAAACTGACAGCAACATAGTTAATGAACTAATATGTGTCGCTATAACCAAACGTCAGCTGAGCGGGCAAACTAGCTTTGCTGACAATACAGTTCTTAGGTCGTCGGCTATAAATGATGCTAACTAGCTAGTTGTCGCTAGCCCGTCTACGGTAGTTGGGAGCTTTTCATCATTACCTTTATGTTTAAACTCCGCTAAGACGGTGTGGTGGAAGTAATATGTCCCGACTAACGCGTCTGTAGCCTCTGGATACGGTTTCTCCCCATGTTATGCGGAAAAAAGCCCAGTATTTTTGAGGTGTTTGTTATTGTGCGATAAAAGTTAGGAGCTATCGACGGTCCGGGCCGCCGCCATTTTCAGCTGGTTAGAAAACACACACAAACACTCACGCACACACACACACAAAAAGGAAAAGATTTAATCCCCGCCCCCTTCCCTGTTCACCACCAGACTGGAGATTAGCATGAGCTTCCGTCATTGGACACAGCAGGTGCTATTTAAAAAGCTATTACAATACATTAACATACAGGAGTGTTTTATTTATTCACCGGCTGACGGATAGGTTACTTCGTTTCATTGACGTCCGGATCAGATTCGACAGTAATTTTGATTAGAAAGTAACAAACAAAAGAAAGAAAAACAAACAAAAACTATATATCATTTGACGAGTTTCGATTTACAGCAAATTAAAATACTAAATTTAAAAATCTAACCATCATAAAACATTTTTAATAATGGTGGATGTAATGAAAACAATACAGACTTAAAAATTATTTTCTAACAATAGTTTTAATCTGAGAAATTAGTCGCGTCAAAACGCATAATGTAATTTACTGAAAAAATATATTAACAAAATACAAAGAAAGTAGATTAAAATAAATGAATAAATGTATACAAACACATCATATTTAAAAAAAAACGTTCAGAAATCAGTTTGATATCGGAAATGTTTCGAGATTTACATGACTGAAATATTACTCTGACAAATGGGGGGAAAATAATCATAGAATTTACCAAAAAACAAACAAAAAAAATTCACAGT
Source organism: Poecilia mexicana (assembly GCF_051168715.1). NCBI lineage: Eukaryota > Metazoa > Chordata > Actinopteri > Cyprinodontiformes > Poeciliidae > Poecilia > Poecilia mexicana. The sequence goes on from NW_028263379.1 coordinate 18,683,641, forward strand.
TTTAATCTCCTTGCATGATCTTTTAATATTGGACACTCTTTTATAAATGAGTAAATCATTACATCTTCTGTATTTCTGAAGATTACAGAATCAAACCTTTAAATTTTATTCCAAATTTACTGTTTAATATAAACAGTTAGGACTCTCACTTATGAAATTCACAAAGCAACCTTGAGTACTCTTTTGCATTTACTTTTTAAAATGTTTGCCTTTTTTATTCTCTGAAAAAGGACGTTTAACATTTTTAAATAATTTTGACCCTTCCAGTTTATCCTCCAAATCCGGATGAGTAAAACGAACGCACCCCGCTCCAGGTCGAGCAGATGGGCGGGGCCTCTGAGCAGCGGCGAGATGGGGGATGAAATTAGGTCAGAAGGCTCACCGGAGGCTAAACAGCAGAGCATCAGCTGGACCAGATCTGCACAAATGATCAATGCTACAAGTATTTATTTATTTATTTATTTTATTATTTTCCCTTCAGCACGTATGGTCAGCTGATGCAAATGGTTCACTGAAGGACTGAGGCATGCACGGTTCTTGGTTCACTGTAGATTTCCTTTTATTACATAACAGGCTTTATAGAGTTAACAAGCTTTTTTAAGCAGCATGGACTCATACACACAAAAATCACATTTATAACACACAAATGATATAATAACGCAGATCTGCTTCAAACATTTTATAGTGTAGGCAGAGAAAACCCAAGATTTTGTAAAGTTTAGATGACATTCCCAGTCATTTCTTCATAAATACAATGTTCACAATGGTTATTTGTTCAGAGAACCACCAGGAGGCGCTGGACTAAAGCTGAACAGAGTGATGCGTGAAGATTAACAGTCACATGTTGAGCCATCTGTCTAAGTGGAGGCAGACTGAGAAAAATCCACACATTTATAACACGTTTTCAAACACTTTATACAGCAAGAACAGATATTCAATTGAGACTCAGAGGGGAAGGGAGAAAGGGTAAGAAAGCAGTGGTTATTTTTCTTTTTTTTATTTGAGAGTGGCTTAAATTTAATCTACAAATTTAAATGACAGAAACTGGGTAAGAACCACAGGAAAAAAAAGGTTTTCTCCTGGAGATCTCTATTCCTAGGAAGAACACAAAGACAGAAGAGTGGTCAAACATTCAAAGCACCATGTAAATAGTAAAAATGATCACAGACTGATGTTTCACCTGCGCAAAATCTTTTATGAGAAGAAACTGTAGAGATAGGAGAACCCAACGATCCCAATGATGGCACAGCACAATGTAATCATCATCTTTTTCTGGAGAGTTACAATACACACAAGAAAGTTAAAGAAGAAACAAAATACAAGTGTTTGCATATCTAGGGGAGTTGGTAAGAGGAAATGATGCAGCAAAGGGGAAGGAAGGGCCAGATTACGGTGTGTGTATCTGTATGCTATAGAAGATAGGTGATGCAACTTACCTTCACTTCCGCATATCAAGTCTTTGAAAACTGTACTTTAACACAGCGGTCAAGAGAAAACACTTTCACACATCTTCTCCACAACACAGTCATCAAAACTATTCACATGCAGCTACAGTGGCTTGCAGAAGTATTCACGTCCTGTTAGCGTTTAAAAATTTTATCAACAAGCTTCAATGCAATTTATTGGGATTTCACGTGGTGAATCAACACAGAGTGGTGCACAAATGCAAACTAAGAGTATACTTTATTTTTTACAAAACAAAAGTCTTAAGCCCTTAAAAAACTGCAACCAGTTGCCTTCTCGAATACACCAACAGAGGTCACCTGTGTGTAATATGAAGGCCGACAGCATTGCACAATCCATCATTAAATAAATTATAAGAATAGCACAAGTGCAAACTTTCCACAAAATAGCCACAGAGTTTAACTGACAGTCTAGGAATACTGAAACTTTAAGGGTGATGTAAAATGTGGAAGAAAGGCCAAACTTTTGGTCAAAACTGCGTGGTGATTAAGATTGGTGGCATCAACAATTATCAGAAGCTGTTCAAAGTTCATGGAAAGATGGAGGTTATAAAATATAAAGTTAGATGCTGCAAACGATTTGAAACTGGAGCGGAGCTTCTCCTACCAGCAGGAAATCTACTCTAAACACCGAGCCACAGCTACAAGGGAAGTGGTTTTGATCAGAGCATATCTGTGTCAGACTGGCCTTGTCAAAGCCAAGACCTAAATCCAAACAAGGTTGATATATTTTGTAAAGAATTAACAAAAATTAGAGTCTGTAGATGTGCAAAGCTGGTAGAAACATACCTTCAAATACTTACTGTGTTGATTCTGGGAGGTTGAAAATAAATGCAAATCATAGTTTCCAGGGTTTTGTTTTTTTTAATCATGCACTATTTTGCTTTAATTTTACAAATGTTTTACTTTGACTTGAATTCTTATATGAAATCCCAATATATGTCTGACTACTCATTGTATATTTTAGGTTGAGACTCAGAAACAGCAGCACAAACAGTCAGACTTAAGAAAAAAAACTAACAAATCTTTAATTCTTTTGAAATATTTGACATAAGAAATGTGCAACAAGCTTTAATTTTCCCCAGTCTTCCTTCGGTGACCTGCATGGCCACAAAAAAATCATGCTGGACGCTGATTTCAAGTATTTCCTGAAAGTGTAAAGACACAGAATCTTGTAAAAAAAAAAATGCTTAGGCTCCTGTTGACTGACTGAAATGACATCTCGCCTTCATATGCACACAACCACCTTCTTTACTGTAAGTGCTAAAGCCAATGTAATGTTTTGTAAACTGTCAGTCTGGAATATTATCTACAGAGAAAAATAATGGTGACCAATAAACATTCAACTTAACTACCAGCTTATGAAGTTCACCGCATTATACAATATTTTAAATTAAAATAGAAGCTCCATGATGTTACCTTTTCATTTCAATTCATGCATATATAAATAAAAATGATCATCAAAGTGTTTTGTAAATTATCTGGTGACAAAATAATTTTATAAACATGAAGAAAAAATGGCTCTGCACATCATTCTAACAGGAAAATGAATGGATACACTTCATAAACTGGTAGCTTAGCCGTACGTTTACGGTGGAAACAATCACTTAATACACCTAAAAGGAGTTCTTACTTTCCTCATGATTTAGTTGTCCCTTTTATATGTAAAAACTTGTTAAATCAAAAAAAATATTTACTAGTGTTAATTCCAGTCTCTGCAAACTCTTTGGTAGCACATTAACAGTTTCTATTACACTCCATCTGCCAAGATTAAATTTAAGGCACCATCTCAAGACAATGAATAACTTGTTGCCCTTTTCTTTCAAATGTTGCTGAAATATGTCGTCCTTCATATCTGAAAAAGGAACATTTTCTTACAAGACTGTCAACAGTGCACAAACATGACTTCTATTATTTACAACATAATTACGTAAACCGTAGCTTAATTCAATATTTTTAACAGTGAAAGTGCTGGAACTCTCTAAAAACAACCATAACCTGGAGGAGCAAACATTCAGTAGCTTTTAAAGTAGTAATATGTGTCAAGGCTCATTAAGGCAAGAAGAGTGGATCTGGGGTTTGTATGTGCGTGTGTGTGTTTGCTCCTGCATGGTTTAAAGAAGAGCTTAGGACAAACACACACAGGGGTGCCATTTTGGCATCAAATGTTAAAAACAATGAGATGTTCGGAGATGGAGGAGTGATGAGGAAACAGTCATTTTCCCAGTTCCCTTTTTGTTGCTTCCACAGAGGTGTAAGCAGGTACTGAGCCGCATTTCAGTTCTCATTTCCTCATCAGAGCATCCGTAGATTGTCCGGAACTGAAGAAGTCGCAAAAGATCATCTTCCCTTTTTTTTTTTTTTTTTTAAACACCAGCAGCACTGATCCATACACAGGAATTTGCATCAGTTGTTTTTTTGTTGTTTTTTGAGCAGATGATGAAACAAAATGGACGATCTGGGTGAAGAAAACACATGACGGCGATGGTAGGGGTCCGGCGGTCCTATCATAGTGTCTGAGTGAGGATGATAATGAGGATGACGACTACAACCACAGCACAGCACACACCGATGAAGATCATCTTCTACAGAAGGGGAGAGACAGAGACACGACGACGGGAGAGTTAGTGACAGAGAGCAGGAGCGTTTAAATCCCCTGCAGATCAAACCAACTCACCACTAACACCAAGTTATTTAACAGAGTCCAGAAATGCCAACACACACACACACACACACACACACGCACACACACACACACACACACACACACAACAAATGAGCTCCCAGGACAGACGGAAAACACACTCATTCAAGTCTAAAAGAAACCGCTTTGCCAAAGCATGCTTCATTCCCACTTGTTACAGCACTACACTGAAGATTTTCTCCAAAATTACTCACCAACATCTCTTCTTTTAGTCAAACAGTTCCTCATTTTTTCAATCCTACTGCCAGCCCGATTATGAGAGCTAGCAATGCCAGTAAGATCACCACAACAACCACTATAATCACAGTTTTCTGTTGGAAATAACCAAGTACACACATTCTGATCAGATCCAAATCTCAGTTGGAAAATTACTTAAAAACAAACAAAAAAAAGCAGACAAATCGCCACGTAGCTGGAAGTTGCGAAAAAAAAAAAAATCTCAACAGTTATTTTCACCTACACGAATGCTTGTGCTGGTAAAAGCAAACAATATCTTCAGCATCAACAGACGAGCACTTTAGTCACATTCAAAAACATCAGCAAGGTTAAAAACGAAAAGGCGGGAAAAAGAGAAAAGAGAAACCAAGCAGTGTGTGTGAGTGGCAGTGTGTGTGTGAGTGGCAGTGTGTGTTTCAGTGGGTGGGAGGAGGATCGTCTTGGTTCTGGTCATGGGTGGAGGACGGGTCACAGCAGCGGTTTTATCACAGGGATCCACAGAGTTAGTAATAAATCACAGAGGAGGGTCAGGGGTCGTCACAGATCTCACTCATGAAATTAATGTGGCTTCCCAAAAGCACTGAGGTGTTCGTTTAGTCAACAGGTAGTTTCTTGTAGTTTAGTGGTACTAACTTAATTTCTTAATCATCTATATTTGCTTTACTCTGGGAATCATATCAGATTTAACTGGTGTTTGAAAAGTCGATACACTTATTTTTTTAAGATGCCTCTACTGATTGAAATGAGTTGTTTTATTAATGAACAGAAATGGCTGACAATTTGGAAAATAGTTTATTTGTGGAAATTGATGTATGATTTTAGCAACTGTAGAAAACTGTTTAATTTAAAAAGAAATAAAGGTTCAACACTAGTAAAACTAAACTACATCAAACTGATTTTTTCAGTAAGAGCTTCTAGGTTTAGTTGTACTGCTCATTAACATTGGTATACGACTGAAATAAACAGCATGCTAATCTAATGCAGTTTTATTATAAGAAAAAACTGATAAATAAACTAGACTAAAATATTTTTATGCAGCTGCTGCTTGATTTCAATATGAAGATAACTTGATTAAGGAAAATTTATGTTTCACATGCAATGGGTGCACTTTTAATTCAATCTCTAATTTTGCAAATAAACATAAAATACACCTTAAAAACTTAAAATATCTTCTTGCTGACAGTAAAGTTTGCTAGATATGAGGGCCAGAAACCGGGTACCATGACGTTTTGATGCAGATTTGAAATATACAATTTTACTTTGATGCTCGTGGAGATCGAATGCTTTTATTTGACGTTTTTAACAAGTCGACGCCTCTCGTTAATAAGCTCAAATGTTTCGGGTGCTTTTAGGAAGCCGGAGTTGCAGTTCTTGACCACAGCCACTCACACGGCGAGCCTCTTGCTGGTACTTGGCAGCTTTCTTAGTATCTGCAACAGCTCTCTCCACAAAGCCCACCGACTGGTCCATGTTGCTCTCAATCCTGTCAATCATCCCGCCCTGACGGGCACGCAGCCGGAGGCGGCAGCAGACGGAAACGAGTGACGGCAGAGAGGAGGAAGCATGCAGAGAGCTTACACATTATTCTAACGGTTGTGTGTGAGTGGTAATGGCAGTGAGGCAATTAGAAGAGCGATATGCAGAGCATGCAAAGCGGATGAAATGTGCTAAACTGGGCAAAAGTGCCAGAGTGACTGAAATTTTTTAAAAAAAAGAAGCAGCAACAGGAAGAGGTCATATTTGTGCGATACATTGCAAAACACTTTTTTACCTTGCGGGCCTTGGTCTGGTACCTTACGGCTTTTTTGGTCTGCTCCTTCGCTTGAATAATGTGATCCACCGACTGGGATACATTCTGCTCTATGTTGTCTACTATTTCCCCCTGAGAAAAACAAAACAAAAAAACACAGGAACATGCATTTTAATATCTACCAAGCAAACGTGTGGTCACAAGTTTTGGCATTGACACGTCTGTGTTTTGCAAACTGTGAGGCTTCAGTTTTTTTTTTTGTGATGAAAGATCAAAATGTTTTTAGAGTTCTGCAAAGCAAGATCATGCTGCATATGCCCAAATACAGATGTGAAAGACTACAGCTGAAATCGCCAGCAGTCTAATCTCAAACCTGAAACATCTCCTCTTGAAGAGCGAGCTAAAACATGTTGCCACCGATGAAGAGCTTGCTCAAAACTGGCAGCAGGTATGTGTGTGTGCATGCACAAGCATAAAGAGAGGCAAAGAGTTTTTAAACACTGCTGTTGTGAAGAGAACAGCAAAAAAAAAAAAAACATTTCTGTTAAAGACTGAATTTCTGCAGGAAGCATCAGGATTTAAAAATAACCGACATCATGGCAGATAAAAGCCTGTAAAACTCATTATACTCATACAAACAACTGCCTCAGTGCGAGGCGGATCGAGCTCATTAACTCCAACGAATTTATTCCTTTTATGAAAACGATTACTTATAACTTGAAAGGTATAATTAATGCGTTGGATGGATCTTTAGTGATGCACTGCAGATTGAAATCAGGCAATTCTTTTTTTTCCAATTCAATTTATAGCAAACAATGAGAGCTTCCAAAAGTAAAATCACCACCTTTTGCAGCAAAAGGTGGTGATTAAACATTTTCTAAGTGCATCATGTCATTGAGACAAGGTTAATTCACAACCTTGTCTTTTATTTAGATGACAAAAAAAGAGCTCAATGTTATGAAGATCAAATTGTGCATGTGCTGCTTAGAATTAATATGTCAATAAAATACAAGCAATATAACTATTGTATTTATTATGCATTATGCTCTCTGCTACTTTTAGAAAAAAACATTCTAACTTTGTAAAGTGTGATTACACACCAGTTTCATAAGCTACATTCCTACTCATCTGATTGCCAATCTGCATAGAAAAAAAAAATCAGGAAGTAATACTGAGGTGGATGGATCTGAATGTGGTAGTGATGGCATCTAAAGAGTCTTTCATTTTCACTGTTACCACATGCATGCCAAATGAATGATGTTGCGCAATCAACCGTCCTCCGTCGCTACATGTTGGCTCAGGAGGGGCGGTTTGCTGCAAAGCAAGTGACTCAATGCAGCTTACTGGTTTCTTTAAACGGCTTTTTCTAAAGGAAACGCATCAAATTAAGGGGACTGCATAGTACTATTTGAAATTTAATTGAAACTGAAGTCATTCAAAGTATTTGTTGGCCCTTTAGAAGCAAGTGGTAATGTCGGCGATTTATTTATTCGAGAGCAAAATCTTCTCAAATTCCAAAAGTGAACATAAATAAAAGGGGAAAAAACAGAAGCAACACAAAGAGTGCTTACCTCAAACAACCATTTCCCTCAGAAAGCATGGCGGTGTAAGCAGCACAAAACAGTTGGTCATACTCTAGTAGTTTAATTATGATAGTTGCTAAATGTCTTAAAACCTTGTATGTGATGAAATAGGTGTGAATGATGCTTGGTTCCTATCTTACTACATGTATTAAGGTTCCATGGAGGGAATGAGATGAAGGCGGTGGTGGCGGAGGACAGGTGTAAGAAAAGCATGGAGCTGGAAAAAAGACAGACAGACGGATGCAGAACGACAGTCATGGAACAGCAGAGGAAGAAAGAGAAAAACACAGAGACAGACATGACTGATCGCTAAGACACGGTAAAGATGAGCTGAAAGAACGGATGGATGGATTTGAATGAAACGACAAGAAGGTGATATCCAGAGGAGAGTACCTGGCTCTCCACCAGCATGGCGATGTCTACAAACATGTCGTGCAGCTCTTTGATGCTACTTTCCAGACGGACGATGTCTTTATGCCTGGATTCAATCTCACTCAGAGCCTGTTTTGAGATCCCAGAGTCCACAATCTGCAAAGACGAGCAGTTCACTGTTACCATGCAGGCTCAAAACAGACAGCAAATAAAACATCAACATCTAGTCATCAAGTGTGAATCCAAGTGTTTTTTCTTGAATGTCAATATCAAAATAAATTTCCAAATGTTTTAAATTGATAAGCATAACAGTTCTTGTGTTGCTTTTTAAGATCCTAAAACGTTCCTGTAATTTCCCAGTTATTGTTTTTATTGCAATTGTTTGACGGTTTCATATGAATTACTGAGAACCTCAGGTGTGCATTTACATTATAGGAATAAGATATAGGAATAATTTAGGTGTGGTTTGTCCCAGTCTTTGCACATCAGGGAATCCCAAGCTGAACTCTGTGTCCTTGAACAAGAAATTCCTCCTCAGTCGAGCCGAAAACAAGCTCCTCTTTATCAAAAAGCTTGAACAGAAGCTGAAGTGCAACATGTTCTCATTTTATCAGTGACACATGCAGTCGAAGCTGCATGATTCGGTGTTCCCGGTCACTCCGTTTCTTTCTAGAAGCCTCCCTAGAAACCGCTGCTTCATCTGTTTGCTGAGACGTCACAAACAAGCATGACTCCTTTCCTCGAATCTTTACGATGTGGTTATTAAATATGTAAAACATCATCCAGCTCGGCATTATGATCTCTTAAATGAAGATATTTTGAATAGAAAATATTTTCTAGAATCTGAACAAGAAAGACAAAGTTCCTTTTATCCAAACATCAGAAACCTAAAAATTAGCAAATAATTGGCTTTTTTTTTTTTAAACTGCAAAACCAATTTTATTTGCAGTTTAATCACATGACAATAGAAAGGTGTTAAAACAGTGGCCATAATTGCTTATTTACACACAAGACACACTGACCCCAGCAGTGAAAACGGCAGCATTTCCACTTTCCAACATCTCCTCCAGCTCTTCGTCCGTCTTCGCTTGTCCAGCTGGACAGAGCAAAGTGAAAAACACAGATTATTATGGGATTATTCTACACTTTTTTTCTGCGCATCTAGGTGCAACTTACTTATCTCAAGTTGTCTCTGGATACGTCCTTTACTCCTCTCCCGGAAGTCCACCTGAGCTTCATTATACTTTGTCATGACCTCAACAAACTTCCTGGACAGCACTGCATGCTGGGAGGACAGAATAGATGCAAATTATGATCACAAACCTTTCTCAACATCCTGGAAACAGCTGCACATTGTTTACTTTTCAGGGGGTGGGAGTCTACCTTTATATGCTGGAATATTTGACTAAACTAAACCCTATGAAACAATTTAATTTGAAATTAAAAAGCCCTATTTAAAAGCTTTACAAGTAATTACTTTAAGTCTGAAAATTCTTCATCCTGTGCACAATTTACCTGCGATTTACGTATCCGCATATCAGCCGACACCCTCTCCTGCTGCTGCTCCGACTCCAGATTTCTCTCAATGGCTGGAAAACAGAGCAACGTTCAAATTCACGTCATCCAACATTTTGGATAAAAATCAGGAAATGTTTGACTCATTGTGACGAGAGAAAGTGCGATTGTCACTGCCAGACTTACTCTTGAGTTTGTTTCTTGCATTGTTGGCCATCTTCTTTATGTCATTGGTGATTGATTCCAAGTCATCCTGCGTTTCTGAAGAGAAGAAAAAAATTAGTCTTAAACCAGGGCTGTTCAGATAGAAATGAAGTTTTTTTTTAAAGATAATGTATGCAGAGAAAATGAAAATGCTTGATATTTTCTGAAATATTTCATATTCTGTCATCTTCTGCTCAGATTGTAACAGAGTTCAATTCAGAACAAAAACCACAAATCGGAAAAAAAACTACAGTAACCTTATTTTTGTGAACCAGGTTCAAATAGCTTGTATAATAATAATAATAATAATAATAATAATAATAATAATAATAATAAAAGGGGCAGACAAATACAGTAAATCAGTGAAAGGTGAGATGTCTCACTCTGATCCGACGTGGGAGCCGACAGGATGACCGAGTAAAGCTTTCTGACTTCAGCCACGTTCTCGTCAATTTTATCAATACTGTTCCTGATGTCTTCAATCTGCAAACAGACGAGTCACAATTAACAAAATTTTAAAAAATATGTAAGAGAGGTTAGGTCCCTGCACGACAACAACCGAGAGCGTAAAACCTGACCTGAGAGAAGAACTCGTCCATGAAGGCTGCGTTGTCCACAGCGATCTCCACCTCCTCATCATCTTGATCACAAGTCTAACATTTGAAAACAAATAAAGCTGTTTATAGTTGTTGAGCCTTTTAGCTTAAAAACAACTAAAATGTCTTTTTGTGATTTAAGATACCATTTTAAATTGGAAAAAAAAACCCTGGAAGTTAATAGTTTAAAACCATAAATCTGAAATTTTAACAGATTTTCTGATGGTTTATTTTGCAAATGACTGAACAACATTCATGGCTGCCAAGAATAAGACGAAGAAAAAAAAACCCGTACTGTCAGATTAGAGTACTGGATAGTTAAAATAATCTACTACTCAACAAATCACAAGTAGATTTTTTTTTTGTTCAAATTACTGAGAAATCAAATTTAAAAAACAAAACAGACACAAAAACAAAGATATATCTAGTTCTTAAATTGTCACTATATAATTAACTTTTTTTTTTTTTTACTTGTGGCATTATCAAAATACTGGAAAACAAAAAATGTCTAAATAACTATATTTATACCCATTTTAATGTTAGAGTAATAGTAAATACACATCCAAATATTTAAATGTGAAATCCATCAAATATAATTATTTCTGCATACAAGTATTAAATGATTCCTGTTCCAAAACTCGCAAAATAAAATAATCAGCTAGACTCTTTAAACCAATGCTAACTTCTGATTGGTTAATCTACACAGCAAGTCAACGTCTGATTAGTTATATTGACAAGAACAGTCAATACACATTGTCCAGTAACTTTGATGGGCAAGATAATGGATAAAGATAAAGTGCTGCAGCATGCAAGAATAAAAACAAAGTAGAAATAGTTTGGCTTTTCATAAAAACACTTATGACACATTTAACCAATGTTATATACAAATAACTTCACTTTGCATCAGTTTACTGATTTGTTTTAGCTTGTCAGACAAGTTTATAGACACAGTAAATGAGTATTAAACTAATAGCCAGCTGATTAACAACATTATTCTTTATATTTGCCTATATTGTACCATTTAGTTGTGAAAACACTGTACTAAATGGAAGAAGATGGCAAAAAGTAGATTTTCTGTTTACTGAGCTGTCAGTGTTGGCTGCACTGCAGCATCCAGTGTAGTTATTCTTCATGTCACGAATCAAAACTAGACGTGCAACGAAGAGGTCAGTGTCTGATGCTTCTTAAGTCCAGTCTCCTTCTAGGTCAAAACATACCACTTTCAAACTTTACTCTGTTAACCTTTAATTCAACAATTACATACAACAAAAGCTTATAGAGCTAAATTGGGGCCAAAGATCTGTTTAAGAAAAAAAAAAAACGCTTAAAGATGAAAAATGATTTGAAACTGAAAAGTCATTTTGAGACTGAAACTGGAAAGGGATTTGAAACAACAACAACAACAACAACAAAAGGTCAAAACATCTTTCCAAATTTGAGGGATTTTTTTTTTTCCAGTTTAAAATTCCACATGATATGGACAAAATATTCCCAGCTGTTGCGTTAAGAACCAATGAGAGTTGGAAATGTATTTTTCCCCCTCCATTTCAAATCTTTTTTCAGTTTCAAAAATTGTTTTCCAGTTTCAAATCTTTTTTTTAAATTCAGTTTTAGGCTGTAAAAAATTCCAACAATGCGTGGCAGGGAGAGTCTTTAAACCACATGGACATGATCAGGTTGAAGATGTTCCAGGAATTAACCAACATGGTTGATCAACTTCCTCTGAACTGCTGTTTAGAAGTCAAATTAACCTCCACGTGTGACACCTACTTCCAGGTAAACCAGATACTTACAAACTCAGTATAAAAATAACCTTTCTTCCAACACTGTTTGGTAATAATTCAGTTCAAACTTTCCATAAGTTAGGATTTCAAAGTTTTTTTTACAATCCAGATGCCAGAATTTGCCACAATCATCAGGTCAAACAAAAATCCTATTATCGAAATGTCCAGCGATCGCACCATTCAGGAACGACCCGGTTCCGTCTCCCAGAGATGAACATGTTTTGGTGTGAAATTTGCACATCTCCCCAAACACAAAAGTGTGTCATGATAAAATGTGAAATGAAACCAGTGAAACTCAGGGAGAGGAGGCCAAGTCAGTTTAAAAGACAGATCTACCAAATACAAAAGGTAATTTACAGTATGTAAACACCTGACTTTAAATGCATAAATGTAGCTTGCAAAAGTTAGAGTCCTTTACCAGACTGGAAAAGGTTATTTGTCATTTTCTAAGCTGTAAAAAATATATATATTTGGTTCAATTGTGTGTGTCAAGTTCCAGTGTATTTAATGGAAAACAATACATCTCTGTAAAGAACTTTTTCTTGGTTTTACATATAACTTTTACCAGTTATATATTGCTTTATTTTGTTATGCGTTTGTGTGAGTGGGGTAGGAGGCGTGATATAATTACAAATGTCATAAAGTTAATGTTCTGATCTACCAAGAAAATGTTAATAAAACTAAATTAAAAAAAACATCTGTATTTAACTTAAACAATTGCCATACGTGCATTTACAAGTTCAATCATGTACATTTCATTTATTTAAATAAGTTAAATAGATTTTCGCCATGACAAATGTGAGCCAATGTTTTACTCAGAGACACTCCATGGCATTATTCAGATCTGGTGGAAAATCTGGAGCACAAAGGAAGGTTTTAGTCCCTCATCTCCCAGCTAAAGACCACAGCATACCAATAAAACCACTTCCTTGTTTGGCAGCATGACACATCAAGCTGGGATACTGCTCACCCTAACCAGACCACACCCAATATATTTATTAGACAGCTTTACTTCTAAAGTATATAAATAACAAATAACGTCACTGGGATAAGATGGCAAACACAGTGAGGTGCAGTCGGATGTTTGCATGCCTGCAGGAACTCCACCTGTCTCCAGCCGGCGTTAAAAACCAAAATTAAAGAGTAAACGTTTGACAGCGTCGAGTTAAAGAAAAGAAATTCTACCAGTTAATTTGTTTATTCCTTTTTAATCACTTCGACTTTTTCAATCAAACAGCGTTTTAATGACACCCACGCGATGCAATTGGCTGGTGATCTTTATGCGAGTCAGGTTGTGTGAGTAATGTGTAACCAGGTCCGAACTCTTCAGGTGTGACAGTCAGGTGTGTGTGTGTGGCCGGGTCAAAGTCAAAGTGCGGAAAAAGTCGGGCGTCACAGCTGTTGGTTTCCCTGCAATCATATCATCCAACTCCATCATGATCCAAACAAACGGAGTGAACACATGCCATTTGAAGTGTTTACATTTTTCCAAGTTAACGCCATAAACCTGAATTAATTGTATTTCCGGAACACAAAGTAGATTAAGTTGAGAGAAAATGACATGATTTACAAAATTCTCTATTAAAAGCGAAAATCTGAAGCGTTTGCATGCATTTATATTTATGCAATTTTTTTGCCGATAGCCCTATATAAAATCTAGTGCCACAATGAACAATCATGTTCCTCACAAATCTGACTTAAGGATGGCAAAAAACACCCATAAGGAGTCTCATGTGACTGTGCCTACTATCAATTCTTGCCACACTTTTCAGATTTGACTTGTAAAAACTTCTTCCACTTTACAATTATGCAACATTTTACGTTGGTCTATGAAATAACATGCCCACAAAATACAGTGAAACTAAAAATGGAGTATGAAAACCTTTGCAGGGAAGCATTTAGACAGAGAGTTAAGCACAGAACAAAAGTTGTCATGTTTTACTCACAGAATAACATTTACCTGTAATTTAAGTATTTATACTTACATCTCCCCTAATTTGATTACGACTTGGACTAATTTTCGAACTGGAGTGCAGCTTTTTCCTCCCACCAGTTCAAAAACCTGCCCTCTTTTTTCCCCAGCACTTCATCCAAAGTTTCACTTTAACCTACGCAAGCCTTCAAAATTTGAATTGCAAATGATTTCTGGACTATTTGTTTCACTCCGTCATAACTGACTATTAGTTGTGAAGAGAATTCCCTGAACATGTATTGATATAGTTCTTATTGTCGGTGACTCGGGTCATGTGATTTTCCATCAAAAGCGAAGTTTGGCCTCACACATTACAGCCTCTCTGACACACAGTGCTTCTGCAGCGATGAGATAACGACGAGCTCACTTCCTTCCACAGGCCAGTTCAGCAGAAACGGGAGGAAAAGGAGGTCGATCTGTGCAACACGCCCTGCAGCGGTGGGCCACAAAGACGCAGCTGGACGCTTTCTGTGCAGGATCACCTCAGAAACCGGCAGGAACAATCAGAGGAAGAGGAGTTATCCGGGTCAGACGGAGACTTTCTGTCGCAGGCTCGCATAATGAATTAGCTTCTGCAGTCAGAACAGACACTGAACCGCCTTGAACGCTCATAAACTAAGATCAATTTTAGATCAGATAATGTCAAATGATGGTTTCTTTTCTGAACAACATATTAAAGTGCTTGAAACCTTTTTTTTTCTTTTATAAAAGATAAAACATAAAAACCACACTGACAGAAGACCTGTGAGCTGAAATACAGATACAGCGAGTCACGCTGGAGCAAATGAGATTTTGATCTAAACCAAGAAACAATAATCTCCTACTGAACATCGCATAATCATGAGAGTGAAGTGGACATAAAGCTTAAAAAAGGGGCACAAAACACAAACGCACATGGAAGTGGGAAGGTTGGTTTGTTCCTTCAATGCAAAACATCATTACGCTCACAAAGTGTCCATATGTCATGTTGCATAATTCCCTCTTAACAACAAGGCGATGCCTGAAAAGGTTTGCTTAAAGATTTTACATTTAAGCAAACACAGTGATCCTTAGCCTCAGAAATCAGTGGCTCTCTTAAAGGGGAAGCCGACTAAGCTCCGTCATTCACGTTTTTTCTCCTGGGCTGTGGCGCTACCCGTCCATCACCACAGTTTTACCGTAAAAGTGAAGGAGGGTTAGCTGCTTAATTAACTTAAAAAGAAAAGAAAAATGAGTCAAATGCTTCCACCTGTAAACCTGGAGAACATTACCAATTAAAAGCTGCCAATCCCACAGTTGAAGAAAGATTTATTTTTAATGGACAAAGTTTGTTTTTGTCAAAGAAAGTCTGGATTAATCGGGTCTTTATAGCTTTAAACTTCTCTTTTTAAGCTACTGCTTCAATGTTTAATTAATAGGGAAAAAGGTCTATCCTGCTTGAATGCATTTTAATATCTGGAGCAGAAAACAGAAAAATAAATGTTGCAAATTAATGAAAAAGGCTAATTTTAGGGTCCTGCTACAATTTGAAAAGTTTAATAAAGCAATTTATAACGTTTCTGTAAAACAAAAAACAAAAAAAAAAAACAACTTTGATATTTAAGTAACTCTGCAGAACTAATGTGGTTAATCCCATCCCATGTTAGTTTCAGGTGTTATTAATAGAGATGAACCAATCAGGTCTTTGCTGGTCCAAACATCTCTGGTTTTCTTTTAGCTCACACCTGATAATTCAATATCTAATCAATAAGATATTCAAAAGAGAAAACTGAAGGGCAGATTGTTTGAGAAGTTTTGAATCCAGCAGAATAGGAATTACAAAATCACACATATGTATCCATTAAATATAAACGTGCAAAGCAACAGCTGTTTATCTGAGCGAAACGAGATATTTATCAGATTCTGATCTCTAATCAATTGATCAGTTTGTCTCTAATTCTGAAGTCGTCCCAAAAGGACCAAGCAGCCAACAGAGTCAATTTGTTCTTAGCTGCTGTTTTTATTTATTGTACTTTTACTAGAACTGCACAATCAAGTCACAGCAGCCACCAAGATATCAACAATGTGCAAAACTGTAATCGCAAAAGGCTGTTTGGCTTTGGCAGGAAGTTATTTATAAAGTTCCACACACACACGTATATATATGCCAGTTTTGCAGGCCGATAATGTTTTTAGCCAGTTGTGCAGACATTTTTTGATTAGAAAGGTCTATTTTTGGAGACTGAGATGCTAAAGCTAAAAAAAGAGTAGAGGAGGTATTGTGATAAAGAAAGGCCTGAGTCAGGACCATAAAGGCATCCAGCCATAAAAATACAGCTGACAGTTACAGCTCAGTGGAAATTAACTTGTTCCTCAACGGAAAAGATCAAAACAAAGTTCCTAATTTATGGACAGAGAACAAATTATCTTATATGCACTTTTACTGGTGCAATAAACAAAAACCTGCCTTCTGTTGAAGAACTTGTAGTGATTCCTCAGATTGGTGCATTAAAAGCTCTGCGATTCTTTGAAAACAACAACAAAGCGAAGCAGAACAGACGGCCATCAGTGAAACATTCACATTTAATTCAGGGCTAAAGTTCTTCTTTAAAACGATTCTCACCAACGACTCGGTTATTAACACTTTGCTGCGCTGCGCTTCACATCTCAGATGTGAGAATAACATTTCGGCTTAGCGCTTTCCGGTTACAAGTCAGAAAAGCAGTGGGACTTAATTGTTGATTCAACTGGTTCTAGCAATACAAGCCAATAGCAATAACGCATTTCTAAAGTATCTCATCGATTTGTTTGTTGATTAAATACTTCAGAACTGCATTACACCTCATCTCAGTTCAGCCAAACTCAAAAACTGCCTTTTAGCTTAAAAAGGTAAACGTCTTTAACTGACCTGAATGCTTGCAAACACCTTCAAGGTAGTCAGGTGAAAAAAATGCAGGGCAGTCTTAGACCATTGTCACAATCACACCTTTTTACCGACAACTCATTGGGTTCATGTGCTACTGAAGATCAGAAATGAACTCATACATCTAAAAACTAAAGATCGCTGCAGTTTTAGAGAAGGCAACATGTTGGAACCAGTTTGTAATTCTGAAAAACAGCCAGCACCTTATTCAGAGGGTTTTTTTATCATGGTGAACGTTTAGCATGCAGCAAACATGAAATCTTAGTTCTGTGCAAGCAGAGCTGAAAATTGAAGATCATCTGGATTTCTGGGTAATTTATCTGAAAATATTTTCTTCTCAGGAACTAAACCATGCTACATCTTCAACCAAAACAAAACTTTTACAAAACCTTCATTTCAAATTTTGGTAGAATCTGATTCATGCTTGTACATTTCATTCCAATGATTTGTAGTTTTGTGCATCACCCTTGTCATTTATAGTAGTTTAGGATTAAACAGGATGATATTCACTTAGTTCTGTTTTGCTTAATTAGATTGTGCCATAATATTAGTTTATGGCTCATATATCTGCTGCAAGCCCGATTCCTTCACTTCTTCACTGAACTATGACGTATAAGAAGCTGTTGGTTAGACAACGGCTAGCAATCTGACAAGGGAACATAAAGAACCTATAATAGAGGAAACGATGTCAGTGCTACTACAATTCATCCATTCATTAGGATTCAAGAGGGGAACCAAAACCAGCAGCCAGTTGAGTTAGAGTGTTGGATTACTGCGCACGCAAGGCTGAAAAAATATTTAGCTTTTACAGAAAACTAAGCAACAAAAAGCTGTTTTGGTTTTCATATCCACCTTTTGTTATAGCACACAAAGGGAAACATCCTATTCAATTATTTGAGGTTAAAACCACACAAGAAGCCAGGATAAGTCCAACTAAGCACCGTAAAAGCTGCCATAACTCAAAGCAAATTATGTTCCACAGTTTCTTCTCGTCCCAAACGTCTTCAAGTTTCCTGAAAGTCAGGTGATTGTTAGCAGTAGCTTGGGCAAACATTTACATGAAAGTAAGGCTGCAGAATGACACATATGCAGTCTAGATTACATCCAGCAGGTTAAACATTAGGAAGGAAACTCAAGGAGGAAAGCCAAGGTGGAGCCGAGTCTGGATAAGAGGAAAAGATAAATGGAAAGGTGGTAAATATGAGAACAACGTCGAGTCTTTGTAGGTTATGTAGCTTCACCGAAGCATGAAGCACACTTTCTGTCAACTTCCCTACACACGAATGGCCTACTTAGGCTACTATCTGTACTTCCTTTCACCAATATGAGGACAGCTGTGTGTCAGTCAGAGGCAAGCACTCTGGAGCGCAGCGGTCTTTAAAACAGCGCAAATATTTAGCCAAATGTTTTAAGAAGCCATGGCAACACACTTCATATTGGGTTACAACAACAGGATCAAGGCCTCAGCTCCACGAGCACCAAGAGCGGGAAAAACACTCAACATTGTTCACATCGTTCACCTTCAGAGTAACTTCTTCTCTTCTCAAGGCAGATAACAGACTTTTAGAGTATCTTGTAAAAGTATCTAAAACTTAGCCATTCATTTCCAAGAATGTGTTTTCAAAGGTTACATTTTTTTTTTGTTTTACCATGGAGGCAGTTTTATTGCTGATTCATTGCTTAGCAGCAGGTAGCTCCGCCTGGATGGGTAGGAGATTCTCGCTAGATGATAAACTTGAGTAAAAACACCAGAAGTTTGTGGTTTTTACATGCTTAAAACAAATGCAAAACATCCAACTGCTGTTGTTTCAAAGAAAAAGCAACATTTATTCCTACAGCTGCCAGAAATCAAACTCAGATTACTGGAGTCTTAATTATGTCACAGTTAGCATCAGAGCAAAAATAAATAAATAAATAAAAAATACACATTGTTGTCATTCTGTTACTTATCACAACAATAAAATACTGTTGTAAGCAGGTCGATACGTTGGTGCATTTGTTCCAGCAGTAAGCCTGAAGTTGATTTTTAAGCAGATTTTCAGCATTTATTTTGCAAGCTGTATCTTAAACATCAATAATGAGGGAGCTGTGGAGTTTACACACCAACGTGGTCTGTGTTTGTATTGGTCAAAAATTGTCCTTAACAGTTGAATTAGTCAAATCTTGTGATTGAAAAAAGAAAAAAAAAAAAAGAACGTGTGCCTTCTTTCAGCCGTCCATGTGCAGAAACAGGCAGGAGAGGGGTCGCACTGGCTTAAGCCACACGACATGAGAAGAAAACTTTGGTGACCAACGTTTGGTCACTCCAGCTGTATGTCTGGTATCTTATGCAAAGGACTTCGAACAACTCTCTAATACATTTGACCTCCTACAAATCCAGTTCTTACCATGTCTATCTAAAAACTGATTGATTGGTTTTTAAAATAAACTTAAAGAATGTCAATATTTCCAAAGGTTTGAAGTGAAACTTCTCTAATTAGCTGATAACACCTAAAAGATGAGTATAATCAGGTAAACAAGAGTAAGATTGTCAATTACTTATTGATTTAGAACAGGAAAGCTTAGGAGAACAAGACATTAAGATTATTGTTGAAAACTGTGATGTTGACATTAATTGCGATTAACCTACAATTTCAACTCAACTTTCTTATTATCCTCAAGATGTACCCAGAAGTATCCCTTTGCATTAGCATCTATGC
Source organism: Poecilia mexicana (assembly GCF_051168715.1). Classification (NCBI taxonomy): domain Eukaryota; kingdom Metazoa; phylum Chordata; class Actinopteri; order Cyprinodontiformes; family Poeciliidae; genus Poecilia; species Poecilia mexicana. The sequence continues at coordinate 18,703,380 of NW_028263379.1, forward strand.
CACTAACATCTATATCAGCAGTAGGAATAAATAAGTGAAGTTCATCCAACTGGCCAATAATATTGGTGATAAAGAATTAGAACAGTATGTATGGTCCTGATAGCTTAACAAAGATTGCATCCAGGCAGTCACTGGCACACTGAAACTGAATAGAATTGTGTTAAAGCGTTAACTATTATTGAATAGATAGATTTTCCCCTAGCCAGCTCCAATTTGAAGATAATTTCCATAACCCCATTCATTAAACCTGTCAAAACCAAGAACTCACAATATGTCTGCTCTTTAAACGTCGTAACAAACCTTAGTGTACGTTTTGAGTTAAAGTTCAAAGTTCTGAGGCTTAAAGGGAATTCAAAAATGTAAGAAATAAGAACAAACAGAAGTGGGGGGGGGGGGATCAGAATTTAAGAAATCGGTATTGGGACGAAAAAAAGTCTGATCAGTGCAATAACTGAAAAAACACACTTTGAAGTTTAGTATTAAGGTAAAAAGAAACTAAAACATCACAATCGATCACCAACCAATCTTAAATTTCAAGTTGAACACATTTGACACAATGACTTAAATGATCCTTCTCCTTTACCCAACACCAGAATATTAAATTCACATATAAGCTACAATTTTACTACCATCTATCATGAGTTATGTCATCTCGTGGCCGGATATATCATAAAATGTGTTTCCTTTCACTCAGAAGGTTTGTTCCCGTGTTAAATTAAGTGTCTCCTAACGACTTAAACATTCTCCCAATAAAAATGTAGTTTTACACAATGAAAGAGGTGGACAAAAACACATTTCCTGAACATTACTCACCGCTTTCAGCTGTTCCAATCGGTCCTTCATTATTAGTTGTGTAATATAACAGTTCAAATCCAAAAAGACAACACCAGTATTGCACCAAATTGGTTGGAAAACTATTCCCAGCGCCTGGATTCCTCAGCCAGCTGCAGAGCTAGCTGTGCAGCTGAAACCCAACAACCTGTGAAAGGAAATTTAAAACTCTCCAAAACTCCTGCAGGTCTCTGAGGAGCGGATTTTTTTTTTCTGAAAATTAGAGTCTTTCCGTCGCTTTTCCATACAATATGGCTGCTGGGTTTAAAGGCTGGGGTTTTTCTTGCTAAATCTCTTCTTCCAGGGGATTAAAACAACAGTTGTGTGGAGCCGTATAATCTGCCTCTGCGCTGCCCACCACTAATCATTCTAAAACGCACTTTTCAAGCTCACGCATGCGCAAACAAGTCCCTCTTCACTTTGATAAAGCCACGCCCTGAGCCACCTGCACTGCTGATGCATTTAGGTGCTGTGGGAATAATGGCGTTGAACAACTCCATCTGGGAAACAATAGGTTTTTGGCACTATTTGTGAACATCAGAGAACACGGAAAAAGCATCAGATTATATCTTAATAAAATTACAGCATTTAAAAGTCATGTTGTGATTTTACTCTTAGGGTTTTGTCTCAATTTAATTAATCTTAGAGAACCTTAAATTTGTTGTTGTACTCAGAACTTGTTCACCTTTTGTCACATTGTAACGAGAAATAGTGATGAGATTTTTTAATTTTTTTATTTTATTTGTAATTTGTCAAGGGCAAAGATTAGAAATGGAAGATAAAATATAGGTTTCAAGATTTTTCTTTACAGGAAAAACTAAAATCTAAAAAGTGTACTTGCATTCTGCAGAATTTCTTTATCAAAACTAAAGCATCTTCAAATACACAAACTCAAACTTCTTAAAGTCTTTTTGAAGTCATTCTCCTACATAGTGAACCTCTGGCTCGGTTTCAAATTGTTTTCCATTTCGGATTTTTTTGACAGTACCTTTGTTCTTCCTACTTTTTACTGCAAAAACTGTTTTGTGGGTTGCTTGGGTAATTGTTGTCATGTTTCACTTCAGCTACAAATGTACCATGGGTCTCCTGGCTGCTTCTCTGATTAATTCTGACCTACCTGCTGTGGTCCTTGGTCTTTCATAATGCCGTTTGTTAACTAATGTTCTCTAACAAACCTCTGTGCCCATCACATAACAGCTGAAATATAAAATGCTGTTTTATATTTAAATTGCAATAACATGATAAATGTTCGAAAAGTTAATTTAAAGTAGCCATTTCCAAAAGTTGAGTCACGGTTCCACCGTGGATAGCTAAACACTGTATGGAAAGCCGTGGGGCAATATTTCAAAATAAGAAAAGCTTCAAAAAATTATAATGAAATTTATATAAGTATAATTTTTCAACAATTATGCTTGTTGGAAAACAAGTATAATTTAACTGGTTAATTTGTGATTGCTAACTAGAGAACATAATTTCATGTAAAATAACGTAAGTTAATAATTTTACGTAAAATGAGGTGATTAGCTAAGCTGTCTCACTAATGAAGGAATATATTCCTCCTCAATAACATGAATTCAGAGGGTAATAAAAATAAGTCAACCGCTTATTTTTGATCTGTGGGAAACTAGATCAAAGCCGTGTAACACTCCAGATTTGTTTGGTCTTCTCTTGAACAACAGAGGAGAAATACCACAAAGATCAGCTTTCATGTCTTGAGAAAGCTTGATCTTCCAACATTTTCAGCAATATGATTGTGGACAGTGGAGTTTGTTCTGCAGCTCTGCATTGCTGCAGCAATGTCTTAGCAGCTGGGGTTAAAACACTAGAGCCTCATGGGAGAATGGTGAACAACCATCATAACATACAGCAATATTCAGTCATTGCATTCTTCAGTTCAGTTGCAATAAACACTAAAGATCATTTTAATTCATAGTAATTACATTTGACAAGAATCAAATGTTTCCTTTTGCATTTGTTGTTTTGTAATTTGCATTACTAAACTTAAATCATGAACCCATTTTTTTTTGTAAATTATTGGCCCACTCATTTTGTTTTAACTTTTCTACTCAAGTTCAATTTTTTATTAGATACCCATTTCGATAACTTCTATTAATACACAGACTATTTACCATTAGTAAACCGTAAAGTATGCAGCCTGATTTTCGACATTTTTTAGTGTTACTTGAACGCACCATTCATAGTTTCCAGATAAGTATCGATGCAGTAACAATAATACACCACCGTACAGACATGTGATGCAAGTTTAATTTAAAAAGGCTTATGGTTTTAAAGTAAGATAAGAAACCAAACGGCAGCGCTTTCTTGATGCTGCACATTTATGCAGATGTGACGCAGTCCGATCATGTTTGTTATTAAAACAGTGATTGTGTTTGATGGACAATAAACTGGTTTAGGGTCTCATTTAGGGAAAAGAGCAAAACTGGTTACACGGTGTTCACCATCCGTCTAGGTGAAAGACATTACACGTCACATTGAACGTAATCAGCAAAACTGTTACGTAATTCTTTATAATGGTTCAATGCGCCAAGGAAGAAAACAATGTTGCCAGTGACACCTAGTGGACAGAAAACTGAAACGTCACTATAGTTAAAATCTAGAAACCAAACCGGCTGTTAAAAAAAACATTCATTTCGGAAAAAATTACATTATGAATCGTCTTTAAAGCAATACCACATCTTTTAGAGGAAAAAATACAATATTTCTCTGTGGATTTAAAGGTAGAAGTTTCTGCATGCAAATTATGTATTGCATATTCAACAATGAGGTCCTTTTGGATAAATTTAAGTTTCATACACATCGAAAAACTGCTCAGCCTTGGGTTATTCCCCACCCTCAAGTAGCTCCTTTCTTTCAAAGTATGTCTTTGAAAAGCCCTACATGAACAACTGGGGCACCCTATTCCTTAAGAACAGTGTGGAGTGAAGGGCTGAAATGGGATTTAGCCTGTTGAACAAATTCAATATCATGCCTCTATTTGCCCATACAGAGTATTGCAACTGAAATAACTTTTACATAAATTTTCCTTTGGATATTCTAGGTCTGTGATCATATCCAAAATGACTGAGGCAAGACAATTATATTATACTGAGAATGTTTTTATTCAAAGTTTATTCCCCTTAGTGCTTCCAGTACACCGTACAACAGCATTATGTGAGCTGGATATGTGCAGCGGAGGAGGGTGCTTGACGACGAAGAGAGCAGCATGTTGCCATGCCAAACAACAACACTAGGGTGGGTGTGTCATACAGTGAAATTAGAACCACGACTTTTGCACCAAGTTTTTTTTTCTCTTAAGTTTTAAAACAAAAAAATTCAAAAATAAAAAAAAAATCTGAAAAGGGATTTTACAGTAAAGGGGAAAAAACTCAAACTTCCTGTCCACAGCCGGGGGGAGAAGGGGAGGGAAAATCAGAAAACAGGTTAGAGGTCATCTTCTTCATCTGGGAGTGCTGTCTGTGATGCAACCTGGAAAACAAAAGCGAGTTTTAGCTTCCGGTTGGGAATGGTTTTGACGAGCTACAAACAAAGCGCTGCAAGATTAGATTTGCGTCATAAAAAAAAAAAAGAACACATTTAGACTTACTTGAAGCTCTTCCTCATACTTGGCGGCAAGGGACGGGTCCATCTGGACTTCTGGGGGAGCAAGGGCTGGCATAGCCACAAACTCCAAGTTGGGATCGCCGATCAACTTCCTCGCTAACCACAGGAAGGGCTTCTCAAAGTTGTAGTTACTTTTGGCAGAAATGTCGTAGTACTATGGAGAGGGTAACCACAAAAGACAGACTTAGACCCAATGAAGATTAGACCAGTCAAACAAACTCAGAATAAAAACGGGAAAGTGTTCATTACCTGCAGGTTCTTCTTGCGGTGAAACACGATGCTCTTGGCTTTGACTTTCCTGTCTTTGATGTCTACCTTGTTGCCACACAGAACGATGGGAATGTTCTCGCACACACGGACCAGGTCACGATGCCAGTTGGGCACGTTCTTGTAGGTGACTCGGGAGGTGACGTCAAACATGATGATCGCACACTGAGCTGTTAAGGAAAAATCAAGGTAACACACTACACAAAGAAAGAGGCCAACCCAACTGCATCCAAGCCTTTTAAGATGTGGGTTAGTACCTTGAATGTAGTAACCATCTCTCAAGCCTCCGAACTTCTCCTGGCCAGCCGTGTCCCACACATTGTACTTGATGGGTCCTCTGTTGGTGTGGAACATCAAGGGGTGCACTTCTACTCCCAGAGTAGCTATAAATGAAGACAAGTTGTATGAGAAACATGAAACATTTTCAGAATTTGGCATGTGTGCATATGTAAAAGGCTGTATAGATCAAACAAGTCTGGTTTAATGAAGCAACTCGATGAGCAGCTCTATTTTAGAGGGAGGAGGTTCATTTTCCCCCCCACCAGGTCTTGTATATTTTCTCCAATGTAAAAGCTTTGATGGGTGATACCTGATCTGTTTTATCAAGCCTTCCAACCTTCCTATGAAGCGTTTCATAGAATATTTTCTGTCCATGTGAATCATTTTCAACTGAGTTTCATGAATTTAAAATTCATAATCCCAATTTGCTTACATTTTGAATCATTTTTAAACTTAAGGAATTTAAACCTAGCCTAGAAAATAGTCAAATTTGGTGAAATTCACTTCATAAATCTGTTTTAATATTTTAGCAGGTCATTGTTATAATGCAACCTTTTGCCTTCTTTAGAACTTAACGAAGCAATCGTAATATTTTTAATCATTTGTAAGAGTAACTGTGATGTCTGTATGGGATGTCTGTAAAGTCCAGATATTTTATTTCCAGATATGAAAAGGACACTTAAGTAACTTTATATATATATTCAGTGCAGTAAAGTTAACATTTATGTTCTAGCAGTACTGACATCACTGGGACATTTACAAGAATATTTATAAATATACAAGACATTGCAAGACAGAAATGATCTGTATATTTTCTGTCTTCATTAAATTGCCTGGTGAACTTCATATATGAATACTCACCGACATACTTCTTCTCAAACTCTCCTGTAATGTGTCTTTTCACAAAAGTCGTTTTTCCTGTGCCTCCATCTCCGACCAACACCAGCTGAAAGGAAGAGATAGTAGTTAGTCCAAACTGGCTAGTACCGGTCCACAACTGCTAACTGATGAATGCCTCAAAATCACCATTAGAATCCCTCACCTAGACATAAAACAGAATATAATTGCTATCATTGAGTCGAAAGCTTACCTTAAACACTGCCACAGGTACGCATTGTCCCATAGAGTCAGCCATAGTTGCGACTTTTCTGAGTTGAAGAAAAACAGGGCGGGATGGTCAGTTTGCATCTTGTCCGTTATCCCCCAGTTGATCATGCTAGGCTAATCGTGTTAGCAGTTACCCATTTATGTATTTTAATTACACCTCTGAAACAATATTGAATGTGTCAACAACGAGGGCGTTGGGTGGTTTGTTTAATATTTGAGAAATCAAGCTGCTACATACACAACTTCTTCTAGCATGTTCGATCCCAGCTAACGTTCCGACACGCAACAAACGCAGTGTTACGTTAACGTCAGTGCGTCTAGCCTAAAATTGTGTCAAATAATACAGAGTTCTGCATCCAAAATTAAAGCAAATATTCAAAACTTTATCTTGGATGCGTGTTTAAACATCACTGGGCTGCTAACTAGCTTAGCAGCTAGCCAACTGCTGGCGTTAGTTTAGTGCGCCATATGACGAGCGAGCGCACTTTTTCTTGTTCGAGTGGAACAATCAGCCTGAAGAAGCAGCTAATGTGTTCCACACTGCGGCTAACTTTAATCATCATCAACAGTCCACTAGGTGTATATATACTACTGCCCAAATTCAGAATATACGTTTTGAAAAATAAATAGATGCAAATACATGGATGCCAACAGTTCTGAAGAACAAAGCAGTGTTACGAGAGCTAGCCATAGATGCTAACATGTTACCATAGCATGGGCATGGAAGCCATTCTTTCCTACACGCTAGCGGCTAAGTTAGCTAGCTAGTAGTTAGCACACACAAGACAAAAAAATCGATGGCGTGATCTAGCTTTACATATGGCAACAGCCGCAACGGCTAATGAATCCGATAAGCACCTGAAAGGTTTCGCCTGCTCTGGCTGACTTTCTGCGCAAATATAAAGTTGAAATTTAGGCCGAGCCGCAGTGAGGAAGGAAAGTAGAGACTCACCGGTGTCACTACGAAGAGAGGAAAGAGTAAATGGCTGCGTTCGCGGGAGATTCAGCGTGGACTATGAGTCAGTTTCCGCCCTGGTCACGTGACATGTGCAGCGGCAAATACGTATGAGAAGCGTTTATTTTGCTCAAGTAAAGTAAAAATCTGCGGTCAAAGAAATTATCCTATTTAAAGTAAAAGGGTATTTCGTAAAAAAAAAAAAAAAAAAAAAAAAAAAAAGCTAATGAAGTACTGAGTATGACAGACAGAAACATAAAGCTATGTGCAAATTTTGGTATTTCAACTGCACAATAATAATGTTGTAACAACAACAATAATAATAATAATAGTTATTATTATATAAAAATCTGGCTGCATTTTATTGCCATGAAGTGGATAGAATCAAAGACATTTGGAGTGAATTAGATTGTATGTAATTACATAAAAATTTGATGTGCCTGTCATGGAAAGTGCCTTGAAATGTTTGGTGTGAATTCATACAATGTATGTAAAGAAAGCTGACCTTTATGCTTGAACTCACAAGCTGCCTTTAAAAATCAATGCATCATTTCGTATCATTAATTCAAACAGTCGTGGTTTAAGAACTGCTTTATTCCAGTGGACTAAAAAGCTTTAATACTTTATAATTACTGACATAAGTTTAAGTTATACAATCAAAAAATACATATCACTGTGTCACAGTAATTGCTCTATAAAGACTGCAAAATTTGACATCAAACAGTTTAAAAACACAACACTGCTAGGCCAAAAATAATCTATTAATGGGGTAAAAGTAAGAACTTTGCACTAAAAAACAAACAATAAAAATGTCACACTTCTGTTTTGCATCAAAGAAATAAAACAGGGGGGCTGCTTATCCAGAGGTATCCAAATTATTTGACACTTGAGCCAATATTGTCAACCTGTCTTTAACTAAAAACACAAGAAACGGTGATCATTTAACAAGTAAAAACAGAAACATCTATTTTTCGCAAACTAATTGCAATATGTTAATGAAACAAAATAATCTGATTCTTGTTGGGAAGGTATCTGATGTCCTAACTTTGTGCAGTCAACTGTTTTCTATTTTCTTCGCTTAGAAAAAAAGTAGTATGAAGATCACTCTTTTCCTCAAAAATGCTTTATCGACTTAATCAGATTTAATGAATAGCAGACCCCCAACCTGCTTTGAGTAAGCTGGATGTTTGTGGTCCTGTACATTATGTGGCAGTGTTAATAAAAGACATATATAGAGTTTGTTGTATTTAACTTTTCCATTTTAAAAAGATTTTAACTTGTCAGTGAAGATCTCGCCATAAACAAGTTTTGAAAGTGTCCGTCTGCGTCACTTGCTTGTGTTAGTACCAGTGGTGCTACTCTTGAATTGTGATCGAGGGCCACGCGAAATTATTTCAAAGGTTGCCCATAGAATCAGGGTCACACTTTCAACAGCCTTAAACCCTTAGGATAAGGAATGTCAAATTCATTATAAAAATCTGGTAAAATGCTTTTGAACTGTGACATGCTTCATAAATAAATATTTAAATAAATACAATAAACCAATTAATTAACACTTGGAAACACTCACTGCACAGTCAAGTTAAAAATAAAGAATGCAATGTGGATACTTGGATACTGCTCCAATCAATTGGACTAAAAAGCTGTACAAACAGCCGCAAGAAATAAAAAAAAAAACATTCAATAAAGTTAACAGTGGAAAACAGCTTACTTCATCTTAATAGAAAGGAGGATTATAATCTGAAACAATGGCAAAAAGTCACATGGTCGAATGAGTCCCCTGATTCAGAGAGATGAAAGCATTATATTAAGAAGAGGAGTGGATAAGTTGATGAATTCATCATAAATAGTGTGAATCAGTTATAAAAGGCAAGCTGACAACCCAAATGTGTTAATTGACCTTTTTTTCCATAAAAGGATTATTTCCTTCCTGGTGGCAGGTACATTCTAACGTAACAGTTTTAAGACAATTAATCATTGTTGCCACACATGGGTGGCTCTGGCAAGAAATGTCCAAAAGACTTTATCCCACAGTTCAACCGAATGTAACGTCTTAAAACTGCCACTTTGTTTGAGAATAGTTTGTTATAAGCTCACTGATACATTAAAATTATACTTACAGCTAAAGCTGGGTCAGCAAAATAACATGATATTTTTCACCAGGCAGTGTATAATTTGTGCGTATCTGCAGCATGGCTTCAGTGCTTACCCCCATTTCACTTTTGCATTAGTAAGGCTACATGTAGCTATTTCTTTTATTGCACATATATGTTAAAATGTTTGTTACTGATGACGCAGTTCATCTGTAAAGATAATCAGCCTGTATGTTGGCTGCTATCTCAGCCTCCCAACGGTCTCCGTTGTTGAGCAGCTTCTCTTTGTTGTACAGCAGCTCCTCATGTGTCTCTGTAGCATATTCAAAGTTTGGCCCCTGGACAAAGAATCAAATGAGAAAACTGACTTTCAGTTTTCTGAACTGAAAGTCATCAAAGTCATGAAAACCATCAAAGACGTACAATTAAAAATGGTAAATACTGTTACGAAGCACACGCAGCTGCATGAGTTAGTGTCACCTTTTATGTCAGGGGTTTGTTCGAGGCAAAACAGAAATACAAAAATACTCTTTTCTCACCTCAACAATGGCGTCAACAGGACAGGCTTCCTGACAGAAACCACAGTAGATGCACTTGGTCATATCGATATCGTAACGTGTAGTTCTCCTGCTGCCATCCGCTCGAGTCTCCGCTTCGATAGTAATGGCCTGAGGAGAAAAACAAAATGGCCAATAGTGGAATGAGCTGAAACAAATTTAGGACGACATTTTTATTTATTTTTTTTGATTATAGATCTGTGATCAACACATTTTTGAAATTCAATGCATGTCTATCTTTTTGTTTACCTGAGCAGGGCAGATGGCTTCACACAGCTTACAAGCAATGCAGCGCTCCTCTCCATTGGGGTACCGGCGGAGGGCGTGCTCGCCTCGAAACCGTGGCGACAGCGGACCTTTCTCAAACGGGTAGTTGATGGTGGCAGGCTCACGGAACAGGTAGCTCATGGTCATTGCCAAACCTGCAATGAATAATCACAAAAGAGTGAATAAAGGATTGGTGATGACTTTAATTGATGCACTTTTTTAAATGCAGATTCATCTTTGATTGTTTGTGGCAGCAGGGCGCCCTTCCCCTTATCGAGTCAAATTAATTAAAATAATTTTTAAACTAAAACGCATTGGGTATTTTAAGCTACCAACAGACTCAGAAGCTGTGTTCATCACTGGGCAAAAAAAATTGTAATGAGCAACTAATCAGCTTTCCCTACACAACCAGCAATTGTTTAAGTTAAATCTTGGTCTTCTCATGATATTTGACAAGAAAATACAAAATTTAGCTTCAACTCCATTGCATGAATCAGGTCATGTGCCCAGAAGTAATAACAGCTCTGACCTCTGAAAAGCTCAGTCCATAAGAGGGTTGTTGCAGCCCGGTCAGTGATGGACCTCAGGTCAGTTGGCTGCTCCTGGGCATTTACATACTCTACCAGAAGAGAAAAGAAATAAAAATGTGGTTACATAATCTTTTTGCTTTAGTCATTTTTTTCCTAAATATGGCAAAAGTATTCACATCCTTAGGAACTTTCACATTCTTTCACTTTACATCCACAAATATCAATGTCTCTTAGTGAGACTTCCTAACATACTTCAACACAAAGATGATGTAAAATTAAACACGTGCTCTTTATCCAGTCTGACTTAAGCAATTTTCCAAAATCTTCACTCTGCATGTGTGAAAGTGTGTAAACTTTATCTTTATACTATTTCAAAGAAAACCCAAAAGAGCTCTACAGTAATAGATAAATTATAATGGAGAAGAAAATACGAATATTTTTACTCTGTAGCAAAGTATTAAAAATTCAAAAGCTATAACAGGTAAGAAAAACGGAATAAAATAGCAAATTATGCACTGCTTTACCATGTGTGGTAAAACAAACAACAAACTACTTTACCATGTGTGGTAAAGTAGTGAAATCCCAGTAAAATATAGAAATTTGTAGTTGAAACATGACAAAATGTAAAAAGTTGAAGGTACTTCTTCCGTAGTGCACTACTGTATTTAGTCCAGTACTTACTGTAGCCTTCTCTCGGTGCGCTAACGCTAAGTGTGCGCCTAACACCAGAACCATGTCCAAAGGTGCCTGGAGATGCACAAACACGAGGTGAGCCAACATCATTTTAGCACACATGCATGTTATTATAATGTGGTTTAGTACCTTGCTTCGAGTAGCAGTGTAACAGACGCAGACTTAATGCAGCAGACATCTGATTAACAATCAGAGAGGCAGAAAACAAGACATACAAACAACAATCGTAATGTAAAAACCAGAAAACTGTGAAAACACGAGAGAACCTGCAGGTAAGGAGAGTGCCAGCTGAGGACAGCCCTGCTGTAATCTGGCGCCCCAAATCCCTGCTGTATGACGTATTCGCGGAACGCAGGAAAAATAGAAACCCAGATGTACGGACTAGATTTAAGGGTGTTCCGTGATTATAAACCAATTACCACCATGTAGCAAATTTATGTGAACAAAAACGACAACGAAAAGGTAAAATGTATTCTTTCTTCTAGCATAAACAACATGTAAGAAGAAAACTGCAGCTATTATGGTTGTTGTAGCGATTAAATCAGGTTTTGGAGGGTTTTTTTTAGTTCTTTTGAAGACGGACTGAATGATGCACATAAACACATGGCCCAACATCGCTTAATTTACTATAAGGCTTTATATTTACGTTTTTCAGATAAAACGTGTTTGTAAGTCTACTGTAAAACGCTTATTTTTGCTCATACGTCGTTGCTTCCCAGTTGTAGAGTTGATAATTTTAGGTGTATTTGACAACAGAAAACAAACCACATATATTCAGCATTTCTTGGTAAAAGTGTCAACTACATGTTCAGTTTATAATAATCTTTTACGGTACATACCTTTGGAGCGAGATTTGTGATGAACTCCACCGGTCCCTGAACTGCGCAGTTTTAGAAGTGCTGCATTCAAAGCGGCTCGTTTATTCCCCTTTCTCTCCGTGTCACAATATCGTCACCCTGCTAACCTTTTGACATCTCCCCCTTAATTTGTATTACTTTTGACACCATATATTTGCAACGCAGTTATTTGGCAATGCAGTAGGAAGGGATTTTAAAAGCCTTAAAAATATATATTACCCTTTTTGTACAAATGTGTCATGCTACCAAAGTAATATTAGTTTCACTTCCATAACTATTTAGGATCTTAAAAAAGAAAAAAAGAAGAAGAAAAAAAAAACGTTAATAAAGGACCACAGTGTATGTCAGAGGAAAAGTGAGTCAATGCATTGGCAACAGTAACAGACAAGGGCGGTGTGCAGATTAACAGCAGTAAATAGAGTGAGGAAGTTTATCTTCTACTTCCATTACTGGAAGACCTCACTCTGCACCTCTTCTGGAAACAAATACGCAATAATGGAGGTAATCTAAAAGGTATTTACTTTTATATCACATTTCATTTGATGGTGTGTCTGGTTGAATGGCAGGAAGTCAACACTCTATTAACTTCCTGTTAAAACTCTCCCAACCCTTAGTCAAGTGCGCGGCAGAGAAAGAAATAGCAGCAGAAGAAAAAACATGTAGAGAACAGGTAGACTACTGACTACTATTGCTTGGTTCAGATGGGATTATTACTCCTCAAGATGTGCAGCCTGACTGTCATGAACTCTTCATGACTGGGGATACTTTTACAAAGTGAACCACAAGAGCCGCCGTCTTCTGTGCTGCGAAGATGTTGAAAGCATCGAGCCAACCCCACAGGCATCAGAGCGAGGAGGACAGCTCTGGGTCGGATGCTGGATCAGAGGTCAGTCTAGAACCAGAGACGGACCGGTTTGGCTTCATTCTGACCAATGGATCCACAGCTGGGTGAGTACACCTGCAGGATGCTGGAGAGCTGCAACTTTACTGTCAGCAGGGGGTTATACTGCTATAAAAACCACATGCACTGCTTAAGGAAATAAGATGGCTTTAAAAGTCAACTTCAAATACAAAATTTAAAATCACATAAAATACAAGCTCTGATTAATTGATATATAAATAGTATGCAAAATATCTTATTGGGTTTAATCTGCTTGAATTCACGAGGTTCGTATATTCTCCCACCATTGTAACAATTTCTCTTTTCTAATTAACTGATCCAAAAGTTCCTTGTTTTTTGTGTTTGTTTTTAACAAAACATTGTAAAAGGTTTTAGACTAGCAGAATCAGCTTGAGAAAATGTGTACGAAGGGCTCCCGAAGTGACAAATAACTTTTATTTTTGTCTTCCCATGGCGAGACCAGGAAGTTATACCAGGCCACATATCTGAGAACCGGTGGGTTAATGCAGCAGAGAAACATGCGCGTTATACCCACTGGCACTAAAAGAGAGAGAGAAAAAATAACTAAATACATGTTTTGCACAACAAAATGGCAAAGTCATAAAGGGGGCACAAGAAATAATGAAGATGAACTTTTTAAGATAATTACCTAAGTACTTTTTAAGATAATAAAGGGAAAACGCACCATCTGAAAACAGAGCACAAAAATAATGCGTAATATTTGAGTAATGCTGCGATGAAAACCATTTTAGGCACTTTTATTATATTATTACGAGAAAAGATAGAAGCTAGAGGTAGAAGATGACTTTTATAACACTTTATTCATTTAAAGAATAGACAAAAAAGCTTGTCAGGTTGTTAGAACAACATAAACAAGCTCACAAAATATTTTGCCTACAGTAATGGTTAATACTCAGTGTATATATGAGGCACTGTGAGATTTATTTACTATTGTGACATTGCTTAAAAAAATGAAAGAAATTCACAGCTTATATATACTGTTTATAATTTCATTAATTTGCGCTTCTTTTACTTTAATAGAAACTACGAGTTTCTATGATACGGTCTGTCAGCCTCCTCTCAGGCAGCTCACTGGCAGTGTGCAGCAACAAGTGGGGCAGGGCCAGCACTGCATTATCTTATTTATTAAACAGTTTGATGCATCTTCAGTTACTCTGACATTTGCACTGTAGTCCACTGTGACATTTCCCTAATTAGGGAAAGTGCAGGTGGAGTTTAAACAGGATATTTTAAACCCTGGATAAAGTTTTATGCTGCAAGCGGCCGACGCCTGCTGCAGCATCACATATCAGAACTCACACACTTTTTTCCCATGGCAGCAAGTGAACACTTGACGCAGTGATGGTGGCAGATGAAGCAGTATCAAATCAGAGTAGGAGAGGCTAAGCAACCTGCTACCTGTCGTCTTCACATTTTCCCCATTGATAACATCCTGACCTGTTGCCATGGAGACGTCAAACTGCTAACGTGTGGTTTTCCTGTTTCCTGCCTTGTTTTTCAGAGCTCTGCGTTGCTGTGCAGTAATGGCACAGAGCAGCACTGCAGGCTGACTTTAAAAGCCCCTAGAAATTAGTTCATAGGTTATCTTTTTTTTTTTCTTTTACAAAATGTGCTAAAATTACTCACTTGGTGTCTTATGTGCTGTGTTGTGTGCCAGGAGTGTGGGCCCATCCCCTGAGCTGGTCAGGCAGAGGGAAGCCAAATGGATCAACATCATTGGCCAATGGGACCGCATCTTGTTAAAGAAGAGCAGCAAGGTGTGTCCTGGTGGAGAGACGACAAGCAAATAAACTCTTTTTTTTAGCTTGTCATAAAATTATAAAAAGAGCAGAATAGCCTTGTTTTTTTTTCACTGCCACGACAAGCCAAATTGTTTGCTGTTAAAATGGCTTTGTAGGGATTCTTACTGGGTCGTGATGTCTCTGCAGGTCAAGCTGCAGTGCCAGAAAGGAATCCCTGCCTCGCTCCGAGCGAAGTGCTGGCCTCTGCTGTGTGGAGCATCAGAAAGAATGAGACAAAATGAAAACCTCTATGAGGCAAGAGCTATTACGTTTTCACTGGAGTTAATGCTTTCTAGCAAACATTGTTTTTTTTTTTTGTTTGTTTGTTTGCAAAAAAAAAAGCTGCATGGTTGTTGCAGGAATATGACTGATATTTCTTGTGAGTAATTTGTGAGAAGCTGAAAATAATTTCCTGATTATTGTGATTTAAAAAAGGAAACTTGTTTGTGCTACATGCAACCTTACGTTAGCATAGCATCGCAAAGTTAAGTTAGTTCACTAACTAAATAAAAAAGTGAAATTCACTGACAGAGTTTCACAGTGGTACATTTCAAGGGTCTGTTTTCTGATTATGTTGAAGGTCATCAATTTCAATCAATAACAGAAAACTTGATTTGTAGATGCAACCTCTAAAACAGGATTTTTATTCTGAAGTGTGCTAAATAAAGATGGAGGAGACTTAACTGTTCAACAGACAGAGTAAGCCAGAAAACGTTATTGTTAAAGAAGGTGGCTCTTCACAGAAGGCTACTTTAAAGCAAATTCATGCTTAAAGTTAAGTGGAAGGAAAAATTCTGCTGGAAAAGGGTGCACACACAACAAGTATAAGCACAGACTGAGAGGATTGTAAAGTAACTTTAAAGTAAAGTGTGGATGGTGAGTACAAGATCCAAAAAATCAAATTGTTGCTCAAGAGTCCAAATGTCCTTTCTTTCAGATTAAGTTCTATTAAGCATCTCACTGGAAATCAGGATCAGGAGGGAAAATGGAGAAGAACAGAATCCAAATTCCTTAAGGTCCACTGTGACATTTCCCTAATTAGGGAGCTGTAAGAGATAACCATAAAAATAAACATGTGACCCTTAAAATCTATCACTACATATGCAGCAGCTAATGTTTTTTGAACAACAATCAGTGTTTTTACTACATTAGATAAATCAAGTTTGCCGTTTTTTAACTCTGCGTGACATTGGAATATCAATGACTTGTTATTTCAGTCTCTAGATTCACAGCCAGGCCTGCAGAGCTGGGTGGATATAATCGAGAGGGATCTAGACCGACAGTTCCCCTTCCACGAGATGTTCCTCTCTAAAGACGGACACGGGTGGGTTTGTTTTCTACGCAGTGTTTCTGCCAACAAGCTGTGAGTGGAGAACAACTTTATGACGCCTTCAGTTACTGCACCTGCAAGATAAATCTTTGCTTCTTCAATTGAAACAGATAAATGTTTCTGATCAGTGAGAACGCTTGAGCTGGCTGCTCTGCATATGCTTTGTGGTTGATTACTGTGGTGTGTGTGTGTGTGTGTGTGTGCAGGCAGCGGGGGTTGTTCCGGGTGTTGAAAGCCTATACTCAGTTCCAGCCAGAGGAAGGTTACTGCCAGGCGCAGGGGCCGGTGGCTGCGGTGCTGCTGATGAACATGCCTGCTGAGGTTGGACCAAAAACACGTTTCTGTTCTGCAGACTGGGTGCAAGTTCACATCGAGAACAATCACCATGAAAGGGAGAATTGTTTCTGTCAGGGCAGACTTTGAGGTTTTACCTGTACTCACTCATCTCGTTCATATGTCTTTTTAATGGATGAACAAGTGAACAGGAATCAAACAACCTGTAGAGGTGTTCATTTGCCTGCTCTATCTTTGCACTCTTGTTTTTAGGGGGAGTATTTGTTTTTACTAGCCAAACCTCTGGTCACCATATCCTGACACTCTTGTTCATGTCTGGCAGGAGGCCTTCTGGTGTTTGGTTCAGATCAGTGAGCAGTATCTTCCTGGATACTACAGCCCTCTGCTGGTGAGTGAACACTTGCGGCTTCCTTCACGTTCCACCTTTCCAGATTTAACTTTCAAACAGATGAATGAATGGTGCAAGGAAAGGTGGAGTGATGAATGGAGGGCAGATGCAAAGGATGACGCAAAGAAAGAGATAAAGACCTTTTAGAGTACTTTCCTGTACCGTACTGTTCTATAGTTAAGCCTTTTTCCTCTCCCGCATCAGACGTTTCCAGGAGACACACCTGGTCATTGTTAATGAGGTGTGGCTCTCTAACACACCTGGTGTTTTGTGTAGGAGGGAGTCCTGTTCGACGCAGCCATCCTTTCCTGGGTCTTGAAGAAGACGTGCCCGGCTGCACACAAGCATCTCCAGCAGCACGGCGTGGAGCCACTCATGTTCGCCACCGACTGGTTGATGTGTCTGTTCACACGTCACCTGCCCTTTAACACGCTTCTCCGAGTGTGGGACCTCTTCTTCTGCTACGGTGTGTGTGTGTGTGTGTGTGTGTGTTTTTACACCGAAAACTAAATCAAATCGAGGCAATGTGAGTTTTATGTTGGATGCTGCAGTCGCTGTTGCGCGTCCTTATTGGTGAAGTTGTCCCACCTCTGCCGTCCAGGTGTGAAGGTGCTGCTCCAGGTGGCGGTGGTGCTGGTGCGTCGCGTCCTGGGCCGGGCCGAGCAGAGGAAGCAGTGTCCAGGCCAGATGGAGACTCTGGAGAGGCTGAGGGGGGTCAGGGAGCACGTCCAGGAGGAGGAGGAGACTTTCATAGCAGAGGTAACACTGAAAAGCGTTAGCGCTCCTTGTTTGATCATTCCCTGCAGAGGAAATATACATCAGGTCACCCTTTTTGTCTAGAGGAGGGCCATTTGCGGCTCTCGGACAAATTTTTTGTCGTCCTTTGCTGCAATTCAAGAACTATAAAAATGCGGCCTCCCTGGTTGAATGAGATGAAGTCTTTTTATTTTTAATTATGGGAAAATGATCACAAATTAAAACCTTTTCATAACAGAAAAGTAATATATTTTTATATTTTTGATTCAGTCTGTATGAACTCTCCACAAAATCTCTCATTTTGTTGAATATTTCTAAATGTATTCTGTAAATTTAACACTTCAAGACTAATTTAATTTCGAGTGCGTGACCTTGAGCCAATCAAAATGTAATTTTATTGTGTGTACGCTTGCAAGTGGATGTCTGAATGACAAATAAGTCAAAGCATTTATCTTTACACAGCTGTTCTCCTGTAAGGGCCACATCTTGTGACTTTTGCTGAAACTTGGCTGCACCCAAATCTGAATTCATTAAGTTATTAAAATTGCGTAAATAGAGGAAGAGTTTTCAAATAGTGATTTAAATGCTGTTTTTTGCTCAAAATTGGCTCAGTTTACTGTTGAGAAGAAGAAAAAAAAATTGGGTCTGTGAGTCCATTTGATTTGACTAGTTTGGCTCATGTGACAAAAAGCTTGCAGAACCATTATGAAAATGTATCAGATCACCCTTTTCTGTAATAAAAAGTTGTCTTTTCAATAAATGACATAATCAGAGGCACACTAAAGATTAACCCAACAATCTTTTATACTATCCTGATTTAAACCCAATTGAAACTCGGTATTTAACTGCAATTAAACCACATTTTGTCCCGCTCTTCTGTCCTGTGATCACGAGTCAAACCTCCCAGATTCACAGCTGCCTTCTCTCTCCCCTCATTCAGGTTTGTTCAGTGCCACTGTCAGGTAAAGACCTGGAGAAGCGGACAGAGAAGGAGTTGGGAAGGTGGAGGAAAGACAAGCCCTCGTCTACGTTCGACCCGCGGGGTCGTTGCTATGGGTATCGGATGGCGTGGGCGAGAACCCGCCAGCAGAAGGAAGAACGTGAGCAGAAGGAGAGAGAAACGGGGAATCTGTCTGTTCCTCTCGCCCGCTCTGCCTCCACTCTTTCACTCTCGCCTACCCTCCTTCACAAGAGGTTTAGGAAAGGAGGAAAAGGCAACCCTGGCGAGTGGGAAGCCGGCAACAAAGTTTCGAGGCATCTTTCAATGGGAGCAAAGGACGACTGGAGAAACTGGAGTGACGCAGAATTCAAGAAAAGCGTCCAGGACGTCAAAGAGGAGGATGTAGTTTCAGATGGGCAGAGAACAGAAAGAGAGACTAAACCAGCAGAAGAAAATAAACCAGAAGAAAACAAAAGTCCGCCAACAGAGAACCAAGAAACGGTAAAAGTAGAAGAACAAACTGAGCCTTTGGAAGCAGGACAATGTGAAAAGGAGGAAAGTAAAGAGACTGGAGAAAGCACAGTCATTTCAGAAAAGACAGAGGAGTCTCAATCTGTTGAAAACAATCCCGAAGCTGCAGAAGAATCCAATGAAAATGAGCAGAAAGAGGAGCCGTGTGACACAAACCAACCACAAGTACTGGAGGAGCAAAGTCAGGAGAGTGAGGCTGTAGACACAAATGAGACTGAGAACCAAAAAGGTCTGCAAACTGTGAGCCAATCCCACATTACTGACGAGCAAAGTAACAAAAACATTGAGGAGAGCGGGGATACAGAAATAAGCAGCGAGGCGGAGAATCCAGAAGAGCTGCAAAATACGAGTCAATCCCACATTCTGGAAGAGCAAAGCAATGAGCCGCAGACCAAGGCGACTGGTACGCACGAAGAGGCAGAAAACGAAAATACAGCCACCGTGGAGGAAAATCACGCAGAGATTCAGAGAGAAAACACAAACGCAGAGTCTCACACAGAGTCATGGGAGGAGCCAGCTGGCACCAAACCACAGGCTGGTACAGAAACTGAAAATCCACAACAGCTGCTGCTGGACGCCGTCGCTGAGGTCACAGAGACGAGAAGTGAGACAAACCTGGACTCAGAATGTCACCGAGACCTGGATCCTAAAACCGACACGGGGCAGGAGCAAGAAGAAGTGATCACAGAGACGGGTAGATGCCACAGCACTGAATCATTCGTAGAAACAGAACAGACAGAGACCCACACAGAGACAGAAACCAATGTCCTGGCAGAAAACGTGGCCGTGCAGGACGAACTAAAAACGACCCAAACAGAGCAGGAAGACTCACAGACACCATCTACACCTGAAAGCACCCTTCAAGAGGGGGAGAGTGATGCCACGACTGTGGTTGAAGAAGAAATTGAAGCAGTAACGGATGGCCCTGGACAGGAAATAGGGGAGGTGGTTGTGCCTGTACATGCACAAAGTCAGGAATGTGTTTGTAATCCCAGAAATTCAGAGGAATTACAAATACACGATCAGCCAAACGAGGAAGCTGCAGAGAGCGCACCGCCTCCAGAAGAAGGTGAGATTTTAACACAGGATGAGACTGAAGACGAGTCTGATCAAAAACAAACAAGCTCTTCTGATGTGCAAACACCTGAAGAGTCAGCAGCTGGCGCTGTGGAGAAAGCAGAAAGCACGGAAAATGTTCAAGAAAGCCAAGCAGGAGAGAATAAGGTCACCATTTCTCCTGAATCAACAAATACTGACAGCAACACACAAATCCAAGACAAAGTTCATCAGGACGCAAAAGATCTTCCTGAACTTGACGACGGCAGCCAGGAGCAAACATCTGCGCGCCGCAGCAGTCGCTCCTCCGCCGATTACTGTCTGAGGAAATCCTCCGGCTCGCGTGGCTCCAAGGTCACGCGTAGGCTTTCAGAGGATCTCTTCAGCGGTCCTGAGAAGACTAACCAATCCCAGTTCAGCGCCAGTCAACCAGAATTACAACCTAAGGAAGCAAAATCAGAGCAAGCCGTTCCCGAAGTGACAGATGACGCGGGGGAGCGACAGGAGCAGCAGCCCGACGCCTCCAAGCGCTTCGGACTCTTCCGCAAACTCAAAGGAGAGCAACCCAAAAAGGCCAAGCCGAAGAAGAAGCCCAAGATGCAGGTTCCCAAAATCTTGGTTCAGGACTTCAGCGACATGATGCCAGCGGATGAGCCGGCGGTCCAGGAGGACGCGGAGGAGAAGCTGAGCTCCAGGGAGAGGAGGAGGAGGCGGAGGGAGCAAGAGAGGAAGGAGAAAGAGGAGGAGAAGCTGAAAAAGAAGAAGGAGAAGGAACAAGAGAGGGAGAGGAGGAAACCGCAGACCAGGGGGAAAAGTTTTCAAGGCCAGAAGGAGAAAGTTAGCGATGATGTCGCTAATCCTGCAAAGACTGATTCACAGATCACTAGAAATTCTGTTTCTTACGCTGAATCTTACTTTTAACAAAAAAACTTCATCTGATTATAGGTCACATTGTTTCCCCTTTCTTGTTTGAGCTCAGCCTTGGTTTATACTTGAACCTTTTCAGATGTACATAAATAATAAATACTGTTTATATGATATGAAAGGCAAATTTATTTTTCTTTGGTGCAACTGCTTCTCCATCAGCCAGACAGAGTCAAAGTAAAAACGAACTGAAGTGCTTCATGCTTAGCGGCACTTCATCACAGTTTTCAAGTTCAACGTGAACATCAGAGTCCTCAGTAAAAACAGCACAGCGGTATCTGTCCAGTAAAAACAAAAAGTCGGCTCCAAAGCGTCAGTTTTTTTTTTTTCGTTTCAAGTAATCCAGGTGTGGTGGTGTAACAGCGCTCCCTCGTTTCGCCTCCATCAGATCTCTGGTCGTCATTCTGCTTCAGCTTCATCCTCGCTGTCGCTGGCCAGCACTTCCTGAGTCGGAAGCGGCTGCGTGTTCATCTGGGACGAAGGAGGAAGGACTGATCCGAAGAACAGGGAGCGGAACTGCGGGAGAACACGGGAAGCCGTTAAAAAAACGAATTTTATCCAAGATAACTCCTTGGATATGGGCCAGCGATGGGCTTAAGAAAATGTTAGCATTTCCCGATATGCCATACAGTCGGTGCGTGTCCCCTCCCTGACCTGTTGCCGTTTCTGGCTGGTCAGCTGGCTGAAAGAAAGGAACTACACTTTTCCCTTATCTCCTACTGGATAATAAGACGATAGCCAAAGGGTATCATATTTTCTGTTTCCATTTACATTCAATCATAAAACAGGAGGCTGAAAAATATTTTATACCCTTCTAGATCAGTAACTGAAAAGCCTTTATTGGGGTTACAGCTGTCAAACCCTTCTAATAACTGCTGAGCAGCTTTTACATGTTTCCACTTGCAGAGAATGGAAGGCCTCCCTGCCATCACCCTAATCTTTAACTCCCTACACAGATTGCCTATTACATTCAAAACGTTGATATGAATTCGACTCAGTCAGAGGGAATCAAATATTTATTTTAAATCTAAATCTGGCAGCGGTTAGAAAAATTTGGGGCTCAACTATATTAATGACGTGTGATTAAATAAGTAAGTCCAACCCTAGAAAGTGGCATCTCACTATCTGAGAAACTCTCTTACCTTTTTATCTGGCGGTCTCTCTGGATCATCATCGTCTTCCTCCTCCTCACTGTGCGTTCTGGTCCTATAATTAGGTGCCGGGGGCTTTCTGGATGTGGCTAATGACGGTGGGGGCAGGTCTGCGGTGGAGGGACCTGGTGCTGCACTGGTATCCATGGCAATCAGATAGGCATCCATGTCGTCATTCATGAAGTCGTCAGGAGGATGCGACTGGTCTGCGTCGCCTCTGAGGAGACAGTCATGGAGGATGAGGAAGAACGTAAAGAACATATCCACTTTCTGAGTTGAATCTGTATCAACTTTCTTTAACTCTAACTTTAACCCTAACTTTCTTTCTTTCTTGTTTATTTAAATGGGAACAAGTGTTAAGTATCTAAGGCCAAGCATCTGTAGCCTTAGTTAGTTTGCGATGGGCCTTTAACAACATAAATTTAAAAGACAATTAAAGCAACACAGCAAGAACGACAGGCTTTTTCATATTTCACAAAAGGCGAAGACGTGAATAAAACCAAATGTCCTGATGTATTTTAATAATTAATGACTCAAAGGAGCAATACTTGTGTCTCCAGTTTTGTCACTTCCGTCTCATTTACTACCAGAATAAGTTATAGATGATACATCTGGACTACAATCAAACAACCTTAAACAACAGGCAACAAACTGTGATGGAAACTCAACATGTTTACATTTTAATCAAGCTTTTCATACAATCTCGTTAAGTATTCGAAATAAGCTCATGTTCTAATCGATGTCAGAACATTTACTGCTTCCTCTGACTTACAGAAAACCTTTGGTAACATCCTGTGACTCCTCTGTAGTTAACGTTTTGCTGCCTGAGCTTGTTTTATGCTAAGACAATTGATTCAGTGATGGCAAACGAGTTTTAAGTGTCAGAATGTTTCACAAATGATCTGGTCTTTTACAGGTTCTGAAATTACAGCTAAGTTAATTAAACACATGCCACCGTGTCGTCATTAAACAGAGATGAAGCCAAACATTGAGAAGTTGGGTATGTGAAACGAAGAGCAGGTCCTCATTTAGAAGCTTGCAAGAAAACAGCAGCAATAGCTAGTTGTTTACCATCTGATTTTATTTGTGTTTCCTAAATGGAGGACATTTGACAAAAACATTGCTTAACAGCTTAAACGGCCTAATTTTAGCCAAGCTTCTCTATCAGAGAACATTTGACTCTAGAATGTTTTGCTATGCAGAGCAATTTGTGGTTAGCTTGGTGGTTTGCAAGGGATGCAGGTCTTGTCACAAAAAAACAACCCAAATTATCACCGCTTCACCACAATGTTTGACAGCTGGAATGAGGCGTCTGAGCCGATATTGTTTGAAAATGGTCTTATGAACCTACTCAAGTGGTGGAGCAGCAACCAATGCTGACATCTTGAGAAAGATGGAGAACTCTAATTCTGGGACATACTGAACTACTGACCTCAGCAGCTGACAATGATATCAGACAGATCCATAAGAAATAACTCTACAGCTGTCGGTGTTGTGGATTATCGCTAAAGAACTAGCAGCCGCCAGAAAAAAAAAAAAGAGTCTCAAGCACAGTGACTTCCAGCTGATATGAATCACACTAACATTATCCACCAGGTGGCATGAAGGAGTAAATACTCAGGATTTCCTGCCTGTCTTTGAAATGAGTCAGACAGGAAACATTGACTGGAAGTTAAAGCATTGATCTGATTTTCATTTGTTCAGCGTTTTTTCTTTTTTTTCTTTTTACCGACAGCTGACTGGTGTTTCAAGGCTTTTATAGGCGTTCTTTACAGAATCATAACCAGTAATGTCTGCTTGTTTTTTTTTTTTTTTTACCCTTTGTTGCTCTTTTGAAGATCGCGATCATCCGAAAGCGTCGCCAGCACAAAATTCCCCTCCAGAACGCTGTCTGTTACTGAAAGCACCACAGGGCTGACACACAAACGCACACAGAATATGCACATCAGTGGCCAAAAGTGGAACAATTTTCTTAATATGTGAACACTCTGAAAACAAGCACGCTCACCTGCCTGGCTCATCAAAGTACATAGACACGGGGAGGCCAGTGGACTCCGCAAACAACAGCAAACCCTGGAGGGGAGAAGATAACGATTTATCTCAGACTCTGGACCAAAAGGAATCCAGTCATTTTGTCAAAGCGATCACTGTTTCTCTCTTATCTGTCACACCCGAAATTCCTTCAGACAAAAAGTGATGCTGTAGTGAGCTTTGACGGCAAAGTGGTCGAACTCATCCGCAGCGAGACACAGCTCAGTTAGCATAGCCTTCGAGCGCTCTGAGAGGGAGAAACAAAACAGAAAAGAAATGAAGACCTAACTTCTGCCTCTGTTTTATGTAACCATTTAATGTGCAAGAGCATCTTTGGGTTTAAATCCATTTCATGTAACTTTTCTGTGTCATTTAAGGCAACATAAAGCGTCTTTTGTTAAATGTTCTAAACTTTTAGCTCCTTCAGACTGACTCGAATGAGAAACACGCCTTCTCAAGAGGGGGAAATGAGGCACTGAAAGGGAGTGTTCACTTTGTAGTTTGGTGTGAAAATAACTGAACTAATCAGCTGATGTAACTGTCATGTTATTTGCTGGCTGGAGAGGGGAAAAATTTTTTTTTTTTTTCACCTGCTTCATCCTCCACATGATTTCTGACCCACATCCGTTCGTCACTCACTGTCACGGTCACTTCTTCCAGAGATGAAGGGAAGTGCACAACCGTGTCCACCAGCACTCTGAGAACAAAGGAAAACCAAAAACGCAGATCAGGCTAAAATTTAACAGTGGCATAATGAAAGCAAAACAAAAAGAGTGAATATTTGAAAACCTGGGTTGGGCTTTGAACACATTGGCACAGCTGTTTTTATCAAACACTGCCTCCAAGCTTTCGCTGTCCTGGTAAGACAGGTTATGTGTCTTCAGGAGGCCTGGAGAGAACGTCCACACACACAAACCTTTAAAACTCAAAACAACACACGATGGAATGCAATGTAATGAATGCGCAGTGCTGCAATTAGTACTGAATACGTCAAAATGAATGTCACATGTCCCCTGTGAAGCCCTCAGTGTACAGCACTGAAAATCTGAAAGGGAAGCAGGGTGGTGTTACCATGTTTGCAGTGCAGCGTGAAAGTGAGGCGATCTTTCTGCTCATTGAGACCGATGTGACATTTTTCCACCGTTTTCTCTAAAGTTGGGAGAGATTTGAAGACGGACTGCACGCTCTGCCAAAGCAAAAAAAAAAACAAAACAGGAAGTAAAGCAACACCTCTATAACAGATGGAGGAATTTCTGTAACTTTATCTGCAGTGACTTCATCTCATACTTGTTTTATGTCATGTAAATAAAACACTTTTGGCATGTTACAGGCTTACTATAATGTTACGTACACGTGTGTGTAATGGACAATTTTACTAGGAGAGATTTTCTGCAACTATCTGGGGCAGGAAGCTCAGAGGTTTCACGCCGTTAACCACAACCTCCCGGTACCAACGTGGCACACAAAACAGCATGTAGAGATGAGCAACGCGAGAAAACGTTCAGACGCATCCATTTCCTTCTTCTTACTGAGAATTATTCGACTGGGATCAGCCATAAAAATCAGCAATCAGATCTGGTGAAGAGATGATGTCGATCTATAAATGGGTTGGTAATTCTCACAACATCAGAAACCTATTTATGAAAATACTGCTGTTTTATAGTAGTAAAGAAATCTGTAACAAAAATGTATAATATTGACATCTAATTTGTTTTATTTAAAAATGAGAAACAATTACTATTCCAATTGCTCCAAGAATAACATTATATCAATTTATGGTTAACTCAAAAAATGTATCCAAGGTAAATACACACTGTTGTACTTTTCAAATGTAGATTAGGCAGAATTTTAAACTATTTTTGCTGTCACTCTTTGCTTGACAGTTATACTAATAAAAACATTTGAAAAGTTTCTTCAATAAAAGGGCCATTTCCAAACAACACTAATGATAAGCATAGCAGCTTCCTTTCAGCCAGCAGGGCAGCAGTGCTCAGCAGCAGGTGGGGGAAGGAGAAATTTCTGCCTTATCCGAGGCTTGAAACAGCCACAGAAAACTCCAGTTACGCCATGAACTGCAATTAGCACCTCAGTGGAAAAAGGAAAGCTTTAACCCCAGAAATGTCAGGACGTTACATTTTTGCAGGTTTGAAATAACTTTTTTTTAAACCTGTCCACACAAGTATGAGTTCTTTGAATTTTGGGATGAATTTACTGGAAGATCAGAGTTTGCTTTCGTTGTTAAGCACCTTGAGGGATACATCTACATGTGAATAAATGTCCTCAAAACAACATCACAACATTTAGAAGACGAGAGGATTTGCAAGAGGAACAACTTCAATGTAAAAGAAGAACAAATTGCAATTTGCATTTGATATAAATGACGTGATGTTGTTAAAGTATGAGGAACTTGCTTTAAAGAAGACTCTAAAATACTAGAAAATATAGTAAAGATGCCTAATATGTGACTCTTTATAAAGTATTTTATGGTGAGTATTATTATTTAATGTAGTTTGTTTTGTCGTGAGGTAAACTAATAAAACTGCTTTAAAACTGTTGTATACCTTGATACTAGGACATCTGAACAAGTCTTTTAAAATAAATGTACATCTGATAAAACAACATGCTGTAATTGTACATAAGGAAACTCTTGTAGGAACTTATTCGTTATGTGGGAAAAACTGGAGATGATGATGAAGCAGTTTCTGATGGACTTTAAGGTTGTACATTCCGCAAAGTTAGAAAACCACTGACAAAGGGGCACATTTCAGATTTTAAATTGTGCATTTATGCTCTCACACCTTTATTGCCATCTTGCAGCGGAAGTTGAGCCCAGTGGGAATGGAATACCTGCACAGAAACGTGGAACGATGCAGTTATAGTCTCTGCATAAATGTGATGCTTACTGGTCTAAAACTAAAGACAGGAAAATAAAATCTGCACCTGCTGAAGAAGAGCGGTGCGAACAGGAAACAAGCATATGCCGATCGAGAGGAGTTCACAGACCGCAGGGCTAGCTACAAGTCAGAGAGAGAGAGAGAGACAGAAATACAACAAAATCAACACTGTTCATTGACGCAAGGTTTGCACTAACAGGAAGAAACCAGACTGCATGCATGGCTGAAGGAAGTGTTGCTGTATCTGACAGCAGCAGCAGCAGCAGCAGTGCAGCTCACCCCGTCTTCCTGAGGCTCCACGTACAGCTCGTCTCCGATCCTGGACAGAGAGTGGATGGCTTTGCCCAGCACTGGTCGGTACCATGCACACACACAATCAACAATTAAGTCATTACTAGCGTATATTGCGTATGGTCAAGCTAGAGAACGACGGAACAGCAGGAAATAGTCAGTACCTTTCACGTTTCCTCCCGTTACGACACATTGCATTTTTACAAAGATATCAGTTAAGATGAGCAAACCTTCCTAAAAGTTTTTCAAAGCTACCAAACAGCTGTAGAACCAGTTTGTTGGGTTTTAATAGCGTCCGCCCACAAAATAAATACTCCAACGGAAAACATACTTATTATAGCTGTGGTCGTGTTTGTAAAAGCTTATTTGCGATGACTGCTTCAATGAATAACCGACTATTGCCTTGTTTACGCCGCCATAACCACTTCCTCACTGTAGACCTATCAGAAACGAAGGAATCAAGCGCATGCGCATTTACTTTTCTGTGGGTTTAGCTCGGAATCGACTCTTTCGACTCGTTCACTTCTTCCAGCCTTTTAAATAAAGTCAATTTTTGATCTAAGTGTGTGGTTACATTGAAATATTACTGTTTTTAAACAGTAATGAAAGGGGGCATTCTAATTCAATCTGAATAGCATTTTTATGAAGATGAATTCAGACAGAAAAATGGGTTTCAACTAGTCACCAACGTTTTATTTAAGATATTTATCAAAACACAAATGAATGTTTTTTCTGCATATGTCTCATTTTTGCTCTACCCATCACTGTGTCTCTGATGTAATTTATAATCACATGGTACGGTCCTAGTTTGTCTTGTGTGACACCTGAAAACTTTCAAACCTAACAGATGTTGCCCTTTTTTTTAAAATGCAGCTAGTTTCATTACATTGATGTTGCTAGCAGAAACTTTCAGCTTTAAGTGGTTCTCAGCCTTGCTCCCTCGGGCCCACAGCTTTGCATATCTTAGATTTCACCCAGCTTTTGCACATGTTACCTAAATTCACAAGCAGTTAACAAACTTTAACAAAACTTGGCAAGATAGTGTATGCTCATATTTCACTAAAACAGATAGTTTAGCTCTGTCAGATAAAATGTAAACAGTTTTATGTTAATATATTTTGCAATTAAACAGCTGCTGGTAAATAATACAGTACATCAAAGGGCATATCATTGATTTGTAATCTGCTCACTGCATCCTGCAGATGTTTATTTCTCACACATTGTTTTGCTTACATGCAATGCAAAATAATAAAGCAGAATTCTTGATTAAACTGCTCTCTTTTCCCTTTTCCTGGTGTAAGAAAGAAAAATAAAACTGAATTGAGGTTCATTAAAAGTAAGTTTTAAATGTGTTCACTTTTAAAGTACAAAGGTGTTTGTGGTTGATTTTAATAAAAGTATGCCTTTATCTTGACTCATAAAACCTCTATCCCTATTTCGCTTTTGATTTTGCCTTTAATAAGTCTGAATTTCTGTAGAATCGCCCAGATGTTTGTGCTGCACTGAACCTCACTAGCTGTTTGACTAGATTCCTGTTCTCAGGAGGCTACCAGAAAAACAACACTTTCATGTAAACACTATCAACTCTAATGCTGTTTCTATCATTTTCATCTGGTGCTCATTGTGATGGATTAGACTTTAATTATGACATCACATGTAACTAGAAGTCTTTAGGATAACATTATAAAACTAATATTACAGTCCTTTACAAAAGTTTTGCCACATTTTAATTACAGTTTCTCAAACTACAACCACAAACATCAGTTTACATTACTTGCTACATGACAAAGTAACAAGCATATTGCGCTATTGTGAAGTGAAAGGTTGGTTTACAACATGGCAAATAAAAATCTGAAAAGTGTGACTTTTTTTGAGTCCCACTAAATCAATAGTTTGTAAAACCAGCATTCTTCTCCACAAACTAACTTAAATTCAGACTGGAGGGAGAGTGTCACAGAAATCTTGGCCCAGATTCTCAAATGGATTTTGCGCTGGACTTTGACTAGGTCATTTTAACTAATAAATGTACTTTCATGTAAGCCATCCCATTGGTTGTATGTTTAGGGTTGGAATCATCTGTCCTCATAAACTCTGACCATCCTTTTATGACCCTACTAAAAAAAAAGTCTCTTCACAGCATAATGCCGGCACCACTATGTTTTATCTTTGGTATGATGCGTTCAAGGTGGTTTGCAGTGTTCACTGTTCCAAATAGTACTTGCAAGTGAGGCAGAAAGTTATTTTTTGGTCTCATCTCACCTGAACACCTTCTTCCTTATACCTGCTGTGTGGCAAATTGGACTTTCTGCTCATCAAAAAGGTTGAAATTCTAGCCTGTCCTTCATTTTCATAAAGGCCAGATCCTGGATGCGTAATAAATACCTTTTTGCTGTCAATAGATTCTCTTGGTTGAACTGTGAATCTCTGCAGCTCCTTCAGAGTTACCACAGGGGTCTTGGCCTCCTCTGATTATTGTTGCCTTCAGATGGTCGAACATGCCGACAGATGTATGTACACAGAGTTGACATGTAATTTGCACCAATTAGAAAATCCAGAAATGATGTTTTTATTTAGAAAGGACCAATGTAAAAGGAAGCTGGATATAGTAAAATAAATGTAAAACTCTGCATCACTTTCCCTCCACTTCACAATTGTGTAATCATGATAGAGCAACTTGGTGTAGAACTCTAACTTATTATGTGTAAGTTGGTGTTTGTGACATTTTCTAGAAAGGAGATCAATACTGTGCCAAGGCACCGTAGGTCTAAAATCACTCCTGAAGAACCGTTGACACAAAATGGGTTGCTAAATATATTACATAGTTTTCTCTCGATCTAAAGAAGCTAGCTGTAAAAATAGCTGCCACTCTAAAAAAAACAAAAACCTCCCTATAATTACCAATGGAGGGTCACTGTGAGAAGAAAGAGGGTGTGTGTTCATATGCTAGACTCAGCAAGAAATAGGAAGGAAGGGCGACGTAAAACTCAAGCAGAGTGACACACAGAGGGAGAGTCGCTGTCAAAGTGGAATTGTCTCACCTCTCTGGTTTGTCTTGTTTGTCTTCTTCAGTGCGTAAGATGTGAGGAACGCTGCCGTGAAGTGACTCTCCTCCCATCAGAGGTGATATAAGCAGCTGCTGAAGAAGAGGTATTACTAGAACAGGCTGTGGACATTTAGAGAAAGAGGGACACTTTTAAAAAGGAGTAAGAGGAGCTATGTAAAGAGCTTGTTTCTTTCGAGAGTTAAGGACTTTTGTTGTGCAATTTGAGGACTGTTGAACAAGTGGATGCAAAACGACAGCGAGGCGTATCTGAGAAGAGGCAGCAGGAAGATAAGCGGTAAAACGTGGGCCTCAGTTTGATTTCGTGGTGAGGAACTGTTCGCACGATGAAAAGAGATCAGAAAACTTGGCAAGAGCAAGCCGACCCTCGCCGGAGTCTTTTCAGCCAAAGCTGGATTAAAGGAGAGAAATGATCACAGCACAGGTACATTTTTCTGTCTTGGTATCCAGGCTCAACGAAACGCAGCAGTGAGTAGAAGCTATCCCTGTTTCGCTGGATGTGCTGCATTGTTCACATGTGTTTCAGTGAAACCAGGATCTGACACACCGAAGATTTGTTCCTAGATGTCTCAGTCACCTCATTCAACAGACACCCATGCCGTGTTGCAGTCTATGCTGCAGAGACTGCAGCTTCAGTCAGGAAGAGAGGCCCAGACGCTTTTTCAAACACCTGTATCCTCGTCTGCACCTCCGGCTCTGGGGCAAAATGGTGAGAGAGGAGCTGCCAGCCTCCAGGGAGTTCCCAGCAGTCCTGTGAATGTGCTTGGTTTTAACGGGAACCCTTCAAAGGAGTTCCCAATCTCAGCCACGAACAGTACCTCTGGCTTCCCGAGGGATGAAAAACACCAAGCAAGTTCTGCTTTGGAAGGGAGCAGGAGTCCAACTCTCTTCCCTTCGCAGAAAGTCAACCCCAATGGAGACTCGGGTAAGAAGTGGGAGCTGGGACAGGCTCCCGGGCCTGGGTTCTCCCCAACAAGTACAAGGCCGCTTTTTCCTGCTAAACCGCAAAAGGAGGTTAAACTCACTTTCTTTAAGAGGACGGATACAGAGAGGGAGAGCATTGGCAGCACCCTGATGAGAGAAGACGTCCCTGCTAATACCGGTGCTGTTTTGAACATGATGGAAAACCAGAACCACGTCCCGGCGTGGTCCGTGAACAGCACAGACGCCGGCTTGGCTGGTGGGGGAAATACAGGATCCCATGTTGAAAACGGAGGATTCGGCAGCTTGCAACAAAACAACGAATTGCAGGTCTTTTCAAACAGCCAAGTAGCAACAAACATGAGGAGAAAACGATCAACTGAGAATAAAACGAGAAGATGGACGCAGAAGCTCAAGGAGAGATTTAAGGACAGACATGGGAATGCTGGGAAAAAGGGAAAAGAAGACGGACTTCCTGGACAAGAAACGCAAGTGAGCAGCGTTCTTTTATTATTAATATTCTGCTAGAGATTATTGTAAATAAAATAATAATCTGAGGACATATTTCAACGTTTTTAATCACATTTCCATCTTTAACCAGGTAATAATGCCAGATACACCAGGCAACAAACCAAATAATGATCCAGATGCAACCTTCTCTCCTTTGGACTGCACTGATTCCAGCAAATTAAATCCTGCACAAACAGAAGACAACACTACTGCGAGCAACATCAGGTAATCACCAAACAGACTCACTCTGAATAATGTCCAAACAGGCCCAAATTATGTCTGTTGTCCTAAAAGTATCAAGAGTTGGATTTTATTTATTTGCATTTGTCCCTTAGAACCTCATCAGAGTTATGAAAGGCATTTGGGATCTTTCCAGTAAAAGCCTTGTGACTGCTTTACCTGACATTTTCACATCTAATGTGCCAACAACACTCCTGTCACTGACAAGACCTGTCAACAGGTTTCTGCAAACATGCTTTCTGACAATGTGTGTTGTGATTCTTCTAAAATAGACCATTCAAGGAAGCAATGGCTGTTAAGGAAGAGGGAAATAAAATTACATTTTTGATTTTATCATCAAAAATAAATACACGCTGAATTACAGAAGAACAAAATGTGGAAAAATGGAACTGAAATTCAATGTAAAAAAAAAACAAAACATTATTTTCAGTGACAATCAACTATAATTTTTATTTAGATTAAAACAATTAAAAAAGTTAAAAACGTTGCATGAAGGTTTAAAACAAAAACATCATACATGCAATATTTCTCCTCATTTATCCCATGCATGACTTGTGTTGCAAAGGTATTTAAAACTAACACCAATGTGGTTTACATAAAACGGAAAAAAAGCTGAAAAAAAAGCTCAAAATATCAACTTTCAGGTAAACATAAAAATTAAATATACATACTGTGATAAGAAATGTTCAAAAACACAATATCAGTACTAAAATAAATGAAAAATGTAAAAAAAAAAAAAAAAAAAAAACAGGAGATAAATTTTAAAGAGGGATTTGATTGGCTGAATCTACGGCACAATGTGTGCATATTTGTCAAGGTCTTACTGTCTCTATGTTATGTTTTTATTGTTTTATAAAGGAAAAAGTGCTGTAAATGCATCTGAGTGATTTTTCAGAAATGCAGCTCTAACAAATATTTGCTCTGCCTTTCGTTCTGCATAATCTCTGCTGGATTTGATTTCATACTTTTACATTTGTTCTGAGACAAAATAAATCTGATATCTAATATAATTTAGATAAACTTCAATCAGGACAGCAAACTACACACTAATTATAAGATTTAGTGTGTAGTTTAATATTTTGCTTCCTTGAAGCCAAACTGAGCTTAAACTTTCTCTTCTTTCAGGCGTAGCAGTGACTTTGACTTCGGCCTGGGGTCATTCAGCCTTCTGGACGAGATCACCAAGGGTCAGGAGTGGGCTAAGTTTTTAAACCCAAACCTCTCCATATCCTCAGTAACTGAGAGACCTTCAGAGGAGCCATCAAACCAACCCCATATTCAGCCACAGCCTCACAGCCTCAATCAGTCACCGGGAACTTTGAATCAGGTTGGAGTCGGGAACAACCAGTGGAGCTTCAGGAGTATGGAGTCCTCACCTGGTCCAGTCTTCAGCATGCCACAGTCAGCCCCTGTTTTCCCACCTGCAAACATTGACACTTCAGTATTAAGGCAGCAGGCTGACCAGTCGGAGCCAATGGAAGACGGACAAAGCCGATCGGAAATGCTGTCCAAACTCCAGCTCAGGTTGTCGGCGTTTGCAGAGGTCAGATGTTCATTTCTTTCTGAAAGCGCAGCATGTAAAAAAAAAAAAAATGTTTTTCCACACTTCCAGCATTAAAAGTATAATTTCTTCTCGGTTGCAGCCATCAGGTAATCCTTACCATTCAATAGCAAGAAACAGAATCCAGATGAGCAGAAAGAGGCAACATCAGCCGGCTGAGAGGAAAGACGAGAGATTTCAGACTGAGAAAATGAGTGACGGAGGGGTGACAGATAAAGGTATGCAGAAACAACATGAAAACACACAATCCATGTTTTATTATTCAGTAAACATTGTCAGGTTGTAACATATTTTATATAGATATATGCAGAATCCAGTCCTTAACTTACATGGTATATGTGATGCTTATTGGATACCTGCAAGGGACTTAATCGGTATTTGAAAGTTACTTTCGAGATACTTACTGCACACTTACACACTATTTGAAGCTGCGGTATATAACTTTCTTAAACAATATGTTTTTTCTTACATATTTGTTAAAACTGTCACTGTTGTGAAAGTAGAATATAAAACAGATAACATGAAAAAAAAATCAAGTTCCTCTGCCTTCTCCATGCTATCTTCAGAAACTCCCAGTAAAAACAACAAATCAGAGGCAGGAGGAAGGTATTAACTTTAATTACCTGGACTTTATTTGTCAGGAAAAAGGCACACCATTGAATCCAAACTGGGTTTAATCATGTAAGAAAAAGAATCCTACCTATTAAGATACATATTATGTATCAACAGCATTCTTATGGGTGCCAACAAAGGACATACAGGAAACCTACAGGGTACGTAAAAGAGTACTTGGAGGAATTGTAAAGCACCTACTAACATTTACTCACGTTACTGTAATTATGTATGATTTGTCCGTACTTTGAACCTTTTTAAGTTGCTTACAAAACCTGAACCTGGACTGTACTCAGCTACATTTGAAGTCACATCTGTAATGACTTAAAAATAACATAAAAACGCCAGGAAAGACGGCACTGATCCTTCTGCTGGGTTAGCAATCAGATATCATAATGCTGCATCAATTAGAAAACAGGCTCAAGCATAGTTAACCTCTGTGAAAAAGAAGAAGAAAACTCGTGGCTGTACATAAGAGACGAGGTTAACTAGAAGAATGAGAAAGGCAGTTTAAGACCGTTTAAAATATTCTGAACAATATTTTAACAAATATAAATAATATCAGTTTTATCAGTACTTGTGATTGTAATTTGGCTAAAAACAGAAGGTGCTTAGCTTGGAGTCAATTGTTTAAAACTATTAGACTGGAGGGACGATGGGCGTATTGGACAGGGAGTTTTCCTGCCAGGTTCTGAGGAAGAGGAAAATCAGAGAGAGGCTGCACAGATGTAATGAAGGATGCCGAGATGATCGATTGTAGGGAATCCTAAAGGCAGCAACTGACCGAAGATATTGTACATAGACGTCCCATTTAAATTTCATATAGTACCTCCTAAATATTCAGATCATATGCTAACGTTTTATTTGGTGTTGAATTTTTATTTATATAGCCCTTCAAGTAAAGCAGTCTGTTAATACCCTTTAATTCTTGTTCTGTATTGCTGCCAGTTTCCATGCTTCATCTACGCTTTAATAAAAATGTTTCCTCCTCTAGCCTTCATCAATAATGGTATTTGCTGCGGTTTCTGTTCATCAACTTTCCCCCTCTCTCATGATGATCCAGAGCCCATATCTTCACCATCCTCCACCAGCATCCAAATGATGGAAGAGTCGGTGGAGTCACAGCAGAGAAACATCTCATCTTCACAACAGCAAAGGCCTCTTCCTGTCTCTCTGTCTCCAACATCACTGAGTCCGTCTGCTCCGCCTCCCCGGAGTGTGCTCAGAAACAACACGTCCCATGAAGCCGAATCCGCAATGGAGACTATGACGAAACGGGTGAGAGATTGTGGATAACAGCGCCTCCTTGTGGTGTAACGTTTTAAAGCGTAAGGTGCACTTACTTATCAATTAGCGGCTAAAAACAACTGATTAAATCACAATTTGAGTGCATTTTTTTAATGCATACATGTCAAATTCAATATGGATTGCAGGCAGAATATATTGTTCTTGATTCCACAAAATACAGAAAAAAACAAAACAATAAACTCACTTAAACTAAAAGTGATAATTAGAGACATTTCAGAAAATTACAAAGCTCTGTTTTCGATAACACCATAACATGTCTGACACATTTTGGTAAATTTGACACTGATTTTTTTTTTTTTAATTTGTTGTTTTTTCACGATTCTGTGACGCAGAGACGGGTCGAGGAGAACCGCCGGGTTCATTTTTCCGAGCAGGTGATCGCCATAGATTCGCCAGACATCATGGACGATACGGTGGAAGAGGAGGATGAAGAGGAGGATTTGGAAGCGGATGAGGACTCTTTATTCGAGCCGGACTTTGAGGCGGTGCAGGCAGAGATAGACCAAGCGCTGCCAGCCCGTCGTTCAAATCTCCCTGCTTGGATACAGGCTCTGAAGAGGATGAATGCTGGGAAAAAGCACAGATAGTGGCTGCGGAACAGAAATGATTCTGTCGAATAAGTGATGTTTAAGCAATGCATTCTTAAAACCATCGTATTCGAGGAGAGTTTGTCTCCAAAACAGATTCATCTGGTTGAATCTGTTTAAAAACTCTGACCAAGTGGCAGAGTTTTTAAAGTGGTTTGAAACCACTGGTCTGGGACTCTTTGGCTACAGGAATTTCTGCCATTTTAAGCATTTTTCCAGTCGTACATGGAAACCATTTAAATGAATATTCCTACAGAACGTGTGTCAAATATCTCTGGACACTCGCATTGTCCTGCTCAGAAACTGCTTTGTTAACAAGCAATCGATCAGATCATATGCTTCTAGCAATAAACTTTAAATCGAATGATTGAAATGTTTTTCTGCTGTCGTTGCAGAGTTGTTGTGTGTCGTTCTCCATTATTCTCCTACTGGTCATCAGCTGATTGTTGTCTGATCTAAGGTCTCTGCTGCTGACTCCCACACATATCCTGTCTGTCTGCCATGATTCTCAACCAGACAGCCAGAGCAACTCACTGCCAAGAGAGGGAAACCTTATCATATTAAGATAATGATAATTATTCTAATCAGCATCTGTGCAACTCAGCCATTTGCTTCCAAAGTGACGTTTTCAGGCCAGGAGTGTTTTCACCCTGCAAGGAAAATAACTGTTATCAACAATTGCATGGACATAATACGAGACTTACAGTGTGATGCCATGTATATTTGCATCTATGTCCTATTACTTCCAGATGTGGGGTTGAAACACTCGCTGTCAGAAATTCAAAACATGGGATATTATGGCATATTAAAATTTGCAGCTACAATAAAAAGGGCTCAAGGTAACAAGGAGTGAATATTTTTGGAAAACCTCTGAATTGAGAAAAGTAATAGAAAGGTTTATAATCTGATACGATCTGCCACTTTAGACCAAATCACTGGGAAAAATAAGAAATCTGATACAGTTTTGAAGCTCTGCTGTGTCTGTATTACCTGACAGACTCATTTTAATGCTTCAGCTGGAGCAGCTGGGTCCTTGTTTACAGCAAAAGTCAAGAGCAGTTAACCATACAATGAAAATTGTGTGTAATGGGTATAAAACTTTAAATGTTCTTGTTTTTATTGAAATTTAAGTCAAATTAATACTGACCAAGGAATTGTGACTAATCTTGGTCAAGATCATGGCCTGCTATGGCATAGCCCCCACTTTATAGCAAGATGACTGAACAAACAACTCTTCAAGTTCTTTTGTTATCACAACGTGTTACAAATGATAGAAATTAAGGATATTGGATTTTAAAAAAAGAAAGCAAGAAGTGTGATGCATATCCTGGATAGGAAAACTTTGGTGTTAACTTCTATCCTGACTCTCCCTGAAGAAAACCTCTCAGAAAACTGACTGACATAACCCAAGACTCACTAAGGTTTTTAGATCTCTGATGGTATTGATAAATAATGATAAAAAAATCTAATAAAAAATAGGCAGTGGAGAGAGAGGAGTGGAAATATTAATTTATGATGCATTAACTGAGAACTGAGAAAATGCCAAAGTACATAACTTACTGTATGAAAAGTAAGTATGTAGGGGTAAAGCTGGGAAATAATGAAAGAAACGAGTGTAATGGTGTTTTTTTTCCCTCTGAAGTCCCTCCCAGATATTAACAGCGTCTGTCCATTAGTGTGCACAGGAAACATCTCATATTGACCCTGAAGTGCAGCAATTATGGCCAATTTGCAAGCCTCAAGCCACACAACACACACACACACACACACACACACACACACACACACACACACACACACACACACACACACACACACACACACACACACACACACCCACACACACATGCACACACACACACACATACATATCCCACAGTCCTTTTCAATGATGTGGATTATTGGATCTGTACAGTAAGACACATTAAGTCTTTATTTGAGATCACAAACATTTTGTTGTATTGCAAGAAAACAAATAAACTTCTAAGCTGAAAATGACAAAATATGATTTTTTTAAAATTATATAATCACACAAAATGCGACACATTATTGTACCTAAAAGGACTTAAGAAACTGATGAACTAATGGCCATTTTACACTCATTCACATCCTATGATTCAGATTTTCAAAATATTCATACGCCCTCAAATGTTTCGCGTTAGTCCTGTTACAACCACAAACTTTTATGTGTTTTACTGGGATCAGCACAAAGAAAATCTGACACGATTTCTTGCCTTCAGAAGTCGCATGATTAGTAAACAGAAGCCATAGATGTGCAACTTAATTCAACCAAACTGACAGTCTGCTTGAAGAAAAGCGATCAAAGCCCACACATGAATCTGTGGCAGGGACTGAAGATTGCTATTCCAGCATATTCTCCATCCAGCCTGAATGAGCTTTAGTTATTTTGCCAATAAAAATGTCCCTTTTTCCTTAGGAGTAGCTGTCATTGCGGCAAAAGCTGGTTGTCATGGCAACCCGTGGGAGGTTGAAAACATTAGCAACTTTTCATATTGCTATGTGTAGAAAACTTTTAAAAAGCTTCTACAATTCTCCTTCTCCGACTTCAAAATTGTACATTGCAAAAAAAAACAAAAACAAAAAACGATTTTGATTTGTCGCTAACTAAAGTTGAAGGGAATGTTGATCAATTTTACCCGCCCTAATAAACCTACAACCACCTACGAAATCCTGACCGCTGGAGAAAATGGTAAGAATGTGTTATAAGGGTGAAGAGAGAAAAACTATTGAGGTTTGTCCAGTTTCTTTCAGATTCCCATCATCAAAAATTGGTGGAGATGGATACGGCTCCAGAGTCATTGCAGCTGCTGTTTCCTCGTCTGACTGACAGCTGGCTTCCTGGTTTTGGAGTGAGGGATTCATTAATCTGTTCTTCTGACACCTGAGTGGATAAGGCGATTAGAAACACACCACACCACAAACACAGACAAATCCGAGTCAAATTAGCGTCATTTGCCTTTAAAACAGCGTTGATCTGTGCAAATTCGGCTTTTTCGGGAAATCTATGATAAACTACAAAAACACTCCACTGAAATGCATTAATTTGTTTGAAACAAAACTAATGCATTTCTAGAATGAGAAAAAGGTCTTTGAATTCATGATCACTTACACGGCATGGTTCAACCACAGCTTGACCTTTCACCTACTTTAGCTTCTTCTCTCTAAGTGCTTCGTGATAAAGACTACACGAATCAACTGTGACTAAAAAATCGCCGCTAATGGACTGATGAACCTCCAGCTGTTACTGAAATGGGTGTTTACCAAAACGATTGAATGGGACACAATGATTTGTCTCAACATGCAGCAAGTTACAGTTTTATAGTTACATTTCTACACATGGACTTGGGATTTTGCTGAGGATAATTGTCCTCAATGCTGCAAATTATCATCAGATAAATACTGACCATGACATGAC
Organism: Poecilia mexicana; assembly: GCF_051168715.1. Classification (NCBI taxonomy): domain Eukaryota; kingdom Metazoa; phylum Chordata; class Actinopteri; order Cyprinodontiformes; family Poeciliidae; genus Poecilia; species Poecilia mexicana. The sequence continues at coordinate 18,742,962 of NW_028263379.1, forward strand.
TTCACATTATCAAATATGCCTCATATCCTATGAAGAGATAGAACAATTTTACCCAACTTAAATCTACGAAAGATAAGTGTAGCCAGTCTACCTGTGATGTTTCCTAAACAACTGAATTCAAGTTTGCCTTTGAGATTCATTGCTGGTTTAAAGGCAACAAGCTCATAATCTTTAAAAATATTATTTTTTTTACACTTCTTCACTTTTCATTATTACTTTACTGCATTTCAAACACATAGTACCTCCTCATACTTCTTTTCTTTATAGTACTGTGCTCTTTTCGAACAATGCAGTAAGATGAGATCACAGAGAACCGTACCCTGCCAATACAGAATGAAAACATGTTAAAACCACTGGCGTTTACAGGAATATTCTATTCTATCCTCAGAATATCACATAGTTCATACCATCCCCACTGAGGTGACAGCTGTGATCACATTGATCACTGTTGGAATTAAGCTGAACTTTCTTGCCTGGAAGAACAAGAGAGATCGGCACAAAGTTAATCTGTTTTAACAGTGTTTTTTGATCTTGTTATATATATTTTTTTAAGTTAAAAAGGTACAGTCTGAATGCTAAGCATTCATTTAACTCTTGATGACAGTAGGAAATCCCCCTGTAGAGTCAGAGTTGGGAGAGGGATCTCGGCACTGAGCATCCGATGAACGATTGGATTGGGTTGATTCAGCAGGAGCCTGAGCTGGAGTGTGAGCTTGACTGGTACCAGTAAGATATAGCTAAACTCACTTCCACGCACAGCTTGGGCTCTGGAACATAGCTATCGGAGAGGGACTGCAGACTCTCTTACTACATGCAGTGGTATAGAGATAGTATCAAGCCCCCGGCTGAATGCCCTGGTGTTGGAGTTCTTCCCTGTGAGTTAAAGAGCCGAGTCTGTGTGGCTTCAAATAACAAGAGGGAAGGTTTTGAATGTTGTCTCTTTTTATGTACCAAGCTCCGATTCAGATCATCCGGTCTTTGAGTCTCTGGATTCGGATGTCATCAGTGAATTCTCCCGTGCCCAAGCTGGCAATTATGCGGCAGCCTGCAGGGTGTAATTGAGAGAAACAGACTTCCACATCGGAATCCAGACAAGGTTTTCTTATTGGATTTCTTTGATAGGAATAGGATATTACTAACAAGCACAAGTACTTGATGTCAGGTCACTTTAGGACAAATGTTGATGATTTATTTTGCAATTCTATCGTTAAACTTGTCTTGTTATGTCTTGGACACTTGACCGGACTCAAACTGAAGAAGAGGTGATGTAGGTCTTGCTTGTTCTTGTGGACTTTCCAAGCAGCAGACAGGCACAGGATGACCAAACGGACAGCGGCTTTATTGGTGGGCAAGGAAAATATTTGGGTGAGAGAAGAAGCTAGAGAGGATTTTAAGAAAAACTCTTAATGGGCCTTAAGAAAGTTTTGTAAAACCATTTGATGGCTCACATTGTTGCATATCTTAAAACAAACCAGGTAACTTACAGTGCCGGTCACGATAACATCAAAACGAATTGCAAATGCTTTGTGAAGACGCCGATAATCAGTTCCATCCTCTGTCTTGTAGTATTTGGCAAATCTGGATTCAAGGACAAAAATATGTTTAAGAAAAAGCAAAGTGAAAAAACAAACAAACAAAAACAACTACTGAGTATTATAACCTACCTAAAGTTGTAACCTTTGGAGAGTTTGGCATTTTGAAATGGAGCATCCAGTTGAGAGAAAGAGTACTTAGGAACGCAGAAGTTGACATCATGGTCCAGGTTACATCTCCACTGTATGATTATTCCTATTTCACCACCCTGTCAAATATAAAGTAAACATCAAAGCTCAAAAGCTGTAAATCCTGAACCTGTGGAGTTCAAAATCTACGCTGTAGTCCAAAACTGCTTGCATGACCAGATCCTTTTTAATAGGGATACAGTATTACATAAATGTAATACAATAGTGGCTTTTGACTGCAATATGTTTTGTCCTTCATTTCTCTACAAACTGTACTGTCTGCTCTTGAGTACATCTTCACCACAGCAACAGCTTATGACTTTTGTGTTTATATTGCTTTCTTTTAATACGGTTTTCTTTATCAACAACACTTAACTCTGAAAATTAAGGACAATTTAAACAGTAGGAAAAGTGAGACCTTTTCTGCCAGCATAGTCACATTCTGCCGAGTTTCATTCAGAATATAATCCACTTGAAAGATGGGACAGAACGGATCTTCGATCTTGTCATACTTGCAAGTCTTAATATCTTTCGTTGAATTAAAATTTCCTCTGAAAAATAAAAAGTTTATGATAAAAACATTAAAAAAGGTAATTCCTGAAACTACTTACACTTCTGCTTGACCCTTAATCTGATTTAAGTTAAGAAGATGTTTGTTTGTGAATGACCCACCTGGTGACGTTGAAGAGGGGGAAACGAATGCTGTTTTTGATGTAAATGGTGAAGTTCACAAACTCGGGCATTGGTTTGCTGGAGATGGTGATAATATTAACATCTTAAGTGACAGAAACATTACAAGTAAGTCTTCACCCGTGTGCGTGTGTGTGTGTGTGCGTGTGTGTGTGTGTGTGGGGGTGTGTGTGCGTGTGTGTGTGTGTGGATCTTCGTGTGGCCTAATCTCACATTTTCACTTTGTCATCCTCTGCTGGACACCATCCTTCAATCTCACAGTAACCAGCAGTTGTGTTGCATTCACCTGTAATCATACCTTTTGAAGAAAATAAAATTGGTTATCAATTTGACATTGTCTAATCATTTTTAGAAGACACTTCTACAAGTGCGTGTGTAACTGTACCATCTAAAGGTAAGTGACAACAGATACAAAGGAATCCTAGCAGATGAACAAAACTGCATTACAACAATCTGAGTGAATTTGATAGGAATTTAATTTTGGTATTGGAAACGATGGACGTGGAATGGCACGAATACATCACGTAAGGCATGCAGTGTAAGACATGGAGGACATGAGGCGTGTGAATGCCCTCACAGACCAAGGATCCCACAATCCTTAAAGGTTGTACTCACCGTCAGCTTGAACAGAGCCAAGATGCTGTATACAGTCTGCATTTGAGCTGCAATTAAACTCTTTCTCAGACTGAAACAAAGATAGAGACAAAACAAGTTTAAAAATCCAGAAGACATTTTATGACAAAGCTAAATTTTTCTGGGTACACAAATAACAGCAAGAAGCATGCAAAAATGATTTCTATGAGATGAAGCAATGTGCTCAGACAGGTGTGTTTTACTGCATAAAGCTTCACCAGCATCTGGTCTGTAATTTGAGACATAAGCTGTAGGTGGATCGATTTATTTGCAGAAATCCTCATGTTATTAGTGTGTCATCTGTATATTTACAGATTTTGTTACATGACTCCTTACATGATGTGTGTTTAATTACAATCACGAAGGATTTAAATATGCTAAATAAATTAAAGCTTTATCCAAGTTGGGAAAATACATGTCTGAAATGTTCCAAACCTCTGGACATCTTCCTTGGAACTGGTTGTCCGTCTCTATGATTTTAGTAATGATGCTAAACGCGCCTTCGCCCTGAAACACACCGCAGCATGTATTTGTTATGAAAGCATGAACTGAGTATGAGTTTCTGTTTTTAAAGGTGTTTAAATGTGTAGTTTTGTGTTACACACCTGAGGAGGGTAGATATAATCAGATATAATCACAGCGTTGTCAAGTTTGCCAAATCCTTTCACTTTCGTTGTGACTGAGGACTCGATGTTTGTGTCGGCCACCTGGTAAGCTTTTTCATAGAGGAAGACGTAGCTGCAGGGCAAAGGAAACGACACAAAAATCCTGAGCTGAGACTGAGCTCAGATTCAGATCTTACCTCTAAAACCACTCAACCAAAACCTTTGCAGATATCTAGGTTTTTAGGCAAGAATATCAGTTTAATGTGGAAAATGTTGATAATAAAAGTAATAACGATTGTTTCGGCGATAATCCAGATGCATCCCAGAAAAGGAAAGGTTTGATATCAAACTTCTGACCTGTAGGTGTTCTTGTGGTTTCTCCTTTGAATAATTTTTGTTAAAACCACGATAGAATTTGGACAAAGTTTAGATTTGTCTACAAAATACTTTAACACGATAAACACACACACACAAAAAACAAATTTGTATGTATTTCTCCCAAATAAAAAGAAATTAAAGCAATATCTTTTTTGAGGTAGCATCGACACAAAAACAAAATACAATTTCGAGACAGAATCAGAAACCAGAGTGGATACAAATCACAGTTGTTAAGTAATAATTTATGAAATAATTAGTAAAGAAGCCATCCAAACCAACCTTATCCTAATCCTATGTGCAAAAGTATTAATCCTCTAAATTTACAATTGGCAGGAGTAAGTAGAGAGCAACACAAGCTTTTTGTGACATGCTTTAGAAAATTGTATGACATTAAGTTCTGGTGTTTTTATATACATTTTTCAGTCTTAAACACATCTTGCCCACCTGAGTGGACATGTGAAAAACTATCCTCAGAACTACATGCTGAATAATGGAGGTTCAGGCTTCAAGATGAATAGAAAAGGATTTCAAAATATCTGGAATGAATCAATTTTAGCTCATGCATAAACTGCAACTTAAATAAACATATAAAAAAACCAGATTACTGACCCAACAAAATATGAGATGATGATTAGCTGTGCCAGACGATACATGATCCCTAAAGGCCAGCTCCTCACCACCACGGACTTGTAGGTTTCGTAGGTCAGGATGCTGGTCATGCAGCTACACAGAGCTGAATTCATGGCTGCAGAAATCCTTTTTTCAGAGAAAGAAAAAGTCCACCTTTTCTCCAGGCCTTTGACCTTTGAAAATCAGGGAAACTCTCTCCTGGTTTGGACGAGAAATCTTCACAGAGTGTCTCTGCTTGGCTTGTCTTCTTCTCTGAAAATCAGTCTCTCCCCTCTGTGTCATTGGTTAATGACATAAGTCAGACCTCACCCTCTTTACTCAAAGGAGCGAGAGGAGGATGTCTATTTCCTTCTTCACCACAAATCCCAGTCTCCCATGCTGCTCTCCACATCTCTGCTTTGAAGTGAAAACACAGCAGCCTCGTGGACGCTCGTAAACACTTAGCAGGCAATCAATGCGCCATATATCTCCAGTCGTTTCTCTGCTAGTGTATCAAATTCATTTAGCAGGTGTCTCGTATGTTTTACCACCTCATTCCATCAGCTGAGTGTCGGTAATCGGTGTCCAGTTCACTCACAACAACCGGGCAAAGAAAGCAAGAACGTGTCCTCTGCTTCCCTCCAGTCTTTCTTTGTTTTGTCATCAGAACCGCATGATTTAATGTGTTTCGTTGGGATTCCATGCGATAAAAAAAGCCACAAAGTGGTGAACGAAGTAGAAAGTAGAAGATAAACAATGTATGGTTTTAACAATTTCAAAAGGAAGCTGTGAAAAGTTTGTATTCACTTCCCAGAATCAATCATTTTCAGAGTCTCTTTTGGCCATAACTGCGATCATTTTTATTTTCAGCCTCTTATTGACTTTCTTCCACTGTTACCTTGTTTGTTGCTTCATCCACATTATCAGCCCTAACCAGCTGTCCATGTACCAGAATAAGAAAACCCTCCCCCACATCATGATGCTGCCATCACTATGTTTCACCATGGGAGTTGTGTTGTCTGGGTCAAATAAATAGTTTTCCACAACAGGTTAGGTTTATTTTCTAAAGGATCCCACTTTTATCCCACATTATAAGTTACGATATGGAAAAAATGTTTTTCCACTGGGAGGCTAATTCACTTATAACTGACTCACTATTACGGAAGTGTTGACTTAAACAAATTCCTAAATTGTGTTGAAAAGCTACTTTTAAGTTAGTTTAGATTTTTTCCAAGTGTACTAAGATATAGGCCAAAAATACTTTGTAAGATTTTTAGTTTTTGCAGTGCAGTGAATTATGAAATACTATGGGAAATAAAAGCCATCATCTAATATAATGATTACATTAAATTAAATAATGTGATTTATTTATATCAATCCGTTACCCGTTTATGCATGTATTGTCACATCTGACAAGGGGCAGGAAGGCTGACAGATTTCAGCTGGTGCCTTTCCCCACCTGTGTGTGTTCAGCACTTTTTCCTCGTTCGGTGCTTTCCATTTCTCATTACTGCACATAACTTTTGAACTTATTTGTTTTAGTTTCTTTCTGTGTGTTGGTTACTTGAGTTGTTATCCACACCTTATGAAAATATGTCAACAGCACCTTTAAAAATATATTCACAATTAAAAAATTATTTTACCCACCAGATAAACATCACACATGGCCAAAAATATAGGCGTACTTACATTATTTTCTTTAAGTCAAACCTCTGGCAGCATTAAGGGTCTGGATTTAAATACATTTTTAGTGGCTTACATGAAAAAAAAAAAAACAGCTCATAAATCGCGTTATGTAGCCACTCAGACACCTTCTAAATGCTCAATATCCATCCATTAAACTTTTTTTTCTTCCAGATTTCTATACAGAAACTCGAAAGAAAAACGAGTCACTGGTAACAAGACAGTCTAAAAGCGCTAGATGAATGGCAGCTGGTCATACGATAGGACCATTTCTGGACTCAGGGAGGTAATGTAATAGAGTGACATTCAATGTCTCTCTTTCTGTGCATTTCTGCGTGTGCGTAGACACCGTGTCATTTCTTAAGTGGCCCCCATTACGTTTGTGGTCTTCTAATGGTAACCCGATATGGCAGCAGAAACACATAAACACATGCTGTGGATGTTTGAGGAGCACGAGCTTTCAGGCAGCACGTATTTGTATGAGTTGTTGCGACGGCCAATTATACTTCCCAAACATTTACGCTTGAGACACTCGCAGAGGAAACTGTATGCAGACAGAGCAGATAATTAAGGATGAGCAAATAGGGAAATACAAACATGAGGATGGGATCAACGCTGGTAGATTTGCATTAGTTATGTATGAGGCAGCATTAAGTGTCCACTTCTAATTAATGGTTGTAAGGAAAGTAAGGAAAACTGAGACATTATTTAAAGAAACAAAAAAAAAAAAAATACAGATGAAACCAACGGCAGGAAATACTTGCAGAACTATAACAATAATTATTAAATAGACTAAAACTGGGACACACTACTATAACTCAAAGAGAAAGACATGGCTCTGTATTTCTATTGCTGTGTAAGAGTTTTGAACCATCCCTAAATCTCCTAATACTTTATTTTAGTATTGCTTTATTTTAGCTGGAGTCTGTTAAAAGTGTCTCAGGATGTTTAGGAAAATGTTTTAAGAGTTTTACCTTTGGGCTTTTTCTGCTTTTTCACTTATTCTCTTGTTGCAAACGACAAAGAGCCTTGCTGCGACTTCTGTTCAACAACAGACTGTCTTCCTGCTAATCTTCACTCCCAGTTAGCGGCACAGAATGACGCCACACTTTTAAGATTTTTGCTTGTGAAAGTTTGTCTCATTTTCTTCCCAATTCATTGTTAGTTGTATGTGTTGTTCGTTCACATAAAATGCAAATAAAATGCATTACATTTGTTGTTTTAACATGAAAATGTGATAAAGTTAAAAAACTATTGAAACTTTCCATGGCAAGTTTAGTTTTCTAAGCAGGGAATGAGTATTTTAAAAAAACTTCATCATTCACTGGAGAAGAATGAAATTGTAGAATTTCCACAAAATGTTGCAAAGGGATGATCATTATAATGATTCTTTGATTCCTGACTTTTCATCCAGTCAGCCAGATGTTTATTAACAGCATAGACATAATCTGAATAATATCTGCAGGGGATAGAGCCTCCTGGGGAGCCCTTCTCACTGAAACCATCACTTAAGATGAACATCTCATCCGGTGATGTTTGGCTTTTAAAAGCCACACTCCAAACCACCTTCCTCCCCGACTTTGGGGATTTGTTTGAAACCATCGTCTCTGCAGCGTTCGCCCTCTAAACACGCTCACCCAAACCCAACTGACTGGTTAAACTGGCTAATGTGTGCACAGCCAGTGGGAATACCTTGAGCAAGACGGCTCTGAAAGCTCGCTTCACGTAATGGGTTGGGGAGGGTTAATGAGCTGCAGGCTTACAGGCAGAAATTTGTTGAATGCTGATAAGACTTCCCTGATGCAGGAAATGTTTTATACGACTCCATGGGTTTGTTTTTTAAACTAATAAGGCAAATTTAGTATCTCGTTTGAATTTATGAATTGTCTGATGACAGTTTTCAATCATCTTCTCTTTCATTTGCTTTAAAGGACATTCAAAAATGTGTCTCAATTCAGAATAGAAATAATCTAGAGACAAGATGTAAATACTTTGTGTAAATCATGAGATTTAGGCGTCAAAAATCCACAATCTGAAACTCCAGCAGCTGATTGGCTGGCTGATGTGAACTTTCTATAGGTTAGCATTGATCCTGACAAAATCTGTCCTTCACTGCAACACAAATACTGTTGTGCAAGTTTTATTTACTGCAAAAAATGAGATAATTTCCCTTATGTCTACCAAGTTATATGTTTTTTTTTATCTTATGGAAATCCCAAAGATGTGTTGTCCATTTCAATTCAGCATCCTTTATTCTGTTGCCGTCCATCACTGTCCTCTGATTGGACCATAGAGACACATTCAGGAGGATCCCTGAAACTTATAAAATCCCCTACAAAAAATAACCCATTAATGTCCCTGAATTCAACAATATCACACATATGTGATCATTTAAACTTATACCACTTTGGTTAAGGTGAATAAGCACATAATTTTTTATTTTATAAGAAACATTTCAAGGCTGTCGAGGAGCTTTAGCGAAACACAAAGACCAAAATCCCAAGAATTTATTGAAAAATTCTGTATTTATTTTGACCTTAAAACAACAAAAAGACATTTGTTTTTAAAGAGCACTACACAAGAGGAGCAAAAATTGACCCCTCATTACACTGACAAACTAATAACTCCTACAATCCTCGGCGTTATGCAGCTAACAATCATTCCCATAGGTTCAACTGTCTCATTATTCCACCGAGCCGTCAGGAGGAGACGAGCTCAAAAATCAGCGCAGATTGGTTTCCAGACGTAGTCACAAAATACGTGATTGTACTTTTAAAATTAAATGTGCTGAAGAAAACGGTACAACTCAAGTTTGTTGATTGGTCTGAAATCAACGGTAAAAACAGTTGGTCCTGGGTTTGTGGGTGTGATCAGTGTCTCTTCAGTCGGACTCTTCCTCTGAGCTGGCAGGAGTGGATACAACTTCCTCCTCCTCTTCCTCCTCCGATTCCTGGGTGAATAAAACATTTCAATAAGAACCACAGGGGTCGATTCATCCGTTATCACAGTGAAGATTTAAAATAAATGGTTGAATCTGAGGCTCGCCGTAAACTTGAAAAATACTTGAACAGAAAGGGAAATTAAATGTTAGCTCTCATCATTCCAGTTTCTTCAAAAAGTCAATGTGGACGAACACAGGTGAAAAAACTCTGCAAACAATATATAAGAATAAATAAAAATCAGTAAAACAGGGAAATGTATTCAAGAAGCAGAATATGGATCGACTTCGCAGAGTTTCCCAAACTATTAGTTGTGAAAACGACTTTAGGTAACATTGAAGTCAATTAATGCTTAATTAGGACCAAAGTATCTGTCCTAAAATGTGTTTGGTGCGTTTAGTGGGACACAAATATTCAGCTGAAACTTAAGACATGAAGCTGAAGAAATGCTGGATGTCACTGAACTCTAGTGACTGAAAGTTTTTAATGATAAATAAACTAACAGAACTCAGATCGACTTCTGAGAAACTCAAAAAACTCAAGTCTGGAAACCTAAACGGCTCCTCAAACAACAAAAAAACAAAACAGCCTCTACCGTTGAACAGAGCGATGTGTTTTGATGACAATAAGTGGCGACACAAACTACACAAATACAAGAGGAAAACATGTATATGTGCTTCCAGGGAAGTTGAAAGAAAATCAATCATGAATCTCTTTAATCTGTTGGTCAGAATTACTTTGCCGTTACCAGAGTGATGTGTGAAATTTGTGGCTTTTTCTTTTTGTTTTGAATCGATGCGTCTTTATGCTAATAGTATCCATGACTGGTTTTACCTTCTTCTTCCTCTTCTTCTTGGATTTGCTCTTGTGGTCGGAGTCGGAGGAACTGTCATCGCTGGTCTCAATGAACTCTCGGCTCTTGAAGCTGTCGTTTCCTCCTCGTTCCTTTTCTTTCTCTCCGCCGCTGGACTTTCTCTTCTTGTCATCCTTTTTCCCACCAGATTTTCTCTTCTCTCTAAACGATTGGAGGCGTAGGAAGACAATTAGGGATGTAACATGAGCTTCTTTAGGAGGAAAAAAAAAAAAGACACTCTGAAATAAAAGCCTTACTTCCTGGGACTGGAGGTCGATCCTCCTCCGCTCTCTTTGTATTCCTTCTTTAATTTGTCATATTGCCTTTTTGCCTCCCCTGCTTTTGTTTCCCATTCCTAAAAGAAACAGAAGTACAAAAGATCAGGGGTTTTGAAAGAAGTGCTGCTCAACTAAAGCATAAACAGGCCAGGTCTCACCTCCTTCTCGTCTTTGTTCAGCTGTCTCCACATCTCTCCGGCCTTCTTGGATATCTCTGTGATGGAGATGCCGGGGTTCTCTGACTTGATGCGCTCGCGGCTGGAGTTCAGCCACAGCATGTAGGCACTCATCGGCCTCTTGGGGCCAGCTTTGTCCTTCTGCTTCTTCTGCTCAGACACAAAATAGAAACGTTGCTTTCATTGAAGACAATCTGAGACTTGGGAATATGGGTATTCTCTTTTGCTGCTTTCTCACCTCTTTGCGTGGTTTTCTTTCCTTTTTCTCTTTCACAACTTTAGCTTTTTTGGCCTTTTTCTTCTTTGCGCTCTCGTCTTCGCTATCATCTCCTTCGTCGCTGCTGTCGCTGGCAGAAGCATTGCTGTCATACCTGATTGAAAGGAAAAACGTCGAATGAATCTGTGAAAATGCAAACGCGAGCTTCGATCTGAAGTTGAAAAAGTAAAAGGAAAGGCACTTACTCTTCTGCAATTTCCTCATCTTCCTCTCCAGGGTTGAAAGACTCGTCTAAAGAGAAGAACAGGAGCTTAGCCTTCTACTCTTCAAATTATTTCAAGGGTTCAGACGCTGAATCGGTCACTTACCGCTTCCACTTCCGTCTGAATCGTCACTGTCGTTGCCCTCCTCCCTGATCTTTCCCTCGGCCTTCATCCTCTCCAGGTAGGCATCGTGTTGGTCTTCGTCAGAGTCGCTGTACTCGTCGATGTTGCCCTTCATGCCCTGGAACCAAAACGTACAGTCAGGAAAACATTAATACAGACTGTTTGCAGCTATAATAAGACTCAACCAGGACCGAGAAATGCATCAACTACTCAGGATCCAAATGCAGCGTTTCCCCGTGCATCATAAGCCTGGCGGGCTACCAGGCTTCACTTGCGCCTCCAACAGGGTAAGCATTGTTTGTTTATTTATTGCAGGGTTTTTTTTACACACCAGTAATGATGATAGCAAAAACAGGTTAAAGACTCTCTTTGGTGAAACGGTAGGAAGGACAAAGGAAACATAATATGGTCAGCATGTGAAGACATACGGAGACGTCAGGCGTCTTTATTCACCTGAACTCCATAACCACTGCCTGTCTCTACCAGTCTACAGGCTAACGCTAACAAGTCATGGATGATAGATCAACTGAAGTGCAAGAAATGTATCTTAATTGTATTTTTTTATGTTTGCCTTTTTTAATACTTTCTAGTTGGTACTTGGGTATTTTTAATGCCTTTGAATAAACACATAGATAGTTAGTTATATTTTCACATTTCCTGTCAACTTTAAACTTTTAACTCAAATAACACAGGGCATCGCTGAATGACTGCCCTAGCGCTCCAACCACCAGGCTTAGCAAATATGAACATTTACCCCCTGATCTTTTCAGCCAAATACTGAAAAATCTGTTTTCCCCCAGAGTCTGACACCACTTCTCCTTAAAGGATATATTTAAATACATGGTAAATGATGGGATCAGTCTGGTAAAGAGTGCAATTGGTAATATAAAAATTAGTTTTTAAAACTAAATCATAAAAAAAAGGAAGTAAGTAAAACAGAAGCAACTGTGCAAGACCAGAGTACAGATATGGACATAATCTGGCTTTGGCCAGATTTAAAATATGCACATTATCCACCCTGTTAAGAATAATAATAATAATAATAATAATAATAATAATAATAATAATAATAATGCCTTCCATCAGTGCAGGAATCTTTAAACTTACATTTGACAGAAGGGATTTTGCAGCTGTAATTTTACTTCACATCACCCAAACTTCTGCAGCCTGCAGCTCTCATAATGGTTCTAAATAGGTTTGGCTTAAAATAATAAAAAGCTATCCAATGTTTATAAATATAAATATAATGGCACATGCAGTTTTTTTTTAAATGGCATTGAAGTTCGAGGACAGAATGAATCTAATAAGAAAAGCTTCCTGTTTGTAATACTTTTTGACGTAAAATCTTCATCCTGAGTAAATTAACTTAAGATGCAAGTAAAAAGCTCGTTGGCTCAAACTAATACTTCGTAGACATGGAAACCAGTCGGGCTATTCTCTCCTCGCCCCCACAAGGTCCGTCCCGGCTCCATGCATCTTTATCCACAGCTGACGGAAGCATCCAGTTAGGAAGGCGGCCATTTATACATCAACAGGAAATGGAGAGGAGCACGATCTGTTCTCATTGCTGTTCTCTGGCGACTCCGTCACCGTGGCGACAGATGATCATGGTGAGGGGAGAAACTTGGCAAAACTCTGAGCCAGCAGGAGCTCGTACTTGTCAGCAGAACGTTACAGGTGGTGCAATCAACGCGGTCGAGTGTTAAACACCAAAAGCCCCCAGGCAGCGCATTAGTCAGCACAATGCAAACACACAGAGTTATCAGAGTGATCAGCCTCACACACACACACACACACACACACACACTCCTCCAATCCACACGGCTCATGATTAGCAATAGTTCATTTGAGATTCATCAAGTAATCCGACAAGATTATCCCTCCAGAAACTGCTTGGATCCATCAGCGGCACACCATGCAATCAGAAATCACTCCACACCAATCAACCCGGGTTCCTTCAGCCACACGAGGCGCCCGCAACCATACCCACCTTCTTCTACAGGAGGTACAGACACAGACACACAGGAGAAGGGTGACATGAATCAATATCTGTAAAGGGAAACTGCTCTAATGTTTTAATTTTACAAACTAGGACGGGTTAATTTGCTCATAAATTACCTCTTTGAAGCCTCTGTTCTTGATGTTGAGCTTCTTGGCATTAACAAAGTCAAACAGTTTGCCATATTCCTCCCTACAAAGAAAAAAAAAAGACAAGGAGAATAATTTGGGTGTAATAAAAATCAATACTTGAAAAAGAGAAATTAAAAAGACAACGAGGAGAACGACTGCACTGGAAGGTGATGTCGCTTCACAGGAAATAAACAGGAAGTCCAGATTTTGCACCATGGAAACCAATAAATTAATATTAAGGATACATAATAAATTGCTGATAATTCTTTTGTTAAATTAGAAATTTAAAATGTTTTTTGACTAAAATTGAAGAGTTTGAAAGTCGTGACGCTTAAACATTTTTACAGACAAAGATTTTTTTTTTTCATCTCATCTGCAAAATGTTTTTATTTTTTGTACAGTTTTGGCTTCATTACAGCTCTGAGTGTTTTGTTATTTCACCAAAAGGGCTTTTGAGTCTATATACTGCAGTCAATCTGATAACATAGAAAGCCTTTTAATAAACACTAAAGCCTCTTCCTCTTCTTCTCCAGCACAGCCGTCGTCTTTCCACGTAGCTGAAACCTGAAACACAGCGACGGCTCTGCGTGTGAATGAGGCGGCCTCACCTCTCGATGCTGCTGAACGTGTACTGGTTTCCTTGCTTGGTCTCGATCTCAAAGTCGAAGGACCGCGTCGTGGTGGTGCCTCTGGCGAAGTTGACGCAGGAGATTTCCTCAAAGCGCAGGTGAACCGGGGGCTTGTGGACGTAGATGAAGCCCCTCTCCAGAGGGTAGAGGAGGCCTGAAGACGCCTTGTAGGAGCAGGTGATGCACTGAGCGCCAGAGTGGCTGTGGAGGAGGAGGAGAAGAGGATCTTACTAGGATTTATTTATTGTGAAATAAAAACCTTCAAAAAGCGTGCTGGAGATGCATCCTACCCTTGGAAGTTTCCAGGCACAGTGATTTTGCGGTTGACCAGGGCCTTCATCACCCTGCTGACCATCTCATAAAGAGAGCCAGACATGTTTTTACTGAGTTTGCCCTCAAAGCGTTTTTCCACATCCTCCCTGTGGTAGAGTTGACAGGAAAAAAATTAAAATGTCTGAATGCAAACATTTGATGGGATTTCTGAGAAGAAAATTAAAGAGGTTATCACACTGGTAAAGCCGTTTCTGCTTTACCAGAAACAGCAGCATAAAAAAAGCTCTAAAAACCATAAAATAGCTCCTATAAAGCTTTGGCGCCACCTGGTGGAAAGCATGAAGGCAGTAAAGAATGCCTTGAAAAACGTTTCCACAGCCATTTTTTCATGTTTCAACCAAAAAGTTGTTTTTTTTAATCCACAGATAAAAATCTACAGTGACTCTTTTACAAACCTAAATCCTACAAAAGGTGTAAACAGAAAAACAAACATAAGCAAATAAAATAAGCAATGTTTTAATAACAACATATTTTTTTAACAGTAACATTAAAAAATATCTCAAAAATGGTGAAAACCTTTTATGTTATATATTTAAATAAAAGTGTATATAGCACACTTTTCATTCATTTGTAAAAAAAATAATAAATTAATTTAAAAAAACTTTGAAAAGCCCATTTTATTGCCTTTCAGTGTTGCTTTAATGACCCATCTTCAGGGTTGTGGCAATAAAAATCAGCCTTCTCCTAACGTACTCACTCGCTCATGTTGAGGGTTAGGTTGATGTCCTCTTCCTTGGAAAAAAGCAGAATGAGGAAGTGATAACGCGTCTGACCCTGCTTGATGGGAGGATCCAAACTGATCTAAAAAAAAAAAAAAAATCAGGGAAGGTGAGAAACATCAGAGTGAAGTGAAACTCCAGGACAGAAAAACTGGAAACCTGGAAAGGAGGAAGAGACGTTCACTCACCACAAAGAACATCTGCCGCTGATCCTTGTGAGGCAGCAGGAAGAGTCGCAGCACGGTGGTGTAGGGAATCTTGTAGTCGAACGTTTTGCCGTGCAAGTGGAGGAATGTCGGATAGATTCGAATATCATATCTGTAAGAATAGGCCAAAAGAGAAACGAAAGACAAATTAAAAAACACATTTTAAAAGTCAGTTTTTATTCTGTTTATTGGTATGTTTTCTTTGTTGCTTTAAAGGCTGTATCTTGTGGCATATCTTTGTTTTTTTTGTTCACTTTTAAACCAAAAAAAGAAGATTTATTAGGAAAACATACAAACAAGATAGTCTGTGTCATCCATTTGGAAAAATAAGAACTAGAAAATAACAAAAATGTTATTCATTTAGAGCTTGAGAGCATATATTTGGGAGCTAAAAGAGACCACAACACATAAGTTTAGTCAAGGAGAAATGCATCAGTCGGTGAAAATACTTGATTGGTGAAATGTTAAAATCAAGTGGGAAATCAAATGATTGCTTTTGTTCAGAATAAACCAGGTTTATCCTTCAGAGAATAGGAGGATAAATATTCATAGTTATGGTAAAAGCAGATTTGATACGTTTTTAATCACCATGTGGGAATCTGAAGTGATATTTTGTTGTTCTCCTACCTTCCTCTGGGCGTCAGACACTGAAGCTCCTTGAAGATACAAACAGCGTCTCCTGTGGCCTGAATGACATCAGCCTTCGACAAAACGTTCTGGGCGAACGCCTAGAGGAAACAAAACACGCAAGCCATTCAACGTTACCATCAACGCTAATAAAGCCAAATCAGTTCCCAGAACCGCTTTTCAATAACTGCTAAAAAACAGAAATGATCAGGCATCACCTCCACAGGGTCTTGTCGTTCGTCGGTCTGACTGGGCGGGACGTAGAACCGGACCTCCATGAGAGAAACCTCGGTGTCGTCGTTCTGGTGGAACTCCAGTGTGACTTCGTTCTTCCCAGTGGCGCACTGGGAAACGTTGGACAGAGGGATCTCGAATGCCGTGTTGTCGTTGATATCGAACGACAGCAGCGGTCCTGGGAAAAGAGCGAGTCTCTTTCAACTTTGAATAATCACAAACATCCAGGAGATGCTGGATTATATTTGACATTTCCATGCTTCCCCAGACTCAAATTTCTAGATTTTTCTGGACACTTGTGGAAACAAATGATTGATTTTATTATCCAGAATATCTTTGCTTTGTCTGGCCTTTACTTTTGTCTAGTTAACGAACCACAGGTCTATTTTTGACACGCTGATATAATCGCATATGTAAAGAGCAAAAGAGATTAAACTTTCGGATTTTTAATGAATCTGCATTTTTCTGTAGATTTTGTCTGCAACTCAAAAGCCTTGTTGTGGCAAATGCAACAAACATAATCTAAAACAGAATTAAAGAGCCCTCTAATCTTTTACATGACGGAAAAGAGAATAAAGTTTGACGGGTCAAACCATATTCTAATTTTCTGGGTCTCCAGATGTTTAAGGACTGTGCAGAAACAAAGTGTGTTTGCCTTCAGTGACTCCATGCCGGCTTGTTTACCTGAGAACTTGGCCGTCCCCCAGTTCCAGCCCTTCACAGACATGTCCTTCTCCGACAGCTCCACCTTGTAGTTCAACTTGAAAAACTCTGACAGCTTCTCAAAGTCCTGCAGAAGGAAAAAATAAAACAGCAAAGAAACAGAAAGATGAGAGGCGTAAACGGTAGACGGAGAAGTCCTGACAGACTTCATGGTGAACGAGTCAGAGCCCATTAAAACGCAGCCCAGAAGGAAGCAGGAACGGTGGATAATTAATCACAATGTGATTGGGACTGTGCCGCCAGGGAACACAGGAGATGAATGTAATCCATCCGCCTCGTCTGTCCTCCGACAATCAGCTCGTTTATTTATCCTGCAGGCCCGCTTACAACTGGAGAGGACGCACACACAGCGACAAACACATGGTCACTGAAACACACACACACACACACATGCACACACACACACACACACACACACACACAATCCCAGCAGTACAAACACATGTGGAAGTGATTGTGGCGAGCAAGTGTGCGTAGAGAGGAATCAGCTAATTTACGCACCTGGGTATCTGCCTGTCCATGGAGTTATTAGAGCCAATTAGAGCCTGTGTGTGCGCATGTGTGTGCGCATGTGTGTGTGTGTGTATGAACACTAAAGGTCATAAGGATGTTTGTTGATCTGGATTAAAGAACTGTTTGTACTATTTGTAAATAGAAGCGTACGTAAAATCGGGAGTTGTTTTGCCGAAGCCAATTTAATACAAACCAACACACATCTCATTTCCATCACAGATATAAACATTCACTTCTACAACATCGCTACATCCTCTGTGTTTTGGGTTTCAAAGACTTTCTAATCAATAAAATTTCTAAAAAGGTGTTTTTTTTGGGACTGTAGCTCTATTTTTGCTTTTACTTTTTATCCACTCCTGGTACCAAACAATGAAGAAGATAAACCGAACAACATAAGAGAAATGACAGGAATAAAAAACAATGTATCCTCCAGTGTTCACAAAAACATTTGAACTACGACGGCCAATCTGGTAGATGTGAGACCGTCTCGCATGAAGGACATTTTTGAAAGACATTTACACGCATGCTGCAATTCGTATCCGTTTAGAAGTGTGTATTGCAGTGACCTCTGACATTTTCATATTTTACACTGAACTTTAAACACTGTAGATGAGGATTTTGTACATACAACAAATTATAGCTGTTATGGTTACAGTGTTTGAAGAAGATATTGATGATGGATGATTGTGAGCTTTGATGAAGAGGACTTTGAGACAAAACTGCCAGAAATTGGAGGATTTATTTACTAGTGTATTTTTTAACTCAAGCTTTACAATAACTTCATACTTTGACTTTTACTATCCTGATGTCCTCACTTGATATAAATTTCATACCAAAGTGCTAAACCTGATGGAAAACGACTGAGAACACCATGATGAGGAAACAGAGGAAAATGTGTTTATTGCAAAATCACCATCATTGTTTTAATATCACACAGCTCTGCCAAAAAATAAGCTACCTACTGTTACGATGGAAATATGAAATTGGGCACAAACAGAACGAGAACCGAAGAGGTTTCACTGCTAAGCCTGAGCAGAAGTATCGCAGGAGCCGTCAGCCTCCCGAAGACGATCGCAGCTCGGCGATTCGACAGACTCTCTGGCAGAGATTCGCCATCTTCCTCAGGACGTTTCACAGGGACGGATAAATCAACTGTCTGCTCCGCACGCCAGCAGCTAAATCTCTCGCCAATTCTCGATTACCGACACTAACTGTGGGATAATAAACAATGACATCACGGCTTTTCCTCCAGAACCAGAGGATCTATCTTCCACCAAAAATATGCTGATTAACCCCAGGAGACAGTCGCAGCCTGCAGGTTGTACCCACACCCTCATCCCTGTGTTACAGTTGCATCCTGACGTTCTCCATACGCTCCGAGAAAAGAGCGTTAAAAACAATGTGAGAGACAAAAGAACAATGATTTTTTTTTTCCTAAACATCTTGTTTTGTGAGCTTAATTGCTCCAGTGAATTGACATAAACACCGACCCAGAAGAGTCGATGATTGCACTGTTTATGAAACACGCATACTGGCGCTGGTTTCCCTCATTAATCCCATTATAGGTTTGAGGAGAGGAACCGACTGATTCACAGGACTCTGACAGAAACCCACATGCACTTATAGCCAGCCAAATGGCAGCCCTTTTCACACCAAGCGCACTGGAGTTTTTCTGTAGGAAACAACAGGGAAAGAAGGGTAGCTGTTTATCAGAAGACACTTTAAAACGAAAGCTTTGTCAGGAGGAAAAGCCCAATCGTTCTGAGGAACATTTTTATTTCCCAGCAATATTTAATCTGGAGAAGCAAGAACTCCATTGGACCGAGTCATTTGGGAATGATTAGCTAAATAGACACAGAAGCAGAGCTTACCGTGTCCCTGAAGCCGTCATATTTGTAGATGTGCCCCGTGCTGGTGCCGAGTTTGATGCCGTGGCCTAAACACACGCGCCTCCACTGCGCCTGGTTGAGCTCTCCAGCCGGGATGTTGTCCACCTTCCCAGTCTTGTTGCTCTTATAAACCACGTTCTGTTTGCTGAAACGCAGCCGTCCGTCATTCTGCAGGAACACAACGCAGATCTGGGTTACCCTTTTCATAATACTCAAAAAGAAAGCAGATAAAAGTTATCAAATTTATTCATACTGCACTTTTAAAAACAACATTAGCTGGCAAAAAAGGTATATGTATTTATGACAAATAATGAGGGGCGTGAATCCTTTTGAAAGGCACTATAAGCTTCGGTCTAAACAGGTTAAAAACAAAATTAGGTTGTTTTTAACTGGGTGGGTCATATTGTAAAAAGATGGTGCTGTTACGTACCCATGAGCCTTTGACCTCCTGATAGATCTCGTTGAACTCTAGCATGTCCCCCATGTTGGCTGCAGGCGATGACTGATGCTCTACAGAGAGACCGAGAACTGGATCAGACACACACATCCACAGGGATTATGGAAAGCACATGTGCTACTTCAAAACTCAAGTCAGAAGATGTCAAGATATATTTATTACAAATGACTAGAAAGTTTTAAGTTAGCTTGTAAACTAACAAACGGCGGGGTAGTATCACTGTAATTACTGTTAATATAAAGGAGGAGTATGTAATTTCACTGTAGTGAAATGGAGCACAGTTTTGTATTTTCCAGGAGCAGAATAGCAGCTAAGCTAGCTGAAAATACATGAGGTGCACTTCTTTTGTGTTAAAGTGCTTGACAGGCTCCAGCAATCTTAAAAGAAGTAAACGACACGCGCTACAACACCGCCCAGCAGAGACACATCGAACGTTTAATCAAGCGCCCGGACAGAGCAAGGCCGGCATGAGGAAAACAAATCGCAAATTAAAAGGTTTAAACGTCAAATAAAAGCGCTCGAAATGACCCTCATGAGCGCTTTGCAATCTCCGCTGCCTCATAATACCCACTGACTCTAATTCTATCTAAAACAGAAAATACCGTATGAAAACGTGAAACCTTACATTCACTGACGAGCCTCTGTTTCCCGCGTGTAGCATCAGGAGCTAGCGCTACGTCACAGGAAGTAGCAAGCGGTATTTGTATCTACGTCCGGCTAAGTAAAAAGAAAAAAAATATTGGTTTATGTATGTATTAAAAAACGTGTAATGAAATGTATTGAAAGCAACAATATATTGTAGGTAAATTACTGGCTTACTCAAATTTGACAACAATAAGACGGAAGGGAGTTTGCGCAGATCATAACTGACTGCAGTAACAAACAACTGCCACAGGAGGGCGCAGAGTGATTCTGATAAGAACTACGTCTATTCCCAAACTGCATACTCTGACCCAAAAGAGCTTTAAATGCTAAGTGCGAAAAGGCGCGACTAGTTTTAACTTATATTATTATTATTATTATTCAGAATCAAACGTACATGTCCTAACTCGTTGCATAAATAAATACACAATTTCATTTTTATAAGTTTAAGAACAGAGCAGTGTTCTTCAAGGTCTTGACAAGATTAACCTGCTGAGAAAGAACAACTGTGTGGCCAGTGGAGTTTTATTTTATATTCTGTCTTCATTAAACACATAGAAGAATGCGATAAAAAAGTGAAAAAACTAAACACAGGTAGTAAACTAACCAACCAAATAGAACATGCTGAATAGAGGGCCTGAAGGCCTGTCTTAAATCATAACCCATTTAAGGCTCCCACTCTGTCAAGTAAGATTATACTTTCAGTGCTGCGCTCTCCCAAATAAATCTTCTGTTCCATAAAAAACAAGAACTGAGTCCCAGGTCTCCTCTTTGCTCCGAATAATCCAGCCCTGAGGATCTCGACTGTCAGCTCAAATAAGTAGGCCACTTTATTCAAACTCATTCACCGCTTGACTTTTACGGATTTTTGGATCTCGGCTTGATTAAGGAGGATTTTTACCAAAAAAAAGTCTGTGGGGATTATTTGCACGAAAGCGAAAATATATATAGGCAGATATAATTCTCTAAACGTGAATGAAATGGCTATTTAAAAAATAATAAAAATAATAACAATAGCCTACTATGTTTAAGAGCTGCGGGAATGATTTAAGTATGCATTTTTATTTATTTTTATTTTTCTAAATCTTTTACAGCTTTATTCTCTACATGTTAAGGTCGTCTAGTTTTTCATTGTTTATTTGCTTTTTCTTAAACGAAACGACTATTTGGCTGCCACGTCGTTGCATGGTGAGGTTTGTTTGGTGTTGTAGTCCCAAGCAGTCAATAAACCTCTGACGACACATGAACTCGCACCTAATGATAATTTACATTAGCACGTTAATTAACCTAAAATGTTTAGGTAAATTGGATTTTAAAAAAAACAACAACAAAAAAAACAACAACACTTATTTTAGAGCGTGGAAATAATACAAGCCGGAGAAAAAGCACGCACAGGAGAGATTCAAGGGATTCTAACGTGGGATTTCTGAGGCAACAGCAAAACCAAATGAAGATTTAAAAAGAAAAAAAATAATAATAAAGGAAGAAAGAAAAACAATTAGAAAGGAGAGAGATGAAAGACTTGTTGACATCGTTCAGGGGTTTTATTAATTTAAATTTGAATTTAAAACTGAAGGGCAAATACCTCGAGGATTGTTTCAACACTTATTTATTTAATAGTTAATCTCTCATCAACTTTAAAAAGTAGGCGAATTTATTTTATAGTAATTTCAGTTATTTTGTTGTAACACGATTTCACTCACTGGGTATTTTAAAGTAATTTTTTTATTACCATCATTATAAATAAATAAATAAATAAATAAATAAATAAATAAATAAATAAATAAATAAATGGCATTTGCCCCCAAAATTTTTGGTGAAATGAAATCCACACGAGAACCACTCCACATATAATTTAGAGAGGGCATTGCAGTAATGACTTATTTCCTGCACTGTCGGGTTTGCCTGGTCCTGCTGGCCTCCCGGTCAGCTGATCCAGGCGGATTCGTCTCCTCGTTAAAGCGCCGCGGATTAACAGATCAAACGGCCGCAGTCAGGTTGTGTTCGCCGGGATGACGAGCGGATGAGAGGCAGGAATGAGTTGTGACAAGTCCGGTGGTTGAGCGGCTCTGTCAAGTGGTGCGTCAACCCCGGTGAATCACCGAGGAAGGAGGAGGGAGGGAGAGGATAACGAGGGAAGAAGAGGAGACAAGGATGGAAAAGGAGGGCAGGAATGGGAGCAAAAGAGGAGGAGGAAAAGGCTACAAAAAGGCTCCGCCGTCATGCAGTCTTGTCACACGGACCACACGAGTCGGCGAGAAAGTCCTGCGTTAGGCTCGTCACGTCGCTTGTTGATTTTTATTTCAGGAAAACGGAGGGAGGACATCACCTGTTGACTTATCTCCGCTTTTTTTTTTCTCTCTCTCTCAGAAAGTTGAGCCAAGACGTCAAGATTTTTTTTTTTCACCCTTAACAACAGAATAAACAGAGCTGGAGATAATGAGCAGCTTTTGTAGAGGTAAGATTATTAGCATTTGATTTTTATAAGCTGTAAAAGCAACTGTGATGTCAGTTAAACTCTTCAAAAAATGTTTGACTTATTTACCTTTGGGGTTTTTTTTTTACCCCCCCACCCCTCCAAAAAAAAATTAATGACTTGCAAATTGGCCTTTAATGCAGGTGCGTCTCCGGTAAATACTGTCAGGGGTGGCCATGGGGTGGGGGGCACATCAAAACCAAAAGTCATGGCAGAATCTAAAGACTTTGTTTATTCATGTTGCAATGAAAGGACTTAAAATGTTGGTCCAATGAAAAAAATTCTTAACGCCACAAAATTCACTGGCTATGGACACAACAACAGCTCTATTTTCTGACCTAAGCATGTCATGTTGGAATTATTTACAGACTTTTTAAAAACAGTGAACTATGATTGAACGATACAAAAAATAAAACAACAAATAAATGAATAAATAATTCACAAAATGGCCAGATGAGTGTGAACTACTAAAGTTGGGGGGTAGCACACTTGATTTAGAAATAAATACTCATGTACTCATCCGTTTTAAATTCATTTAGTATTAAAATAAAATAATCAATGTCAAGCATAGACAGGTGGCACCACTGCTGAAACCTGACACAGAACAAAAATTCAAATAAACGCTGAACAAATCCATTACAAATAAAAAAGTGCGTCTGGGGTGAAAGTAAAATGACAGAGAAAAAAGTAAAAGTTAAAAGTTGAACGTGTGACAAGGTTGAAGCGGGTCAGAGCAGCCAGAGCCCCTGTCTAGTTAACTGTCACTGATATGAGAAAATACATGATTCACTTTAGTCAGGGTGTGAGAGGACACACACACACACACACACACACACACACGCATACAAACACACACACACACGCATGCAAACACACACACATAGTGTGTCCTCTTGGGATGACTGGCCCGGCTGCTTCTCCTCGTCTATAAAAGGAAGGGAAATGTAAAAAAAAAAAAAAAAAAAGACAGAAGGAGAATCTGTGGTAAAATCCTGCACTGGACGCCTTTTTCTCTTTTCTACCTTCATCCTTTGACCCGTCTGGGTGGCCAGAAGGTGGAGAATATTAAACTACCAGCAAATTCAGTAGAACTTTTAAAAAGATAATAAATATAAAGCTAAGCTGCTTCCCTTGACACGCAGAGCAAATAAATACACAATAAGACATTGCCTTTGACTCTCAGAGCATTAATCTCTCCAGGTTCAACTGTATCTGACTCCACACAGCTCCCTTTCTGCCTGATGCTGCAGAACACACTCTCACACTGTCAAAAGACAAAAAAAAAAAAACTGCCTGGAGGCTTGCATTAGACTCGGTGTGTTTCAGATAAAACCTTTAGTGTGTCTTGGATCAGGGAGCTCCAATCAGAGGAAACAAAGGAAGCAGGAGAGACAGAGGGAGATGTGGAAAAAAAGGGAGGATAAGCTGAACTCCTTCACATCTTCTGATTCGCTCAAGCCAATTCTTCACGGTGCATACAAGAAGTCAGGAAGGTTTGTGGCGAAGAGGTTACGTTTATGCGTGTGTGTGTGTGTGTGTGAAGGACAGGAAGGAGAAACAGATAAAAGGAGAGGGGAAACTGGCTGCAGAGGGGTTAATGCAGTGCAGATTGACAGAAGTTAGGAGCACCCAGAGGGGAGGAGAGGCGAGGGGAGGGGGGCTGATATAAAATGAGTCGGTCACGCTTTGAACAGTTACACATGCTGTTTACATTTTTCCCAAATTAACATGGCCCCTCGCTTCAGAAAACGCTCCCTCCCCTCCACCTTTTCCTCTTCCTCCTCCTCCACCTCCTGCCCCCTCTATCCTACCAGACTCTTAACATGTCCTTTCCTCCCCAAAACCTGAAAAGTTCCCATTGCAATACCAATTAAAATGTTTTATTCAATCATACGCAGTCGGTACTTTTAATCTGCAGCTGGTACATTTTGAGCGTAATGTTCTGAACATAAAAACACAAACAACCGGGAGACAAAACCTGAAATAAATCACAACTTAGCACACAGAAGTGTAAAATTCAGTCTGACAATGAGGCAAGCAAGCAGCAGACAATATATTCCCTGTTTTTTCTGCGAGTCCAAATCCCCAAAGGTTTTATTCCGCATTTCAACTTAGTCCACAAAGGTTTAGAGACTGAACTAAACTGTTTTTCAGAATAATCCCAACAACCTGCCCAAAATAACACAAAATTATGCGTACAAGGGCGGTAGCCCAGGGCCAAGCGTCCTGGGGAAGCAAAGATTCATCTAGTTATTTTTTTTTTTTTAATGAATGTTTATTTTACAAACATTTCATGAAGATCTGCCAGGGGACATTTTAAACTAACCATGCATCAGTTCTTACTAGTTGATGTGTAAGCCTACCTATCACGGTACAGTATCGTAGGATTAAAAAAATGATAATAATTTGTGGATCGGGGACTGAAACTGGCTCCAGCCCAGAACCCCAAATAGCTGTAAATTTGGCTCTGTATGAAGTCGTATAGTTTTTCTCTTAAGAAACATATATTTGTTATAAAATCACAGCTGTAGACTGGAGTCCCACTGCAGGATTTCACAAAATCCAAGGCTGTAGAGAAAATCCGCTTCGTGTACAAGAGGTACAAGAATCGAGATAATCAGCAGGATTTAGTAAACTCCCTTCTAACTTTCATTCAAGTTTAACGGATTCCAGGTTTTATATTTTCCAAATATTTGACAAACTCAGGCAGCGTCCTTTTATATATATATATATATATATATATATATATATATATATATATATATATATATATATATATATATATGTGTGTATACGTCTCAAAAGTTTTGCTGCAGATGTACAGATTACAAGTAGACACACTTGAAGAAAGGATTAGATTAAAAGAGGGGGAAAATATATATATATAAATGTGCGCAAAAGAATTCTGAATATGTCTTTTGTGATGATACCAGGAGAGTGCGTTCATGGAAACTTCTTTTCTTTTGGAGGGTAGATTTGATCTGAAGTAATTATTGGTTTACAACTGAGAGCTGGCTTCATTTTACCGAGAAGCTCAGCTGGTAGCTTTAAAATCCAATAGCAACTCGGATCAGAAGAACGATTTCACTGAGCAGCAGTTCCCTTTAGGTTTCTGTTCAGCGGCTTAAGAAACGTCATTGCAATCCTTCACATTTCACATGTTTGATCCAGACTCACTGAAGCTTCACGAACGCCGTCTGAAACAGAACTGATCAAATGTCATGCAGTTTGACTGCAGGTGTGGAGCAGCAAAAACCAAACGAGAATAACGTCTCAGCACTTGGTATTTAATTTATAATAAATGCTACAGTGGAATTCAATGAAGAAAATGAAACAATGTAAAGTCAATCTTAAGTTCTTCTTGTTTTTAGAATGAGTTTTATTTAGTGTTAAACTGATCTTTGTGTAAGAAAAGCACGCTTGTTAGCTTGCCGTCTTGATGAAAACAGTAAATATTGTAAAATTACCATTTTTTTCAATTGCTGACATGTAAAGCTGTTTTGAGAGGAGATGAATTATAATCTTGGTGTAAACAGAGCTAACAAAACAACATCTACAAGTAGAAAAAAAGGCAGACAGGGCATCATAAGGAAACTATTTCTGTTATAAACACATTTTGAAACAGAGAACTTCCAAGAATGCAACTTGTGGCTTTTAGTTTTGGCACCCAAAACCTCCAAGACGCTGCAAATTTAAAAAAAACATAAGCAGCAGGTAGGGAGCCTTTGAGAAGTTTTCATGTTCCTTGAAGGTTTTCACATTTTGTTGTGTTGAGACCACAAATGTGGGTGAATTTTAATATGATTTTTTTTTTGTTTAACACCAATACAAAGGAAAAGATCCTCATGAGTTGGGAGGAAAGTTATGTGTTTTTAAAAAATTGTGTGTATGTTCAGGGATATTGTCCTGCTGGAAAAGCTTCTGCAGAGCATGATGGTGCTTCCACCAAGTGTCATAGGGTCATAAGAGCATTTGGTTTAGCATTCATCACTTTTGTCCCACTTTACAATTTTGCCTTACTTTGTTCATGTTGAAATTTGTGGTAGAGATCTCTGTGTCAAAAGTCAGATCTGATAAAGATCCTGATATATCAGATGTTGTGTTTTTGACAGTTGCGTGCCTTCTGCAGACAACAGGTTCCACTAGATTTTATTTTGGGCCATCAAAGTAAAGGATGGTTAAATGCAAATGCATGCAACACTTTGTAGATTTTTATTAGCAAAAGAAAATAACATATGAAACCCAAAGACAGCGCAGCTCAGGTTTCTTGACCAACAGAGGTCGTACACACGCTCACACTTTACAATAATTTCCATCGGCCAATTAATTAACCTGATATATTTAAGTGAATTGGGCCCAAAAAAACTAGAAGAGTAGAATTATTGGCATTGATGTAGAAAATTTGGAGAGGCCACTTCCAAAACAAGGGGGTCTAAGTAGGAGAGGAGGGTCTGATGTCTAAGGCGGATTTGGAGAAGAGACTGAGACGGATGAGGCGACAATGAAATTGAAACCAAGCACAGCAATAAAAAAAAATGAAGCAACAGGAATGTTCAGATTTAAAAAAAAAAAGATTAACTTATAAGGTGAAGCAGGAGAGACAACAAGGCGAGAGCAGAAACAAAGCAGAGGATGTGGCATTTACGACACTAAGAAGTGGAGTTTCTGGGAATAAACGTAATTTTTATAGGATCTCTTTTATTGGACTGTTTTCTGTTGCGCTTGTTTTTGGGTCACTGATGTTTCTGAGTGTCTCCATTGTTAAAGCTTTTATGAGCAAACGCCGACTAAGAAATCTCCAGAGAGAAGAGAAGGGAAAAGTACATGGATTAGTGCTTGTATGTCCATTTTTAGATGCGTTTTAGGTGCAGCGATGCCTTTGGATACATGGATCTGCTGCACAGTGCACACTTTGGATGCTTGTGTGTGTGTGTGTGTGTGTGTGTGTGTGTGTTGAGTTAGCAGAGGAATGTGCACGCTTGATTGAGGACAGGCTGCACATAAATCTGGCCTTTAACTGTACACAGACACACAACAATGACCCCGAGCCCACATGTGTCTGTCCTTTTCGCCTGTGTCTCTGTCCCCTCACATCAGCGTCCTCATCCGTCTCTTTGCCTCTTATCGTTCAGCATTCAGGAAAGTGCTGTAGTAGGCAAAAAAAAAAAAAAATAACCAAGCTGTAAAATGACTGCAATCTATTGACAGATATGTGGAAAGTGAAGCAGCTTGACTAAGTTTGGCTGTGATGAGTCGTTCCCAGAGGCAGGAGTCTCAAGCTGCCACGTTAGCTGGATGACAGTAATTATGCAAATCAGGATAGAGGATGGGTGTGCTTTATATAAAAAAAGACACAAAAACAACTTTATGTGTGCACTGAAATATTTAGTGAACACATGTGGTAGAACATTATAAGCTCCCTTTTTGAATAAGAATTTAAATGCAAAATTTCTATCGTTTTTTTTTTTTTTTTTTTTTTTTTTTAGATTTTGGTTTGAAGCAGCCAGATGTCCTTGTAAACGGTTTATCTTCATCTTCAGTACTTTTTTCCCATGAACTTTGGCTGCTTTTCACTCATTTTCAGTCATGTCATTTTCAGACCTACCTGATGATTTTCCAGTGTTTTGGTTTGTTTGCTAAGGCACTTAACGCTGACCTATGACTCATGCAGGCATGAGAAAAGTCAAACTCCTTGCAGGCTAAATATGAGGTGAACGTGGGATGAATGACTCAGGCGGTTTGCGCAGTATGCACATCAGTTAGAGATGACTATTGAAGACCTGTGGGTGGAAAATGCCAAATATTTTAACTTGCATATTTTCCTCATTTCTATCACTCATCGACGAGTTAACCCGACTTATTTAGCAGAATATTAAATGTAACATGCAGAACAGAAGCATGTTTAAAAAAAAAAAGTAGTGCAATGGCGCCGATATGTTTGTAAATAACCATGTTTTTATTTATTGCGTCTGCAATATAAAGTAAGCTGGAGCTAATTTGCGTTTGTAGCTCAGAAACACAATTTCTGGGGCTAATTGTCTCTGAGGGTGGAAGTTGTGACCATGGCTTTGCTGTGCAGATGGTTTGATACGGTTCTGAATAAGATTATGCCAATTTTCGCTGTTTAGTTTAGATTTATTTTACTGCAGTTTTGTCTCCTTTCTTTGTGTTTCCCATCGTTACCCACACGTTTTTAGTCTCGCTGTTAGCCGTGTGGGCTATGAGTTTTTTTTTATTAAGACGCTTGCCGAACTAAAGTCAATAAACATTAAATAGAGTTAATATTAATGTTGTAGCAGTTAATCTTCTCAGGCAGTAGGTTGATCCTTGATGTCGTCTTAACTTATTTTGAATAAGATGGCTGAGTAAAGTGGACTGATGAAGCTAAAACCTCTTTGGTCAATCGTATATTAAACTTACGATAAGAATGAAAACAAGGTATAACGCAGATATGAAAGGATGAAGCTGCAGGGCTGCGAAGGAGCAGAGAAAGGCCTGCATTCTTGATCTGAACAGTAGGAGTAATATTTTATAGACTGAACATTTCAATCTGACTTGGATCTTTGTTTTGTCAGGTCAAATGTTTAAACGGTAGAAAAAGGGATTCATTTGGATTTTCCTCATTTATTGTTATGCCATTAGTGCAACATATGTTTTGCAGCAGATTTTCAGCAAGCAGGTTGTGTAACTGTAGATTTACCACAATCCCAGTTTTTAAAGCACTTCTGCTCCTAATCGTGTTTCCATAGCTTAATCTTCTTACTTGTCGGTGTGTGTTTGGCACCGACATTTGGATCGGTTGCATTTTTTAGCCGTGTTTCATTTTACTATGATTCTTTTATTTTCTGACGATTTTTTTTCTAGCTATAATCAAAATAACGATTATAGCTAAAAAGCTTTTGCTTTACTTTATTTTCTGCCTTCATTGAAATATTTAATGATTTATGTGGCTCAATACTTACTTTAGTAAATCTATCTACAAAATATTTCACTTACTTGTTCACAACTTATACAGATTCAAAGTAAAATGAAACATCTTCCCAAAAACGTATTGCTTCCTTCAGACTGTCAGATGTTTCTGATGTGTCTGACTTCAAATCTCTTACAGGCTGAAATTTAAAGTTAGGGTTTTTTTTTTCCACTGTAATATGATTTCAGTCTGTCAGGAGGACATTTTATGGAGTTTTAGATTTCTCCTGTCGAGTGTGAGTGGGTGGAAGCACATTAAAAGTAATGCACCATAACTGAATTTATTCGTTTTTATTAGAGTTGAATGGGAACTTTTCAGAATGGATCTTTTTTAGTACAACTTATAAAAATACTTTCTTTTTACTTTAAGACATTAAATCAGACTCTACTTTTCCTGTTGTAGGTCAGTTAAAGATACCTATTTTTAAAATTTTGTTTGTTAAGTAGCTGAATAATCAGAGAACTTTAGATTTTTTTTAATTTATTTAAATTCAGAACGCTACATGCATTTTCTTAGTGTTGGTTAGAATTGTCTTTTAATCTGTGTAACTTGGGTCAAAAATTTTGGATTTTCTTTCCTCACAATTTTATTTAATTTTTGAAATTCACCAGTTGATTCCGCAGCAAAACAGCCCACAACATAATGCAGCCACCACTGTACTTCACAGATGGGATTGGAGTTGAAAACTTATTCCTACATCCTTAAAATGCTTATAATGTCAAAGAAGCTACATGTTGGAGGTGTTTTTTTTCTAATAAACATCCACATGTGTGCCTTGATTTGAATCAAATATTGTGAATTAACTCATCAACAATTATTTTAATGCATAGTAATCTTAGTGTATGTAAATCTCTAATACCTCTTTCATATTCTGGCATTTAGGAAATCTAAATAATTTTGCTAATCCTATTTGACCTAAACCAAAATGTTTAGTCTGACTTGTTAGACAGTGAGAAAAAAAAGTTATGTGTCTTTTTAGTGTATGTAAATATCTGGTTTCACTGTAACTGATGTTACCTGGTTTTGTTCTCCGCTGCAGCTCCTCTGCAGCAACAGAATCAAAGCAGGTAGCAAATTTAAGTCTGGAAAACACAGCTTGGGCTCGTTTACGGTTAAATCCAGTCTCCAAATTTATACCCAGATCATGACAATCTACTTTAGCCTTCCTAATCAATGTCACATGGGAAACAATAAACATAAATTTCAGCCTGATTAACAACATCTTCTGTGCACGTACATTATGTTTTCTCTCTGTTTGAGAGCTCTTTCAAGTGGTTAGAGTGATGGAGGGCAACCTTTTTTGGCAGCCACTTTTTCCTGGAGCAGACCGGTTACATTTACTTGCGCATGGTTTTCCCACCGTACCAAATTCTCTTTAAGTGCTTGTTTGAAACCTCAAATGGTGGTGCATGTTGTGAAAGATGACATACCAGCGCTCTCAGAGGGAAGTGGTACAACATCCACAAACACCGGGTCACTGGTTTACCAAAACACCGTCTGGGTTGTAAAGTATCCCGCCCTTACGAGGATCTTTTTGCCCCAAAACTTATCCTTATGCCCTAAACTTCAACTCTGACCTCCGACCCCCTGGTGGTGTTTAATTTAAACCTATTTGGGGGCTCAGAAGCTGTGCATGTTCCGCTTGCACAGCTCTGCAGATGGCAGCCAGATTCCAGAGTGCCAGAGAACCAACCAAAGGATAAAAATATGATGTGCTGTGGATAACAGTGCTCCCATGTGTGTGTGTGCGCAGCTCAGATATGCATGCGCATCTGCTGTAGGACGCACAGATGCGGGTCATGGTCAGCCATTGGAGGGAACCCCGGTGAGCCGTAATGCAATCCTCCCACTGAGAATGTTCTGGTTTCATCCCTGCCCTGCGGAGTGTGCTTCCACTGCCAGGTACACGCAGTCGGCCTCGAACCCGCAGGGCTCGCCTTGAAGTCAGCCGATATGCCGACTGTACTGTAGTTACTCAATCTAATATTATATAACAACAAAACAGCTTGGAGTCTGAATTATCTCAGTTTACTCGTACAAAGAGAGATTGTTTTCAGCTGCAGCAAAGGTTGCCTTCATACATGTCAGAGCTCAATCAAAACAACAAGAGCCTTCCACGTCTGGCAATCATCTCCCGAGCATGTGGCGGCAGACAAAGGGAGCCGCTAGCAGTAGTTTAGGCTCATTTTTACCAGGAGTGCTATTCCTTCCTCTCCCCGGGACTCATTTTCTTTGCTACCTGTTTATACCTTTTTTAATGCAACCTGCTTACCTCCAGGGCTGTTTACTGTGAGTCACTGGTGTTGTGGTGAGTTCTGGGGGC
This sequence comes from Poecilia mexicana, assembly GCF_051168715.1. Lineage (NCBI taxonomy): Eukaryota > Metazoa > Chordata > Actinopteri > Cyprinodontiformes > Poeciliidae > Poecilia > Poecilia mexicana. Next base: position 18,775,001 of record NW_028263379.1, read on the forward strand.
AGGGAGAGGGGGTAATTCAGGATGCTCTGCGGCACCAGGAGCTGCAAATGTGCGGCTGAAAGATGCGCATTGCAGCTGACAGGTGATGAGGCTTTTGCAGTTAGGGAGAACGGAGGAGGCTTTGTTGGCAGATGCTGCCCTGGTTGACTGATTTCGAGGTGTGTGTCTGTGTGGGAACATGCGGGAGCTGCTTCTTGGCTAGACCTCAGTAATTTAGATAATAGTCTGGGGGAGGATTTTTTTTTTTTAATGCCATCAACAACTGAAGGTTAGCAGGTAGCAGAAACATTAGCGGCTACATTATGTTTGTGCCTCCAGATGAGCAGTTGGGGAGTTGTTCGTTCAGGTTTCGTCCTTGTCAGCGCAGCGACAGGCATTTCTAATCTTGATTTAATTTGAAACTGCCAACTTCCCAATCTGTCATTCAATCTGCCAGGAAAGCTCATTTGGCAAATATGTTTTGAAGTGAGGTTTAGCCTGCTGGGTGGGTTGAGATATCTTGGGAAATATGTGTCATCACAGTGACTTAGTCGTTATTATCGCAATTTGTAACAAGAGGATTTATGCTTCCAATTTGTTCTCTTTCTAATTATTTCCCAGGCTCTGTTTGTAGCAAATTAAACAAAAAAAAAAGGTCTCTGTGTGCTTTCTTCTTTAAATGCAGAGCCTTGCAAAAGTATTCATAGTCCTTTTTTATCTTGTTACAGACTTAAATGTGTTTTAATACTAGGATTTTATTTAGGAGATCAACAGAAAGTGGGTTAGAACTGTAAAATTAGTGAAAAATGGCTTTCAACCATTTAAAAAGATGCGATTTGTGGTATTCCCACTTTATTACTTATAAAGGAAATCCAGGGCAAAATAATCTACAACAAAAAATCTACCTTTGTGTTGTTAAATCTCAATATGAATCCAGCTGTTCTGTTTTGTTTATTAGAGAATATTAGTGAAGAAACAGCATCATGAAGACCAAGAAACACAACAAACACATCAGGAAGAAAGTTGTGAACATGCTTAAAGCACGCTTATGATAACCATCCAGACCAGGGATGTCTCACAAGGTTAAGGTTAGCAGCATTGATCATCCATATGAACATGTAAGGAGTTCAGAACAACTGCATCGCCACAGGCTGAACAAGAACAACGTCAAACTGGGAAGCAGCCAAGAGGACGTTGGTAACTCTGCACAGATCCGAAGCTCAGGTTGGGGATCATGTTGACAGGACGTCTATTAGTTATGCAGTTCACAAATTTGGCCCAAAGCTGTTGCTGAAAGAAATTGGCAGTTTATCAGAAGACGCTAAAGGGAGGTACAATGTGTTTTCCAGGCACAACAAAAACAACTTAAAAGAAATTAGATTTTGCTTCGACATAACACGATACAAAGAGCAAAAACTTTGATTTTCCATGACTCCACACACACACACACACACACACACACACACACACACACACACACACACACACACACACACACACACACACACACACACACACACACCACTCCTCCCAATCCTCTTTAAAGATGTTTTTCTACTAAGATGAGACCACAACTGAATTTTGTTGCACATCCCAACAAAATTAAGTTGTGATGGTGGTGGGAACATCAGCATTTCTTTACGGGGGTAAGAAGAGCTGATCAGAGCTGATGGGAAGGAGCTAAAACAGGATAAAAAGACATGTAAGAGGCTCCAAAAGCCTTGCAGCAGGACGATTGGTGCAAATTCATGTGTGGCCTAAATATGTGTCAAATCTTGAAAACTCCTTTCCGCCTAACTGACTATTTTGTAAAGAAGCGAGGCGTGAAACATGGTGGTGGAAACATCATGCTGTGGGAATGGTTTTGTTCAACAGGGACAGCGTTCAGAGTGAATGGAAAGACAGAAAACTTTAGACAGCGGCGGAGTTTCACCTTCCAGCAGGACAACAACCCTAAACATACAAACAGCACGACAGTGGAAAGGTTTGTACAAAGGGCTGTACATTTTTGTCCGTTGAGTAGTATAGCATACATAAGAACAGCGAGTTTCTACCCAACCCTGTTTGGGAGTGGGCACCGATACGGCTGAGTCACAGGGAAAACGCGTTGGCTGTTTAAGGTCATTTCTCCATTCAGCGGGCCCAACAAGCGTGTTAAAGCTAAATGTTTTGAAATATGTCAGAGTGATTTCACTTCAGGTCTCTCGTTCTTCTTGTGGGGTCCATCGTGGAGGATGACAGAAAGAAAAGGGAGGGAGCAAGAGAGCTAATCAGGGTTAATTGGCTGCTGTTTTTTCTTCTTTTTTTTTCTAACCTGAGGCAGAAAGGAGACGGAGGAGAAACTCTGGAGGAAAAGGGAGGAAGGCTTAAGTACACTGTGACTAATTTAAAAGGAGAAAGGGATTGAATTGGCGGGGCAACAGGAGGGCCGACTGAGGTGTGTCTGAGCTGGACGGAGGCTGACTGAGCGCCAGAGAGAAATATTGTGCAATGCACTTTTCACACCTAATGAACAGCAGCATGTTTTAGGAGCATGAATCACGGCTTTCTGTCTGGGCAACGTCAGGATGAAAGGGAGCGCCGAGAGGATGGGAAAGGATGACAGAGTGCAGGAGGAGGAAAAAAGTGTTGTGTTTGGAGAAATTTAGCGGGGGGAAAAAAGTGAAAGCATCCAAAGAGTGCAACAAAAAAAAAAAAAAAAAAAAAAAAAAAAAACGAGAGGCGGACGTACATGAAGTACCGTACTGTCGAAAAATCAACCTTTCAGCTCCAATTTTCTCTGTTTGAAACCAGAGATTTGGGCTCTGAAAGGTTTCAGTGTTGCTACCCCCCACTTCCTCTGATCGTCCTGTCGTCTCTCTTTTCCTCAAACACACATAACATCACTGTATACAATCGCAGCAATGTAATGCTAATCCACGTATATGATGTCGACTGCAAACATTCTAGCAAACACTCACATGTAACCTAAAGCAGCTATACAAACAAGGTAAAACATAAACAAGAGGGCCACGATGCAAACACGTTAATGTTTGTGATGGTAAAGAAAGCCACATGTCTTTGTTTTGGAGGGTTTTGGTCAGGAATGAACATACGTGTGAGCTTTTGTGTGAACCCTGAACGTAGGAGCCATTTGTTTTACTGTCTAGAGCTATTAGGCGAGGTTTTATTTAAAGCCAGAGTAAACCTCCTACAGCCAGAGACCTCTAAAACGAGATTGGAAACGGAAAAGGTTTCATTGGCAGTGTCGGATAACTCTGACCCCGGCTGGGTGCAACCAGGCAAAGTCGTCACCACACAGGCAATGAAATAAACCTGAATATTTTTTACAATTCCAACAAACAGGGTTACGGTGAAGTCTGGAAACTGCTGCTGAATGTTATTTCTGTCCATTTAGTCACTAGATTTATTATAAAACTCAGTTTCCAATATAAATAATCTCAAAACATATGAGAAAATAATAGCTGAAATAAGTTCTGCCTCTTTGTTTTTAAAACAAATAACTCTGCTGTGCGTGCTAACATTTGGACACTTAAGACATGCACGTCATTATAGAAGCATCTCTTATTGCCGGAGTTTTAATCAGCCTTTTTTCTTTTGATTCCCCCCCACAGTCCGTCAGCTGCTTGCGGTGCTGCTGGCTGCTGCCGTGGTAACGGCCATGGATCCTTCCCACAACCTGGCCAGCGAGAGAAGTTCGATCGAAAGCACATACGAGCTGACCAAATACCTCGAGTACCAGCTCAAGGAAATCAAAGACGTATATGTGAGTAATTCTTTAAGATTATTTTTATACAACACAATTACACACTACGATATAAATTTTTCATGTAACTTGAAATTTAATTGTTTTTATTTATCAAAGTCACTCTTACTGGCAGCCCCAAATGATAACAAAATAAATGTACCTAAAGGATTATTAAAATCTTCTATTTCCTCTGAATGTGGATCAGAATCAGAATGTCCAAAAACCTTTAATTAGTAGGCCAATTAATTAATGATTCTTGTTTGCCTGAGGTATAAATATGATGTGACACAGAGGGTCTATTTCTACTTTCTCTACAGAATGTGAAAAGCAAACATGACATTCAAGTAAAACATATGCTGATAAATTATAGAATGGCTACAAGACAGAAGATACTCACCTAACGTCATACTGACCGTTTGCACGTGACGTCACTCTCTTCGAAACTCCGCCCACTCCGCCATGACGGACGTCAAAACAACTCTTGCGCTCTTGTAAAGCGTGTCAAGAAACGCACATCTGGTAGTCTAATATCGCTTTTATTAAGTTGATTTCGCAGTAAAAATGGTCACAGGGTGCTGCGCGGTCGGCTGCAGAGAAAGACCAGGATGTTAACCAAACTTATTTAATTACTTTGAATGAGGAAAGATACGGCGGTGATGGATCAGCTCTGTGAGGGTTCTCACAGTAACCAGCCAGAGAGAGGCTGAATGGAATTCAAAAATAATCTTAATTTATTACAAAAAAGTTAAAAAATAATCAAACAATGAAGAATTGGGCCCAAAAACTGAGGTCAACATAACAAACTACAACTCAGGTGTTAACACAAAGAACTCAAGCACAAAACTGACCTAACAAACAAGACATGAGGGGAACTTAAATAGTGGCTGATCAGACCACTGCTGACACACTAGGGGTAATTTAAACATGCAAAAACTTAAACAAATACAATACCAAATCTTTAAATTAAACAAACATTAGACTGAAACTACCAAATAGAAAAAGCATTAAAGAAATGGTCAAATTATATTAAAGAAAACCAAATTTCCCCATTCCCTGGCAAACAAATGGAACGGCCCGCTGAGGAGGTTTGCCAGCCATATAAGGACGTCAATTAGCTGGAGTTTTTCTGTGACCCTCCAGGAGCAGCTCCAAAGGAAACTGGGAACTCAAAACAAATAAATTAATTTGTTGCCTTCAACAAAAATATAAAGAACTGACAGATAAGGTTAACTAAATGTGTGCACTCCAAACAGTTAACCAAAAAAGTCAGACTAATGAAAATAATTAACAAAAATCTAAACTATTCACTAATTAATGTCTAAATTAATGTAAAAGATAAAACAAACAAAATGATTACCCTTCAGGTCGGTGTGACAGTAGGGTCAGCTGTCACAAGCTCTGTCAATCATTATGACTGCTTAGCCCTCGGTGTAATCGCGGATTTTCAGGGAACACCTTGTACAAGGTCAGAAGATTAGCGTTCATAAACTTTATAAGTAAGTATGATTAGAAAGATACCAAATATCGCATTATGAGGAAGGTACGCGTCTAACCATTACCATGGAAACAGTGCCACACCGTCATAGCCTAGCATGTGTGGGGGGAAAAAAACAAATAAAAAAATGTTTAGCATCTTGTCTAACAGGACCGTCTATGGCTCCCTAATCAGGTGTGTCGCGTTCACAGACAAATTAGCTCGACTCGAACAAGTAGAAACCATGAATAAACTGGAAAAAACAACTTGCGAAAACAATTTCAGTTGCTCTGTAAAATACTCCCGTCCCTCACTTTCGACGTCCGTCATGGCGCCTCGAATGATTAAGTGACGTAGTTGCAACGGGTCAATATATAACTTTAGTCTCCATAACAACCATTCAGTGCTATTTAAAAACCATTTAGGAGTGGTTTTGTCAATAAAAAGACTTTTACTTTCTTGTCCTAAATTCACAAACAGGAAAATGTAAGTTTGCTAAACTCTACAGGGAGTTTAACTGGAAGAATGTGCTTAGGTCAGGTGAGACCAGGAGATATTTGGAAAACAATGACGGAATATTTGGAAAAGCTCCTTATGCTCACTGTGCTTATGTTGGAGGATTGTTTTCCTTATTAAGATATGCTAATATTTCTTAATTGTAAACCTGAAAACAGACATTTGTTTAAAATAATTGTATTAGGGTACTGAGATCCTAAATTTAAAGAATTATATGCAGTTTTTTGACTCTTCTCCAGGGATGAGAGAGACAGAATAGAAACTGTTAGTTTATTTTAGCCAAACATTTGCTTTTCATTTATCCTCTTCTCTTGCTTAAGCTGAAGTAAGTCAAATAAATCAAATTATTTAGACACTTCTAGCTTTACAAGAAAACCAAAAGACTTAAAAAGATTTTTATTGTTGATTTATGTCACTTATAAACTATTAATCTTCTCCTTTTGTTTGACCTGGCAGTAACACAGATTTGGCAAAAATCAAATAGGACATTGTTTTTATTAGACAGACAATCCATTTGTTTTTTTTTTCCTCAGCTGACCTGCTGCTTTTCTTTTTATTAATCCTGAGTTTTGAAGAATATTCCCACAGCAGCCTAGTTCTTGAAGGATTTCATTGAGTTTCAAGCAAAGAAAAAAACAGTTCAAAGTGTTCAAATAATGTTTTCTTTAATGCTCCAAATGTTTTTGCCAGCCTGCCTCATGAGGCCTTATTTTCCTAATTAATTTGCTGAGATATGGGAATGTGTCAGCAGAGCTCTGTTAATCCAGATCTGGCAGATTTTTATTCAAAACACTGCGGTTAACCCAGCTGTTTTTGTAACTTTGTTGGGAAAGAAAACAAAGTCAAACTGCAAAGTCACCGTCACTCATCGCTTTGTTTAATCTGCTGTTCAGCTTGTCTTAGCGTATTTGAAGTTTGTATGTATCGATTAAGTGTGAAGGCAGCCCTGTTTGTAATTCACTTTTTTTTTTATGTTTAACCGTCTCTTTCTTTTGGCTTTTCCTCCAGCTGACATATCTGGGCCCGCCGTTCAATGAGAAAGACTTCTCTCCTCCTCGGCCCAACAGCACGGCTCTGACTCTGCCTAGTGCCGCCACCCGACTGGAGCTGTGGCACGGCCTGGAGAACCAAGCCCGACTCGCACAGAACCAGAGGGCCTACTCTATCCTGCTGGCTGCTGTCAGGGAGCTGGCCCGCTCCACCCTCTGCCCGTCCCTCAAAACATCCCTGCTGCACTTCTGCACCGGTCTGGATGGACTTCTCGGCTCCATTTCTGCACTGATGAACTCCCTCGGTTACTCGTCCCCCGCTCAAGCTGCAGCTGGCGAGCTGCAGTTCCCGCAGAGGGGGACTGGGAGCAACCGGCCTGCTCCGCTCATGAGCCAGAGCCTGTACCGATCCAGAGATGGGACAAGAACAGAGGCCAGTCAGCGTGGCAGCCAGAGAAGAAGTCGGATAAAGATGGTCAGAGAGAGGGAAGACGGCGACCAGATGGACAGGAGAAGAGGGAGAACGGGGAAGAAAGCGGAGGCAACCACTGCTGTGGGGCGGAGTGGTGGGCAGAGGGAGAAGGGAAGAGGAGAACGAGTGAGAAGAGAGGAGAGGGAAGAGCAACAGGAGGTGCAGGAGCTGAAGGAAGAGGTGGAAAACTGGGGCAGAAGGAGAAGGTTGTTGAGTATAGAAGAGAATGAGGATGAGAAGGACAGGGAGACCAAAATCAGAGTGGAAGTGTCGTATCTGGGCTCCGGAGAAATCATAAACCATCAGCAAACGAACAACCAGTACAGCTTCAGTCTGAACTCAGATCACCGAGACGCCCTGAGAGATGATGGATTTATTTTAGAAACAAACAGGAGATTCGTTTTGAAGGGAGAAAAGGACGCAGATATGGACTCAGCCTCCTCCTCCTCCTCCTTCCAGGAGCACCACCGGCGTCCTCGCTCTCTTCTCTACCCCACCCCCTCGCCTCCCCTCTCCACTCTTTCGCTCCTGTACCAGTTCGGAGTGGGTGAGGAGCACACCCTGCTCCCCCAGCCTGTCCCGCTTTCTCTACAGAGGGGCACCTCCCTTCTCTCTCCTCCTCTGAGTCCGCTGCTCTCCTCTTCGTCCTCCTCCCCTTCCACCTCCTCGTCGCTCCTGGCAGCTCGGCCAACGATGAACGATTTCGCCAGGAAGGTGGAGGGTTTCTGGATCCTGCGAGAGCTGCAGAGCTGGTTGTGGAGATCGGCCAAGGACTTCAACCGTCTCAAGAAGAGACTCCGAGGCTGAGACGTTTGGGCGGCCCGGACAAGGACACAAAGACTCATAAAAGTACGGCAAGGCGGAAATCTATTGTTTTCACAAAGTCTGAGAGGAAGCAACCGAGATCTCTCTAAGCACATTACCACATCTATACTGAACACATCCATTCATCCCGTACTGGAACCAGTGGATAATGGACTTTTTTGGCTGGTCACCATTCCTGCTACTGGAACATAACGCACACAAAGCCATGACAAGACTGTTCTGACCGCACATTGGAGGTAATTGAGATAAACTCACTGAGTCTGGGTCTGAGTTACCGGACTTCACAGCTCATAGATCAACAGAAAAACCACTGTAGGTTTGAACAACACAGGCACGCACCAGACAGACAGTGCAGTCATTGTGCACAAGCTGATTCAGTGACCTCACATGTGTGAATCAGCAAATATTCACTTTCTCTAAAGGAAGAAGGAAAAAAAATATGAATGGGCAAAAGACGAGAGGAGGAGGAAAAATGCCCAAAGGAACGATTGAGGCAGAGAGGGGCCATGAGTCAGGGAGTGATCACATATACTAACCAGCAGAGGGGTATTGCTGAGTAATTATTGAGGAAATTGTAGTTTACCGTAATCACACAACAGAGCCACACATACAGTCCAAGCTGAGCGGCGAAGCACATTTTTTGCCTCCGTTTTAGATTTGGTGCTCACGACTTCGGCTTTAATCTACTCAGATATCACCACCTTTTATAATCTTTAGAATTTTAGAGCCTAAAAATAAAAACTTAAAGCATTTTTGCAGTCCTGCTGCATCATATTTTAAGTTAGTGGAGGTACTTTCCAATAACATTAAAAATTAAAAAATAATAATTGCAGTTTTTTTTTTTTGGCCAACCTAACTGGGAAACTAGTGACTATTTTACCACTGTAGCTAAGTACATCAGCGGTTAATATTAAGAGACAAGTTTTTGCTTTTGTTATAGATTATATTTATTTGTGCTTTGATAAAATTAAGTTATTTTTTGTTCTAAAAAAAAACAAACATTTTCCCCAAATTTCAAATGAAACAATTTCATCAAATCAGCTTTGCTAAACTACATCTTAGCACTTTTTTATAAGTAGTTAAATCCAGATTTTCAGAAAACTCAATAAGATTTTCATTTCCTGCAATTAGCCTATTAATTAATGAAAAAAAAACTATTTAAAACATTTTATTTGGTATGTGGTTGTTTAAATGCTACATGTACACAAACACACTAAAATCAAAAACTGTAATATCTATATTTTAGATAATTGTATACATTACAGGAACAGAACTTGCTAACAGACTTGGTTAACTACATGCAGTGTTAGTCTAGCCTTCTCTCTGTTAAGCTTCTATATGTCATTGCATCTGTAGCTATTTGCAAGCAAAGTGTTAACACACCAAAGCTAACACGTTCCTCTAGTCTACAAAATTTGTGAAATTGTGTTAACTAGATTCTACTTAGGAAATCTACAAGCAGTGATGGCGGTCAGTAAACTTCAATAAACAAAGCTTGTCAAAAAGTTTTGTCTATTCAGGGAGAAAGTTAAAAAACAGATAACACATAATATGAATCCACAATTCAACTTCTATGCTTACAAATAAACATGCATCTTACACAATCTCCTTTTCTAAAAAAAACAACAAAAAAAAACAGCCAAAGTGGTTAGATGTTTAAGAGCAATGCACCCAATCAATACACGCAAATATTATTAATCGAACATATCTTAAAATTGACTTATTTTTACCTGCACACTATTGTAGCGATATTGCTTAAGTGTAGACCACCAATAAAGGGTTTCAAATAACTCGTCCTTCATTTTGCCCCGTGGCACATCTGAGTTTAACAGCTGGAGTATTTAAGCCATATGCTGGAAAGAAAAGCTGAAGTAAATCTGTGAACTCGATGCCTTATGCCTTCAACTAGCCTTCAGACTGGATCACTTAAGACACATGCTTGTGCCAGGTGTTATGACAGCAAGTTCAAGACATGCTCACCACTCTGATATTCACTTTTCAAAATGTTGAAGTAATGCTGTAAGTTGGCTTCACATTCCTAAACTCAAACCGCTCAGCTTTCCCTCCAAGCAAGTTAAAACATTTTGTTTTCAGAATAAATTTGTCGTCATGTGTTTGAAATGTGTGCCGTTATGGCCAAAGGTTATGGATCATATTGCCATTATTTATTGAACAAAAATGTTTATTTATTTTTCCCTGTGTGATAATACTGTATTGTAACTTGAGAGAGAATAAATACTAGGTTTTTGTACACAGCGTGGTGTCATTGGTCATTTGGGATGCAGTAAATGAGAGAACTGGACTCTGAGGTCTGGGCGTTTTCTGAAAAACAAAGCGTAGTTCCCGTTTGTGGTTGAAAAAGGAGGGGCGGGGGCTTAGCAGAGGTTTTATTCGTCTGTCCTTGCGAAAATTTACGACCTTTTTCTTTTCATCATTCCCTTCCCGTCTCCTCGTTGCACCATCCCACCTCCCATTTTACTTTCCTTTCTCGTCCCACTATCTCACGAGGCTCGTCTTCCCCCGACTTCCCAAAACAAAAAAAAAAAAACAACAAAAAAAAACTATTGGCCATACCCTTGACAGAGCACATAAGGACAGGTACAAACACACCTTTCCTAATCCGTCCAACAACCCGGCTCGCTTGTTGTGTCTGTTTTAATGCCGCCACTCGGCTCGCTTCTGTCACCACCTCTGCCTCTTATCGTTTTTGGTCATCCTCTGCCTCCCGGTCTTTTATCGCCTCCGCACCTGTTATCTTTTCCCTTCTTTCTTTCTTTCATTTCATGCTCTCAACTACACAGTTTCCCACAGGCTCTCTGGCTCGCTGTCTTGGCCTCAGGCCGGATATTAAGGGATCAATGAGAATCTCCTCTCTATTACCGTCACCTCCAAGGTAGACACCTGCACACAACCGCATGTTTCCACCCTAAAATCACCAAGGTACTTGTTCTGGATGCAGAATAAACATCACCTCACTTATGGCCCTCAGACTAAAAGGGAAAGGGCTAACCGTGTCAGACGCATGACACATGTATGCATGCACACACACGAGACAATGTGTGTTTTTTACATTTAGTAAGCGCTGGCTGAGAGGCTGCCAGTAGTCAACAAAGGCAGCTTTGTGGGCTCTATGTGTGCACATTCTATGTGTGAGTTTGTATTGTTTGCCCCTGTGTGGGCTTGCAGGCCCAGCACGTGTGTGAATCATTATCTCTATGTGTCAGAACTTCGTTGGAATGAGGCTTGTCGTGCATAGCTATCTAACAGCCATCACTCACCGTTGCCCTCGCGGTTTCCCTCTCAGCCTGTTTCTCCCTGTCAGCGCGGCAGAGACAAATCGCTGGAACTAATACGCAATATAACAGCTGAGCTCTGTTAGAGCGACTCAGCCAGCCAGCTCTTTGACGAGGCATCGATATTATTAGCGAGCTTGGCCCGCCAGGCTCAGACGGGACTGTCCGCGTGATTGACGCTCAATGATCTCATAAAGAGGGAGCAATGACCTGGGGGTTATCATGGTGGAGGGCTTTTATTTGCTTCTTGAGACCTTTCTTCTGTTCTGGCTCGTTGGCTTTTTCTGCTTTTCAACACTGTAAAATTTAAATTTCTACCAAAAAAAAAAAAAAGGAACAAAAACTTCCTTTCACCATCATCCTGAAGCAGAGGCAACTCTTAGGCCTTCCTTTTTGATTTGTGAGTTAGTCAAATTCTCAAATCCTAGCTCTTCCAAAAATGTTTTTACAGATGTATTAAATGGCATCAAGCCCAAATAAACCACTGAAATGTGAGTTGGATCGAGCCCTGGATCATTTTTTAACCCCATTTCGCTCTTAGACGTTACCATTTTGGATTTTTCTATTTCCTTTTTGAACCTGCAAACTGTTTTATTCACTGTAGTTGAGTGTTTACACGAGTTGCGAAAATAAATGACTATAAAAAATAATCTAAATACTCATGTCATGTAATTTAGTGGTATACCATCATTTGAAAACTATGTTACCTTTATGTTGGTGCTGATGATTTGCTCTGTGATTGATTACGACCTCTGATTCAACCAAAACACACAAAATTGCCAAATGTATTATCTCATCTGCCTTCATATACAAATTAACTCAAATGATATACCGTTCATAATCCATAGAGGTTAACATAATGTCAGTCCGCCCTTTTCAACTATTCGGTTTTATGGGAAAGCATTCCACAAAGTTTTGGAGTGTGTTTAAGAGAAAATATGACCATTATTGCTGAAGCCAATCTGTGAGGACAGAAAATAATGTTGGACGAGAAGTCCTGGTTTGCACTGTCCGCTCTAAGTCATCGTAAAAAGTGTTAGGGTTACCGAATTGTGTCCCTAAGGGTCAGGAGAAATAATCGCACATCAAAATCATCACTGCACCAAACCTTACATCTGTCACAATGCATTGTTGTTCTCCTGGTAACCCAGATTAGTCCACTGGATTACCGGAAAGGGCGTCATGATTTGTTCCTTCACTGCACTAGAGTCCAGTGGAAGTGTGATTTACATTGTTGCATCTGTCACTGAACTAATCTGAAGACCACTTGAAGTTTGGAGGTCTATTGGATCTGTAGAAAGTCAGCCACATCTGCACAATACGGTCCTCAGAATCCAGAACCTGCAGATCTAGTGCAGCGATTTCACATGCTTACCACTTTTTGGCTGAATTGTTTTCCTTCCCAGTTGCTTCCATTTTATGATATCACAGCTAACATTTCACCATGGAATATTTTGTAGCTATAAAATATCCAGACTTGACCTATTGCACAAGGGACATTATATCACCAGACCATGCTGGTTTTCACTGAACTCCTGGGAGTGACCCATTCTTTCACAACTGTTTGTTAGAAGCAGTCTGTTTGCCCAGGGGCTGGATTAAATACACCAAATTCAATGGCAGAGAGGGGCGACCCAAGGCTTTCGTCATTATAGTGTAATTCTGACCAAACTCCTGCTGCTGGATGTTGGTTATTAAAGTCATTGAACTAAATTTCTTCAAAGTAGACCTTGAGTGAAGCAGTGGAAAACTACTTTAAATAACTTTTTGACCAATCAGGAACGAAACATGCCCCTGGTGGGTACAAATTGATGCAGATCCTGTGGTGGACAGCACCATTTTTTTTTTTACTACAAAAAGGTAAAATGACCAGCAGCTGTTCAATCTTCCTCTGATTAGTTTTCAAAATCAAACATAAATACACCTGGATTCTGTTGGCAAATCTATATACACACTTTTATTTTGAAAAATGCTTTTATGTGAAAATTAGTTTTTCCACGATAATCATAATCAGTGCTCACTATTCTTCTCCTCAGAAATGATTGGTTTAGTTTGTCGGTTCGTGTGAATCATATAATCATGGATCCTTGTTGGACCAGCTCCTGGTTAGATTTTCCCATATTTAAACTGGACAAAGCATGGCAATTACATTGTTTTGAATAAAATGTCTTTGCTTTATTGCCTTGATATTAAACTATAGATACTTATGCATAAAAGATCAACTCTAGTCAGCAATTTATTTTTTAATAAATGTTCATATTCTGATAGATGAAGTGATAAAGATACCTAGTAAATCTGTTACTAAAGCTGTTCCAAAGAGAAAGTTATATAAAGTAAAACTTTGATTTTATGCCTGCAGTAATTAACAATTAATCAAATAACAGGTTGTTATTTTACTACGAGAAAGACTGCATTGATAAAATGGTTCATTAAGCCATTAGAAACAATAGGGTAAACCTTGCATATGTGTTTTGTTTCCACATCTCTAAGGAAAGGGAAATGTTTGTTCACTATAATTGTGTTCAAAATGTTCACTTGTTCTCTCTGTAACTGCAAAGCATTAACAACACAGAAGGTGTAGCAGCGGCAGGCAGCCTTAGCCAGGTGGTTTGCATTTTACAGAGGGCTGATGTGCAGCGCTCATCATAATAACTCAAGTCAAATCAATTCAAAAAAATTTTTTCTTCCCAAAGGAAAATTTAACGCTTCATCTCTAAATAAGGTGGTGCTGGCGGGAAGGCTCTGCAGATCTGTGGATCTCAAGAACAGTCTGGTGAAGTGGACGCTTAGTTTCGTCCATTAAGTTATTTTTATTTCATGAAGCCTCCCTCTTTGTATAAATATCTCTGGAGGCTCCAGAAAAGACCCCAGAAGTAAGACATCCTTCTATATCAACTTGTTCACAGTTTTAACACCAGCCCCTTTCACAAAACACTTCAAGATGGCAACGAGGCACCTTTTAGCCCGGCCATGAGTTTCGTGAAATGACAGATGAAGGAAGGGGGTGGAGTACTGGAGTACAGCCAGCCTGTGTTTTATGTCCCTGAATCACTGACTTGTAATGGAGCAAGCAAGTTTCACAGGTCAAGGTAGTGATTTAGTGATGAAGTATGGTTCGTGTGACCAACCAGCCAAAGGAATAAAAGCTTGAAAAAACTCCAACGAGAAGAAGGCGGCATAGTTTATTGGAATGCAAAGCTTTTGTTTAGCTAACAATGCTACGATTTGTTCACTGTTTATTTATTTTTTTAAAGGAATAGTACGTGGAAACTTACAATGCAGATTTGAAGAGCAGTACTGACATCGCTACTTCCAACACCTCCTGTGTTTTTTGATAAACTCACAGCTGTGTAGGATCTGAACTTGTAATTTGCGAATGGCTAAATTGAGCTCAGAGGGAGGTTTATTACACAAATACTTTGTGAAACAGGCTACTGGCTCTGATGCTGCTTTCCCAGCAGATGATAGCAGAAGAGACTGCACTTTCAAAAACGTGACGTATCAAACAGAAAAATGAGAAAGGTTTGACATGCAACTAACCCGTCACGTTGTCTGGTGCTATTCTAGAACTAGCATCAAAATGTTGCAACAATTAATGCAACAACAAACCAGAGGGATGTGCAACGGTGCATGCTTAATAAAACTGAAGTTTTTTTTTTTTTTTTTTGCCAGTTTTGATTTATTTAACCTCAAAGTTTGCTTTCTTCTCTTTTAAACAGACAATTAGCAAAATACAGCATTATTTCTGCCTATTAAGAACACTGTACACCTGTGAAAGGAATGATTTGATCAAACTGATCTAAACAAAAGAACTAGCATCTACCTGTGCCCAATGGAAATTTAAAAGCAGTGTGAGTTTATGCATGTGATAAACATGCTATGTTAGATTTGTCTTGGCAATTGGGAACTCAGATCTGAGTTAATGATAAGGATCACAACACTAGGGGGGAAAAAAACCCAAAAGAAAAACAACCCATTATGTTAAAGTTGATATTCGGTGTGCCACTAAATGAAGATAAGTGTATGATTCCCAAGCTAAACATTAGTCGATAAACTTGTTTTGTAGTTTGCCACAATGTTTGTACCCAAATTTTCTGAACAGAAACTCTAAATATTTCAGGTTTTTTATTTGCCACTTGGCCCTGGTAATCAGATTTTCTAAAGGAATACAATCTGAAGACTGGAAACACGACTGCATGACCTTATCTTGCATTAATTCTTGACCCGTCTTCAGTACTCTGGTTGAGGAAAGAATATTCTTGTTGAATGGAAAACACTTACGTCAGGCATTTTTCGCCCCACTATCCGTTTAATTAACTTTACACAGAAGCAGTTTGGTTGGCAACTTGGAGTTAAGTGCTTTGTTCAAGGGAACAGTCACATTGAACTCACAACTCTCTTACGACAAGACCAGTATTCTTCTCCATGATTCACCCAAATGTCACCCCAATTTCCCAGTAAACAGCCCCCTCGACGGATTATGGCATTGTCTGTCTTTCGTAGAATAACGATCCCAACGCTGGATCCCTTAACATCTGTGCTTGACAGTGGATGTTGTGTTCTTTGTGTCTTATGAATTGAGGTGTTTAACAAAGAGCTTCATGTTGGTTTTATGTGACCAGAGCACTTTTATTTACATTTCCACAGGCAAACTTAAACAGGCATATGCGCTTTTATTGCAGGGGGACTTCGGGATTTTAATCCGTCGCAGCTTAATGTATTGTGGTTCTTGGCGACTGTGGTCTCCAATGCCTTCAGATCATTAACAAACACCATGTTGCTATGGACTGGTTCTTCACTTTTCTCACAATGGCTTGTGTTCAGTTTGATTTTATTGAACATAGTGTAATAAAAGCATAGCCAAAGTTATATGCAAAGAAAATAAATTCAAAGAAAAGAAGAAGAATGAGACAAGATTGATCTTCCAGATCAAGAGTGGTTCATGGAGTGTTTTGTTTCCTCCTTGAGAGTAATTTTTTCCCCGTTGTACATTTCCAGTAGAAAATAATTGCCTGCAATATGTCATTCAGAATTTATTTTCAGCGCGGATCTCATTCATGAATTACCTAGAAAGTCACAGATACATTAATCAAGCCATTTCTCTTTTGGTCCTCAGCTACTTTCTGCAGGTTTTCTTCTTTTCTGATAATTTTCCCACGTCTCCCTGTCTCACTTCTCTGCGTCCATCTGTGTGCCACCCTCTCTGATGGCACAAGCATCCATTTTGCTTTATTTGAGTCACTTTTGCTCCATTTTCACCCCACGCGCCCCATTTTTCCCTGCTACAATCAGACCCTTTCACGCTTCCCTCAAATTCCCTCGGCCACCCCCGTGCTCCGTCCATCTTTTTCCATCTGTCCATCGCCGTCTTCTTTTCCTCCCCCTCCTCCCTCTGTGCTCCGCTCACCTGCAGCACATAAAAATTCTTCTTTTCCTTCTCCAGAGGATAGTTCAGTCACTCAGGGATTTTCTGCATTCCTCTATGCTCTCTCTCTCTCCCTCTTTGTCTCCATATCTGTCTCCCCTTGTTTTGGCAGCACTACACAGCATCTGATTAGGCTTATTTTGTCTTTTGTCTTTTTAACACATTTATATCCCTCTTCAAATCCCTCTGTGTTTTCCCTCTCCATCCCTTCCTGTCTTCTATAATAACACTCACTAATCCAGTAACTCTCGCTTCAGCGAAACCCACCCTGATTTTTTTTTTCTTTTCCCCCACTCTACCTGCTCCACCTGGCCTCTCCCTCCTGCTGGATTTCTGCCATGAGCTGTGAACATCCCGCCTCCACTTACTTAGCTGGCGGCTGCAGGGTTGGGCCGTGGATTCACAGCACATCTTTTTCTTTTTTTTTTTAAGCTCTAGAGGTGGAGAGGGACACCACAAGGCCTGGGGCCTGGGATGAGGCTGATTTATGAGTTAATCAATCGGTCGTCCGTGTGAGTGAGCATAACCGCAGAGGTGTGTGAGCCTCTTTCATGTCTCTGTCTGAGCTTGTTGACTTAGTCCCTCAGGAAAGCACCGCGAGCTGTCACTCCCCGTGTTGTTCAACTCTCCGTCATGTTTTCAAAAGCAATTAGGCCGATGAAGAGGGTGGGTGTTCATTCATCTGAGGTTTGAATGGCTCGTATCTGTGAGCACTTATAGTTGTGCGGCTATCAAAGCCTCACCTAAAGCCTGTTTTGAGGAAGACGGTTCGGATGTCTGAACGGGGTAACTTTTGGCCACTATCTGGATGTTTAATGGATTGAGCAGCTCCTCTGACTGTCGCTGACTCTGGTATTTTTACTGTTTGGCATTTAAGCAATTTATAAACCGCACAAAACTGTGGAGTGCAAATATTTCAGTCTGCTATTTTACATTGTATCACACTGCAACTGACTCCTGGTGGACTATGCATCAAATAAAGTGTGGAAACACAAACCATCTTTATTTTTGATTCATCTTACCAGATTAAAGGGCTGTGTTGCTTTGTGTCTGTATTTTACAATGAGTGCAGTCATTCTGATGGCTTCTTTATTTTTATTTCTTTCTTTCTTTATTTTTTCAATTCATTTCTCCAAATTTGAGCAGGAGCGCTCCACATTTTGCGTAGGATGGCACTTCCACTGGGTTTTTGTAGGTTTGTTGCATTGTCAAAGTATTTTATGCAGGTGTATGCAGTCAAAATATTTGATGACACCTTTAGAGTATCACTTATCTGTGGTGCTGTAAAATACCCTGAGTGCTTTTGATTTTCTGGGACTTTTCCATTTTGATTAAATTACCATTCGTGGTGGTTTGTCGTGTAGGAGAAGCGTCCAGTATAAATCTCTGATTAGAGCTGATTTGGGTTAATTTGACAATTATTTGGATTATTTTTTGGGGTTGTTTTGTCCTCTAACGCTTAGCCAAATCCAACAGCATACAAAAACTTTCATGTCTTTTATTGGGATTTTATGAAATAGATGTAGAAAAACTATCACATAAATGTGAAGTGCATGGAAAGTGATACATGATTTTCATTATTGGCACTGGATTTTATTTAGGCATTTTATCAAAGCAAAGGAAGGTGAATACAAGTGCACGCCACACTTTTCAGTTTTATTAGTAAAGAAAAAAATGAGAACTTTTTCTCTTTTTTTTCTCTTTGTGTTGCCATATAACCCTAATAATATGCTTTTATATTGTCAAGATTTTGTTTTTACTTTAAAAAAATATGCCAACATTCAAAGGGAATGAATGCTTTTGCTAGACTCTGTGCATAACAAGTGTTGGTTTCCATACATTTCTGAGTCTAACGCCCATTTCCAAACTCAACTACGTAATTTTAAGGCTTCGTGTCCGTATGGTGCAGTTGCAGTGAAGTCTTTTTGAAAACATCTGTCAACGGTTATCCAGGCAAATGGTCTTTAAACACCTTACAAAGCACCTCAGACCACCAGTGTGTGAGGTCCTGCTGCAGCTGTGGGTTCACGGCCACATGATACACAAATAGGCAGAGTCCGAAGATAGGAATAATAAGAGCTGCTCCCGTTAATTTAACTTTGTCAGTGTTGATGAATGGAAGTTGTGATGTGGTTTAACACAGCTGATTTTGGTGTAAATGGTGAGTTTTGGTAGAAACTAGAAGGATATAATGCTAAAAAAACATCAAAGTTAGCTGACAGATCGATCTGAACGTAAATCTGTTCGTTGAAATAGTGGGTAGCTCAACTGGTTGAACAAGCATCCCATGTCCTCGTTTCAGCAGGCCTAGCGTTGGATCACAGACAGAAATGTTTTATTTTGTACTGAAGTTTGTGAAGTTCCCAGAAAAACGCGGTTCAATTCTTCCATAACGGATACTCAGAACAAGAAGGTGTGATGATAATGTATTACACATGAATGTTATACAGACAAAATGCCTAAAAGATTTACTCAGCCACCTTCACACTTGAGTGACATCTCACACTTAATCCGTAAGGTAACAAGATGCTGACCCTCCCTTTTGCAGATATAATAGCTTCAACTTTTCTGGGAACGCTTTCTATGACGTTTAGAAGTGTCTTTATGAGAATTTCTAAGTATTTTTAAAGAAGCATATTTGTAAGGTCAGACACCGACGTTGGACCAGAAAGCTTGGCTTCCGGTCTCCACTCTAATTAATCTGAAAGCTATTCTCTGGGTTAAGGTTAAGACGAGTATGACAATTTCTTACACGATAAATGTGCTCACCCATGTATTTACTTTGACTTACATGGAGGAGCCAATGTCGTCCAAAAATTGTTATTCTCAAACAATATGACAAAAATACATTTGATGACATCTTGGTAGCCTGACTTCCATCCACTAAAAAGCAAAGATTAACAAAATGAAAGCAGGGAGAGTTTAGGATTAACAAGCAGAGAGATAAACACACACACACACACACACACCCCCCCACACACACACACACACACACACATCCACATCCATCCAAGCAAAAGACACGTCTTAACAACTTTGCAGTTTCACCAACCTATCCTGAAGGGGTTTACCTGTAGCACAGGAATTCTCGGCGGCACATTTGTTTGAGCTGTTTTAATACTGTTCCATCATTTGTAAAATTTCAAACATGATTAATGGGTTCAGGTTGAGTAATTGAGCCAAAATATTTATTTTCCTCCTTTGATTTGCCCGAAGCTTTGAGTGCAAGTCAATGAAGCGTTTTACGTGTTGCTCTGTTGCAGCCTACGTTACATGTTTGACATGTCACGGTTTGTTAGAGACTAAAACGCCTGTTTGGGACCAGCTGTCCACCCCCACAAGAGTACTTATAGTGCTCTCTCTCTCTTTCTCTCTAATACACACACACACACACACACCCACACACACACACACACACCACTTGAAAAAGGAGAACGGTGCGGAAGGTAAATAGAGGGCTTTTAAACTGTCTGCGCGGCACACAAAGACGGGAGATTACAGAAGAACTACAGACTCCTTTACACGTACAGAGCCACACACTTGTTTTGTCATTTTGGACAAGACATTTTGTTTATACTTTGGAGATGTAATTTTAAAAACCAAGCCTTGGAATTAAATAAAATGTGATTTTTAAAAAAAGTGTTTTTGGCTCTCCAGGTAATGTACTTTCATTCAACAGCATGTAATTTGGCATATTTCACATGTCATGCCCATGCATTTGCAAGATGGATTGGTTTTCTTAGAGCGGCTTTAAAATTACACGAAAAGCAGCAGGTTAATTTATGCCTGCATTGCAGAACTTCCCACTGTGGATCTGCTTTCCCACAGCACAACATGCACCTTCAGAAATACAGTTAAGTTTTGTGGCGACTCCAACCAATACAGCAAACTGAACACTGTGAAACAAAAGGAGCAAAATAACAGTCACTGCGTCAGTTTCATTAGAAATGAAATGAAACATCAGGTAACTCAGGTTATTTTTGTTATTATTATCAGGTATTGCAAGTCAAAAGGTCTCAAGTTTTTCCACCCAAGTCTCAAAGTCAATTGCAATTTTTGAATTCAGTGGAAACTTTAACTATTAATTTTGAGTCTTAAATAAATAATTTGACTAAATATGCAGTTACAGTCCTGTGAATTTTTTGACTTTAAAATTATTTTAAAAGGTGTTTCTGTTTGCCTGAGCAACCAGTAAGAGGAAGTGAGCTTCATCCATTTGAAAATCACTGTTTATGTTGCTTTTTTTATGGTAAATATTAACCAATAAGCTAGCAAAGTTTGAACATGATATGCAAACTGATCCATAACAAACAAATATCAGAATTCCATGCAAAAGAAATTATTAATTGTATTTTAACCAGTTCCAACACCATTAACCTGAATTACACTGTATTATTAAAATAACTCAAATTATTTATACAACTTACTAAAAAACATTTTGCTATCAAATTCCTTCCATAAAACATTATTACTTTGTTACTGACACACACTGGAACTTGTAACTTTCCATCCTCTATGATTAAATAAAGAAACACATAAAAAAAGCTAGTTAAGATAAAAATTACGCTCTATTTATTTCCTGTAGCGGTGAGTCTCCATTCTTTGGGTAAAATCAAATGTCAGAAGGAGGTCAAATGTTGTTGCCTCTCTAGTTTTCAGCCCAAATGTTTTCCTTTTTATTTTTGATCACTTTCTGTTTGACGTAAGATTTCAAGTCCCCAAAATCTCAAACCTCTGCACATGCAGGCGTACATCCAGGCCATCCATTGTCACTAGATTGAGTGAATTATTGTTTATGCATCGAAACCTGTATCTAAGGTGTTTTTCCCTTTTTAGAAAAAAAGCTAAAAGGTCATGTCGGTACTAAATACCTTTGTCCAGAGATGAGACGTCAGGATGTCTGCAGATCCAAGTTAAAGACTTTTGCTCTTAGCAGGAGGGAATGACCTAAAACTGTGTTTGTCAGGCCTCAGGGCAGCGATGTGCTTAATGATACAATACGTTGTCTGTGTTTTTCTGAAAATATTTCTTTGACATGGGATCAACTTGAAGACGGGCGAATTCCTTATTGACTTTCCAAGCCACGTCATCCGTCAACTCACTGTGAAATGTATTAGCAACATAAACAGAATTGTCAGATAGCTAAGTGAAAATACACACACTGAGTTATTTGTAGGGCAAAAATACTTTAGGTTTTCATTTAACATTTTTCTAAATTGTGTCTCTTATCTAGAGTGTGTTAACTTCTGTTTGCTGCTTTTGCTATTGACATTTGGGCTAACTTGGTTTTCTGCAGCGTGTGTCCTGTTGCATGTAGATGGGAGACCCAAACACAGACAGGAAGCAAGCAAAACGGTGAGGAAAATTAACATTTAAAAAAAATAGTCTGAAAACTCTCAAAACCATAAAAGGCATCAGGAGCTTGAAAACTAATAAGGCAATGTGGCCAGAAGTGAATTGAAGAGAAAATATCCGTACTTGAATGCAGGATTAGTGGAACAATGAACAGGTGAGTCTAATTAAGTGCATGAGCTGCAGCTGTTGGGGAGGGATATCCTGAGGCACAGAGGAAGAGTGGCTGGAAAGCACAAAGAGACTGCAAACATAACACAGGAGGAAACAACTAAACAAGATAAGTCAGAAAACAGAGGGACAAGTAAAACAATATTTAAACTGAACATGAGAAAACCCATCAAGCTACTGAGATGCAAATGCAAGGTGAGTTCAAAGCAACACAGAATTCAATACTAAAGAGATAAAACAGACTCTGATCTGTTTCCCGGTCAGATTTAGACCACATCATGTTTCGTCTTGTCACTGGAGATTTTTCCAGCTCCTTTATTTTTATAGATTAGTATTTATTTACCCTACATTGCATTACCATTGGTAACTCATTCCAAGTCAGATTAATATGTTCTGTCTTGCAGTAAAAGCTTCCACAAAAACTTGAGAAGCTTCTAAAACACTTTTTTTTTAGTGTGTATAGTAGGGGTGCACCGATTGCAGTTTTATGGCCGATGCCGATTACCAATCTTTTAAAAAGCCTAACTTGCCGATCCTGATTTTGGCCGATACCATTTTTTTTTTTACTCAAATGTTGCTCAATATATCAAGAAAGTTGCTGAATTGGCAACAATGGGGTGACTATTGTTAACTGTAAGGGTTCAGACATGACCTGGTTGGCCGGTTAGTCAGTTAAACGTTTCTCACGGGAGAAAATAAAAGCAGAGCGGTTGATTTTTAGATCTTTGCTGAAGTTGATAACATCGGTGGATAAAATCAAAATTAAGGAAATCGGCACCTATAAATCGGCTGGCCAATAAATCGGTGCATCCCTAGTGTATAGTAAGACATATTGGTTAAAAACCTCCATCTCATTTCCATGAATGGCTGTTAAAAAGAAAACGTGACATTTTAGATTTGAAGCTATGAGTTTGATTTTTAAGTCAGAACTATTTCTTGTTTTATTTTCATTTTTTTCAAACCTGAGAGAAGTCTGCAATCGAGCATCAGGTAAGATACTTGCAACTAATAGCAACTCCACAGATCCCCAAAATATTCAAATAATCAACCAAACGGCTTTAGATAGCTTATTTGTCTTTTTTTTTTAAGTGCATCATTGAACCGAAGACACTCTTAGAAACTCTTTGAAGCATTGTGTATTATATGCAATGAATATCAGCAGATATTTGGGAAAGTTGTTGTAATCTGACAGAATTAAATGTGTTTCAGATCAATGGATTTAAAAATGTTGTTTTAAATGGTTGACTTGTTTTTCTCAACAAGAACAACTCGCACAAAAAAAAACATGTTTACTTAGAGACAATTGTTTACAATTTCCTCCTTTGTTTTCGGTAATTTCCCCAAACTTCATGCCATTTAACTCTCCCAAAGTTCACCGTTTAAGGCGGCAGGACATAACCTTTTCCTCTTCCCAGCTGGAACACACTCGGGGCATATCTTTTTACGCTCATCTTAAAAACCCCGTGGTAATACGATGCTGTTTCTTCATTCCGTCACGCTGTCTGAGTTTCCTTTTCTTTAATTTTTTTTTTTGTATGGGTTTTCCACACCGAGACAACACCGGACCAAAACAAACTCGAGCAAGACACAATCATGTCTGCCAGGAGGGACAGACGAAGATGCTCGACTCAGACGGGTTTGACTTGACTAGAGGACTGGCAGAGCGGGTGGTTTTGATTCACAAATTATGACTCTATGTTTGAAAAATCAAACCTAAAGATGTCCAGAAGAGAAATCCCTGCATTTGGCTTTTGGCTCACTCTCATTTTTTAGCCCTGCTTTCAGTTTTAATCCAGATTTTTTTTCTCTCTCTTTCTTTGACTATTTTAATGATTTAAAAAATAAAAAAAAATAACCCACAACTGCAATATATGTATCCATTACAAGGTCCGAGAACATTGAAGGGAATCCAAGACGAGTTGTTCCTCTTAGTTTGTGCTTTCCCTTTGCATTTACTTGGTAGTTTGAACAGAGATCACAAGCGCTGGTCAGTTTCAATCTGCATGGCTTTTGTTCTGTGACAGAAACGGTTAATTCCTGGAGAAAGACCTCGGTGGGAGCTAAAATAACGAGTGACCAGAATATGATTATGTGCTATGTGGCTGGCCCTGATTGACACATCCCACAATCAAATCAAAGTGCTGACAGCTGTTGCTCATTTGCCACAACTGTTGTGGTTTATGGAGAAAAATGGGCGAATGTGGGAGGGGGGTGGGAATAAAAAATACAGCAAAGACACTGTTTGAGAGAAAAACGCTCGCATGTTTTTGCCCCCTTGAAATCTCAGAGGAAATTGAACTTTACCACATTTTTAGGATAACAAAGTCAGCTGCTAATTAGACGAGTTGACCAGAAACGATCTGAAAATAGAGTTGCTTTTCTTTCTGATTTCATATAAACCTGTAATGCATTAAACATCAAAGCAGGTTTAAATTTACTGTATTACTTTTGGAGTCACTTGGAGGGAATCCAATGACAAATTCTCACTTTATAAAAGCTTATTTGGCAAGCAGACGCCTTATGAAAGCATTTAGCTGCTGCCAGACACAATACAATGCGAATGCCACTCAAACCCAACATTTTCTCATGCCTGTCTCTCTGTAGTAACCAAAAACATGTTGGGTACCTTCACTCCCACTGATAAAAACATTTGCAGGAATCCTTCACCATGGAAATGGATTGAGCTGAAATAATATTTTATTGCGAAGAGAGTTGTCCCAGGAGATTAGAGAGAAAATGATAAACAAGCATGTTAAAGATGAGGGTTATAAGATCGTCTCCAAGCAGCTTGATGATGACAAATTGAAATAAAGGAGAATTTGAACACTAACCAAAGAGTTCAGAGCAAAGAAATTAAAGGTGAACTCCAAGATCAAGGTGCGTCAGTGTCAGATCTGTCATCGTTTTGAGCCACTGGAGGATCATAATATTAAGACTACATTTAAGAAGTCATCTCTGATTTCTGTAGCAGAAATAACAGCTGCATTGTTAATAAAGGTTTTTGATTACTTCAAGTTTAAATTGGACTAATAAAGAGATTTTCTGTGTGAATCGGTTCAACCTGCTATTCAAGCTGATTTATTTCACTGAAGGACATACAGTTATGTTTTTGTATGTTTTGCTCAAAATGGCTGAGACTTTGTCATATTATATGGACTGCAAATATGAAGACCAGTTTTCAGTTCTCCATTTGAGTTCAGTTTAAACTTTCCAAGCCATGAATGTTTTGTTTTGACTGCATCTGTTTCAGGTAATTGTCATACAGTGACGTCTCAAGTGTTTTGCTGTTTCTACCTGGTTTTCTTCCGCCATTGTGCTGCATTTCACTCCATCCATCATCCCTACAAACAGAAACATCCCCACAGCATTATGCTGCTACCACCAACTTCCCCTGTGAGACTGTTGTAGTCGGGTTGATGTGCAGTGTTGGCTTTCATCCATACTGTTTGGTATGTTAGTCAAAATGTTCAAGTTTGGACTAATTTGACCACAGCTCCATATCCCACTTGTTTTATCTGACCTCTATATGGTTTGTGTCAAATTTCAAACTTTTTTTTTTTTTATCAACAGTTTTCTTATGGATTTGTGGCGTCCAAGACTTGGTTGATCTCTAAGGCTTCTGCAGCGTTATCATGGCTGCTTCCCTCAATGTGTTATGTAGATGGGCTTTATGCTTTATATTTTTGTAGTATTTGGTATGCACGTTTATATTTTGAAGTTTCAGATTATATTAGTGTAAAACATTAAAACCATTTCATTTTCTTTCCTTCTTACAATCTTGTGCTACTTTGTGTTGGCTTCTCACTTAAAATCCCAATGAGTAAACCTAAGTTTATCGTTGTAAACCTGTACAAACTATGAAAATGTTGCAGCTCAGTGTATTTTTCTAACCTCTGAGACCATCCCCTCTACTAAGCCTCTCGTGGACTTTCATTAAAGTATGCTTTTAAGTCGATGCATGATCTTATCACGCATCACCGTTCAGCTCGGCTCCTCTTGCTTCATTTGTTATCACTTCTAATCTTCCTCTTCCCTTCACTGTCTCCCACTGCCTCTCTGTCGACTCTCGCCCCCCTTTTTCCACACGCACACATTTTTCTCCCTTCTTTTGTTGTTCTCCATCTGCTTCAAGGCACTCATTATCTGCTTGAAGTTATGGAGTTCCTTAAAAGGGAGAAACAGAAGACGAGCAGTAGGAGAGGCCTGGGACTCTAAGACCTCCACCATTACTTGCCCATCCTTCAGTCCATCTTTTGTTCTGCCTTCCCTGTCCATCCCTTCTTCCAGAGTTAGTGTTACACCAGCGCTCCTGTCTGCCTTCGTTCGCTCGCCTTCTTCATGTTTTCTTTCCCTGACTCATCCATCATGCGCCGTCGCCGGCGGTGCTAGCCCTGTCGTGTAATTATCTCATATTTATGCGAATATGCTTGTCCTGTATTCTCGCTGCATTGGTTTCATGCACACACAGGACTCCCTGCACTCGGAGCCTCTGGTTTGAAAAGCTTTCAGTCATAATTCAAGCCAGAGGGAGTCGTTCGGTTGGCCCGCGGGCCTCAACGGTGATTCACAGCCTCTTTGATATATATATATTTTTTTTTCTTACACCAACCTAACTGGTCGCTACAGCAGGAATCCTTGTAGAAAAACAAACGCAGGAGCTAATTACTTTGAGGCACCTGCATGCCTCACATGGTTCATCAGTCGTAGTGTAGAGGGTCAGTTTTGGTGGCACTACGTACTTTCCTTGAACTTTTAGGATACTTTTTAGGAGCATTTCTGGGACTTGATGGGCAGCTTTCATGACTGTCACGGAACCCATCAGGTAATTTTACAGATTTAATCAAGTACTTTCAAAATCCTCACCTAGTACTTTTCAGCACTTTCAATATTCTTTCTCAGAGGTTCAGGTAAAGGTCCACAAAAGTCTCCTTTCCTAAAGATCTCCATGAAACTACTTGGCAAGTTCTGGAAAGTAACAGGTTTTTTCTTTGAAAGTTCTATTACGGAACTTTCGCGGTAAAAAGTTCCATAATGGAACTCTCTGTACTGTGATGTACGGCGAGTTCCACGAAGCACCTGTTGAGTTTTGCCAGGGTACAATAAGCTGTACGTCACAATTAAAAACATCAGTTCATCAGTGCATTGGTTTTAATTTTTTCAGTATCGGCTCCCAAAGCTCTGAGTCGATCAGATTAGTGGGTTCACACACTTTCGAGATCCTTGCGCAACAACCAGGAATGTTCAAAATTTCGATTGATTCCTACGTTTCCGCCACACTTTCTCAGCTAGCAGCTTTTTGGAGAGCATCACCACAACCAAGGGGTGGGGAGTGTGGGCCAGAGTAGCAAAATTGTTCAAATATACTTAAAAATAATGATTAAAAGAATTATGTGAATAATGTCAGCTTCTACCAGGATAACTATTTACATTTACATACACTTGAGTTTTATTACAGTGATATCATGTTTTAACTTTTGTACTCCTTATTGAGCACAAGTGTTTTTGTTCTACTGTTTATTTTCATACATTTTACAGCTCAAAATGTTCATGTTTATAATGTGAAAGTAATCCGTTCCACCATGACTGTTCATACAAGCAGGAAAACTTATAAATAGGTGCATAAAATGACTTGGTATACCAAGGAATTATTTGAACACTACTACTAAATCAATATAGAAATATTTAAACTAATATTGAACTTAGTTGATATTTAATTGTGACCCAAAGAATCGAAATTGAATTAAATTGAGTTTATTAACAAATCCCAGCACTAATAATATTACAACCTGAATATACCCAACTTGAATGTGAATCCAGTGAAAGTTCCTGAGTTTCAGTAAAATAAAGGCTTTAATATTTGGTGCCATCGCATTGTTGATACTGAGCAAAGATGTAATCTGAACTTGAGAAGGCATAGTGGGAGTTTAACCCCGTAACTGGAGCAGCTCCAGCTCCTGCTCTGCGCACCGAGCTTCAAACCGGCAGCACGCAGAGGAACAGAGAGGGAGATAATCATTCTTTGCCCTCGAGGTCTGAATGCCCCTGGAAAGCAAACCTCAGGCCGGGTTCAAACCTCCTGGACTCCATCTCCACATCTTCCAATTCTGGCTACTAACTGTGACACATCTCATCTTGTTGTCTTTGTTGCCAGCATACAGTCTCCTCGCTCCAAAACCAACCTCAAAGCTCCTGGGCTTTGCTTCATCTGATTTCATCTTAATCCAATGATGGGTAGTGCAGTTCCAGGGAAATTTTTCTACTTCACAGAAAATACATCTTTTTTGCATTTTTTTTTTTTTTTTTTTTTTCTTAAGAGACTCATTATTGTGGACTTCTGGAGGTTACGTCGACGTAGCTTCTAATTTTCATCGCTTTGCTGAACCTACATCTAATCTTATGGGCTTCTCTGGTCAGCTTTCCAGTCGGACTGCAGAAAAACGATGGAGTTTTCCTCCCACAGAGAGTTATTTTAGTAACATTAACAATTTGAGATGTCTGGTCTTTCACAAGCTCGGACAGGAAGGACTGAGTTTTCTTGAAGTCAAAGTAAAGAAAACTACATGGGCTGCCTCTTTTCTTTGAACTCCAAATCTTATCCTGATTTTCGCTCCAGGAGGGATCTGTAACTCTGTTCCCATGTTCCTACATTTCCTGGGTTTATATGGCACTTATTGATGAGATAACAAACATCTCCAAATTCCCTTAAAGCCTTGTTTTGATAAAAGCCTGATAATTAGCTAAAAAAAAAATTCTTGAAACAAGCTGAGTTTAAGCCAAACGCAACAGGAGAGTTATTCTTTACAGGGGTTTTTCCTGTGACAACTAGAAACTGTGCAGCTTCACATCTACAGATTTTTTTTTGGAAATATCTTGTGCAGGAAAGGTTGACATGAATCCTTTCCATCACTTGAGCTGCAAGTTAAAGAGATTGAGGAAATGGTGTCAGTATGCATAGGATTTACTTCAGAAAATATAGTTTTTATTAGTTTGGCGGGTTTTTTAGGGTAAAGGTTTTAACTGTATGAACTGTTCCCGTTCTTAGCTAACAGGAAGGTCACCTGCTGTGGTCTTTTGCTGCTGTGGCCCATCTGCTTCCAGTATGTCGATGTTGTGCAATCAGAGATGATATTCTTCACAATTTGGTGTAACAATCTGGTCTTTCTCCTCTGACCTTCTAAATAAAAAGCCAGATTGTCACAGCGAAAAGCCCTAATCTTTGTACAAATTCAGTCATGGTCAATACTGTATGTTGTGAAAAGATTAAACTTTAAAGATGACAGCTGAAGTGATTAGTGTTTGCAGCAGCTGTAATATGTATTGCTTTGGTCAGGCTCTTACAATACTAGACTTAAACATGAGTAAATATGCAAAACTCTGACAGAATTTTTATTTTGAGATGGAAGTAAGTGTTTCATCGTTGAACATTTATTCTGGTCTGTTCACAAATTACTGACTTTTTCTCTGCATCTTCGTGGGTACTGTCATTATGTATATGAATTAATAAATGTAAAAAAATGTTAAATTCTTTGAAGCAGGGTTTTATAGTTGGACCTATTTGGATATAAAGATAACCTGAATTGGAGGCTCCTGATAAACAGTTAAAAGATGCGTCTCTACCATTATTGTTAAAAACATTTTTGTTGAATCAGAAAAGCTCGTCTGCTTCAAATTAAAGAGCATATTGACACCAAACTAGCCGAGGCTGCAGTGGTGACGACGGAAAGAAAGTCAAATGTGTGTATGAACGGTTTTATATACATGTGCTAAATTCAATTTCTTTAATTTGTTTAGTCACTGCAAAATATACTTTACCGGAGACCCATTATTACAAACACGTAAACCAAACGGTTACGAATCAGCGCAATGAAATCTGAAGATGAGAACTGTGGAGATGTTGCGTCTAGTCCTGCTTTCTTCACGCTGGATTAGTCATTTTACTCAATTTTTAGGATTCAATTTATGTTCAGAGTTAAAAAAAAAAAAGAACATTGAGTTCCACAAATTAAATTTCATGTCAGTGTCTGGTGCATGTTCAAAGTTGCTTTTGTCAAGTTTAACTGGTAACCAGTCCTGAACAAAAATAAACACACACACACAAACAAATGCTGTTTAGGAACCATCATGTGAGGAAACTTTCCATCTGAGAGACATTAGTCTCAAAGTCATGAAGACAAAGTCCATGTTTATATCCATTTGGTCAAAGTTTTATTGTTAAATTCAGAATGAAAGAGCTGAAATGAGGTATTTAGAGGGGTTTGTAAGCAGCTGAAGCCTTTAATTATTCTGCTTTTTTTGTTTGTTTTTTGCCACAAAGATAACTTTTAATAACATGCAAGGCTGGACACTTATAAGGACATTTCTCTCTCTCTCTCTTTTTTTTTTTTTTTTTGTGTTGTCCAAATAAATAAAGTTTTCCTGAATATTAACCTCACTGCTTGTTCCAAGCCAATTCGACGATCGTGGATAATGGTGTGTGTGTGTGTGTGTGTACGTCGTTCTGGTTGTTAAAGCATATAAATGTCGCAATCTCCAAATTAATTGCGTTATTTGGCAACTGAAGTGAATTAATAAGATGTCCGGGAACAAATAAAGGGAGCGTGTGTGAGCTCTGCAGCGAAGAAGCTTGTGAAAAACGTTGCAGAATAATGGGAGATGTTGTGTTCCCAGTTGGGAAGTGAAGTGAAAAGCTGTGGAGGCAGCTTCCAAATTACAGGAGGTAACCGGAGTCCGGGACCAAAGCGATGTGTCAGAAAGACGTATTCCTGGTTTGTTTTCTGCGTGAGGAAAGTGCTGGATTCCATTAAGGAGAGCGGTCCTGCTCCACATCCTGCCGGGGGGTAAATAACCCCACTGGAAACTGTTTTCCCTCAGCCCACAGTTCTGCTTCCTAAATGATTGGCCAGTAGTTAATGAGGTTAAATAGACTCCTCTTGTAAAAGTGAGTTCCACGCTGGTTTTATGAGCCTCTGTTGCCCTCCTGTGGCGAGCAGAAAGCGTCACTGTGGATGCGGGTGACCCCTCAGGAGCTGTGAACGTGTCTGGCCACCTGTGTGTAGTTTAGAGCCGAGAAGAATGATGTGCTGTTCCCCCGCTAATGAAATCACGGGATTAGATATGCTTTATGTTTCAAGTACCGTGAGACCGGGCCTCTCGCCCTGCCAACCCACCAGCCATCCTCGCGTTGATGAAAATTAAGACCACATTGAATTTGTCTGCGTGTTTATGTGCGTTCACTGATTGCTGCCTGGACCTCATTTAAACAGAAACAGATTGAAGAATGATAATTAGGTCTAATAAGATGGAATTTCCCTTACTATGTCAAACAGCAGCCGCCGCATCACAGAGGAGGATTCAGGTCGACCAGAACCACATCCAGCCCAAAACGCGGGCGAACCGGGACGCTTTTAATTACTTATCCTCATCATAATTTTCTAACTTTGTTTGTATTCTCCGACTGATGCTTCCAGCTAATTCTCCTTTGTATTAAACTGGCCTTTCTGCAACCTCTCCGTTTTAGGCTGCATGAATCAAGTTGATACACCCGACTGCGTTTCACAAATTGATGTTTAACTCACCCCTGAAAGAGTATTTTTATTTGTGTCTTCAGCTGCTACCCGGTGGTTTCATTGTTTGTTTATTGGCTTGTTGTAATGCTTGATGTAAATCTATGAGAACATGAACATTAAATAAAAATTAAAAAAAAAAGCAGATTTGATCCAAAGGGATTTCCAGTTATAATAAAACTATCTTAAATCTAATGCTGACCGTAAACAACATTCGGGTAAAATATCATCCCTCTGCATTATGCTGCAACTGCAGATTTCAGACCATCACATAGTGATGCACAATTATCAAATGGGGGGGGGAAAGATACATGGTTTCAATGATTTTACAAATTTAACCTCAGCATTAATCCAGATGTTTTGTGAAGGCCTCGGAGGTTTGTTAGAGAACATAAAAGAACAAACGGCATCATGAAAAGTAAGGATAAAAAGCAGAAATAACTATATTACAAATAAAAAAAAAATATCTACAGAAACCTGGAACTGTGCTCAAATAAAGAAGTTTGGTGTACAGAAGCATTTACAGTATAACAATATAATGCAACTACATTAAAAAAATCATTTATGTACCGCATATATAAACACTGAATTAAAAGTAAAAGTAATGAAAATAACTTTCCTGTGGATTTAGCTGGATTAAAACCGTTGATGTGAAGATATAAATAGATTTAAATGAGATGGAGCCAGTGTGTTCCTTGATGATGTATTTTATATGCTAATGCAACATTATTCTGACTTCATCTCATGAAAAATTCATAAAATGAGACGAAGTGGTTCGTGATGAAAGCTGTGGCTCTGGCTCACTTTTTGGGAGGAGAACAATAAAGATGAAACATTCAGTTTTAATTTGAGTGAAGTGAACTTGGACCTGGTTCTTGTGAGGAGGAACCTTCGCATTGGTTGTTCTTACTGAAGGTTGTGGGGTCGTTGTTAAACCTGGTTAAACAAAACCAGCCTTGTAAAAATATTCAAACCCCTTTAATCTCTTGAACTTTCTCACATTTCATCAAATAGCCACAGCAAATTCGTCTAATCAGCACAAAGTGGTGCATAACCGTGAAGTGAAAAAAAAAAAAAAAAAAGGATTAGAGGGAGAAAAAAAAAACACTGAAAAGCATTTTTGCATTCAGCTCTATTGAGTCAACGGCTTGTTGAGCTGACTTTTGAGGCATTCACAGCTGCAGGCCACAGCTGGACATCTACAGACTGATTGTTTTAGCAAATTTTCTTTCCAAATAAAATCAGTTTTAGTCCGATTTGATCGAAAGCACCTGTGAACATCAGAACCTCCGATTCTCAATTACATTTAGGTTTGAACTATGACTGGCCCATTAAAACTCATGAATATGCTTTGATCTAAACCACCAAGAGTTTTTTTTTGTTTGTTTTAAAGTTCAGTTTTTATAATTAAACTGTGCAGCAGATGACATTTATATTCAAACGGTGTGTAAACGTGGACACCTTTCAGGTTTCAGAAGCATCGCATCAGGATCAAATACAATTCCTGAAAACCTCAGAGGGATGACGGTGATGCCTGTCAGTCTGCAAATGCCTCTAAAGTCTTTCCAAAAGCTCCAGCGGCTTCTCTGAATCTCAGCCAACTTCATGCTGCTCAAGTAGAAAAAAGTCTGCTGAGTCCCCCTGCCAAAACCTCTTCAAGAGACGAACGCAGAAAAATTAAAAACATACAAGAACTTAAAAGGGCAAGTAGGCTTCCTTTTGACCTTGGCTGCAGTCAGGCTTCATGTGTCCACCTTTGAGAAGAAAAATGAGATCCACGGCAGGACAACGAGTCAGAAACCAAGAGGAAAAAATAACGTTTGTCTGAAACTTACCAAAGCATATCCTGGTAGTGGCTGAAAACACTTTGGCTTCACACTGTAGCCTTTACAAAAAAACATGTTCATGGGAGAAAAGCAACTAAGATTTTAAACATAAATGCATTTCATATGTCCTTTAATCATGTGTTTGTAGCTCCTCAGTTTGATTCTGACCTATTTGGAGGTTTAATGTCAATCAAAGATTGATTCATGAAAAAGGTTGGGAAGTTTTGTAAACGCAAGAAAACGTGTTCCGTTTAATCCTGTATTAAGCAGACACTCAAAGTGTCTTATAGATGAATGTATTTTAGAAATGCATAAACAATTCTGGCATTTCATGAAACCAACACTCTCTAAGCATTACTGCAGCTTTGTGAGAGGACTCTGGGTTCGCCAACAGTCCATGATCATCACTCCCTGATTCTCCTCTTCTTGACACTTAACACATTTTTAACAGGAGACAGATCTGATTTCAGATCTGAGCCATGTTGCACTGAGTCATTCAGAATGAGCTCTGGCGTTGTTCCTCTGAATGTGTCAGGAATATGTTCAGTCTTGACAAAAGGAGCATCTCTAAAACTCCAGGATACTCCTCTAGACATGCAGCTACACTGAAAATAATCTACCCAGCCTCTGCTGTTATTGGTAAAACATACAGACTGGCAGAATGCCACTTTTTATGTCTGCTGCAGTATAACACTGACACATGAGAAGTGGCCTCAAGTTTGTTGTTGGGTTTATGCCATAACCAAGTTTTATAACTCCTACAGATTTTAAATGGAGTGCTAGTTAACTATGATGACCACCAGCATCTTCCATGTCCTCTTCAGAAATCAAGACTTTGGGATGTGTTGGCGTCTTGTCCTGTTTGACAGTCGCCTCATCTTGTAAGTTACATTTCCAGGCCTGTAGTAACTCCATCTCACCTTCCAAACTCAGCAGGTTTCCATGGAGCATCACTAACTCCATGATTCATTCTTTCTCCTTCAGACACATCGCAAAATGTCTAAACACTTCCAGTTTTAAATCCATGGATTCACAGAACATAATCTCTTAATTTATTTGGCTTATTTAAATAGCTGAGTAAACCGGAGATGACTTTTTCATGCTTTTGGATCAGTAATTTTCATGGAAACTGAAACCTCGTGATGGCTGCCAGAGTTTTTCCTGCTCTGGTGATTGAAACATTTTGAGACTATGCGTTGCTCATTTAAATGGGATATATATTTATTTCTCATTTAGATAAATCCTCAATTTATTTACAGTAAATCATTAAATTATACCTCCAAAATTAAAAATTTGCAAACTTTAAACCATTCAAAATGTCTGATATCTTCGGCCAAAAGAATTGAACGTCTTTATATTAAAACAGTTTTGTCAACCAACCGCGATGCAGTTCGACATTTCACCAATGTTGCTTCCTGTCCAGCAGGTGGCGCCCGCCATCAGGAGGCCAGTGTGCGATTTAGTAGAATTTGCATCCTTTTCTTTATTTTATACAAACACGCCTGTGTAAACTGAAATAAGGCAATTATAACTACTTTATATCAAGTGTAGCATACTTGATTAAAACTATTTTATTGTATAAAGGTACAAAGTAGTTTATGTTTTTATATTTGAAGAATGGTGAGTGATGCATATTGCAGTGGCATTTGGATAAGTTATTCTCAATCATAACGCAAAGATTGACATTTTCTACCATCTTAAGTAATGATAATGACAGTAGAATAGATTTTAATGAAAGCCATAAGTTTTAAAATCGTTTTTTTCCCCTCATAGTAAATGCAAACCTTGACTTATTTGCAGCACTTTATATTAACGCAAATATTTTTTTTATTTTCTTTTTTATAAAAAGCATTTAAATGTTCACTCAGATACTGAGACTTTCACAGATTTTCCTCATTATGTCCACTCTGCTCACAGTCGCTCAGCTCACATATGAAACTTTGCCTTCCCTGCTGTGAAATGAGTCCAGCTCAGACTGCCAACCTGAGCACAGCCTGACACGCTGGTGAGGATATTACAGTTAGCAGGTGAGGTCAGCAGGTGAGCTCAAAGGTTATATTTCCAAGTATCACAGCTGGAAAGAGCTCACACAAATTCCAGCAGGATTATTTCATTAAGAAACTTGGAGGCCCTGAAGTTCTCAGATTTACACCTGCAGCTTGAACAAATGCTCCATGACTTACTGCAAATCTGTGATTAACCTGCACAAATTGTTACAGATTTAAAAATAGAGTGCTGGGTAGTTTCTTGTGAAGCCCTGCAGAGTGCAAGTTTGCAGATTGTGTGGAAACTATGATTAGCACAGATCCTGGCAGGTATGCAAAAATACAACAGAACGAGAAGTTTTATAATTTGCTTCCCAAGTGCATCTTTTTTGTGAAACAACACCAGATTCATAACGTTAAGTTTGATTTATGAATGTTAGTTTTACAGTCCAAAGTTTGCTTTGTAAGCATTTTATAATAAAATACTTTCTGACACTATTATCTCAGTACTAAAAGAATAAAGCTTTGCTGTTTCAAGTTTGTTTCAGCATAAATCACAGGTCAAGACCATATAATGAGTTAGAAATTTCCTCTTTGGCCAATAAAGTATTTTTGAATTGAACTGAATTGTATTTATTCAAATAACACTTTCAGCAACATCCTGTGTTGCTAAAAAGACTTCCTGTTGATAAACAAAATACAAATAAAGGTTCAGAAATGTATAAAAACCTAATTTTAGATAGCAAGTTTTGATCTTTTATCACATACTGTAAAATTAGAAACAATGATATTTGAAACTTTAAACTTAGTGTTGCAAAAGCAAAAATGGAAAAAATGCATTAGAGTTTTAAAAACCTGCAAGGATTTTAACACACTTAATAGAATACTAAGTTATTTAAATTATTTCCAAGTGTTCAGCAGTTTCCTGTTTATATATTATTTACATACTGTGGTTTCCAGGTGTTAAATGACAGAGTGGACTCAAAGCAACTAGCTTAAAACCTGCATTACAGGTTTTTTAATCCCACTGTGGTCAAGGCATGTATAAGGTAACTAAACACATATTGACATCTCAGAATATGTCTTCAGCTGATCCAAGAAATGTCTT
The DNA here is from genome assembly GCF_051168715.1 of Poecilia mexicana. NCBI lineage: Eukaryota > Metazoa > Chordata > Actinopteri > Cyprinodontiformes > Poeciliidae > Poecilia > Poecilia mexicana. The sequence continues at coordinate 18,811,727 of NW_028263379.1, forward strand.
TGTGCCCTGAATGATGTCTTCAAAAATCCACGCCTCCTTACGTCCCCAGCAGAACATTTTGCTTTCAGACTGTTTGGATTCTTTTGGTTTATGGAGGATCTGAAACTACAGTGGGAATATAAGCTGTTAGTTGTTATATAACTGTATTTTCTTTGATAAATTTTACTGATAAAACACACCCTCATTTCCTCACCCTGCTACTTCTTCCTACTACTCTCCATTTTTGCATACTTTGCAATTACAGTATTGCTGAATAAGGTCTGTGTTTTCACTGTTTCTGCTTTTGATTGAAGACACTTGGTGCAGTTTTTATTTCCTTGAGTCTTCTTCGTAGAAATACATTGTTTTATTCTGTCTTTGTTTTGTTTTTTTTTCAATAGAAAACATACCAGGGCCAGAGCTCCTTTGTTCAACTGTGCCACTTTCCAGGACAAAGCCAACAAAAAACATACTGCTGCAAACTGACATACTAATAATCAATATACGTTATGACTCTGTCAAGCCGAAGGGCAATAAACAGCCAGAATAAAGTTAATTAATGTTTATTGTTACACAAATAAGAGGATTTCCTGTTAACTTTATCCATTCGTTGTCAATCCGATAATGTTCAACCCGAATTTAAAGGCCACTTCAGGCGGACAAACCCACATAAACCACTACAGTGTTCACTGCAAACTTAAGATGCACTCGATTCACTGCAAAAATGATCACATGCAATCCAAAACCTGAGATCACACCAAACAGGATCGGGTCTCAGATATTTAAGATTAACAGCGACATAGAAGGTGTGTATTCTGGGAAGTGAAACCAAGGACAAGACAGGACAAAACAAACAAAAATAAATGGGAAGTAGTTAGCTCGCCCTCACCAGTACTAAGTGGGAATACACTTAGTACTTAGTATCCAAAACTGGGCGGACTAACAAAAAAGAAAATCAAACTCTAAAAGGACAGCAGGAAGCAGTGATATACCAGCACTCTCTGGTCACACACCAACTCTAAAGTCAAACTTGATGTAGCAGATCTGGTGCAGCCCTGCGGCGTCAAACGACCACACGCCCAGGTAACGATGGCACCGGAACGTCGTTAATAGTGTGGCCCCCACAGACAACAAACAGTGGAACGTGTGGACCCAACACACACCTGGTCACACACAGGAAACTGACACTTGGCCACCAACCTTCCAGCTTCCCTTTTATGGAAGCTCAGGCTGTGGAGAGAGCGACACCTGGTGGCTCCACCTGTTACATATAGTAAGTGCTTCTAATCAAATTTAACAATACTTTATTGATCCCAATATATTCTCTCCGATCTCAAGCCATTAACAGAGCTATATGTTGCCAGTAATGATGTCCTTTACCATAAAAAGCTCCTGCTAGACCAGTGTGTACGTTTTTTTCTTCTTCTTCTTCTTTTGCTGCTTTCTTAGGTCTTAGCTCCCAGTCAGTTGTAGTAGGTTTTATACAAAGCCTAATTTTTATTTTATTTTGTTGTATTCAGTTTCTCATTTAAACTATTGCCACATGCTTGTTTTGGAGGAGGGATTATTGCAAAAAAAAAAAATTCAATGCAATGCAATCAATTCATCTTACCTAGTAAGATAACGCTTTTATAAATTGTCGTTTGCTGAATTTGACTGTGCTGTACTATTACAACCATTAATTGGGTTCATTGCAATTGGATGTAGATGAAACTACATGATTTGATTGTTTTGGAACAGACAGATTTTGTCTGAAATGACAAAATCTTGCATTCCTTGCATTCTTTTCCTATGTAAATGTACATACAGTGCATCCAGAATGTCTTCACAGTGCTTCACTTTCTCTACATTTTGTTCTGAAAACAGCTTGATTGCAAAGTTTGTGAGTAGGTACATTTTCCAAAAGTGACCTTTCCTACAGTACTCAAGTGTTCTGACACTGAATTTTTCATTTTCTGTAAACCATAATCATCAAAATTACAAGAAACAGGCTTGGAATACAATGTGTGATGATTCTATACATTTCATGTTCTGAGATGACTGGGAATACATTTTGCAGTTTCACAAAATATTAACTTTTTAGATGTAACTTATCCTGGTTTAAATTCCTCACCCTGAAAAATAATAAGACCTTAAGTGAACTATAAGTCTTGCAAAGCTCCCAGTTGTGCAGAACAAGAGTCAAAGGGAAGGCTAAAACAAACCTTTCTGACCCAAATCAACCTCTTTTTAGTTTAGCTAAAGGTTGCTGCCATTGCCACACAGATGCACGATGAAAAAAAACAATGCAAACAGAACCATTTGTTTGTTCCTGTTATTGTCACCACCATCAATAATTCAATCTGACAGGACGAAACAGCAACTGCAGTAGCTTATGTTTGTGTCCTGGTTGTGGTTATTTTCATATTCGGTCAATTACATTTACACTTTTCTTTGTATTTATTCTTTGCTGGCTGCAAAACAAATATGCAAATAGATAACTGAATATCACATGTCATATGATGACTTATGTCAGGGCACACAAAGTCATCACATTGTGTCCTAACATTTACCATGTGGGACTACATGTGTTTTTAGTATTTGGAGAGAAGAGCATTTGTAAGATGAAGGGGGTGGTGGGGGGGAAAAAGAGCAGAAGGGTGGTAACTTCTCTCCACCCATGTAAACTGAAAGAGGGAGGAGATTAGAAGTCAAATAGGAGAACAGGGGGTGCTTCAAATGAAGCCAGAGAGAACAGAGAAATGTGTGTGAGAAAAACTTAATACTCAACAAAGAAGAAACAAGAAAAAAATTCCAAACTAACTCAAGAAAAAGTACAACTAACTCATGGCTTCAGGATCTTAACATTGACTAACCTAAGTAACTGTGGGAGTTGATACATTTTACCAGCTTGATACCCTGAATGAAACTTAAGACATCATCTGAAGACTCTGTTTCTCTCACAAAGAAAACGCACAACTTAAGTAAGTAGATATTTGTTTTTTCCCTAAGATTTGTCATGTTTTTGTATGTTGTAGACGTGATACTGATGGTGATAATGTAGATGTAGACTGAGCCGTAGCTGAATCTACCGGGTACAGACACGTGGCATTAAACTAAAGAGGCGGACATAACTTTTTAACTTCGCTTTAATCAAGGCGCTTCTTCATAAACCCGCGAAAATTGGCAAAAGACGTAAAAGACGCGGCGCGGACACACGAGGAAGTTAAGAAGTGAAAACTATATCTAATAAAAGAGAATCCACGGATATGTCGGGAATGGTAGTAGAGTTCCTCCCATGCTTGAACGGTGTGTCCTTATTTCTTCCTCATTGTAGTAAAGCATTGTTTCCATCTGAGAGGAACTCCCTATGCTTATCGCACCCTTACTATAGTGACGAAAACGCACGTAACACAACTTCGTATGTCTTACTTCACCGCATTTTAAACCCTAACATCATTTTAGCATTAGTTTAATTGTCTCATCAGGATAAAGATACACACGTTGCCTTCACTGGCTCCCCCCACAGTCAGAATTTACCAAAGCAGATCCCTGTTCACTTTAAATTGCGAAATTAAATATTTTACAAGTGTACTGTTTTGGTAATATATTTATTAATTTTGTTCAACATGTTGGTATCTATTTGTGAAATACCAAGGAAAAAAGATGCTGTCATTGTGGTCAACTTTGTAGCCTTGTAATTGTGGTCATTTTGTACCCACATTAAGCCATGTGCTGTGGTGCTGTGGGACGTTTCATACCGTTTAAATTATTTTTTAAATGCAAGGGAATTTGGTTTTATGAGTTTTATCAATATTTACCAGTAGGTGGTTGATTAGACTTATTTTGGTTTGATTGGGGGGTCACAGTTTATCACCTGGTCTATTTGAGAAATTGATCTTCAACAAATAGAAATGGGACGTACTACAAGGTTTTCAGAAATCAAAATATAGTTATGGGAGATTAGAGCATTTTTAATATCGTTTTTAATTATTCATCTAAAAAGAAAGATAAACTGGTTGTATAAAGGTTTTAAGTATGGATGGATACAAAATGGTTTGGTTCTGGGAACAAAAAACAGAAGAACTGTCCCCTTATCCAATCAGCTACCTGGCGGTGTTAACAAAGACTGATCAATTATTTAGATTACTTTGAAATAACACCACCCCCAGCATTGGCCATCAACATGTGACTGGGAAGGTGTGCAGACAAAAGTGAGCTTTATTTAGATAGAAATATATATTTTTAGATGTTTTTAACTTTTGCCCATTTTTCCAATAAGGCTGTGAGATATTATGTTCACCACAGCAAATGATAATAGGATGTGAAAGCACGTTTTTTAAATTAAAATACCTTTAAATTCTAAGTGAGACTTTTGTATTCTGATAAAAAAAAATACGACATCAAACGATAAAGTGATGGGAATGGGTTTATGTAGATGGAAATGAAATGGTTTGTTTACAGGTCCAAAATGGACTTAGTACAAAATGGCTAAATGTTGTTAGCCTGTACAACATGCAAAGGGTGTGTCTTGAAGCCAGTTAAAACAGTTCCGGTGACATTTCTCTCCAAAATTAGGTCAGTATGTTGACTTGCATCATTTTAAAAATAACATACTTACTGGAATGTGGTTTGGTTGTACAAAACTGTGTTTATCAAGAAGTGAACTCATTTTGTTTACATAAATTGCACATGAGTAGCTTTTATGCCTGTAGTGGAAGTTGTATTTGTAAATATTGATTATTATCACTGCAGCTGGTTTCAGCTCAAAATGATGAAACCAGAAAACTAGGAACATTCTTGAAATTTTAAATACAAGTATTTAACTTAAAGATACTGGTTTTCTTGATCCAGTGTTGGTTAATGCTCTTACACAGGCGAGTCACTGGAAACTCGATATTTTGGGGGCGTTTCGTTGCTTGTTTTAAACTCATAATTACTGTTTTAAACTCATAATTACTGTTTTACGCCAAGTCAGTGAACGCAGCATTGTCGCTTCCGCACCGGCCGCCCCTCGCAGTCAGTAACCGGACCCAGGCTGAGGTCACACCCGCGGAGAAGCAGCTGCCCTCCCGGCAGGGCGGCGTTAGAGGGTTGTCCCAGAGCGTGTGGTTTATTTTCTTGGAAACGTATAAGAATAAAGAGTTTGTCCTGCGGTTCTTTATGTCCTGCGGAGAATGATAAACACGGAGGGTCAGGAACAGCAATATTCCCCTGCATGGATAAAAAGGGCAGTGCTGGATGTGAGCGGGGGAAGAAACACTTAAAAAGAAAAGCTGGAGACAAGATGGATAAAACAGACATGGCAAAATTAAATACTGTCATTTATTTATGCATGTAATCCAACTTCATAACCCAATACGTCTCTTTATACTACAGCGCTGTATGACTTCAGCAGAAGCAAAATTGCATCATTCAGCTGGAGCTCAGGGATTTCAGGAAACATTTCCCAAATATGGGATTCCTTACTCAGGCTTCCTGCTCAGCCAGCACACTTTGCAGTTTTGTGTCAGGAGTCACAGCTGCCTACCAACACTAACAACACATTGCTCTCTTGTTTTACGTGTTGGCGAGTATTTGTTGTGTTGACCGCTCCACCTTATCACAACACAAAGGCTCTCATGTTCCCACAGCTGGTGTTCTTAAAATACAATGGAATGCAAAGGTATTAACGTCCCTTGAACTTCAAACTTCAATGTTTTTATTTTTTCTTTGTACAGCAAAGTTATTTCTCATTCTTCTTTGTGAAATAACTCAAGCTCAGTCAGATTGGATAAACAAAATCACATGAATGTTACCTTTCAAATTGTGCCACAGTTCCTCAGTTGGATTGAGATCTGGACTTTGACTGGACCACTTTGACATGTGGCAATTCTTTGTTGTAAGCCATGCAGTTGTACTTCTGGCTGCATGTATATTATCCTGCGTTAAGACAAATCTCTCCCCCAGTCTCAAGTCTTTTGCAGCCTTCCAGGATTGCTCTATATTTAGTGATGTACTACTTTGTGTTGGTTTATCACAAGTTTTCAGACTGCACATGATATAATCTTAAAAGCCTCTAGGAGTGTGAAGACTTGAAAACCTCTGCAGCTGCAGTAGTATCAGAGAGCAACAAACAGGATGGAAACAATTCAGAAGAGCAGCAGACCCCAGATTGTCTCGGTCCACGTCCTCCTTTAACCTGAGCTCAGATACTTGATACACACACACACACACACACACACATGGTTATTCTGATACCTTAAAATCATGGCTGCTGGCTATTGCCTTCAGAGAACTGGTTTCCAGTGTGTGTTGACGTGTAATGTTTATCTTGTGACCTTACAATCTCAACACAACTACCATTGTCAACTAAGACAGAAGCCTCTGGCTTCACTGTCTTTCCTCAGTTCTACATACAGTTTGTCATATTGTACAAGAATATAAAATAAGATGTAAATCTTGTTTTAAGTAACAAAACTGAACAAAAATGTGTGAGCTACACTATGATGGTTCTGAAGATATATAAAAAGCATAATTATGGTGTTTATTTTCACTGCCCTTTGTTCTGACCGCCATGTTTCTAGTTAAATTAGAAAACATGGAGCTCAGTTTGTGATTATGGAGGCTGCAGTTGAATTTGCTGCCACTGTCATTTCTTCTCTTACGATGGTCTAATTTCAGTTCAGGAACTGTTTTTTTTTTTTTTTTTTTTTTTTCCACCAAATATTGAACGTTTTCACAAACGTCTTTGCTGCAGTTGTCTGACGGCTGCTGTGCTGTTTACACATCACATGATGTTTTCAAGGACAATTTACGCTCTGATGTTACTAATAACACACGAGTAGGACCATCTTCACCTGTGGTTGTTTTCAGAGGCGCAAAAAGTGGGTATGCAGCGTATGCAACGCATAGGGGCGCAGCACCAGAGGGGGCGCCAAAAACCCGATGGGCTCCGATTTATGTTTTCACATCCACCTGAATAATGTGCAGTTGCGCCACTGGTTGTTTTTTCCATCATAGTTATCATAAAGCAAATCACTATTAAACATTTCAGGTCTGCCAGAGATCAATGTAGGATATTTATAATCATAGTATAATGGCGTAACTTAAACTAATTAAGTCAACTTCCTGGGAATCCATATCACTGCTTTGCCATTTCATACTTTGGCAGTTTTCGTCTCTTTGTAGCTCAGTCTTTTCAGGTAAAATAGAAGTGAAATAGATCAATATCTACCCGTCTATCTTACAGAAAGGTAGAAAATTATGCATCTGATTCCAGCGTCCTGTTGTGAATTTGACCAAGGTGTCTAGAGTTAGGAGGCACATCTATTTAATCTTCTAAAAATTACAGATGCATCAATTTGCCATTTTTTCCCTTAACCTGCTCTGATCTCTAATCACCAAGGAAACCACTGAAAATAATTTCTTCTCCTCTTTTAAATGCCTCAAAATTAACAAAACTGGATTCAAAACTCCTGTCTCCTGTATCCAACAATCTGCAGCACATTTTTACTTTTTATGAGATAAAATATTTTGAAGAAATGAACCATTGGTCAAAATCAGAACTGGCAGCTCAGATCTGCTCCTATAGGAACAATGGAAACTGTGGCATAAGCCTGAACTCTACCCAAAACTGATACAGACATAAACCTGAATAATGGATCTATAATGAAGACAAATGCTGGTTTGAACCTTCGATATGACGAGCAGGGTTCACATTGAAGGTGATGGTGCTTGAAAACAACTAAAATCTCATTTATTCCTATATAAAGGCATTTTAGGTCTTTGAGACGCAAAAAGAGGAAAAGCTCCAAGTTCTTTAACATATTCATGACTTCATGCTGCATAAACCAGTTTAATTCAGCTGGAGTTTCATGCCCAGACCTTCACTTTCCACTCATTCAGAGTCTTACTTTCTGACTTCATTATCAGTCTCATTTATGGACTTACACGAGTGAGTGAATGAGAACGGTTTCACTCTGTCACCTCCGTGTTTGGGGTTATGGGGAGTTGTGTGTGTGTGTGTGTGTGTGTGTGTGTGTGTGTGTGTGTGTGTGTGTGTGTGAGACTGACCACTGCAGAGATTTTCATCATGGGGTGTCAGTTACAGGGAAATCCTCCGTTTTAAATGCTCCTTTCAGCAGACTGGCTGCTCGCTGGGCTGTGAGTAATCGCATTACACACATGCCTCGCAGGCACACGCAGAGACAAATCTGTCCCTTTAGAGCGTCTCAGTTTGTCCAGTACGACACATGTAAGAAATGGGCCCTCATTAAGAAGTGTTTCCTGTCAGAGGGCCTGACTGTCGCCCTCCTCCCACCCCCCGCCTTCTTTCCCCCTTTTTGCAGCTTCACATAGTTGGTTATTTTTGGATCATTGTGTTTTATTTAGGCATTTTCCAGATGAGTGCTGTCAGATTTCTTTTAGCTCCACTGTCAGAGGTCAAAGTGTCCCTCGACCTGTCCAGAGGGTGTGTTCGTGTGTCTGTTCTTTAGAGGTGGTCACGACTGGCTTTTCTTTGTTTGGCTTGGCAGCACAGGCCCTTCTGTTCGAACACGGATCTGCAGTTACATAAAAGCCACCCATTTCGCGAACCAGTTTCATCCAAGAGAGATAAAACCAGGACTAAACTGTCCGTAAAAAAGGCCCATTCAGCTAAAACCTGAGGCTTTTAAGATGCGGCTCTGATTTGCACAATAAAAGATTAGTGTTTGTTGCTTCTTGTCCATGTGAATGAATGTAGCTGAGAGAATAATGAGGAGATTACTGTGTATAATGCGTGGCAAAGTAAGGGTTTACAAAACAGTAACACAATTTGGGCTCAAGCAAAAGGCAAATTAATGGATAAAAAATGCAGAAACATAAAATTTCCCAGTCTTGAACAGGAAATCATATGAATGTGATTAATTTAGCCTTTCATTGATCTCCAGGGTCAAATGATAGGACAACAAACAACTTGTTTTCTGTGGCAGATTTATGGAAACAAGAGCAACTGGTGGCAATTTCATTTGTTTTTGAGTTTAAAATAGTTTGACAGGTAATTGATTTCATCTTAGAGACTTATGTAGATCTCAAACCTGCAACACAGTTTGAAGAAGATCTGTAATGAATGAAGTTTGAAGTTACACATATGTCCCTTCTAAAGGCTTTGTTAAACATCTGATTAATTTTATTTATTGTTTGCTTCCCCCCCCCCCCACAATCTTCTCTCTTCTGGGTTTCAGGGCATCAGCCATGGCGCCCTCTCTCGTTCAGGCCTACAGGAGGCGCTGGTGGATGGCGGTGACGGCGGTGATCGAAAACCTTCTGTGTTCGGCCGTGTTGTTGGGATGGGGCTCTCTTCTCATCATGCTGAAGAAGGAGGGCTTCTACTCTCACCTGTGCTCAGGTAAGAAGAGACAAGCATTTTGTAGCTAAAGAACCATTCAGTTCTCTCAAACGTTCTTTATCTCGCTGAAAGAATAAGAATAAGTGTGTATTTTAGATGTTAGTGTGTGTGGAGGAGCACCAAGCCATCTTTCGGTGCTCCTCCACACCAAAAGAAGCCTTGTCTTGAGACCTTTGGTTATTTTCTGTTCAGAGATGTTGCTCTGTCGCAGCTCTCTGATCAGCCTTTTACTCTTTATCCCTCAGAAAACAGCTCCGTGCCCGCGTCTTCTGAAAACACCACCAAAGGTGCACATGACTTGCTGTTCTGTGTGGAGCAGGAGGAGATGCTAAATCTTGGATTCACCATCGGCTCCTTCCTGCTCAGCGCCACGACCCTGCCGTTAGGCATCCTGATGGACAAGTTCGGCCCACGTCCAATTCGGCTGGTCGGCAGGTAGGGTCATAAAATACACTGTGAACATCTGTCTGTGAAGCTGGAGTGAAAACACCACAACCAACCCACCTCTGGTTCAGTAGCTTGTCGGAAAAGAGTCAAATTAGCTAAGAGCTGCTTCTGCCTGGTGAACTGGGTCAGTACTTTTACTGATGCAAGCTGAGTGCAGATTTTTGCAGTAGTCATCGTCACTTTTTCTGACTCAAGACATTTAACAGGAATCAGCGCTTGCCCTCATTTCCCAGCATGCATACATAGGATTCTTGTGAAGCAGCACGTTTCTTCTTAAACTCCATTGTTCCTGTACTACTGCTGTGTGGAGGGACAGCATTCCTAAAGAGGGATGTGTTTCATTGCATTTGTGAAGTGAGACAAGGTGGAGCAGTTTTGTGTTTGTTTCCATGCAGGGAGGAGAAATTGTGCAATAATCATTCATAACACTATAACCCCTGCATGATATTAACATTGAGTTTCTGCCTGAACCTCAGCAACGATCTGGACATGAGCAAAGTTCACTGGAGTCTGACTCTCGGACATTTACGATGGACATTTTACTTCCTGTGGCGTTTTCCACTGAGTAGCTCTGGGTGAGGGTTAAACCTCCACTGTCCCTTCATTTTGTATGTCAAACACAAGAAAATGCAAATTCCCATTTTAACCAGAATGCCTTTATTAACTTCACTCCTCACCATACAACCATTATTTATAATTTTATTTTATTTGAACTCCTTATCTAAATTTTAAATCCAACTGTTGTTTTTTAACCACACTTGTTTTTACCAGTTAAGAGCAAAACTAAGTTCATTTTGGTAAAAAGCCTGAAATCAGCTGCAAGTAGATTTCTTTACCTTTTGTATAAAATTAGTAAATTTACACTACATAAAAAAAAATCTCTTCATCTGGTAGAGATCGATATAAGATGAACAACGAAAGAATTTTAACACAAGGAAACAAATAAAAATAGAAATCAAATTTAAATTATTCAGAAAGAACATTAATGCAAGTCAGAGTGCCAAATTGTGTTTAATTAGCACCACATGTAAAAATAAAGTTAAAAAACAAAAAACCCAGGGGCTGAAAGGGCTGCTTTGTCAGAAAAATCCAGTTGAAACTTGAACAGTTAATTAGCCTATAAAAATATTTGGGTTTAGGATCTGTGAAAATGCCAGGATGTAAGTTTTTTTCCTCTCTAGATCCTTTTTATATAGCTGGATTAGAAGGATTATTCTGTTTGCCAAAGTTTTTGTCATATCTGAGTTTAGTTGATGACCCAAATGACACGAGGACAGAAGGAGAGGAGACTTAATGGAAAACAGAGAAAACCTGGAGAGCAAGAGGAAACCACAAAATATCCACAGCGAGAACAGCAGCGAAATCCAGGAGAGAAGGAAAGAAACTGAGAGACTTAACTGTGATCTCTAGTGAATACAGATGGGTCTGTTGAAGGCCAGCTGTGAGGGGATAATGCAGAGGTCACTGGGGTCAACCTGAGGAAATACAAGAAAATGGCTGATGGAGACAGAGGCCCAATTTCTATGCATCGAATTTCAGAGTCAAACTTCTTTTAAGTTTTGTTTGTTATATGCAGCATTTTTATATCAACTAAAGGCAACATAGTTGCTTCATTGTGCTAAAAAATTGCCTTATGTGGCTGGAAAATACACAATACCGCCCCTTTAAAACTAAGAAATAAACTCAATAATGAAAGCAAAAAGTGACAAATACAAAATAAAGCAAAAGAAAAAAACCTGTCCCAAAGATTATGACAGTTTTTTAGTTTGTGAAGTTTTTATTTAGTGCATTTTTTATGAATGAAATTTCTTCAGACACGCCTTTCAGTCAAACTCATGAGAAAATCCTTCCTCCTGCTTTCACTAGAAGATCCTTTAGCAGTGACTCATCTTACGGTATTTTCACAATGTTCTACTATGTGTTTGATTATTTTATTGTTTACACACGCCCTTCGTGTTTCCTTGCAGTTCTTTATTTGCGCTGTCCTGCATCATCATGGCTGGTTCTGCTTACAACACTCACGGTGAGTACAAATAAGTTAGTCCTCTGCAGAACGTCACTCTAACCTCACAAGGATACATAAACCTGCAGTCAAATCCAATCAAATTTAATATACATTCCCATGAGTCTCGGCTGTCAGATTAAAAGTACAATTTTTTAAAATCACATCATGTCAACCCCTAGAAACTCTTGCGTTTTATCTTCACATGCAATTATTCCTGCACTTTTTTGTAGTTTTATTTGGACAAAATGCAACAGATGTTTCTCATCTCTGCAGCTCTGTCGGCGCTCATCTTCTTGGCTCTCTCACTGAACGGCTTTGGAGGAATCTGCTTGACCTTCACCTCCATCACGGTGAGAAACGACAACAACACGAATAAACAAGACAATAGAAGTAAAATACAGATAACGAAGGAAACATTTTCAAGATACAAACCGCACACTGCTCTTTTGGTGATTCTTTACCAAATGCAGTATTTGAGGAAGTTTAATTTTAGCCTTCCTGGAAGCAAAGAGATGGAAATGTGATGTTACTCTGCAATATCAATAATAGACATGGCCATCAATGGTTTTATCAATATATCTATCAAATTACAGGTTAATCAGGAAACCCCTAATATCTAGAACAAATATAAACCTCTTAAAACTGGAAATAGAAATACTTGGCTTAGTAAATATTACGTCTTGCCATGAAGTTGGTTTGAATTTTTCCAAAAGTAACACACGATTCAAATGTACAAAAAACATCTAAACAAAAACAAGACTATGTTTCTTATCCAGCTTGAATCGAATTGAGGACAGAGGAGCTTCTGGACTCTGACTGGAGATTTTTTGCATTATTAATCTATAAAGTTTCTTTTTGATTTTACATGGAAGATTTCCTCTCTTATTAAGTCTAAAAGTGATGCATCTAGTGGTAGGTCTTTTAACAGTTTCACATTTATACAGCATGTCCTTCATAAATAAATCTATTTCTGTTGACATTTGGTTAATTTTTAATTTCTTTTTAAGGATAAAAACACATAAGTACTGTAGGTTTCTGCTTTTGTCTTATGACTCTGAGTTGTATTTAATATCTAACGCAGGAATTTGTACCTGGAACAAATGAACAGGGATATTTTGTCAGCTGACAGCCTCGGCATTGTTTGGGTCAGCTGAGCGTGTTGCGACTGGGATCTGTTTACATCTCACCAGCATCAGGTCAATGTGTGTATGCATGTATGTATGTATGTATGACGTCTCAGCTGCCACCAGCATCATCAGGGCTGTTTTGTCAGTGCAGCTGCCTCTTGTTTCCTGGCGTGTGTTTAGAGTCATGCTGTTTGAGGGTACATTGTGTTTACCCAAGGCAGCATCTGACCTCTCGCTGATGGAAACTCTGTCACGCCTGTTTGGACCAATGATGGCCCACGGCTGCCCACACACCCTCCTGCACCCTCCTCCCTCTACCTAAAATACACAAGGACGCATTTTGTCATGCGGGCTTTGGAAAGCGAAGGGTCATGCTGATTAAGTAGGTGACATTATGCCACAGCCTCTATGTGGCGTCTGTAACGTGGCGGTGTGAAAACAACACCTGCTTCAGTTAAATAAACTTTATTTATGCCTCCAAGGAAAACACCGCTGGCCCTGCTCAAAAACAGCTGACGTGACAGTGTGTAGTAGGAAACACTTGAAAGCAGTTTGTGTTGAGATGAGATTCAAAGCTTGCGTTAGCTAACAATTTCAAATTTCTTTACTTTTAACCTCGGGTTACGATTGTACTGGTGTTAGGATTTTCAGGACAAACTCCTTTGGATGAGAAAAGATTCATGAGTTGCATCTTCTTTTTTTTTTGGTGACTTTGTAAACAATATATCTTTAACTGAGGCTCAGTTCACAGCAGTTGTATGAAATAACTTTAAGATTAGGAAAGATAAATGTCTATGCGACTTTGAGAAATCAATGGCAGCTTTATGGAAGAAGTTGTCATATTTTCCCCTGTGGTGTGTGTGCTATAATCGCAGTCAGATTTTATTTTTTCTTCTTGGGCTAAACCTTAAAAGTCAAACACTAATGTCCAGATCTCGACTGCTAGGAATGAAAGAATTTTAGGAACAAAATGTAAAGGGGCAGTATCTATTTCCCAGGCAAAAATTGCCATTTTATGACATCTTACGTAGCTTAAATTTTTGTTGAAGGATATTGTACTTTTATAAAAATCTGTGTTTTATTTCAATAGATTTCCAACAATTGAGAGTGAGCACAAAGTCTGAAAACATAATCTTCAGGAGCTCCTTCAGGTTGCAAAATTCAAACATATTTTGCTTTGTAATAAGTGGAATACGTGAATGGCACCAGACTTATTGTGACCTCTCTGACATTATAATACAGTTTATGTGAGCACAGCAGAGTGAACAGCTTCAAACAGGCCGGTAGAAAGCAGATTACCAAGTCCAGTTAGTGAAGCAGTTAATGTGCGGTATGACCGTACAGAAACTCTAGAAAAGCTGCATTTGAATGCACTTTGTGGTTGAACAGTCAAGGATTTTCAAGGCCTCTCTCAAGGTCAGACAGTGGCTATGCATGTAATCTGGTTCTGTAGAAACCTGGAAAGATTCCTGCAGCCCCAAAACATTTTCTATGAAATACTTACAACATAACCCTTCCTTTATTTTTACATGTTACCTGCTGCTGATAAAATAGAAAATATTTATGTGTAATGCGGCACAATTGTTTTTATCTATGCATTGGAAATGTGTCTGAAAATCTCAGCTTTAGACTTTGTAAAAGATTAATTTAGTAAAAAAAAGTGTTAAAATTCACTTCAGGCAGACATAACTGTTAAGGTTCATGAATGAAAAACAGCCACAAGACGAGCTGCCAGACACCCCACCTAAATAAAAACAACAAAAACAGTGTGAGCATAAGTGATGGATAGTTACTGCATCTGGCAAACTGTCTTCCAGATGGCAACAAGTTACTTAACACCCAGCTGACACAATAAGTAGCTTCTCATTTCTTAAGCAAATGTTGAAATACACACACTGACACATACTGTGGTCATGGAAAGGATGTCAGTCTGTTTAAGGAGGGTCAACGTATTGGCATCAAACAGAGAAAACGTCACAAGAGGTTGCAGAAACTACTAAAAATTGGGTTGGGGACTGTTCAACGCTTTATTAAAAACTGGAAGGAAAGTGTTTGGAAAAAAATCCTGAATGACTGTGATTGACTAAGTCAAGGCTATGTAGTCTGCCGATAAATCAATTTGATCGATTCATTGAATCTGTTTAGAAAGATTTCATTTTGGACGTTTTTTTTTTTTTTTTCACAAATGCACTCTTTGGGTTTCTGTACAGTTCAGTGACCTGGCATTTAGTTTTACAAAAACATTTCTGAGCTTGTAATTATTTGAAACTTAATTTAGGTCAACTCCCCAGAGGGATGATTTAAATAAAAGCAAGTTGTTGAAAATACTTTCCCTGTTTTCAGAGACTCAGAGTAGCAGCACAGCGTCACATAAACAGCCCTGTCATTGTTTAACCTCGCACGTTCAATATACTGTACGTACTGTTCACTCTGTCCCATCGGCCACACACATACACACACTCAATTAATATTACACCTGCATTAATGTTAGAGTCGCCTCACACTTACGTCTGTCCTTGTCTGGCCTCTTGTCAACATTTCTCTGGATGCATTTTGGCTCACAGAAGCTCCAAGCTGATGTTGCTTTGATGGAAGAACAGCAGCAGAAGGACAAAGACACACAAACTCAGATATCATGAAAAACAGGAGACGTCTGAGAGCTCTGAGTCAAAACTGTCCCTGTTTCTGCTTGGACCTCCAATCGTCAATTACCTACATTATGATACAACTTTTTGATAACAACCTTCAAGAATTACTCGTCAGTGTTATACCGCCTAACCGAGTTACAGGAATAAATGACCCACTTAAATTACTAATAGGATTGCAAATTATAAACAACATGTAGTTGGAACATGTCAGATAACAAAGTGAGACATTGTTAGTTTGCTCATGTTTTGGTATATTGAGGCTATTTGTTCTGGTGTGTCTATATTATACGTTTATTGAAGATGCATGAAAAAATGAATTACTTTACAAGGTAAAGAACATGCAGACTAAAATCAATTCTACTTTTAAGTAAGAGCGATAGAAATTGTAAATATTTATTCTCTGCAAATGCAAAAATTTGAAAACTGCATTTAAGATTAAATCTTTTGCAAAGTAGCGTCCCAGGGTTCGTACACAGCTCTAAAAAGAAGTAAAACGTATGGAAAATGGGTATTTTTTCCTGTCTGGATAGTTAACATGGGAACGAAAACCAGCTACAGTAAATTCTGAATTTCAAAAAATAAATTAAAAAGAAAATGTCTTAATCAAAAAGATTACAACCGAGCATAGCAGCTACGTTCAGCAAAAACTTGGCCTCGAACATCTTTTCTCTTGTTTTAAAAGTTACATTTGAAAAAGTTGAGAATAAAAACACAAAATCTGTTTCAATCTCCTCGCAACAAAAAAAGACATTAAAACATTATAATACCTAAATAAAATTTGACTATTTGGCGAGGTTTTGATTTTCTAATGAGTTTCGGTGAAGTTTCTGTTCTCATTCAATAGAAAAACCAGTAGCTGTAAAAATAGTTACTGGTTAAACTGTCTTCCTGTTTTCTGGGGTTTTCTTGTGAGTGATGCAGAGACAGTACAACAAAAGATGAACTGAAAACAGCATCTTACTTGATTCTGTTCGTTAGAAGTTGTGAAATAATAAAATGAGAAGTAAAGCTTAAAAACCTGCTTTGCACCTTTTTCAGAGTTCCTTTAAGGATTAGTCATGTCTCTGTTTCAGCCTCTGGGTTACACACCTACCTGTGATGGTTTCACAGATTATAGGAACACACGGTTGAATAGCAGCAATTCTCTTCCTATCGTGTAACAAACGCATAAAACCAGTTCTGTTTGTTAGATTAGTTTTCCACTAGGAAAAAAATAAATAAAATAAAACAGGGTTTAGAGCAGAAGTTGCTGCTGGATCTCCTGCTGGTGATGAATATGTGCTCAGTTGTTCCTTCCCGGGGTTATTGAAGCTGTTGGTGAAATGTGTTCAACACTCTGGGTCAAACATAAAGAAACTTTAAAAAGCTTTGACCCAAATCAAAACATTTGGCCTTGCTCTGGTTTATCCAAGTCCAGTGCAGCTGGATGTGACAGTTCAGCCAATCTGTGAAAGGTTAGCGAGGACATAAAGCGAGGGGAAAGAAGAAGCCGGAGCCACTCAGCTGTGGTTTAGTGTTTCCTGCTGGGGAGGTGCAGCTGTGGTTTAAAGAGAGATCAGTCAATCCTGAAGAAATGCTTCTCCCACTAACTTTTTTTAAAATATAATTTCTGCCAACTTCTCCGCATGTAATCTACTGTTCTTCCACGTCGTTAGAGCTGAAACACATCTCTGAACTCATTGATCTGTCATTTGGCACATTCTCGGTAATTAAAGTCCTAATTAAAGTCGGTGCCGGCTGGCAAGATCTTACAGAGTCCAGCTGAGTGGGCACAGCCGGAGCGGAGGCTGAAATGATCGGAGGCGACAAACAAGTGGCCTGAGCTCCTTTTCTCTGTGACTCTCTGACCCCTGGTTAACCACCCGCATGGCTCAGTCACCTGTTAACATGCAGGGCTTCGTCACGTCTGTTCTTACAGATGAAATGTGGCATTTTCCAAATTTTTGTCATGTCATAACCCCAAAGCCTTAGTGTATTTTACTGGGATCGCAGGTAGAGACAAACCTCACAAGACTTGCTGCTGTAACTGCAGCAAAAGATGGCTCTACAAATACCGAAACAGGACGG
Source organism: Poecilia mexicana (assembly GCF_051168715.1). Taxonomy (NCBI): domain Eukaryota; kingdom Metazoa; phylum Chordata; class Actinopteri; order Cyprinodontiformes; family Poeciliidae; genus Poecilia; species Poecilia mexicana. The sequence continues at coordinate 18,829,349 of NW_028263379.1, forward strand.
CTGAATGCAAATACATCCCAGACTTTTAGCATTTTACAACCAGCAATTATGTGCTATTTTGTGTTGATCCAATTCCCATATAGCAATGTTTTTCAATGCATTTTGAAGGAGAACGTGGATATGCTAAATAGGAACGAGGCCTTGCATTTTGTTCTGCCTGTCTTTCAAGACTCTTCTCTGTGAACCTTTTCACATTATCTCCTTGAACCTCTGTAGCCAGAAGAGTCCAGATCCACGGACCTAACGGCCATGAAGGTGTCAGCCCCCCCCCCCCCCGATTCTGAGAAATCGTAAATGAAGACGAGTGTTCTTCGAGATGTTTTTCCTCCTCTTCCTCAGACAGTCAGGCTCTCTCTACAGCGCTCTGAGGGAAACGTTTTTTCTCCTGTTTGCCTGCTAACCGCTTGCTGCGGGCTCTCAGAGTGACCTGATGCTCCCTGGTGCAACACAGACACATTAGCACGCCGGCTGCAAACTGTCACCATATTGCGGCCTCGATGCAGCTTTCTCACAGACATTGAGAATAAAAATGTCAACATTCGCAGAAAAGCACACTTGACACCCACATACAGAATCTCTAGAGAAAGCTTTTCGACATGTGGCTCTGAAGTTCCTGGAAGTCTGCTTGAGGCTTGAGGGAAACTGCAAGCAGGACTTCTTGTTGCGTTATTTCAACAATAACTTTCTCCACTGAAGGCCAGATTTGTGTAGTGCACGACCCACCTGAGCAGTGGAGCTCCCCCAGAGTGCCACAGGTCTCTTAACATGTCTCTTAACCCAGCTTTGAACTTCTCCAAATTATTATTTCAAGGTGATTTAGTTAGGGGCATCAAAATAAAAGGGGCTGAGCTACTTCAGACCCTTAAACAGATATAAATGCATGTATAAACTGGAGGGTTTATACAAAGGCAAATCGGAACAATTTCCAATAACATGTTGCAATGGTGAAATCCTGCTCCCAGAAAAAAGGTTGTACAAAGTGCAAACTGTTTTTTTTACTCAAACGATCCTGTGTTTGTCGATAAATTAAAGGATGATGCAACATGGTGATATCTCACTTCCAACTTTTGAGAATCTAGTCAAACAGGATATTTTCTGTGAAAATGTAACTAAAACAAACAGTGTTGGTTTTAAAGTATCAATTCTGTTCAGTAATTATCTGATGTTTAATCTGACCACCTCAGGGTCTATGAGGCTGCTGAGCTTGGCAGAGTTGCCTTTTTTTTTAAGGTTCAGATATAATAAGGCAGGGTTACAAATAGCTCTGCATGATCGGTTATTAGGAGTGATTAAACATGTGTTACAGTTCAAGCTGCTTGGTTTATATTTACAATGGATCACAGAGGATTACGGTTTCTAGCGGCAGAAAGTGCAACTCCCAACAAGCATCGCTTCACGGCAGCTGGACGCGTATCAAAAGGCGAGTAGCCAGCGAATAAGCCATGCATATTAGCTAGGTATTGGTTAATGCACCTGTCCTTCTGGCCTCTTCTCTCCCAAATGAAAGTCAGACTCTGAGCTCTGAACCTATCGGTGTCTCATAGATGCGTTACAGTGAGATCGGTGTGCAGGGAAAAAAAAAAAAGGGGGTCACTGACACGGCTCGGTGAACCCTGACACAGCTGAGGGATTAGGTGGCGCTGACAGCAGGTTAGGTAAAATAGTGGAGGACAACTACAATCCCTCACATGTGATTTTTATAATCACAATTGACCCATTTAAAACTGCAATCAAAGGGCATTTAGTGTGCTGCCAGCACAATGGATTGTTGTTAAATGTTATAATCTTCTTACTGCTGTGACTGGGCCGGCCTAATATATGATGTGTTGGTACCTGCCACCATGTGGTTTGGTATGTTTCAGGCAGCCGTTCACAGTGGGTCAAACAGTGAGCTGAAAGGTCAGCAGGACTTTAATCCCAAATCCTTTAAAACAGCAAAGCTTTGTTCGTCTGAAACTGTGAGGCTGTCATGAAATTAGAAAGTAATAAATTCCTCTGCAGGAGGAGAAAACTTTATGTGTAGAAAGTTTGGAGGACACAGCTTTGGAGTTTTTCCCCGGCAGTTCTTAAAGCTGATTCATTCTGCCCCCTGGTGGTGGAAAAAAGTAAACAGCTTTAACATGTTTAATAGTATTAGCTTAATAAGTATTACAAATAACCGTGTGTGTTTTGTGCCTGCAGCTGCCCAACATGTTTGGTTCTCTGAGCTCCACCATCATGTCGCTGATGATCGGCTCCTACGCCTCCTCTGCCGTCACTTTCCCCGGCGTCAAGGTAAATTATAAGATTTAACACAGCTCTAGTTTTTCCCTGTGTCTTCCTGCTGCAGGTTAAAGGTGACTCAGTGTGAGTGTAAGTGTGTGCATGCATAAGACAAAAGTGGACAGAATTGGACAGAAAAGGTCTGGAAAAAGCTAATAAAATGTTTTATTCAGATATATTTTGAGGCTTTATTCTGATCCCTTTTGTCTAAAAGCTGTCCTTTATGTTCTATCTCTCCTTTTTTCCTTTGTTCCTTTGTGTCCTACTTTCTTTTTCTACTGTTTTCCTTCCTTTTAGGAATCTGTCCTATTTTTCTTTCTTTTACATTTCCATCCTTTCCTTCCTTCTGTGTTTTTTTCCCCTTCCTTCTTCATTTCTTTTCAGCTTTTTGTTACACACACATTTAAAGCTCCCCACAGGATGTGAATTTCAGTATTTTACATGCTGGAAAGCTTAGTCTGGATAAGTTTGGATGTTTTGTTTACAAAATTTGCAGGAACCTTGTTGAAACTGCATTAGATTTTTTTGTAATTTGCTTTAAAGGATCCAGATGTTCTGTATTCCTCTACAGTGGTCTGGATGAAAAGCTATCTAGGGTTCCTGAAGATCTTTCAGTTTCAAATTTTCTTTGAAGCACTTGAGGGTTTACAGAACAATGTTTACTGTTTGTTGTACAATATTGCTGAAAAGTATTAAAAAGGACGTCTGTCTCCAATAACTACAGTGACTTGAGAACTTTGCTGCATGCACTAAAAAACTCAATCAGCAACTCTAATTTTTTGCATCAATCATTTCTCGTCTCCGTAGCTGATCTACGATGCAGGCTTGAAATTCCATGTGATCATGTGGTCGTGGGCGGTTCTCGCCGGGCTCGTTTTTGTTAACTGCTTCTGGAACTGGCCCTCGGAAGGCTTCCCAACTCCAGACGAGGTCGACTACAGGTCAGTGTGACACCCGCCCGTCTGCTGCAAACGTTACCAGTGGGTTTTAGTCCAGCAAGTGGGATCTAAAGCTGTTTTGTACTCAACAGTAAGATTCTCACGACGCAAGAGGTTCCTTCATCTGAGCAGAAGGCTGCCGGGGAGAGACTGAACCAGAAAAACGGAGATGTCCGACATTCCCAGGAGAAGCTTCCCAACGGACCCGACGCTGCACCAAGTGAGTTAGCAAACCGCTCATGTTAGAGGGAAAAAAATAAGACAATTCTCAATTATGTTTATGTACTGATCAAGTTGTTTATAAGACAATGTTGGGGTGATGGAGACGTAAAACCACTGACTCCCTGTATGACGAAAATATATTTACAAGATGAATCTAATTTAATGAATTCTAACAAACATAAGATAAACTTAGTTACTCAAATAAAATTGTTTTTTAACTGTTGGAACATCATCTTAGAAAGTTTCCTTCAGAGTGTTTGAATTTGACAATGTAGAAGGTGAAACCACCCTGAAGGCTTTATAACCAAAGTGTTACATTACGTCACATAGCACCGAGAGCAATATGGCTGAAGTGTTGGGCCAACAGCAATATTTTTACTCATTTTTTTTACGACTTATTGATAATTCAGCTCATAATAAACTTTTACAGGAAACCAGTCTCGAGTCTTTCACTGTAAAATTAAAGCAAAAAGGATTAAAAAGCTTTAATTTGTTAGGAAAAACTCAGATTTGCGAGGTTCACAACTGATCACTTTTCATACGATTCAAATCTGTGCATCATGAAGCGTTACCCTTTTGGTAAAGGACACATTTTTAATTTAAACCTAATAAAAGATTCTATAAATTTGAGTAGAGGTTGTCTAAATTATTGCCTTTTTCATCTTTACTGTAACCTCTTAAACTTCAGGTTCATTAAGAGCGTTGAAAACTACCTCACCAAAGGTTTCTCCTCCTCCCTAAGACGCTGTTCCCTTCCGGCGGTCCGTGTTCTCCCCCATCTTCCTGTGGAGTTTGGTCACAATGGGGATGACCCAGCTGAGGATCATCTTCTTCATGGGAGCAATGAATAAGATGCTGGAGTTCATGGTGACCCGGGGTGTAGAAAACCGTGAGTGCCCAATGAGCTTTAACCTCTAGCATTTTGTTTTCTATTATTGTTTTATCACTATTGTAAATTTTGTTGTTTTTTTATACTTCAGCACCCGATGACCTTGTGCTTGAGGCAGAAACCACAGGTGAGTTTTGTTGTATTATGGCATAAACTTTTAAAAATGACCTTTTCTCCTCATTTTACTGTTTTCCTCTTGATCTTTCAGTGGGTTTCTACGCCTCCATCTTCGGCACGCTGCAGCTGCTGTGTCTGGTGACGTGTCCTCTGATTGGTTACATCATGGACTGGAAGATGAAGGAGTGTGAAGAGGAGAAGTGTGACTCTACAGGGATAGTGAAGAGGTACGTCCAGTAAAAAAAAAATAACAACAGACGTGAGTTGTTTGGGATTTTATTTCTCAGCTTCAGGCTTCCTTGGACCGTATGTAAGGATGGAAACAGGAAGTTCTTATAGGTGGAGGGCGAGTTTAACACCACAACTGTCATGCAGGTTAAAAAAATATGTCCTGTCTCTCCTTCAGAGCCAAAAGAGACCGTAAGATCCAGAAAGTGACCAACGCTATGAGAGCCTTCATCCTCACCAACATCCTTCTGATCATTTTTGGAATCTGTAACCTCGTGGATAATCTGCCTCTACAGGTAAACACACCGCATTACACATTAACGATAAAATACCATCAGAATAAAACGCTTACAAGCTGCCTCTTTTCTGCTGTAGATTTTGACGTTCATCCTCCACACTATGGTCCGAGGATTCATCCACTCCTGCTGCGGCGGCCTCTACGCTGCTGTGTGAGTCCTGCAGCCCCAGCAACACGACAGGCACAGGATGCATTCATTACCTTAGGCGAGGAACGTTTGGCAAGATTCCTCTTTAAACCACAGAGCAAACAATGTAGCGGTGCCATGTTTGTTTCTACGAGGTAGAAAACACTACAATATTCACAGTATTAAAGTCCAAGCAGATTGTTTTCCGGCTCATTTAGAGTTATCTCCCGACACCAAATAAACACCAAAATAAAACAGAGCTTTACAGTGTGATAAAAGCAACCAGATGTTTCAGCAAAACCAGAGCAGGTCAAATTCCCTACAGCAAGATGACATGTGCTCACTGGAGACATGGAAACAAGCCATCTCTGGCAGCAATTAACACCTTTAATATATATGTTGCGTCATCAAAAAGAAGAAGTTAACATTAAACATAGCAGTTAGATAAGTTACTCTGCATTGATGTTCATCCTGATGATCCTGGAGTTTATTTCAATGCCGAGCTAAACCACCTATTATTTTTCTTCAACAGCTACCCGTCCAACCACTTCGGTACACTGACAGGCCTCCAGTCCATGATCAGCGCAGTGGTCGCTCTGCTGCAGCAGCCGCTCTTCATCGTCATGGTGTCGCATCTTCATGGGAACGGCTACTGGGTGAGGAAGCGCTACCTTATTTTCTTTTTGTGACGATGAGTCAGAGTCATACATGATTTATAGCAAAAAAGATAAATAAAGAGCCGTCAGTACATAAAGTAGGACGTTTGGCTCTGTTAGAATTTCATTTTGGACCACTAGCTTTTTATCTTATTTTATCTTTAAAGACAGACTAACTCAAAGTGTAAAAACATAAAATAAAATATTGTATTTTTACAGCAGCCTTTGGGAAGCAGACATTTTTCAGTTTTTTTTTCAATCTGACACTAGAGAAAAATCAATGATGCATTAGTTGGGTGAATAATATTGTAATCCACTTTAAAGGATTAGAAACCAAATAAATATTTTTGGCTAAAGTAGATCTGAAAGACGAAGACGTCTATATTGGGAATAATTCTGTTATTATTCTGTTTTGGGAATTAGACATATTTTGTCCTTAGCAACAAATCCATTAGGATAGTAGCTCTCTGAGTCCAGTCCTAGAGAGCTACTATCCTACAACTTTTATAGATGTTTCCCCAGAATAAATAGCCTAAATCTAGTTCTGCAGAGGCGTGGTATCGAGCTACTCATTTGTTTCCGGTGTGTTGGACAAGTGATTTAGGGGCATCTAAAAACTCCAGGACATCAACCTTGTGGTGTAGCTTCTCATCTGTCCCCCACCGCCTGTGTTTCAGATCAACCTGGGCCTTCTGATTTTCTCGTTCACTGGCTTCCTGCTGCCAGGCTACTTGTTTTTCCACCGCAAAAACCTGCTGAGGGAACAGAAGGACAGAGACAACCAACTTGCCTTTCAGGAGACGGAAGCTCTCAAGTCCACCGAAGCCAACGGCTTCAACAAGCCTCACAGCAACGGCAACGCTTTGAGAGACGCTTAGACAAAATCATGGGTCATTTTAAGCATGTGGGTGCAGAATAAACACCGGATTTTTTTTTCTCATTGAGGAACAAAAAGTGTTTTACCGATATGCAGTTGAAACCAGAAGGTAACATACACTAAATGAAAAGAGACATACACACTTTTTCCTCACTGAAGTTAAATGAGACAAAAATCCTTGTTTTCGGTCGGTTAGAATCACCTAAATGACAGATTTATTACGAATGTCTCCAAAATTAGAGTTTAAATATAGAATAATTACTATATTTTTAAACAATAATGAAAAGCCCAGACGATGATGTCATGGCTTGGGAAACATCTGATAGGCTGACATATTTAAGTGGATGTACTTTAAGGCTTCACACTGCTTTCTTGTTGACATGAGAAAGTTAAAAGGAATATCTGATATATTCTTTCTTTAATTATTGTGACATCTAGCATATAGATATAATGGTAATCAAGACTTACCTAAAACAAGAGACATCTGATCTGATTTAACTTTAAGCATTCTTGTATTCAGTGTATATAAACTTCTGGTTTCAACAGTATTATTTTTCTTTTTTTTTAGTCATTGCTAGTTCTTGTTTTACCTGCTACAGACAAGATCATGTAGCTTTTGTTTGTTTGTTTGCTACAAGTCAGAATTTCTTGTTATTTGGAGAGACGTGTCATCAGCTTTTGTTGCTCTTTTATTTATTTGGATTTAGATCCAAGAGCCAAATCAGTTTTCATCTTAAGCCATAAACCTAAAGATCAAGCGGAGGCATGGACAAACTGTGGATATCACCGTACTTGAAGTAGATTCCCCGACAATCAGTACTAACCTGCGAACACCAAAGAAACAACGAGGTTTTTCGGACAGTTACATAATCTGATCAGTATTGTTTTTGTATCATGCAGACTGTTATTTGTGCTTTTTCTACTGTATTCCCAAAGTAAGAAGAATCCAAGCGAATCAGGAAAACATAGAGCATGCACCTGCCAAAGTTAAGAAGACTTATGAGGCATATGAAGATGTTTTTGAGGATTATATCTGAGCCCTTCTGATAATTTGAACACAAAAATGGCTGGATGTTTAGATACCACATCTACCTCCTCCTGTTTTGTCCCACTGTCCACAGGACGATGAACTCTTTCGATTATCTGATTTTTCTTCAGGTAAAGACTAAAAACATTTGTAAATTCCATTTTTACCTTTGGTCATCCACTTGTTTCACTGATAATGCTACAACCCAAACATTTCTGTAATTTATATATAAATATATATAGGAAGAATTTTGTATAGGAAAATGTGACTGACGGGGGTGATTCTTGCACACAGTGTGTCTGAACAGTTTTAAGACACTTTGTATTGCTTTATGCACAGAAATGAACTAGTGTGTATATAATATGAGTATGCAAGTGTGGTTTTTATACGTTAGTTGCAGTAGCAATAAAAAGGGAAATCTATTTTGTAGAGGGCTTACAATAAAAGTAGATCAGATGATTCTAGGTCTATACAGCTTTTATTTCTATGGTCTTGCATTGAGTTAGAAAAAATATATATTTTTTGTAAATACAACTGTGGTGTGGCTTGTTACTTTTATAACGTTTTCAGCTTGTTTAACTACAAATATTGGAGTGTATAGCATAGGAACATAAGGACAACCTGCTGTGGCTTTAGTCCGTTTCCTTGATGTGATTTCTCATCTGATTTTAAAATAAAAACTGTTTGAGCAGATAGTTTTCCCTTTGTGTCAGCAGCAGAAAAGTAACGATCCTAAATGTAAACAAAGTGTATATCTATGTTTACATCACACAGATTTAAGTTTTTGCCACTTTTTCTTATTTCTGATGCATGGTTTGTTTTTTTCTCTGTAGAAGTAGCTTTGCTTTATTATTTTTTTTTCTTTTTGCCGTCACCTTGCCTTTCAGTAGAAGAGGTATTTCTAAGAACATTTCAGCCGAACGGCTTTCCCTGTAAACCAAAGCCATTTTCCATAAATTTACAGTTTGACCTCATGAGAACAGACTGAATTACTTTCATTATTCCAGCATTAAGTATGAGTTACATGTGGTCTTTTCAGCTGTGAGCTACGAGCAAAAAACATTTGCTTAAACCATATTTAAAGACTTTACAGCGGTCCCTCTGTACCGTTAAGAGTTTTTTTGTTTTACAGAATTCATGTAGGTTATGGGGCTTAATTTGGTAAATAAATGTACAAATAAAACATGTTGTAAATGTGTCGTTTTCTGGTAAGGTGAATCAGATTAAGGAAAGAAACATAAAATTTATAATCAAAGTTTATTTGATTTTGGCGTTATGGTCAAAAGAAGAACAAAAAAATTAAAGAAATACACAGCGGCTGTTTAGTCCATCCACACAGTTGTTTTCTCTTTTTTTTTTTTAAGCTTAATCTGTAACATCTCTTTCCATTTTCACCCAGCATCTCTGCTTACTCAACACACACACACACATTATTCAGCCATCTGTTTATCTCATTAAGCATACTCTTAATAATACAATAACCTGTAAAACACACACTCTTACAAAACGTCACACATTCGAACAGGCAGACGCACACAGTGGGCTTCTGTCTATCTGAGGCTGTTGCTGCTGGGCTGCGATCCAGCGAGGCCGGGGTGGTCTGGGCTGTGGCGGTTCTGGATCAGGGCAGAGACAAACACCGGTTTCATTTTATACAGTTCCGACATTGTTCACACACAGATAAAAGTGTCAAACTGGTTTAATAATTCTAATGCAAATTAAGAAATAACCACAACATTAAAATTTCAAAAACCTTTTTGGATTTGTCGTCTTCATTCACAGTTAATCTCGAAGAAAGTCCAAAAATGCCTTAATTCTATAAATAAATAATTTCTTATAAACAAGTCCTAATTAAAATGACAAACGCTCAAGTGCTTTATTAAATATCTTGATTTGTTTTGTTTTGTTTTTTTGTTGTTTTTTTTACAAAAAATCAAGAGCAATTATTTCAGAATGTTTAAGTTTCATGGTCTTGGAAACAATTAACTCACTTTAAAGAAAAAAACAAGTTTATTATGCTAATTTTACTGTACCAAACAACTTAGTCATCAACAAAAATTAATTATTTATTTGTTACATTAAATAATGTACATTTTGCTCTCCATACATCTCATATGCACATGGCTTTAATACCTAAAAAATTTACAACTAAAGAAAATTGTAGTAATCAGAAAACATTAAATACCAAGCCAGCGTTGCACAGCAACAGACAGGATGTTGACCAAATATGGTGATATAATTTTAGTTTGTCACACTAACAAAAAAAAGGAGCTAGAAGCAAATCAAGAGCTGGAAAATTGACAGCAACCTTTAAAGTCAACAATGATAAAAAGTAACACCTGTTGCCCACAATGTAATTATAAATCCATTTTTTTCTCCAGTTTGATTATTTTTAATAACTATTAACAGCTTACATGAGCCTACACCAAAATCTATTTTAAAATATACTTAAATAATGTATTTATATTTATCAGATTCATTACAGAGATGTTTGATTTCTTTCTGTGGATAGTGTCTGGAAAAAACATCATCCTCTTGTCTTACACCATTAGACAGGACAGTCAGATCCAACTCATTTTTGATCCGAGTTATAAAGAAAAGAAATGATTACTTTGGCGTTAAACAGTTATTCTCACCTTCTTCTTTTTCTTGTCTTTCTTCTTTTTCTTTCGATCCGGGTCATCGTCCCTCTTCTTCTTCTTTTTCTTAGGATCAGAGTCTGAGGGAGTTTCTGAAATAGTAAAGAAGCAGGTAAGTAAGTGGCTTGCAGACATGATGGACTCATTTGCATTCAGAGGTAATAATTTGTCCTACCTTGTGGTAATGGGTCCTGTGGTCGATGGTGCTTGTGTTTATGCTTGCTCTTCTTCTTTGGAGGCTGTATGTGCATCAGTCTGTACTGTTCTGGGAGCTGGAAATATGTGCGTGTATTAGAGTTTAATATCTAATCATGATGTGCTTAAGACGTTAGCAGCAGACCAGAATATGAAATAAAGTACCGGTCCTGTGTGTAGTCTGAATCCTGTGAGCGAAGCACCAGTCAGCGGGCTGAAGGAGTTCCCACATACTGGAGGCTTATCGATGAGAGAGCGTAACGAGCTGCCGTCCTGAGTGCCCGGACAGTCGATCATACCTGCCACACAAATATGTGCAAGGGACATAAATGACATATGAGTATTTCGATAAGACCTTACAGCATCAGATTCCCACTTGAATTAGGTAATCCTGGCTGAAATGCTAAAAATCACTGAAAGTAATGGGAACACTGGTAGCAGAATTGAAATTAAGCAGTAGGGAGAATGTGCCTTTTTTGCAACTGTTACCCTCAACAATAATGTCACCATGATGTTTCTTAATACTATGCAGTCCTTGCTCAAACTGTGCTTCTATGCAATACGTATTAACATTATGACACTGCTCTACTCCTCTTCATCTTTATCCTATACTGTTGCGTACTTGTACTTTTTGAGGTAAAAAGATTTCTATTTCTATTTAAATGATCAAACAAAAGACCGAGATTTAAATTTAAAAGATTCCTAGCATCTATAGAAGAGACTGCAATTAAGTCTTCCTGATTTGAAAAAAAAAAGATAACTTCCCATGACAAGGACAGTACATAGTAAATGACAGACAAAAGCTTTAATTTTTTATAAATTAGCAGGTTGTTTACCTGGTAACTCTGGCAGAAAGTTGCTCAGCTTCTCCTTCACCTTCTTCCCACAGAACTTGTTGTAGGCATGTTCCAGGTTGTAGTGTGTGATAAGGTTGGTGTTGCCCGTCAATTCGTTTCCAACTAAAAACACAAAATTATATTGAAAAAGTTTTGCTAACAATAGAACAAAATGTATAATAAAGTTGTAATAAACATCCAGTAACGTTTAGGTGAACGGTGTGTTGATGCTACAACACGGATGCTCCCTCTGGTTATATAACATTTGGTTTTAAAATGAAATATAAACGAATATACGGTCTTTAAGAACAAAAGTAAACAAACGTAAGCTTAAGGTATGTTTGTCGAGATGTAAATAACACAACTATTCTGATAAAAAAAATAAACAGAGAGGCTAATAACGACAATTAGCTTTCACTTGTGACGTTAGCAACTGTTAGCAACACTGTTTAGGAACTGTTGTCAGTGTGTAATATCTCAACCAAACCCGTTGAAAATACAAATATCACACATTGTATCCAGCAGGCGTAGTAATGCGAACGTACCAGGAAGCTCTCGCAGTAAATAGAAAGGTTCGTTCATGGCTCCGGACTTTCGCAGGGCAGGCCCTTCATCCACGAGCTGTGGTGGCATCTGCGCCGCCATGGAGACTTGGTTCTGCGGGATGGGTGGCGGCGGCTTCCCTGGTCCAAAACCTAAAGACGAAGACCCGGGAGGTCCCTGAGCTTCATTTTGCCCGAACAGAGTGGAAAACATTTCAGTCATATTTATCAAGATTAATACATTTAAAGTGTTTTTTGGGGAAAAAGCCGGTCTTTTCTAGCTTAAAGCTTGTCCATGTAGCGTTGTCTCAACGAGTATCCATGCGAGCGTCAACTGCTTTGCTTCTCTTCTTTGTGGCTTTATTTTCATGTCCCAATTTACCGTAATACCGGAAACAAACACGCACACTACCGTAGTACCACCATTTATATATGAATGTCAAGAACAAACAAAAACCACATAAATACTGACTTGTATAATTTCATTTATTTTCAAACTGGTTGGTAGAGTAAATAACATATGTGCATTTAAATAGTTCACCATGTTAAAAAAGAATAACAATAGTCATTCATCAAATACATGAGCAGGGCAAAGGGATGAAGCCAATCTTTCAAATTCACTCACTGTGGCCTGCAAATGACAAAGATAAAGAAAAAATTAACAATCATGGTTTAACTTAAGAGGGAAAACACTCCATGTACATTTGAGTGCTTTTTATTACTTTTCAAAATTTACAAACAAAAAAATATCATAAAACAGAATTTAACTCAAACATCAATGCTGAGCTTTGATAAAGCTTCAAACTTCCCCTTTTGAACAAATTTCAGCTATCTTGTAAGAAATGTAACAGAAAAGAAATAAACTAAAACTTTAATCTAAAGAAACTGTGATATACAACTTTAATGACTTCTGAAAGATAAAAATTGATAAAAAAAAAAAAAAACTAAACAATTGTGGTTATGCCCTCATGGACAGAAAACTTAAAGTAACAATGAACTCTCATCTCTATATCCTGTTAACATTTGAGGTCTCCTGCAGATTGCCTCTTATTTCTTACCTTCCACTCATCTACACTTGTAGAAATCCGATGCTCGGTTTGAGCAATGCTTTCTCTCCCCGCCTGAACCCTCTCTGCCAGCGCAGCATTCTCTGCTTGAATCCGTTTCAGCTCCAGCTTCATGTAGGCCTCTTGCTTCTGATAGTATGGCATCAAAAAGCTGCAGATGTCCTGCTCAGGAACTCCACTGGGCCGCCTTAGAGGAGTTGAAATAAATAGAGACCAAAAAGCTTTAAACTGAAATACTAATAGTATTTATTAGTATATGAACTTTTTTTTTTTGTCTGAGCTTGTATTATAACAAAGCTAACAATAACCATGAGTTAAAATAAATAGGTTTAGGAAATGGGGCTGCACAGTGGCCCAGGTTCTCCGGCTTTCTCCCACAGCCCAAAAATATGACTGTCAGGTTGATTGGTCTCTCTAAATTCTCTGTAGGTGTTTGTGCATGGTTGTTTGTCCGCCTGTCTGTCTTTGTGTTGCCTGGACTGGTGGCCTGTCCATCGTGTACTCCGCCCCTCGCCTGTTGACTTCTGGAGATGTGCTCTCCTCGCGACCTCACTGGGGATAATGGATGGTTGGATGGGTTTAAGAAATAAATTACCTGTATTTTTAAAGTTTTTTTTTTTTTTTTTTTTACTTTTTGAAGGGTTAAAATGAAAACCCAATTGCAAAGTGAACAGAAAAGAACAGAAAAATCTTATACTTTAATGTTGAAGTTGGATTTAATTTAATTCTAAACATTAGCACCCTTACAAATGAGTTTTTTATTAGTGTATTTTTCTGTACTTCTACAATTTATTTGGATTGATGCACTTTTAATCCTTCTTTTACTAGTTTATGGTATTTATTTTTTTTAAAAAGCTTTTAAAGTATTTTAGTATTTCATTAAATGTAGTCATTTAGTCATTTTGAAGTTGGTTGTATGTATACAATATAAATAAAACAATTATTATTTATAATAATAATGTGCCCACAAAGAAAGTTCAGAAAGAAGAAATGTGTCCCGTTTGACGCGCAGGCGCAGTGTGTAACCCAGACCATTCAGGAAAAAAATGCTCAAGGTATTTATTTTACCTCAAAGCATTTTACTTCACTTGATATTTAAAATTAATTGAGTTTATTAGCGTTTTAAAATTCTCTTTCTGTGTTTTTTTAAATGTACTATTCGACTTCTATGAATTAATTTACTTATATACATGTATATATTTTTGTCAATGTGCACTTTTCATTGACTATTTATTTGGTTTTCAGAGGAAAATAAATAGTTGTCGGATAGCTGTCGGACACAGGTATTAGTTTACTAAGTTGTTTGTGAGGCAAAGATTCTGCAAACTCACTTTTTACTCTTTATTTGATAAGTTATGATAACTAAGCATAAAATTTCAGGTAATGAGTTTGTAGTGAGGATCTCAGCATGTTTAGATGGATACACGACCATCTCTTGTAACTTCCACACAAGTGTAATAAAAATAGTACATATAGTACATATTAATATTACTTATTAATATGTACTCACCATGCAGGGTCTGGATTGTCCTTGGCTTTGTTTTCCAGCTTGTCCAGTTCATTAAATTTGGACTCAAACTTGCCTTCCTCCATTAGTTTCATGATGTCCTCCTTAAATTGAAGGGAGACATAACAAATACAATCAGTCCTGAATCAAAGCCACTAAAATTCAACTTGAGAATTACTACATTAATAGTAGTTGAATAATTCTGTTTCAAATTAAATATACTGAAACTTGAAAACTCTAAAAACGTGCAACTGAACAATGTCACGTGTGTATGAAATAATCAAAACGGTGCTTCTCACCTGTATGGATTTCTGCAGCATTTCTGTAAAATGCTTATGAATTTCCTCCATCCTCTTAACGTTCTTCTTGTACAGTGGGCGAAAAGTGCTGGCAAAAACCTTAAAACTGAAAAAGAGACATGTCCGACTCTTTATGTTGTTTTGTTTACATCTGATTTGTAATTCTTTTTTAGCTGTATCTAAAGTATTATGTAAAAATACATGTTTGAATAGTTCACTTTGGACTAAAAATGACCACAACAAAATAGTATGACGGAAGAAGAAAACACGGGATGACGAAAGGAAGGAAAGAACATAAGGAGAAAGGACACGAGACAAAGTTTTCCAAGAGAAGGATGGGAAGAAAGGGGCAAGTAACAGAAGGAGGGAAATATGTCAAAGCACAGTGGAAAAAAGGAATAACACATAAGGAGGACAACAGGGTAGTGAATGAGGATGTATTAATTTTTCTAACTACAATCAAAAGCTTGAAAACACTCGAGCTAAATTTTATATTCTTTTTACTCTTTTCGAGACTGCATTTATCACAATTTAGGAAACATTTCGCTTCAAGTAAAATGAAAATAAACATGTTTTTGTAACATGACAAAATGTAAAAAAAAAAAGTTCAGAAAACCTTCTAAAGCCTAGAGTAGTTGAGTGAAAGCACGGTCGTACAACTCGGCTGTTATTTTCTTCGACATGTTTACGGACGTGTTACCTGGCATGCTCTATGAACTTGTTCAGGCTCTTCTGAATCACTTTATCGAACAGCTTCAGCCGGTTGTACCGAGCAGCCGTCTCCTCCGCCGCTTTCCTGCCAGGCTCGTCTTCTGTGGCCGCCGCATCAGTCCGCTTTTCGGTGGAGTCGCTTTCTTTTTGCTTTTCATCTTCATTTTGTCCAGAACCGCCCTGGTCCTCCATCTTCAACTGGCTTTGTTTACGTTTTTGGAAGTACCCGCCAATTCTACGGCAAGCCGCTGTGCCCACAAAGAAAGTTCAGAAAGAAGAAATGTGTCCCGTTTGACGCGCAGGCGCAGTGTGTAGCCCAGACCGTTCAGCTGTCGTTTCATTTCACCCCTGCGGTCTGTCCTGGTGGGCTGTCTCCTCTGACACTATGGGGTTAATCACAGGAGTGCTTGCCTTCTTGTATCATCTACCGCAGATCTACAAATGGCTGCTGAAACCTTACTACATCGTGTCGTTCCTTTTGACCGTCGCCTTCTTGGTGGTCAGGAAGGCTCCAGGACTGTGTGAACACCTGGCGACCGACCGAGAGGACGGCAACTCCTGCGACTTCGACTGGGTGAGCATGCTGGGAGAGGGGGGTTGGTGCTGCTGTTAAATATGGTGGAGATAACCTAGCAGGTATCGGACAATAGAATAAGATTGTTTGTCATTGATTTTTAATCATTTTACCAGAGAGAAGTGGAGATACTCATGTTTCTGAGTGCGATTGTGATGATGAAGAATAGAAGAGCCAGTAAGTACAAATCTTTTCATTTCCCCCCCACCTCAACTTAAATGTTGTGTCATTTTTATGCTATTGTAACATAAATTGATTTATGCTGAGTGGCTCTTTGGGAATCTCTGACCCGAGACCAGGCCACATACAGGAAGTAATTCCCTGAATCCTGCCTTTATTGTGTAAACATTACAGGTGCAGAGTAGTCCCACCCTCATATGACCTTGCTCAGGAGTCTGAAGGCTTTTCCTGCATGCTTTAGTCAATGATTCTTCTCTTTTGCAGTAACACTGGAGCAGCACATAGGCAACTTGTTCATGTTCAGCAAAGTGGCCAATGTGATCCTCTTCTTCAGGCTGGATGTACGGCTTGGCATTCTCTACCTCGCACTGTGTGTAGGTCAGTCACGTTTTTAGAGTTCAGTAATTTATCACCTTCTCTCCTAAGAGATCTGCATCATAATTAATAATCATGGAAAATTATGCCTGTATTACTCATTCAGCAGATTTATCAAAGCACATTTCTTCTGTATCAAAATATGCAAATTCCAATGCATCATCTTTCCCCCCCAAACATGGTGAACCCATTTAAAGCAGCATACAAATATGCCACTGTGTGTGTTAAAGCGTTTCATGACCACTTCTGAGTGCAGTAGAGGATCTATGATGCCGTATTTCAGGACTTTTTACACGTTTAACAGGGGTGGCACTAGTTGTATTAATATATTTAATTTTACCAATCTGCTTTTAAACATATATATTTTAAATATGACCAATTCCAGGTTTCTGGCATTTTTCTTCCCCAACAGCTAATCCCAAAATGTCCCGTCCTTCCACTCCTGTCACTTTAATTATTTCACCTGAATTTTATTAAAAACATCTGATTTACTCAAACACTTCCCTTTATTTGGCAAAAATAAAGCTGAATCACACACCCAGACAAGCAACAAAATACACATGTAGTGGAAGTTACATGTTACTTTACTTTTGAATGAATTATTACTTATTTAGTATAAGTGTTCACATAAAAATGTTTTCATGTTTCATTCTTCGTCTCCAGCATTTGTCATGACGTGCAAGCCTCCTCTCTACATGGGCCCAGAGTACATAAAGTACTTCAGTGACAAAACCATAGATGTGAGTTTTAGCATTTTTATTTTTTATCCAATAAGTCTTATTTCATGTACTCTAGCACCTCCTTGCTGTTATAATTAAAATTAAAAACTTAAACCGTGAAAAATATCGAGTTCTGCAATTTCACACCCATCTTCATGATGTGATAAAGTATTTATATGCAATGTAGTAAGAACACAACATTGTTAAACTATGTAGAACTCCATAATAGTAATATTGGTGGTTTGTTTGTTTAACATATTTCTGTGCCGGCAGGAGGAGCTGCAGAAGGACGGTCGCGTCACCTGGATTGTGGAGTTTTATGCCAACTGGTCGTCTGACTGCCAGTCCTTCGCTCCCGTCTTTGCCAACCTTTCTCTTAAGTGAGGATTTAATTTTCTCTCCCTAGGAGTTTGTGACCTGAGCTGTAATTTTACAATGGAGGCATTTTCACTCACATAAATGCTTCATTTTATGCAAACCAAATACATGGGTACTCAAAACTCTATATTTTTACTGTAATGGCTGCTTTCATAGAAAATTTGCATTTTGTCCTTATCTATAAAATCAGTCCTGTTTATGTAGGCATGCACAAGCATTTTTCATCCCTAGTATCTGTTGACCATTTTTTAACATATAAAATGATCGAATGTCATACTTTAGTCTTATTTTCAATCTTTTTGTTTGTTTTTGTACAGATACAACTGCGCTGGACTGAGGTTTGGAAAGGTGGACATTGGTCGCTATGGAGAGGTTTCACAAAGGTGATTTTTTGACTTTTATCTTTTAATTGGCACCTTGATGCTACAATATTATTTCTTCAGATATTTGTTCCTCTTTATTCTTTTTAAAAATAGGTACAAGGTGAGCACATCTCCTCTGGCTAAGCAGCTGCCATCACTGCTGCTTTTTCAAGGAGGACGGGAAGTTATGAGACGTCCAATGGTGGACACCAAAGGGAGAGCTGTGTCTTGGACCTTTAATGAGGTTAGTCTATATTTTTATTTTGTCGTTTTTAAAAGACAGTAAATGCACACTGCCTTTTCCCGACTGGCTAATACTAAACAAAGTTAACGAGAATACCTCTTTTCTTTCACCAGGAGAATATTATTCGAGAGTTCAACCTGAATGAGCTTTTCCAAAAGTCCAAGAAGCTGAACAAGAAGCAGAACGGTTTTCGGACAGAAGATGGCAGCGAAGAGCTTCAGCAGGAAACCAGCGAAGTGCAACAGTCAACAGAGAGCAAGAAAGACCAATGAAGAAATCCAGCAAGAAACAGGATCGGTTCGGTTGTTTCTCTGGTGTTGCATTTTGGTTAAACTTTTTACAAAAAAATTGAATGCGGTACTGAAAGCTGCTCCATCTATCAGACTCAAACTCCGGCGAGAATCAAAGCCCAAAAAAAGCTGAAACATGAACAACGTCTTACCGCTACATGTTTGTTATACTGAACCAAAACCAAGCATTAGTTTAAGTTATTTAAGTAGACATTTTTAGGAATTTTTTTCTTAATTTTTAAATGACTCAGTTTAACTTCACAGCTGCATGTGAATGTCTGCTGCCTGTATTTGTTAACCTGTCCGTTTACTTTCGCGTTATATTACAAAACCAAAGTAAAAACATGTTCAAAAAACAAGACTCGTCACATTTTTTATTTAAACAGTTTGACCTTTTATTCTGAGAAGACATCTTCTTAAAAATTCTTTATAAGGCCATTTTGGAAATGTATCTCATATACTCACTACAGATATTTATGAAACTCATTTCATCCGTCACAACCCACAATATCAATATTTAATCTCACGAAGAAGTATACTTGCTACTCGCGCATATCATCCAGATTGTGAACCTTGGCCGATGCGGTGAGAAGTAACGCAGGTTTGTGCCATTAACGATGTTGGTTTCTGTCACCCGCATGTGAGCATGGTGGGAACCGACAATCACACAAGAATGCACGCAAGTGAAGCAGTCAGCATGGCCAAGAACAGGAGAAAATAAAAAGAAATTAAAAAAATCACATGCACACTAAAGATGTAGCCTGGTTGGGTTGGAAACTCACAACACAGTTGTTTGGGTCAGTTCATACTCATGTGCTTAAAGCGTTCATTTCCCTCCTAAAGATGTGCCACATTCAGACCGCTTCGACATTCTACTCCAAACACTGCTATGAGTCTGGAACAGAAAACAGTTTAATAAATTAAAAACTCTGTGATGCCCAAACCAGAACGACAAACACATCTCCCTTCATCTAATTTTTTCTTTTTTTAAGAGTAAAAATAAATGAGCCAATCAATGAGATCAAAGTCACTTTTCAAGCTGGAGTCACCATTAGGCATGGGCTGGTCGACTATGAGGGTAAACCAACGTTTTAAACAGCAACCTCCTTAAAACTGGTAAAATTATTTCATGTTTATCAAGTCATTCATCTGTTGCTGTGCATTAGATGGATGGTCAGCTGGCTGAAAGACAGCTATGCAATATTTCCCAACTTCTAGGAAAAATGCATGTCGCTGTTTGGAGACATTTGCATTCTTAAACGTGAAGTGTTGCGTGATTTTAAGGAAACCAAAAACTACAGAGCTCAGAGCAGAGCGTCTTTAAAGCAGGAGGCTAGCTACCTGAGCAGACAGCCTGAATAATTTATATTAAGCTTGTTAGACTGAGTGTTACTCTATGAAGGGAAGAAAGGTTAAAAACTTATTATATTCTGCACAAAATGCTCATTTACTAGAGAACAAATACTTAATTGAGAGGCAGTTTAATCAAACCTTTAAACCTTAAAATGTATTCATTTTTAGCAGCATGTTTCTTTTGAATGTAAATATTTTTTTTGGAAAATTCCAACGTCAATGACTTAGGCACATTACTGAAGATCAATCACCAAAATACTACTGAAAACATACAAAAAGCTGAATAAAAATTGTATGGTTTAAGAAATACTTTTGTAATTTTTGACATTTTTATGATGTGAATAAATACTGCTTATTTTCCATTATTTTTTATTTTACTTTATGAAATTAGCCAGTCTCATTTCATACCAGAAACAAACGTCTAAAGTCAAATAAAAATAATTTTCAATTTTAAATCTGCCAGGGGTATGAATGATTTGCAGGTTAGGTGTGTATCAAGATCAAAGCAACTAAAATCATTGCTTTTCAGTTTAAAATAAAGTAAATAATATCAAATTGTATACATCTGTTTGAAGTGGTAATACTGTGAAACCTGTAGCTTGTGCTATAACGTTAGAACCTCATACCAGCCCATGCCCAATCACTACGAATGGTCAATCGAATCAAGAACAAAAAAAGCAAGTCAGTCTCTCTTTGCTCCATTTAGTGGCATCTTGCATAAACATTTTAATATAAAGATGTTCAGACTATTCTGCTGAAACTGATTTAATTAGTGCAGATTATTCTGTCTGGTGAAATAAATAAGCCCTTCCCTTTCTGCCCACTATTTGGCTAAACATCTGTTAAAAAGTATATGGTCGCTAGCATTCAAAACTAATTGACAGTCTACAGAAAAGCGAAAATGAAATAAAACAAAACACACTAAAAAGACATACGACGATCTTAAAGCTACAGACAGAGTTTGCATAATGCTTCTAGCATAAACATTACAAGCGTACATTCCACAACGATGCTTGTGCTGCGACTGTGGGGATATTAAAATTTCTCTGTGGCTTTCTTAAAAAATAATTTTGATTATTTGCCACGCCTGGTGTCCAGCAAGGATCATCTCCATCTTTGGATGTCAAAAAAAAAAAAAAAAAAAAAGAAAAACTCCATCAAGAGTTTGCAGGTGGCTGATGCAGCCATCAAATACAAAGAAGTCACAAAAAAGAAAACAGGCAACTGATCTGAAATAGCTTTCATGATTAATTACATACAGTACATCTGCCACCATTATCTTCAATATCTGACATTTTCTCTCTATAATAATCTGATTTTTTTTTTACATTTATATAAAATATTTTAAAAAAAATACAAAACTTAACTGATACTGTTTATAGCTTGGACTCATCCATCTATGTGTGGTCCGTTCAAGATGTTTCTTTTGGTCAATTCCTTTTAAAATTTAACATCAGCTTTCCTTAAAATGTGTTGGACACTTTTGTCAATACTTTGTCTTAACGTAGCAAAGCAACATAAACAGATCATGGAATAGGTATGCGTGTTTGATAGACATATCTGTACCCAGCCGTAATGACACAAGTCACATCAGTCTATGGCTCACAAAGTGGCAAAAATGGAGAGAGCTGATCCAGAGAGAGATGAATCAGCTTCCCCGGTTTCTCTTTGTTCAAACCTGAAAGGCTGGCGGAGAAGATTGGCCCGTGCCATTACAAAGATAAAACAAGTACCAGACAAGCCATTTCCTGGAGTCCACAGCAGAAGAACAGTTCCTCAGAGGCGTTCAGTCATGAATAATATCCAGCTACGGTTAAGAGGCAAGTGCAAGATGTGACTTTTTTTTTTTTTTTTTTTATCCCCCATCCTCGTCACAGATCACTCGGGACTGTCGTCACTCAAACCGATATCTCGTACGTGGTCCCTCCAACGCCGGTTACCTTCTTCACCCCACCCACCGGTTTGGATGTGGTGTGATTGGCCAAGGCTGGGCGAGAGGTGGATCTGATTGGACGTTCATTCAGAGGCGAAGGTTGAAGAGAGAAAACAGAAAGAAAGAGGTGAGAAGCTTGGCTTATGAATTCACAAAACATTCAAACAGCAAATGTTGCTCCACCAAACCACTTATAATGCACGTGATGATCAAAAATGCCTTGCAAAAGTATTTAAACCCCTTGAAAACCACAAACTTTAATGTATTTTAGTGAGATTTTAAGTAACAGACCAACATGTATTCATGTACTTTCAGTCTGTTTCCTGTAAATAAAAATAAAAAGGTCGAACCCTATAATCTAATTCGTAAATACAGCCCACCTGTGTGTAATTTAAACTCATAAAATCAGCTCTTCAGTTTGTTAGAGAACTTTAAATAGCAAACAGCAGTCAAGTCAGGGAGACATTTAAAGTCAGGTTATGTTACTAAATGATATTCCTACTGGGGCTGGGAGAAACGACTTAAAAATAAAATCTGATTTGATAATCAGAGATGCAGCCAAGATGGCTCACAGTAACTCTGGGACTCATGCAGCAGTAAAGCTTTTCTCAGGCTTGGAGAGAGAAGATGATTAGAGGTGATGGGAAGTCTGATGGAGATAAATGAGACGGGCCGACATTCACTTTCCAGTAGGACAACCACCGTAAACATAGCCAGAGCTACAATGTTTGGATTGAAATATATTTGTGTGTTAGAATGGCCCAGTCAAAACCCAAAAATAGAGTAAAACGACGATTTGTTGCAAGGCTTAAAAATGAATGCTTAGAGAAACTCAAATTTGAGATGTTTTTATCAGGCGGAAAGGACAGAAATAATCCAACGTATCTGCAGCAAAAGGTGGTTCTCCAAAATATTAACTCAAAGTTGGTAAAAACAGATGCATGCCACACTTTTCAGATTTTTATTTGTAAAAAAAAAAAAAAAAATGTTGAAAACCATGCGTCGATTTTCTAACACCTCACAGTTGTACTCGGCTTTGTGATGGTCTATCAGTTAGAATCCTGATAAAATACACTGAAGTTGTAACATGATCAAGTGTGAGAACGTTCAAGGCATGTGACGTCTTTTGCAAGGCACGGCGTACTTTGTGAGTAAAGACAACAGAATGTCCCAATGGACCACAGGACAGGAAAAGAAACCAGTAGAACAACATGCTGTGAGATCAACAAAATATACTGGCATGCTTCAAATATCAAACTGCAGATTCCAACTACTGAAAGAAAATCACGTTTCCGAAAACACACCCAATCAGCTACAGCAATTACGCACTGAATGTAAACTATGTAGGAGGAGAAGGAAGACTCACACAGATCAGGAAGGAAGAGACAGGCTGACACAAACCGGGAAAGAAAAACAGTAGAGAAAGGAGAAGAGTGGCAGGCTGACGACTCTGATGACGGATCACTACTCACTGTGGAGCCTGTTGCCCTCCTCCAACTCCTCCCCCCCCCAGCACAGCGCCCGCCCCCACAGGCCGGGGCTTGTGCTGAGACCCCGTCTCCCCTATGTGAACCGGGGACTTGGTGAGGGAGAGGCCGCGAGGCGGTGGAGATACAGGGGGGTCTAGTGAGCGAGCCCCGGGGGAAGAGGACGAGGAGGAAGGGTTGCGGGGGATTCGGGAAGTCAGGTCCTGGTTGTGATGGAGCAGGTGGCGGGCTTCAGGAGCCCCGGGGGAGGAGGACGGGGGTGGGCTGACAGCACGCAGGTAGGCCCTATGGGGGGAGGAGAAAGTGGTAGAGCCCTGGAGCAGCTGCCCCTCCCTCTGCTGAGCGATCTGAGCTGAGAGGAAGGGCGACGTGTAGCCCTGCAGCGGGCCGCCGGGCGGCGCCACCCCGGGCCGCCCGCCTCCCGCCGTCGACAGGAAGGGAACGTGAGGCTTCTGTGGCGACAGCTCATGGGCGGCGGACTCAAACTCCGGGCTCTCGGATGGCGTCAGGAGGCTGTCGTAGGACAGGCTGCCATTCCGAGGCGTCTGATTGGCTAGGCTTTTGTAGCTGGTGTCTGTGGTGCCCTCCGATTGGAGCGTGGCCAGCGGGTTATGAACAGTCTGAGCCGAGCGCAGGCTGGACGAGCGCGAGCCGCCCGTGGACAGAACCAGCGAAGATGGGTAGGAGGTGTAGGAGCGCCCAGCCAGGGAGTAACCCGACACGCCCCCTGACACCACACCAGCCATCCCTCCGGGGCCCCCAGGGCCCTCACCCCTGTCCCCTCCCCCTCTGCGCACCCCTACACCTCTTCCCACCACTGTGGCCCCGTCCAGGCTGCTGGGCTCCGAGCGGTAGCTAGGCTGGCGACTGGACTGAAGGATGGAGGGCGACGGGGAGTCAAGACTCTCCCCGCGGGTCATCTGAGGAGAGGAGAGAGAGGAGAGGAGGAGAAAAAGACCACAGGCAGAGAGGGAGAGAGGCGAGGAAGAGATGACAGGGGGCAGAATGATGAAAATTTCCATCTAAGCTCAGAAAGAATAAAGAAAGTACAGGTGCATCTCAATAAATTCAAAGATCAGGTAATTTCAGTAATTTGACCAAAACATGCATTTCAGGGTAATTATGTGCATGATTTCTGATCATTTTGATTTTGGTGGCTCACAGCTAGCCTGGTCATTGCCTTCCTACAAAATTCAAATCTCACTTCACTGCTCCATCTGGATTTCTCCCATTAAAGGAGATTCCCTCCAGTAGAATTTTTGACCGGACCAATCAGCGAAGGAGATTTGTGAATGATTTTATGCGCTGCTATAGAACTGAAGTTTATCTGTAGTTTTAGCGATGGCAGCGGAGGAAGTGAAAGACGCCGTTCCGTCCATGTTGGCCACGCTTCCAAATATTGAATTAACATCGACAGCCGCCTGGTTCGGATCAGCACTTCTCTCTCCGCAGTGGAGGACGGTTGCTTACTGTGCTGGCAATTTCTGCAAGCATCAAACTGCAACATTAAATGCGTCTTGGACAAGCGTTTGCCATTGGATGAGCTTCAGAGTCCCCGCCTCCAGGAATCAATCGTTTCTCTATAGAAATGTTAGATTATGGTTCATACAGTCATAAGGAAGACTGGTGACTTGACAGCTGTCCAACAGACTCTGCACAGTAGGTGTAAACCACAAAACAGTGTGGCTGAAAAAATTGAGTTGAGTGGAAGAACCAAGTGTGGTTTAAAAATTGTGATAACAGCAGCGTGGGGAAGATTGTAAATCAAAGGTAAGTAAAGAATTTAAGGTGTAGACGGTAACTGGAGTCGCTTCTTAAGAAGCCACACCCACAGCCGCCGTTTTCAGGAATAGAAATACAACTGTTGCAATTCGTGGACTAAGAC
Source organism: Poecilia mexicana (assembly GCF_051168715.1). Classification (NCBI taxonomy): domain Eukaryota; kingdom Metazoa; phylum Chordata; class Actinopteri; order Cyprinodontiformes; family Poeciliidae; genus Poecilia; species Poecilia mexicana. The sequence continues at coordinate 18,854,566 of NW_028263379.1, forward strand.
ATGCGTGGGCCTGTCGCACAACAACAAATTTTGCAACAACAAATAAATCGTCCCAGAAATTATTGCGATAAAATCGTGTTGAGACCATTTTCAAGTCAGGGTAATTTGTTCAAAACGAGCTCTGACAAAGCGTAATTACATATGATAAACTGAACTTTAAGGAGTTAATTAGCTGAAAGCCATAATCATCAAAATGAACAAAAATGATCACTGTGTGTAACAAAAATATGAGCGGCACTTTAAAAAAAAAAATTTAATTACAATAGGAGTTAAACTTTTAATAATATCATAACTTATTGAGATGTACCTGCAAAGAGGCTTTGCTCAGGTTGTAAAAAGACAAAAGAGTGGTGGGGAGCATTGGATGCTTAACTGGTGCTCTACTCCATCATCACACTACTGAAGTAGAAACATTGACTGGTTTGAGACTCCGTGTGCAAACACATAAATGGAAATGCAAATACATATGAAAGACGAACTGCACATTCCAGTCAATGCAGTCTGAAGGGAGAGGGTAGATCCAGTCAAACACACACAGACAGCCAGGGGGATACACACACACACACACACACACGCACGCACACACACCGAGACTTACTGCTCAACCGATGGCCACTGATCAATTTCAAGTAAAAACAAAAAGAAGGGCATTTATTTTACAAATGAAAGCAGAAGGCGGACACAACTGCCTCCACACCACTTGACACTTAAACAGGACGACGCGTTTTCTGCTCTACTGGTTTCCTTCTCATGCAACCAGCTGAAAACTGGAAAATTAGCTTTCTGTCAAATTTTAATACGTTTGTTTCTATTTAAAAGACCGTATCAAGAACTTCCCCCCCTTAGTTTCCTTCCCAGCATAAAGTTGCAGTACTTACATGGCATGCTGTGAATAACCTACGTCACGGCTTTGAGTTTTTAAATGTACCTTGTTTGGATGTGTGACACCAGTGTGATTCCTCCCTGGACTGCTGTAGGCTGGTCGGTACTTGTACATCGACGGCGTAGGTGGAGCCTCTGACAACAAGCTGCTCGCTGCAACACAAGGAAGCAAAAGTGACACTTAAAGGCGCTGCAGGAAAGATCAGAAAACACCTAAAGAATCTTTGTTAACTCTTCCTTTTACACACATCAGGTGATTTATATCTCTGTACTTATTCTCTCTTATGTACTTTCAGGGCCAGAGTCACGGCAAACAATTTCAGTGCACTTAACATTAGCTGTGCAGGTGAGGTTTCAGGTGGTATTCCTCTACATTCCTCCATGCTAAGCAGGAAAAAAAAAAGAAAAGAAATTCCCCCAAATGTCTGAAGGGAATTTGCCTCCAACCTTCTGTGTCGGCACGGGGCAGACCAGGGTAACGAAAATCCGGCTTCGGAGGAGGTGGAGGCTCTATGTCAGCTGACTGGCTCTCCATCTGATCCAGACTGCTCTTAGACTGGAGGAAACACAGTTAGTTGTTAGAGGCACATAAACTGATAAGAGAAGTGGGTAAAAAACACAGTGATGAGGCTTCTGAACATATAAACTCCTGGTCTAGAAGATTTTAAGATTTCTGGTTAGACATTTTAAGATTTCTCTTTAAAATGTCTGTCAAGTCAGGTCTGACTGATATTTGCTTTCATTAAAATGGGAAGGGAAAAAAAAAACATCAAGTGTTTTTCAAACACAAAATGTAAGAGCAGCAGGCCTGCCTGCTTACAGAGTGATTTTTATGTGTCTCATAAAAACACATCTTAATAAATATTAGCTGTGCGTTTAGGAAAGCCAACGCGAGCATGACTCACCCTGCTGCTGTGTCGGTCATTCTGGATCCCGTTGTCCAGAACCTTAGCTTCTAACTGAGCCTCAGTAAGAGACGGTCTAAGAAACGGTGGTTGTACTTCCACTGTCTGACGGTTCCACCACCGGCCCATGTACCTATAACACACACACAGATATTTAAGCATCATTTATTAGAAATTATGCAGCAAAAAGTGTTCACATGCAATTCCCACACTCATATTCCAGAAGCTAAACACAGTTGAAAACTAAAAGAAAACAGATGCAGAAAATGGAAGAGCAAATACGAGGAAGAGTGCTGACCTTGGCGCCAGCGGGCTGCAGAGGACATGTGAAATATTCCTCCAGCAACCCTTGGTGAAAGGGTTAACACCTCCTCTGAACTTCCCCGTCACCTGCAGCGGGAGAGAAACACATGTGCCTGCTCAAATGGGTTTCAAATGTTTGAAGGAAAAAAGTAGGCAGGGAGAGGAAAAGATGGACACTAAGCACTTCCTTGTACCTGTTCATTAGTGGTCCTACCGCGGGCCACCAACACTATGTGGAACCCAGTCAGGCCAGCAACTGGGACAAAAAACAGGCCAGCAACACACATCACAGCCATACTGGTAAAAAGGGTTAAGGAGATTTTTAGAAATGCAGAGAAATGAACCAAAAAGAAGAAGAAAGTACGTGAAAAGTAATTAAAGTAGTCTCATTCTGCACTTTTATGGCTTCAAAATCCCCACTTAAAGGATACGTAACAGCAGCGTGCGGCGTGTCGAGCTGCTGGCGGTGATGCAGGACGTAAACCAAGCCGAAGCCAAACACGTCCATGATGTGGGTGGTTAAAGACAGTAGAAACAAGAAGAAATAGCGATAATTCCTTCGGCCAATACAGTTGTTCACCCAGGGACAATGGTGGTCAAAATCCTGGGGGGGGGGATACAATTCAAAGTAAACATACAGCTTAGAAGGAAGGAGGACACAAAACAAGGGCAATTATGAAATTATAGACATGCTCAGCCTCCACTTCTCACATCGACTATCAAGAACATGACAGATACCTGGAGTTTCTAAAAACCAGCAGTGAAATGGGGATTTAATATCAAAATTAATACACAAATTACTTTGAAGGACATATATGCAACGCCTTGAGAAAGTACCTCCATCCTTTTATGTTTTGTGTTTTGTTGGGAGTGGTTTGTGAATGGTTGTTTTAACTGTGTCTCTGTATTGCTAGTGACCTGTCCAGGGTGAACCAACCTCACCTTTCACCCACTGACTGCTGGAGACAGGCAGCACTTCCACCAACCAGACAATAATAAGCGGTTGTAGACAATGGATGAATTTTATGTTGTTTTTTTAAACAACCACAAAAATCTAAAAAGTGTGGCATATTTTATAATAGGTCCCTCTGATTCTGATACACCTAAATAAAACCCACTTGCCTTCAAATGTCACCTAACGCAAAAATGCAGACAGGAGTGATCAGCTTTGATCACAGCAAATATCTACAAAGCATTCACTCAGAGGGATCGAATATTTATGCAGGCCCAAATTGTTTGCAGTTTTTTCTTCTTCCACAATAATGGACAACTTTGCATTCTGTACTTCTTTAAGGAATTAGTGTGTGAGGCAGCTTGACTAAAGAGAAAGAGATAAGCAACAAATGCCAAATTTAAAAGTGAAACCAAAAGTGCAATCTTATTTAAAGAGCCAAAAAAATTTCCATAAGTTGGGTGAATGTCTTTACGTGAACTTGCACGTGTTGGTGTGCGTGCGTACCTCCACACAGTTGTCACAGACAGAGCAGTGTGAGCAGCGGGGCGGGCGGTAGAAGCGGCAGGTCGAGCACCACTTCATTCGCACCTGGATGCTTCGGATCTCAACCGTCTTATAGAGAGGAGCACGGAAATCGTCCTCTTTGTCCTCGTCTTCCTCGGCTGCAAACGCGAAACATGCAAAACAAACTGTAAGCACAGCATTTGTTTAAATGAAGGCGTGCTGCTCAGCAGGACGACGTCTAAAACTGAAAGCACAGAGGCCGCTGAAGACCAGAACTCCGGCTCCACATCATGCTGCTCCAGTGAGTCACAGCAACATTTGCAATGACTTATGTTGTGCATCATGCTCTGAAAGCATTGCAGCATTTGCATGTGTGCACGCACTGACTGCCACATCCTTACCTCTGGGGAAGACTCCAGGATCCATGAATGTAGCCATGCAAAAGTTGGCAAGTGTGAAAAGGAAGATTACAGCGATGTAGATGGGTATTACACCGGAGATGTACTCCGATAACCATGGGCACCTGGAGAAGACATTCAGGAGAAAGAAAAAAAAAAGGAACGTTGCTCAGATATATTCAGATTTCTGGATTGTCATAATGACACAGAAAATGCTCTTTTCACAGCCCAACAGCACCTGATGAGGAGTCTTTGAGAAAGGCAATTAAACTCCCAAACACCTTCACTGAGACTGCAGAGGGACTAAATTTATACCGCATGAGGAGCTCAGAGGTGTGACGGTGTGAAACCGTGGGAGTGTCGATGAACAGATGGTTATAGTGGTCTGTCAATTCTCTCTCTGAATAAATGAAAGTTACAACCCACAAAAACAGCAACTTCTAATTCTACATGATGTGTTTCAGATACAGGGGCATCTTAACGAAGGAGTATCTTTGAAAATTTGAGTAATTCAATACAGAAACTAAAAGTCATACAGGGATTCATTAAACAGCGTTATATTTCAATCATGTATTTTAATTTAGCCCAGAAAACTAAATTAAAAACCAAAAATGATGATTTTTAATTCAGAATATTATGCTATGATCAATTATAGCTTACACAGTCACGGGGAAGACTTGACTAAACAGATGTTCTGCCACATAAAGTCATTGCTGCAGAGATAGAGCAGTAACCAATCATATAAAGGGAAAGTTGAGTGATGCGGTAGTGAAAACAGTAGGGATAAATGGAGTATTGCAAGGACTGTGAAGTAAGAGACTCAAGAGTTCAAGGGAGATTAAAAAGGTGTGGATTGTGGCTGCAGCGAGTGATTCAAGAGCCAAAACACAGTTAAATGCAGGACACAGCGTACAACTACTCTCTCCTTGTGTTTGAAACTCCTAAATGAGGAAAAACTGCCAGAAGACTTGTATGTGGGTTAAAGAAAAAAAAAAGCCTCAACTGCTATTCAGTGGTCCAAACTCCTCTTTACAGATCAAATTAAATTTTGCATTTCAACATCCCAGAGTTTGGAGGAAAAGTTGAGAGGCATGAATCCACAATGTTTGAGGTTCAGTGGGAAGTTTCCACAGTCAGAGATCATTTGTGGAGTCCCACAATGTGCTGGTGTCGGTCCACCGTGTTTTATTAAGTCAAAAACCAGCGCAGCATCTCACTGGATGTGTCAGAGCGCTTCATGCTTCCCTCAGCTGCAAAGCTTTATGAAGGACTTGACAATTACCAACCCCACTGACACTGACATGGCAAATGAGCTGAAAGTCGTCTTTAAATCAACACTTCAGCAGAGGAACCGGTCCATCCAAAGGGAGGCCTGACCAAGAATGGAGTGCAAATACCAGCACATATTGGTTTCCATAAACTTTTAGCCATATTCTTAGAAATCGAAAGAAATAAAAGCTTGAAAAATATCATCCTATGGTGTAATTAATCTGTACAGCAGGAGTATTATTTTGTGATTTGAATTACTGAATAAATTCACTTCAAAATGATACTTTCATATACTGAAAAGTTATCCACGTACTTGTACTTCGATATTTAATGCATTACTACCAGGCCTGTCACAATAATCGATAAATCAATTAATCACATGATAAATTAAAACAAACTCAATAATTTCCATTGGCATGATGTATCGTTTCTCTTTTTTTCTCTTTCTACCAAAAACTGGATGATAAAAGTCTTCAGTTTGGTGCTTTGGGCTCAACTAGACCATTTTTTGAAGGACGATTTACAAAGACTTCAAAATTCATTTTATTTTTTTGTTTTGTTAATTTATTTTGGATATTTAAAATGTCTTTCAGTTCCAGTGTTAAATGTTCATTAGAATTTAAAGTTTACTGATTTTTTTTAGAATGTGCTCTGGCATTATTATTTTTGCCATTACCATTATATTACTTAAAAATGGTCTCAAAACAACAATATTATTGTTTATCTCAATAACTTCTGGAGCAATTTATCGTCCAGCAAAATTTGTTATTGTGACAGGCCTAATTAACATAAACCTGTAAAGAGATTAATCTTTTTTTAAAATCACAACAGTTTTTATATGTAAAAATAAATAAATAAATACTCACGTGAAACAAAAGAAGAGGGTCGTGGACCCAACCAGGAAAGTTATGGCTGCAGACACCGGCACATATCGGCTGGGGCGAAACGGACGGGGAGGAGCAGAAGCTGGGCCCCCTACCCCTCCCCCAACCACCCCACCACTGAAACTGGGCATCAGCAACGGAGAGAGGGGAGGAAGAAGAGAGGGAGGTAGATATCGACTGTCTACCTACTGTAAAGGGGAGGTTACAGGTCAAAATGATGATGCAGGTGTTTAAGAGGCGGGGCCATGGCTACAACTCTATGCAAAGCAGAAATTGAGTGGAGACATGAGGGACTCTCCGTGTGCACACTTCCAATGTCTCCTGTCTGAGATATAAAACTCTTTTCAAAACAGCAACATGCACGACTTGGATGTGCACAGCTTCTTGTCGATAATTAATTTGAATGCATACATTTAATTTCTATACAAGAGCAAAATAATACAAAAATATATGTATGCAATTCATAAATATTACTGAGTATGGCTTTAATGTATCTGTATTTGGTGCAATAACGCAACAATATAAACACTGCTGTGCATATATGAAAATAGGGCAAGAACTCAAGCACAAAACCAAAACCGGTGCAGTGTTTTGTTAAAATTGTGGCGCTGTGCTTGAGTTTTGATTATCAGAGGATAACAGTATAAAAAGAAAACAAAATGAAAAGAGGTAGTCCATCAGACAGAGAGCAGAAGCACGTGGAGGAGAACAAGTAGAGAGGATTGAGCACAGCAGCTGCTGATGACTTCTTCCCAAGAGAGCTTATTTAGGCACTGGGTGGGTGGAAGAAACTGAGGATGGCGGCAGGAGGGACACTTCTGGCATTTCAAACTCAGTCAGGAGGAAGAACCAGCTGAAACAAATCCACTTTTAAGCCAGGTGTGGGAAGCTTAAAAAAAAAAAAGTCCAGGTGGGTTTTTTTTTTTTTAAGTTGTCAAAAAAATTGTTAACCAGTTAATGTCCTTGTGTTTAAAGGCTTTTAAAAAGGTAAAAAAAAAAAATAATCCAAGAGCCTGTTTCAGTTTTCACTTGGTCTGTTGATACAATGACGGAATCAATTCATTCCATAAAGAAGCCCAATGGAGCTCAGCAAGGTGCCACTGTGCTTGCTTTGGGATGGGTGTAGCAGGGACCTTTCCCACCTCCAGCTTCTCTGCAGAACGCTCTCCTCTCTCATTCTGCATCCCTTAAAGAAAGTCACACACAGCTTGGGCGTCATGTAGATGGACACATGCCAGCTCTCTTCTTTTCATTGGTTCCAGCTCCTTCTTCATGCCCTAGCGCTGTGGATTTACTGCTGGAGGTACCTGAAGCAACATGAATGCACAACATTAGAAAACTATCAACATGTAAGTACAAAAAGCAAAACACTAATTATCCAAATAATTACAGCTCTGGCAAATAGTAAATTAGCTGATGCTGTTTGCTGGCAGGATTGCACAAAAACTGCTTGACTTGCATTCCTGAATGTATGTTTTGGAGTCGTTTTACAGTTTGAAAAACAGCAGAAATATTTTTCTTTACCTTGTTTCATCACTGAGGACCTGTACCGTTAACTATTAGAGGGACTACTGAAACTATCCAATATGAGTATGAAATACAAATAACTGATGTATTAAACTCTATAGTATGCTAGGAATGGACAGTGGTTCGCAAAGTATTCAGATCCCTCAAACTTATCCACTTTTTGTCACATTACAGCCACAAACATTTATGAGTTCATGTGACAGAAAAACCCAAAGTAGTGCATATTTGTGTTGTGTAAACTGGATACATAGCTCCAATACTTTTACTCATAAAAATATGAAAAGGGTGTCGTGAATTCTTATTCATCCCCATTTACTCCTTATCCCTAATTAAAACACAACCAAATACATTTAGAAGTTATCTTGTCAGTACATCTAAGTCCACTTATGAGTTATTTAAAATCAGTAAAAATTGAGCTATTCTGTGAAGGAACACAGCAAGAAGGGAATCTTTAACAACGTTTAGTTGTCTCCACACAAAGTTGGCCTTTATGGACGAGTGATGAGATGAAAACACTTGCTGAAAAAAAAAATCCATAAAATGTCTACAAAACTCATCTCTGGTCAGGTGAGATCACAACTACAACTTTCTGGCAGGGATCCGACACAGTGCATGGAAAAGAAAAAATAATAACAGTTTCTGTCCAATTCATATTAATGGTAACTTTGTTTTGGTCCAGTCACAAAAAAGTACCTCAAAATAATAATAATTAAAAAAAAACATTATGTGAAAAAAATGTGCTTAAGTTAAAGGGGTATTAGCACTTTTACACAGTGCCTTGCAATCGAGCAAAGTTTATTTAGTTGTAGGGAAAGATTGGTTTCACTCTGATTTCACAATAGTCTGACAAATTACTACTCCAGTACTTTTCACCATTCCTCAGAAAGTTGTTAAACTGCCGGCTGTCCGCCAGCTGTTAACGTCAGTGCCCTCAGGCGGCAAAAGGAAAACACCTCCCGATACTGGAAATGCAAAACACCCCTATGACACACACACATATATCATGCTCATTTATTTCATATCCAGAAGAAAAACTTGTCCGTGTTGTGTGAGCCAACCGCAAACAGATCCGCTGCTAACGGTGTAATCTGATAGTCTGATAGACACACCCCTCTGTCCAACAATCATCTGTACTTGGTGGTAATAAGGAGCTGGAGCCGAGACACCGTCTCTTGTTGTTAATCATCTCATCTGACCCACAACAAATCCCCCCGACCCAGACTATAATGGATGTTAATCCTAAAATCTCCGTGTCGAGCTTTGTCGGTCATGTCACTACTACAGCCTGCTCCATTAAGTGGCCGATTGAGTCCAGTTTTTTTTTTGTTTTTTTTTCCCCCAAACCGAAACCAGTTTCTGGTGTTTTGTTTGAAACTGGACAGAAGATGTTTAAAACGTATGAAACAATGAGGCAGAACAAGACGTGAAAAGGAGGAAGGCCAGGCGAGCGTAAGGATTCAGTGAAGTCAACTAACGTTACCCATAATCTGCTCCCAGCGGAGATTCTCGTAAAAAAAAAAAAACACACAAATACTACTCCTTTGAACAATCCCTGTTTTGGGTTTCATTTCAACTGAGTAATAACAACAGTAATATAAACATCACAATTACTCACAGGCTCTTTTTACCCAACCTCGAAAGTTTTTTGCGACACTGCTCAGTCTTTTACCACAGCTACTGAAGTGAGCTAGCGTCAGTTCTCTGACTAGCTTCACGGCGAGAAGCTTTCATTGAAGATTCGAGGGGCAAATATAGAGACTTTTACCCGAACAGTCGCTAAAGACAACAGCTAAAGACGTACCCTAATGTCGACGTGTAGAGTTGTCTTCCCTGTGGTGTGTGTGGGTCGTTTTAGTCCTCCTTGAGTTAGCCACAAGCAAACTACTTAGCCGCTTTCTAGGCCGACATCGGAATCCAGGAACTGGCCTGTCGTTTCCCAGGTTGGACGAACAGCCAATCAGCAGCAGAGGGGGCGTGGCCTCCAGGAAAAGCGACAGCATACGTTTCTACTAGTAAAGAAATAACTATATGGAGAGCCATTTTTCATGTATCCCTTTATCCATTTTGGCTGAAATGGCTCTCCATAAAACACAGGGTAAAACTAAACCTGTAAAACCTGCCCAACTTCAAAGAAACAGTATGAATCTAAACATCTACTAAAACTCATGTTAATAGCATTATATGTTTTATTCATAATGTATTCCTAAGATATTTTTAGAATAATTTAGAGAAACAGCAAAATTTTACATTTATTTTTTTATAATGTAGTACTGAAGATTTGTTTTTTTAGTTTTCAAAATTTACATTTTTCTAAGAACAAACTAACACAGTTTTAGAACAATTTAGAGAAACAGTAAAAAAAAATGTAACCCTAAAACTATGAGGATAAACTTGCTTTTCATATTTTCAAAGCTTAATACCAAACTGCTCCTCCAGTATGTCATGACTTTTATGGAGAGTGAAAAGTGTCAAATGATAATACAAAATAAACAAATTTGGTGCCTAGGTTAGAAAACGTATGCACCAAACAGTTTCTCTCTTTTTCCACATGTAGTATTGTTTAATGTGCTGTCCTTGATTAAATACATTTGAATTGAACTGAACCCCATTCTGTGTCCACATAGGAAATGAATCACACATGCAAAAAGCTGCTTCTTGTCAGATTTTTCTACCGTAGCACGGATAGATATTTATGTACTATGGAGAGAATTAGGGCCACTGAAAAAAAAAAAATTCTCTTCTCACTTTAATCTCAGATTTCTGAGAAAAAAGTCATACATATGACTTTAATCTAGGCTTGAATATTGCCTGAGTTGGTACATGTTTACACACCAAATATGAAATGAGCTCTTTATGTCATGCTCCAAAACATTTACTGCCATACTGGTAGCGTTGCTACTGGTAACCACCAAGCAGGTTGGTGTCCTTTGCAGCACTAAAGACATACATGATAAACACTGTCTGGATGTGGAAAACACAAAATGCTGGCCATTCCTCCCATTTCATACAGAAACTTAACAGGTACAAAAAATAATCTACATGACTTCACTTAGAAGTGATATAATCTAATAATTTTCAGTATTTAGTAAATTATGCATCAATTAGGATAGACTACATGATTAGCTTTTGAAATTGGAGGCATGGAAGCAAGCTGCTTCATTTTCAAATAAAAGTATAATTAACACACAGGGATTCTCAAAGTTAAAATTTATTTGTACAAGAGAGAAGAAAAGACATTCTATAAAACAGATTATCAAAAAAAAAAAAATTCCAGCACCTATAAATGGCAACAAGAGAAATTTGCACAGTGCAAACAATAAAAGGAAGGTATAATTTAACTAATTTTAATTCCATCTCGTTCTCTTTTAAGTCCTTGCAAAGCACCTAGAAAGAAAAAGTGCTCACAAATATGATCATCACTTTATCTCGCATCCTCTCCTCCAACATGTGGCTTCATTTCATGTCCATAAAGCGGATGTCCATGATGAGCAGCGTGTGTCTGGGCAGTGGTCTGGGTGCAGGTGACAGCACTTTCATCACCTGTGCCTGAGTGTCAACGTTTGTGACCACAATGAATCCGCAGACGGGGCTCTCCACGATGCTCTTCCTGGCGTCTTCGTCTCCGTCGTCGACGCTGCTCACACTCAGCACGTGATACGTCAGGTCTCTCCCTGGAGTCACCGGCACCAGTTTCAGCTGCGTGTCGTCCTGAGACATTCCCAGTGGCAGGCAGGAGTCCGGGATGGACGGCGCCCCGATCTTGTAGATGCGAACATCCGAGAATCGCACTTCAAAAGAGAAAGGGAAGAAGGACAGCCCGCGGAAGCCGTAGAAGTACTCGCGGATCTTTTCATCCCGAGTCTCCCGCCGGCACTCCTTGGAGCGCTCCACCACTCCTCCGGACTTCGGCAGCAGCACAACGCGCACAAAGTGCGGCAGGTCCCTTTTGAGTTCATTGTAGAGCCTCTCATGGTCCAGCACAAGCACCACGTCTACCTGGAAGGTGGAGGCACAGTGGACCAGGGCCTGGTACCCAGAACCCTTCACCCAGCCACAGGTGTTGATGATGCAGCCGCCAACGCTGGCCTTCCTGTTTACCTCACAGCGTTGAGAGAACACCTCGGCCAGGCACGATGTCAGCTATGAGATTAGACAAGAGAGTCAGACAAATATACAGCACAAACCAACCTTACATCAGCAAAATGCAGAATCTTCCTTCTTACCTTGTTGTAAAGTTTAATGTTGGTTCCAGGAGTCGTAGAACCAAAGTGATAAACTAAAGGAGCCTGGACAGAGAAGCCCTCCTCCACGTCCGCAGGACGCTCGATGCACAGAGCTGATACTGTCCCTGGAACAGAAACCTGAGACAACATAATACAGTACACAGCTTAGTCCTCAGAACAACAACATAGGATAAGTCTTGCCATAGTCTTAAAATCACTGGAAATAAGGGAGAGTAACTTAATTCACATCAATTTATGGCTCCTGGGATTAACACAGATTCACCTGGATACACATCAACAATAGCTGCACAGTAACAGGACTCATGCAACAGTGACATTAGTGTTGCAGACTGCAAATGCAATAAATCTAATCTTTCTTATTAGCCATCACAACGGATCCACCTCTCCCTGCAACCTTTAGCACCTTACAAGTTCAAGACTCATACAATAAAGCTGGTGTTATTTTTTATTTCTTTATTATTTTATTATTTACAATAATACAACCACAATGTTGTATTTACAATACAACAATACTTCAATAACATTTCATTTCCACGCTTCCTAATATCATGAAGCACTACTAAACAAACTCCTTAAAAGAAGTAGGTGTTTCAAACATCAATATGACACCACATGTTATTTGTGTATTTCATCATTATTCATGTCACTGGAAACTGAGTAATAAAAAGTAAAGTTGTTGTCCTCTTACAGATCAACAACCCTAAAAGGTCATAGAGACATTATAAAATGAAAAGGCTTTTACCCCACTCTGTCCAACATCCAGTTCCACCAGCGTAGGTCTCCTTCCAACTCTCACAGCATAGCTGAGAAGCATTCGGCACACTGTGGACTTCCCCACGTCTGTAGGTCCCACTACCATCACCTGGAGAACAAGTATTTACTGGTCTTGTTGTCATTTTGTTCTGAAGCCTTTATGAAGAGATCTAGAAGATTCTTATTAAAACTTACCCTGGGCCCCCTCTCATTTTCCCGCTCAGCTTGTTTCCTCATCTGTTCCAGGGCAGCATGGGTGTTCAGGTAGAGCAGCATAGGAGTATCCTTGGACACATAGGCCACCTGCAGTGATAACCTCACTTTTATAACCACACTAATTGCATTTATTAAGGAAAAAGTTGAGGAAAAACCTCAAGTAATTTCCAAGTAAGAGCGCAAATATTAACCCAACTTCCGGATTCGCAACTACTGGACAACCCAAGTTTTATTCTTATTAAAAAATAACATCGGTATATGTTTGATTGCAAATAAGAATACAAAATGAAAACTTTCAAACATCTACACAAGGCCCTTACCTCTGGCTTTCCATACAGATTCACACTGCAGCCCTGCCAAGTGAAAACTGCGATCTTGGAGCCTGGTCCGAAGGTGTACTTCTTGTTGCGGTTCAGCTCAGAGCCAAACACCTCAGCCATCCCCGTCAGGAGCTCCATCTCCACCTGATCCGCGGCCTCTCCGGCCTCCACCTCGAAGCGAAGCTCGGTCTCCTTCTCCAGGTCGAACCTTTTGGACACCTTCCCCGAAGACGATGCATCTTCGCTGGTCTTTTCCACACCCTCTGCTGCCATTACTGTCTAGCAGAAATCCCATTCCTTTCAGTAATTCTCTTATATCGTTAGAAAACGCTTCATTCTGCCTCAGCAGAGAAAGGCTGTAATAGTTTTTGACAAGCTTTAGGAAAGGAATCACTTTGTGTTTTAGGTAAACGTGTCTTCCAAAGCAAAGTTACTTAAGATATGTAGCTATTAACTAACATTTAAAAAAAAACATTTATCTATAGAAAGAGCGAACAGATGCTAAAATACGCGATACAACTTCGCATAAGATACAAAGAGAAAAACAGATGCAAGTAGAAAACAAACTAGCTCTCAGTTAACATGCCGCTGCTAATCTACAAAAACAATCAAATAAAACCAGGAATGATGGCATACAAATGCTCCACATGGCTCAAGTTTTCTCAATAGGATGATTAATATGTTGCTTTATGTGCTGTGTAATACTCACACGTTAGATTTCAAACTTATTTTAGAGGACAAAAAAAATTAGTGCAGCTCTCATGAGGAACCACTGTCGCATAATGATGACGTCACGCAAATAGTAGACATACATTTTTTTTAATTACTGCCCCCCTGCGGACAGTATTACCTCTGCATTGCCCCATTTCTAAATATTTTTTTTAAACTGCTTTATTGGACCATTTCAAATAACCTGGGTTGTTCAAGTAACCAAGAATTGTTCGGTTTACTGGAGCAGATGATCCAGAGGCTACTTTTTTCCTCGAGTTAGTTACCTTTTTGAATTAAGTAATTTCTGGTTGATACAAATGCTTGTTCCTACAAGAACAAACTGGAATACATTTTCTCTAACTAGAAATACATATTTCCAGTCATCTCTCTCACTTGCAGTACACTAAGAAAACTAAAGAGCACAATGGGTTCAGGTTTCGGATCCCAGTGTGTAAGCTAGTAGTGTTAGACATTCTCAACAACATGCTATTTTGTGTTTTCCTATTTGGGTCTGTAGTTGTGCCAAATATGACCTGTTTTAGAACTGGTAATGAATAAGATTAAAGTGAATTTAGGGACAGCAATTCGCATGTTCAGCCAGTTCTAACCAATTAAAAAAAAATAAAATTACAGGACCAATGTTTTTCAAATTATACTTACTCTCTAAAAGAAAATTATCCAACCTTAATTTTTTGCAATGGTTTGGAAGAATTGTTAGAGGTTTGGGCTACCATCTTTGATTTGTATTTTAGCATTGTCTCTCAAAATCATATTAAGATGAAAACATATCAGGAAATGAACTGTTTTACATGAAGCTGACTCCATCAATTCATCTATTAGTGGTGATTAAGTGATTGTTTGAAGACAGTTACTTTATTTAGGTACAAAAAAAAAGGTTTTCAGAACTGGGATGTAGAAAACCTTTGCAAAACATAATGTTGCATTTGCTCAGATGATCCACTAGGTGTCGCCGTGCGTCCAGGAGACTTCAGATGGAGCTGGGCTCATCAGAGGAGAGACTGAGAGCGTCTCATTGGTCACTCCTCATCATTCTGCTTCCACCAGTCACATCTTCTAGATACTCAGCTGCACATAAAACGGATGACTATCTATTGAATTTCATTTAAGACACAGAAAATGTAGTAATAGATGTAGAAAAGCTTGGTTAAATGATACAATTTAAATACTAATATCTGCCTAAATTAAAAATATGTCAGCTTTGACCAACCTTCACTTGGTGTTTATTCAGTCTTAAGAGCTTCCTGCAGAGCAGCAACAACGCTGTCTGGCTGAGGAAACTTCAGCTTACGAGGTGGGCCCTTCTTTATTCCCGTCCAAAGAGATGTTTCTTTAGGGATGACACAAAAGAGACAGGTTATTCGAACCAGCAAGTCAAATCATAAGTATAAAGTCAATAACTGGAAACATCTAACAACAAACAACTGAAGTAGGTGGATAAAGCAAGAAATCTGGCAAGTGAACACCAAAGTTCAAAGGATTATTTTTCTGAAATGTTCCACTTCGGGAAATTTTTTACTTCAACTTTAAGAAAAAATTTACAATCAGCCGAACGAGTCACGACGATGATTCTACGACGCGAAAGGGCAAAAACTTGGCAGGAACAACAGTGTTCCCTTGGGGAGACCAAATGGCCCAGTTATTCTTGGCGCCTCTATCTCATCCCTCCTCACCTTTGCCTCCGTCCAGCAGAGTGATCTCGAAGCTGTTCCTGCGGGGCTTCTCGGGGTTGAGGACCACCGTCAGCCCGGGGCGGGCAGCCAGAAGGGCAGATTTCACCTCCTCGGCGTTACGCCCATACACTCGTCAGCTTTTGCTGCAGGACACAGAAGATCAAGAATGAGCAAAAGCCCCACATATGTACTTCCTGTGGTGGAATAGAACGGTTTGGATTAATTATTTAACAAGAAAAACAGTGATGGAGACCCGGCTCTGACCATGTGGCTGAAGTAAACACACCTGGTTTACTGGATGTCAAGATACAAATGCTCTTTTTAAAGAAAAAAGTAATAATGTTCGGTAGTTTTCAAGAAACAATGACTCTCAGGACATTAGTTAATCAGCAGGAAGTTACATATTTACACTATAAATTCTAATTGACATAATAAATTTTATCACTCTGAAGGAAGGAAGTTCTTCCTTCATAAATGGTCACTTCTTTAACCTGGCTCATTCACCCGCTGGCTAGAAAAGAATGGGCTATATTATATTTTTATTTGCAAATTGTCTTTCAGGGAACGTTTAATGCTAGTTATGAGCAAACTTGGAAATATCCACTTGAGATGAGATCTCCAAGGATACAATGTGATGTCTAAGAGTGGATATAAACAACCAGTGCAGTTTTTGTTTTTACTTCAAAACTAGACCATTTTACAGAAATGTTGTTAATTAATATCATCGTCTGTGTGCAAAAAGTACATATCAGATGTTAAGTGAAGATACTTCAATTTGAGCCATCGTTTAAAGAGAGAGTTTGGAAAATCATTTCCTTTTCCAGGAGTTTTAAATGACTGAATCACATCATGTTATCAGGTTCTGCTGGAGTCATTTGATTCAGCTGAGTTGGAGCAGGAAAACATCTAAAACATACAGGACGACAGCTATTGAGATTTGAAAGGCGTACAACATGGCTGCACAGTGTACTGTTGCCTAGCAGCGAAACATATAAGTGACCTGGCTTGCTGTAATTAAGTATGACAAGCAAAAGTTGTTGTTTTTTTAAATATTATAAATAAATGTTGCTTGGTTGAACGTAGATGTGTCAGTAAAAGGCAGAAATCGAAATACTGGAGTTAATGAACTTCAGAGGTCTTCAAATCCACATAAAATAAAATTTGCCTCATTTAACGCCAACTGTTCATTTCTATTAATAATAATAATACTAAGCTGGTAAAAGAGCTCACCAGTGTTCAATGACCACTTTCAAGCCATTTTGGCCGCTCTCCTCCTCTCCTTTCTCCTTCTTCTCCTCCGCAAATGTCTGCACTTCCTCCGCCTTGCGCTTTGTCCCTTTGCGGCCTGAACACCACAAGATGTTACATGTTTGTTGCATAACAAAAAACAGCCAAAGTTTATCTGTAGATGCTTCAAATACCCGTCTGGGTTAAACAAGGCGACGCTTGGTTATTATAATATCATTACATGTGTCCTAGAATGGTGTCAGAAAGCTTGTTCAGGGTACAAATGTGTTCAGGAACTTAATTTAGAAGCTTTGACATAAAGAGAGATACTATGAAGAGTGAAACTAACGACAAAATGTCCAGATATCTCTTTAACAGGGAGATTAGCGGATGTCACCTTCATATTTTAAAAGAAATAACCAGCTTTTTCCCTGCGGTTTGTCACAACAAAACACACCCACCTGCTTTGGACGCCATATTTGTTGGAGAGGCTTCGCGCTCAGACCGACTGAACCAAGATCCGGGGGAGTTTACCCGGACTGAACCATTCACACGAGGGCGGGGGTTTCCACCCAGAATCTACCCAAAGAGCAGCGCCTGTCAAATCCTCATTAAAGCACGTTATGACGGTAAAGAAAAGGTATTAAAGTAGTCAAGCATTGCTCACACCCTTTGCAGGATTTATATTAGGCCTGGGTGGA
Organism: Poecilia mexicana; assembly: GCF_051168715.1. NCBI lineage: Eukaryota > Metazoa > Chordata > Actinopteri > Cyprinodontiformes > Poeciliidae > Poecilia > Poecilia mexicana. The sequence goes on from NW_028263379.1 coordinate 18,872,056, forward strand.
TTCTTTGGAAGGAAAGTTTGTATCCAGTATTACATGAGAATAAAACACATTGTTGTCACAAATCATAACATCTTCAGTTTTACTGTCAGCCTCCATGACTAGTTTCTGTCTTGTTTCCATCAGTTTTTGGGAAACGTTCGGTTTTTGTCATATTTGCTGACACTGATGACCCGTGAGAGGTCAGGAAGATGCCGAAATTAAATCAAAATCAATTCCAAAAAGTATTATTTTAAGGTTATGAAAATGTATGCAGTCTTGTTTTTGTACCTTTTTTTATTTTTCTCTTTCTTTATTAATATGTTAAACATCCACATTTTCTTTTCGGATTATTTGAGCATGTGTAAAACATTTTTGTTTGGAAATGACTTATCAAAGTCTCACAAATCAGAAATTTGAACCAGGATGTTTACACTTTTCAGAGCCTCTCCAAACTGTTGGGCTCCCATATTCTTTAAACATTTTCCTAATCCAAAAATCTAGTCTTATTTGGAGAGCTTACAAGACCGAATCCAAGACAGGCGACAGGAAAGAGGACTAAATCCTTTCAGAGCAGCAGACGGATGTGATTGAATGCTCCAAAGTCAGGAGCCAATACGCCGTTCCCGGAATAGCAATCCTTGTCCGTCACAGTAGATATGACAGTGACTTTTTTGGGCAGAAAAAGTTGGTTCGTCCAAGGGACGTCACAAGTTGCGTCTGTGCCAGAAAAATACAACTCCCCAAAGCGAGGCGGAGTGACTCACAAAAGCACATCTAATCACTCTCCTATTGTCCTTTGTTACCAACAACCTCATTGTTTCTTCTTCTCTTGTCTTTGGCTTGCAATTATATCTCAGCCTTTCTGAATCATGTCATGCAAATAGATACATCAAATCTCTGTGGTTTCTGTGGGTCTTAGCCTGTGTTTGTGATCTGGTGCAGTGTATTTTTAGCTGCTTACAGAAGGAAGGGACAGATGTGCCCTTCCTTCACCTCGTCCCCCACTTTTACCCCAAAGTGACTCAAAACCGGACATTGCTCTCATCACAAATGCTCATACCAGCAACATGTTTAAATTTCTATGCAAATACAGTACAAGCAGGTTCAGAGGAGTAGGAGAACAGCAGAAGGCGGATCATTCATGACTGTCAGTAGCTTTCAGCGACAGCATCATGTTTTTAAATGCAGCATTCAGCTGGTGGAGGCAACGTTTTACGTTTACTGAACTCAAGCATTTGTTTAGCAAACTTGGATTTCTGTTTTGATATGTTGAAAACTTAAAATGGCAGTAAAATCACCAAAAGCAACCTATGAAAGCGTGCCCAGACTAAATCGGCTACTCTTCTTGAATCCTCTGGAGTGCATATAAAACTTGGTCTCATTGTGAAAATAACGATCTAAATTTTGCAGTCAAACATGTATCTGAAATTAGTATGCAACTGTTAAGTTTTTAACAGAAATAAATAAGAAAGTTTAACTCCTCTTTCTTTTTCTTGTCCATCTTTATGTAATTACATATGGGTGAATATATGGACAGGGAAATAAAACTGTAGAATAAAGTCTTGTTTATTTATTGTTTATCTTTTTTATTATTAAAAAAAAGAATCTCAAAAACAATTTTATCAACAGGTGTTTTTGTGTTGATGTCCAGATCTTAGCCACATCCATCCATTTAGAATCTCCATATAGATCACATTATGCATATCTGACCTATATGTTTCAAATCGCTGCAAATCATTTATGTGTCAACATGCCGCTATCAATAAGGGCTCTAAAGAAAGGTACAACTTAGAGGTACAACAGTGGTGTCTTTGCAATTCAGAGGTTATAGTTCACATTCACTTTTGCTGGTATCCAAAGCTGAGATATTAAAATTCAAGTTCAATTCAAATTCAAAAATACATTATTGATCCCAAAGGCAAATTAGTTCAAATTTTTCATACATTTATTCTCGTCAAATGTGAAAGCAAAGGGTCTTTTACCATTTCAAAGTTGTAAGTTAAATATTTTCCTTTCCATCAAAGACTGAACTTTTAGACATTTTCTTTTCCGGCAAGTCCTTTCCTGCCTGCTCCTTTCTTGGACCTTCCTGGTGTTGCTCTGATGTATCCGCTTCAAACAACACGTGCGAAGGTGAACGTCAGCAAATACCCAAGATCTACGCACATGAACACGCTGACTGGAATAAACCCAGGCAAGAAAGGCACAGCCAGATGGGAAGAGTGTGAAAGGGATGTAGATGCGCTGGAGTGATGGAGCTTAAGATAAAAAATAAAAATGAGATGAGTGAGTGACAGCCACATAAAGGCACGCAGATACATAAAAGAGACGCTGAGAAGCTGAGCATGGCTACACTGGTTGCCAGATGGGTGGAGAAAGAGTGGGCACGTATTGTCAGAGTGATTCTCACAGCTAATGACCTGGATTTACACCGGAAAAAACACAATGAAAGTCCAAAGAACTCCTAGTAAGGGAATGGCTGCAAACGCCTACAGTTTTGTCACAACAGAGAAGCTCTGAAATATGGAAAGGAAAATCACAATGGAGACAGTGAACTTGCAGCTCTGCAGGTGGTCATCTTTTAACGTTGAACAGTGACTGTCCTGTTACGTAAAAAGCTTAGCATTATTTCCTGAGAGATTGAAGATTATTAGATTTCTCACAGTCTTTGTGGAAATAACAGGACCAAGTCAGCACCTTTATAGCAATTTTCAAGCAAATTTCAAGTACAGATTTAGGCCTAGACTTTGACTGATTTGATACAAACCGTTCCAGTGTTGCTCCGGCTGTGGTCCTGCTGGAAGGTGGTCCTCCTCCACCCCAATATGAAGTCTTTTGTAACTGCTAAGATATTTTCTTCACATTGCTCTGTATTCAGCCTTGTTCATCCTCACATTAACTTTGATCAGAAAATTATTCCCAAAACATGATTCTGCCTTCTCCGTGGTTCATGCTTTGATGATGGACGCTCTCTTTGGTCATTCAGTTAGTTTAGGTGGCCATGTTTCTTGACAATTTTGCAGATGTGCCATAGTTTGTTCAGATGATTGAACAGCGCTCTATGAAATGTTCTAAGCTTGGGATATTATTTATTGACATAACTCTTCTTTAACTTTTCCCCTGCTGTGTTTCCTTGTCTTCAATGTTGAAAACTTTCAAGGAGTATGAGCTCTTCAAGGCGCTGCATGAATTCTTACATGGACGGTTGTTCATCTCCTGCGTCTTTGTGTCAGGCCCCTATACAAACACTGGAGCAGGTAAAGGTGAAAAGACAAAAGTTTTAAAGTGAAATCGGAGGTGTAAAAGAAAAAAAAAAGCATTAAGTTAGCCAATGAAATGTGATATATGATCACATCAGGTTGCATTATTTGTAGAGCTCTCATTAACTGATTACACATTTTCCAGTTTGTCTGTACAAAAAATGGATTAAAGATTTCCGTTTTGCTCAGTTCATTGGGTTTCAGACTGTTTCTTCTCCCTGAGCAGTTGCTAGGCAACCAGGATGTGACTTGCCAACAAAACAGTCAAGTAATCCTTTACTTTTTTAATATTCCACATTTTCTGACAAGCTGCCAAATAATTAAAGCTCAATATTTACTGCTTTATTCAAGCTTTGATAACAGACCCCTGAGTACATTTCCCTATGTTCATGAAGGCCATTTATTTAAATAAACATTTGAAAAAAATGAATTTAATATGTAAGTTGATTACACACAGACTGATATATTTCAAGTCTTTTATGGCGTGGACTTAATAAAACCCCAAGATTAGACTCTCACAAAATTTTAACCTTAAGACTTACATTTATTTTTATCAGAAATAATATTTTATAAACAATGCCGTAAGAGTGCAAGGTCATTATAAAAGAAGCTGGCTTTCCACAGTGTGCTCTATACAAACATATTAATGGTATATTGAGCAGAAGGAAAAATTGTGACAAGAAAGTGAATAGCAACATGAGAAACCACAACTTTGAATATGTTGAAATAACATATTTCAATCAGAATGCTGATTGAAAAGTTTGGTGGAGAGCCACAAGGACTGTGACTGGAGTCAGTGCAGCATTCTGCTACTGTCTGAACAGATTTGTCTTTAATTTTCTGAAATAAAGAATATTTTTTGAAGTGGAGAAATACTAATCAATTTAAATGATTAAATTAGTAAACTATTCATCAGTAAGATTTCCACTAATGTAGTAAAAGTGGAACATGAAAGTTCTCTTTTGAAATCTCCAGTTTGTGTTTCAGTGTGTGTGTGTGTGTGTGTGTGTGTGTGTGTGTGTGTGTGTGTGGGGGGGGGGGGGGGGGGTGTGTGTGTGTGTGTGTGTGCACTTGTTTATATTACGGTGCAGGGTCCAGAGCACGGGAGCACACCAACGGTGTGGGGCCCGGTTACGTTGTGGGGCCCAAAATGCCGGACCCCGCATGGGAAACCACTCTAAAGCAGCTTGGGATGCTCTCCTAACATGCCTCATGCATTTTTTTCACTTGGCCCACAAGGTAGCAAAAACTGGAAAAGTGTGTGTCAAGTGTGTATCAAAGTGGGGTCCCCCTGCTGGTTCAAGATGGAACTGCAATTATACACACACAGGAAGTGTGTATGCGCACTTCCTGTGTGTGTAAGGGCCCCTCATGGTCTTGTGTGTGTAAGGGCCCCTCATGGTCCATGTTTTGACTAAGATTGGCTGATATCTTATTAGCTTCCTAAAACCTGAAGTTTTAGGAAGTATTTTTTATAATTAATGTTATAATGAATATATTATAAGAGCACATACTAATGTGCTATTATAATGTTTTATAACAGCACGTTAACTCTCGAGCACATGTTAGCACATGTTAGCTCTACATGTTAGCTAACATGTTAGCTCCGTGTTAGCTGTCCGAACATGGAGAGCACCTGTGGCTATATGGCACTTTCTATGTTTTCAACATTTTTATGGCACTTCATAGCGTGTGACCAGTGATGACATAATTACTTTTAAAAAGTAACTTTAATCAGATTACTGACTATTCCTTGAAAAAGTACCTTAGTTAGATTACTGACTACTTGATTTGGAAAGTAATTAAGTTACATTAAAAGTAAAATTTTTAGTTACTTTCAGCAGCTGCTAACAACAACGCTCCAGTACCCATGAATATTACATTGAGCTTTGCTAGTACTTAATTGCAAGCTATTTTATAACAGTGACATCAACAATGTGTCTCCACTTAATTGGTTGAACTGAAGGGGACATTGTTTAATGGTTACAACAACACAAAAAAGTTTGTAATTTGTGTGTTCCACTATTGTCTGGAAAACTTTAAGAAGGATTTTAAAGGCCCCATCCCCCTGTCCCAGCGTCCAGGTTCTGCATTACAACCCTGCATTTGTTGTCAGAGCCCACCACACAATGGTCCTCCCGCCACTCCACAACTCAGATGGCCTTCTGCACAGATTTGTGACACTTATCTTAATATTAGTTATTATAATAGTGTTTAGTTGCACAACTTTACAGACATGTCCATTTGTGGCTGTATTCACGTTTACTGCACTGTTTGTATTAGTCTCGATGTTTGCAGTTTTCTGGAGCACAAAGCAAACGTGTAGTTCGCATGTTGTGTTGACGTCATTCAAGGAAAATATATGATGGATAAGTAATGGATTATACATATTAGCAAAGACACAGCGGTACGGATCTTCCAAGAAAGGATAGAAAGGGAAAGTCTGACATAAATAACCCAGATGACAGACAAATTCTGGGATTTATTATGAGTCTCTGCTTATTTCCAAGCCCAAATGAGCAACTTCACGTTCAAAAATGAGCCCAAAAAAGCACAACGCGTTAGATTACTCATTACTAAAAAAAAGTGGGCTGACATCAGTAATGCATTACAAAGTAATGCGTTACTGACATCACTGCATGTGACTGTGCCAGGGTGAAACTGCTTCACATTAAGAGGAGACCTATGCGAACAAAGAGGACACACTACTCAGAACAAAACACAACATACATGGTAAGTAACAGCATATTAATACTAAATACAAGAAACTGATGTGGAAATGCTTTTTATCCGGACACAGAGGTGTTTATATGGAATGATTTCGGCTTTACATTCCCCAAAGCTACATAAAAATGTTTACCTTGAAACAGAAGCATAGTAAAAAATGAGTTGGTAGATAATCAAAAATATAGCGAGTTCTTGTTTATTATTATTATTATTAGTAGTAGTAGCAGTAGTAGTAGTAGTTTTAGTTATCAAGCTATTGAAATAACTTTACTTAGGCTGTTTTTATTGACATAACTGTTATTAAACTGTTGTCATACAAACCAGATTCCAAAAAAGTTGGGACACTAAACAAATTGTGAATAAAAACTGAATGCAGTGATGTGGAGGTCCCAACATCTAATATTTTATTCACAATAGAACACAAATCACAAATCAAAAGTTTAAACTGAGAGAATATATCATTTTAAGGGAAAAATATGTTGTTTCAAAATTTCATGACGTCAACAAATCCCAAAAAAGTTGGGACACGGCCATTTTTACCACTGTGTGGCATCTCCCCTTCTTCTTACAGCACTCAGGCGTGTGGGGACAGGGGAGACCAGTTTCTCAAGTTTAGAAATAGGAATGCTCTCCCTTTCATGTCTAATGCAGGCCTCTAACTGTTAAATCGTCTTGGGCCTTCTTTATCGCACCTTCCTCTTTATGATGCACCAATTTTCTCTATAGGTGAAAGATCTGGACTGCAGGCTGGCCATTTCAGTGGCCAGATCCTTCTCCTATGTAGCCATGATGTTGTGATTGCTGCAGAATGTGGTCTGGCATTATCTTGTTGAAAAATGCAGGGTCTTCCCTGAAAGAGATGATGTCTAGATGGGAGCATATGTTGTTCTAGAACCTGAACATAGTTCTCTGCAATAATGCTGCCTTTCCAGACATGCAAGCTGTCCAAGCCACATACCGTCAGTGATGCAGGCTTCTGAATGGAGCTTTGATAACAACTTGGGTTATCCTTGTCCTCTCTGGTCTGGATGAGATGGCGTCCCAGTCTTCCATAAAGAACATCAAATCATGACTCGTCTGACCACAGAACAGTCCTCCATTTTGCCTCACTCCATTTTAAATGACTCCTGGACCAGTGCAAACGGCTGAGCTTGTGGAGTTGCTTAGAAATGGCTTCCTCTTAGCACTGTAGAGTTTCAGCGGGCAGCGGCGGATGGCACGGTGGATTGTGCTCACTGACAATGCTTTCTGGAAGTATTCCTGAGCACATGCTGTTATTTCCTTGACAGTGGCATTCCTGTTTGAGGTGCAGTGATGTTTAAGGGCCTGGAGATCATCAGCCTCCAGTAGAGTTTTACGGCCTTGATCCTTGACCCTTCCAGATTCTCTGAATCTTTTGATGATGTTATGCACGGTTGATGATGATAACTTAAAAGTCTTTGCTATTTTACGCTGGGTAACACCATTCTGGTACTGCTGCACTATCTTTCTGCGCAACAATGGTGGAATTGGTGATCCTCTTACCATCTTGGCTTCAGAGAGACACTGGTCTTTCAGTTGTTTGTTATATGTTCAATTTTCTTTTTCCAGCCACTTATTGCTACTTGTCCCAACTTTTTTGGGATTTGTAGACACTATGAAATTTTTAATCAACATATTTTTCCTTTAAAATGTTACATTTACTCAGATTAAACATTTGATCTGCCATCTATGTTCTTTTACGAATAAAATATTGACATTTCCCATCTCCACATCATTGCATTAAGTTTTTATTCACAATTTGTTTAGTGTCCCAACTTTTTTGGAATCCGGTTTGTATATAGCTATAATAAAGACTAGACACCTCATGGACCTCTCTTGCATTTAACTAGTTTTATATAATTTTCTTTGGAAAAAGAGTGTGGTTGGATGTTTCAGAAACATTCAAGCAGTACTGCGTATATAGGGTTTTATCATGTTTTTCAGCTAAAATGTTCTAGCTTAAGACTGATTCAGCAGCTGAGATTGATCCATGCTCTGCAGTAAAGTACAACTAAAAACAATAAAATTCATAATGATTGTTGTATTTACATTTTCTAAGCATGAATGTAGTATTAATGTTATAAGATAATACCACATTTATTTGGATAATTGTATATCTGAAAATTGAAAAATAACTTAATTTCTCCTAACCAATGTGTTAATATAAATTGCCTTGCCGGAAAGACAACAGTTTGCTACCCAGCCAATTGAACGAGGAGATTTCATCTTAAAATACATGGACAACTTCTGTCAGCAGAAAAATCCTGAACAGGAAAGTTTGGCTGGCTTTGGTTGAATCAACTAGAAGCTTCCTTGACTCTTTTCTTGAGAAGGATATCAAACAGGATGCCAGCCTACAAGTAACAGTCAATTAGACTTTATTGTGAGAACTAATTTTTGAAGACCTCTTATTGGTCTCTTGGTTTAAAGCTTGTCCATTTAGTTCATCTTTAATTGAGAAGATGTTATTTAGTCAGAAAGTACCTTAAAAAGCACTCAACCAACCACCTGCTCACACATTTTTAATGGTCCTCCTCATGGAGTCCAAAAACCAGTGGCACATACACCTATGAAAATATTTCTGAAACATGTGTCCATGTGGGTTCCTACCAAGTCAGTCACTCACACACACATACTGATGGATTCCTGACACATACATCCTTGTGGGGCCCTCCCGTATGGATCAAAGGTTTTCTCATTTTTTAGATCATAGTTCAGGTACCTGATGTCATTAAAGCATATTATATTATAGTTTATGTTCCATACATCTTAAACAGCTGAACAATCATGTTGAAGGATGCTCCACTACAACCATAAATATGCTGTTATAGGACCTGATTAGACATCCAGAACTGACTGGGAGGCTAGTAGCTAGAAAGACTCTTTTGGTTTTGGGAACTTCTTCATGTGATTTACATTTACACATCTGGAGTCTGTCATTGATGTTGTCAGGAAGATATTGGTGAGTTATTTGTGGTTTTAATTCCAGTCTCGCACGACAAATTGAGCATGGTCTCTTCAAAGGCTTTCCAGAGACTGAGATTGTTGATGCTGTCATAAGGGCCATTGTCCCAGGGAGTTGCGGAGCTAACTTGAGGGAAAAAATGACCTTACACTCCCCACCCTGAGAAGAATACAGCGCTGCCATTATCAGGAAAAGAGTGCAACAGAATTATATAAATCTGTCATCAGAAGCACAGGGCGTCAAAGAAACTCCTCAAAGTTTTCTCATCTACACTCTATACCTACGACAGAAGATTCTGTTTGCATCACAAGAGTCAGAGTCGGGCTTACGTTATGATCCAGTGCTGGTGCAGAACATGGTTCTCCATACAGTTATGACCAGTTTGCTGTATGATAACATAAAACATGACCTTCAGCCATCTCTAGAGCAAGCTGTTGTTTCTGAATTTTTATTTGAAAAACTAAATATTGCATGTGCCTGTGAAAGTGAGAGGCAGGACAAGAAAAAAATGCACGCACCACATTGATCTGTGACTGTCCACTCTGCTCAGTCTGACCACGCCACCACTGAGAAGAACAAAGTAAGCCCGTCAAGTCACAGTAAGAGTCAAACAGATATTCTTTCAGAACTGCAGGAGATGACAGCAAACATGACCCTGCTTAAAGATCTGAAAGCTGAAGGGTCGTCTATTAAAGAGTCTATGCAGCAGCCCTCTTATCTGCAGAGGCAGCACCCAAACCCAGTATCAGGACCAGATTGCACACCAGCCCAATGCACACCAGCCCAATCAGTGCCAGCTTACTACAAATCATCACTAACACACAAGCTTGCAGTATATCATGGTTACCATCAAACTCCTCCAGTGCAACACAGCTTCTTGCAACCCCCTTCAACACATCACAACTACTTACCACCATCCCCAGGACAACATGATCATCTTCCACCCAACCTGAGATATGGAAATCAACGCCCCCTCTCCACAACTTCACCACGGCCCAAGAGGAGGTGCTACACCTGCCAGCAGGAAAAATTGGAGGACTGCATTCACTGCTTCAGGTGTGGCAGCAGTGAACACTTCTCAGCTGGCTGCAGGATGAGGAGATCAGGCCAATTCGGAGGGAGTGTTTTAAACAAGTAAGGGCTACCCCAGCGGGATGGGGAGTTACCACATCATCAGTAGTGCCCCAACTCTGTGCACACAGTGGTGCAAGTGAGTTAAAGGTGAGACTGAGACAATGTTCATCTTCTAAAAGTGTGGTATACTGTTCTGAGGGATATCAACATGAACACTGGGCTGTACATAGAAATCAATGCTCAACAACTTTTTGTAGCACACCACGAAAGAAAAAGCAAGTTAAATTTGCCCCACTAGTTGGAAAAAAAATATCTGACTGACTGCTATATCCAAGGTCAGCAAATTGTGGGACTCTGGCTCACAAGTGACTGTAGTAAGTGAACAATGGAGAGCAGAACACCTGCCACATGTGACTTTGAAAGACATTTCTGAGATCATTGAAAACAGTGACACTTTGAATCTCCTTACAGCCAATGGCTAAGACATGCCATATTTGGGATGGATAGAAGTCACATTCAAACTGGCTACAGATGGAGTCCCAACAACAGAAGTTATTGTCCCCACACTAGTAATTAAAGACAATAGTCTTGCTCGCCCTATTATTGGTTCAAATGTCATTGGCCTGATGGTGGTACTGAGGTGCAGCAAAGCAAAGACACCAATACATAGCAGTAAATCAAAATTGTCCAATCAGCTTTTTATGACTTTGAAATGGATGATGCTTAAGCGTTTGTGGCTAGAGTTGCTGCTGAACAGCAATTTCTGGAGTAAAATGTCAAAACCACCAGAGGACAAGTACATGTCCCAAAACACACAAGTACATGTCCCAAAACACACATCAGTAAAGGTAGAGTGCCGTGTTATGACACCCCCTTTACAGGAGGAGACAACTCTGATGTTTGAACCTAATGTCAACCCACAGTGGTTGGAAGGTCTTGAGTTCACCGACACCCTCATAAAACTGAAGAAAGGTACAAAATCATTCATGATTGTGGATGTGCAAAACCCAATAGACCATGACATAGTACTCTCTGGGAGGACTGTTATTAGGACAGCACAGCCAGTCTAAGCAGTTTACCTGACCACAATTTTTGAACAGTCCTTCTCCATCTCCCCATTAACAGTAGCTAATGTGGAAGTGAGGAAAAAACAAACCTCTGATTGTGTCTGGGACCCCCCCCCCCCAGTTGATTTGGATCATCTCAGTTAAGAGAGGAGTCAGGCTCCTTTTCCTGTTCCGATAATGATATTGGATGCATCGAGAACCCGCGACTGTCCATCTCACTGAAAGACACAGAACCTGTGGCTAAAACTTACCTTTCAGTTCCAAAATCATTATACCAAGAAATGAAGAGCTATCTACATGATCTGATCACACAAGGTTGGGTGCACAAGTCAAATTCCCCCTATACTTCCCCAGTGGTGTGTGTTCAAAAAAAAGATGGAAGCTTACATCTTTGTATCGATTACCGTGAGTTGAACCATAAAACTGTACCAGACCACCAGCCCATTCCCAGGGTACAGGACATTATGGATGCCCTGGGAGGCAACTCATGGTTTTTGCTGTTAGATCAAGGTAAAGCTTACCATCAGGGGTTTATGGCAGAACACAGTCAGTCCCTTACTGCCTTTGTGACCCCCTGGGGTTTATATGAATGGATTCGCATACCATTTGGGTTAATGAACGCACCAGCTGCTTTCCAGCGGTGCATGGAAGAATGTCTCGAGGGGCTCAGGGATGAAATTTGCATTCCATACCTTGATGACATCCTTGTCTTTAGTAAGTCATTCGAAAGCCACATTGAACATGTCAGAACTGTGCTTAGACGATTGAGATTGCATGACAAAGTTGAAGCCAGCCAAATGTGAAAGGTTTCGACATGAGGTTCGCTATCTCGGGCGGGTCATTTCATCAGAGGGCAGCAAAATCGACCCTGCTGATACCTTTGCTGTCAGGGCCCTGAAAGACAAACGACCAGCCACTGTGGGAGAACTAAGAGCCATTATGGGTCTCCTGAGTTATTATTGTCAGTATATTTGAGACTTTTCTCAAATTGCTGCCCCTCTTTATGATGTGATGAGAGCTCCTGCAGATTCAAAACAAAGTGACAAACAAGTTACAAGACAGAGATATAATAAAAGAAAAACTGGGACCCCCTCCAATTTTCCCATTATGTGGACAGAAAAACATCAGCACTTGCTTGAGGAACTGTTAGACCTCCTGGTGGAACCACCAATCCTCACCTTTCCTGATTTTAGTAAACCCTTTGTACTACACACAGACACTTCCAATCTGGGTCTGGGGGAAGTTTTGTATCAGGAACAGGAAGGAAAAATGCATGTAATAGCATATGCCTCACAAACACTCACCAAATCTGAAAAAAAATTATCATTTCCACTCTGGAAAATTGGAATTTCTTGCCTTAAAATGGGCTGTCTGTGAAAAATTTAGAGACTATTTCATTGGCTCGTCATGCACTATATATACAGACAACAATCCGCTCACTTATGTCTTGTCTACAGCTAAGGTGAATGCAACCGGGTGTCGGTGGGTTGCCTAATTAGCGGATTTTCACCTTACCATCTGATACAGACCAGGGAAAGAAAACATCGATGCCAATCGTCTGTCAAGGTTGCCAGTGGATTTTAACACCATGATGGAACACTGTACTGAGGAAATGTCATCCCCTTCAGTTCAAGCAGTTGTACAGTCAGTTGAGGACCCAAGTTCCCCATGCAGTGTGGTCCATGGCACTATCTGCTCAGTGCAAAGAAATCAGCACTTCACACCAAACGCCTCTTTCACTGGAAGAGATTTGTTGAGCCCAAAGGGAAGATAAAAATATTGCCCCAGTGAGTGAATGTCGTCAGTTGAATAAGAAACCTGACAGAAAACAGCTCAAATCATTCAGCACAGAGTAAAAGACTACTATATGAATGGGAAAAACTAACTTTGGATGATGACGGCATCCTGCGTCGAAAGACAGCCAGACGGACATAACTTGTTTTGCCTGAAAAGTACAAACAATCATTATGAAGGAACTACATGATGACATGGGACATCAAGGAGTTGATCGAACCACTTCATTGGTGAGCAATCGTTTCTTCTGGCCATACATGCAGCATAACATTCAGAACTATGTGGCTCAAAGCTGCACATGTATAAAACAAAAGAAACCCAGCCGAGAGACTAGGACACCTCGAACTAGTATTGTCACAACTCAGCCTTTTGAGTTGGTTTCCTCGGACGATGAGTTGTCCTCCAGACATCATCTTCCACCTACTGATACGTTTTTCGTGCTCCCATTACCTTACAGTTCCAGCTTTATTTACATGTATAGCTGTTTTGTGTTGTATCCTGAGCTGTAGCTTTCTTTTATAGAGTACTTTTAACCCTAACCCTAAAACAAAAAACAAATAAAAAAGGATGCGCTGAAGACTTAGTTTGGTTTGCTGAATAAGAATATTATCCTGCTTCTTGTAAATTAAAATGACTGTTTCTTTTCATTTATTTAAATTATTATATCCCATAAGGGTTAACCCTAACCCTAGGGTTAACCCTAACCCTAGGGTTAGGGTTAGGGTTAGGGGACATTCAATCACTGGGGCAATAGTTTCATATACGCCAGCTCATATCAGCTTGCGGATATGAGTACATACTAGTCATCATTGATAATTTTTCAAGATTCACCCAGGCTTATGCCACAACATCTAAGTCGGCAAAGACTGTGGCTGATAAACTTTGTAATGATTATCCATTAAAATTTGGATTCCCCCTACGTATTCATCACGATCAAGGTGGTGAATTCGAAAACCAACTCATGTCACAACGAAAAAGAACCTGTGGAGTTTTGGGCTCGCGGACAACACCTTACCATCCTGAAGGCAATGGCCAAGTTGAACATTTCAACCGTACACTCCTACAAATGCTGAGGACCCTTGCAGAGAAAGAGAAGTCCAGCTGGAAAGAGTCACTGAACACATTGGTTTTTGCATACAATTGCACAAAATGTGAAGTCACTGGTTTTTCTCCCTTCTTTCTTCTGTTTGGAAGGACTCCAAGACTGCCGATTGATGTACTCTTCCACTAGACACCAGAAACAGGTACATCTGATCATAGAGAGTACATGCGAAAATGGCGAGAAGGGATACAACAAGCTTATGAGATAACAAGGAACAATGCAAGAAAATCAGCTGAAAGAGGAAAAAGGAACCATGATCGCAATGTAAAGAGCTCAGAACTGGAACCTGGAGACAGTGTCCTGGTTAGAAACTTGACCCCAAGAAGCGGGACTGGTGAACTTCGCAGCCATTGGGAGGACATCATCCATAAGGTTGTGCACCAAATAAATAAGGATGCTCCTGTATACGAGGTGGTACCTGAACAAGGAAAGGGGAGAGACAGCAGGATACTACACCACAACCTCTTACTCCCCTGTGACCACCTACCTCTAGAAGTTCCCCTAAAAGTTCCCAGATCACAGAAAAAAGGTTCAAGACAGACAAGTGACAGTAAACATAACAGTCAACAGAAAGACGACAGTGATGAGGACTCAGAGGATGAATAGTTTTACTACCCATGCCCTGAGCCACACCAATGTACAGGTCCCACGGCTGAGGAGCACACTGATGTGTCAGCAGGTCCTGAACCCACAGGAGCAAGGACAGGAACAAGGCCAGGAGAGGAACAAGAGACAGTGTTAAACCTGGAGGAAGATCAAGTGATGCCTGACCTGGTAGTGGAAGATGGAGCACCTGAACAACCAGAAAATTGTGGAGACAGCCCTCTGCTACCATCAATTTCACCTCCTTCATGTGAGAACCACAGTGGAGATGAGCAAGTACAAGACAGGCCTAGAAGAGAACGGCGACCACCAAAGCGATTCACCTATGATGAACTCGGTTATCAATCTTGGTACAGTTTGTGACTTCCACCAAGGTCCACATATTGGCTTGACCCAGTGGACTATTATGGACCCCTTCAAGCAAGGTCTATGTGGCCAGAGCCAGTCCAGATGTCTGCATACTATCCTATGTATCTGTATGGCTGACTCACCTTTTATGGACTTAGCATCGGCACTTAGAGACCTTGATTAGGTCAAGTGCCTGTGTATGGACTAAGTAGATTTGGGTTTTATGGACTATGTTGGTCATCTTACTCCTTTAAGTATTGAATGTCGAGGACAACATTTCTGTTGAAGGGGAGTGTGTAGTGGTTATTGTGACGGGGTTCTCTTATGACTTGGACAAACAAAAATTCACTTTAGTGACATTTATTTAGCTTTTATTCAGATGAACATAGATGGCAGGTGCAGAATATATACAAGGACATCCAAGGCAGGTTAAAATCAGACAAACAGCAATACCTTCAAAGCAAGAGTCCATCACCTTCCATGTGACTTCTCAGGAGTCTAGACACAGACTGCCTCCCTGAGGCAGAGCCCTGCTTTTAAAGCCCTGCTAACCCCGCCCACAAAAAGACCAAGCAAGCAAACAAAAACAATTAAACAATTAGTTCTAACTCAAGTAAACTCTTAAAGGGTACATAATAATAATAATAATAATAATAATAATAAAGAGAAAAAAATAAACTTGTAATCAAAAATGCAATAATCAATTTAATAGAAAACACTCAATATGCTCCGGTGACGTCACTACGTCATCACATGACTCTCTCCTGGCGCGCAACAATCCAGAAATAACCCTGCTTGAAAATAAAACCGGGAAAATGTTTGAAAGTGAAAACAAGTTAGGACGGATACGCTAACTGAAGCAGGAACACCGCGTATGCACCCACGATGAACCGCGTCAGTTTAAGCTGCAACAGAAGTAAGTTAACAATTGTGTGTATGTGTGTGCAGGCGTGCTTTCATGTGGACACGGACAAGATCTTGTGATCTGCGATCAATTATTTTGGTCTTTCAAGTTCAGCGCTCCAGACGAATGCAGTAAAAAGTAGCCTAAGTTTAAAATTAATTTTCTTTAATGTTTATTTTCCAGGTATGTTTGTTTATAATTCTTGAAAAGTTCAACCTTTTTAGATATTAAGTTTTGAGAGTTTGTTAATGGCTCGAGTCTCGATTAGTTTTGTCTGACCACATGTAGGGGAACGCGACACTTCTGCTCCTCCATTACAACAATGGAGACGAGACAAATAACACCTTGCCGTGTTTTCATTATTCCCCTTTGCAGGTAAAGCAACTGACATATAAGGTGTGACTTTAAAGCTATTAAGTATGTTTGTTGAATGAACAGGGAGTGTTGTGGTGACTGTGATGATTATAGTTTTTTTTTAAAGAGCTACTATACTCACCTTAGCTTCCTGGCTAGCTGTGTTCTATGTTTGCTAGATTTGTTTTACTGTGCCAGCATATGTGACAGTGTAATGCCTGAAACTGTTTTGAAATATCATTACAACACTGGAGACGAGAGAAATAACATCGGGTCCGTCTTTTCATTATTCCTCTTTGCAGGTGCGGAACACTCTCATGTTCTACTGCGGTAGTCCATTCAACCAGAATCTTTCTTCAGTTTTCCTTGATGAGACCATCAAGCAGGATGCCAGCCTACAGGTAACATTCAATTAGACTTTTCTGAAACATGTATCCATGTGGGGTCCTACCAAGTCAGTCACTCACACACACATATACTGATGGATTTCTGATACATACATCCTTGTGGGGCCCTCCCGTATGGATCAAAGGTTTTCTTATTTTTTAGATCATAGTTCAGGTACTTGATGTCATTAAAGCACATTATATTATAGTTTATGTTCCACACATCTTAAACAGCTAAACAGCTAAGCTGTCATGTAGAAGGATGCTCCACTACAACCATAAATATGCTGTTATAGGACCTGATTAGACATCCAGAACTGACTGGGAGGATAGTAGCTAGCAAGGCTCTTTTGGTTTTGGGAACTTCTTCATGTGATTTGCATTTACAGGTCTTGAGTCTGTCATTTATGTTGTCTGTCATTCATTATGTTGGTAAATTATTTGTGGTTTTAATTCCAGGTGACAGGCTGTCAGGCTCCTACTGCTGTACATGAGCCAGCTGGAAGCTTCATTGAGTTTATCCTTGATGAGACCATCAAGCAGGATGCCAGCCTACAGGTAACATTCAATTTGACCTTATTGTGAGAAATAATCTTTTGGAGATCTCCTCTTGTTCTCTTGGCTTTCACGCTTGTGCATTTAGTCCAACTTTAATTGGGAAGCTGCTATTTAGTCCAAATTTACCTTAAACACCAATCAACCAATCATCTGAGAACACATTTTAATGGTCCTCCTCATGGAGTCCAAAAAAAACAGTGGCACACACACCTGTGAAAATATTTCTGAAACATGTGCCCATGTGGGGTCCCACCAAGTCAGTCACTCACACACACACATACTGATGGATTTCTGATACATACATCCTTGTGGGGCCCTCCCGTATGGATCAAAGGTTTTCTTATTTTTTAGATCATAGTTCAGGTACCTGATGTCATTAAAGCACATTATATTATAGTTTATGTTCCACACATCTTAAACAGCTAAACAGCTAAGCTATCATGTTGAAGGATGCTCCACTACAACCATAAATATGCTGTTATAGGACCTGATTAGACATCCAGAACTGACTGGGAGGATAGTAGCTAGAAAGGCTCTTTTGGTTTTGGGAACTTCTTCATGTGATTTGCATTTACAGGTCTTGAGTCTGTCATTTATGTTGTCTGTCATTCATTATGTTGGTAAATTATTTGTGGTTTTAATTCCAGGTGACAGGCTGTCAGGCTCCTACTGCTGTACATGAGCCACCTGGAAGCTTCCTTGAGTTTTTCCTTGATGAGACCATCAAGCAGGATGCCAGCCTACAGGTAACATTCAATTTGACCTTATTGTGAGAAATAATCTTTTGGAGATCTCCTCTTGTTCTCTTGGCTTTCACGCTTGTGCATTTAGTCCAACTTTAATTGGGAAGCTGCTATTTAGTCAAAATTTACCTTAAACACCAATCAACCAATCATCTGAGAACACATTTTAATGGTCCTCCTCATGGAGTCCAAAAAAAAAACAGTGGCACACACACCTGTGAAAATATTTCTGAAACATGTGTCCATGTGGGGTCCCACCAAGTCAGTCACTCACACACACACATACTGATGGATTTCTGATACATACATCCTTGTGGGGCCCTCCCGTATGGATCAAAGGTTTTCTTATTTTTTAGATCATAGTTCAGGTACCTGATGTCATTAAAGCACATTATATTATAGTTTATGTTCCACACATCTTAAACAGCTAAACAGCTAAGCTATCATGTTGAAGGATGCTCCACTACAACCATAAATATGCTGTTATAGGACCTGATTAGACATCCAGAACTGACTGGGAGGATAGTAGCTAGCAAGGCTCTTTTGGTTTTGGGAACTTCTTCATGTGATTTGCATTTACAGGTCTTGAGTCTGTCATTTATGTTGTCTGTCATTCATTATGTTGGTAAATTATTTGTGGTTTTAATTCCAGGTGACAGGCTGTCAGGCTCCTACTGCTGTACATGAGCCACCTGGAAGCTTCCTTGAGTTTTTCCTTGATGAGACCATCAAGCAGGATGCCAGCCTACAGGTAACATTCAATTTGACCTTATTGTGAGAAATAATCTTTTGGAGATCTCCTCTTGTTCTCTTGGCTTTCACGCTTGTGCATTTAGTCCAACTTTAATTGGGAAGCTGCTATTTAGTCAAAATTTACCTTAAACACCAATCAACCAATCATCTGAGAACACATTTTAATGGTCCTCCTCATGGAGTCCAAAAAAAAACAGTGGCACACACACCTGTGAAAATATTTCTGAAACATGTGTCCATGTGGGGTCCCACCAAGTCAGTCACTCACACACACATACTGATGGATTTCTGATACATACATCCTTGTGGGGCCCTCCCGTATGGATCAAAGGTTTTCTTATTTTTTAGATCATAGTTCAGGTACTTGATGTCATTAAAGCACATTATATTATAGTTTATGTTCCACACATCTTAAACAGCTAAACAGCTAAGCTGTCATGTAGAAGGATGCTCCACTACAACCATAAATATGCTGTTATAGGACCTGATTAGACATCCAGAACTGACTGGGAGGATAGTAGCTAGCAAGGCTCTTTTGGTTTTGGGAACTTCTTCATGTGATTTGCATTTACAGGTCTTGAGTCTGTCATTTATGTTGTCTGTCATTCATTATGTTGGTAAATTATTTGTGGTTTTAATTACAGGTGACAGGCTGTCAGACTCCTACTGCTGTACATGAGCCAGCTGGAAGCTTCATTGAGTTTATCCTTGATGAGACCATCAAGCAGGATGCCAGCCTACAGGTAACATTCAATTTGACCTTATTGTGAGAAATAATCTTTTGGAGATCTCCTCTTGTTCTCTTGGCTTTCATGCCTGTGCATTTAGTCTAACTTTAATTGGGAAGCTGCTATTTAGTCAAAATTTACCTTAAACACCAATCAACCAATCATCTGAGAACACATTTTAATGGTCCTCCTCATGGAGTCCAAAAAAAACAGTGGCACACACACCTGTGAAAATATTTCTGAAACATGTGCCCATGTGGGGTCCCACCAAGTCAGTCACTCACACACACACATACTGATGGATTTCTGATACATACATCCTTGTGGGGCCCTCCCGTATGGATCAAAGGTTTTCTTATTTTTTAGATCATAGTTCAGGTACCTGATGTCATTAAAGCACATTATATTATAGTTTATGTTCCACACATCTTAAACAGCTAAACAGCTAAGCTGTCATGTAGAAGGATGCTCCACTACAACCATAAATATGCTGTTATAGGACCTGATTAGACATCCAGAACTGACTGGGAGGATAGTAGCTAGAAAGGCTCTTTTGGTTTTGGGAACTTCTTCATGTGATTTGCATTTACAGGTCTTGAGTCTGTCATTTATATTGTCTGTCATTCATTATGTTGGTGAATTATTTGTGGTTTTAATTCCAGGTGACAGGCTGTCAGGCTCCTACTGCTGTACATGAGCCACCTGGAAGCTTCCTTGAGTTTTTCCTTGATGAGACCATCAAGCAGGATGCCAGCCTACAGGTAACATTCAATTTGACCTTATTGTGAGAAATAATCTTTTGGAGATCTCCTCTTGTTCTCT
The DNA here is from genome assembly GCF_051168715.1 of Poecilia mexicana. Taxonomy (NCBI): domain Eukaryota; kingdom Metazoa; phylum Chordata; class Actinopteri; order Cyprinodontiformes; family Poeciliidae; genus Poecilia; species Poecilia mexicana. The sequence continues at coordinate 18,892,244 of NW_028263379.1, forward strand.
TGGCTTTCACGCTTGTGCATTTAGTCCAACTTTAATTGGGAAGCTGCTATTTAGTCAAAATTTACCTTAAACACCAATCAACCAATCATCTGAGAACACATTTTAATGGTCCTCCTCATGGAGTCCAAAAAAAACAGTGGCACACACACCTGTGAAAATATTTCTGAAACATGTGTCCATGTGGGGTCCCACCAAGTCAGTCACTCACACACACATACTGATGGATTTCTGATACATACATACTTGTGGGGCCCTCCCGTATGGATCAAAGGTTTTCTTATTTTTTAGATCATAGTTCAGGTACTTGATGTCATTAAAGCACATTATATTGTAGTTTATGTTCCACACATCTTAAACAGCTAAACAGCTAAGCTATCATGTAGAAGGATGCTCCACTACAACCATAAATATGCTGTTATAGGACCTGATTAGACATCCAGAACTGACTGGGAGGATAGTAGCTAGAAAGGCTCTTTTGGTTTTGGGAACTTCTTCATGTGATTTGCATTTACAGGTCTTGAGTCTGTCATTTATGTTGTCTGTCATTCATTATGTTGGTAAATTATTTGTGGTTTTAATTCCAGGTGACAGGCTGTCAGGCTCCTACTGCTGTACATGAGCCAGCTGGAAGCAACCTTGAGTTTTTCCTTGATGAGACCATCAAGCAGGATGCCAGCCTACAGGTAACATTCAATTACACCTTATTGTGAGAAATAATCTTTTGGAGATCTCCTCTTGTTCTCTTGGCTTTCATGCCTGTGCATTTAGTCTAACTTTAATTGGGAAGCTGCTATTTAGTCCAAATTTACCTTAAACACCAATCAACCAATCATCTGAGAACACATTTTAATGGTCCTCCTCATGGAGTCCAAAAAAAACAGTGGCACACACACCTGTGAAAATATTTCTGAAACATGTGCCCATGTGGGGTCCCACCAAGTCAGTCACTCACACACATACTGATGGATTTCTGATACATACATCCTTGTGGGGCCCTCCCGTATGGATCAAAGGTTTTCTTATTTTTTAGATCATAGTTCAGGTACCTGATGTCATTAAAGCACATTATATTATAGTTTATGTTCCACACATCTTAAACAGCTAAGCTATCATGTAGAAGGATGCTCCACTACAACCATAAATATTCTGTTTTCTGCTTTTCATCCCCACTTAAAGCTTTCAATTGTCAGATAAGTTTCTCTTGTGGACTACTCAGACAGTGATGATGCTGGCGATGATTCCCAAAAAGATTTCTCTTCACCTCTACAAAGGGGTGTAAAAAGAAATATAATAATTGTAGAGAATTACAATTATTTTCAACATATACTCTAAATGGTAATAAGAAATTAATTTTAAAAAATAACTTTCTCTGCAAGTACAATCACAGGATTTTAATACTTACAGTTTTGTGTAATCTTTTAACAGATTAATAAAATTACAAATTCAACTGATACTATCTACAATTAAAGTAATGAGAATGTGGAAGACCTGTCAAGCTTGTTGTCAATGGATTCAGAAAGACCTAAAAGAGTATCCTTCTCTGTAGTCCTCATGATTCAACATAATTGACCAAAATAGTAGACTTTTGATTAAATTGTTTACAATACAGGGCTGGTTTTCATTGCAACTGCACATTTGATAAATTCATCTAACATTGTCTTGTTCTGTTAACACATTTTTTCCTTAAGAATCGATATTATTCCTTGATTTTATTTGCTTCAATCTAAATTTACTCAGAACAAGAGTATTGTCAATTTGACGAAGCGCTCTTACAGTGGTGTGAAAAAGTGTTTGCCCCTTCCTCATTTCCTGTTTTTTTTGCATATTTGTCACACTTAAGTCTTTCGGAACATCAAACCGATTTAAACAATAGTCAAGGACAACACAAGTAAACACAAAATGCAATTTGTAAATGAAGGTGTTTATTATTAAAGGAGAAAATAAATCAAAACCATCATGGCCCTGTGTGAAAAAGTGATTGCCCCCTAAACCTATTAACTGGTTGGGCCACCCTTAGGAGCAACAACTGCAACCAAGCGTTTGCAATAACTTGCAATGAGTCTTTTACAGCGTTCTGGAGGAATGTTGGCCCACTCATCTTTGCAGAATTGTTCTAATTCAGTTACATTAGAGGGTTTTCGAGCATGAACGGCCTTTTTAAGGTCATACCACAACATCTCAATAGGATTCAGGTCAGGACTTTGGCTAGGCCACTCCAAAGTCTTCATTTTGTTTTCCTTCAGCCATTCAGTGGTGGACTTGCTGGTGTGTTTAGGATCATTGTCCTGCTGCAGAACCCAAGTTCGTTTCAGCTTGAGTTCACGAACAGATGGTCGGACGTTCTCCTTCAGGATCTTTTGGTAGAGAGCAGAATTCATAGTTCCATCCATCACAGCAAGTCTTCCAGGTCTTGACGCAGCAAAACAGCCCCAGACCATCACACTACCACCACCATATTTTACTGTTGGTATAATGTTCTTTTTCCGAAATGCAGTGTTCCTTTTATGCCAGATGTAATGGGACACACACCTTCCAAAGAGTTCCACTTTTGTCTCATCAGTCCACAGAATGTTTTCCCAAAAGTCTTGGGGATCATCAAGATGTGTTTTGGAAAAATTGAGACGAGCTTTAATGTTCTTTTTGCTCAGCAGTGGTTTTCTTCTTGGAACTCTGCCATGCAGGCCATTTTTGCCCAGTCTTTTTCTGATGGTGGAGGCATGAACGCTGACCTTAACTGAGGCAAGTGAGGCCTGCAGTTCTTTGGATGTTGTTGTGGGGTCTTTTGTGACCTCTTGGATGAGTCGTCGCTGTGCTCTTGGGGTAATTTTGGGTGGCCGACCACTCCTGGGAAGGTTCACCACTGTTCCATGTCTTCACCATTTGTGGATAATGGCTCTCACTGTGGTTCGCTGGATTCCCAAAGCTTTGGAAATGGCTTTATAACCCTGTCCAGAGTGATAGATCTTAATTACTGTCTTTCTCAATTGTTCCTGAATTTCTTTGGATCTCGGTATGATGTGTAGCTTTTAAGGATCTTTTGGTGGACTTTACTGTGTCAGGCAGCTCTTATTTAAGTAATGTCTTGATTGAAAATAGGTGTGGCAATAATCAGGCCTGGCTAGAGAAATTGAACTCAGGTGTTTAAAAACCACAGTTATTGTATATTTTAACGAGGGGGGCAATCACTTTTTCACACAGGGCCATGATGGTTTTGATTTATTTTCTCCTTTAATAATAAACACCTTCATTTACAAATTGCATTTTGTGTTTACTTGTGTTGTCCTTGACTATTGTTTAAATTGGTTTGATGTGACAAACATGCAAAAAAACAGGAAATGAGGAAGGGGGCAAACACTTTTTCACACCACTGTATATAGGTTCATCTAAAAACATTGAATATTGCTTGAAAGTGCAATATTTATTACTTGTCATTTCAAAAGTTAAATGACTACTGAACATTGAGTGGAATATTTCAACCTTTTATTTAATGTAATTTAGACAATTATGTCTTATGGGTTAAAAAAGGGCCAAATTTTAGTTTCTCAAAATATTAGAATATCACATTAGACCAAACAAAAAAGGTTGTTTTAAATCCTAATGTCAGGTTGTCAATTTCTATTCATGCAGAACCTGGTTGGACCTCTCTCTTATGGATTATCTGATATTACATAATCATTATACAATAAAATATTTCAATGTCTTTTTTTTACAATTTCATGATTATGGCTTACACATAGTAAAAATCCCAAAATTCAGTGTTTCAAAAACAATTTTAAAAACAATATCTTTTTAATGTGTAATGGAAGTCCAGGTTATTTTTATAGCAACTTCCAGGTCATCTGCATTATTAGTTCTGCTGTTTCTCAGCTTTGTCTTGACAATACACCTTAGAGTTTTAAGCTCAGGTCGGGACAGTTTTCTGGCCCAGCAAGCACAGTAACACTGTGGTTGTCGGATCAGTTTTTGGCTGTGAGAGCTTTTGCCAAGTCCTGTGTAAACGTGCTATCAGCATTTAAGTGAGACTTCTCAACAAAAGTTGACAATTTAATGTTGACATATTACCAAAATAAAGTGAATTGTGATTGTGTAAGCCATGTTATAACTGTTGTACAACATTTGTATGTATTATTTTAAATATGTAATTTTATTTACACCTACATTATCTTTGAGGTGTATTAGACAAATTGCATTACTACTTCTGTGTAACAGTACTTTAACCTTCCTGAAACGAATGATACAAAATATTGAACCATTTCCCAATATTCTAATTTATTAGATGTCTGTGATAATTTGTTTCTCCCTCTTTTTAAAATATGTTGTTGCAACCATTTACATCCTATAATTCAGTGGTCCCCAACCTTTTTATTATCACAGACCGGTCAAGACTTGGAAATTTTGTTGCGGCTCGGGGGTGGAGGGTGGTGCTGGGGGGTGGTGGTGAATGTTCCCACTAAATACTGAATATGCCCAATTTGGGTTGTCTTGGCCCTTTTATCGCAGCCTGTGGGGTTTTCCCTGATTGGAAACGAGAATACAACCTGCTGAATGTGACAGGTAGCCAATCAGAAAGCGCGGTGACGTCAGAACAGAGGGGAATCCCAAACAGCTGACATAACGCGCAACTGAGAGTCGGTGGATATCAGAAATGATATGTGGAAATGTTTATTATATGTAAAGGTAATTATTATATATGTTTATTATGTTTATTCAGTTAAAAATGTTAACTATGAAAAAACATATTCACCTCCAAATCATAGCAAATAGAGCGGCTGCTTCCGTCGTCTTTTATCCACCGCCTTTTCTTTTTGTTACGACTTTTTTCTCTTAAAATGAGTCCACAAACTATCACTATTGTTTCTACATCGTCATCTGTGTTTGGTTATTCTAAACTCCCGCTATGTTGGGGGTTTTACTGGATTATCCTCTGGAATCGGGATGTTTGTGACTGGAATCGGTTTGTGAGGTTTGGAGAATCGGCCGACAATTCTTAAATCTTGCCGTCTAAACCAGACTTAAGACTCACAAGCTCTACTCATCTCCTCTCAAACACTGCCCAAACACTCTCTGACTCTGGTCGCTATGGTAATGTTTACATATCCCTTCAAAATAAGATACAGATGCGCCATAAAAACGAGCATTTTACTTTCATGAAATTTTTAACTCACGATAATGACTAACGGGAGCCCTGAGCTTGTTTCTCTGACGTCCCTCAGGGAGTGATGGGAGACAATGACACCTGAAGTGTTGCTTACATCCACAGCTTGCTTGGTCTGAACGTGGCGAAGCAGCTTGAAGCTTCATTGCCTCATTAGCAGCCGGTCACTGCATGTTACGCAGAGCGGGCTTGTAATGTGGGAATCACCTACCTGTCCGGGATAAATCCATCCTCCTGTCTGGGCCTTTCCCCTTTGCCAAGAAACTTTCCAAAGACATCTGATCTGTTTCTTACTCATTTTGCTGCTTTTGGGCTCAGTGTTGGCGCGCATTTAATCGAGAGAATCCCGTTAAAGGATTTTCAAAATAAAAGATCCTCCAGACTCAAATAATATATAAAACGGAAATATTTAATTATTTCTTGTGCGGCCCAGTACCAGTTGGGGACCACTTGGTACTGGGGGGGTTGGGGACCACTGCTATAATTAAAATAACTAACTTTCCTTCACATGTCTATAAAAATCTACTCCTATTACAGTTTTTTCCTCATACTTAGGAATTCACCATTGATTCTACTTTAACCTCTACATCCCTCCTTTTTTAAATTTAGCTGACTACCTGGATTCTTTCCTTTCCTCTTTTCTCTAGTTAAAGACTGAACGTGGCCCAATTTTCAGCCACCTGTTGAACAGCAATATTAATGCTAGTCATTGATAACCTGGGTCACTGTAGTATGGCAGTATCTTGGTGATCAGCATATTTTCTTCAGAACATATCCAGACAGATGTATCTAAGTCATCCAGTGTTTACTTAAAAGCATTCAATTTAACATGTCAGAATATTCCAGTCTTACTCTGGTTAAAAGAGCATAAATGAAAGTATTTTACTGTTACATACTGAAAACATTGCGGAGCTTGGAAATCTGAGAAATTCCTTGACACATTTTTTGATTTCAAATTTCAATATATGAGGTTCATAGATGTTTGTTTCCCTTGTCTAACCTAGTAAGGCAACTCTTATGATGACAGAAATGACGGTTGCTAAATGAAGAGCTACTCCCAAGTAGCAAACATGGTAACATTTTAACACTTTTTAACACAATTTCATCAACTAGCTGCTATTAATTGGTGATTGGGAAATGTGGCACTTGTTTGTTGTTTTATGTTGTATAAACTTTACACTTTGAGGCTATCAATAGTAGATTTTATCCCATTGCTTATGTTACAAGCACTGAAAACTTTAGCCTTTGCCTACCTTCTGGATAGGCCTCACCCCCATCTGGAGTAAATAATGATACTTTAGCTGTTATTTTAAATTAACCAGTCTTTTTCATAAAGTTGAAATCCAACTCATAGTTTCAGACTTTATATTTTCCAAACTGTGTGAATTATTAAAACCAAACTACAAATAATTATTAGCAAAACCTTACTTCTAGTATGGGGAACATATTCTCAGGCATAGTTGTAAGCTGTTGTTTTGCCACTAATACTGGTGTATTGCTGTATTACCAATGGAACTGAAATACTTAACTGCATTAATTACTTATTTTAAGCCACACATTAAGAGGAGCATGCTAAAATCAGTTGTTAAATTTAATTAACTTTTTTACTTTAAATTAAAGTAGTGGCCTGCTTTGATAAAACTCTTAATTTTATGGCCCCTTGCTGTTAGAACCACAATAAGTAATTAATTCAATAATTAACTAATTAAGAATTAATAGTCCACAAATATATAGTCTACTAATTGGCTGTTAAGTGTTCGTTTGTGTTACATAAAATAAAATGTTACTGAAAACATTTATAGGAAAATACAATTTCTTAGTAGTACTGTCAGCTGACATTCTTAATTATGTGATCATGTTCAGCTCTGTGACAAGTGGCTCATTCACACAGGTCCATTTGCCATATACATTATGAAGAGCACTAATATTCTTTATCGATCTATATTACTCCTGATTTCCTGTCAACTAGGATGACCTAAGATATGAATTTCAGCAATGGTTAATTTTGCCTTTTTTTTTTACTGTTATTTTAATTCTGACTTAAACATTTTTTTCTTTCATGTACATAGATGATATGCCTGAGGGGACTGATGATGACAGCATATTATCCTCACAAGGCAGTGACATGTTCACTTAAAGAAAACAGGTAAGCAAAAAAGGCAATTTTTTTGTGAGTTAGAGAACCACTGGTCACTTTATTAGGTACATCTTGCTAGTACCGGATTGGGACCCCCTTTTGCCTTCAGAACTGCCTTAATCCTTGGTGGTATTGATTCATCAGGGTACTAGACACATTTCTCAGAAAGTCTGGTCCATATTGACATGATGGCATCATGAAGTTGCTGCAGATTTGTCGGCTGCACATAGGCCTGTCGTTATAAAAGATAAATCAATTAATCGCACGATAAATTAAACCTATCGACCTCATTTTAATTATCGGCTTTATTGTCTCTTCCTGCCTTTTTTTCTTTCTGTTGATGACACTGAATGAAAAAAGGCTCAACTCCGGTGCTCTGCACTGACCCTCCCTTCCTCATGTCCTTAGTGTAATGTCCAGCTCACACTACACGAGTTGTCGGCCCATTTTCAAAACCTGAGAGACACATTAGCCAACAGAAATCCTAGGTATAACGGTTCAGTCGGGTTTGATCGTGCCATGTGGTGTCCAGCCACATGGGCATAAAATAATGGCTACAAGTCCAGTTAACTAATTTTAAAATCAAGCATTAATCAGTGTTTTACTACAATCTACCTGTGACGCATGTGGCTAGATTCAGTGTAAAGTCCTGACTGAATGAAAATCATTATAACCTATTTATGTCACGTTAACGAAGAACAGCTGAAAATTACTGGGTTTATCAACTGCGGTAGCAATTTGGCTTCAACTCCTCTCCTTATTTTATATTCTTTGCACAAAATATTGAATAAACATTCATCTTGTTTCCACATATCTCCGACTTTGGGTTGCGCCATGTCAGCTGTTTGGGATTCCCCTCGTAATTTCCCCTCAGAAAGCACGGAGGAGAATCCTCGCTTTCTGATTGGCTACCTGTCACATTCAACAGGCTGCGTTAAGCTCCCAGTCGGGGAAAAACCCCGATTTAGATCGGAGTGGCCACGACGACTTACTGTAACTCACCACACATTACAGGATGATCGGTTACGAAATCACCAGCGACAATCTTAGATCGGCCAACGATCTAAGATTGTCGTAAGAGGAAAATGGGGCAAAAAAATCGGGTAGTATGAACGACTGCATTAGGCAGTTGGATGTGCCCATCTTCTCTATTTAAATCTACTAATAACTGAAGGGCAATATAGTATACAGACTTCATAATCTGCACTCTTTTGGTTGAATGCAGTATTTATTTTCACTTTGGCTTTATGTTGTTTAGTTTTTATTCAAGTAGGTTTTTTGTTAATGGAGACTGAGAATCCATTTTAATTTTGTTTTTGGTTGTTTTGTTTATTTAGTTTATCAGTTCCAGTGTTATGTGTTCTTTTGAAAATAAAATGTATGTATCTATGGCAGGAAATCACATGCATTATTAGTAATTTCCATTAAGTCAGTGTCAGAAGGTCTTGAAACAATATTATCGTTTATCGCAATCATTTTCTTAGACAATTAATTGCTCAGCAAAATTTGTTATCGTGACAGGCCTAGCTGCACATCCATGATGCGTCTCTCCCATTCCACAACATTTCTAAGATGTTCTATTGGATTGAGATCTGGTGACTGTGGAGCCCATTAGAGTTCAGTGAACTCATTGTCGTGTTAAAGAAACCTGTCTGAGATGATTCAGGCTTTATGACATGGCAAGTTATCCTGCTGGATGTAGCCATCAGAATATGGTACACTGTGGGCATAAAGGGGTGGACATGGTCAACAACAACGCTCAGGTAGACTGTGGGGTTGACACAATGCTCAGTTGGTACTTATGGGCGCAAAGTGTAAATATCCCCCCACCATTACATCACCACCACCAGCTGAACCATTGACACAAGCAGGCCTGGTGGCATGGGCGGGTATTGGGGGCATTGCCCAACCACAGAGTCAGCCGTGCCCCCCTGGACTGAGAGCTGTTTTTGTTTTTACCTTAGAATGGCCAACTCTGTTATTCCTATGTCAGTTTGATACAGCAGGGGCTTCCACACTTCCCATATCTGTGTCCTCTGTCACTTTTTCAGCAGTTAAAACAGTTTAATCCGTTGTTAACACATCGTAACTTGTTTTTCTGGGCTGCCTTTAAATGCAACATGAGTGCTACAACACTCGCACTGGGTTTACATGGCAGCGACAGAGACCTGCTGCTGCTGCGCAGGTGTGTGTTACAATCATGACAGCAAACTAGCAAAATGCAAAGAACTTTGCACAGTTTTTTTTCCCCAAAACTAACCGACTGAGTTGAGCAAAGGTGTTGATTGCAGGTAATGTTAGCTAAAAGCAGTGGTGGAGCCAGAAGGGCTCAGGGGGGCCAGAGACCCCCCTGACATCTGATTGGTACACCCAGTAATTGACATGCAACAGCACCAGGTCATTCCTGTACATTATTTCCTTGAGTTAGAATTAACCCCCCAGACTACCTGTGGGGAGGCCACAGGTAGTCTTTCTGGAAACATTTCTCAGAAAGTCTGGTCCATATTGACATGATGGCATCATGAAGTCTTGACCTCCCCAACTTTAAAAGTCTAGCTCCACCACTGGCTACAAGATGACTAGCTAATAACAATACAGCATCTTAAGCTTGTTAACAAGTAGTATAGGCTACTGATGTTATCTATATTCAAAAGTGGATAGTTCTTGTTACATTCTCTTGAGCAGGGGTCACCAACTCCAGTCCTCGAGGGCTACCATCCTGTAACTTTTAGATGTGTCTCTGCTCAAACACACCTGGATCCAGCCTATTGCAGAGAGGAATGAATGCTGGTGAGGGAATTCAGACATTTTGGAGCAGAGGTGAATCTAAAAGTTGCAGGATGGTAGCCTTGAGGACTGGAGTTGGTGACCCCTGCTCTTGAGTAACCTTTTTTTTGGGAAAAAGTACTTATTATAGTAGTTTCACATCACTGTACCTTTTTCTTTTACTTGAGTAATATAATTGCTATGATTTTTGTTTTTGTTGGTACGATTCATCGCCCCCCCCCCCAAAAAAAAAAAAAAAAATAGGCCGATTCCCCCCGTTAAACTCGTCTGGAGTTGGGGCTGGACACAGTCAGGATGTATTCATGTTGTCGCCAAATTCTGACCAGCCTGTGGCAACCATGCCGTGTTCAAAGTCACTTAAATCACTTTTCTTCCCCATTTTGATGCTAAAGGCAATGAGTTGCTGCCATCTGATTGGCTGATTCAACATTTCCACTAATGAGCAGTTGGACAGGTGTACATAATGAAGTGGCCGGTGAATGTATTTTACGACCTGACAGCTGTATATAAAGTGTTAAGGTAATTTCACTGTAGGTTATTGCAACTTAAAAAATTTCTTTCTGTACCTAAAACCAGTATTTCAGAAGACCAGATGCAAGAAGCTTCTCTTGTGCTTACTTGCCTATTGGAAGTCTGGAAAGCTTGGCCAAAAGAAGATGAACTTGTAAAACTGTATTGGTCAGTACTCCTTTTTATATTGATTATTATTTATTTATTAAATACCACCATGTTTAAGTTATTTAAATATGAGATGACTTTAACTTGTTCTTTTCTGTACTTCAAAATCATAATTTCAGATGGACTGATGCCAGAAGTCATCGAAGTGATCTCTTCTACTCCCACATATACAAATAATATTTCAGTTCATTGATAAATGAGGAAGATGGGCAGATGTTTAAATGGCACATTTTGTGTTAAAATGTTGAAATAAAATATGTGTTCCTGAAATTAAAGTTTCTTTATTCATTGCCTACATTTGTAATGTGTCAGTTTAAAATTTTGACTCCATAAGTTAATGATTCCCAGAAAATCCTATGTACTTTATACTTAGCTAAAATAGAGAATTGAAATTTTATACTGAAATATTAAAATCAGTATGACTGAAAACTGGAAGCATGTAAAGACTGTTGCCAGGGAAAGTGGGCCAGAATGTGAATTAAGACAGACTTACTTAAAATGCATATTTTAATGTACAGCTAGTTTCTTTACTTAGATGAAAGTATCAGTAACACTAACCAAATGTGAGGGTTTTTTTTCCCCACACAAATGCATGTTTGGGTTTAATTAGGGTATGGGATACATTTGATGAATCCAAATTTAAAGATAATGAGCTCTGCTGAAAGTTAAGGCTAGGAAATCTTAAAGGCAGACCTAACAAGAGTTAAATGTTAAAAGCAAGCCCCATAAGTGTCCAAAAAAGTATGTGTGTAAAGCTGGGCCTCTTAAGGTTTGAATATTAAAAGCAAGCCTCATAATGGGCTAAAAAACTAGTGTGTAAAAGTGGGCCCCGCAAAGCATAAATGTTAGAAATGTGTGTAATGTGGACCCCACAAAGCATAAATGTTAGAAATGTGTGTAAGGTGGACCCCGCAAAGCATAAATGTTAGAAACGGGCCCCACAAGGGGCCATAAAACTGACGTGTAAAATAAAGTTTCAAATTGGGTTTATTGAAGGTGATTTTTATTAAGATTTTTTTTGGGACTTGCCTGATTTTTTTCATAGATCTAGGACGTCTAGAAAGGGTGGGCCCCGCAACTCACCATTCTACTTTCGGACCCCGCGAAGTCTATAAACCATACTGTGTGTGTGTGTGTTAGCGTCTTGGCACGGCACATGCATGGCTGCATGCATCATGATGACTATGTTCATGTTGAGAGAGGACCTGTTGAGGGGGTGTGCTGATTCCGACAAACGTCGTTGCATTTTGGTCCTGGTGTGTGTTCCCCATCCTGCCTCTTTCCCTGATTCACGTCTCAGCCCACCCACCAACCCCCAAACACATGCACGTTCAGACTCCCTCTGCAGGAGCCTGATATAGCCGCCATCTGTAAACAACGAGGAAAGTGGCCGGGGTGTGAAGTGACCAGCGCTTAAACTGGTGACCTTCTTCACTCACACTCCCAGTCACACATGAACCGCTAACGCTGCTAGCACACACACACGCACCATACATCCACCACCTGTAGTTTTATAAACAAGTTCAGCACAGACAAAATAAAGACTATAAAGTCTAAAGTACAAAATATCCAGGATAAAAACTTGCTTATTTTACCTTCAGCTACTGGCATAATTTTATAATAATATAAACATTTTAGGTTTGTCTTGTACTGAAGGGATATTATTATTGATATTTGCCTGCTTGTTAGCTATTTTATACATGATAGTCCCAATATATATGTCCTGTTACATAAAAAAAGAGCTGAAAACTGTTTGTTTCTCTGATTATGAGAATGGAATAGAAAATGTGAGGGTTGTTGTTGTGGTGTGGATTTTGTAGACTTTGTTGCAAATTAATTTCCCTTTGAGGCCAATAAAGTGTATCAAATTAAGTAATTGTTCTTACTATATTTTTAATTACCTCCTTAGTTTAAGTTGCACTTTTCTTTATAATTGTGTTTTTATTTAATCATGTTCAAACTTCCTTTGTGAATCACTGTGATTTTATCTAAATAATCTACATAAATAAGATGAAAACTTGCAAGAAAGAACTAGATTGCATGTAACTAAAAATTATCATTCTTAGGTGGGAGTGCTAAGTTGTTTTATTTGGTTGTTAATTCATAGTATATTGATCAAATCAAACAATTCATTATTCCCAAATTGAATTAGTGACTTAATAAATATGAAAAATAATTACATATTGTGTTTGTATATATGTGAATCTCTTTGACCTCATCTCATAAGGTTTATTTTAATTCCAGTGTCACTTTCTTGTCTTATTTCTAATGTGGCAATGAAGGATACCGCTTTGACAAAAAAATAAGTAAATAAATAAACTCAATGAAACTTTATGAATTCAGTTTTTTTTTTATTAAATAAAACACTTCAACAGCATCTTCCATTAAAAATACAAAATCCAGCAACATCACAGTATGATCAGTTTAGAAACTCACTGTCATGATTCAGATGAAACATGGAGGGTTGGTCACAAACACATTGCTTTCATTGACAACGCAGGATCAGTCCACGGCAGTCACTTTTCTACCACAGACACAGGAGACAGAAAGCTGCAGCTCCATCATGGAATGAGCAGACACATCTGGTTGATTGTCATGATCTGTTTGACCATATTTTGCATATATGTTGGTGAAACCAGATGAACCGGTGGACTGGTCAAATCCAGAGCAAGTCGTGCATTTTCAAATTATCATTTTTGTGGAAAAATGTCCCAGTTAGAAACACGAAAACAAGTTTTACAAACATAATCAAAACAGACTGAGAATTGCAAAAGTCCAGGAAACAACACGAAAGCAAATAAGGCCAGAGTGGCGGTTGGGTGAAACTGTACGAGCTAACACGTATTCTTAGGCTTCCTTCCAATGAAAAATCAATTAACCTAATACAAACTGTTCTTACTAAAAGTACAAATCCTGTTAATCCTATATATAATATGAAATAAGCTTATCTACAGTGATTCTGTGCTGTATTTACAGACCTGTGCTTGTTTGCTGGTAAGCGTTTGAACCTTTTCATCACTTCCGTTACTTCTCAGGATCTGCATATTGTTCTAACATCTGGTGGAGCCAAACTGTCTGTGAATCCCCTGCTGTACGCAGCTGCCATGACATAAACAGTGATTAGACAATCATTAGATCATGGAGCCTGCATCGTTTGGACTGGGATGTCACAAGTAACATCTGAAGACCCCACCAGATTACTTGAACTCACTTGTCGTTTTCTGCCTCAGCTAATCTGACCTCTGCTCTTCGCTCCGAAACAGCTCCCTGCTGCCTCGTCCATCTCCTGCATCACTGAATCATCCCCCACGAATGTGCAGGAGGCAACCGAAGGGAATCAAGATGCAATTTCTTTAGCGTGAACAAGAAAGAGCAGAAGGAAAACTTAGAGGAAGGAGAAGGTGTGAGAGGAGAAAACAGCTCAGCTTAACAGGAAACGGAGTAGGAGTGTTACTATGAAGAAAGAGAGGAAGTGGAGATGGGATGGAGTGACGGTTGAAGAGGAAGATGAAGGGAAAGCTGCACTGTCATAGCTGGGAGCACAGTCCAGCTCGATGCAGCGGATGGAGGAGTCTTCGTTTCCGTAGTTGGCCCAGTACTCTTCCGGATCCAGCTTGGGAAGAGCTGCCTCGTCTGCGGACAGTTCGTATTTGTAAGGTAAGGTCTCAGCGGGCTTCTTGGGGGGATACTGAGGCTTTACGGGGGAAAAGGGTAAGGTCTTCACACCCTCTGAGCTCTTCTGGAATGAAGCCTTCGATGAAGACGCAGGCTTGTGCTTGGAGAACCACCAGCGGGTCTTGGTGCTGAAGGTGGTGGTTGTGGTTCCGGCCATGGAGCCGGGGTCAGGCATGGGGCAGAGGGCGAAATCCATCTCACGCAGGAATCGGAGGTCCTGGCCACGACGCTGGGATGGGGAGGTGCACACGACTTCCGAGGAGGAGATGCGGGCTTTGCGGAACCACTCCCAGAGGGGACGGGACTCGCAGCCGCAGGACCAGGGGTTGCTGTTGAGGCGCAGGAACTGGATGCCCTGGGTGTCCTTCATGGTCTGGCCTGGCAGCTCGGCCAGAGAGTTGTTGAAAAGGTAAAGGATCGTCAGGCGACCCAGATCACGGAAAGCCCGACGGTTCACCTGCCGGATGCGGTTGTCATGGAGAAGCAGGCGGTCCAGGTTGACCAGGCCTCTGAACACATTCTCAGAGAGGGCACGGATTCGGTTCCCGTGCAGGAAAAGATGGGACAGGTTGACCAGATCTGAGAAGAGGTCGTCCTGCAGAGAATGGAGTTGATTTTCCTGCAGAAAAACCCAAATATGAGATAATTTAGTGAAAATGCAAAAGAGGAAACTGATGCTGTTTCAGTTTGCTTTAGTAATCAGCTGCAGTGCTTAAATGTGGCATGTGCTGCTGAATTTTCACTCATTTTATTGATGATTTGTTTGTTTTTTTTCACCTAACATTCTCTTATATTTGTGTATTTATCCTGTGACCCTACTAAAACTGAATAGTTGTGATTAAATGAGGCTAGACCACTGGCATACATTTGCTGCCTTTGGTTTTCTGAGTTTCTATTTGAATGTGTTGCTTAGACTAAATCTTCCAGCAGTGTGGAACGTGTCACTCTGTGTGTGTGAGGGGGGGGAGGGGAGTGTGCAGCTTGAACGCAGACTGTTGCGTCAGTGAACTAATTCTGCAACATGACTGTCTCCTGTTGGATGCATAATAAATCATGAACATCTCAAAAATGTTTTTACCTCTCTCTCTGTGTGTTTGTGTGTGTGTGTCCATGCTGCATTTACCTGCAGGTAGAGAAACTGGAGGCTGTACAGCTTGTGGAAGATATCATGGGGGAGAGTGGCCAGCTTGCAGCGATGCATGTGCAGGCTCTGCAACTTCTCCAGCCCCCTGAATGCTCCACCTTCCAGGTGCCGCAGCAAAGGGTTGTCGCCCAGGTCCAGCTCCTCCAGGATCCTGAGGTTGCTGAAAGCTCCGGCTTCAATCCATGTAATGTTGTTTCCGTACAGCCAAAGCACCTGCATGGGGGATTTAATGGGAAATGTGTTAAAAAAAGAAATTATATAGTAATTGGAAGCATTTCCCAAGAGTGGGGAGCTCACCTGTGTCTCGAAGCCAAAGGAATCTGCGCGAAGCTCTGTGATGCGGTTGTTCTGCAGGAAGACTCGTTGGGAGTCGTAGGGTACTCCAGCTGGAACCATGGTGAGGTTCTGGGACTGGCAGCTGACCGTCATGGGCGTAGGGTAACACACACACAGCTTAGGGCATGCAGAAACCCCGCCCGGCTTCACCACCACCAGCCACAGAATCAACCAAAGGGTCAGTCCACCTGAAGGTACAGGGGAGCAGAAGGTTTTTACTCTGCTGGAAAACATCATGATTTACAGGAAGAAGGTTTTACAGAAACTAAGACCGAGGAAGGGATGCTTGTGTTGTTATGGTTTGGAAACCTGCACATTGTCTGTTTATGAATGAGCTTTCTGTCCATCAAACCCGTTGTTGTAATTCCATGTGACAGCGCTGTTCGTTCACCCATGTCATTTTGATACTCCCCATATATAATTCAGACAAAAATCATTCACCTATTCATTTCCAGATGATCACTTTACACAGGTATCAGTGACTCGGTTGCATAACTCTGGCCTTACGCAAGTTTAATTGTCAAACTTGGCATCAATCTATAGCCCAGACATTCTTAAATATTGGAACATGTTATTTGCAGCATTAAATCGACACAGATTTCTAGATCTCACGTTATTTAAATCAAATGGTTGTTTCCGCTGGGAGAGGTGCCAGGGGAGAGAGCACGTACAAGCTACAACCAGTAGCCAGAGCGGGGTCAGTTTCAGTTTTAATTAATAATTCAGAAGCCATTTGGCAGCGCTCAGATAACACCCCACAGAAGACGTAAATGCGGGAAAAGTACATGCATTAAATACTAATAAGGTTCCATTCATCAGTTCTGCGCAAGATTTTCCACCATCTAGCCTTCTGACCTTTTAACAAGTTTGGTTACGTGCAGAATCTGCAGATGACGTGGAGAAAAGTACAGCATCTTTTTTAAAGTTTGAAGGTACCACAAAGTTGTTTGCACAAATCATGGATAGAGGAGCATCACTAAGTTTTAGGGGTAGCCTGATGGACAGAACTAAAATACAGAAGTAAATTTTAGTCGCTTTATTCTCTAGTTTTATACTAAGACTCTCTGTTTGCAAAAAGAGGCAAAAGTTAAACTTTACAACAGAACCAAACTCAATTTGCTCACTTAAAATTATTTTAACTATATTATTTTCTCCTGAACATACAAAAGTGGCAACCTTATTTGCTATCAGAACTTAAAAATGCAAATCAACACATTTATAAACTAAATGTGTTGTGTTAAGCTTTCATTTAAGCTAATGATATTTCAAAAGTTTGAAAATAAACCAAAGTTTCTGTGCGTAAAAGCGCAAAAAGTTCATTCGCCCACAAAAATAGAGAGAAATATATAAGTTATTGTTGCTTAAACATCTAAATATCTACTTTAAACCCATAAAACTTTCCAGAAACGACATAAGACAACTCAAATCACAAGATCAGATTAAAAAGTTAACATCCTCCTCCTGCAGAGCAACTTACTCTTGAAGTTGTGAGCGCTGGAGCTCCTCACGGTCCTACGGGTCTCCATCTCGAACCAAAGCCGAAAGCGAGTTAGCCTGCGCGGCGTGGAAGTGCCTGCTTACTGCTATCTCTGCTGCGGTTCAGCTCTGGTGACCGAGTCACTGCGGCTTCTGGCAGTGACGTTCTGGATTCCCTGGAAGCTTTTTATACCCGCGGCCGGCGCGTCGCCCACTGCCGTGGGCAGCGAAGGATCCTCTCTACGTCAGCCAGGAGGGAGGGTTAGGAGCCGCCGGAGGAAGCGCCTGGAAAGGCAGTGGAAAGCAGAGAGCTATCCAAATATTGACAACCGTCTGATAAAGGGGAGATTAATTCTTTATTACTTATAAATGTGGGGATGATTATAGGAAACAAAACGCCCTAACTTCCTAAATGCATACATTTGATTCATTTTGAATTTTATTTTATATTATATGAAGACAAAAGATGCAGGCTTTGCTTGATACAGTCACATTTTTTTTCCCTTTAAGACAAAGCACAGTGTGGGAGGACTGGTTGACTTCTGCTGGAAGCTGGAGGTGGGACGGAGGCAGTTTTGGCACAAAACAAGCTCTCTGCCTCCTGGAGGAAAGCCAAAGAATTTACTGTAAAACTACAACTAATTAAAAGTGCTGTTATTTCACCTGTGGCACATCAGGCTCACCACAAAGGGTGGAAAAAGGGGAGGTTGGTCAACTCATTTGGCATTAAAACCAAAATCTCATTACTCTTCTTAAGCGTTGGCTGGTTTGGAAAGAAGCCGAGAGCCGCCCACATCTCACAACAACAGA
The DNA here is from genome assembly GCF_051168715.1 of Poecilia mexicana. Classification (NCBI taxonomy): domain Eukaryota; kingdom Metazoa; phylum Chordata; class Actinopteri; order Cyprinodontiformes; family Poeciliidae; genus Poecilia; species Poecilia mexicana. The sequence goes on from NW_028263379.1 coordinate 18,910,442, forward strand.
TGAACATGAAAGGAAAACCCAGCGGTGGAGCAAAAATGACCAAACCCAACATATGGACGGGCTACATTGTGTGTGTGTGGCTGAGGGGTGACATAATACTGACAAATCTTTGTGGTACAGTACATACTGCACATCGAGTTAATCATCAAAACAAAGTGTCCATTTTAATGGCCTATTTATCAAAGTAGCACTTGGCAAGAAGTGGATCTATATGTTTTGCTTAATGTCAGGTTCCTTTTCATGACTGACAGGCTTAAATGACAGGCTACCCGTTAATAGTTGGATAAAGATTTGCCTCAAGAACTCACTTTTTGAAGCAAACAAAAGGTAATAATGAGCCTTTCAAAATTAGTTTTTATGTATTTTTTGGATACTTTTCCTATCTGAATACCCAAAACTGTCTAATTTGCAACTATCTGCCTCCTCAAATGAAAGGAAACTCATTATTATGATGCTATACAGCAACCCAAGAAAATCTGAATCTCAAGCCGATTCTGAGGTAAGAAATGTAGGAAAACCAGTTTCACTGTTCACAACAAAGCGTTTTGACATGGACCGAGAACGGTCTGGCCAAAAATGAAGTCAGCACATTTGTGGCTGCCTACAGAAAGTGATGTATTCGTTTTGTATATTTTGTTCTACATTTTTAAATATTTTCCCCTCTGGTTAACTGTTGACTGAGAGAACCTTGCACAAGATTCCCAATGATGACTGTAGATTTTATGAAAAATAAAGAACTTTGAATCTTGAACTTTTAACTTTTGAACTTGTCTCCAACTTAACTATATTCAAAACTTAAAATCAGGTTTGTACCAGGAAACAAACCAGTTTAAATGAGCTGTATTTAAACAAGGCATGTCACCATAACAAATTTTGCTGGACAATAAGTTTTCCCATAAGTCATCTCAATAAATGACTTGTGGTCATTTATTGAGATGACCATTTTCATTTCATGTTTTGAGACCATTTTCAAGTAACAGAGTAGTAATAATGTCATTCTCAAAGATCAATAAACTTTAAATTTTAATGAACATTTAAACAGTGGAACTGGAAGACATTTTAAATATCAACAATGAATAAAGAAAACAACAGAAACAACAAATTAAATGAATTATGAAATCTCTGCTAACAAAATTATCTTTCAAATAAAACACCAGACTGAAAACTTTTATCACTCAGTTTTTGGAAAAAAAAAAAAAGAGAGAGAGAGAGAGAGGATAAAACAAGCAAATGAAAACTATTGAGTTTCTCTTAATTAATCTTGCTATTAATTGATTTGTTGTTTATTTTGACAGGCCTAGCTGTAGCATTTCTGATCAGACGAGTGATCAAAGCCAGAATTAAGACAGAAACTTTCCTGTAATATGATGAGGGCAATTTATCGAAACATAAGAACTTGTTTGTGTAAGTTTGAAGGCATATGCTGCGGTCTCTGCAAGAAAACGACATTAGGAGAACACCAGGCTGACTCTCACTCTCTCCAGCTGATTTGGCTGTTGTGCAACGAGCTGGAGGCGAAGACGCGGCGCAGTCGGGCCGTGGGACGGAGGTATTGTGCATATGAAATAAAGTGTGCCAGGGCGAAGAGGGTGGGCTGGGTTTCGCTCACGTGTGAGTCCTCCCTAAATGCCACGGGTCACTGCCAGGTCCTCCGTGATGCACATCATCTGCTCCCAGCTCACCAGAGCCTGCTCCACGGAAGGTCATCTGCAACTCCAAGCTGGGCTCGCAGTGCAGGGAGTAATTAACTGCGCGCCTGGAATCGGACCGCTTGTTGGCTGCGGTGTTGTGAGAGGGGGAGGTGGACAGCTCACCAAGCAGCCGGCCTCCGCAGGGGGCTGTGGAGCTGAGAAGGTCGCCCGTGTATGTGTATGTGTGTGTGTGTCTGTGTGTGTTTATGCACAAATAATTTATTCAGTGGCCCTGGAGTAACGAGGGTAGGCAGCTGGCTCTCCATCTTCAAAAATGTGTGTGTGAATACAAGAGATCCTTGAAGCTCAAACTTGTTAATCAAGAATCCAGAAGGTGATTTTAAAAGCATTCCTCTTACTGGTCCATCATTCTGGTGTGGTACCACCACACCTTGTAATAGTGTGTGCAAAGAGAAGTGAACAAATATATGCATCGCCCTGCAGATCCCAGATCCCCTCCCATGCATCCTCTCACTTGCCTCCTGTGACAAAGTGAATCACAGGGACTCTGGCATTTGAACTGGTGTAAACACAGCATGCTCATGGACTCTTTCCCTGATCCTAAATTAACATGTAGCTGACTGTCCGCCCGCCCATAAGCCCACAAACACACACAGACACACCCAAACAGAAAAAAAAACACACATGTGCAGTGTGCTATAGATCGTGTGGACAGAACTTGCTTCTGCCCACCGGGTCCGAGGTCAAGCAGAAAGTTGAAGAAGTATGTAGTCAGAGATTCGTCAGTGGGGAGTTTCTAAGTGATCCTTGGTTATGCAAACACACAGCAAAGATGCATTTTCCAAACAATTCTCACAAATTGTAGCTTTTGTTGGGAGAGAGAAGCTGGTACAAATGTATGAATCATGAGGAATGTGGGTGCCGGACAGCAAAGGTCTGAGAAGACTTTGTTAATGAGACAATGAATCATTTGATATTTAGTGTCAGAGGAGAAACCGATATGTGTAAAGTTCATATTTGCAACTGATTTAAATATACGCCCAATTTGATCCTTGATGGCCTCCGAACTAGATTTTGGTAACACAAAAGTGAAAAACTATTCGTCTGAACGTGTTGAATAGGTTAGGAAACCTTACCCTAAACGTGAAACACCCATCGATGCTGCGTGACAAATGAGATTATTGATTACTGAACGTTATCTGCAGACGAGTTAATGTCGCAATAATAAGAAAGATTTGGTCTTCATCACGTTTTGATATCTCTACAAGTGACACAATATCATCATTTATGCAACAAAATCAAAGTCAAAGGAAAAACGTTTGTGAATATACCTTCAAGCCCCTAAAAATAGTGAAATGTTACAATCTAAACTGGTTGTGCTTTCCATTTGCCATTACAACGTTACAATCAGTTACAATCAGTTTACATGTAGGGTTCCTTAAATTAGCCCAAATAGTTCAAATAAATAAATAAAACCAGATACTAATCATGGGTCAAGCATTAATAATTAACAATGCAGCATTATAAAAGCATCCCATTGTAAGTTATTGCTATTAACTCAAACTGGAAAGAGGAAATCTCAACACAGATGTTTTCTGTCTCTCACCTTTGCTACTTTGATTCAGTGCGTTGAGGTTTACAGACCTTCGTTTCTGCGCCGCCCCACTCTGGCCTTTGAAAAGTTTGTTCTTGTCATTCTGCTTCATCTGCTGCTGCTGCTAACCTCTGTCCAGGATCCGATTTCAGCCTAACTGCAGATCAGATGGTCTCATGTTTGACTGTAGTCCTTGTGGATATGAAGAGGAGTTTCTATAGTCAACTCAGTGACTACAAGATTCCCACTTCCTGTGGCTCTAAAACAAACCCAGATCATCAGCCTGCCACCACCGTATGTGACCATAGCTATGAGGTGTTCATAAAATGTTCCATCAGGAAGGAATGTGTCAATATTTCAAATAAACACAGACTTAACTTGACGATCATATTTATCAAAGGTTATGTTTCTTTTTTCTGAAGACAACACATCCAGTATTGACAGAAAGTTTGCCTTTTTTCACTTCTTCACATCTCTTTTATACATTTTAAATGTAAATCTTGTTGCAACATATTTTCCTCTAATGTTTTATGTGCAGGTTCAGCTGTTTCAGCAGTTCAGAGTCACAAATTACAGCTTCAGGCAGGTCATTTTAGCTCTGTTGTTTTCATAAAAAGGCTTTCATTTTGCATATTTAAAAATTATTTGGCAATGGCTTGTTGAATTTGAATTATTTGGTCGCAATGATCTGCTAAAAAAGATGTAGTTGCTCTGGTCCATCAAATGTAGAGTTGATGTTATATCAGCTTTTATTCATGTTATATCAGCTGTTATTCATTTCTCCTACTCTGTAGCTCACTTCCCTCCGCCTCCTCAGCCTATTCCTGAGCCTCTCCATCGTTTTCTTACTAATTGTTCACCAGTTCAAACCAACAGGCTCTGCCAAGGATTTTATTCAAATAAGTCACCCACTACTTCAGTATGTGTCACTGAAATGAACATGTGAATCTGATACGGATCCAGTCGAAAATTATAACAGAGCAGAAAAAAAGCAGCAGCTGTTTGAGCCATCTGATGATGGACGTCTGTCACCAGAACGTTCCCATCAGATTTCAAATACCAGGATGAGCAAGAGATCATTAATCAGGGCTTTATTCAGAGTAAATTAAGTTCTACTTTTATTTTTTTCCTCAGAACATCTTTTATTTTAAAATGCCGATTGTGAAATAAGAAAGCTGTTGTCCAAACTCTGTGTTCGCTTTGGGGACTGTTTGGTTCAAATCATTCTTCAACCCAAGCTTTGGGGAAATGTTGAGATATGTTTGATTTTTCGATCACGTTCCACTGCAGAGCTGTTTGTGTTCAGATATTTTTTAACCTTTTTAACAGATACACAGGAAAAATTCAACCTAAGGACAGAAAGTGTGCATCCATTCAACCATTAAAGCTTAAATCTGTTTCTTTAGAGCTGGTTAATATCTCCAGCAGATGATAGGATTCACCCTGCCCTGGTTGCCTTATCCAAACATTCATGTTTGCAAACTTTAAAATTTATTGTGGACAATATTCTTAAAATGCATTTTCTTTGGATGTTTGGATAGAGCTGGATTAACCTCCCCTCCCCCCCCAAAAAAAAACACTTATATTGGGAGAGCATGCAACTGCCACACAGAAAAGCCTCATGCCCTGCTGGGCTTTGAACCCACAACCTCCTTGGAACGACTGCTTGATCTGCATGGATTAATTATCAGGACAAAACAAACAGATTAAAAGAGGTTGGCCATGTCATGGTTAGTGGGTCAGTGAAAGAAAAACAAGAAAACATGAAGACATGAGCAGAGTAAGAAGAAACTGGTGATGTAACAAAGATTGTAAATAAGAGGAAACAGAGGTGAAAAAAGGAGGATTTACTGCCATCTGAAGTAGAGCACTTAGAAGCTTTCAGATTGATTACTGAGTGAAAAACATGTTAGCGCTTTGAGATTTGTTGATATAAATGCCGGTGTGTTAATGATGCTATCATATTTAGCTTAGATGTGACAGCTCAGAGGTGAGGATCATTATGTTCTCTGGTTCTGCAGCTGCTAGTCAGACATTCACTCAGTTTCAGACATGATTTATCTTCCTATTAGCCGCCAGGCGCAGATGGAAACAAACGCATGAATTATGACAATACGAAGCTGTGGCATTTGTGACTTTTTGCCTGCTGCACCGATTAAAGGGAACAGACAGTCTGAGTGAGTCTTGAAAATCTGCCATGAAGATGCGGCGCAGCAACAAGTCACCTCATTAACAGATTGGGCCATTTTTAATCTTCCTCTCCTGCTGCCTTCATTCTCGACTTGGACGTGCTTTTATGCAAGTATTTATTTTTAAATGAGCGAGAGAGTCTGAAGCTGAAATCACCGATGACGCAGAAGTAACATGCGTGCGCACATGCACAGAGACAAACTGTAGATGTGGAAGAGTTTGTGGGGATGCATCAAGTCTTTTTTTGGGTTGTGTTGGTGCACAGCAGGTGTTGTGGGGGGAGTTTCCTTTCTATTTAAAAAAAAAAAAAAAAAAAAAAAAACATGCTACAGATTGTTTTCTCGACCATCCTGCCCAGTGACAAACCTCCCAACAACTCCTCCCCCCCAAAAAAAAATCTCTTTTATTTGGATCGTCAAGCGCGTCTCAAAAGCCGACACGGCCCCCTGCAAATTTAATCTCATTCATGAAATTTCCTCAATGGAGGATTCACTTCACAATTTAAAATGTGTTTTCTATTTCTAGAATTTATTTTATTTTTTTGCTAATAAATATCTATTTTATACAATTGTTTTCTACTGAAATGTAACTTAGAGCAGATTTTGTAAAGAAATGTGAAGCTGTATGGAACATAATTGACAGTTTACCGACTTATTTTCTCAAACACGAACATCTCATGAGACACTTTATCAGTTTTAGCACAGCTCCCTCTGGAGACACAAAAGTTTTTGTGCAACTTTTCTTCATTAAGTTGAAGGGTTCCCCCAAAGACAGGTTTTCTATCAAATATTTTGTCTATTTGCTGGACTAATATCACAGAGAGCTCTAATTATTAAAACAAATCTTTGTTTTCTGCAATTATTTTAATTGTTTCAAACTGAAGAGTTCTTTCAGAGAAAAGGTCGTGACTTAAAGAAGGAGAAACAATTTGTTTTGTTTTTGTTTTATTCCAGGTTACTTCTACCAGTATTTCAGAATATTGTACTGTATATGTTGCACCCATCTGTTACTTTTATCTCGTTTCGACAAATGCCTCAGTCGGTGCAATATCAACATGAAATATGCATTAATATATTAGATCTATGCTATTTGTTTGTGTTCTTTATTGGGTCTGAAATATTATTATTTCATACTAAACAACATTAATTATTTACAGATTTGATCATATCCAAAAAAAAAGATTAATTGAGAAACTACCGAGGCTCTGATAAATGCAACAGAAATGAAATTAAAATTAGCTTCACAGACTGGAGCTCTTGAGTAACGACCTACCTGAAGAGGAGAAATTAATTTCGTATTTTTAATGTAGATTTTAATATATTTTTTCTCTGAGAAAAAAAAATCAAGACATTATTCTAAAATGTCAACACCTTGGGGAAAAAAAAAAAAAAAACATGGGTCCGTTGTAAAGCCAGCAGGTGGCAGAAATGTGTTTCCTTCCCGTAACTGCGGTCCACTGGCCCTTTCACTGTCCCAGGACGCTTCAAGCAAAAAGTTTCATGGCAAACAATCATCTGGAATTTAATTCCTGACATTTCTAATCAAATCATTGCACTGAAGATTTGTGGAACTTAAAATAAGCATAACTTGAAAACCTCTTTTTGAACAAGAATTGAATCTTTTTCACCTTCATCTTTTGGCAAGTGCTGCCAAAGGACAGGCACCACACACAAAACCTCAAGCACAAATGACAGATTATAAACAAAAGAAATAACATGAAGTATTAGTCAGCTACTGAAAAAAAAATTATTAGACGAAAGAAAAGGATGTTCACACATCATATAATCAACTTTTGTTTTGCACCAAGTAAGAGCTACAATACATGAGGTGAAACCATGGAACAAATTAAAAGGATTAGAAGATGATAAATGTAGTTGAGGAGGATGCACAGCTTGCCTTTTCCGGCAAGATACAGGTTGCTTTTTTCATCTGGGTCCACCATCTGCGGGGCGGAAAGTTTGGCACAATGTGGTTCTAAAACTGGGAGTCAGGCCATGCGTCATTATCTTGAGCATTACCAACTGCAGCCTGACTAAACTCCACACTGAAGTTGAAGTTGGTTGGTATTTGTTCAAGTAGGACACATTCTGGACACCACCAGAGTTTTTTTTTTTTTTTTTCCCCACTGGGCAGAGAAACTACAGGGCAAACCCAGAACACAACCTTCCTGACCGAAAACAATTATTTGTTTAATTTTTTTTAAATCGTAGTTGAATCTGTAAATGGGCCTGGATCTGTAAACAGATCTGGCAACTTTAACACCTCTGCAGAATTAAGATTTACGCTCATGTGATCTTTGGGTTAGACAGGAGAAACAAGCTGTGTGTGTTGCTGAGCTGCAGACTCCCTTTCATTAACACGGCGGCTAAACTGTGAAATTTTACGCAAACCACTATGGCTGTTATGAAATTATCCGGTAAATAAGCCTCATCCGGCCTGTAACATTTTAAGAGTAACCAATAAGTGTTAATTTCTTACTCAAGAGAAATGCAGTATAAAAATTTGCTAAATTAACAGCTGGGTTAACATTTAATTAAAGCTTATGCCCATAGTTTATTTTCAAACCCAGCATAGTGAATCTGTTTGACAATGGCACAGTCATTCATGTGAGGACCGCTGTCCCATCAGTCAGTGGGCTTCAAGAAGAGAAATCGATGTTTTCCCTCTTGTCTCTCAGAGAGGCAAGTTTTCGACAGTGGAGGTAAACAGAGAGGGGATGTACGAAGGCCAGCAAGCTGAGCAGCGTCAGGCTGATGTTCAACTGCACACACGTAAGACATGAGAAAGGAAGTCATTAGAGGGAGGGCTCACCGCTAAGTTAGCTGAGAGACAGGTCAGCACTCACGTATAAAGGATCTCCACCCAGAGCGCCATTCACCAGAGCGAAGCAGGGGTACTGCAGGAGACAAAACAACGCAGCCAGCGACATACCAAGACCGTACAGCTTCCCGAAGTGACACGACGGAAACCTCATCAACACATAAAGAAAAAAAAACTAAGGGTCAGACAACTTTAAATAAAAATGAACTCTTTAAAGGTAAATGTACGGGGTTCTGTTTGTGCCAAAATCAAACCCTGTTGAGTAAAATAACATCTATTCATTTTTAAGAAAAAAATTAAGCAGGTTTAATGTGTCTTTAACCACCTTTTGCATAATAAAAAAAAAAAAAAAAACACAAACACGCTTTCTGCTTTTCAGATTTAATGTGGCCGAAGATGACACTCACGCCACGCTGATGAAGGCTGCGATGCCGCCGAAGAGGAAGGAGCGGTTCAGCACCTGCAGGATGAAGGTGAGGTACTGAAGAGGCAGAGAGGGGACGGAAGCACACAGGGAAAACAAGACGCACTGCAGCGCCGTCAGGAATAAAGAAAGCACAGACGCCCGCAGGTTGGCCTCCTGCTCCGTCTCCCCTAGAAGCATAGAAATCACGTGTAAATACATCACAGCATTGTTCCTTATCTTTCAGGCTTTAGGATTTCTGTAAATGTCCAGCAGGTCACCTGCAGCTCGAGGTTTTCCCCTGTGTCGGTCCATGATGAGGCCGTTCCAGGGAGCGCACAGCACAGCGCACAGCTGGGTGAAAGCAAAGGCGTTGGTGTAGCGGCTCACTGCACAGATACATGCACATAAAAAAAAATATGCTGGATAAACAGTGTTTTGGTAGGAATCCCACAGGTAGAGTTGACTGCAAAGTAGCAGCAAAACCTTCAAAAACACAACGCATTGACTAAAATCATTATTTTTTTTCTGATAAGAGCAAGGAAGGTGTCACCCAGAGAGGAATCTCCTTCTGTCAGCCTGAGCAGCATGGGGTTCAGGGTGCCAATGAACAGGAAGTGCCTGAGCTGCATCACGGACAGCCAGAGCAGGTGGCCCACAAAGAACCTGGACAGCAAACACTCTCGAAAAGTCTTCTCTGAGAGGGACAAACACTCAATAAACCCAGAGAAGACAGACCTGCAGCTAGAGCAGAGAGAGACGGATCGCAAACCTTGTGTGAGAGGGACGTCCTTCGTAAACAGTGTGCCCTCTGCTCCTGTGTGTGCAGAGTTGTTTGCAGTCACCTCATTGCTCATAGTCTCTAATGCACCACAAGAGACCCTGCAAATAAATTAAAAACAAGTCAAACATAATTTCAGTTTTATCTTTCTTAAAACATGTATTTTTGTGTTTACTAGCCTCAAGATGTTCAGAGACATTGACCCACAACCACCACAATTTCTATTCGGCAAACATTTATTTTTGAATTTAGGAATCCAGAAAGCTGTAATTCATAACTGTATATTTTGCTAACTATTTTAATATATAAAAAAATATCACTCTAAATAACTTTGAAAAATACACAGAAATAGATTGGTCCATGAAAAGGTAAAGGCCCTTTCATGTGTGTCAAACAAGTAAGTTAAATAATGTACAAAAAAAATTATTCAGAACAATGTAAAGAGATTAAAATGAAGCTACAGACGTCGCATTTCGATCGCAGTTAATTATTTAAGTTATTATGCCGGTAGTAAAAGAAGACTTTTAAAGTAGCTTAACATTGCTACACCCAAGTGGTTTGTTCACACCCGTATGCGTAGCGATCAGGCAGTGGGTGAGGAATGAAGGTTCTGGGCAGCAGGAAGAACGTCCTGAGGACGTGGATGACGCTGCAGGCCGACAGAAACAGAAAGGCAGCGCGGAGAGAGACGCCAGACTCATGCAACAGCTGCGGAGACAAGAAGACTTAGTGGCATCTGTGAGCTCTTTACTCTTGTACAAAAACCTACTTTCTGAACGTTTGTCACCTTAATGATGAGGAAGAGTGCTGAGGAAGAATCAAAAGCTCCATTGTAAAGATTGATTATTGTAGAGCGACGTGAGCCAAACAGGTTTCCAACCTTCAGGAGGCAAAAACAAATAAACATCAGCTTCTGTACACGATAAAACTTGAACCCAAAGGAAACTGAAACTGTATTTTGAAGAGTTGAACTTAGGGATTCGACGAGGAGACGACACACAATGCCATCTTTCACTAAGCATCAATTCTTCCTGAGGCAACTGGTGGTCTATCTACACAAGATCATAAGCCCGATGTCACAAAATCAGCCAGAAAATTACCCAAAGTCGAGCATTTCTTTGGAAAGTGGGTCATGGAGAAGTTAATAAGTGGTTCCTTGTCATGTGTTTTCACTCTGGCCTCCTTTAGGGGATCATTTACTGACAATAATACTATTTTAGACACCCCAGGAAAGATGTTCAAAAAGATGAGTCAGAGGAAGGACTTTAAGTTGCACCTTTTCCTAAAAGTAGATTATTTTATCTTTAGCCTTTATGGAGCTGCTATAGTAAATATGCACAACACTGCAAGGCATTTTGAGTTAATAATATATTCTAAGCACTCTTCAAAGTCTGGAGAGTGTTTTTAGTCTGTGCATCTGTGCATTGTCCTTATTTGCACTCATCACCCCTGCAGCCAGAAAGTCGTGGGACTGCCAACGTCTGTTTCGCCTGCGAATGAAGCTCTTCCACTAAAAACCTCTAAAAAAGTTACAGATCAAGTCCTCTCATCTGACTTTCTGCAAAAAAAATTAGCAATAAGCATAGTGAAAAAACATATACTATCCTCAGGCAAACAAATGCGCCTAACATTTTCACAGAGTTAAAAGACGTCATTCAAGCAACAAAAGCTTCACTCGCAGCCTGAACTGCTGCACAGTCATTCCTGATCTTTCAAGAAAAAAGAAATTGTGCTGACAGACATGTGGGAAACCCAACGTACCTGCATGTTTGTGATCAGAAATAAAATGCCTCCCACAGCCAAAAGGGGGAGAGCTGGGAAGAGCAGGAAAGGCAGAGCTGGTGGGAAAGGAGAAGAAGATAAGAAAGAGAGGCAACAGCTTTTTTTAAGCTGGTAGAAATCATTATTGTTTCTCACCCGGTGAAGAGAGCGCCACCATCAGGGAGCCAGTGGTGTAAAGAAATCTGTCGAGAGACGGGAATGTCTTAGAATGAATAAAAAAATAAAGCAGATCTTTCAAGATCTATTATCATTTTTCTTCCTTTTTCAACCGGATCACCGACATCATCTCTTGTCCTTGTCGGAAAATTTTTGAGGGGAAATGGCACAACAGAAGAAAAGATCTGTGACGTTTTGATCCAGCTGCAACCAGCAGTCTGACCAGCTGAGTCGACCTTTAATTTGTTTTTGTCAACACATTTACCAGAAACAAAGAAGAATATGTTTGCTGTGAAGTATTATGAACAATCTCATGCTTTGTGTTGTTTGCCCCGACGTTTTCCAACTTCACATCAACATTACGCTGCATGGTAAACGGACTTGAATCTAAATGGATTTGAGTTTTGGCGTAAAGTTGAAGATTGCTGTCTTTCAGCAGCGTGAATCTGCTCCAGAGATCGAGTTAGTGAAGAGAACAAACTGATGGCTGTCATGTCAACAAAACTCTAAAGTCTTCTGCAGTTTTCTTTTTTCTTAGAAGTACCCTGAATTTAGCTCCACATATTTTCATAGCAAGTTTGTGCAGCTTCCCAACATCTTGTTTCACCATGATGTTTTCAGACTGATGTGCACAAAGGTTTCCAACAAACCAGAACATCTGTATTTAAACTGAGACTTTTTGATAAAATCCCAGTTGACTAAAGGTAGGCACTGTAAGTCTCTACATGAGTGAAAGTTTTACAGGAGCATGCAGCAAAGAAATGCATATAACTGTGGCTTATGAACACAATTTTACTCACGTTGCCAACAGTCGAGCCACTGTGGTACCAAAGTGATCAAAAAGAAAGCCATTGGGCAGCGTGAGGAAGTTATTTATAAAAGTGGTGATGGTGAAAATAAGTGAAAGCTGCTCATCTTGTGCGCTGCAGTCTGTTGGTAAAGCAGAGAGAGACACAAATAAGACAGCGGCGTATTTAGATGCATAACTGATAAACAGGTTATGTAATAATATTGAAAACGATGCAGCAACATTTACAGTTAAAGCTTTAAAATTGAGTAAATTGTGACGAATAAACCAGCAGCAGCGGAAACATCAAGCTGACCTAATATCTGAGTGTCATTGACTCCTGTTGTGTTAAAGCACAGAGAGCTGAAGTAGCCGTCCTCCTTGAGGACAAAGGCAAGAGAAGCCCATCCGAACACGGCGCCGGCGAAGCACAGACACTCCACCAGGCCCGTAACGAAGGTGAGGCAGTGTCGCACCGACAACTTGTTCTCCAACACCTGCATGCTCACTCAGATACAACTATCAGCAGCAGCAACAACAAAAAACTCACAAACTCATTCACACAAGCAGTTTTAGTTTCTGCACCTGCCTCCTAGCAACCAAGACAAGAGAAAATGTTTTTACTTTTCTGGTTTCCTTAAAGAGAATAAAGGTTTGAACAAGTTTATGGCACAGATGACGAAGAAGCTCAGCAGGTGAAACGTGGAAAGCAATATCATGAGATAGAACAGAAAACATCTGCTGTGAGCCTGCAGGGAACGCTGCAGAAACACATTTCAGCGACAAAAACTAACAATTAAAGTCACAGATATGTGCAGAAGTAACCATTTTGCATTGCAAACACATGGAAACCTGCAAAAACAAACCAACCTTCGTCAAGTTGCAGTTTTCTGAGAGTGTTGCCTCAGCTCAAGATTGCCTCCCTACATACTTTCAGGAAGAACAGATTCTTTCTCGGGTCACGCTCTCCTCCTTTAGGAGTTCTTCCCTCCTCTTCCTCACAGTTTCCTCCCTCTTTCTCTTTTTCTGCAGTCTTCTTCTTCTCCCTCCCTCTGAAAAAGCCTCATCCTCGGGGTGTTAGTCTCTGTGTAGAATAATCTTTCCTGTTTAAAGCCACACAGCCAAACCAAAGAAGCCATAAGACGTGGGCGATTGATGCGGACGCTGCAAGGTCTGGATGGGCAGCTTCTGTCACAGCGTCATGTGATGGAGACACTATGGATGTACAGGCAGATGGAAACGCTGATAGTATCAGTATTTAAAATGTGACAGTGAAACTTTGACTGTGTTGACAAGAATTTGATCCATTTGAATTTGAGTGAAGAAGAAGACCTTTGGTATGTCAAATGAAGGGTTGAAGCCAAGCATGTGAAATGATGGAACGGTTAGGAGGCACAAACATTAACCTATACTGGGAAACACCACAAGATGGAACGTGACTGAAATGAAAATGAGCCTGAATGTCAGTGGGATTATTGATTAACATCTTCTCAAACCAAGTTAATATGTTTATGTCTGAATGGCCGCTTTAACCCCGAAGGCGTAGCTTGAGCAGGCCTGAGAGCAGAACAGAAAGAGTGCAAAGAAATTAAAAATATGTTTGAGTTATATTGGTTAGCAAAAATAATACAAGTCCCATCATAAATCAAGGAGCCTGATGCTGTTTGTCTTGCCACTGTGCCTTTAATTAAATGATTTATCAAACATCTGTTTTACAAAATGCTTCATGAGAATCACTTTAACAGTGTAAATTTATCTAAACCTTTCTGTTGTGACTTCCTCTTTCCTCTGAAGTGGCTGCAAATCTCACATTTTTGCAATTCATAATATCTCTGCATTTGAGATTTATTACTTTAAAGTGTAAAACTGCCAGAAAATGTAAAAAAAAAATAAATAAATACATTCTGAACAGTTTATCAGCTCTTGTCCAGCTCCCTCTGGAGCCAGAAACCTGCCTGTGCAACTTTCCTTTTCATGGTGTGTTTGAATCCACAGCATTTTGCCTTTCCCCCTATTACTTCTGTTTTTTTCTTCTGAAAACTGATTGCACTGACACACTTCATTTATTAGACCACAAATTCTTCGGATTCTTCATCTTTGTTTCCAGTTTAATTTTGGTAAATTGATTTCAGACGTAAAAACTCAGATTCCATCTTCCTTTATCTCTATTTTTCAGCAGAAACATATTTCTGTTTTTTATGTACAGTTAAAAACAAGTCAGTCTATTTGATTGATGCATTGATATCACACCTAACTTTCTAGTGTTTCAGTTGCGAGTTGGAAACCCAGCAGCATTAGATAATAGTTGTGCTCAGTCACCAGCTAACTGCTCTGTTCATTAAACAAACCATTATTTGTCAAGTATTTGCTTGTATTTTATGCTTTCGATGACTATCAGAACTTTAAATGTCATTGCAGGTAAATAATCCAAGAATAAATATGCTGTATAATGGTGGCAGCAATGTTAGACTTTGAGTTCTGACTTTGTGAGGAACCTCTGAATGTTAAAGTCTGACAGGCCACTCAGTTTCAAAGAAGCCATTTTTCTAAAAACATCACACAACCAGAGCTACGCTGTGGTCTGATGAAACTAAAATTTTGGCGTTTGACCAAACCAACCATATTTTCAAACAGAAAGAAAATATGGCAGCTTGTAAACCTGAGAACATCATTTAACTGAGAAGTACAAGGACGACAGTAACAAGTTAAAGGATGACTTTCTGCAGGAGGGACTAATGCTCTTCACAAAATAGATGGCATCCATTAAAAAAAAAAGAAGTTAAGTGGCCTAAGGAGATTGTCAGTCAATATTGGAGCTTCAATACTTTGCAATTCCTCCTTCTGAAATGGAAGAATTTGCACATTTATCAAAGTTAAATGCATTTTTGGAAAACTCTCAGATTAACTCAGCAAAACAAACATACTGAGGACTGAAATGTATCAGGTTTTTATTTGTGTATGTAAAACGTGTCCATCAGTCACATTCCATGAAAACAATGGTACAATTGTACTTCTTTCACAACCTGTAGGTGGCAGTTGACCTCAGCTTAAGAAAAGCAGCAGAAGGTGAAGAACATGAATTCCCTTCATCACGCATTTAATCAAAAGCTACATTTTGTTCAGTAATGTTATATCAATATCTCATTTAAAAAAATACTGATCAGCTTTAGCTTGGCATTTTCCCTCAGAATATAAAATGTCCCTTTTTGATCCTCTACATGTTTTAACACAGTATGTCTATATGTCTCTATGTTTAACATAAAACACTGAAATAATGACAACAAAGCGAATTCAACATAGTAAAAATAAACTTTTTTTCTGGTCAGAAGGAAATGCATCTGCTGTGCAGCCAGCAGAGGGCAGAGATGTTTCCTCTCTGATGAAGCAGTTCAAATCTCTACTGAGTAACTTTTATACTGAACTCTTTGTTAGTAAGGTCACTGCAATGGTCCTTAGTCTGTTTCTTAATAAAAATAAGCTTTGTGCCGTTTCACTTTTAGCAATAAATGTCACATATTAGGGATCAAACAACAAACATACAACAAATTTGTTTAAGTAAAACGTATGACTGACTGGCGCAGAAAAACAATGACTGACCTACGCAGAATATCTGTGCAAAAAGGAAAAAAAATAGTTACTTCAAGCATCAGATGACAGTAAACACATAAAAAGGTTGTTAGGACGAAGCGAAACTTGCAAAAGATAAAGAAGAGAAACAAACGTTCACTTTTTTAGTAAAACTTCCTTCTCCCTCTTAATTTAAAATCCCTTTTTTCTTGATCTGACAGGGCGTCTCTACTTGTATACATGCATCTTTGCATGTATGTGAATTTGTTTGAAATGCAAAAACAAGACGTTACCGGCAAGATTGTCATTCCACGTTATTCCTGATTTATTTATGCAGGTTGATGTTGAATTTGTGACAAAAAACCTGCTGCGCCAAAGCTCGACGTTTTCCTTGGTTGTACTTATTTATTTATTTCAATTTCATTATCCCAGAGTGTAGAGGAACATAACACTGCATTCATGGATCATTTTTCACTACCTGCATTCATGGACGGCAGGTTTTAATTCAAATGCCATCTGTGAAAAGGTTGTTTTTATCCTAGAAGAGGACAGCAAGTTATTTATCTACATGAAAAGGCTTTATGCATGCTTTCTGTCCCTCAACTGTGACATCATATATCTAAATGCTGCTAGAGTAGGTAGTGAAAAATGATCATATTTATGTAAAGGCTCTAACAGGTTGAGTGTGTGGATAAAATACAAGCCCTGTATTATACACAGATCTTTTAGATGAGACTTTGGTCTGGAATTAGCCGTTTGCTCCTGAGATTTCAGATCGGCACAACTCGATTGACTGTGAGGATTTGTAATTTTATGCCTTTACAGATCCTCTGTGGGACACTCAGGACTGTCTATAAAAAGAACTCTGGCTTAAGGTGAAACTGTAAAATCATCACAAAATTTACTGAAAATAAAGTTCTTCTAGTTTCTAGTCAGGAAATGGTAGTCAACCACCAAGGCGGAAAGCTTTAAACACAAATCACCATCCTGGTTTTGCGCTCTTTAAGACGAGGCTTTGCTCCTTGCTCTCTCAGAGGCGAGATTTCGACAGTGCATGTAGACGTAGACGGGATGTATGAAGGCTACCACGCTGAGCAGCGTCAGGCCGACGTTCACCTGCACACACACGTGAAGAGGGGAGGCCATGAGAGGAGGGTTCACAGCTGAATTAACATACAGCCGATACAGATGAAAACTGTGCTCACGTATAAAGGATCTCCACCCAGAGGTCCTTTCACCAGAGCAAAGCAGGGATACTGCAGCAGAGAAAACACTGCAGACAGAGCCATGACCAGACCGTACAGCTTCCCGAAGTGGCAAGATGGAAACCTACAAAGATGCAACAAATTAGCCGTAAACATGCATGATCAATTAAACGCAACAAAGCCAGCACCAAATATAGATCCTTTCAGGAGGAACCTAACAGAGCTCTGAGACCAAAAGCTTGATCAGCAGGAGGGATTCCTGTAAACTGACACCTTAATGCAATCAGCTGGACTTCCTTAGACAAGCTTGAAACAATCTGGATTACATCATCGACTGACAGCAGCTGTATTTCAGATTGAACTGTGCTGTTTGCTATTTAACCTAAACATGACGACGTGTTTGGGACAGAATCGGTTTCTATATAACCAGGAGTGAAACTGTCTTTTTATAAAATGGTTTGAGATTACGTTTGTTTTGAATTTCTGCAGTTTAAATAAACTGAACAAAAATTGGATTTGGATACCGATAAACGAGCCGGCTGTCAGAATAAAAACAACATTTAAACTTTAAGGTATTGAACATATTTTCCCATTAAATCCTCATTGCTGTAGTAAAAAATGTTTTTTATAGGTTTGATGTAATGTTTCAGTTATAAGTGGAAAATCATCACTTTTGCCAGAATAAAAGCTTCAAAACACGAGCCTGTGAGTAATTAGTCCGTATAATGTGTTTCATTTATGAGCCACTGAAATAAATAAACTTTTAAATTCTATGAATGGAGAGGTATGCTAAATATACGCATTTTACATAGTGTATCATTCTTTTGGCATCAAAAACAGTAATAAACAAACCCAAAACATTTCAGTTTCTTCGTGTCACCAAAAACAAAAAGACAATCATAAGCTACGAAATGTTTGTGCGTTCACTGTCAAATTACACAAAAGGACTTTAAATTAAGTCTCAGCACCCTGGCAATTCCTGCAAATGCGTCCGTACTCACGCCACGCTGATGAAGGCTGCGTTTCCGCCGTAGAGGAAGGAGCGGTTCAGCACCTGCAGGATGAAGGTGAAGTACTGAAGCGGGAGGTAAGGGGTGGAGGCGCACAGAGAGAACAAGACGCACTGCAGCGCCGTCAGGAATAAAGAAAGCACAGTCGCCCGCAGGTCGGCTTCCTGCTCCGTCTCCCCTGTAAACAGACAAATATAGATCCTCCTGTGAAGCTTAGTGACTCCATTTTGTCATTTCTGGCCTCCTGCTGTTGCAGCATAAACAGGCAGACAGTGCAGTGAAGGGAGAAGTTTAAATACAACATTAACAATCCCTTAGATTATATGAATAAACAGCATTTTTTTTTCCTCCAATAACTAAGAGGCAAGCAGAAATTTTATGACCGAAATAATTACAAGACTTTATTTTTAAACCACAAACAAGTAACTGATGTTTTTATTTGTCTCCATGCGTTTTGTTTCAGTTATTGCTCTTGTCAGGTGCGATCCTAAAATTTGTGTGAATTAAATAGTTTTAAAATCAACTTCATACATCATCAATACAGATCTATGTCATTTTAGAAATTATTCAGAAAACATCAACTTGTTGATTTGACAAGTAAATAGTCTCCTTTACTTTTTGGAAAATGTCGTTGCTGACATATTTTCATCTTAATTAGATACATTTTTTCACTGCGTCTCACCCTCAGCTCGCGGTTTGCCTTTGTGCCGGTCCATGATGAGGCCGTTCCAGGGAGCGCACAGCACTCCACACAGCTGGGTGATGGCAAAGGCGTTGGTGTATCGGCTCACTGCACAGATGCACGAGTAGAAGCAACATGGTTAAATGTACATGTTTAACACACCAGCCGTCTGACGTAACAAATACCCAGAATGCATTGGAAAAATTTGCCATCAGTTTTGGCAGTGATGTAAATGTTGGATTTTGTTGACTTTTCTTCTTCTATTTCAATGTCATTAGCTGTGGCTTGGTTTTCTGTGATGCTGGAAATACAAAGATCCAAGTTTTGCATTCTTAAATCGAGAACTATTGACCTATCTAAGACTTTTCCACACTTATCATATCCTGTAACGTATTCTCTAGGAGATAATCCTGGTATTCGGTAGAGACTCTTTGGCATCCTAAAGTATTTCTGATCTCATTTGTCTTGATAACTGCATATCTGTTCACTGAGGTTTTCTCAAATATCAGCACATACGTTTATGCACCGTTTAGAGTAGTAAAAATCAGACTACAGTTATTTTTCACAATTTCGTACGTCCTTCGGTTTCTGTTGGATTTAAATCTATTATCTCCTTCAAGGAACCTGCTGCACAGTTTTTCAATTTTATGCGTTCAAGTCCAGAAAATGTACGTCGTCCGCAGAAATGCATCTTTAAAATAAATGGTTGATGCACAGTTTTCTTGGGAAGACCCATTATTAACAAAATAAGACAATATAAATCTATATTTGGATCTGAAAATGCATTTGCAGACCTATACGCAATAATACAGAGTGAACTGGAAAAACATAACTTCTGTATGTATCACAGTCCAAACGTTTGGATCTGACACTGAGACAGCGACGTGTTTACCCAGTAAGGGCTCTCCTCCGGTCAGCCTCTGCAGCATGGGGTTGAGCGTGCCGATGAACAGGTAGTGCCTGAGCTGCATCACCGACAGCCAGAGCAGGTGCCACATAAAGAACCTGGACAGCAAGCACTCTCGGAAAGTCTTCTCTGAGGGGGCAAAAAGAGGCACAAAGTTACTAAACGCAGTAAAACAACAAAAATAAATAAATCTGCACCTGATAAAAGAGATGTGTAAATAATATTCTTCATTTTGCTTTGTTAAATGCTGGACCTTGGTTGACGGGAGCGTTCCTTTTGAGAGGCGTTCCTTCAGTTGCTGGAAGCACATCACCATTTGCTGCCACCTCTGCGCTCGCAGTCACCGATTTACCACAAGAGACCCTGCGGAGGATGTGGGAGAGATTAGAGAAAAAGACTCGAGTTTTCATGAATTCTTTGAAATAGCTGATTCAGAGAAACAGATATTTTCTCACATTACATCTCAAACATATTTTCTTGTTCTAAAAAACAAGAAAATATGTTTTTTCTTGTTTACCGTCTACATGTGCATAAATAACAGAAACCTGCAACAAAATACTTCTATCGTTCTACCACAAACAACCTCAAGGTGGGTGAATAAGTGAGACAAAACCTGATAAAGTTCAAGGGGATATTTACAAAGTACTATATTTGCACGTTGCTGACTCCCATTTTCTTGTTTCTTTCATAGAATTTTTAAAGATGATTACAGCAGCCTATTCGTACCCGTAAGTGTAGCGATCCGGCAGCGGGTAAGGAATAAAGTTTCTGGGGAGCAGGAAGAACGTTCTGAGGACGTGGACGACGCTGCAGGCCGATAGAAAGAGGAAGGCAGCGCGGAGAGAGACGCCAGACTCATGCAACAGCTGCAGAGAAAAAGAGACGTGACAGAGAATATTAGTGGCACATATATGTGTTAATAAAAAATTAAAAATTTTTAAAAATCTAATAAATCTCACCTTGATGACGAGGAAGAGCGCTGAGGAAGAATCAAACGCCCCGTTGTAGAGCGTGATGATGGTGGAACGACGGGAGCCAAACAGGTTTCCAACCTTCAAGAGACATAAAGCAGATTATTGTTGCGTTACAGAGCGGACCTCTGTGAAACAAGTAGAGTTTCACCAGGTTTTTCTTTCCTAAGGAGATTTGTGCTCCTGCTGCACAACATCATGAATTGGATGAAAGATGTGAAGCAGCCTGAAAAAACAGGAACTTCTTTTTTTTTTTTTTCTACTACGGAAGCGCTGGTGTGCAGGCATCAACCATCTTTGTCACATAAAGTCTTTTGCAACAGTGTTTCCTCATAAAGTGAGTCATAGATGAATTAAAAAGCAGTTCCTGACTAATGTCACTGTTTTTTGTTCAGATGTCTACAACCTGAAGCCACAAGCAGCTCTTCAGTCCCTTTAACAACAAAAAACACTTAACGATGTTTAGGTCCTACTTTCAATCACAAGTGCAAGTATTGTCCTGCTGTTTTAAGTGATGCAATATATGCAAAGTACTGCACGACCCATTGAGACTAATTTTACATAGAAAGTAGCAGGATGAGCTAAATGTGCGCGTAAATAACTCTTTATATTCTGAAATGCAGATTTCCTCCTCAAAGTCCATCAGAAATAAATCATTTTAGATAAAGATCTGCAGATCGGGGTTTTGATCCAGAAAGGAATCACATGATTTATCATTAGCTTCTAACCTCCATGTTATTTATATTAGCCTTATCTCCCTAAAGATGAACAATAGTTTTATGTCCAAACCCTAGGACAACAACGCAAACTTAGTACTTTTACAGAGCAGCAAATCAGCCGCTCCTGGTTTGTCATGAACATTACCTGCATATTTGTCATGAGAAACAGGATTCCTCCAACAGCCAGAAAAGAAAGAGCCGGGAAGAGCAGGTTTGCCAGAGCTGACAGAGGATAAATAAACCGATATCACAAACTTTTCTAATTTGCGGGTATTAATTTGTTAGAAAACTGTTAATTTTTTTTTTTTTTTTTACCTGATGAGGAGAAACCCACCATCAAGGTGCCCATGGTGTAAAGGAATCTGAAAGTGAGACAGAAAAATGTTGTTTTTGGATTCAAAGACGCAGCTCACACCATGATGAGAAACAACTTGGATTAAAAAAAAATTACATTTTAAGCTTGGAAAACAGGAACGCTGTGAAATTCAAAGCAAACGATGATTCTCATGCAGATTAATTTGCTTCCAGCAGACTTTAATTTCCTACTCTTGGATTGCGCTAAGCACACTTCATCCTCGTCACCATTTGACCCGTTGATATTTACATTCCTTTGGTCTTTATTTTTTCTCCTCCCTTTTTCATTGGAAACATGTGTTGACTAAGTATCAGGCCACACCAATGGATGTGGACATAATAAATCAGCAGCTTTGTGCTGATTTATTAGAGATGATAAATTAGAGGCTTACAAAAGGTATGCTGAAAATATAAAACTTAAAATTACCACACCATCTTGACTTTCTCCCAACCCAGATTTCCTTTGTCCAGGGTTTCTCTTTCTACGATGTGGACACTTTTGGTTGAAGTTTGGTAAGCAGAAATTGCATGTATTATATTTATTATGAGTTTATTTGAACAAGTCAGTAATGATGCAGAGTGAAACCTGAATCCTGACACCTGTCAGTGAAATGAGGAAAGCTGCAGGTGGAACTTTCTTACAGTAATCACACTAACATTAGTTGAGTTTCAATGTTTGCCACCTCATTGCACTGAACCACATCAACAATAGGTTAAAGTTACTAGTTTTGCACTCAGAGGTCGACGTATTGCAAACACATGTTAAATGAGTGTGAGAGCATATGAAGCACATGAAAACACTACTGCGTCTCCACAGTGCTTTAAAAAACAAAGAAAAAGAAAAAAAGAGTTAAAAGCTATTTATAACTTCTTGTTCACTATATTTAATGTTCAATGTTGGCCAATTTGTGGCACTTTGACATATATACCCTTTGAATTTTTAGGAAATCAAAGGGTATTCTCCGGCATTGTTTACACCCACTGAAGTCTTGGTCACAAATCTACACAAAATGATTTAGTCACTTTGTGCGCTACAGTTTTTGTGCGTACAAACCAACAGATTATTTGTAATTTACCGTCTAAAACTGATTTTTAAAGCGCTGTTCATCTTTGGCTCCTTCATATTTGATATTTTTACTCACATTCCATAGAGTCGAGCCACTGTGGTACCAAATCGATCAAACAGAAAACCATTGGGCAGCGTCAGAAAGTTGTTCATAAAAGAAGCGATGGTGAAAACGAGCGAGAACTGTTCATCCTGTGCGCTGCAGTCTGCAGCCAAAACAGAGACAGATATATATCAACAATTAGTGCTCAAAATGAAACTTTCAATCCAGAGCAGATAAAACTCACCCAGAGTTTGCGTGCCGTTGAGTCCTGTGGCGTTGACACACAGAGAGCTGAAGTAACGTTCCTCTTTGAGGACAAAAACAAGAGAAGCCCATCCAAACACGGCTCCGGCGAAGCACAGACACTCTACCAGGCCTGTGGCAAAGGTGAGCCAGTGTCGGACTGACTTGTTCTGTGGCTCCTGCATGGTCACTCACAAAAAAACACTCGGCAGCAGAAAAACTCACAAGGACATGTTCACCGGCCTTTGTGTCAACATGCACTTCCTCCCACAAGGTTTCAGCCTTAGCACTCTGAACCTAGCAAAAAAAAAAAAATGACAAGAGAAGGCAATGTCTTCAACCAGTTAGTTTCATCAGAGAGAATAAAGGTTACACATCACTTCCCGTTTTGTCAGGAGCAAAAACTATTCTGTGCTGATGTTTGAATGGAAGATTATGATTATCATCACAGCTGGAAAAGAAAATATCTGTTATAAATATTTTAATAGGCAACCTCCAGTCATTTTCTTGTGCTAAAGTCGACGTCAGGGGAAAAAAAGACAACAAAAAACAGAGCAAATCACTTAAATTAAGCACAAAGAAGTGATGAAATACACACTTTTTTTTCCTAAAAGTAAGGCAATATCCTTTAAAAAAAAAACAAAAAAAAAAACAGCCACACCTTTCTCTGTTTGCAGCAACTGAAATCTGTCTCCCTGAAGGATCTCGACTGTTAAACTCCGGCTACTACTGCTGCTTTTATGCAGGTCAGTTCCTCTTTTTACCCTGTACGTACCTCCCAAATGTTTTTTTGTCCCCCCTTTTCCAGCGGCTCACGGCTCTGCAGCAGAGAAAGCCCTCCTCATCCTCAGGCTACTAACTACTGTGATAATACACTCCTCCTGCGTTCCTGGCTGGCCACACCGCAGAGCCACAGAAGCTACAAGAGAGGCTGGAGACAGGGATGCTGCCATGGAAAGTGACTGTGCAGGTTTAGCCAAGTCACTCACTTCACTTCACTTCTGGAAAATAATGGCTGCTGGAGGCTGACCCACAGTAAACATTAAAGTGTGAATACCAATGCTTTTCTATTACTGTAGGAGCCATTTATCCTTTTTGGTGTTTATCGCCACCAGGGGGCGTATTTAATTTTGAGTTCTGAGTGTCTGATGGGGGATGGGTTATTTAAGGTCAACCATGATTCTGTTCAGGTGTTGTTAATAGGTAGAGGCAAACAGTTTTCTACTGTGCTTGGTTTGGATGTATGTCGAATTTATGTGGATCTTAAGGAAAACAGTAAGACAATGGACATTGTACTGAAAATAAATGACTTTATTTTATGTCAAACGGAAGATCGGCATCATGAATCTCAATTGAGCGCACGTAAAACCAACGCCTTTCAACAACAACCACCAGTAGCCTAAAATATAGGATTTTAGCCGCTACAATTACTCTCCTACAAAATACTCTGTAGCTTTACAAGCACGTGTTCGTTATCAGGTGAGAGAACATGTGCGCCGGAGTTGCTTCAAGTATTTAAATTTCTATTTGCATTTGCAAATACTAACTCTAAGCCCAAACTATGACCAGTGTGTCAGAGTAATGTCCCAGCTTTAAAGAGCAGGAAAGAATTAAATCATGTAAGTACTTGACGTGAAATTTGAGAAGTTTGATCCTGTGAGAAAGGAGAAGCCAACGCTAAATAAAACTACCATAAAAACCGGCTGTGAGTTCAGACCAGACCACAATGCTGAATAATGCAAGGATATGTTCTCAAAGGTACAAGTCTGCCTCAACAACATCTGGTTCAAGAGATGAAAACTCTGCAAGATGGAGACATTTGGTTATCAGCAATGAGAAGGTTTTAATCTGCAATCAACAAATAAAACAAGACAAGGAATGGAGAAAAGTTCAACAAAAGAATAAAAAATTTGAGACAATGAGACTTCCAGAATATCGTCCATTCCGATCATTTTGCTCAGAAATAAATGAGCAAAATTATCATTTATTTGAAGTCAGAATGAAAGTCCTTTCATTGCACTTTCATTCTGAAGTGCAATGAAAGGAAATTAAAATTACTGACACTACAATGCTTAAAACGCCTCAATCAATTAAACCTTTACCAGTTTATATGATAGGTAATTTCCAAACCTACATAGAAGAACCACAGAAGTGTTTCTGTGGCCAAAACATTTTATGGCCAAAACGTTTGCAAAAGGAGAAGTTTCAGCAAAGTGCTCCTCCGAGCCTTTCACTGAGTGTTCTGCCCTCTCTATGCTAGAGCAGGCCTTTTATTTAGGAAAACAAGAATGTGAAAAGTTAAACAGCAAAGACAGATGGCAAGCTCTATCTACACACACAGGCCATCAAGCCTTTTCCCTTGAGAGCGATTTCTCCCAACGGTGGAGGGAACAATCAGTCCCAAAAGTATTCACCTATTTAGTAAATGGGATTTGCCTCAGTATAAATCCTGTTCTATGAAAAAGACAAGAACCTCTTGGAGAAAAGTTCAGAATGCGACATCCATCCTCTACAGTAAAACCTGGCAGTGGCACAATCATGTTTGTCGGAAAAATATGTGAAGTTAACTTCAGGGCAATCCAGGAAAACAAATTGGTAGACTCTGCAGAGGACTTAAGACTGGGGCGCAGGCTCACCTTCCAACAGGAAAACAACCTGAAGCAGCCAGAGACACAACGGAAACTAAGATCAAACAATATTCATGTTTTCGAAAAGATCCAGTCAAAACTCAGACTTGAATCCCATCGAGACGACTTGAAATTTGATTTTCACACTCGCTCTACATTCAATCTGACCGAATGCGAGTTGCAGCACCTTAAAAGTATTTACCACATTGGATGTTTTTTCATTTTTATTTGCTTTTACAAATCAATCACGAGAATAAAATTAGTTTTTTTTGGTTTCCATTCCACTCATTGTGAGACTACCGGCCCCAGTTGGCTGGACCTTAAAAGTCAGTCACTTTAAAGAGGCTGAATATTTATGCAATCACTTATTTATTTTGCAAAAACAATACAAGTAATAATACATCCAAGGTCGTGAGAAGTTTTGACGGGCGCTATATTTTGCAAAGATGTTGTCTGCTCAATGTGAAAAGTGGTAAGACTAAGAAGGGGTGCATGGTTTTCACATTTTTATTTGCGAGAAAAATTTATAAACTATACAATTTACACATATGCAGCACTTAGTGTTAGTCTGTACTATAATTATTTTTGTTGTATTTTGAAAAATATATTTAAAAGCTTAATAAGTGCGAATAGGTTAAAATATCTTTTGCGTGATCATAAATGTCCAGGTGCAAATTTGATGTTTCCCTTCGCTGGAGGTCAGAAAACAAACAAATCTGCTGTCTATTCAGCAGAAACACAGTGATCTTTCTGGGTATTGTGAAAATCTCCCAAAAGCAGAAGAAAGTAGATCATACCAGAGCTTCCAGCATGTGATACAATATTACAAAACTTTCACTCTGGGGCATAACTGATAAAAATATAAACATTTTAAATGTTGCACATGAAACCTTGAAGGGATATTTTAAAAAATGCATTTTCTCACCAGTTTGCAAATTTGAAGGTGGACTCATTAGAAAGTTATTAGAGAAAAGCGAGGACGTAATCAGAGAAATGTGGGTTTGTGAAACATGTGTCAGAGAAAGCCATTCATGCACAGGGAAAATATGAAAGCTCCATGCAGGCCGGGACTCGAACACAGGACTGCAAAGCCAAATTTAGCACATTAGTTTATTTCTTCAGCGTCTTTGGGTTGAAATGTGTCCAGGGAAGAAATGCAGAATTACAATACCAACACGAATTCACATTCAAGGAGTTAAATCTGAACTGCTTCAGCAAGCAAAGCATGATTTACATTGTAATTCAGGTTTCAATAATTTGCTGTTGTGTTTGTGGATCAGCAGGATTTCGGAGGATGAAGAACATTTAGAAGTCAATCATGATTGTAAATCATACTATCATACCATAATGTTTGCATAAGTGACCGCAGTGATCCCCTCGTCACAAGACAAGCTTCTGGCACGCAAACCACTTCCTAAACCATGTGGATGTCGATAACGTAAGAAGACATGGTCATCGTAAGTCATAAAACACATGACAGTACTCTGAATGACAATTCAGTCACTATAGTTCAAACAAAGTTACTACTATTGGTTTTTATTATACATAAACAAACCCTCAATCTTTCTAACTGCAACCCTGAAAGTCTTATCGGTTTCACTAAGAAAAAAAGGTTGTGTTCAAGTAATATAAATACAACCTAAAACAAAATTAAAGCTTAAAACGTTTTGTACAATCCTTTAATAATAATAATTTTTGTAAATCTCAACATTATTCCCCCTTAAGATAGCTAAAATTACATGTGAGATGCACATGATGTTCCTCTTTGTTCCTCAATAGACTGAGGTTTAAATTTAAGACATTTAGTTTGGTGTGTTGCTGGCTGCTGAAGTGAGCGTGAACATGAGGTTTATATGTGAAGAGCTAACTTGGCACTTCAGAAAGAAAACAGTAGCAGCTAACAGGTTTGGTAAGTGAGTCAGAAAGGTCTCAAAATAGATAAAAATCAGCAAATCCACTGCTTGAAAAACTGTGTACAAATGGAGGAGGTTCAAAACAACAAGCAAGGTTCTTAGGCATGTCCGTCTGAGCAATCTGACCCAGAAAGCAGACAAGATGCCACAAGAAGTTTCCAAAATCCCTAAAACATCAGTAGGCTCCTACTCGCTGCACAAAATTAGCTTCCATCTATACTACAAGGGATAAACATTTACTCTCTAAGAACGATGTTCGCCAGAAAGCGCAAAGACAAAGACCAGGACTTCAGGCATAATGTTCTTTGTACTGAATCATTTGGACTCCAGGAGAGAAAAAGTGTTTGACATAAAGCAAATCCAGCGTTCCAGGAGAAGAACGTCATACTAACAGTAAAGCAAGAATGGACTATGGTATCAGTAATGTTAGCAGAAAATAAAGATGAGCCTTCAGATGCTTTTTCAGCTACTGAACTTAGAAACATTCATTTACATTAAACCACTGTCTGCCTTTCTGATGAACAAACTAAGAAAATTCCCAAAGTGCAGGCAGGATTTTAAAAAGGAAACGCACAGTGGTAAACATTGGAAAAATCTTGTTCTTTGCAAGCTGATCACATACAGTATATTTAGGTTTTTCTGACTTCTTTGTGCATTTCGTCCAAGTCCAGGAGAAAACAAGCTGAAATTGGATCTGGTGACGGTAACATGATTGATCTGAAAGGTCAGCTAAAGCCAACAGAGACAACAGTGATAATAGCGACCGTAAATTTAACACTCGGTGCATACTGTGTTGTTTAATATTAGTTTGATTTAAAGGAAAGTGTGAAAGCATGCCGAATATTTTATTAGATCCTCCGGTGATCACATCTAATATCTTTTTATTGTAATCTACAAAGACAGTCAGACAAGTTACACAGATTCCAGTTTTTTAAAGTACATTTTAAAAAAGTAACTATTGTCCATTCTCACCTCAAACTAAAATAAAACAGGTCTTCTTGGTGTTCTGATAAATAAGAATAATGCCACTTGGCAGTAAATTATATACTCCTCACACGTCTGATTGTTTCCCATTAAATTATCTCACATTTATAATGGAAATGCATTTGTGGATTGAGCCGCAGAATTGAGTATATGTGTGGTGTCCATTAAAAATTACCCAAGTTCTCTCTGCAATGCCAAACACTTAATTTGCGACTGGTTCTGGCTTGGTGTCACCTCAATCATTTCATTTAATAATTGAGGCTGTGTAAGCCAACTGGACCTCCACTTTTGGTTCTAAAACTTAATTTTTAGTTTGGATAAGTCAAACCAAGCATTGTTAAATAGCAAGGATTTATTTCTTTTTAATGTTAATTCACAGCAAAAGAATATAGTTCCACTAAAATCAAATCAATCTCCTGTTCTGAGAAGTCATGGAAAACATGTGTTCTGTTTGCATAACTACCAAAGCCCCCCTTCTCTACCCTCTATTGTGTAATCAGGAAAAATGCAACTATCAGCAACTTGTACTCCTTCAAAACATCTAGATATTTTTATACATTTGCTTTATCAGAAAGAAAAGCCAAAATAGAATAATACCATGGGACTGTCACTCTCCATCATACCCTCTACTTCTGTTTTTTTTCTAACATTCATGTGAAAGTGACATATTACAAGAAGGTGCTGTATATCACAGATTTTTTTTAAATATAGAAATGAGGCTGAAAGTTTAATTTAAAGTTTCCCATTTTCAGTCTGTGTGAAACTAAGTTCTGTTTGTATTAGAGACCAAACTGAAGTGAGCTAAAAAAAAAAAGGGGGGGGGGGGGCTTAGCTGATTGATTTAGTGGGAAATTATTGACCTGACATCAAACAGGGTTAGACAGGAGCCGGTGTGCAAACTTACGCAATACACCACCCTGAACACACCATTTGTTGTTTAGGAGGGCCATGGAAGCTGGTCAGGCTTACAGGATAGAGTTAAACACGGGTTAGAAGAAAGTTTGTCTGCAAGTGTCCTGAGACTGTGACAGATGTTCATCTTCCAGGAGAACAACTCTAGACCTACAGCCACAATTGTTTAGCTATATCAAAGCATATGGTATGGTTTCGAAAACAGAATTTCATCTCAACTTCTACTCTTTCAAATATTCACTGTGCTTTCTCAAACCTTTCTCCCCGCGCTCAAAACGTGTTTCTGCTTGGATCAAAGCTCCACTTCCAAACCTCGCTGCTCGCTTGTGAATTATGTTGTGCTAGCCTTGGAACAAAAAACAAAAAGAAAAAGAACCGTCGCCTGGCAACCTCTCAGCCAATAGAATTAAAGTGTTATGCTGGGTGCGTTTCGGGTGTGTCTGTGTAGCTACTATCGATTCTAGCAACAGCAACCTGCACCGCCCACTGGATGTATAGGAGAAACAACCATGGAAACAACGACCTCAGCTTTCTGCCTCGTGTTACGCTAAATATCCGCCAGCAGTGCGCTACTACTGATCACCAACAGCCAACTGATCTTAGGCAGGAGTTTATTCATCCAACCGAGGAAAATTGATTCACAGAACCAACCGTGTTAGAACTTAGTCGCAACATGACATCTATCTTATTTAATTTATTTTATCTTATCTATCCATCCTGGGCAGCGCAGGTTGCTACAATCCATAGTAGCCACACAGGCACACCCACTAGAAAGAAACAAACGCACCTACTATAACGTTTTCATTCTATTGGCTGAGAGGTTGCCAGGCAACGGTACTTTTCTGTTCCAAGCGTCTGAAAATGTAAGTACAAGTATTAAACGTTTTGAGAACAAAAGACATGAAATCCTGCTTTCAGACTGAAAATGTGTGCTTCTCGAATTATGGCATAACAATTTAAAGAGTGGCCAAGTCAAAGTGCCTATCTAATTAGATCCCTTATCTTTAAACCCCTCCATTGCAATCCAACTGAATTTAAGAGATTATTTTTCAATTGGAATGGGCAAGATTTTCTGTTTGTGTACGCAAAGGCAGCATACACATCCCAAAAGAAATGGAGACGTGTTCTATAAAGTACTTTTCCAGCTATTTCCCCCCCCCCCCAAAATAGATCAAAACCATTTGCTGTTTAATTAATTGTGCACCCGTTGGTTTTAAACTATCACACACGATCCCAATGAAACACACTGAAGTTTGTGGTTAAGGGCTGACAAAATGTAAAAAATGTCAAGGGGTATCAATGCTTCACCGTTAGATTACCACACCATTGTTTCTGCGTCAAGATCTAGAGTGAAGCTCAAAGGTCAGAGCTCTTTTTCTTGCAACTTGAAGAAACCTAATTGTTACAAATTGATCATCTTTTTGCATGAGCAGATAAAACTGACATGTCTGCGTGGAAATATTTTGACACCTTGTCCTACCTTAAACTCCAACTCAATTCACCATCCAGCTCCTGTTTTCATCTCGTGGGAAAACGTGGTGCTAAGCAGCAGCAACAGTGAGAAAGTTTGGAGGTCATGCACCGCCTATTATCTTCAGATGAACTTTGAAATATTTTCACACAGATTGAAGGCTACGGATTTTAACCCTCCATCACTGATAAGCGATGCCTCAGGGCTCCACGCCGTAAAAAAAAAAAAAAAAAAAAAAAGAAAAAAGATTGCAAATAAAGTATTTTAAAATGACAGGTTTGAAAACATTTAGTTTTAAAATGAGTAGGGATTGACGAAGGCAATTTTAGTCAAATGTTCAGTAGTACTTGCTGCTGGCGGTCTTGCTGACTGACAGCACTGTTCGGATGCTGACGTCAGCAGGTGATGAGGCGCAATTGTGCATCAAGATACCATAGCGTTGAATATTTTCATTCCTCCTTATGGAGTCATTGCACGGCAGAATCACTTACGTGGCGTGTTGAGATCTCCTACAGCGACCCCGTTGTCCATGACTGTTTTTGTCGCTGGAACCAGACAGGAAAAACCCCTCGCATTAGGTGGGCGAGCCGCACAAGGGTTTCCAAGCATCCCCAGGGTCCAAAATACCCAGAGAGGAACCAAGAGGCAAACCGGTCCCGTTTTTTTTTTTTAATTCAGGTCTATCGAGAGCATAAATTATGTAGTCGCCAACCAGAAATAAAGGTTTTGTACGGAGCCCATAAAAGGATATGGTGGAGGGGGAAAAAAAGCCTCTTCCGCCACCGTGTGACCGTTTCGGCATTGCATCATTTAATACAATCAGTACCCTGACAGAGCCATTACATAATCACCTTACAGTATGTTAGCCCGAGTCACCTTTCGTCCATGTGTGGATTGAGTTGTTTTGTCTCAGTCAGTTCCCCTCATCTCGGAAAACCCTTGCCAAAATTGCAGTTCAAGTGATCTTTATTAAATTGAATACAAAAATTGGACCATGTCATGCATTTTATTGCAATTTGATCAGTCAGACAACCTGTTAAAGAGGGAAAAAAAGTGATTAGACAACATTATGATAGTTTTTCCCACAGCAAATCTTCATACATACCATCAAGTACTATCAAGTACTGGTAGTTCCCAAGCTCAGCTTCATTCACAATATTATAAGTTTCTCCAGACTGAAGGGTCAGCACGGAGGGTGCTGGGGAGGAGTGGTGGCCCAACAATGCTCAAGCCTGTTATCATAATTACCATCTAATCTGCAAAATCTATAACGCAACAGATATATTTTAATACAAAAGAGATGAAATTTGCAAACCTGAACAATCGTAAATAATATTCACAATATTCAATTGTAGGAACTGTGACATTTAACATTGCATCATCAGCATAAAAGTGGAAATTAGCAAAACGTCTTTTATATAACTAGAAAAGTGCAAACTAAGTAAGTGGTGCCAGAAAGGAACATGTTTGGTTGTTTAACATATATAAGGATAATACCTTCAGACATGGAAGACTAGTGCAAAATGTATAATCTCATGATTTAAGAGGTTTTTATTGCTCTGTTTTTTAATGTAGAAAAAAAAACAATGACTACATTGTGCTGTTAACTATCAAACACTTCATTAAACTCATTTAGAGTTGTACTGAGACCACCAGGCCAACAGAAAATTAAATCTATTCCATTTGATGG
This sequence comes from Poecilia mexicana, assembly GCF_051168715.1. Taxonomy (NCBI): domain Eukaryota; kingdom Metazoa; phylum Chordata; class Actinopteri; order Cyprinodontiformes; family Poeciliidae; genus Poecilia; species Poecilia mexicana. The sequence continues at coordinate 18,942,971 of NW_028263379.1, forward strand.
TCACCAGAGTTTAGTCTCAACAAGACCATACAGTGTGGATATGGGCTGATAGCTGTTTAGCAGGGCCATGCAGAGACCACTAAAGGGGCAGGTGCTCAAAAAAAGGGCACATCTACCACATTCTAGGACAGAATATTAACAAAGCCACACAGCTTTCAGAGTTTAATAAACAATGATAACAAAATTGTGAGATATACAATCAAAGCTAAGGAAAATCTCTACATAGACCATACAACTATGCATATGTAAGATATTTTATTAGTAATTTCTTTTTGCAGATCTGTTTTGTTATAGGAAAGTATTGCAACATTCAAACCCGCAATTTATCAGGATATGTAAATAAGAGCTAGACCACCAGACATATTTTGTCTTTACAGAATTACACTATTAAAAATGTAAACAGGGGCACAATGCAACCTTTTAGTGGACTGTAATCTATAAAAAAGAGCTGCCTGTTTGCTACACTTGCAGTGGAGATGAACATGGTCCATTCAGGAAAGCAGAGCTGCATCAAACTTTAAAGAGGAACTGCAGAAAAAAGAAAAAAAACAAAAGCAAAAATGTAATTGTTAATGCATGTCACCATGAGAAAGCCTACTGAGTAATGCTTAAAAAACTTTTTTCTCACATGAAGTTGTGGGCAGGGCCCAAAATCGCAACAAAATATTCCTGATGTGTGCAAATAAAAGTTTATGTTTGGCAAATAACTTTTTAAGTTTATGAGACAAAAATGAGTTATTTAATTTAGAAAAAAGTTATTTAAACAATACATTATTGCCCCAACTACTGAACTGGAGTGTAGATAGAAGATTTGATGTGTTTTGGTTCCCATTGTTGAAAGTCAGTCATCATCAGCTGTGTGTTGTTAGGCTTTGATTGGCCCTTGGCAACATTTATAAACCATTACCGTCCCCTTTGGCATCATAGTTGTTGTTCAACATGGTGACTGCACAGGTCTTTCTGAGGTAGGTTGAAAGGCCCACCTCCTTGCTAGCACAAAACAATCCAGTAAGGGTTGTGATGTGCCTTACTGCTTTAAAGTAAAGTCTTCTAAATATTTAATGTTTCAGGGTGTCTCTCTTTGCCTTGCTGCTTGTGGCTGTTCATGGCTCTCCAATAAAAGGTGAGGTTATTAAACCATGAAGGGGGACACGCATGTAATTGAACTTGTTTCTGAATCTTGTTCTTTACCCAGGTTCAAAATCCCAAAGCCAGGGTAGACCCAGTGACTCAAGTGGTGATGATGATGGCTCTCACCAGGGATCTGCCACTGGCTACTCTGCACCTGTATTTTACAGCACATATGGAGGTGTTTCTAAGCCAGTGGGTCAATATCTAGGTCCACCCCAGTATTATCAGGCCCAGCCAATGCCTATTGCACTGAGCTCAGTTGTGCCTGGTGTAGGATATACCACTGGTTTTGGCTTTGTGCCTGTTCAAGCAGGATCTGTTGCAGGATATGTCACTGATGCTTCTGCACCTCTTCCTGTTGGCTCCTTTGTGCCTCTTCAAGCAGGATATGCTGCCATTCCTCCACAGGCTGGAACTCGGGCTAACTTGCCTGGTAAGTTCCTGAAACATGTAACCAAGCTTCTTCTGGGCTTGCAACAGATATTGAACACTAACCTGAAACTAACTCTTTCTCCAGAGATGGAGTTGGTTATTGCACCTCAAGCTTTTGAGGAAGCTACAACAAACACCCAGCCTCGAGGCTTGAGCATTGTTGGGCCACCACTCCCTCCAACACCTTCTACACCGACCCTTCAGTCTGGAGAAATGTCTAATGTTGTGAAGGAGGCTGAGTTTGGGAATTACCAGCAGCAAACGGAGGCGTTTGGTTACCCATCTGACCATGTGGGGCCTGGTCTTCCACCTGTTGCCCTGCTAGCTTCTGGTGTGGGTGGCTTGTTGAGCTTCCCTTCTCCCTACTGTCTTCCTTACCCCTTTCCCTACCCTTACCCTGATTTTGACTACAGGCTCTTGTATGGACAGTACCCTCCTGGCACCTACACTACCTTCAGCAAAAACCATGAGAAGGGCAAAGAGTACCAGACCATCCACTACCTGAAAGAACATGGCTCTGATGCTCCACAGAACCCTGCCCCTCAGTAGCAGCAGCAACGGCTCTAAGATGCCCCGTTAAGGTCTTGGTACTAAATATGACAAAGGTGGGTTGACAGTTGTAAAGTACTAATGTATCTTGCCATTAGCTTAACTGGGTTTTCTCTTGTAGATGGTGTCTTAAGGATGTACTACATCTTTTAATAAACTTTTCCTCCAACATCTTGTGTCAGAGTATTGCACAAAATTAAGTGTGGGAAGCTTGGGTGTCTAGTTAAAACCTGAGGCAAACTACAAAGTGTGAAGCTGAACAGACCATGGTACTGTCTGCTACTGTGGGACTTGAGTGGGTGAGACGCTTGTTGGAACAAAGAACTGCAGCTGCCGTTATGTGTTGCACACAGAACGGGAGCAAAATATACTATAAATTACGGCTATAGCTTGGTTCTCTAGAGGGTCCAGCTTAAGCATATTGCAAGTGTTTTGCTGACCAAGTGATTCCATGTAGGTTTTTCAGTGTCTCCATGATGTAATTAACTCAAAGTTAAAGTTAAACACTCGCTCATCACAGAACTGCTTATGCACCAATGAAACGTATCTAGAGGGAACTTGTACATTAAATGGGTTTGCTGCTTGTGGATCTGTGTACATTTGTGGTTTCCACAGCAGAGGCAGCTGTCAGGCCAGTAGGCCTGGGCCTATGGCTCTATTTTAGGAACCTGTGTTCAAAAGGTCAGATAAAGAATAGGAATCCTCACAAAGCAGGGGGAGGGGGATATTAGCTAAAAGGGGGTGAAGGCAGATGACCACAAACACATCTCTCCTACAGAGCTGTGTTGCCTGAGAGGGTGAAGCAGAAACTGAGATGTAGAATAAGTAACCTGATTGAAACTTATTGGATTTAGAGGAAAGTAAAGGGCAACAAACTTGATAAAGTAGACAAACTGCTTTTATTTGGATATCATGGATGAAGATCCATCAAACCAAGAGAAGGAAATAACCTGCCAGCCAGACGCCATCAATAATCAGGTCAGTTTTGTGCTTTGCTTCACACGTTATTGTGATTTGTATGAAAGATAACGGAACAAATTCGGTGATTGGCATTTTAGAGTCCATACAGGGATCGCTCAACCGGAGCATTTGCGGTCACAGCAGGTGTCGTGATTCTGGCTGCATATGTTGCGTTGCACCTGTTCTTACTCTTTACTGAATGACTCATTCGTTATACAGGGTGATGCACACTGAGCATACTCACTCACTGGAGCTTCCTATTTTCGCTGATGACTCGGTGCTGGGAAACCTGACCCGATGTGAATGTTATTGTGGGAGGTCATTAACAAATGAGGGAAAAGATTCAGATCAGGCAACACTAAAAGTTCAAAAATTAGGACCTTGTATTTAAATATTTACTCTTATTTAAAAGTTTCAGAAATTAGATGGTGTATATTGTGAGGTGGTTTAAAACTATTTTTGGTCAACATTGACCAAAGTGCTACATAGACGATGAAAATTAAACATTTGACAAAAAAATGGATGTCTGAATCCAGTAAAAATAAAATATGCTGTCTGAATCTTAGTTGGATAAAGCATTAAATGCCTTTGTGCACAGTTCTTTGCAAATGCCTTCTCATCCTTTTATGTGCGTTCTGCAATAAACTGTTGCATCTGCATTTATCAAAGCAATTTATAGGGCATCCTTGAGAACTTTAACTTATTAAATAGTATACTTTGTTTGAATATATTTTACTGAATGCATGAAAAATAAATAGAATTTGACAGATAAAATAGGAAAAGTACCACAGCTTCCATCCCAAAATGTTGCCCTCAGAGGAATAGAAATTGGTTAGGTTGTCTAACAACAACCAAGAAAGTGACCAGAAAACGCTGGAACACCGTTGTCTCTGTAATTTGAAGATCACCATGGACTGAGGGCATAAAAGCTAAAAAAGAAGTGGTTTCTCCAAAATGAACACTGTTGAGATCAACTAAATTATGCAGCTGCCCACATGGTTAAGTCAGATCTTTAAAGGAAATGTTTATGGTCAAAAGAGACAAAGACTGGGAAATGCAGCTACAGAAATCAAAGGTTTGGGGGGTGGCTTTTACACCTAAATACTGGATCAGCTGTCATGCATCATGACAAGGGTCTGCTCCAGTACCAGGGGTACATTTCCATTGCACAAAGTAGAGTGCTACTCAGGAAGAGGTACTCCTAAATACAACTACATGACTGAAACTCGGGTGTTCACACAGTATAATGATCCTGATCATCTAATTACTTTTGAATGTAAATTAGCTGACCAAAAAACACATTGAAAATTTGTATGTTTTCTTAAAAACTGGGACAATGGCAGGTAACCAATCCTGCCAGATGGTAGAATCCATCCAACAAGTTTCTGCCAAGCAAAAAGGTCAAATAATCAGAATTGTGTAAGAAGCTTGTTGATAGAAAAATGGTGTGAATTCTCGGCAATAAAATGATTCATTATGTATTTTATACATACAGGGTTGTATGTATAAAATAAAATCTATGTGGATAATTTTGGCCTCCTCTGGTTTCACCATAAATTCTAAGTTTTGTGTCCATTTCTTTTTTTATTCATTAAAGTTGTTTGTTGCGTGACTTTGAAATATAGCTTAAATAAGGGCATAATTAATGACATTCACTTTGATATAACGTATTTCCTGTTTTGTTGTCCAGCTGGACAAGCCAGCACTGGATGACAGGTGTAAGGACTCAGAGGACACCACAGGACACCTCTGTCAGAGGACAGAGGACACCACAGAAGGTCAAAGGGTAACTGATGCAGAGAGCAAGGAGGCAGAAAAAGCACAAGATAAGGCTAATGCTGAAGACAACAACATGGAGGATGTCTCTCAGTGTGCTGAAGAGGGAGGACAAGATAAAGATAATAGGTCCGCAGCTGATGACGTGAAGGAAGCTGAATTAACAGAGAAACAAGATGGGAAAGAAGATGTGGAGAATGGTGACAAGAAAGAAGAGCAGGTGGATGAGAGGCAGAATCAAGAAGGCGGGAACATCACGGAGGAGATCCAGGACAAGGAGGGAGTAAAGCTAAAGAATCAAGGAGAAGATGTGAAAAACAATGAACCAAAAGAAAGTGAGCAGGAAAAACATCCAAAACAAGAGGAAAAAGTGGTGGCCGACAAAGGAAAGGCAAAGGAGACAGAAAAACAAGTGAAGCCTAAAAGAAAGGGGGCCCCTTCCTCCTCCATCTCTCGACCAAGAGCCTCTGCACGTTCTATTAGAGCGTCCAACAGAAATGACATTATTGCTAAGTTTCAACAAGGTGCTCCAGAGTGAGTAACAGCCAAAATATCTATAAACTCTTAGATTAAAAAGGGATTCCAAAAAGCTTGAGGAAATTGCATTTTCTTTCTCTCTTTTGTTTGTAGGACACCAATACCTCGCAATTTCAAAATTCAGAAGTCCGCTACAGCGATGGCAACTGGAGCTTCAATCAAACAGAAGATTCTTCAGTGGTGCCGCAACAAGACACGCAAATATGAGGCAAATTCAACATGTCGAACCCATCAAAAACCCATCAGATTCAGGTCATGATGTCAGTGCCAAGAAGAAGACATTACCTGTACTCTTCTTTGATCCCTGTAGGGTGTAAACATTGAAAACTTCTCCTCGTCCTGGAGTGATGGACTGGCGTTCTGTGCTCTAATCCATCGCTTCTTCCCGGAAGCTTTCGACTACAGCTCACTGAAACCAGAGGAGAGGGAGAAAAACTTCACTTTGGCCTTCCAAACGGCAGAGTAAAGACTTGTTTTGTTTTAAACATATTAACAATTACATACCACATTTAAAAACCTTTAAATTCAGGGTGTTTAAGATATATAATGGGACCAGATAGTTCCTATTAAAATCTGTAGAAACAAAGATGTTTCTCTGACCTTTGTGGCTCATCAGATTTTTCTCTCTGCTGCCTTCTTCCTCCAGGTCCCTGGCTGACTGCTGCCCTCTACTGGAAGTGGCTGACATGATCATGATGGGAAATCACCCAGACCCGATGTGTGTGTTCACATATGTGCAGTCCCTCTGCCACAGCCTCTCTAAAATAGAGAAAGAGAGGAAGGACAAGGAGGAAAAGGAGAAGGCTGGCACCGAGAAAGAGGAAGGCAGTGATGCAACAGGAGAGGAATCATGTGCTGACTGTGAGAAGATGGAGAACCAAGAGGAGAAACTGGAAGAGGACAAAGAAGCAGAAAAGGGATATGAAGAGGAGGGAGATTGCCCAATGAGGCGTCAGGATGAAGATGCTGGGGGAGTTTTGGTTGAGGCAGAGACTTAGAACAAAACTGACAGAAAACAAAAGACTGAAAAGACCAAAGATTGCTGTTGATGATGACTTAGTTCAGTGTTGCATACAGCTGTCTCAACTCAGATGCTAGTTGTTTAATGTTCCAAATATATGGAAAATGTTTTGTCTCTTGTGCTGTGTTTATCACTTTTTATTTTAATTACACTCCAAAAAAGATAAATTCTTCCCATAAATGTGTGTAAATAACAAAAGTATAATAAAACGACTGATGGAATAGAAATCGTTGAATGGAAATTAAAGATGTATTGGTGGATTTGTTACGGAAAGAACAAACAAACATGACAATAACCGTAACATTAATGTTTTTTTGTTTAGCTTATACAAACAAATACATGCTCTTAATGAAGCATGTTCAATAATGACTTTTGACAATATGGTTTTCTGCTCAGGGCGGTTCAGTATAGGAGAGAGCGCAAGCATAAATGCCAGCATTTTGCAGGGGTCTGTTGCCCTATTGAGAAGTAAATGAAAGTTAAAATTGATTCAGTGATGAATTATGTATTTTCCTCCAGTTGTTGTTAATAGCAATGCCAACAATGGCAGCTAGATGTGAATGTCTATAACACTTTTCTACATATTGTTGATGGAGTGTTTTCACAATTTTCTGAGACTGCTCTACTGTACAAGTAAGTACCATTGCCTAAACGTCAAACATTTTGTGCAGAATTACATAACATTTTGAAGATTTTTCGTATTTTGATTAGTTGTTATGCGGCGGGGGCTTACCCGAGGCGCATTCATGCAAATTTAGCCACCGGCTTTTACCGTATTGGTATTTTATTGGACTTTAAGGATTGCATTTAATCACATCTAGTATTAAATCGAAAATACAGTAGGTTGGTCAAACATTAACTGCATTAATCTACTTTTGTCAGTGGATCTTTAAATTATAGTTTGAAATGTGATATAAATTAGCTTTTTATTTTCATTAGGATCCCCTTAACGTCCAACATGAACACAATTTATAGACTGACCATATATGGACTGAATGTTTTACACTGAATACCTAAATATTAATAAATAAAAACGCATGAAGGCTGAAACCTTTCAGTTAAAAAAAAAGTTATATATTTAATATAAAACCTAAGGTCCGAGAGCATATCTGACAAAGTTTTCATTGATCCAACAAAAACTTTTGAACCAACAATTAAGGAGCTGCGTCTTCTTTCTAAGCGTTACGGTAGTCGCCCTCTTTACTACCCGGAAGGAAGACTGCTGTGTAGTTCGTTTTCAGTGCTAACACACATAGACTGAGACCCTGCGGTGTTGTTTTCCAACATACTTTCCTGTAAAACATGTCCGCAGACATGCCAGCGGCGCTCGGCAGCCTTAACATGGAGTCGCAGCTTCTGTCCATCATGAACGTGTTGGTGAAAGCTGCCGTAGCGGAGATCGTACAGCTATTCTCGGAGAGCTCCGAGTCTATGCGGCTGCATCTCAGCCAGAGTCTGAGGGAGAACGAAAACCTGAGGACGAGGATGAAGGTGATGAGGAGTGAGCTGTTTTCCCTGAAGCTCCAAACCAGGACGAACCGACCGGCCAGCCGCTTCTCTGCCTTCAGAGGCAGTGTAACCAAACCTCGGCCAAAACTGCAGGGTAACCCTCCTTTTTTTAAGCACTACTTTTACTCTAATAACAATAAAAAGACGCCCCACACGTGGAGAGCAATACGTTGTTACCAACAGGGCCGGTCCCACGATTGTTTTGGGGCTACAAGATTTTTGGGGGGCCCAATTCCATGTATGTATGTATATATATATATATATATATATATATATATATATATATATATATAAATTTGCAAGCCCTGTCCTTGGTTAGGCTTTTCGAAGTCGACATTTAATAGTAATGCAAATACAATTACAGCAAAAGAAAACTTTAACACAATCAAAGATTAACATGTGAACCTACAATTACAAAGAAACCTATTCAGATAAGTGAAAAAATAAACAAAGAAACTACAAAATAACAATCCATAAAAGGTGCTACAACTTTAAGTGTTCAAATATTTATCTTTCTTTGAGCCATTTTCAACATGACATTTAAAAGCAGTTATCTAGGAAATATATCACTACCCTTGAGAGTCTGAATGCATGATACTTAGGTTATTAGCTCTTATTTATTGAATAGAATAATATAGCTGCTATTACAAAGAACAGTGACATTGCAATAAGAATATATGTTCAACATATGCTAATAAAGACCTAAAATGCAATGTTGCCTATTTATATTATGCATTAGATATTTTATTGTTCTGGAGTTATAGTGTTTGAAGAAAGAAAATACTTATTCTTTGTGTCAGTTTATTGTCAGAACCAGAAGGAGGATATCAACATAATTTCCCTTTTTTATTCACATTTTATGTTATATAGGCCTCTAGTATTGCTTTAACCTGAACTGACCACCAGAGGTTGACTTTGTACCAGGGTCATTCTGCATTGGTGTTGTGCCTGTCACAACAAAGTACATCTGAAGAGCCTTCTTGATGGAAAGAAGACTTTGCCTCATTAATCTTTGCTGTGTTTTTTTCTCACAGTTCTGAACACTAATGTTCATCTGTCTTTATACCAGCTGGTATAAAGACAGATGAACATTAGAGTGGAAGGAGTGGATCCTTCCACTCGGTTTTTGACCATAAACTTTCTCCTTTCTCTGCAGTGTTTATGAAGCCAGCACAGGGTGATAAAACCGTTCTTGAAACTGCTTCCACCTCTGTCCCCCAAACCAAGTCGTCCTCCTCCGCTGTCCAAGTGCAGGTAAATATAGTTTTATGTTGTTGTGAGTCTGTTTGACGTGTTAATTTGCTCAGGTTTCTGCCTGATTGTTTGCCAGTGTGCAGATGTGGACAGTCCAGAGGTCATTCTGATCAAAGATGAGGATGATGTTGTAGGATCTGCGTCTGACATTGGTGAGTCGGCTTCACCGGTCGGCTTCACCGGTGCGGTTTCTGTTTTGTAGGCAAGATAACGATAAATGTGTAATAAATAAATGTTGGTGTTCCTTTTTTATTTTTTTTTTAGGTCAAAATAACTTTGGAGAGGATTGCATGCAGGGTGCAGGGAATCAGAGCTTAGACTCATCCGGCTCATCCTGCTTGATCGATAATAACAAGCAGCTGAGGATCGTGAATGTTCACAGCGTGGGAGAGGCCCCTCTGCAGGAGGACGGCGACATCCTCTTCTCTGCCTCTGAACTTCAGGCTTTGAGCGTCCTGTCTGACCACAGCATCCCTCCGGAGACGATTCTTAATTTCACGAGTGGTGCGAATGGCCGTGCACCGGTAGGAGCGGTGCAGGAAAACTGTACTGAAGTGGTGAGAAACATCCAACACGAAAGGGATCCTCCCACTCGGAGAGCTTCAGCAGCAGGGAACCAAGCATTAAATTCCCCCACAGTGGACGCAAATGGACAGCCCATCCACTTCTCGCAACAGCACAACGTCCTCCCCAACCCGATCAGCAAATCCCTGGACTGCGGCTTCTGCGGCGAGCGCTTCCACAGCCGCGAGGAACTTATCGTGCACCGCGCCGGCCACACCGGCGAGTCGCCCATGCCTTGTTCCTTGTGCAGCAAGACTTTCGCGAACAAGACCACGCTGGCCATCCACATGCGGATTCACACGGGCGAGAAGCCGTACGCCTGCACGCAGTGCGGGAAGCGCTTCACGCAGAACGGCAGCCTCAAGATCCACCTGAGGACCCATTCTGGAGAGAAGCCGTTCTCGTGCAGCCAGTGCACCGCCAGCTTTAACAACCCGAGCAACCTGCGCAGACACATGATCACGCACAATTCCACCCTAGGGCTGTGATCTCAATTAAGTGGTCAGGATCCAGATTTTTTTTTTTTCTTTTATGACTTCCAGGAATTTAACGTTTTGTTTATCATACGAAAACAAACCGCAGCCGCACAGTAGTGTTTGTTGAGTCAGAGTTTGACACTTCCTGGTTTGCAGTGTGAGCAGCAGAAGAACTCCTGACTTAATCCCTGAAATGAAAACAAAACCAGAAATATGGTCCAAGTATTTCAGAGCATTCCTAATAAGACATTTAACTTTACATACAGTTGGTTGAAGTTACGTAATTAATTGGAGAACCGTAAAAGCAGGATATTAATTTTAATGTTTTAACTTGATTCAGCCTAAGGAAAGCTGCTGTGAATGTCCTGGCAAGACGTTGCGTGAGCAATGATGTTTAAAATTCAATGATTCGGTTACTTCAGAGTCATGTTGACACTAATATAGCTATTAGGGCTGTTGTAAACGAATATTTTAGTAATCGAGTAATCTATCGATTATTCTTACGATTAATCGAGTAATCGGATAAAAAAAATTCTAAAATGAAATATTGGTAAATCTGGCATAATACCAGTGTTACTATCAGATATCAATATCAGTCCAATTTTTCATATTTGAGCATCCCTAACAGTTGCTTTTTTGTAGTTTAGAAAACTAGCCTGTAACAATAATAGCTCACTTTCTAAGTTAACCAGAAGAAAAGTTATAGAAAAATCTGAAATTATATTGAATTTAATAACAAAGAGGCAGGCTCACAAATGTGCTAATAAAAAATGTCTACAATCCAGCTTTTAGTTTATGTATTCATCTTCAGTGAGTTTAATAGATTAATTAAACTCACCTTGCCACCTAACCTGTCACGCTTTGGGTTTGAAAATACGGGAAATGCCGCCTGGAGTGGGAGGAGAGGGCGAATGAACGAACATGGGGTGGAGGGGAGGAAATAGACCAGCGGACTGACGAACCGTTAGACCGGGGGACGAACACAAGGGGAAGCAATACGGGATATTTACGACACCTTCACTGGTCACACTCAGAAACTCATCTACCAGCCATGTACGATGCGCTCCGCCACCCGTTTCTTCAGACCGGGATATGAAATGTATTGTGCGGTTCGTCGGTAAAGCTACATTTACACGGTAAGCATCAGCTACTCAGCCGCCCGCCCTGTTCAGTCTATCCGCTCACCTCAGCGCTCTTCCCGCCGTTCGCTTTCAACCAGCAGCCCCGGAGGAGAAATGCTGCCGTACTCCAGGCATTCCCCCAGTCATTTTAAGGATGCTTATTGGTTCCCCAAAAACGATAAAAAGTCGGGCATTATCATCAATCAATAAAATCCCCACGGACCAATCTTGAAGATTGGACTTTATGCCGCTGAGACTTAGCTTTTGTCAACAACTCAGAGGCGGAAGTGAGAGCTCCGCGCAACGCAAATGAAGTCCCGGCCGGAACACGGTGCGCTAACTAATAAAACATAAATTAACGAAGCTTCGAGGCAGGTAAATTTTCCTCGAGGAATTTTAGTAATCGAGGTACTCGAATCATTCGAGGAATCGTTTCAGCCCTAATAGCTATTAAATGCAGTACAAATACAAAAGGGTATCTTTTATAGGTTGTAGCGTATCACGTAAGACGTTAATAAAAGTGGCACAAATACGGGGCCTGCTGCCTCAGCATTCTGGTGGGTTGGTTGTTCTCTGTGCTCGGGTGAATCTCGGCTTTTCTTATATCCACCTTCCTCTTTTAGGCCAGTGTCGAGCTAGCTCTGCACTGTTGGTATTGCCGTTGTTCATTCTTTCTGGCGCTTGCTCGACACTCCTAGACACCATAAAACCATTTTCTCTACAACAAAACCTCTTGAAGACCCTTAAATGTTTATGTTCCCTGCAACAGTGGCTGCAGATTTCCTTCTGTATGAGCCCAATATGTCACCAGTTGCTGCACGTTTTTTTCTTTCTTTTGGACGGAACTACTGTTAATTCAAATCGATAAAGGCCTCCATAACATTCACTCCTTTTATAATGCAGTTAATTAACTAATTAGATTGATACAATTATTTTATTTGTTCTCCTTTACGGTTTTATTAAAATTAACTGGTATTTTTAGCTATTGCTAAAAATATGCAACGCTGTTATTTTGGTTATTTTTAATCCAATAAAGTTCATTGAGATGACAAAGTTTGATAACTAAACTGACCTTTTGCCATAAAAACAGAAACACCTGTGTGTCACTGCCAAAACTTTTGATCATGACTGTATTCACATTAGCAGTGTATCTAGATGTGCTTTATTCCCAGCTATTTTAAAGTACTACTTAGTTATTGTGTTATGAATTTTGTTGATTGAAAGCATTTTTTTTTTAAAAATCTTGCATAAGTCTTTTTCGAGTTTTTTGTTTTGAATTTTTCTTCATGTCATTGTTTCAGTAATTTGAAGCATTTCTTGTTCATTGATTCTCATTTGAATTTAGTTTAGAACATTGACAAAATTAATTAGTTTAAACTGTATCATTTTCAAGTATTGTTTGATGATTCAATTTAAAAACTTTTTTGTTTTTTTTTTTGTAGTTGCCAAAAAAACATATTTCAGGTCAGAACACAAAGCTTATTCTAAATTATTGAAAACATTTTGCCTGGGCAAATTTTATTGTTGATATATGTAAAAACTAAAAGAGCTACAATGCCAGAAATATGTGTTAACTTGCCTTTTTTAAGATTTGGGGAGCATTATTCTGTTTAAGTTTTAGATTCCAAAAAATATTTTAAATGAACACTTACGTTAAAAATAAGATCTTGATTTACTTTTTTGTATTTTATTATCAGTCAAATGAACTTTGTAGAACATTTTAACATAGCTTTGAGACCTGCTTTTCTTTTCTTTTCAGAATTTATTTAAGAGCAATTTTAAAGTTTAGAAAAGAATGACTGTTCCTCTCTGGGAGCATTAGGGGAGCTGCATTTGAAGATCCTTTAACACATACTATGCATTTTGAAATAATCGTCTGAGTTTTCATACACAGCACAATGAATTGTAAAAAAATAGACAAAGGAAGGCAGCATTTCCTTGTTTTTGTGATTGTGTGCAATTTTCATTTATAAACAAACTTCCACCAACTTTATTGCTCGATTTCCAAGTTTTTATACTTAACAGATAGTTTATGACTTGTTTTTTGTGTGATTTGCTATTTAGTGTCGGATATTCTGTCATAAATAAACAATTTTCCACACTGCACGGCCAGAGGGCAGCACTATTGTAAATACTTCTTGTGTGTCTAATATTTCTAATTCTGATGAGTGTTTAAGGGGGGGTCTCAAGGAAACTGTGGGGAAATTCCTTGCATTGTTCCTCTTTCCACTCAGCCTTTCTTAGTGTGGATCATGACTGGAAAGACTTTTGGATTACTTCATGAATGTATTTTATTTATTCATATCATTTTGGTTTTACAGAATTTAACTATTTTGCAGTTTCTTTGTTTTTTCTAATGGATCATTGTTTTGATTTTCTCTTTTACTAATAAAAAATGTAAAAGTGTAGTGTGTATTTGATGCACACATCCTGAATCGGTGCCTTTTAGAACCACTTTTCAGTGCAATTACAGCTCTAAGTCTGGATATGATTAACAGCATTACATAGCTAGAGATTGATATTTCATCCTATTCCTCTGCGCAAAAATAATTTGAACTCAGTCTGAATGCAGATATTATTTTTCAAATCTTGCCTCAACGTTTTATTGGATTTTTTATTAATATTCAATTTGAATATTCTTAGATTTCAGCCATGCCATTGAAGCTCAGGTTGTATGTTTGTGTCACCCTCCTGGAAGGCAAACCTTCATACCAGGAGAATTAGGTTTCTTGTAAAGGCGTGTTGTTTCACTTTATTTAGGGACATCAAAGTAAATGGGATTTAATACAAATATATTGCCAGACTTTTCAGATTTATGTTCATAAAGCAAAAACAAAATGTATGAACTTTAAAAATTATAATTATTTTAAAAAAGTAAAACAAGCAGATTTCATTTAAGCAAATCAGGAAATGCCTAATATAGTCATCAAGAAATGCTCAGTGAGCGAACAGTCACTTGTCGCGTTGTTTTTATGTGCCAACCATTTTCTCGTGTTGATGTGGAATGCTGCTACTTCCCCCATGGAGTGCATCCAAGCTTCCCCTTTCGTGACCATTGTTCTTGGGCAATCAATGAAATGACATCAGTGTGTGTTCAGAGGCGGAAATACATGGGAGGAGACTGGAGGCGGCACTGCAAACGGAATTTAAATCCCCTTTTTCACAGTTGCAATAACCAACCTGGTCACACAAGGAGATGTGTGTTTGATCAAGAGAGTTTAATCGTAGCTTGGTAAACTGTTCGCAGTGACTATACACACCTGTACGACACATTCTGAGTGCGACGTGTTTACCGTAAAGCCTTTTAAATCCCGCCCTCCGTTTGGTAGAAAACTCTGATGTCGCTTGGTTTTCCACAAGGCTGACCCACAGGACAGGGAAGGAGGGGGAGAGAGAGAGAGGGAGAGAGAGCAGAAAACACTAAAAACGGAGTAGTCTGGAAGGGGTCGGGGCTGGTATTCCCTCAGCAGGTGAGTGAATCCATAATTATTCCCAGATGTTTGGTTGTGATTTGCGCTTTTCGTGCCCCCCTCCCGTTACTCGCACATTTTGAGGGCACTGCAGCGTTGGCAAGGAGTGGTCGCTTTTTCGACAGATGAGCACGACTCTCGGTGGCTAACGTTAGCTAACGATGCTAATCTAAAAGTTCAAACTGATTAATATCTCAGTGAAGTCTGCGACTCAAAAGACTATATAATACCAACGAGTATGACTGTAAATGCCAGGATAGATTATCTGTAAACGCCGCTTGGCCGCTACATTTAAATTATTTAGCGGATAATGTGTTTGCTATGCTAACGTTAGCTCCCCTCTCGGAGGGCTATGTGGGTTATTGTGATGCTAACGTTGCAAGACAGCCAATCCAGGTCATTTTGCTGCTGAGCGAGCATTCAACTCAACAGAGCTGATTTTTATCTCATTTAGCGGGGCGGTGGCGTTTACAAAGCACCCAGCGTGAGTAAAACGTACAACTCTTAAACAATTAGTCTTTTTTAAAATGTAATTTTCCTCTTTGATGACGTCCTCTTCATTGCTGCTGACCCAAATTGCCAAATAATCTGTGATTTCTAAATCATTGGAATGCTAGCTGCTCCTAACTTGAGATGGTTCTCACTTTGGCTCCACATTTCTGGCCTATTTACGCCGCAGCTGATCATTTTCACGTTTGGGAGAAATAAAAAAAAGATGAAACTGACTGCTGACGAATGTACACCGACAATGGAAACACAGCTGGGCAGTGTGCTACCGAGTTTTCTTGGAGGACTTTACTGAATACAAAGTACATGGGGAAAACATATTTGAGTTGTGTGTTCGTTGATGACATCGGAAAAAGTAAAATAATTGACTTGATCAAGTTGCACTAGTAAACACTTGAGTAGACTGGCTACTTTTCCCACAGAAATGAACTGATTGAGTCATTCTAGTCTGCCTCTCATGTGTTGCCAAATTGCCCTATCATTGGTTCGGAGGTCTTAAAAACTGATCAAATGTTTTACTAAAGTCACACAGAATAAAACAGGCATTAATATGAAGCACATTTATGAGCTTTAATCAGTTTTCATTGTTAAGAGCTTTTATTTCTTGATTAACTTTATGACAAAACAAATGAGCATTTTTCAATAATGACGAACCACTGCATCAAGAGAATTTGATTGCTTCTATAGAAAAGTCTCAATAGTGTCTTATTTTAATATTTCATCACCGCTACTCCTTTTGTTGATGACTAAGCCTGACTGTAAATAATTAAGGCATGATTGTGTATACGTTAAGAAATGCCTTTGCAAAATCCATTCTTTCTGTGTGGGTGGTGGTCGGTCACACAACCTGAGATTATCAGTGAACCTGTTGGGTGGGTCTTGTGTGAACTTGTTTTGTTACTGGAAGAAGAAAAAAAAAAGCATGGGTGTGGATAACCGTCGGCATGAGTGTGAATATGTAAGCTAGCCTTTTTCCTCTTTGTAAACACCGGTTTCATGCAGACGTATACTGGATTGTGGTATTAAAGACTTCCATTTAAGCTTTAGGTCTGTCCTGGTAGATGTTTATATAGTAGGTGTTTGAACTATAGGTGTAACAGGCTCAGGTTTGTTGTTGATCTGCTGGTGCCGCCACTAATAACACCACACGCCGGGCTCTCCTGGCGACTTGTCTCCAAGCCGCTGTTTGATTGCTGACACATGCTCTGGACGTAGCCTGTGATTGTGTCTGCTCTCTTAACGACTCCGGGTTAATCCATAGAGAGCCATACCGGAGGGCGTCTGCACATGTGCGTACATGTTAACTTCACATGTGCATGTGTGAGGAGGTAAGTGGATTAGTGGGGTAAAGCTTCAATCCCATTACAAGTCTCGCTCGGCTTGAGCATCACACTGACTTCGACGTCAAACCGCGGCGTCGGTTCGGCTGAAACCGCTCGACCAGATGTGCGTTTCTGCGAGCGGCTCTCTTGTTTCGGCAGGTGTGAGCGCTCATTTCAATAACTCGAGTTTGATTAAGTCGACAAAGCACTCATTGATGGTTACGCATGCGCATGATCATCACAGATGTCTTCTGACAGGGTTAAGTGAGTCATGCTGACTGATGGCTGCAGAATCAGATGGGAATATCTGGCTCGTGGTGTGTCAGGGTTCAATCAGATGTTGTTGACCTCAGAGGCAACGTGCTTGTCGTTTTGAACTTTTACTTCTGTCATGCTTTGAACGAGCGAGCGTGACCCCTTCCTCTGTGCCCTCTTGTTCCCGTCAAAGTTTGGAACGCACTGTCAGGACTTTTGGGGACATGTGACTTGTTGTATTAAAAATTACGCTGTTGGATTCATCCAGTGTTAGTATGGATATAAACTGAAATAACTTTTGCTGGTACAAAATGACCAAGGTTTCTTGCAATTAATGTTCTTACTTTTATGAACTTCACCATGTTTAGGCAATCATAAATGATTATTCATTTCTAGTTTATGACCTTTAGAAGTTGATATGATCAGGTTGTCTGTGTGCTGTAAGCACAGAAGTTGGTTTAATGTGAATGCCATAGTTGGAAAAACATCAGAAATTTAGATGTCTAATAAAATATATAAAATTGAGTTTTGCTTATGTCTGAATTATTAAGCTTATTATGTTTTTGGAATGCATTTAGGGCTTACAGCTTTAAATTAACTTGCTAAAATTACTTGTAGAGAGTAAAAGGGTACGTAATAAAAATTACATTGTGAAATGTAACTGAACAAAGGTTTTTCTATTCACAGATCCAACATTAGACTAAGTAAGACATCTAAGACTTATTGTCTCTTTATACGTAATGAGTGAAAGAGTCCAAGAATAAATTAATTCATTAGCGGGTATGCTGGAAAACTTTATTTGGACAGAATGAATGCAAATCAGGTTTTGGTGTAATCATTGTTTTTGTCTCCCTTATAAAGGTCATAGAGGCGGAAGTGAAAATGAGGGGGAACTGTTTTAGCAAAAATAGGAAGTGGGTTACGTTTGTGTAATGTAGTCATGGGGGCAAATGGTGGAGCGTGATCCAAAACGGCGGCCATCGGCGAGGGTCCTGTAGGTGGCGGCTCTGTCGTGGAATTTGTTTTTCGGGGAGCTGAAGATCCATCTCCGATGTCGAATCCATAACATCCTGTTTCTCAGGAAGCTGGCGCGAGAGGGAAGGGGAGGGAGCGGCTATGGGACAACATTGATTGTTTTCATTGTTTGGCGAAACACGCTTCTAACTTTCAAGGCCAAAACCAACAGCTGCGAGAGGCGTGGGGAGTGGACAGAAGCCGTTCGAGTCCACAGAGGAACCAAATTTAACCCCGTTCTCGCATGGACACACACACACAGGACTGCTCAGATGTGTGCGCTGATGTTATCTTTACTCCCTGGCTCTTTTCACATTGCTGTCTTTTCTGTCAGTTGCACAAACTTCACATTGTTCCCACCAGCCTCCCAGACTGACAGCTGCAAATTCCCTCCTGCCTGCGGTTAAACTCCAGTCACTCATACACTCCTCGCTCTTACAAAATCACACTCCCCCCTCCAGGCTTCCTAAGAAATAACAATCATGGTGTATTATTCATCCTCTGGACGCTGCTTTTTCTTTGCATATGAAGTGAGAGCTTCTGGATGGTTGAAAGGGTGGCCGATAAGATATTTAGTTTTTTCTTTCCTTGTGTCACAGCGACCGAATAAGTCGCCTTGAAATGCAACCAAAGTGAACGGAGATAGCCGAATGATGATTAGCCACTGTCCCTTGCTGTTACACTTGCTTTTCAGTGCAGACGAGGGTGGGCTGTGAAGTTGAATTGGCCCAAGACAATGGCAGGAATGCAAGATTAGCCATTATCCTTTATTCAACAAGCCCAACCTTATCTCAATTATCTCCGCTGCTCTTTTATCCTCATGTTTGCTCCTGCATTGCCTTTGTTTTCCTACCTGAGAGTCTACTTAGGGCAGTGTAGAACAGCAACAAGCCCTATCTGTTGTGGATAAAATCTGCCCTTTCCCGACTCTGACCAAATATGGTCATGTGTGAAGCAGCGCAGCAGTTTGTTATTGGTTCAGGTAGGAGGCTATGACTCCGAGTGTTGGGTTTGTGACATCATGTCTCTGTCAGTCGCTCCTATCCCGCATGTAAATCCAGCTCCCAGTGGTTGTTGCAGATTTTCTTTCCTTGGGAAATTTCACCCAAGCCACTCCTTTTCTCATTAGACCGCCCTCTTTTCTTCCCGTTTTTAAATCGCCCTGCTTGCCACACCCCGTGCTGGGAATAGCGTGTCACTTCACTGTATTTTTAAAAAATGCCCAGGAGCATGGAGTCTTCCTGGTGAAACCACTAGGATCTCTACATGGGCATCACAAAGTCTGATGGGACTTGCACAATCTGATAGAGGTGAAACTGTGAGTCACTCTTCACCATCTCTCGCTCTCATTATGCCTCGCTTGTCTCTCCGTTTGCACTTGTTGGTGCTTTACCTGTCAGACCCAGGAGCACCTGCTGCTTGAAGTGTAAATGTGGGTCCCAGTTGGTTGGCCAAACTCTTGACACTGAGGTATACGTCTGTGCTTGTTGACCCGATGCAGAGAGCCAGAAAAACACAAATCGAGCCGCTGCCCCTCTCATCCAACCGGTCAGGCAGGTGTGTGGCAATGGCTGCTGCAGCAAAGCGTGGATTAGGAGATAAGGGCATCCGTTTCCATGGTCCACTTGTTTAACACTGATATAACAATGTCTCCCTGTGAGCCAACGTAACGCGGAAGTTTGGACGGGGGGGATAAAGAGCAGCTTTAGTTGAGAAAACAGCAGCATCAGGTTGGCGTTTTTCACATTTAAAATGCGATTCCACCTGAGACGGAAACCTGAGCTCTCTGTGGCCGTTTCGATCTGAGACACATTTTCTCGTTTCTGCTGACTGTGAAATGTTCTGTGGCTAAGAGCGACCTGCAGGTCGGTCAGCTTCCCACAGCGGGCTGCCGTACGCAGGCCAAATGTTGGGTAAATACAGGGTGTGTCTGAAGGCTGGGGCTACTGTGCATCTGTCTCTGCCTCTTCCACTCACTCTGCAAACACAGCTCTGTTGACACGCGTGTTCGCCTTTTACTCGCCATGTTGCCGTTTTTCAGACTTGGGGATATTTACTGAAAACATTTCTCCCTCACTGTCTCTGCTGTTCTTTCCCCTCCACCTCTCTGTCCTTCTCTGTAGTTCGTCTCCCCGTTTGTTTTTTGCTTGGACGTTGAAGAGGCCTTCTCCACATGTCCAACTAGAGCCCCATCTCTGAGCGCAGCGTGACCTCTCACCTCTTCTACCAAACCACGCCCACAGGTGAAGGTGTGTATCCGGGATTTTCGCTGAGCTTTTAGACGCTTTGTTTGCTTAAACTCCAGTGAGAAATGTGAACTTCTTGTTTGTATTTGTGTTTAAGCCAAAGTGAGAAATGAACACTTCTCCTTTCGATTTGACGCTTAACTTCCTGCTGAAGTTTTATGCCGTTTCTTTATCAAAGTCAATTTAAGTGGTGTTTGAATTAAAAGGGCAATGACTCCAACAATGCTGAAATAACAAAAAGTAACGGCCTATAATCGGTTTCCATCGTGCAGTTTCCCGTAAAATGAAGCCTTGTCTTGACATGACTGCCAATGTGGCAACTTAAGGCAGTCAGAAGCCTAAAGTGACTCCTCCATTTGTGCATGAAGCTCGTTTATCGATCTGGATGCAGAAGCCAACCATGACACTGACAAATCAACATATTGCATTATTTATATTTGGTGCATTAACTGGAACATTGAAGCATCCGACTTTCTCTTATCGCTCCCCCACACAACTCTGACGCCGGTTTGATGCCTTGACTGTATGATAACCTTCATTAAAATATTGCTTTCTTGCGGTATTTTAATGAAGGTAAATGTCTAAAAATGTACATTTACGTTTATACATTTTGACTAACAAGCTGACATTAGATGACATGTTAGTCAGGTTTTGTTCTCGTGCAGCAATTTACCATCAACTTCTTCACACATGTGGCTTTAGTTGGTTGCTTTGAAACCAAACTGCATTAATAAGAGAGCTGCATGTATTTTCTTCAGTGCTTACCAAAAATGGCCTCATTGAAACTGGAGCTTTTAACAAAGGAAACATTTTTCAATTAACAGTTTTGTTTTTTTTATCGCATTTATTTCAAGAATCTTATTGCACTCGTGTGAAATTTTTTTATAGTTTGATCTATTTTAATCTAATATTTTAAATAGTCCGGTTTCGATATCACTTGTTGCCATTTCCTGCTGCAGCGTAAAACCCTGGGGTTTCATTATTTTTGCTTCCACAGGTCGGATGAAAGTCGTGTAAAGAAGTGGGGAGTAACTTTGAAGTCAGACCCGACCTTATCAAAGGAATAACATAATAATCCACTGTAGTCTAGGGGATTTTTTTTTTTTTTTTGATCCAGGTTTCAGATGTCATACCTTCACGGTTGTGACTAATGTTCTTTTATAGTTGAGGTAAAAGCAAGACCAGCTCTTGTGCAACCTTGATGCCAACAGGTATCTAAGATGATGCCTAATTCTGAGTCATTGCAGATGGTTTTTCAGCTGAAACTGGACAGAAAAGAGTAACTCTCTTCTTTTCAGCACCAAACCTCCTGTAGATCCTGTGGAGTCAGATGTAGCTCCCTGTTGTTCTGGAGTGCCAGGTTTTACTTTTAAAAACCCCTCCCTGTGCGCTGCTGTGTTTGCATCTGTATGGCTGTCTGTAACGCCCCCACTCTCACCCCTTGGGGCTGTTCAGTGTGTATGGAGCAGTGTGAGAACGCAGCGGCTCTGCTGGAGTCAGTCAGGGAGCAGGAGGTGCAGTTTGAACAGCTGACCCGGGCTCTGGAGGAGGAGAGGAGGAGAGTTGGCCTCCCCGCCACCAGCCCCACGGCCCTGGGTCACCCCTTCCCTCTCACACAGGTAACACGCCCCGACAAAGAGTCCAAAACATCCCAATTTCTCCCATCTTCTGCATCATGGATCCTTCTCCCCCCCCCCCCCCTCATCTGCACCATCCAGTGAATTTAGTTTTAATCCTTCGATAGCCTCCATCAGTCATTCTTGCCCTCTCTCTCCTCGGCTCCACCTCCTCTCCATCAAAACTCTGCAGATTGTGCCTTTTGTGTGTTTTGCAGTGAATTCCTCCTTGTTTACAGATATTGCTGCATGCCCTCATACTTCCTCTGACGTTTTTGAGATGGCCGTCACTCTGTCAGCACTCTGTCACTCACCGGATGTTCCCTTTAATGTTGATGAGCATCTTTTGTTGCCTGTTCTGGAATTTCAGAAATGTTCCTCCTTCCTTTCTGCATGATGAAATGGATCTGACGGTCGTGCATGTCACTTGGTTTTCCATGCAAAGAAGTACAGACTAGTTTAGAAACTGTATTGTGTCATTCCAGCTCTGCATTAATCATTTTTCTCCTAAAGGGATTTAATGTGCCGTTAATGTAATATAAATTCCTTCTTAATGTTTGGCTTTTACTGCTATAATTGATACAATTTTAAAGTGTAGAGTAGAATAAACTCCCTCCAGTCTTTTTGCTGGCTGTGCTGGTTTATTCAAATAGTCTCAAACTATTCAAATCATTGCCTCAACAAAAGAAATGTGCAAATATGAGTTGTCAGAATTTTTTGATAGATGTTCAGAATTTGCTCTTTTGTTGATTTGAAGGAAGAAACTAGTGATGAAATGTCCAGATTTATAACTAAAGCAATATTTTTTACTATTTATTGCGGCTTTTTTTTAACGTTATTCTTTTTTTATAAAGTTAAAATTTTTCCAAACAGTATTGTATAATTTAGAAGCATTTTTCTCTGTTTTACTCTTGAAACACTGTTTAGTATAAATTATTGAAGTCTGCATGATTTTTTAACAAACGAGCATCTGCTGCTGCCTTGAATGCATCAGAAGCTTGACTTGTTTTTTTTTTTTTTTTTAGTAAAGTCTTGATAAACTTAAACAGGAAAAGCAAATGTTATCTTTGCTAAAATTTATTAGTGAGAGCGTTTTTTTTTTTTATCTACAGAGATTAAATGGGTTCTTTCGGATTATTCACCGTCGGATTTAATCTTGCCTGAATCCTTAGAGGCTCCTCCGGTAGGGACAAAATAAATGTAGACTAAATATTTTTTCTTACTCTTGGATAAAAAAAAAAAATCTTAATTTATTTGGATAAAAGTCTTTGCCACTTCAAAGCTTCTTGCCCAGCTCATCGGAGCCGGTTTTAAACATTCATGTGCAAATATGAAAAGTTTATTTTTTTAGACTCCAGTCCAGATTTTTATGGTAGTATTAATTTTAATTTGCCTGTCTGTTTATCTCAGAGGCTGTTTTCAGCTGTGTTTTTATTATTTGTTGGGCGGGTAATAAAATCCAACTGGTGTTTGTTTTTGTAATCGCGTGACTAAACTCCAAGTAATAGAAAAAAAAAATGTAGTATGTATACAAATGTGACATTTTTTTACATCGGTGTTGATGGCGGTGAAGCGAAGTTTTTCCACCAGGAGAAAGTTCATCGAGGTCGGTAGACTAGAAATGACGACCTGTAGAGGAAGTGCGCCCCGCTGGACATAAAAACACTGCCTTCCCTTCCTGTTAATTTAAAATAACAGGCCTTCCTCCTAGTTAGACACAGCACCTAATCTGGTATGATGCATTATAAATGTGACCTGAGTCAGAAGGTCGTCTGACTCACCATCACTGTCACAGAGAAACTGATATTAACTCGGCGGATGAATGATGGCTGGAAAAGATATCTAAAGCAGTGTAGCAATGCTGTGTTCATCTGATGACTGGTATTTCAGGGAGTTTATCTTAAGAATGAATGTTGGTCACAGTTTGATTCGAATGTGTGGCAAGAGGTGGTTATGTAAGCGAGCAGAGCAGGAGGAAGAGAAGTGCAGGAGCGTCTGTCTGCATTCCAAAGTGTTCGCCTTTTTGTAGTGTGTGTGTGTGTGTGTGTGTGTGTGTGTGTCTGGCGCTGATTCATTGAGCCATTAACATGCAGGGACAGGTTGGTCAGCCCTGACTGGGCTTTAGCAGCAGTAAGAGGAACTCTGATTACTTAAAAAAAAAAAAACAACATATTTTTGACGACTAATGTATATGTGGTGTTTTAATATGATGTTGACGGTTCTTCTTCTTCTCCATCCTAGAACGGGCGTTTAGGGGATGCAGACATAGAACGTCTGAAGCTGACCGACTCGTACATAAACGGCACGCAGGTTTGTTTTTTTTTTTTGTTTTGTTTTTTTTTGTATTTTATGCTTGATTTAAGGTAACTGATTGTTTTGGTAATTGGATAAAATGTCATAGTGTACAAATTTTTAATTTAACCACTTAAGCCTTTTTTTTTTCATATTACAAATTCATTGAAAGACGCAAATAAGCCAGTTATTTTTTTTTTCAACTATATTTTTTTTTGCCTAAAATGCAATGTTGTAGCAGAGCATGTATCTGCAGCTAAAGAAATACTGTATTAATTTTTATTTTTAATTAAAAATGGGATGGCGAAAGATGCCTAATATATTTTTAACAGAAATTGAACCAGGTGAAGCTAAAACTATGCCACTTGAATTCAGTGTAGAACAGATTTACCAACATTTTTTTATCTTAAGTACTAAATGTAGATTATTTGTACAGTTTTGGCATAATCACAGTGTTCTTTTAGCAAGTCTGCGTATTCCAGTTGACGATTATTTCACTAATCAGTGAATCATAATGAATTTGGTTAATTGTTCCAGCACTAATTTGATCTCTTTGTGTTTTTAACGTTTGCTGTTGCCATTACAGTACAGAATGGTGGACCCCGCACACGGAGCTCTTGATGACGGCTACACACCTGAGGATGAATCCCAGGAAGTGCACTCTGTCTTTTCTGAGGAAGGAACCACCCGGAGGACAGATAACGGGGTACATCGATGTTTCACTCTTTCATGGTTTTTGTATCTTTTAAAGCGTTTTCCTTAACTAACGCGTCTTGCCATCTCTGTGTCAGATGAAGAAACCAATCTCGCGCACGGTCCCGCCCTCTCAGTCGTCCATGGATGGGTTGTTGTCGCCTGCTATGGGGGTCTACAGCGCCACACTGGACAGGCCTTACAGGCCCTCTGGGGTTGGGGACTACCCTACCGCGACGGTACCCCGAAATTATCACTATGCTCCGGTTGGCGGCTACGAAGACTACCGGTCAGTTCCGCCGTCGGAGGCATACGCCAGCCTGAGCCGGGGCTCGCACATGGACGAGCGCTACAGGTACGGAAACACAAGCATCTCGGAGGAAGTACAAACGCAGAACTTCAATTTCTGCTTCATGTATCGGATTTGTTACAGGAACTCTACACTGTTTTTTGGAACGGAGCATCCTCTGCAGAAATTTTTAAGTTTCAAGATGAATGCAAAACCACTGGTGGATGCTAATGAAAGGCTTGCGTGCCTCTGCTGATTTATTTTTATGTTTGCTCTATTCTAGGTCGGTTCCATTACGCTACTTGCATTTAACCAGTGCCATGGTTGAATTATTGAACTTGTCACTTCCTTTTTGTTTTCTTTACATGTTAATAATCAGCCAGAAGCTTGTAAACAGGACTGAGAACCGAGAACACTTTACATGTCGTGTTTTCTGTACACTTCATACAGGAAGCTCGAATGTGGCCAACCACTTTATGCCACTGTTGTGCCCAAAGTAAATGTGACACTGTTTTACCGTTCACATGAACCACTGTGGTGTTTTTACAAAGTTAAGACCTCTGAAATGTGCTTTTCTCTTCTACCAAACACCTCAGATGTTTGCCACACAGATAAGATGAAAGCTTCTTATCTGGATTTATACTAAAAATATCTTGCTACATTTGAAAGAAGACAAAACTAACTTCCAAGTAACTTTTCAGAAAGAAGTGGGAGCTTGTTTAAGTCAATTATTTAATATTGATGAGAGTGCTAATTATAAGTGAAACAATCTGCTAGTGAAACAAGACATTTTTCCTACGTGACAAGTTAAAATGTTGGCAGATTATCTCATTTATAGCTAGAACTTTTTACCAATATTAAAGAATTATTGACTTAAACAAGCTCCCACTACTTGCTGAAAATGACTTGTAAATTAGTTCTGTCTTGTTTCAAGTGTACCAAGGTATTTGCACTAGAATCTAGTGGTAATATTTGATGTTTTTGCAGTAATCTGCTTCTAACCCTTTAACTTAAACCTCAATTCAAAAATCCTGAACTATTCTTGTAACGGCGTTTATTCTGCAGTGTTTGGGTCAGCTGGAGGGAAGCATTTCACAGAATTTGCTCTCCATGATTCTCCTCCTATCCTCGCAGGCCTGTCGATGGCTACAGAACTCTGGACTCTGGCTACAGGGCCCCCAGCCGCCAGCAGCTGGACCCGTACGCGGCGCAGCCCCAGGTGAGTCGCATGAGGGCGCTGGGGTCAGCGTTGGAGATGAGGTATGGCCACGGCCACTACGGACTGGAGGATGACCAGCGCAGCATGGGGTATGACGACTACAGCATGGGGCCTCCACCCATGCACCCTGGAGGCTACGGTACAATGCCCCGCCTCGGCCCGGGTCCTGGAATAGACAGACGCAGACTCAGGTATAACGGCAAAGTGCTGCTCTTGTTGGATAATTTCTTGAAGTCCCAGCTTTAGGATGCTCTTGACAAATATTGCTCTGTCTTCCTGAAACCTGCAGAAGTTGCGAAGACACTTTGGACAGTGACGTGGGAGGAGTCGACCCTTATGCATGGGCGGTTCCCATGACGCTGGAGAGGGGTAGCATGGCTTCCCTGGAAAGCACGCTGAGAAAGGGCCCTCCCACTTCATGGAGGCAGCCAGATCTACCAGAGGTGATCGCCATGCTGAATTACCGTCTGGATCCTGTCAAGGCCAACGCCGCTGCTTACCTTCAGCATCTCACTTTCAAAAATGATAAGGTGGAATATTCCTCAGTTCCATGAACAATAATTATTCACGATCCAGTATTTCAGCTTTTGTTGCTTAATATTCAGGTTTTTACATAAGGTTTCTACCTGCTTTTAGGTGAAGTCGGAAGTGCGCCGCCTCAAAGGCATTCCAGCCTTGGTGTCGATGTTGGATCATCCCAGTAAGGAGGTTCATCATTCAGCCTGCGGCGCTCTGAAGAACATTTCATACGGACGAGACGCAGACAACAAGATCGCCATCAAAAACTGTGATGGAGTTACTGCCCTGGTCAGGCTGCTGAGGAAAACCCACGACCAGGACCTCACTGACACGATCACAGGTCTGACCTCTCTCTGGATTCTTGGTTTAACTAACCTGTTTTATTTTGTTCTGTGTTTGTTTGCTCCTTTTCCTTTTAGAGCTGAGCGATAACTTGATTCTACTGGTCAAAGTTTTGGTTTTTAGAGACGTAACTTTTGGCAAATCTGTTTTTTTTTTTTTTTTTTTTTTTTTCCCCAAAAGCAGTTCTTTGTTTGCAGAGGGATGTCAGGATGCCCACGGCCGCCATCTTGTTTGACAAGCATGTTTTATAGCTTCAGCTTATTTGGACATTGAATTCAAATCTACTCTACAACACAATAGAAGGGTTAATTTTTTTTTTTTTACAAGAATTTTTTATTTTTTACATGACACTTTTTATCCACACATAATCTACAAATCAGTCATACCAAAGCAATCGATGTGAGAGGCCTTGCTGTTCCACACAATCTGCTTAGTTTTCTTACATTTAGACCCACACAACAAACCTAAAATAGGCTGTAATTTTGCGACAGGCACCTTGTGGAACCTCTCCTCCCATGATTCGGTGAAGATGGAGATAGTGGACCACGCTCTGCACGCTCTCGCCGACGAGGTGATTGTTCCTCACTCGGGCTGGGAGAAAGGCGGAGGCGAAGAGAGCTCCAAACCACGACATTTGGAGTGGGATACGGCCTTGACCAACACTGCTGGCTGCCTTAGGTATTGGACGGAAAGCGGAGAGAATTGAGAGGGAGAACGTGAAATTATGTCCTTAACTTTTCCACCTCCTTCATCAGGAATGTCAGCTCAGAACGGAGCGAGGCCCGACGAAAGCTGAGGGAATGCACAGGGCTGGTGGATTCGCTCATGTACATTGTCCAGTCACAACTCAACCACAAAGACGTGGATAATAAGGTTATTGTTATTTGGCTGGAATCTGCACATTTTTCCATCTACGCATCTTTAATCCCTACGTTCTGTTTTTTTTTTTTTTTTATCACATTAACTTTTGTCTCTCGATGTTTCTGCAGCTGGTGGAGAATTGCGTCTGCCTTCTGAGGAATCTGTCCTATCAGGTTCACCACGAAATCCCCGGCTGCGAAAATTACAAAGAGCAGACTCCGCTCAACCATGGCCCCGCCTCCGCCCACAAGGGAGGCTGCTTTGGTTCGCGAAAGGGCAAAGGTCAGTGTCGGACAAGCTTTTACGTCCAAAATGTCCTCTGCGTCCGAGACGTCTGCTGTTTGAAAGCCAGGCAGTCGCTGGTCGGTTTGAGCTTGCTGGTGGCGGAAGCACCTGTTGCTGTTTTTCACACTCTGCCACTGTTTCCCTTCTCCTCCCCCTGCTCCTCCTGTCTTCCCACCCTCCTTTCACGTCTTCCTGTCTCTCCGCTGTGTATAGATGAGTGGTTTTCCAAAGGTAAGATTTTCCTCTTGGTGTTGAATGCTTGAAGAGCTGCTGCCATCACCCATTTCACTAACGCTAAACAAACATCAGTGAGAGACGAAGGCCGTTTACTCGTGTCACACGGGCATGAACATTCGCCACTGAAACGACGCTGCATGCCCACGGCGCTTTCGTCACTGGGTGTCGTTTCTAGAAGTAGAACACATAATAATCACTTTGCCTGCATGGGAATATTTATTTGATCCTTTCTCCAATTTTGAATTTTATTTAAAAAAAAATGTATTTTTATTTGCAGCAAAGAAGGATGGGGATGATGGAAGTCCAGAGTCTTACGATTTTCCAAAGAGGACGACGCCTGCCCAAGGTATGACCAGTAGTTTTGTTTTTATGCTGAACATCTGTTTGCTTAACAAGCTCAAGAGTTTGAATATGCAGACATGTTTGTATTTATCTTCATTTCAGTCTGGAAATGTTGGGTTTTGTTTTATTGAATGACATTTAAAAACCTTTTTAACTTTTAAACCAGAAGTTCTCAAATTTCATGTTCAAAGGTTGGGGAAACAAATCTAGATCAATAAATTTAATCAAATGAATTTGATTATCTCTACATTTTCTATAATACTTCATACTTGTGACCACAGGCTGCTGTCATTTTGACAGTAAAGTGATGAATGCTCTAATTTTATGAAAGGTTTAGCTTGAGTTTAATTTCCTTGTGTGCCTCAGCAGTTAAAAGTACCTTTTAAAGCATCTGAGGTAAATCTCAAATGCCCAGAGTTGGTCATAAAATAAACCAATAGATAAAAATTGCATTTGTTTTTTTTTTTTATTATTATTTTATTAAGTTAAGCACACAACTGCTCTATTTATGCGGCAGCCCGCAGTTATCCGGCGGGCCGGGTTTGGCCCCTGGACCTCGAGTCTGACGTCAAACCCGGCTCTGAGTTTTAACTTCCCGGGTAGCTGGAACGCAGCATTGCTTTTGGGTTAAAGGCCAGTCGGGAATCTGTCTGACCCACAATGCTGTCTGAGCTACTGGGACCAACCTAGAATGGAACTAAAGGTTCATCAAGCTCTGTTCATGGTTTTGTTGACATCAGGTTACGAGCTGCTGTACCAGCCGGAGGTGGTCCGCGTTTACACTTCTCTGCTCAAAGAGAGCAAGAACCCCTCAGTGCTGGAGGCGGCGGCCGGCGCCATCCAGAACCTGTGTGCCGGACGATGGACCGTAAGTATCAGATGCTTCAACAACTGAAGCCTCTGGAAAGCTTTGCTTCAGCAGATGATGATGATGATGATGGTGTGTGTGTGTGTCCAGTTTGGTCGGTACATCAGAGCCATGGTGCGTCTGGAAAAGGGCCTCCCCATCGTGACAGAACTGCTCTCCCATAGTAACGATCGTGTTGTTCGGGCAATGTCTGGAGCCCTGAGGAACCTCGCCATCGACAACCGCAACAGTGAGCTCTTGGGTAAGACGATCTTCTTTGTTTACTGAAAAACACGTCCTGACGTTCGCCTGCGCCGCGAAAATGAAGGAATGCTGACTCGTGTCTTTTCTCACGTAGGCGAGCACGCTCTGCCTCACCTGGTGGCCGTCCTGCCCGGAGGCCAGAACCAGCCTAGGTGCAATCTGTCGGAGGAAACCATGGTGTCGGTACTGAGCACGCTCGCTGAGGTGCTCGGCAACAACGTGGAGGCGGCAAAGAAACTGAGAATCGCATCTGGCATTGAGAGGCTGGTGCTCATCAGTAAAGATGGGTAAGTGTTTCAGGATTACAGATTTATAAACCGTGTGGGGATATTATGAGAGAGAGAATCCTTGTAGAAAAAATGCTGTTTGTATAGTGTGTAGAAATTAAAAAAAGTTTTGAAAGTGTACACTTTTTTTCTTTTAGTTAGGAATATTTTAATGACTGTTTTGTCTCTACTCTTGGAAAAACTAAAGTGCAAAAGGGAATGATGAGATTTACTGACTTGCATGGCTTAAATTAAGTATTCTCAAATTGGCATGGTGCCAAGTTAAAATGTTTTAGCTCAAAAGAAACTTAAAATGTTTGTGATAACAGCCGGGCTTTCTCCCGAGATAAAAGTGTCAAGATTGAAATCTTTTGCGTGGATTTTAGAGGGGAAGCTGGTAACAAATTGAGTCGAGCCAGGATGCAGCTTTGACGCACAGCCTTCACACAGGCCTGCAACTTTGTTTGCATGAGTCGAAATACTTTCATATTTTCAAGTATTATGGAGGGCAAATCATAAATATACATACTGAAAGCAAACAAACGAAGCACAGGGCGCTGTAGGACACCAGCTGATAAACTCTTCTTGCGATTAAGAACTTGGAAATGAGACAAATATTAATACTTTTTTTTTCTCTATAGAACAAAAAAACCCAAAAAAAATCAAAGTAACTTTTGTAGACCTGCTTTCCGTAGGTCAAGAATCGACAAATTGTGTCTGAAATCTCAAACCAAACTGTGTTGAACGCAGCAACAATATTTAATCTGATCAGTAGCTTGATATTAAACAGGCTTTTCCAATGTTTGACATTAAAGTTACGAGTCGAAAATGTAGCACGGCTCGCAAGTTTAAATTAGGAAACTGTCCCACTTTTAAACCAGAATCGAGTCGCTGCTTGTTCTTTAAAGTTCAACATCTCCCTCACTTTATGCAATAAACCGTCTTGA
The DNA here is from genome assembly GCF_051168715.1 of Poecilia mexicana. NCBI lineage: Eukaryota > Metazoa > Chordata > Actinopteri > Cyprinodontiformes > Poeciliidae > Poecilia > Poecilia mexicana. The sequence goes on from NW_028263379.1 coordinate 18,974,134, forward strand.
CGGTCTGAGCTGAACACGTCTTTAATTCGGGCGCTTATTCGGGTTTCTTCCAGCAGCCGCACCGACCGCGAGGTGCGAGGAGCGGCTCAGGTGCTGCAGCTCGTCTGGGCTCACAAAGAGCTGCGCCGGCCGCTGGAGAAGGACGGCTGGAAGAAGACGGACTTCACGGTGAACCTGAACCCAAACACCACGACCACCAACGGACCGAGCACCAGAGCGAACGGCACCTACGAGGACAGCACCACGCCGCTACTGGACAGAGGTACGGACATCATTTCTGCCTCTTGAGCCTGAATACGGGCGTTTCTTGAAATGAAAGTCTGTAAACTCAAATGTGTGTTGTATATTTTTAAGGTTATTTTTCCACTTCTGCTTATTTTTAGGAGACAAGAGGGATCTAATTCCCTTGAATGATCTTGGCCCTGGTTAGCATATTCATTTCTTCTTCTGTTTTTGTGAATTAGTATTAAAGTCACTCTATGACTGTGCTGATCGGGCTTTTATTTGATCGTCCCTCAGATTCCTACTCTACACTGGATCAGAAGGAGAGGAGACACACTCTGGACGAAACCACAGACACTTTACCGGTACTTTAAAAAACCCAGTTTCCTGATTTAACTGGACTAATCCCTAACCCGATGCACCGCGTTCAACATTTCCTCGCTGTGACCTTTTTAATGTAACTCACTGACACTTCTCTCACAGTCACTTCCTGTCCACCTTCTTTCTCTCTCTTCCTCTGTCACTCAGCGAGGGGTGTATGGGGGCAGAAAAGGCTCCCTGCCTCTGTTGGACTCCTACGATGGTTAGCCCCGTACCCTCCCCTGTTCCCCCCCCTCTGCATGTAACAGCATGGTATGTCCAACAGACCTCTAATCCTGCATGTTTACTCTGAGCTTATTTTGTCTCTTATTACTTCAGACCCTCGAATAAACTGGTGTAGATCCACGGTGGTGTGCTGGAACAGAAGTGGAGGTTTATTGTGGTCATGTTTAGATCTGTGACGCCCCCCACCCCCGATGTTCTGTGCTGTACATATTGCTGTAGTTTGCCCCCTGAGCTGGTCCTTGTGCGTTGTTTCTTCAGGTTACTAACTCTGGATAATACAAGTTTAACTGCTAGAACGAGGGCTCAGTGGTGTTGTCACAATATTTTTATTTTTTTTTACGGTCGTAAATGATTTTTGCTTTCTCAAATTTAATCAATCTCAAAATGTAGAATAGGAGTAAAAATATGTATAATTACATGACACAAATAGAAATATTACTAACTGAAAAGGCTATATATATATATATATATATATATATATATATATATATATATATATATATATTTTTTTTTTTTTTTTTCTTGTCAGATTATTCCTTTAATTAATCTGAGAGATTATCGTGTTGATTTGCTTTGGTGTCTAAGAGCACACCCTGGTGGTTATCCTTGAAACTGCACCTGATGTCCCAGCCTATAAGAAGATTTAACTTGTCTGATTTTATTTTTTGGCACCACTTTAGAAAACGCATATTTAGGGCAAACACCACTTGCAAGTATTTGGATCAGAACCTTTTTTTTTATATATTCATGATCTGTGACGCTAAACCATCAGGGATGATTTTGAGGTTATTTTACAGGCATTTTCTAAAAGAAGTGGTTACAAATTCAGAAAAATTAAAATTTTGTTATCGCAGGTAATTTTAAAAAGCATAGAGAAAAGTTAATGTATTCTGAATCTATTTTTGCCTTTTATTCTTGTAGTACACAAGCACAGATTGGTGATGGAGGGGGGGTTTTTTTGTCACACCTTTGTGTGAATAATGAGTCAAGTCGCAGGATTCACCACTTCATGTATAAACCATCACAGAAGTGTTGATGGTTTAAAAAAGTTAAATGTTTTAGTTGGTCTTAATTCAAGCCTTAAAGTCTTTAAAATGTCACAATTTCCCCTTTAATTTCATTTTGAACATTTATACAATCAGTCACCTTTTTTCTCAAATCTAAATTACAATGAAAACTGTCTGAAAGCGTGAAGCTTAAAGACGTTTCCCTGTGTTACTCTCTTTATCTTAAAGATAAAAAAAAAAACATCTGAATTTCTATGGAATAAAGTGCTTTTCTTTACAAAAATAAAAATAATTGTTGTGTTGAAACTGATCAAAGTTCACACGCTAAACAAATAAATGAAATACTGAAACATTTCAAAAAGGTAAATGATTAATACTTTGGCACCCAAACCATCAGTCAGCCGCGTCGTCGCCTGTTCAGTCTGCCTAACTTAACCTTTTAAACAACCATTGCTATATCTGATTAGTCGTCACAGAAAACATTGTAATCCACTCGGTTTGCCTTTATTGTGCAAAGACGTTTAACTGATGCAAACTACGTGTTAAATCACTGAAGTCTTGTCGAGTATTAAGTTTAACGTGTGCCAAAATCGTTCTCATCAAAGTAAGTTTTCTTTATCAGCTTCAATTAAACACGATTTATTTTTAAAAGTTGTGACGGCACCAGTGTGCAGCTGCCATGTCGTATCGTTGTTGTTGTTGTTCATAAATGCCTTTTTATTTTCCCAGTGGTTTTTAATTTGCGTGTTTCGCTGCTTGTTTCTACAGAAAAACTCATAGTGTGCATCACCCAGACCGGGCCGTCGCTGCCCTACCACTGCTACTGAGGAGAGCGAGGAGGCAGACCTGGACGCCGTCTCCTCCTCCTCTTCCTCGGTCTAACCCTCCTCTCTGTCGCCACACAGCTGGGATCTGAAGATGAGGATCAGCATCCAAAGAAAGTGGTCGTGTTGCAGAAAAACAGTTACAGACAGCACACACACACACACACACACACACCTGTTTCATTCAATTGTAGCAGCAGAAATATATTCAGTTTATAAATTATAGTTGTCTTCTGTAAAGGCAATCACCTTTGTTGACAATCATTTTATTCTGCAGCCTTCATCCTGCCTTTTTTTTTTTTCTCCATTTCTTTTTCTCGCTACTAAGTAAACAGATAATCATGCTCAGTATGTTGCTGCCAGCCCCTGCATCCGAACGATGGATCTGTCTTTAGCCGTGTGTGTAGGGGAATATAGTGTACATAGGCGAAACAGGATGACTGCATTGGTTTTGGCGCATTAATTTAAATTGTCCCTTTCCTGGGAATGCTGGGAGGCTGGCTGCACCCACAGGCCGCCCTGTAGATGGAGAATGTTTATATAGGAGTTATTTTCCTGTCTAGAGTTATTTTCTCTCTGTTGGGATGAGCACAGACCTGTATATTTGTCAAAATGCTAAACCTGTGGCCGTGTGTGTGTGCGTGTGCGTTTCTTGTGTCAAAATGATTATGGACCCTTGTTTTTTTTTTTTGTTTTTTTTTACTATTATTGAGTAATGTCTTTGCTTGCACGGACCAGACACGTTTAATTGTTTTTGTCTGATTGTCCTCTGTTTTATTTTTTAACCGTCTTATGTTCCTGCTGCCTCTTTTTTTCTGTTTTTATTTCATTTTTTAAGTTTGTTTCTGTTCCTCCCCCCCAAGTAGAAAATAAGTTTTGAGCTGCTTGTTTAGTTTTATTTCTGCCTGGATTTAGCAGACTCGTCCAGTACAACGTGTCAAACCTGGTACTGAGATGTGAAGCTGTGACAAACACTACTACACGTTTAACCACTAATCCTGTCTCAATACTTAAAAAGAAAAAAAAAAAAAATCAGGTGAACTTTCTCTGACTTTTCAAATAAGAGTCTGCCATGTAGCCCATTTGGACCTTCACCTCTAAATCCGTTTTGCGTCGACTGGAATATGAATTTCAGAGGCTTTTGTTACTCAGAGGAGACTCGAGTTTTCCTGCAGCTTTGGGAGAGATGCTCTATAATTTAAATTTTGGTCTGACCTGTTTGTTTTGTATTTTGTGTCCAGTGTGTGTTTTTGTTTTTGGGGGTTTGTATGTGGGTGAGAGCATTATGCAATTTTTCTTTTCAATTCAACTTTCACTGTTATGTTTTTAAAAGCAAAAGAGACCAATCTTTTATTTTTTTTTTCTTAATCTCTTCACACACATAGTATATTTGTACTGTTGCCTATCCATGTAAAATTATGACGTACCATACACCTGCCTTGGCTCTGAGCAGTTGCTTTTTCAGTGAAGTATGTAACTGGTAATACTGTTTGTTTTTTTTTATAAATAAAGATTTTTTCTTAGACAAGTTTTTGCCATCTGTGTCATGCTTTTTCCGAGTGACCAAAGCTTTTATAGCTTTTTATAAGTTTTTCTTGAAATGGTGATATTTTATATTTATCAATTTTGATTATGATCTTGCTTCTATTAGACTAGTTTCAATATAGTCTTTCAATTTCAAGTGTCAACATTATGGAATTTATGTAAAATCAAATTTCATATTATTCCCTCATCAAAAACATACTCTTAAGTTTGGAAAATTCATGGTGCTGCTTTTTTAAATGTGTGATTAATTAAAATGTGAAACCTTTTTGCTTCTTTTGCATTGTTTTGAGAATTGCCTGCCTTAATTTTGTATCAAACGAGGAGCTACTTTTGTAAAGTATCCATTTATCTGACTCTCTGACACTTTATCCTTCAGATTGAGTTTCTTTAGATTTTTTGTTGCTGTGTAGATATTTAATCTAGGTTGTAATTTCCCTACGTGAGATAAGTGGGAACTTCTGTCACCAGACAATTCTAATTAAAGAGCCGGTGTGTCTCGGTAATTTCATCCCCTGGCACTCGTTGGGGCGAGTTGCAAACACTAAAACTTGACCCCGTCTGCCCTTCTCTCCTCAACGACAGTTTGCTCTGTGAAGCCTTTTGAAGTCTCCTTCATGGATTAACTAATTATCAAAGCTTTTCAAATCCAGCAAAAAGTTTTGCCTTTGAACGAGTCGTGTTTCTACAACTCCTGCGTCAAACACATTGGACGTGTTCACAATAAAGCAGCAGAAGACCGGAGCGCTGACATTCTCAACTTTTCTGTTGTCTCTCGTTGCATATCAACACGGATTTTGTGCTTCAGAGTTGCGCTTCGGTACATGTCTTGTCGTTTTCAGTATGTGGCACATTCAAAAGGCAGCTGCTGGATCACGAGGGGGCTTTGGGAGTGCATAGCCGACTGTAAATGGTTTTAGTATTAGTCAGGCTACAGGATTTGCTACGTGTCAGCCAGTGAGCCAGATTTAATTTAATTTTACAGGCTATGATTCCACAGAGCCAAAGATCGGATTGCTCACTGTGTCTTTTAGCAACATAGCAGAGTGTGAATGTTCGAAGTTTCCCCGCGTCTGAAAACAGAGGCCTGAATCTGACCTAGTTTTTTACGCTGCTCCAGCACCGAGTACGATGTGCTTCACCCTCGTGGGAACACGTTGTCCCTTTTCAGCTGCACCTGCCTCCTCTGAACACTGTGTAGCGTTTGCAACCATATTTATACTGTTTTCATCCTTTGTCTCGATACAACCACAAAAGATGGCCTTTATTGGGATTTCATGTGATAGACCAACACATATATGTAAATGTGAAGTTGAAGGAAGAGGAATATATATCTTTCAAATACATGTATGTTTGTTTAAATAAAATGTAAACATACAGGTCTTCTGTGAGTGTTAAGAAAGCCATGAAGGCAGCTGGCTGGTCAGGGTTGAAGTTGAGGCAAAACTTTGAGACTGAAAATTTCATCTGAACTGTTAAGCTTTTTGGCATTTAGTCAAAAAATGTATATGTACCATGTAATGACAAGAAGAAAAACTAAATACAGGGTAATCACGAAAGAAAAGCTTCACTAGACTTGAGATTGGATTGGATTTCAAACTCTGAACTTCACTGGAGATTAGAGATTGAGATTGCAGGAGGTTTCACCTTTCAGCAGGACAATGGCCTTAAACATGCAGCCAGAGCTGCAACGGATTGCTTTTGAGCAAAGCATGTTATTGGGTTAGGATGACAGACACTTTAGCTAATTAACTGAGCTTAAAATATTTGAGCAAGGATGGAGAAAAATGTTGGTTTCTACACCTGCAAAGACCTTCAGCTGTGAGAGCAAAGAAAAGGTAGATCCAAAAATTCACTCCCAGTTATTTAACACAAATGAATGACCAGACTTTTCACATTTTATTCGTAAAACAAATCTAAAATTCACCTCACAGTTATGCTTTATTTCCATAATAAAACCCGGACCAATGATGTACATTCATGTTTGTGGCTGTAAGATGATAAAATGTGAAAAACATTTTTACAAGACACTTTAAATGTTGCCATCCTGTTGACATGTTCTTAAGGCGAACTATATTTTTAACCGCGGGGTTTAAAATGCACCAAATAAGTAAATGATGGGGTTTTAACAGAGCATTGAGGCGGTATAAAGTTTTAACTAGCTGTGAAATCCTCCAGCTGCACCTGTCTTAATGTAAGAACTCTTTAGTCAAAGCTGTATTATTAGAACTGTAATAAACAAGTGGGAAACATTAACGTCCTCTCACTGGGGCAAGCACATTTCTGACCTGCATGTGTGTGCATGTCTCTGTTAGCCACCCCGCGTACGTACGTGTGTGTGCGTGAGTGTGTGTGTGTGTGTGTGTGTGTGCGTATAATATTTTAACCTGTTCTCCGGGCACACACGCAGCCGTTAAAACCGAGATCACCAAAAGTAGCAGCACCCTTCCTTACACGTGTCCTGTCATTGGGTGTCAAATCTATTTATGGCTTCCCTGCTGCTCTTTGATTCCTCTCGGTCCGTCCGGAGCTCAGAGAGAAGGAGATTGCATCTACTGCGCACTGACATTTAATGTCAGTGCGCAGTTTATCTGACGGGGTGGGGGATACGACTGGGAGGCCTGTCGGACGGGAGACCAACGACTGGTTTGTTGAGGGATTTTATCTTTGGATTAATCACAGCAGGAGTCCACGTCAGAGGAGCCACAGCACAGGGGAGATTAAGTTTGGCTTCATCCTTACTTCTTCATAATCTCACTGGCTGTTCCTTTTTTTTTTTTTTTTTTTTTTTTCCGCGGAGTAATGTGAAGTACCTACAGTATAGGTTTGGGTGCAAAGAAAGGACTTGTGTTGCAGCTACAACCCCATGGATTCACCCGAGGGCCCCTCTTCGTCCTTTTCAAATTCACCTGAGGAGTCTTCGGATAACGCTCCGGCCCCAGACTCCTCCCGCCACACAACCCACACCGGCCACCAGAGCGGGCTCAGCAACCTCAGCTACGGAGTCGGTGTTGCCTGGCACCACTTGAGGCCCTTCCTCCCCTTCTTCCTCATCAGCTTCATGGTTGTGGCCCTCGTCTATCTGATGCAGGCCATCATCTACGGGGGGCCCTTCAAAGACCCGCTCTTCTTTGTCAAGTTTTACGAGCGGTGGCCGCGACCAACTCCTCCGCAAGAGTCTCCGTCCCCTACAAAGGCTTTCACCACGGTCCCCTCCCCGTCGTTTGTCCAAGTCCTTAACGGTGTTCTCAGACTCAACGATACATCGTAAACTGGAGAAGATGCTTCTTTCTGACTGGGGGGATAAGACCAAAGCAGATCTTGTTGTTTGTGTTAAGTTTTATATTGTGTCACTTCTGTGGAAAATATTAAATGGGAGAATAAGGGTTTGGGCCTCCATTGATGCGTCAGTCACCGAGAAATTAACAATGTCAGCGAGTTAATCAAAGGTGTCGATCGAGTAGAAATGACTTCTGGGTAAGAATCTGTAGGTTGATTAGAGGAAATTACTAATATTCTCCCAATAAGATGAGCAGGACTCGTCAACACGTTTCGTCAGAGTTGAGCAAGAGCTTTCCAAGAATGAACTATTACGTCATACAGGAATGTTTTCTTCAGGCTCTCAATGATTAAACATAATTATTGCTAAACGTGTCTCTTTTCTGATGATGAGATTGTTTTACGTCAAAAGAGGTGGGAAATATGAGTTTTAGAAATAAAAAAATTAAATAAAAAAACATTTTTTAACCAAAAATACTGCCAAGTCAGTTACTTAACTGAGCCAGTTGATTTGTCGTTTTTGTTTTATAGAGAGACTGTTTTTTACTTGTTTGTTTTAACACATGTTTAACTGCTTGCTGTTGAACACAGAGAGATTATGCGGTTTTTATATCATAACATGGCTTAGGCTTTTCCTGGTACCGTCATCAATAATTTGTTATGACAAACAAACGATTTCAGAAGAATGAAATCTGAATCTCATAAATCTTGTTATGCTGTGTTATCCAGGACTGGACTCAGCTTATAATTCTGCACTATGCTTTGTAACTAATGGAGTAACCATTATACTTTTTTTTTAGGAGGAAATAGAGGAGAAAATATGCACATGCTGCTATATTTGTTGCAAATTACAGAAAATGATTTTTGTATTTTTGTTCCTTTGAGGGTGTCTTCTGTTTTTATTTTTCTGTCTGATCCAAAATCAAGTGAAAAAGTAACTTCCCACATGATGTGTTCACTGTTTCTGTTACTCTCGAGCAGATCCCATCACACAATAAATGTGTCTTTACATCTCTCTGGAGGAACTTGGGTGCACTTTTCCCTGCAGAATTACTTTAATTCATCAACATTGAAGGGTTGTGCTATGACATATTGATCAGACTTAGTGTGGTTATCATGATCTTGGTTATTTTGAGTTTAAGATCACAAACTAATAACTTTTCCTTCAACACGAAAGAGAAAGAGGAGTTCACCTTTTCATCAATTTATAGCAAGTCAACCAGGTCCTGAAGCAGTAAAACAGCCCCAGAACCTCCCATTACTCCCACGGCCAGCATGATCATCTTTTCCTCATATGCTACTTTATTTTTATTCCAGATGAATTGGGACATTTTGAAAAAAAGAAGCCAGTTTCATAAAGTTTCACGACTGCGACATCAGTCCAGAGAATATTTTCCTAAAACTTTTTATCATAAAGATATGTACTGGGTAATATGAGACAGATATTTGTGTTTTGTTGTTGTTGTTGTTGTTGTTTTTGGAGTCAGTTTTGGCCAAAACACTTATTTTTTTTATTCTTGAATAATAGGACCTGAACTGAGGCTAGTGAAGCTTGAAGGCCGTCAGAAGTTTTTCTGGGTTATTTTGTGATATGAATGATAACTTCTGGAAACCACAGTTCTATATTTTCTCCTTTGTATAATGTCAATGTCTGTGGTTTAATGGAGTTCTTGTTTTTACTGCATATTAGGATATATTTAGTTGCTTTTTGATTTTTTTTGGCCTACTTTCTGTTGTCAGATTGAGACTATTTAAGTGATATCTTGATTTTATGGGTCTTGACTGAACCGTTCCTAGGTGTAGTAAAATTCAAATTAACTTTATGAAGAATCTGGTTTATAAATTTCTGATTTTACAGAGAGAGAGAGAGATTACATTTTCAAACAAAATGTAATCTGTTTTCCTTATAGAAATGAAATCTTTTGAAAAATAAAAGGGGAAATATAAGAAATCTATACTTCTTTTCAATTCTTTTAATACATTTAATTCAAACCTTATATCATGTTGTGAAAGTATTTATAATTTATAAAAATCTACAAAAATATCATCTAAAATGGTATTGTTGTATTTAGCTTTTTATTAGTTTGAATTTCTAAGATGTGGCTCTAAATATTTAATATTTGTATGCCTTTTTTCAGTGTTAACCCCTGCTCCTCTCTCTTTTTTCTTTAATTTTTTCTGACATTCTTTAACTTTAATTTGCTTTGTTTTAGGTACTTCCAAGAGTAATAATATTTATTATTATTATTATTATTATTATTATTATTATTATTATTATTATTATTATTATTATTATTATTGTTGTTGTTGTTCTTGTTGAAGGGTAACTTACAATCACACAAAGATAAAAAAAATGTGGATAAAAAAACCTCCCACTTTCTTATTTTGTGTAAAAGAAGACAACAAATGCAATCCTATTTTAATTACAAATGAACAGAAATCTCAAAATCCAGTCAAAATTGGATTTCATCGTCTTGTTTTGATTTACAAAAGAAGCCTGAAGTACGTACAGAAACCCTCTTGGCTTTATTTTCACTCTTTAGTTGACTATCCAAAAAGTCCGGTTTTGGTCATTGTGGAGAGCCACTGTCGCCACCTGGCGGCGACAGTGGCAAACTGCTGCCTCGTTGTCCATCCCGCTTTGCTGGTGTTCACCAAAATGACCCGTGGCTGGCCTCTACCTCTTTTAATCAGACGAAAATAAAAAAAAGAGAAGAAAGACTCAATTCACACGTTCGTGTTATGTATATAAAATATTTTCTTTACATTTTTGGACTTCAGAAATCATTTTAGGGCCCTTTAAGACGGTAAGTACCGACGGTGTCGGACACCTGCGCGCGTTTTACTGTATAGTAATTTAGCTAGCATAGAGTTTGTTTTTGGCAATAAAACTCAGTAGAGTTATTAGACTCTGTATTATGGTGTGTTTGAAGTGGTAACTAGCAGCTGGACTGTCAGGGCCGATAAAATATGCTTATTTTGAATAGTTTGGTTTTGTAGTTAGCCTGCAAAAGGTTTGTAATGCTAAACTCAGGTGTGCTTGATCTAGGCGACTTGCCTTTGAGCCTGGACCCCTAGCTGCCTAAAAGTGATTAAGTTAGCTCATACAATTAAAGTAAAACTGAAGTCATATAATTATTTTAATGTGTAAAAGTTTGCCTAAGAAAGGTTTTTAAAAGTCATAAGTCAGTGTGTTGGAATAAATAGGATAATTATGTCTATAATACTATTTTATACACAGGTGAGACAGACAAAAACACACTTAAAGTGAAAAATAAAGTTACTTATATGAGTGACTTCTGTTTTTTATATAATACAGTGTAGTCTTTGCAAGAAAAAAAAAATGCTGTGATGAATTTATTTTTAAATAATTTTCAGGTGGGTTTTTATGAAAATGACAAGATTCAGATAATCGGGTCTTTCTGTTATGAAATAAAAAGCATACTTGTGTTATCTTCTGGTCTGACTCACCTTTATTCTGTGCCTTTTGACTCCTGCTTTGAAGTGGATGGAGAAATGTGGTGCTACCAGAAACCGGGCTTCGAAGCCCTCATCGTTGCAGAACTACGAAAGCAGCAGCAATGCAGCCAGTTCTGTGACACTTTGCTCAAAGCTGGAGGTACAAACTCACTCACAAATTAGAGCAAATGCATTTTTGTTGATAATTTATATAAGGTTGCTGCTGATAATTACTTGTGGGACAAATATTTGCAAACAGTTCCGTGCAAATTTTTATATTACTTAAGGTTTTCATATAGGGGAGCAGACATTCTTGCAATATGTTGTAAATGGGTCTTTATTATCAATCAATCAATCAAATTTTATTTGTATAGCACATTTCAGCAGGAAGGCATTTCAAAGAGCTTCACATAATTAAAATAAAAACAACATGGGACATTGAATAAACAGTGAGAAAGAGAAAGACATTTTGAAAAAGATTAAAAAAGATAAAAACATTAAAACCCGCACCCCTTTTAGGACTTCAGTTAAATGTTGTTTAACTGGGGCTCTAACCCTCTGGGACTTTAGTCAAAAACACCGTTTGACAAGGACTCCAACCTCTAGGTTTTTATTTGAAACGCCGTCAACTGGGACTCTAAACCCCGTAGGACTTTAGTTAAACGTCATTTATTAGTAGTTATCCGAGCTGTTTTTGGAAGTTCTCTTTGCACTTTTGCTGCTTTCTTGCTCAATGTGACTGCAGAACAAGGTCAAATCTAAAGGAATATCTTTATTTTCCTATTGCATCTTGTTTAAACGTTTTTTATGTTAATCTTTTCATCGTCAGGTGTTTCAGTCCCAGCACACAGTTGCATTCTGTCAGCCATCAGCCCTCACATCTCCTCGGCTCTGTCGTCCTCACCGGCGCCCCCTTCTGGACAGAGCCGTCTCCTGGAGTTCCAGGCCCTGGGCGCCTGCACCCTGCTGCACATCATCCGGCTCCTTTACTCCGGAGAGATGGCCGGGGAGGGGGAGAACGAGAAGCAGGAGGCCATTTACGCTGCAGCCAAGCTCGGCATCAGCGGCTTGGTGGAGGTGACGAAGAGCAGAGGAAGGTTTGGTGGAGGGACAGAGCAGTACGCGGAGGTGGGGGTCCAAACGGAGCCACAGAGGACAGAGGAGCATGAGGGGAGGCTGGTCAGGTGGAGGAGAGAGGTGAGGGATGGGTCCACCTATATGTGGAAAGAGGCGGAGGTGTCAGGTGGAGGAAGAGACATGTGGACTCAAACTGAGGAACAGCTTGTCGACTCATGTCCTCCTGTCCCCGCAGTGGTCCCCTATGAGACCATCGACATGAGCGTCCTCCAGAGTTTAGGACACACAGACTCTCATCAGCTTGTCACTGTCATCTACCCACCCGAAGAAAACCAAACGCTGCAGTACACCGCTGCTCCACCAGGCTGTCTGCAGGAATCCACAACACCTGGAAGGACATCTGTCGCCATCGTGACGCCACAGTACGCGCCTCTTCCTGCTCCTCTTCCTCATTACTCCACCCAGACGGCTCCCTGTGTGGCCGATTCTCAGAGCTGCTGGGCCGACCCTAACCCAGAGGAATGGGAAGGAGAGAGGTTGGAGCAGTTTGAGGGAAACATTGTGGGATTCATCAACCACTTCCTGAACCCGGAGAAGAGGGAGAGCCCCCGCAGGGGGCGGGCAGGGAGGAAGCCAAGGGGTGCCCAGGCAGCCAAGAGCGGACAGCAGAGGACCAGGAGACCCAGAGGGAGGCCGAGAGGGAGGGGGCGAGGCGCGTTCACTCAGATGGTGGATGTGCAGGAGATTGGGGTGAGCAAACTGCAGAAACTGTTCCTGCACAGGTGGAGGGTGAGGACGCCCAGAGCAGGTCAGGGTGGGGGCGCTGTGGGCAGGAGGCTACACCAGAAGACCAGGGAGGAGCTGGAGCCGGCCAAGAAGAAGCCGAGGAGACGTGGAAAAGTGTTTGAGGAGGATCAGAGTCAGGAGACGCCGCAAGGCAGAGGGGGAGCGAACACCCAACGGGGGAGAAGAAAAACCACACAGCAGGTTGCCAAGGTGAGGGATATAACCACTCAGAATTATGGAAACGAGAAAAAAAATCCTGATTTTTCTCAAATTAAATCTTCGGAAAAAAAAAAAAAAGATTTGTCGATTAAATGTTTCGCCCAGCCCTAATACGTCGATATTCTGGAGCCAGAGCGAACACTGTTTTATCAAATTGTCTACACACTTCAGTGCCCTTTCTGTGAATCACTTGGACTGAAAACCAATCAGAGCCCATCATTGCTTAGACATTTTTATGGGGAAACAGTTTGTGAATTTGAACTGAAGCCGATCTACAGTTGAAAGTGTATTTCTTGAGTAAGTAAGTTCATAAACTTTATTTATGTAGCATTTTTTACAGGTCAGAAACCACAAAATAAAATATATTAAATAAAACACAGAAAACCTAATAACACACACTCCTGTTTTCACCAATTACTCTAAGATCAAATTAGCCTTTTTCATAACATTTTTCTTCAGGGCGTATCTGAATATTTTTTTTTTTTTTTTGCGTCATAATTGGTGTTTTCTCTCTCTGATTCCAGGCCAGTCTTCCTATTGGCACGGATCAGATCTGCAGGAACCAACCAACACCCTCCAACAACCTCTATGATGGGCCTGTTTTAACGTCTTCCAGTCCCTCCATTCGACCGATGCGTTCGCATGCTGCACCATACGTTTCCCCAGCATCATCCCGTCTCTACAGCCCACAGTTTGCTCCTCCAACTCCTCCGCCTCACGAGGACCAGCCTGAGCACATCGATCGTTTGTTGGAGGAGGTCTTTCAGGATCTGGACATCTTACCAAACAACAAAGCTCCTCTTTCAACAGGCAGCAACACTCCTGGCAACTCTGCTATCCAAAACAAACACCAGGCCCAGATTAGCAGCTGTGAGATGCCAGTGCTGCAGCAGCAATGTGAGGGGGAGCTGAACGACATTCTGGAAAACTTACTCCAATCATTGGAGCAGCATGTTGAAAGCAATAACGCCAGCTCTTGCATTCAGATCTCTCCAGAAGCCAGTCAGGCAATTCAGAGGAATTACAAAACAACCAAGATTCATGAGGAAACCTCTCACACACCTTCTCTGCAGCGCATAGTCAATCACTCTCAGACACCTGGAGTACAGAGGGCTGATACCGGACTATCAGACACCCAGGCTGTTTCCTCTAAAAAGTTCAAATCCGTCACACCAGCAAGGAGGCCGAAGAGAAGGAGATCAAACACGTATCTGTTCTCGTTAGAGAAGAAAAAGGTGAAGAAGCCGGCATCGTCGCGGGACTCAAAGGCCACGTCGGGTCAGGATCAACAGGAGAAGCAGCTGCAGCAGACACCGGTGGTGAAACTGACTAGAGACAACTTGCTGTCAGTCAGAGCGGCGCGGCAGGGAAACAACTGTGAGCTTTCTGAGGAAAAGGTGACTAAACTATCTGCAACCTGCTGATGTTTTCCAGATTTCAGTTTTTCTGAAGAGGACCGAGTAATCTAAATAGAGTAAAAATGGCAGCTAACCGAAGATGATAGTCTGTCTCACTAAAAAGTAGCTATAGGTAAAACTAGGTCATCACTGTTTACTGGAATACCATTTAATTTTATATCAATACTTCACCTCAAACAGTAAAACCTACATAGACATATTACACAGTGATATATTTGAGATTTAATTCTGTTTATTCTGATGATTATCACTTAAAGCTAATTTAAACACAAAGCTCGATTTCTACGAAAACTTAGAGTATTACATAAGAGTAAGAGATTCCTAATAAAAAGTGTGACAGATGACCTAATGTGTATTTTGCAGCAGTAAACTGGTCCCTATATCAACTGTTAAGAAATTAAATGAGTTGGACAAAGCTAAAAGGTGACAACGGCTCTTGCAGAAAATGTATCATCTCTTACTTTGGTGTGCAATATTTCCTGCAGAGTCCATCAAAGGGAAACTCCCATTTTGGCAGTTTCAGAAGGCACTTGGTCACAAAGTTCTACCCAATCAGGAGCAGATTTAGGGATCCACACATCCAGGTGAGCATGAACCTTTATGGTAAGACAAATTCTTCTGGTATTCAGGGTTTCCCCCTTGCTAAGCCTGGTGCTCAGGGCGCTAGGGCAGTCCTCCAGCTGCCCGCCGTGTTTTTGAGTTAAAAATGTTTAAAGTTGACAGGAAATTTAAAAACATCATTTGATAGTTATGCATTTTTGGAAGACTTGAAGATTAATACCTAAACACCAACTATAAAGTGTTTAAAAAAAGGGAATCATTAAAAAGAACCTAATAAATCAACAATGCTCAGCCTGGTGGGGGCACAAATAAAGCCTGGTTCCCGCCAGGCTTATAATACAC
This sequence comes from Poecilia mexicana, assembly GCF_051168715.1. Classification (NCBI taxonomy): domain Eukaryota; kingdom Metazoa; phylum Chordata; class Actinopteri; order Cyprinodontiformes; family Poeciliidae; genus Poecilia; species Poecilia mexicana. The sequence continues at coordinate 18,989,476 of NW_028263379.1, forward strand.
TGAGTATTATTAGGATGTGAAGAAGCACCACTGATTTGCAGTTAAAGGTTTACTTGCAGACTTATTAACTTGGGGCTATTTTTGATTTTAAAGGCTTTCAGTATGCGTCTCAATATTTCCCCATTTCCCTCCCTGAGGGCTTTTCTTCCTGTCCCTTTGGGTCAATGGTGATCCAAGGTTTGTGGTGGGGATGGTGTTGTCCACACAGTCGATCATATAGTTAGTCACACACTGAGTCACGGCATCGATGTCCTCTAAACATCCTGCAGGCCTTCTTCAGCTTCCTGTGATCACTTTCTCACAGCTCTCTTCTTTACAGGCTGCCTCTAAACAAGGGGCTTATATTCCACCTAGAGAAATATAAGACTGGTCTAAATTTCTTGTTTTGGAAACATAACATAATTGGAAACTAAACTGATGACTTCATATGTATTGCCAACAACAGCTGAGGGTGAAATATAAGCGGTTGCCAAGATAACATTGGTAAAGTCTCTTGGAAAATAGTATGTAGTAATAATAGTAATCTTGCTGTTAAGGTTTCATTTCGGGGCTGTCGAGACGAGACTTCACAGTAACATGTGACGTCTCTGTTGACAAGCACTGCTTTTAAGGATCAGTGAATCCACTGCCAAACAACATGAAGCTAAATCTTTGAGGAAGTTAACTTTGTGTCGTTGTTTTTCAGGACTTTTTGCCTTTTCTGGAGGAGGATTCAGTACAGACAACAAGGCCACCAAATCGAAGGTGTGGCAGGCCAAAGAAAAATGGAAATCTTCTTAGTTCATCTCATGTTGAGAGCACGACAACTTCGGAGAAAATCCCTGAGACAGAAAAATGTGAAACAGTCATTGAGGAGGATGATGTAGATGTGGTGGGAGGTATGGGGCCAGCCCCTGAATCTGTCAGCATAACCTGGACAGACTCTTCAGAGGAAGAAATTGATGTTGGGATCTGATTCAAAGAAGTTAGTTATTTACATCGGTTTGCAGGTTTTCACAGCTAATTTGTGGCTGTTCAGTTTGTTTTAGCTGTTAACAAAACCGTTTGGAGGGTTTTAAAGCCAAAGGGTAAGAGGTATTTTATCTTAGTTCTAAATATGTTCAGCAGTCTGATTCGGATGTGTAAGATCAGGGATATTTTTAAAAGTTGCAAAGCAGTGTTTGAAGAATGGAGTCTTCTGGTTTAAAGCATTTTCATGGCCTAGTCAAAGTCCAGGCCTACAGCCAGTTAAGAATCTGTAGCAACACTTGAAAATTGCTCAAAACAGATGTCCTCATTCTGATGAGACTGGAATTGATCTGTTTCATAAAGTAAAATTAGAAAAATGTTAAATGTTTCACTAAGTTCTGACTCAGGAATGTACAGTTTTTCGTTATGTGGGCCTCTGACTAGAAGGACTTTAGAAAGTAATAGTAATTCTCTATCTGTGAGGTGCATCTGAAGGTTTCCAAATTTCTGGGTGGATGTGCACTGAATTGGGAGTTGCTGCCCCCTTGTGTTGACAGATGCTTCCTGCTTGCAGCTGAGAATTGGGAGATGAGTCTATCACACTCTTCCCAGGTGGGATAAATAATTTCTGTTGCATCTTCATTTAGATTAGTTTCTGAGTGCCATGTTTAGCAGCTCCAGATGGGGGTGTAACATTTTCATAAACTGGAACCGTTTCTGTCGCTGTAGTGACGGGATGAGGGGCTCGCCCAGGGCAATGTTCATGCTGTCATGGGGTGACTGACTATATGCACAAAACACTTTTTAAATTTTAGTTTCTAAAAACGTGTAATTTTCCCCTTTAAATCTTTTAAATGTCACGACATGCAAGCTAAAATCCAAATAAAAGAGACTGACGTTTGTGGTTGTAACCTGATAATATTTTGGGAAATTGCTGAATAAATGATTCTGTATGCACCTGAGATGTCAAAACTTTTGATTATATCTTCCAAAAAAGTTTGCTTTTTTGGCCCGTTTACTTTAACCTTTTCATCCGATAGATTCTAAGTTTGCATTCATCTTAGTTTTTTTTTCTCTTTTTGCATTGTTTTCAATGATTCGCCCACATTAAAGCCATCTGAAATAATTTATCCTTTGTTTAAATAATTGACATGTCATTTGAGCCTTATGGAAGAGGGTAGGAATAAAACAAAACCACGTGAAGTAAAATGACTTTATTAGTAATCAGCATGTGGATCGGTTTCCTTCACACAACACATCTGAGCTGCACCTCTGCTTCATTCAGCAGGGGGGATTATTCCCTGGGTCTCCAGGTTTCACACCTGTCTGATCAATTTCCTGTCCTCTCCACTGAGCTCAGGCTAGAATACAGCTCAGGTGTGTGCCTGCTGCGTGGAGGAGCCTTTAAACCAAATAAAAAGACACTGAGCGTCATTAATGTCAGCATGTGTGTGAAGGTGTGTAATTCCCTGTGCTTTAACAGTGCGATATTGTCTCTTATCACACTCTGGCAGCGGCTCTGGATCGTTGTGCGGTGTTGTCAGGTTGGGGCGGCTCAAGTCAAAAGGAAAAAGAGGAATGAGGGGAGGGAAAGAGAGGGAGAAGAGGGGGTTTGCAGGTATGGGGAGAGGAACTGCTTGGCCTCAATCTCAGCCCATTCTCCTCTCAGTGCTGAATGCGTCTAATGGACTGGATCTGAGGGGTCTGGCAGTGAGAGCCCCAGTTCCTCCAGTGCTGGTAGTCTCCACTGTGTCTCTCACACTCCATGATGTACTGCTGACCCCTGTAGCCAGGGAACTGGTAGCACACGAAGCTGCAAGGGGACAGCAACAGGACGGCACAGGGTCAAAGAGAGTAACAGAGGACAATCTGTAGATCCTGTTTTGAGCTAGAACTTACGCGCCGCACTGCACGTGCATGGAGCCGACCTCAGGCATCATCCAGCCCATGGCCTGCAGAGAGGGGTAGTCGTCGCAGATCTCGGCGTTGCGGCCCATGAAGTTCTCCCTCTCGAAAATGATCATGCGGCTGCTCTGGTGGGACTGGACAAGAGCACAGAGACCGATCATGTCTTCACGTTCTCAGCCGGACGGTCGGCTGGACAAGGTGAGGACGATGTACTCACAGCGCAGTAGATGGGGCGGAAAGACATAAGACGCTCCACATGGTAGGAGATGTTTCCGCTGTAAGCGTCCCAGTGGGGGTACTCTCCCCTCTCCAGGATGAACTGCTGGCCCTGGAAGTCGTGGTGTTCGAAGCCCACCCAGCTTCACACAAAGACACAGAGACAGACCAGCTTACCAGAGGGCTCTCTGTTGCTTTGTTGAAAAGTAGAATATATTAAACTGATGGTATCAATTATGATTCACCCAGATTTTCCTATTTTGAAGTCTCTTGCATTACCAGCCCCTACTTGCTCTCAATGATGTCAGTCTTTAAGATCTATGTTAGCTGTGGCCATAAACAGCAGTGAAGCTTCACCTGAGTGGTCAAGTATGTAATAGATAAGCAGAGTTTGAAAGCATTCTACCTGAAATGTAAATACTGCATCCACACACTCCATTGCAGTTTGCAATTTTGCAAGTACTAAAGTTGTAATGACAGTTGCGATGCAATATATTGTACATAAAGATATTGTTTTGGCTAAATTCAACTTGTGCAGCTTGTTACTGTCACTCCAAAAACTCTTAAGAGACTTACGCTCCGCTCTCCACCCTGATGGAGCGGATGGTGTCCATGCCGCACTCCTGGATGTTGCAGCATTCGGAGGTGAACTCCAGGCACTTTCCTTGGAAATGCTCCTGCTCAAACACAGTCACCTGAGGAGACAGAGCAAGTTACCTAACCTGGTTGGTTCTCCTTCACACTGAGCACAAAATTAACAGATCATAGAAAAAGTTATTTACTCCATGTTTCCTGTTTGTGTGCAGAGGCGCGACAGATTACCTTGAAGAAAGGAGCCATGCCCATTCCTGAGTTGACCAAAGGCTGCATCATTGGGGACCTTGTAGTTTTGTACATCTTGACTCCTGATTGAGGACAGGGAAATAATGCAGAACAGTTAGCATCTTATTTTTAGATTATCTCTTCCTTGTATAAATTATGGTGGTTTTCATTTGAGAATCGTATATTGCGTCTACTGGTTGTTACTAAAAGGTGTAAATTGGAGGAGATCTGGGCTCTGGTTGCAGTAAAAGTGCTTCTGGATTTGAGAGCTGAGAGAGCAGAGATTTCCTTACCTATTCTGGCACTTTATTGGAAGAGCTCGGAGTGATACGCGCCTACCGCCTGACTCGCGTAGAGCTTTGAGAGAACCTGGCGCTTCAGTTTTATACCGACGGGTGGGCGGGAGGCGCGCTCACAGGGGCGCGCCCGCGTCTCTCTATGAGCTCCTGTGAAAATGTCCACGCCTCGCCGGGCGCGCACCCCGGCGACCCTCTGTGACCGCTGCACGCTGTTGTCCTGCCGCATCGACCAGCTCAGCAGATCCTATAGTTCCCCTGACGCTGGAGAACAAAAGGCGCTCCGGCATGTTCGGACCCCGGTCAGCAGTCCAGCGCCCTGCCCGGCACAAAGGGCGGGGATTAAGGTGGCACACACAACTACATCTGTGAAGGTCTGAGCTAATGTATAGAAATGTTACAGAGAGGGCGAAAGTCATATTTTCTGATTCAGATTTTTAAAGTCTGCAGGTGCTACCGCTCACGCGCATTAATTGGTGAAGGTGCACGTGCACAGGTAGCTGTCTGGTTTGGCTTTCTCATTGTGGCTTATTAGCACAGTGGTTCCCAAAGTTGGGGTCTGGATCCCACAGCTGGACGGAAAGCACAAGTTAGAAGGATTTGGTTTGGTCTCAAGTAAACAAAAATAAATAAAATATGTTTGTTAATAGAATCGTTTTATCATAATTGTTACAAGACAGACTTTTTTTTTTTTGATATTCAGTTTTGCATATTTTTGCATCCAGTCTTTTTGTTTTGCTGAGACTTAGTTGTAAAAAGTTGTAAAAAGCACCAACAGATTTAAATTTCTGGGCTACATAAGAATGAATAAATTCAATGAATGAATTGTCATGTAATGATTTAAATGATTAAAACAGAAAAGAATGGACACATTGCCGTCATTCACAAATAAAGGAGTCCAAATAATGTTAAAAGCATTTAAGAAGAATTATGTGAGATTAAAACATTTCTCTTATTTTCACTTGGGAACTTTTTAAATTCAGGATAGAATTCAGAATCCTTCTTTTTACATATAAAGCCCTTAATGATGATGATAATAATAATAATAATAATGCTTCATTATGTGGATATAAATCTGAGTGTTTCATCTCAGTCTGCAGGTTCTTTGAGTTTATAATAGGAGGATGGGAGACAGGCCTCTCAGTTATCAGACACTTCCTCTCTGTCTCCAGCTCCCAATTTTTGTCCATGAGGCAAAAACTAGAATTAAAACTGTCCCGTTTGATAAAGTTTTTAATTTGAGTGACTGATACTATCCTGAGTTTTCACTGTAGTTATGCTGCCATAGGCTTGGGCTGCTGGAGGATAAACTGAACTGAATATTTCCTTACTCTGAAATTTTCTCCTCCTTCTCATTAGAAATAACAGGTGTAACTTCTGTGTTAAACCGTGTCTTTGTGTGTAGTGTTGACACCTGCCTGGGTTTCTCTTTCTACAGTTGATGCACCTGCCCTGTCTTTCTGCGTTAACCTCGTCTCTCCCAGACAAAGCAATGGGAGGAACTATTGCTGCTACCAACTCTGCTATGTCCCCTCTGGCTATTTTCATTTTGCTACTGGCTCTGTGCTTATGTGTTTAGCTGTGTTTCTAAAGGAAGTACAGCTGCAATTTACGTTTTGCTTCTTATGACATAGAAAACAGCTGATCTAAGTACCTTTAGATCAGCACTGCATTTGAAGTAGTAGCATAAATAAGCCTCAAAAAATTCAAATTTGTAATTTAGAACTTCACTCTTCCTGAGTTTGACCATAACTGGGTCTCCACCCTAACTTTAGGAAGCACTGCTATGAAAGACAGAAGTTGAAATAGCAAAGCTGAAATTCTCTTGTATAAGTAAAATTTAGTAAGTAAAAGTTGTAGCAGCTATCACAGACACTAAAATCAAAGTGTTTCACAAAGACAAATAAACAAGAATATAAAAAGTGACATGAAAGCTATCCATCCATAGTTAAAAACCTGTCAGAATAACAACGTCTTGGAGGAGTCACTGGGGTTCATGCAGCACAGGGACAAAAGTACAGAGCTACAGAGCTTTGAGGCCTGAAAAACCCAATCGTCACTAGTTTTAAAATGAGTCACCAACAACCTCTGAGAAGAACAGTAAGGCTGTAATAAAATCTGATAATATTCAGGGGTTGAAGTGCCCTGACTGTCAGGACCAATACTTTAAAACTGCATCATGTAGTAACAAGGAGGAGGCCAGGACAGCGGTAATGTGCTCCCCTATTCCTTGTTACTGCATTTCACACAGTCTGATCTGTTTTTCTAAGACATATAAAAATACTGTAACAACAGTCCAAACAAAATGAGACAAAAGCACAAATCATCATTTCAAGCTCATTTTTGACACCTGTAATCTTAATTTAGAAATATTAATTTAATGATTAAACCAATTTTGAACCGGTTGTTTAGGATGATGACCAAAGCCTAAAGAGCTGTCGAAAATGACACTCATGTTTGTTATATTGGTTTGCAAAGAAGGTTGCAAAAATGTATATATGCTGCTTCATAACATCTGAAACAAGAGTCTTTGTCAGTATTTAATTTCAGATAGCTGTTTGCACGCCATTGTTTGATCAATAATGTCTGGCAATTTATAGATCTCTGAAAGATCAAGGAAACATTTATATGATAATGATTTGATTTTTTGCACCGTAGCACAGCTAGCTGTCACAGGACATTAGAAAAGCAATAATTTAAAACTCTTGAAACATTGCTTGGAAAGCTGTGGGATCGTTTTATTTGTTGTTGCATTAAAATAACATTCTGTAGTTCTGATTGTGCACTAAAAGCACTAAAAATATAGTCTGCTCCTACTTGGGTTATTTTTCTTCTTTTGCAGAACAATAGTTCTGAATTTTCCCACCGACGTTCCTGACTTGAGCCAGCTGCAGCCTCGCTGGGATGCCAAGTGTCTGCTGCTGCAGCATTTAAAGCAGAGAGCTGAAAAGCTCACGATCAGCTGGAGAAGCAAATCTACTAAACAACTGGATTGGATAACTAAAGAATAAATGTTGTGCCCTAAAATAAGTGTTTTTCCTTGCATTTTTAAACTCATTGGAAAAAACGATTCTTATACACAATCTTCACTAATCACATGCTCTCACTTTGGTTATAATTCATATTTAAACTGCATTGTCCAAAGTCAGTCGCTGTCAGACTAGCACCATTTATTGTCTGGGACCTGCTGATAAAAACAGGACGATAAAATAACCAAAAATGACAAATATGATCCTTTAAGAGGTGGCAGCTACACCACATTTGTCGTCCCGTCCCCTGCTTCTGTCCCACCTCTCTGCCCGTCCCCCTCTGATGATGAGGGGTTTCTTTTGTCCCCCCGCTCTGACCTCAGCAGGTTTGTTTCTCTCCGCCTAATCCTCCTCCTGTGGGCGCCAGCGTATAAAAGCGAGGGGCGCTCTCCGAGCCGCACACACTCTGAGTGAGGCTCGGCGCAGGCATCACACACATAGACAGGTAAGGTACGCTGCACACCTGGAAGTCCAGTCCTTTCTGTATCTTCACTCAAATCCTATTTTATAAATTTTCTTTTTTTTTATTATTTTTTTTAGTCAGCAATCATGTCCACTGGAGATAAGGCCAAGACTTCCTCCCAGACTGACGGCAAGGCCGCCCAGGGCAAGAAGTCTGAGATGGGGATGATGTCCTACAAGGTTTGCAGCCCTCACCGAGCTTCCCCTCTGTTAACATAAACTTAATGATCACATAGCGAGTGAGTTTCTCTGCGGTTCTGTGTCTCCCAGATGTACGTGTTCGATCAGGAGAACTTCCAGGGTCGCATGATCGAGATCGTCAATGAGTGCATGAATGTGTGTGAGATGGGCATGGACCGCGTGCGTTCCCTGCGCGTTGAGTGTGGACCGTAAGTTTCAGCCAGTGTGCATACATTTCCGTGTTTTATTTTATTTTATTTTTTTTGCCTAAATTGTTGCATTGATGTCTCCTGACTCTGTGTTTTCCTGCAGCTTCGTTGGATTTGAGCAGATGAACTTCTGCGGTGAGATGTACATCCTGGAGAAGGGCGAGTATCCCCGCTGGGACTCCTGGAGCAACTGCCAGAGGAATGACTACCTGCTGTCCTTCAGGCCTGTCAGAATGGTACAAAAAGGGAAAAAAAAAAAAAAAAAAACTTCCCCTGATGTCATTCTGTTTTCATTAAGATCCGAGATCTTTAATTTTCTCAACGTTTTCACCCTCAGGACCCCGAGAAGCACAAGATCTGCCTGTATGAGGTGGGAGAGTTCAAGGGCCGCAAGATGGAGATCATGGACGACGACGTCCCCAGCCTGTTCTCCTACGGCTTCACAGACAGAGTGGGCAGCATCATGGTCGGCTGTGGAACGTGAGTACTAAACTACCAAAGAGGAGATCCGGGAAACAAAGATCCCAGCTTTAATCACCCGTCTTCCCTTCCCGCTCCTCTCCCCAGCTGGGTGGGATACCAGTTCCCCGGATACCGCGGGAGCCAGTACCTGCTGGAGAAGGGCGACTACAGGCACTTCAACGAGTACGGCGCCCGCTACCCCCAGTTCCAGTCCGTGAGGCGTATCCGTGACATGCAGTGGCACCCACACGGCTGCTACACCATGGCCAGCAAGTGAGGCTCAGGGAAGGAGAGAAAGAGAAAGAGCGTTAGTGAGGGAGAGGGGCGGAGGAAGAGGGAGCGGGGGAGAGATGTCTGAGGTCTTCGTCTCAGTGCCTCTTGAAGGTCTGTGATCTAACGAAGTGAAAGGAGAAGGTCTGCGTCTGCCCCCCCACCCCTCCCCCCGATCAGAGACGACACCTCTGTGGAACGACCAGCTGGACCAGTAAAACCCACCAGATCCACCCTCCATCCCTCTCTGTCTCTACTTTTCTCTTTCTCCCCTCTGGGCTGCACTTTGCTTCCCCCTTTTTCTTCCTTTTTTTTTTTTAAACTCTCTCAGTTCAAACCCCCTCCACAGTCCTCTGAGACACCAGAGAGGAAACTCAGTACCTCTTGCTGTTTTACACACACGATTCTCGGCTCAGGGTATGATGCACCATGGGAAACTGAGTCCCCCGGAGCCCCCTCCGCCCCTGTCTCCTCTTGCCCCTATGCTTTACAAACCCTCTCTGCTGTACAGAATCTTGGCCAAGTTTTCAATAAAAAGAAAAACTTTGATTTCAAAGATTTTTTGCCGTTGTTACTTATTAAAAAAACAGTAGTAATAATAAAAAAAGAGCAACATCACAGCCGGGTCATGACGGTGTTAAAGCTTTAACGTACATAACCAAGCTGTGAGGTTCGGATGATGCTGTGCAGAATCAGATTTTGAACATTTCCCAGTCACACAATGTTCAATAAAAAACATCTGTAGTTTATAGAGAAGCAGAGGAAACAGGTTCGAACCCCACTGCTGCCAATCATCTGATATAATCGTGTATAGCCTACCGGAATCACTGGCTTTGGCTGATGGCAGACATTTGTAATGAAGGTTGTGCAAAAATGTCAAACCAATGAATGAGAGAAAAAAAATACAGTAAAAGAATCATGATTTAATTAGGAAAATAAATGTAGCATGAGTGAAACGTCTCACCCTTTAGATTATTTATGTTTATTGACAGAAATTCAGTTAGCACTTATATTTTTAATGCATTTTTTGTTTGATCTCTAATTTCAGTCCTAGTTGTCTAGTAATAATAATAACTAATACACTTTAAAAGATGAAGTATTAAATTGTCAGTAAGTTACTCATACACATATTTTTTTAAACATGTTTTTTTTGTGATGGTAGTGCTTTATTAAATTGACACACTTTTACTTTGGGAGAGTTCATTTTTATGCTTGAATATATGAATATGTAATTATTATATATATTATATTATTATGTAACATATTTTCTCAAAGGCTTAATGACGCTCAATCCAAAAAGCGTCTTTCTTTTCCCTTGGTAATGATCGACTGAGCCACCAGGAGCAGAGACGTTGGCTGCAGATGTTAGCTTCTGCTGTAGCACTGAGACAGTTTCCGCTGCGCACATTGATGCATATTAAAGTTTAAATGGGATTTAATTATTAAAACAGGCATTTATAAACATTTATAGACACAGATTTCATCACACTGAAATGATGTTGACTCACCTTACGCTGCTGCAACAGCTTTGACTTCTCCACAAAGCCTTTCCACCAGGTTTAATAGTGTGCTTAACAAAGATTTGCATCATATTTCCATAGCAGCATTTGTGAGGTCAAACACTGATGTTGGACAGGAAGGCCTGCTTGTCATCCCAGATCTAATTCATCCCAAAGGTGTAATCAGTGTGAGGACAGGACTCTGTGCAGGTCACCGCGTCTTTATGGAGCTTGTTTTGTGAACGGTAAACACTCATGTTGAAGCAGGAAGGGGTCTCTACACGCTGTTCTTGAGCTAAACTGAATCCACGTTAAGTTTGGACGTCTGTAGTTTGTTTACTCTGCAGAAAGTTGGTGACCTCTGCACACTGTCCACCCCAACATCTGCTGACCCCACTGATTATTATCTGGCTTAGCACTTGATGGCCGTGTTGTTGTTATTCCTAACATGTTATAATACCACAAGAGTTGAGTGCAGAATGTTTAGTAGTCATGACATTTTAGGATTATACTTAGAGCACAGGTGGCGTCCCATCATGGTGCCAATCTGGGATCCACTGAGCTCCTGAGATCAACCCACTCTTGCACAAATGTTTGTAGAAGCTCTTTGCATGCCGAGCTAAAGGACTTTATACACGTTACCATAGAAATGATAGAAACACCTCAACTATAAATGCTTTAGGTGGCTGTGTGAATTCTTATGCTCTATAAAATACAAATCCAGTTTATTATTTTATTTGTTTTCTTTTTCCTTCTTGTCTTTCTGTAATGGACCTTTCATAAAACATGTTTCAGTTTCAGTCAACCCACGACAAAAATGCTAAATCGAGACGTTTTGAAACGATATTTTATCTCTACAAGGTGTTTTCTCATGTTTCTTCCCCATTTGGTCACTATAAATATAAATAAAGCTCAGTGTTCTATGTACTGGCTTCTCTTTGTCCATTTTTATTCATTATTAAAATCTGCATTTTTTTACATTTTTACAAACATTACACTCAAAAACCAACCACTCACATATAAAAATATGTTAAAAAACAGGAAATCATATTTTTTTTCTTCTGTAAAACTGATATGTATTGCACTGCTTTTCATATTCTTTCATTCGCCTTTGTTATATCTTTTCCTGTTTCACTATTTAATATAAAAATATATATATTTATCACAATAAAAATAAAGTTCACTGCAGTACTGTGTTCCCTTTTCCTGCGTGGGGCAGCTGGGTTGCTCAGCGAGACATCATCCGCACAAACTCTGAGAAGACAAAAACAGAGAAACGAATGTAAACATGGATGCTGAAATAGTCGTGTCGAAATTCTCTCTTACCCTCAAAGTCCACCTGGCCGTCACCGTTGAGGTCGACGTCCTTTAGGATCTCACTGATCTCTCTGTTGGTCACTTGTTCGCCCATCAGCTTCTTCATGGCTTCACGCAGCTCCGTCAAACTGATCTGACCGTCGCCGTCGGAGTCAAACTGCAGCACAGACAGGAAGACAAATGTGACAAAAAGCTCAGCATTCTGGGGGAAGGAAGAGTAAATTCCTGATCCTGATTTCCTGTTTCCTCGCGTCACTGTTATATTACAGCCAACTGCAAAATAAGCAAAGCGGATGGCCCTTTGTTGCTTTCCAAACACTTTTCTGTCATCACATTTTCAAATGTATTAATGTGAAAATGGTAAAGGGAACTAAAAAAAAAAAATAAAACTTCAATGACAGATGATTACAAATAAATGATTAATGTTTTTATTTTTTTATAAATGAGAATAAAATTGTTATTTTGTCCTAGCAATTTAAAAAAAAAAAAACATATGCATACTGCACTGATTGCATCCATCGCATTTTTTGAATTTTTGAAATTGATTCTTATTAATCAGATTTACCGTCAGACTTTGATTAGGCCACTTCAGAACCTTCTTTGTTTTAAATTAGTAAACTTTTTTTTTAATTGACTCTTTAAATGATGGATTTTTGGATGTTGTTGTGTATAAGTTTAGTTCCAGCAGCAACAGGTGAGACACATGCTGTGTCTCACCTGCTAGAATGATGCAATACTAGAGATATTGCATCATTCAATATCTCTAGTACCAGTGGCTTCATTTCTTTATGTTTGTAATAATAATAATTATAGTTTTTTTATCTATCTGAACCTCTTTGAATGCGTCTCGTAGCTCTTTGACTCCGATCATGTCCGCTGTCTCTGCCAGCAGCTTCGGTCCCATCAGCTCCACAAAATCCTCAAAGTCAATCTTGCCTCCACCTGAAACACACAAACACACAGTCAAATACGAACTGTTCCCTCGCTCGTTGTTACAGACTAATCCACATAAAATCCAACATATTTTCTCACACAGTGGCTGGTTCGGAGAAAATTAGATCTCTGATCGAGTTAAATTGATAAGCTACATTTCTTTGTGACGCCCTTTCTTCCTTCCAGTTTCCTCCCCGTGTCAAGAACCACCTGGTGTCATACATGTTTCATTTCTCTATGATTTGTGTTCAGTTTCTCCACTCACTGATCTGCTGGCTCAGTTCGATGAGCTCCATCTCGGTGGGCATGTATCCCATCGTCCTCATGCACTCCCCCAGGTCTCTGTGACTGATGTAGCCTTTCTTGTTCTTGTCAAACTCCACAAACGCCACGCGGAGCTCTGATCACGAACAGAAAACATCTTTTTACTCGGAGGCATTAAAATAAGTTGAGGTTCGGCTTGATTTTCTGTTGTCTCACCTTCAAGCTCCTCTGGTCTCAGCTCTCTGTCCTGTTGGAGAGAAAAGTTTCAGGAACTCTAAGATCATTTGGTAAATCGGAGAGACAAAGCTGCATCAAAAAAATAAAAAAAAAATAAAAAATTTGCACAAAAAAAATCACACGTCAGCTTACTAAACAGAGATGAAATGAAGCTGAACACAACATGATGCGTTTTTATGGGTTGAAATTTCAACTGTTTCATTTGCAGAACCAAAATGAGTTCACTGTTACATTCATTTGATTAAATAATAGTTAAAAATGCCATTTTTTACTTTTAGTTTCACACACCAGGCTAAACTAATCCCACCTCCCCTCTACTGACTCCTGTGATTCTGGAACGAGAACTAGTCATTGGAAATTCATCAGAGGGACTTTACATATTCAAGACTAAAATTTAGCCAAAAATGTCTCATTGAATCTGTTAGAGTGGAGATTATGAAGGCCATCACAGTTTACCAACTGGATTTAGATCTGGACTTTGACTGGGCCGTTCTGTGAGGTTGGGGTCACTGTCAGGCTGTTAGCTTTCAGTCTTTTTAGGGAACAGCCTGTTATTTAGCATTATCTGTCTTCCTTTCAACTCCCACCAGCTTGGTACAGAAATGCATTACCACAGCATGATGCTGCCACTGTTATGTTTTACAAAGACGATGGTGTGTTAGGGTGTTTTCTTAAAATGAGTGGTTGCGTTGGATTTTTTTTTTTTTTTTTTTTTTTTTACAAATGACAGTAGTACATTATCCTGTTCACAGCTTCATTTAAAAAGCTTTTGATGATTTCAGCACATGTCCTCCACTTACAGAGTTCAAAAAACTTGAACTTTTGGTTAATTGGTGTATTTGGTTTCCTAGAAGTGTGTGTGTGTGTGTGCGTGTGTGTGTGTGTGTGTGTGTGTGTGTGTGTGTGTGTGTGTGCGTGCGTGCGTGCGTGCGTGCGTGCGTGCGTGGTGTGTGTGCGCGTCTGTGTGCATAGTTGTTTGTCCTGTCTGTGTGTCTCTATGTTGCCCAATAGGTTGGTGCCATTAAGTGGCTTTTACACAATAGAAGATATAGATGGATTGATTTATTGCCATGTCATATTTGATGTTTAAAAGATAACGCAGAAAAATTATAACTTCTAATAAGTGCCATCAATACATCCAAAAACTCTCAGTTTAAGGAGATGTTTTAAAATTTTCGGAGTTTCCAGCCAGATAATTTAAGATGTTTTTGCTCTCTTATCCAGACCTAATTTGCTTTATCGCCCACTCGTCTCAGTTGGAAAATAACACTCTGGCCTGTGCCAGATTTTAAGCGACAAGCTTCGCAAATCCCGCTCGATAATTTTCCATTAAAGCCAGTAATCAATCCCTCCGAGCGTGTTGCTGATTGTCTGACCTGGGCCTGTGTGATGAAGGGAGGAGGGTGATGAAGGGCCCAGACATGGGGATGAAAGCCGACAGTGGAAAAGCTTAGCGAAGAGGACACAGAGCGCTGCCTGTTACATACGAGCGTCTGAACAAAGCCCTGTTTTAGGAAGACGCAGGCCAGGCCTACGATGTTGTGCAGAACTTCGTAGTTCTTCATCAGCGACCTGAAGGAGTCCTTGAACGTCTTGTCCTCCGTATCCTGATTCTCCTCGTCCTCCGGCTGCCGCAGACCCTGCTGGCCCCTCGGCCTGCGCCGCAGGGTCCCATGCATGGCTTTCTTATAGAGACACAGCAGGCTGTTAGATCACAGCTCTCACTGCCACAAAAACCTGAGTAATCTCTTTAAGGAAACAAGGTTTGGACCCGTGTTTTCTGAGCCCGCAGACATGAGTCCGAATGGGACTTTAAGCATTACGTTATATAAGATCCTCACTGTTTCACAGAAATCCTAGCTCACATTTACGTCAGGTTTTATTCTGCAAAATATGTCAGAGGGCATTTTGATGCTTGTCTTTTTGTCTCCAGCCTGCTGAAATTCTATTAGTCAGAAGATATTTTTGATTTTCATCTTACACGTAACGTCTTCAGATCAATGCAAAAAGTGTTTTCAAATGGTGATTACGACCTTATTTGTAAAATAAAGGAAATAACTTAAAGAGAGTCTGTTTGACAACATGAAGCAGAATAAAAGGCCTGAAAAAGCATCACGCTCTGATCCAGAGGAAACTGAGACGTCACCGACATCTGAAAGATGCCCAGATATAAGGAGATGTTTTAAAATTTAATTTAAAAAATAATAATAAAACAAATCATATGATAGATTCAGATTTCAATAAGGAGAAAATAAATTGAGGAGAAAATACCAGCGTTCTTTACTTATTACACTATCCTAATCTTGTAGGAAAATAAAAGAATATTGTTTATCGCATTTTCTGGGATGTTAAATCAAAGTTAAATTGTGTTGTATCTTGAAACTTCTAGAAAACTTCTAGAAAACAAAATCAAATCTGGAGATTTGATTTTGTTTTCTGAAGGAGGCTGTGCTTTATGTTCTTAACTTAATTAGAAGTATTGCACAAATGGGAAATGGCTGTAAAATCATTATATGCGATAAATTACAACATGATTCCATGAGGCTCTTTTGACAAATTAAAACAGGCTCTCAAAAAATAACAAACTTTCAAGCAGGCACTAAAAACACTTTCTTTTATCAAACTTCAATTTATGAGTTTGATATGTTTTTTTTTGTTTGTTAATATTATAAACATACGATTGCATTTTAAATTGACATTAATTGGAAAATCACCCAAATTAAATAATAAAGTCTTTAAAATATCAGTCAGTGTGTAACTGATCTCTACATTTGCTTTACTTTATGAATCGAGTTACTGAAATAAGTGAAGTTTTCACTAATATTTTATTTCATTCAATATTAATAAAAGGACATAAATACATTTTCACCAAAAATAACAAATAAATAAATGAATAAATAAATAAATAAATAAATAAATAAATAAATAAATAAATAAATAAAGTTATCCAGCAGAGAACAAGTTCCTCCTACCTTCCGGAGTTTGGTTTTCATTGATGGTTCTGTGCAGTTTCCCATCACCAGAACTCCAGATAAAAAACTTCCTCCCTGCAGCTGCCTTCCCCGGTCCTCTCCTTTATTTTTCTAATATGTTGCTCAGATGAAATCCATGCATGAGTTCCCACCAAACAACAAGCTAACTCAATAAAGCCCACCGAACCCTGCAGTTGTTGACGGAGCATCTCACTATTCCTCCTCCCACTGGGTTTCTAACCCACCCATCCAACAACCCCTCCTCTGCTTTCTCTTTCTCTGTTGCCTTTGGGCCACGATTCAAACGGGTTCAGGGAGGAGAGTTCAAGAGGAAGAGCTGGGAGACCACAAACACACAGGCGTTAATCCCCATGTCTGATTAAAAAGGCATAAAAAAGGGAACGAAGAAGAGAAGGACAAACGAGGCAGAGTCCAAGTGAGTGTCCTACTAGATGCTTTATGCTATGAAAGGCCTTTTAAGTTAAGTTTGAATTTCACTTTGCTTGACTTGACTTAAAATACAGTCATTAAAAATGCAAAAGATTATTGGGAAGGAACTGTGAAAACTAGTAGTGTGAAGAAATGTTGGTGAAAGAGAGAAGAGAGAATGATGGTGAGGCACCGACTTCATTATAACCGGATTTACAAATCTAGACCCCCTGCATGTTATTGTTTACATAAGGAAATTTCGCGCATGCGTAGAATGCTGGAGGGCAAAAAGGCTATTCTTAAACATGTGATGCTTAGCCGCGCCGCAGAATAATGCTGTTATCTCAATCAAACTTAGACATCTAGATATTATTAATTTCGTGCTGTGCTTAACAGCAAAGTGAGAAACTGTTAATGTACAACTCAAAAACACGTCTTTCTCGCTCTCTGTATCAGCGCAGCTACTATATGGCTAGCTCCATAGACATAATATAAGTAACAATATATAAGCTGTTACTGTCTCTTACTCTGCAGTTGTGGAGTCACAATGTCTGGGTTCATGAGCGCCCCCAGCGATGAGGCAAGAGAACTGCCTGACTCACCTTGAATCTGTTCTCTGCGGTTTCTGATCGCTCCTCAGCACACGAAACACGTTACACACACAGTTAGCGACAATAAAAACACAGTACATTAAATACATAAGCTAAATTATGGAAAATCAGTTCATACATTAAATGTTTTTAACCATTTTATTGCCGGCGTACAGACAGGAGGAGCATGCTCTCAGAATGGCAGCCAGTGTAGTTAGCGAGAGGTTGCGCAATCCGAGGTGAGGCTCAGCTCGCTGCTGCCTCACCGGCTTCGCTTCCAAGCGTTTGAATGGGAAAATGCGAAAATTCAGCGATTTTGAAGAAACAAATAATCAGACTTGATTAAATTAAATGAAAAAAATAGGTACTTTATAGTAAAAACCACAGGGTGAAAATATCTTTATAAATAAATATTATTTTTCCATGATGACGACCGCACGTCACTGCTCAAACCTCAATGTTTGTATTTCGTGGCTCGGATCAACAGTAACTGAGCTCATCATACATGCTTTTGATTTTCTTTCGTGCAAAATGGAAAGTGTTGCACGTATATTTTATTTATTTATTTTATTTTTTATTTTGCTTTCTAGAGACTGAAATTGTTGACAAATCTTATGTTCACAGAAGCTCAAACTCATAATTTAGCTCTTCTTTATTTACTCTGCTTCACTGTTTCTACTGAAGTAAGTCATCCCCGCTGCGTGATGCTGCCTGGCAGTATTGTGTATCAGTTTGTTAGTGGAGGCTGTGTGTAGTCTAAGTGTTAGTTTTGTTCATTAGTTTAGTTCGGGTGTTCTGGTGTTTCCTCCATTCCCTGCATGGATTGTTGCTCACTGCAAACAGGATTTTTTAATGATTTCATTTAAACGATGGCTTTCTTTTTGACTCTCTTCCTTAAATTCTTGAGTTGTGGAGTTCAAGTCTAATATTTGTCCTGTCACAGATTCTCCCACCTGAGCTGTGGATCTCTGCAGCTCCTCCAAGGTAACCACAGACCTCTCAGCTTCGTGCCACCCCCTCTAGCATTGCAGGTTTACATCTGTGTCATATTTTGTTTTGTACTACATATTAAAAAGTGCTTCCTGAAATGTCCAAATGTTTTTTTGGATGCAGTCATCTCAATGAGTTCCTGAATAAATCTTGCATAAACTAAAACATACTTCAGCCTTTCTCACCTCTCTGTCCTACCATTGATAATAGGGGAATTGCTGCTCTTTAAATATTTATATGGACGCTAATCCTACTTGTCAGCACTGCTGAGTTTTTCTATCATCTAAATTATTCCCAACAGAACCGACACCAACAGCTGCAACTGAAGATCCTCGGCACCGCCGACCAGATTAATTACCAGCCTGGTTCTCTCCTGCTGCTCTCACTGATCACTCCGCTAGAACCTCTCAGTAGGTGAGCGTGTGTGTTTGTTTACGTCCCGGGGTTTGTGTACATTTTGTTCGCTTGTTTCAGAGCTGACGGTCACGTCAGGAGCCGCTGGGTGGGTCAACCCGGTACGAGAACAAGACTCTGACATGGTGTCATGGGTTATATGAGCGATCTGAGGTAACACGACTCCGTCCTTTGCTTTGTGTGTGTGAGGGTGGGGCGTGTACTGATCTGGTGTTAGATGTACATCAGCTGGTTTTAAGCATCTTCAACCAATAAGGACGGAAACATTAGAGGACGGAAGACAGGAAGTTTATCTTCAGATATACATAAAAATTCTGATATATTTTGGTATATATTTCTTTTGGTAGCACCATTTCCTTCGTCCCAAAGGAAATGATGGATGGATGGATGGATGGATGGATGGATGGATGTGGGGCCGAAGCAATTATTTAAATAATTGTCAACTAATTTAGAAATCGATTATCAGTAAAAGAAGCATGCAGACTTAAAAAAGCCAATTTGAACAACACAGTCAGGGCAGAAATTAAGTTATTAAGTCAAAACTGCACAAAAATATATTGATTTTGCATTTAGGATTAAAAAAAATCCCTGTTTTTAAAAATGTGCAGAACTCCTCAAGTAACCTGGTTTTAGTTAAAAAAAAAGAAAGAAAAGGAACTGATATGAATGAATGAGAAATGAACGGATGGATGCTCTGCTACCTACTTGTACAAATGAACTGCATAGCTTTGTATTGGTCATGTAACAAACATAAAAGGCAGAAATAAATAAATTAAGATTAATTTAAAAAAAAATTACAGCTTTCAAATAAACAAAGAAATTGTAAAATTTTCGTCTAAAATATTACAATTCCTTCAACCCATCCCATTCATAAAGCTCAGGGAACCTTCTCTGAGATTTTAATGTGTTTAAACTAATAAAGTAATGTGACGTCTCCTTTTTTCAGTGAGACATTTTAAAGAGATGCCGGGTTTGTGCGAGCCATCTGCTTCCCTCCGTTTCATTATGTGGGGGCCGAGGGTCTGTGGTTGTCCTCCCTAAGCCTTCATGTAATGAAGCACTGACTGATCCAATCTTCGGCTTCGCTCTGTTCTCTTCTCTCCAGACTTCCCCGACTTCTGTCTCCCACTCACTCAGCAGATTTCTTCTTTTTTTGGATCACTTGCATCACCACTCACATCGCAAGTTTTTTTTGTTTTTTTTTTTTCCCTTGCCTTATGTACGACTTCCTGCTGCGAACCTCACCGTCAGAGTTTTTCTGACGTGGTCAGGTGGATGCGACTCCATCTGCGTGGTTGCAGAGAAACGTCTGAGGGAGTGAGCTCAGGTCAGGGGTCAACTTCAGCTCGGTGGTATTTCCACACACTTTCCCACATCGTGGTGGTTTGACTGAGCCGTGACGGATGTCTGCCATAATCCTGCGTCTCCTGTGTCTCCTTTTGACCATCTGGGTGTTGGGACGTGATGTGATACTGAGCTTATAAGACGACACCAGAGACAGCGAGCTCATCGGCTGTATCTGTTACGGGTTAAGCTTTACCGATGTTCTCCAACATGGAGGAACTTAAGTTCTCTCTGTCAGCGTCCTTAGCTCCGGTTCTGTTTGTTAGTACAGCCCAACATTTCTACTCAAGGTTTTTGGGGTTAAATAAAATATTTACTCTGTTTTGGCTCTGAAAGCTTTGACTGGGTGGGATCAGAGATCAGGAGCAAACTTGGGTCATGTTGGGTTTTTAAACTTGAACTGGGGGAGTTGGGTTTCAATCAGGTTAAAAGCGAGACATTCGATAAGCTGAAGAACTTGATGCAGGACCAACACACACACACACACACACACACACACACAAAAATACACACAGAGCCACACTCAACACTTCACAGAAACGCACACCGACGTTTTCCCGTCCTACCTGTCCGAACACCGAGTTCACGATGGGCAGCAGGTCAGCAGAGTCTTCCTCCACCTCTCTCTCCTCGCTGGTCCTGCGAGGTCCCTCCAGCATCTCCTCCAGCTGCTCCTCCAGCGCCTCGCTGTCCTCGGCCGCCTCGGCCGCCTCGGCCGCCATTGTCTGGGGTGCCTGTCTGGATCTCTGACGCTGCGGAGGCACATGGGTGGCGCCCTGACCCTCAGCGATGAGCATGCCCTGCTCGATGCTTCGCCTCTTCTGCCTCTCCATCTTCCTCTTGATCGCGGCCTGAACCTGGATGGGGTTAAGCAAAGGATTAGGCAGACGATAAACTCCCCCAGAAGTTATTACGATAAGCAATAATATTGTTTCGGATAGCGTCACGTAACGGTGGCATACTGATGCAAGTACACACTCTCTCAAATATTAGTAAACCTTAATTTCTAGCTAACGTTTAACACTGGAACTGGAAGACGTTTTAAATATCCCAAATAAATCAACAAAACACCATAAACAACAACGAACATGGATATTTAAGTCTCGGTAAACAAAATAGTGCTTTGAAAAAGGAGCTAGTTGAGACCAATGCACTAGTCTTTCACAGAAAGAGAGAGAGAGAGAGAGAAACCACCATGCAAATGGAAATTATTGTTTTAATTTATCATGCGATTAATTGATTTACTGCTTATTGCAACAGGCTTAGAAAGAAAGAGTTAAAACGTGTTATTTCTTCTGGTTGAAGGAAATAAACGTGACATTCGTATGACAGGAAAGTCGGCAGCTTAGAGCAGCTCGTTTTGTAAAGACTACTTCAAGAAATGAATGAATCTTCAATCTCAAGTGAGCAGATAAAGAACTCTAACCGACTGACTGCACTAAATAACAAGAATACACTGGAAAAAGGGTTTAAGTTGGAGCTCAGTTTATGTCAAAACTGTAGTAATTTTTAAAGCTCAAAGCATCATTCAACATTTCCTCTGTATAAAAATGCAACTTTTCACAAAATGTATTCCAACGCTTACTGCGATGAGAATGCAGTGAGTACAGTGCACACGTTATCTAAATATTAAAAGTCAAAAGCTTAGTTTTCGTTTTTCTTCTGGCAGAGAGAAGAGAGCAACACACACACACACACACACACACACACACACACACACACGCACACACGCACACACACACACACACACACACACACACGCACACACACACACACACAAGCTGAGACGAGTCAAAAACCCAGATCCGGCTCACAGACCTGCTTTGCGCTCCTCTCCGGCGGTGCACTCATTGATCCACCGCCTCCTCCGGCGGACGGCTCTCGAATGAGCATGAACATCTCTCTGTGACAGGCGCAGACGCGCAGACACCACGCTCTCTCCTTCCTCCCCCTCCCTCGCCCTCTCTCTTCCCTTCACTTCTCTGCTCTGCACCACGGCGGCTTGGTTTTTATTTCAGCTTGCTTCTTGAAAATAAAAATCCTCCCAAACTCTGCTAAATAAAAGTGAACTTGTCAGATTGTGCTTTAAGAAAATGTTCCAACATTCTCTACTTTTGAGGTACAAAAAAAAACAACAAAAAAAGACTGAATCATAAAATGAAACCAGAGTAGAATCAGAGCTCAGTTCTTCCTTTCTTCTGCTTTTCTGCTCCTTGTGTTTCCTCTGCCTGTTTTCCTGATGCTTCTGTCCATTTCTGTCTTCTGATGAGCTCAGGTGAGGAGGTTTTATTATCATCTGTTGTCTTGGCTCTGGGATTGAGTTCCTGCACCTCTGCCCCCTGATGGCTATCTGCTGATCCTTTAGGCGACACTCTATACCTCCTGAACTTTACCTTCCTTGTGTTATCTACCTCTAAAATGTCGACCTCTGTCTCTCCTTTCCTTCCTCCCCCTTTTTTCCACCCTTTCTCCTTCATCACAGGTAAACTGCACTCTTCTCCTGTCATCAGAGGATGTGCTTCTGTCCTTATATATATATCTCTTCTAATCCTCTCCATGCATCTCCTTCCGAGTCCTTTCTGTTGCAACACAGATTGGATTCTTATTTTATTTCTCCCCATCGCTGTAAGAGAAGGAGGACGGATGGAGAGACGCAACAGCCTCAGCTGCTGTGCAATGATGAAAAGCTAAAAACGCATCACCTCTGCGTTGCTCTTGCATGTATAATCCCATCCATCGAGCATGGCTGAGCTCACACACACACACACGCGCGCGCACGCGCACACACACACACACACACACACACACGCACACGCGCACACACACAACCACACACACACACACACACACACACACACACACACACACACACACACACACACACACACACACACACACACACAGGTAGACGTCTATTTTTAGCCGTGCACTCACGCAGCCTGATAGACGTTTTATTGTTGCTTTTTGGCTCATCCTGGAGAGCTGCGAACGGCTTTGTATTGTTTGTCCCGAAGGAACTAATTCCCCTAAAAGCATCAGATTTCCATAAATAAAATGCCCCATTTCTCGTCTGCAGGTGTTCGACGGCTCAGATCTCACCTTTGATCCCTTTTTTACCCTCAGACATCACCTTCTGTTAACCTGCATTAAACACTGATAATGTATAGCTCTCCATTTGCTAGTGTGGTTTCCATAGGTCCATTTGACTCCGTCTCCCAGATGCCTTCTTGCCCCTTTTAGCCCCCCTTTCTCATTGGTTGTTGATAAAAGGGTCAGGGACCGATTCCCGAGGAAGAAGATCCATTACCTGGCTGAGGCTTTGAAACAGTGGGTCGTAATATATAGGAGCAGATGAGCCGCGATAAAGTGAAAGGACTTTTGTTCATTTGTCCTCTGTTATTAGTCTATTTTCACCTGAATCTGCAACCGAGCCGCTTTCAAGCAAGGCGAAGCAGCTGAGCTACTTGGAGTAATTTAGAGGTGAAGGATTGTGTTTCTGCCTATTATAATATCTTGTTGCACATCATCGCTCTACACTTAATGTATAGGCCGACGGCACAGATAAGTTTTATTCACGTCAGACTAATTCTCATGACTTATTTCTCGGTAACAGTAGTCACAGATTCCTGAATGTCCCAGCTGGCAGAAGCTCACTCATTAACCTTGCTTAAGTAGATGGTGAAAAAGGAACAAGTTGGTATCTGTGACAGGTAACCACCAACACGGTCAGGGCACAGCTAATCAAGTGATTATCCAGCGCCGCTGTCGCTCGCACACTCAGCTGCTCGTCTCACAGTTTTCAAACCTTTTAAATGATTCATATCCATACCTTCAGCATAAATTAATATCTTTTCTGTATCTTTTTAAGATGCCTTGAAAACGTTTTTTTTTTTGGTCACTTTACAACCCTAAACCTCTGGGGATGCCCTGTCATCCCATCGTTTATTATTTGAAAAGTCATCCTGGTCTTTTCCCAGCCTTCTTTGTGAAACAGCTGAAGCTCAGTGTTGGATATTTGGCTCCATTCATCTAAAACCGTGAAAAGTTTTACTGTTATTCTGAAAGAGGTTTTGGACTTTAGACGTTATTGCCCCAAAGAGGAAATTGTTTTACACAAACTATCGCCTGAATTCCCATCACCAGGGAGACGACGATGCACAGCATGAGACAAAACTTGACACAAGATACAACATAGAAAGATAAAACAAAGCCTGCGCCAAATTGAAAAGCAGACCCACAGCATGATGCTGCTGCCACAATGTAATAATAAATGAATAAGTAAATGCAAGGACGGTGTGTGTTCAGACTGAAGTGAAGTGTTGGTTTTCTCCATTTGTGGAAAACTTTAAACATTTCCCCTTTGTGTCTTTCTTTCATTGCTGGCGTTTTTGCCTCTTCTGTCCTGCTGGTTTGGTTTTATGACCAAACATAACTTTAAACTTCTCTATATGATCTATATGATGCACTTTTGAAGGCTTCAGAAGACACTTGAGTTTATTTGTCTTTTAATTAGGGGATTTCCTGATGCAGTTGGTTGTGCTGGATTTTACTCAATCATTGCAAAGGGAACAGAAAACACAGGGTTGTCTATCAAGTGCTTCTTACAATTACTCAACAGATGTGAGTTGCGTTGTGTTTCCACTCTCGTTTTTATTTTGTATCTCCAACTCTTTGGCCTCTGCCATCACCCTAATTTTCATCTCCCTCCACAGATTCCCTAAGAGGTTTAAGATTATTCTCGTTCCTTATTTCTCCGTGACAATAGTCACTGACACCGAGTTTCTCAGTTGGCACAAAGAGACTCATTAACCTTCTTTAAGCGGACAAAGACAAACAAACACCTGGTGTCTGTGACAAGTTAACACCTGACGCAGCCAGGCCAGCTAATCAAATGACTTATCAGCGCAACTCATCTGAAATTTCAATTGTTTGATATCATGTTTAATAATATAAAGCCATTGCTAAAGATTTCAGACACATTTCAGATGAGAAAATAAACACCTGTAAGCATACTGAAGCTGCGTGTCCAAATGATAAATAAAAACAAAAAGATGCCATTAGATACCATTTGTTGATTTATTTGGACTCAGGAAGTTAGAAGAGACTTTGGTTTCTCATTGATCTGCAGAAGCAGATATCCACACAGCAAAAATCAGCAGGACAGCAGAACCAACAATCCTAACATGGACTTTTAGTTCTTGATGTAGTTTAATTGAGAAACTACATCAAGAACCAGTAGGTCACCAGTAGGCTTGTGACCTACTGGTGACCTGCTGGTTGGGGAGCGCACTTGGATGCTGAGGAGGTTGTTCTGCTTTCTAAACTGTGATTAAATGAGGGACACGCCTGACGGGTGCAGAATGTTTCTTTCCTTGTTTGTTTTTAGTTTTTGCAGGTTTAGCATTTGATGTAGACGGGGTCATTAAATGAAACATTTATTTATAAACTAATATATTACTAAGCTGCAGAGTCCAACCGTTTTCCTAATAGAGTTAATGCAACACTTTTTCAAATATTCAAATTTTAAATACTTGCGTTTCAACGACTTTCCGGACAGGAAGCGGGTCGGATCAGATTAACTTCAGCACTCACCTTTGAAATCCTAGGTTAATGTCTGGTTATAAACAGCATCGAGAGGTTTATTTGTGTCAGACTAATTCTCATTACTTATTTCTTTGTAACAGTAGTCCCAGATTATTGAATTTCTCTGTTGGCACAAAGAAACTCATTAACCTTGCTTAAGTAGACAGTGACAGAGGAACACCGGGGTGTCTGTGACAAGTAAACACCAAACTCCTGTGCAGCCAGGACAGCTAATCAAATGATTGATGTGATGCTCAGCCTCTTTCAGAATGCATTTCCCTGTTCTCTTGTTTTCTTTATACCATTAATATTTTTGGAAATTCTTGTGTTTTGTCCTTGTTTTATTTTATCTAGGAAGATTTGACCTCTATGAGAATACTGGCTTATTCTTGAGAAAAACTATAGAGTAATAGATCTTAACTCGAACATTTGCTCTGTGTGAATTCCAGTCCAAGAAACTTTGACCTGTTTCTCTGAAGCATACTGCTACTGCTGCAGGTTTGGTGGGTTTACCTTCTTGAACTGGTTGCTTCAAGTGCTTCCAGCTGGATTCAAGTCTGGACTTTGCATCAAGAATTTTGAACATAAAACTTAGATCTTTTACCGTCTGTGCCCAGATGATTTATGAGTTCATGGTCATAATTTTGACACAAGTTGGAGTCTCTGTTAGGATGTAATTAACATAGATTTTGGTGTTTTTCCTCAGAATGGGCTTGATTTAAAAGGAGCAAAATAATAATAATAAAAAGAAACTACCACTGCTGTGCTTCATGGACAGTAATAAGCTTCGTAATAGTATTTTTTTTTTACAAATATAAGGAAGAAAACAGAAAAAAAAATCACTTTTTGATTCTATGCATGCGCTCTAAAACTGAAGTACAGAAAGCTCTTTAAACAAAATGCCAATGGTGTTAATTTTGGCTGCCCTCTAGTGGAAGAAGTAATAACAACAAATTCAAATGTTAATTTAATGTCAAATTTACAACCTCACAACAATATTAATACACACAGTTAATGTTTTTAGAGCCTCAAAACAAGTAAAATTAAGTTAAATGTAGTTAGGAGATAAGTGTTGGTCAAATGTAAGATGGTGACAATTGTACATCTTATGACTGCATCCTAAAAATCAAAACCTTTGCTCATAAAAACCAAACTGGTTTTTAAAAAATTAAATAGTCCTGAATATTTCATATTTTTGTGTCAAAAAAATTTATAGTGAAATTTAAAGAAATATTTTAAAAGAATTCAATTGAAATTTTAAGCATTTGCCCTCAGAAAATAAATGTTTTTCAGGCGACAAATATTGCTGTTCCATTTGCACACACAGGGATAAATTCAGTCCGTGTTTTCTACAGTCAGAAAATGAACAAAACAGTTGATCCTATCCAAAAACCTGAATCAATAAAAAAAAAAAGAAGAAGCAGGTTTTATTCTAAAAATAAAAAATAGGCAGCGTATTTGTATTTTTGTGTATTTTTCAGCAACGGTGACCCAGTTATGCAGGACTCAAAGTAAGTAAGTCAATCCTATTTGGGGGATTTATTTAAATGGATAAACTGTGTCGGCTACGTGTTTTATTTGTCTGCATGTGCAGGTGAAGTTCCACTCTGTTCTGCATGTATTTCTACGTGAGGCAGAACCGATGTGGGTCCTAAACAGGAAAAGTGTACATGACACTCCAGATATTGCAAAAACAAAGACAGAAACAGCATGAAGTGAGGTGTTAGTATATCATTAAACAGTTTGTAGAACAGGCAGCACAGAAAGGAAGGCTAAAAAACAAATCAAAAGTGTAGGAATGGGTTTTGTCTATCACATCTGGTGTTTCAAGCTGCCTAATGCAGGTTTGCACTGGGCGTTACTGACATCAGCTGACTAAAGTAATGCTATGCAACCATGAATCTTCAGAGTTCAGATCAGGTTTTAGCTACTCAGATCATATTTATTAAGCCAGCACCTCAGTGACTGAATTAGATCTTTGCATGGAGTTTGTTAGGTGCTAAAGTGCCATTTATATTCATTGTTGGTTTCCTCTCCGGTCATTCAGGAGTTAAATTGCTCGACAAGGTCAGAGTCATGCAGACAGGAGTTCTTTGTCAGGCAGACGCGTGAATGATCATGAGACGAGTCCATAACGGTCCGTAGCAGGAATCTCCCGCGTCTAACCCCAATGTGGCGTTACGATGGTGAGAGGCTCTCGGTTCTGACCGTTGATGATTGGCCAGGGGTTAAAGTAAGGGAACACGGCTTCTTTAAAGTCCGCATCGTAGAAAGTGAAGAGGTGGCTCATCTCTGCAGCGTCGTAAAAAGACACCTCGCCTCGTCTGTAGTCCAGAAAGACCCCCACCCTCTTGGGGGGTTTGGAGGGAAATATTAAGGTGTCGTCTGCGTCGGTGCACGCTTCGTACTCGCTGGTGCCGTCGTTTTTATATCGACGGACCAGAGTCCAGAAGCCGTCGTCTGGGCAAAGGCTGATCTCATCCTTCCTGTTGACGGAGGCTTTGGCTACGCCCAGACCCCACGCCTTCTTATTGCCCACCTCCACCTCCCAGTAATGTCTGCCTGAGGAATACGCCTCAGAGCCGAGCACGATGTTGTAGCGGGTGAAGCGCTCCGGATTGTTGGGGAGGTTGGATTGGATTTTCCCCACCTGGACGCTGGTGTGACAGGGAGACACCCACAGGCAGGGGTAGGCTGTGTGTGGGTCAAGGGTCACCGCTGAGACAGCTGGGAGGACACAGGAGAGAAAGATCAACATGAATACAGAGAAGAAACTGGACCATAAAATCTTTAACTCAATAACGGCAAAGAAATGAGACGATACTCAACATCATTTGTAACAACACAGAGAGAAAAATGCTAAAGTCTTTTAAAGGCTCCACTGAGTTTCTCCACCGAATGAGGGCTCCAGAAACATGGGCCAGAATAAATTTTACAAATAAAGAATATAAAATTAGTGGCATGTATTTGTTTTGAACCCTATGAATTCAAAACTTTGTAGAACCACATTTTGCTAAAATAACAAGTAGGTTTGTCTCTACCAGCTTCATACATTGAAACCAAAAATAAAAAAAACAGCATCTGAAAACATCAACTTTCAAGTCTTGCCACAGATTCTCAATTTGATTTAACACACATGACTAAGATTTGACCTAAAGCTTTCTGTCTTAGGAGGGAAGTAGTAAAATTTGTTTTGGTGGTTTGCGGCGCAAGTCTCTTTATTTTCAGATGATGGATTGAAGAACTCAGAGATGTTTTAAATTCAGAATATTCAGGATGTATTCAATATGTGCAACACACTTTTCAGATTTTTATTGGTGTATATATATATGTATATATATATATATATATATATATATATATATATATATATATAAAACTAAAATATGTTTCTTTTATTTCAATTCAGAAACCCCTAATGTTGCTACATCACATAAAATCCCAATAAAATGAACTAAAATATGGTGAGTTTATTTTGAAAAAAAACCAAACAAAACAAAACTAACTAAAAAATAAAAAATGTCAGGGGTATGACTATTTTTGCAGGGCACAACAAATAAACTTATTTTTATTTCAAGTGGGATTCCTTCACTATGTGTGCTGTCTATGGAGCACGGACAGACAGGAGCTCTTACCCGGCTGAAAGATGGAGCTCATCTTCCTCCAGGTCCTGTACTGCAGGGGTCCCAGATATTCTCCTGACTTCAGATCCACACTGACCTCTGGGGGGCGCTCAAACAAACTCTCAGCCCTAGAGGGGGAAACGGGTACAACATAGTGTTGATAAAAACCACACTGCTGACTTTAGAAATCTTTAAGAAGCAAGTTTTACGACGTGCATACATACTTTATTCTATGTAACATCAGTTACTGATAAAACAACACCTTTGGCGCAACACATTTCCATAAACACCCTTAGATTAGGTCTTTCTGCCTGCTGCTACTCATCTGTGACGGAGCTGAGTCACACCACCGCAATCATGCCCTGACATCCTGTTACGGCTCGACTCACGGGTGATTACGAAACATTACGCCATTACCTTGTGACATTCATCGGGACAACGGTCACATGGAGGTAAAGAAGATGTGACCTATAATTCTGTCTTACATCTGTGATGTTGAAATGTTTTGGTCAGGATGAAAGAAACACCCACCCTCCAATGAAATCTTTGATTCCCTGAGAAAAGAACAGAACCAGTTGTTACAAAACACCGTGTCGAAACCTGAAGACTGATACAATCTTTGGCATCGCTCATAACCAAACTTCTCTCTTCTGTCCCTGTATCTACTCACCTTGAGCTGTTCTGGATTTTCCTGCTCTCTCAGTTTGAGGCGGAGCTTTGCTGCTGTGGTCTCCAGCTGGCTGATTTGCTCTGTGGCCCGTGTGAGAGCCTCCTCCAGCTGGTTGAGCTTCTCTTCTTTCTCCTTCTGCAGCTTCTCCTTTATGCTCTCCTCTTCGTGAAGCAGGAACTCCCTCAGACGGCCAAACTCGGCGGTGACCAGCTCCTCCAGGTCTCCCGCTCGCCCCTGAATCACATCGAAGACCGCGGTCACTGAGAGCAGAGACTCAAGTTTCATCGGGAAGCTAAGAAAGTTTCTGGACAAATCTTTTTGAGCGAAGCTTTGTTTTTAATCCAAAAAACAAACAAACAAAAAAATAAAATAAAACAAAACTGTCCATAAAGATGATTAAAAGTACTCTATTTTAAAGAAAAGCTCTTTTGTCTGAATTGTGCAGCAAAAAATGAAATGTGATATTTAACTCAGACTTTAAAACTTGATGTTTTCTGTCGTTCTCATTTTCACAATTACAAATTTCAGGGTTACAATCAGTTTTCCATTACAAAATATATAGTTACTCATGTCAACATGACGTTTTAGCATGTTTGCTGCTAAATGTATGAATGAAAAGGCACGATGTTCTGAAAAAGCCAGAAAAGGTTTAAAAAAAAAAAGTTTTCCTTGTCATCTTTCAAAATATCATCCAGTTTAACAAAAACAACTTAATATAAATGCAGCGGAAATATGAGTCGTATATCCATCTAGAGATAAAGAAAACAAGCAGAACCATATTTTCATTCTTTTCACTAAAACATGCAGCTACTATACACAATATAGCATCTAGTTCAGTTTTCTTCCGCTAAACCTGCTGTACATAAACAATATAATTAGAAGAAATCAAAAGTATAACTTTTGGAAACAAAGTGTCAATGCGATTCACTGGAAAAGCAATCAGCTGTAAAATCAAACTCTGCTAAAACCCAAACATTGCACTAAGTGTTTGTGATTGCGGTCGGTCTGGCAGAGGCTCGTCAGTCATGCGCTTCCGTCACTTTCTGAAAAGAAACACAGAAACAGAAACCTGCAGGAAGAGGCAGAAAAACGTACCAACTTCCGCTCCGTTTTGCTCATCCACATCCTGCCATAGTGACAGAAACCAAGAAGTGAAAATCTGTGAATGTGCACATAAAGTGGGTCAAACAGACAGTAGAGACAGGAAGAGAAAACAGTTTGTAAAGCTATCAACTGCTGCAGAAAGCAACCCCACGCAGCAAAACTCGCATATCTCTCACACACACATGGACTCGCCGTCTCCCTCTCCCTCTGTATTTGCACATAGTGAACATTTCTGTGTGCCTGAATACAGAGGGCGTGAGGAAGACATACAGGACTTGCCATTGCTTCTCTGTTGGTGCATTTAAGGTTGGACCTCGGCATGAGAGTCATCACGTTCAAGCAAGGCCGGGTAACAACCTGTTGTGTCACCACCTGTCATCGTTAGTCATCATCCAGTCTGGTCTGACAGACAGCTGGAAGGAGCAGGAACGCAGGTGGATGACCCCAAACTCTCTGGAATAATCTCTGACCTGGCAGTCTGGGTGTAAAGTTAACAGAAGAGAGCAGCTTTTTAGTACCTTAATGAGGAGGATCTTGTCGTTGGTCTGTTTCTGGAACAATGTGGCCTCCTCTGTTTGCACCTGAACTCTCTCCAAAGCCACATCCAGCTTATCCTGTTTGGACAGAAATAAAAGAGAAATATTGTCAAGAAGCCAGAGAGACAAACTTGATTATTGAAAGGTAATCCAATCTGCATTTTGCACAGAGAGCACCCAAACTTTAATTGGACTCATATGATGCCTCACACACCTCAGCTGAGCATTTCGGTGTACAAAAAGATGATTTAGCACCAGAAAAACAAACAAAGAAAAAGACAACAACAAAAAAACAACAAAAAAACAGAAACACACTTTTCAGGAGAGTTGGCAAAGTTCACAGGTGTCTGCTGAATTCCAGGAAGATATGTCGTCTGGGCAAACAGGGAGTGTGCTTTCAAAACCAACCTGCCATGCTGCACTCGCTCTGTTAATGTTTGTGCAAACACAGCCAGTAAATCACTTCCTGACTGGATCTCTGTGTTTCATCTTGCTTATCCAGTTGTCATGATGCTTGGTTAAAGCCCCATGGTGCCATTTGTATAATAGTTTATAAATAGTTTGCTCTGGGGAGGATGTGGGCAGGGGGGAAAAAAAGGAGAAAGGCCTACCCTGTAGTTTTCAAAGGCCTCTGTGATCGGGATGACGTTGTGGGTCTTGTGGTCCCGGGACATGCCGCACACCAGGCAGATGGGCAGCTGGTCGTCCTCACAGTACAGCTTGAGCTTCTCCTCATGCTCCTCGCACATGTCCAGAACCAGGTGAGGCCAGTGCCCGATGGAGGAGACCACGCTGCTCATGCTGGAGCCCGGCTCTCGTTCCTCGGGCATCTCCAGGGGCCCCTCGGGGTCCCACTCGGGCGTCCTCGAGGCTGCGTCCATCACCCGGGCTCTGCGCACGCTGTCCACGACGTTGCACAGCAGCGAGTTGGGCCGCGGTTTGCGCGCACACGACTTCCTACACTTCGGACAGCTGGAAAGCTCGTCCGCTTTCGCTTCCCAGCACTGGATGATGCACACCTGGCAGAAGTGGTGTCCGCACTCGAGGATCACGGGGTCGCGGAACAGCTCCAGACACACCGGGCAGGTGAGCTCCGACTGTAGCTCCTCAAGCGCGTTGGACTCCGCCATTCTCCGCCGCGCTCATAGTTTTCCCGAAGAGAAACTCTGTGGCAAGCGGAGACCAGACTTATCTTCCGTTTCAAGCTGAGAAAGGGAGTGGCCTGGAGCTGACGGCAGAGCTTGTGTTTTCAAGAAGATGACGGAAGGCGTGCTGAAACAGGCTCGGAGCCGCTGCGCAATGGGCAGGTTTAATCACGAGGCGCACGACTGTAGCCCACAGCGGTTTGAGAGGATTTCTAAGAAAGATTGAAAAAAAAATAATAATAAAGGAAAGGCAAACTGAAAAGAAATTATTTCTGAGCCAAAAACATCAAGAGTCATCCGGCTCAAGGCATGAGCGAACAAATATATGTTAGCCCGTGAGGGGCCTCCCATAAATCCTCAACACAGACTATAAATCTAAACCTTTTATTAAAACTTGGCTTACTGTTAAGTTTAATTTGATGTTTTCACCACAGCTGAATTAAAAGAGCCTACAGTTTTTTGTTTTATTTTAATTTAGTATGTAAAAGAATTGGCGATTTTTTTTAATTGTTGTGTTAGCATACAGTGTTTCATCATTTTCTTTGTCTTTAAGCTCAGTTTGTTCACATCTGCATCTCAGCAAATAATGACCAATTATCAGCAATTGCTTTTAAGCTCAGCCACATAAACTTTGCTCTGTCTCCTGGATCCAACGGGAAGGATTGCAGTGAATCATCACCATGGTTGTTCTCTCGGCTGCTTTCTGGCAAAAGGCTCAGCAGCTTCAAATGCAGAACAACCAGATTCCACACCAGCTTCGTCCCTCATGCCCCTCATACACACACACACACACACACACACACACACACACACACCCACACACACGCACACACACACACACACACACACACACACACATATATAAAATTCCCTTCTCACCCTCCCCGGGTGGTATCTTTCATCCTCTGAGCTCGGGTCAGAGGATGAAAGATATATATATATATATATATATATATATATATATATATATATATATATATATATATATATATATATATATATATATATATATATATATATATATATATATATATATATATATATATATAAAACTATATATATATATAGTTTTATATATATAAAACTATATATATAGTTTTATATATATAAAACTATATATATATAGTTTTATATATATAAAACTATATATATATAGTTTTATATATATATAAAACTATATATATATATATATATATATATATATATATATATATATATATATATATATAGTTTTAGTTCATTAATTTTTTTTAAAAAATCGTCATTTATTTGGAGTCTTGTGACAAATGTTTGCTCAGTGTTTACATCGTAAATGTGCAGCTGGAGTTTAAGCATCAAGACACGTAAGGATTTTATCAGTTATAATTTATAAAGGTTTTTATCAGTTATAATTTATAAAGGTTTTTATCAGTTATAATTTATAAAGGTTTTTATCAGTTATAATTTATAAAAACTTTTATAAAGCAGTTAAGTCACAAATAATCACTGATCTGAATAAAAACAAGCACAGCTAATAGTAAGACCAAATCTTTAGACCAAAACACTGGAGCATGCTTAGACTGTGTTAATGCAAAAAAGAGAGAAATAAACATAAAAATTAAAATAATAAATGTATTAGAATACAAGGTGTTCTCAGTCCTTGAACATTTTTTATATTTTATCACATCACCACCAAAAATTCAGTGTATGTTGTTGGGATTTTATCTGTTAGAACACATGTGAAGTGAATGATGCAGTGTGGCGTGTGTTTTATTCAACCCCATGAGACCATCGGTTTTGCCGCGATATCCAGAATCCATCTACCAACTTTTCAAACCTGGAGATTGAAATCTTTGTTCATTTCTTTAAAAATAAATAAATAAATAAATAAAGCTTATTCAGATTGATAGAAAGAAGGTGTGAATATTTGTTTGCAGGTCTTGCAACAGTTGTTTAGGCTTGATTTTTGACTGGACATTTCCTACATATGAATATTTGATCAAAACTAAAATGTAAATGTATGCTGAGGGTTATTATTTTCTTGCTGGAAGAATAAACTCCAGCATCATGTTTTTGTTTGTTGTCTCACCTGACCAGATCACCTTCCTCCACAGGTTTTCCATGCCCCCTATGGAAACTTTCAGATGGATGTCGATTGGATTTTCCTTCAGTCATGACTTTCTTCTTGCCATACAGGTTAGATTCATGCAGTGATAACAAATAGCTGCTCTTTTGGATAGCCTAAGTGATATTAAATAAACGTATCTTAAAGTTTTAAGCGTGTGGAGTAAAGATTTACACAAATGTGTAGAGCTTGAATCACACTCTGCAGGCTCTGAGTCAGGAAGAAGAATGAGGAAACCTCCAGCTGGTTGAGCCTGTAGAAGTTCATTTATTTCCTCTGTGTGAGGGAAAAAACCCTGTTAAATCTAGTTGCACTTTCTACCTCATCATCGGTGACTCCGAATAATCCACGAAGATTCACTGAACAGCAACCTAGATCCAGTTCTAAATCATGGCGTCAAGTGTAATTCGACTGATTAACCACTAGATGGCGATGACGTATTCTACAAGCAGCAACCCTTTTGCAAATTTTGGTTTGTTTTTGTGCTGCATCATATGATGCAGCATATGATGCAGCATATGCTCAATACTGAGCATGGGTAAGACTACGAATGTAAAGTTTTTCCAGATACCTTTCAAGACTCTTAAATAATCTTTAAATTAGCTTCCATTCATATAAAACTAGAGTGACCCAGTTACAAACCAGAACAACTTAACTAGACGAGTTAAACAGATCAGAGTTTGACATAAATTGTGAAGAATGAGCAGAAAATGCAGAACTCTACAATGGAAAGTATAATGAAAATAATTAAATCACCAAACCCAGGTTTTACCTATCAGTATTTAACATCAGAAACGAAAAGTTAATTTCTATTCAGAGATGCAGCTGTGATGCAATGTGAAAACGTTTTCTTAACCCTTTCATGCATAGCGGTCACTATAGTGGTGTCTATCTAAAAGCCATTTTCTTGTGTTTCTTGTGGATTTTTATAATAAATGCACACAGACCACTGAAGTGGACACCTGTTCCTCCTGTAGAGGACTCTTGCAGGTAAAAAACAAACAAACAACAAAAACATATATATATTGTGACATCACGTAACCACTAAAAAACAATTTTACCAAATGCCGATGTATTTTCCAAATAACAACTTTGTATTTGGAGAAAATTACAACTGATCCTTGCCTTTTTCTATGCCTTTTTTTGGGAAAAAAAATCCTGTGTAACTCTTCCATGCATGATCATAATTCATGCATGGAAGAGTTACACCACAAAAGAAGCTGTGCAAATTTGGAAGCAGAAACAGTGAGTTTCTTTATAAATGGAAAAAATACAATGACAAAGATCAATTGTTATTTGAAGCTGTAGTTACGAACTTCTCGTAGTTGACTAATGTGTCATAGTTTCTGTGAAAGACGGATCGTAATATCACAGAAATGTGTGAAGAACAGGAAGAGAAAGCAAAAGAACCAACTCACTGAATTGTGTCATTGTCTCATAATAAGTGCTTCAATTCCTGTAAAGATGTGATACGCTGAAGCAGTGGTGCTACAGCTGAAAAAGTCAAAGCACCCCCACAGGACCAAAAGAAAATATAAGATTATTATCTTTTTCATCTAAGTTAATCATGTTTAATAAGTGATCTTTTCATTTTCCTCACAGAGAGGAAACTTAAAAGCACAAGCAGTGATTATATATTGAATTAAAAAAATTATCTCACAAAAGAAAATTAACTCGCATCTATTTTCACTTCTGGGTAGGAAAGAGGAGCAAATCATTAGAAAATTGGCATAACTTTCTCCAGCTGATCAGAAACAAAACTGAAGTTATTATCTTGAACCATGTGGGGTCAGTTCACAGTTTCAGTAATTACAGCTGGAAACTAGAGATCAGGCCCAAAATCTGGGTGTACTAAGACCTGAACCCTCAAAGACACATAAAGACCACTACAAAGTCAGCCTTCTGTCACCTGAAGAACATTTTTAGGATTAAAGAATTAATGTCAAAGGTCTTAAAAAAATCTCTTCATCCATATTTCATATTTCTAATTCTTCAAAGTTAGCTTTGGATATTCATGCCATTAAAACCTTCAGATAAAATAGAGTAAAACGAAACAGCAACAACCTGTAGAGCAGTCAAACAGAAACTGAGCTGTCAGTTCCTGTGACTGTTACCACATTTTTATTTAATCTTGTTTTCATCTTTGTTGAAGCATGTCGTTTCTGTACACACTCGACGAAGCTTTTTCATGGGAAGCCATCTAATTTCTGCACATGACTAAACCACAATTTCTGTTCCTATGACCGTCGGATTTGAAATTACGTAAAAGTGGAACTTTCCTTGAACTCTGCCGGTCAGCTGGGAAGTTGTGTAGAAAATAGGTGTTGTTCAAAATGCAATCATCAACGTTTCAGCTCTATATAAAGCCTCTGTCTGAGAGAGACATTAATTTAAAGCTTTCGAAGAGGAAGTGTATCGGCGGATCGTCCATCTCTCTCCAACAGATCCGTCTCATTTGACCTGATTGTTCCACAGGATGTCTCAGAGGAACCTCCTGTCGTCCTCCACAGCAGCCCTGCTCTTCCTCCTGCCCTGGTTTGGTGGTCTGACTGTCGGAGAGGTCAGCAACAACTTCCATGAGTGCCTTGACTTCTTCTGTAAAAGAACTCCTCCAAGGGGTCTTGAGAAAGCAGAGTACCAGCCAATATGCCAGCGCTACAAGAACAAATATCACTTTGCCAGCCTGTATCGCCGTCAGCATCGGGCTCCTTTGTTCTCCGCCTACAAACTGAGTCCTGCGGACGGGAGGCGACCTAAAAACATTTGGATGTATGAACCACAGGTATGTAAAATAAGTAAGACTGTACTTTAAAGAAGCAGTCCTTTATTCTTAAAAAAATATTCATTAAAATATTATGAATGCTGCTGTTTATAAATGTTGAGATTTAAATCATTTTAAATCATAAAAAAGGAAACTGAGCTCTAGCAGAAGTTACTCAGACTTATATTTTTGAAAAACTATTAGAAGTTTATATTTTTAAGACTAACATCTTTATGAAGCAGTACTTATTTGACTTGTGGATACTCTGCTGACGTTGAGTTACTTCAAGGATGAACAAATAAAATTAGCTAAAATGTTAAAACGTTTGATTTTACAGCACACTTTGTTGTTCTGCTGTTATTTTGTATCTGTTAAACCATTTGTGTCGTTTGGAGACCAAATAGTAGATATTGTCACAAGAACTACTTTACACTGTTCTAACACATTACCTAACGAAGGTAGTAGTTTTGGAAATGAGTTTTTATTTTACTTGAATCAGTTTTTTTTTATTTTATTTTATTATTCTAAGTACCAGACACAACAATTCATTTTGCACTTTGCCTGTATGATTGTTACATTTTCACAAATCGACTTAAACAGTCCTACTCAAGTATTCAGTATTTAAGTAACGTTCTTACTTAAATACATATTTAATATAAAAAAAGAAAAATTTTTACATTCTTGAGTAATTTTATTTTTTAATCAACTCCTTGTTACTTCTACTTGAGTAGAAATATATTGAAGTTATGCGACTCTTACATCAGCATAATTTCTGGCTATTTCTACCCAGATGCCTCGTTCAAACATAGATTACGTTTTCAAAAACATTTTGCATGTGAAATGATTCATACTTAACATTTAATGTGAAAAAAAAAACAACCGAATATTTCCTAAACAATGTTTGTGCCTATGGTCAGAGTGTAAAATGAATCAGATAATTAATTGAATTAATCGTTAAATCATTGATGTTCTGTTTGCAGTTGGCGTTTTCCGGTGCCAGTCCTGAAATGAGACGTTTTAATAAAATCGTTGACCAGAACGTGATTGAAAGCCAAGCGGTCCTCCAAGACTACAGGAACTCCAACTTCTCCAAAGGACACCTCTGTCCCAGTTTGCACCAGGGGACGATGGAAGACAGAAAATCCACCTTTACTCTGACAAACATAGTGCCTCAGCAGATCGGCTCCAACTCTGGCCCATGGAGCACACTGGAGAACGAGGTGTTGGAGAGGTACAAGAACTTCTGCATCGGGGAAATGTACGTAATCACTGGTGCCATGCCTTACGAATCAGAGACGCGCTGGATCAACAACAGAGTGTCTGTTCCTGAGTACCTGTGGTCTGCTTACTGCTGCCCCAAATTCAAAACGAACCTCCCCACGGGGATGAAGCAGCTCTTTCCTACATATGCTGCAGTGGGAAGAAATGATCCCAGCAGCGGACAGGAGATTGTGCCTGTTAACAATACAGTGAAGCCTTCTATACGAGGCTATGATGTGAGGCAGATGACCTTGGAGACTTTGGAGGGCATCCTGTCTCAGAGGCTGGATGTGTTTGTCACCCTGTTTGATGAGAAATGTCAAAACCCTTATATAAAATCCTTTATATGAGGGTTTTATTACTTGCTGTTTTTTTTCTTCTATAAATTATTCTCTGTTTTACAACAATGTTTCATTAATTAAAAGTGCAGCACAAATAAACTTGAATTGCCTTACACCCCTTTCTGTTGACTTCTTTATGACGAGACTGGATGCTCCATGTATCCGTCCAATTAAAGCCGACTGACGTTTTTCCACCGTTTGGAATGTATTCATGATAGAACTAAACTTTCTTCTACTTTTGAAAATAAAAGATAAATCTTGTTGTGAATTATTCCTATATAAATTAACTGAATTTAATTATATTTTAAAATGACCAAATGCTGAAAATTACTGTTATTGACAGAAGAACTAAGCAGAGGTCGGCGCTTTGTTCACATTTAACATAAACATGAATTAACAGTTTGAATGACAAAACTCTGCTGTTTGGACATGCAGCAGATTAACATTATACGCCGTTATGGTTCTGATCTGAAGTAACAGATGTTTATAAA
Organism: Poecilia mexicana; assembly: GCF_051168715.1. Taxonomy (NCBI): domain Eukaryota; kingdom Metazoa; phylum Chordata; class Actinopteri; order Cyprinodontiformes; family Poeciliidae; genus Poecilia; species Poecilia mexicana. Next base: position 19,028,885 of record NW_028263379.1, read on the forward strand.
CGTTTAATAAGCAAGTGCAATTTTTCAGATCTGGTTTCGGATGGAAAACACAGAAATGATATAAAGTTTACAATTGCACAATTAAACAATGACTTCAAAAGCTTGAAGTCATTGTTGGGGTTTTTAAAATTAGCTCAAGACCTGTAAAGAACCAAGCACAAGACCAATGAGGTTTTTATGCCTTCCTTTGCAAAGGGAGAGATCCACAACCTCTAACCCGCTCGGGATCAAAGATTGGTGAGCTCTGCTCAACTCTGCTTGGGAAATCGCTTTTATTATGATGACCTTCTTCAGTGGAACAGTGCTGAGATAACAGAACAGATGGACCCCCCTGAGTGGGAAATGACATCATAGATACAGAAAGAACCGTAACCCTTGTGCATGCGAGGACTGAGGCAAACGTACAGTTTTACGTGTGTGGGGTCGGTTGGACCCCATTTCTAAACACAACGGTTAAAAAACAATTGATCAGAGCCAGATAGGCAACCGAACATACCGAGATAAAACACTCAAATAAAATGTAATCTAAGAGCTAAGGCCCAAAACCTATTGTTTGTACTGAGTTTTAGATCTTATTCCTCCATCCATTTTCTTACACGCTTAACCCATTGGGGTTGGGAGGGATGCTGGTGCAGGTACACCTTGGACAGGTCGCCAGTCCATTGCAGGGCAACACAGAGACAGACAGGAGAAAACAACCATGCAAACACACACACACACACACACACACACTGAAACCTAGGGAGAATTTAGAGAGACCAATTAACCTGACAGTCATGTTTTTGGACTGTGGGAAGAAGCCAGAGTACCCAGAGAGAACTCACCATGCACAGAGAGAACATGCAAACTTCATGCAGAATTGAACCCATGACCTTCTTGCTGCAAGGCAACTGTGCTACCAACTGCGTCACTCTCTAAGCTTATCTAACTTCTAATAAGCTTATCTAACTTCTAATAAGAAGTTAGATAAGCTGATAAAAAAAAAAGGTTAGACCTCATTTTAATATTTCCGTCTTGAGAGCAATTTGCATTTGCATGTTTTCACTCAGCCGTGTCATAATGTTTCTGCTATCTACAGTGGCCCATATCTCCACTGTGGTTTCTAAGACAATCTCTAAAATCAGGCGTAGACTACAAAAAAAGGAAGCTTTCACACTGCAGTGTTGAAAAAAAAAATTACCCAACAGTCTCTGTGCTGCATGAACGTATACTTTATACCTGTAATCATCAAAAAACCCATAAAAGGCAGAGTATAAATCTCATAATGAGTCTCAGTGCATCTGCTGCTGCGTCGCCTCCACCTCCACAAAATGGAGGTTTAAGCTCCGCCAGAATGAACTTTAACATTTTTAAAGTTCATTTAAAAAAGGCAATTTTAAGCTGTTTTCTACCTAGAAACAACAAACTAGAGTCCACCAGCTGACTGAGCCAAATTACTCATCAGTAATTGTAACAATCAGTAAATGTTTTGCTGTAACAGCTGATTGTTAGAGAATTGATCACATCTCAACAAGTTTTTAAGAGTTAAATAGACGGTAAATAGACTACGATTTTTTCAAATTGAAACTTTATCTGCAGTTTGCTAATTACTTGCACTCTTTTGCAAAGTTCAACATGTGTTGCTGCTTTACTCGTGTTGAAGAAGCCCACATGCGATTTTGCAAGAAATGTGACTGAATAACACATTAATACATTTCCATTTTTACATAAAAAATTATGTAAACATGTTGCAACCGCTGTTTTGTTATCAAGCCACAAGCCACTTCCTCTATTTTCAGGTAGTATTTAACCAAGAGCTCTCCATCTCTTGCACATATTTTCCTTTCCTTCACACGAAGTGCAGCTCTGCTATCTTGCTCCAAAGGACTGGAAGAAAGATGCTGCCGAACGGAGCTCTGTTTCTTCTCCTAACCTGCTTTTCTGGCCTGGTTTATGGCGAGGTTGCTGCAAACTTTAACAATTGCCTCCAATTCTTCTACAGAAACGAACCACCCAAGGGCATCACCGGACCAGATTATCGGCATATCTGCCAGTTGTACCATAACGCCTATCGCTTTGCCACCCTGTACAACATAAAGTATCGGACACCGCTGTACTCTGCCTATAAACTCCACAGTCCAGATGGGAAGAGACCTCGTCCTGATTGGATGATTGAGCCTCAGGTAAGACCTGATGTCCAAAATGTTTTTCATTCCCGGGAAATAGCTGGGAATTAAAATAATATGTTATACTAGAAAAAGCCTTATGTAGTTTTTAATGTTTTTATTCCATTAACATTTGGTCGTTTTTGCTATTTCAGTGATAAACAGTGTAAGTAATGATTAAATGAATTTTGCTTATCGTTTTTAAATGACCTGTCTTTATTTTTTATTTATCCTTCCTTCTTTTTTCTCTGTTTCTTTTCTTCTTTCTTTCTGTATATTTCAGTTGGCAAACAGCAAAGGTGACAAAAGTATGATATACATCAAAAACCCAGACCAAAACGTGAAGGAGAGCCAGGCCGTGAATGATGACTACACAAACTCCGGCTTCACCAGAGGCCATCTCGCCCCCAGCAGCCATCAAGCGACAAAGGATGATCGGACGGCCACTTTCACCCTGACAAACATCGTTCCTCAAGCAGCTATCTCCAACAACCAGGAGTGGAACAAGTTTGAACAGAATCTGTCGGCCAGATTTAAAAATGTCTGCAAAGATAAATTGTATGTAGTTACCGGGATCATCCCTTATCAGTCAGGAGAGCACAAAATCAAAGACCGGGTGTTCATTCCTGAGTACATATGGTCTGCTTACTGCTGCAACGACAATAACATTGGAAAGGATCAGGGAAAATACTTCCCCACTTATGCTGCTGTGGGAAGAAACGATCCCAACAGCGGAGACGACGTGGTGAAGAAAAGTCCCAAATATTCAGGCTATGATGTTAGGGAGATGCCCTTAGAGGAACTGGAGGCGATCCTGAAAAAGAGGCTAAACATGTACATAACTCTGTTTGATGGGCACTGTGGAGCTAAGTAGCACGCGAAAAGCTGCAGTTATCCCAGAACCAAGGTTACATGTGGAGCATCTTTACTGATGGAAAATGATGATGATATTTCAATGTAATCTTTCACAAACTTTTAATAAAGCATTTCTTGGCATGAACTGGAGTCTTTATTTGAGTTGATGAGAACAAAGATCAGTCAGGTATAAAATAATTACAATATAATATATTAATATAAAACTTGGTGCATTCAAGCTTCCATTTTCAGTTCAGTTCATTTATATTCCTGTTAATACCATCTGTCAGCCCTGTGGATTTTTAGAATAAATTTTGTGCAAAGCTGCACATATGGATACGGAGCTAGAAGGTTATGATTTCATAATTTTGTCTCCATGCTCTGAAGAAATCATCTGAAAATGATACAAGGATTAAAGAGAAGAAGCTGAAAGAGTTTAAAGTGCAACTCACATCGAACAGATATTTCACAGGAGAAAATGGATTGACATTTTTTAACCCACATGTTGCTTCAAACTTTTGTGTGTGCATAAGAAAATAAATGAACAAATAAATAAAGTAAATAAATTAATGTTGTGGACTATGGTGTACCAGGCCTCTCGCCTAATGACTGCTGGATGTGCACGGATGTTTTCTTTCCAAACATCAATAGTAGTTTTCAACTATTTTTTTATGTCATGTCAACTTAAGTATTTACCTGTAGACACATCTGAAATTCTTTAATTTATGTCTTAGAACTTGAAAGAATAAAACATAAGTTTCTTCATGTTTCTCGTGAAGGAAAACAGTCCATCTCCGAACAGAGTGGAAGCTGTGGTTGTTGGTTGCAAAAAGTTTCTTGATAAGATCAAGAAACTGATCTTATGACTCTACTGAAAAGAAGAGTGGCTGTATTTGGTCACTAGTATTTTTTTTCAATGTCAGAAATGTTTATTGGAATGTTTGTTTGCTATTTCTCACCTAAACAGATGAAAATAAAAAATGATATAGGAAAATGTGTTGCTTAGTTGTGCAGTAATTGAGCGCAGATGCTTACACGCATTTCAGGTTTGTTAACCTTTTTGGATTAGTTATCTTTTTACTTTTTTCAATAAAAAAAATTAGGTTAATTTTTATGCCATGCAATTCACATAAACAATAAAGCAGGGAAATGAAGTGGTGACATTAGAATGCAGCATAATTTAATAGATGAAGATTTTATCATAAAACGAGGGAAACCACCTATTTTGGTTGATCATCCGGGGCACCCTGCACACTCTCGACTAAAAATGTCACCACAGAGAGCAGTAGGAAAAGACAAAGTGGCGCCACCTAATGGACAAACGTGTTCATCTCATCTAGCTCAGCTTCTGAACTTCAGCTTTTGATTCTACCGGCTATGCAGCGCCCTCTACAGGCTCTCCTCATCATCTCATTATGAACCTTAAAATAAAGCCAGGCGTGCGATGGTTTAGGATGAATCGAAATGTTTAATTTTGTAACAGAGAGCAAAACACAAAGATACAAAATACAAAGCTTACAAAACTGTCAGTTGTATTGGTAGGAAGAGAACGGGGCTTTAGTACAAGTGAATTATTGCTAGAAAATAAGAAAAATTCACAATGTAGTCTTGCTCATAAATAAGTTCAGGTTTTACACGTTTCCACAGAAAATGGCAGAAGCTTTATTTTTCCTGGAACAAAATGAGTTTTAGTGTTGATTTCTTGCCAGCAAAAATCACCCACATGTGCACTTGTAACCTCAAAGATAACCATCGTCACATTCGTCAGCTGACTTCTACGACAGAGTACCAGGGGCACGCTAAGAAAGTATGAATATTACAAGAATAAAGTCAGAATATTGTGAGAATAAAGTCACAGTATTGCGAGAATAAAGTCGTACAAGTGGAATCAATACGAGAATAAAGCCATAACATTCCAACTTTATTCTCATATTGTTACAACTTAATTCTCAAAATAGTCCGTAATATTATGACTTTATTCTCACATTATTTGATTAAGTTTTATTCGTGTAATGACCCCAATACTCCGTGGTAAACCTCAACTTTCTCCAGAGTTTCTCCGTTCTTCACGAGGCGTTTCTAGAAGCACTGATGGTTCTTCAGCTGCTCGATGTCAAAGAAGCTCCTCCCACAGTTGGAGCACTGCAGCGGCGTCTTCTCGCTGCTGTGTATCAGCTGGTGTCTCTTTAAATACTCCACGCGGCTGAAGCGCTTCCCGCAGGCCTCGCAGCCGTATGGACGTTCCCCCGTGTGGATCCGCTGGTGCCGCTCCAGGTTGCCAAGGCGACTGAAGCAGCGCCCACACTGCGGGCAGCGGTGCGGTCTCTCGCCCGTGTGCACCAGGTGATGGCGCTCCAGCGAGCGCGAGTGCGTGAAGCGTTTCCCGCAGATCTCGCAGCAGTGCGGCCGCTCGGCGGCGCAGGCGCACTCGTGGTTCTTGAGGGCCCAGGCGTGGCTGAAGGTGTTGCCACAGTGGGCGCAGGGGAAGAGGCCCACCTCCTCTCCGCTGCCCTGCAAATGGGCGCCGCCTAGTGGACAGGGGTGCTCGTCTAGCTCCGCCTCCAAAGTGAAGCCTCCTCCACACTGTGGACAGAAGTGCAGCAGATCTCCTCCGCCCTCCTCCTCTCCGCTCTCCTCCACGCTGCCAGGAGCGGACGGATGGGGCAGCTGTTCTGGCTCTGCCTGCTCCACAGCGCCCTCTGCAGGCGTTACAGCGGCACAGTCGACCTCTCTCAGCTTCTTCGACCAGCCTAGCTTCAGCTCCGCTCCGTCAACGCCTCCAGCCCTCGCAGGGTCCTTCACTCCGGCTTCCTCCCTCTGCAGAGCAGGAGGCGGAGGATCCAGCTCTCCCTCCTGCTCCAGCCCGTCCAGTCCGATGTACTTCGGCGCCACGCTCCTCTCGCTGCCTTGCACCACCTCTGCGTCACGCTGTGACGCCGACCTGGACGCCTGCTCACGGCCTCTCTCAGCTCTCAGCGCAGACTCCAGGCCTCGAAGCTCGTCCATCGTCATGCCCCCGTCTGCCGGTTCGGAGCGTTTCAGGGCCCAGTCCTCCTCTTCCTCTACTTTCTGATGAAGAGTTGAGGGGCAATCTGAAAGGCCTTCAGGACAGACACAGAGCGAGGGAGAAGAGCGGTTGCGTGAGGAATGATTTTCACTTTCTTTTAAGATTTTCTATCTTGCCCTGCCTCAGTCGGAGCGTCCGGGGCTCATTACCTTCACTCTGGGGTTTGGAGCCAGTGAGGAGGTTCTGGTTGGGCGGATTCATCTTCAACGCCTCCTTTATGAGCCTCAGAGACGCAGGCTGATAGCCCTCCGTTTGAGAAAACTGCAGAGTTAGAAAGCAAACAGCTGAGTCATGGAGAGAGAGTTTATAAATCAGATCAAATTGTTCACATTTAACATTCACAATGTCGAAATATCAAATATGGTGCTGCTGTTTGGAACTACACCAAAATGGAAGATCTCATTTCTGTCTTTTTTTTTTTTTTAACTTCAGTTCAGTTTTTTAAACATTTTCAATATAACCCAATTAATCAAGACAAATAAATGGGTTTACTACTAACAGACAATCTATGCTTTGATTCTTGTTCTTAATGATCAGATGAAAGCCAAGCTATGGCTGCCGTTTAGTTAAATTTGCTTTAGGACATAATGTATCATCAGAGGTTTGAAAGGGACAGAACGCATTAGACAAACTGGAAGAATTAACTCACCTAAATAACAGCAAACCTTAAACTCATGTCATACAGTCTGAAATACACCAAAAATGAAAAGTGGATGGTTTCTGGGGAGCAACAACTTCATATAATTTAAAAAAGAAAACAAGAAAAGTTCATCCCTGAGAAGAGGAGAAATAGACTGAGCATCACAATAAGCATCTACTTCTGTCATTGGTGTAGTGATGCAGTTTGTTTTTAAACGGTTGTTAGTGGAAATACACAGTGAAAAATTTATTATTCAAGTACAAAATGGCTTCTAAATTTAAGAGCAGGAGAAGCATCAGCTTTACACGTACAGGCCTTCTGAAAAGAGGATAAAATAATAATAAATAAAAAAATCTGAAAAGTGTGGCATGGATTTTTATTCACCCACCTTGTGTCAGTGGTTTATAGATCCACCTGTTGCAGTAATTACAGTGCAGCACAGTCTTGGTGTTTATGTCTCCCAGTTTTGCACTCTTTGTTCATTTTTCTTGTAAACTGTCTCTTGCTCAGTCAGACTGGATGGAGAGCCTCTCTTTATATTAATTTTCAGATCTTAGCATGGCAATGATATTATTTCATGCGGATGAACTCTAGAGGCAATCAGTTCCACTGGGTTTTATTTAGGGGCAGCAGAGCAGCTTAATTCATGCGTCATGTAAAAGCTTGTAGTCGTGACATAAGGCAATGAAAATTCATCACTTAAAATGTCATCTCTATTCCATGCTAACTTCTTCATTTATCAGCTGCCAGTTCGTGATTGTGCGATGGATTTTTATCTCTTTGGTGCATTTTTTTATTTTTTTTTGCTCAACACTGTAAGACTAAGCTCAGATGAAAACATACCACTTGGTTATGTGTTTGCATAGCAAAACACTTCATACAGCTGCCAGAATTATTATAAAAAGCTTTGCTGTACTTGAGAGTTGAAGATTTCCACTCAAGAGGGAAGTCTAGCAGCTTAAAAAAAAAAAAAAAAAATCAAATCAACAGCGTTCTCTTTATCGCCAACATCTCTGCTATGATTTGTTGGTGGAGAGATGCAAGCGAACCTCTCATCACCTCTCCTCATTATCTCTCCGTCAACATTCCTACTCGGTCTACGTGAAGCTGCCGAGCAACACGGTGATGCTGCGCCACCTTCTCCTCCTACTCCTCCGCCGAGAAAGCCCGTCTCCCTCACCTCCTCTTTGATGTTGGCGTTCTCCTCCCCCTCGCCGCTGAGGCTGCCCTCCCCGTCCTCGTCATCCTCCATCTCTCCCTCGTCTTCCTCATCTCGGGGGAACTGGACGAGGTACGCCTCCCTGGCCTCCTTCCCCCCTCTTCCTCCTGCTCCCGTTACTAAGCCTAAAGCCCCTCCAGCTCCTCCTCCCCCATCACCACCTCCTCCTCCTCCTCCTTCCTCCCACACACCTCCAGGCCATCCTTTGCCGTGGACCGCTGCTGGGACCTTTTTCAGCTTGCCTCCTGCAGAGAGGGGAGGGCGGCGGAGGAAGGTGTGGAGACAGAGGGCACAGGGAGACAGACGATGAAATATGAGGGGGAGAGAGACGAGTGGGAGGAGATGATTGGAAGGCAAAAAATGAAGGATGAAGGAGAGACGAGGGGAAAGACGTGGAGGAGGAAGATGGGGAAAGGAGTCAAACAGAGGTTGGGGTGAAGGAGAGAAGAAATCAACCAGGGGGAGGAGTAAGCATGATGAACAAGTGAGGAGAGGGGGCGTAGAAGGACACACAGGAGAGGGGGAAGGAGTGGGAAAAAAAAAAAACATGTGACAGAAATGACAGAGGAGAGGACGAAGCGGAGTTGTTGAGAAGGAGGTGACATGTTGAAGGAGAGGATGAAAAGTGGAAAAAAAAAGAGAAGAGAAGTTGAGTGTGTAATTATGGAGGGCGGTGGAGAGAGAAGCAGGAGAGGAAAGGAGGCGGGGGAGTATATATGTGTGTGTGTGTGTGCGTGTGTGTGTGTAACGTGATCAAGGAAAGAAACAGAGCAGGAGGAGGAGGAGATGGGGGGAGGAGAGCGGAAGGAGGAGCAGGAATGGGAGGGAGGGAGACAGAAGGAGAGGAGCAAGGCAGGAAGGGAGGGAGCAGAAGGAAAGAGGAGTGGGAGGGCCAGAATGCAGTGCAAAGAGAGGAGAGGAGAGGGGGAGGCGAAGGATGGAGGGAAAGATCATGAAGAGGAGGCGGAGGAGGAAGGGAGAGAGATCAGCTCTAGCCAGATGGTTTCCAACAAAACAAGAGTGTCAGTGTCTGCAGAGCAAGATTAAAGCTTTTTTTTCCCCCACTTAAAACACACAAATGCAGATACATCTTTGATGGAAATAACAGACATGCGAGTCACTGTGGTAAAGTCTTCAACCACTCACATCAAAACACTTACGGGCAACGTCAACTTTCCGCTTCTGCCGCCCTCCCACCTCCTCGCCTGCATTCGGGCCGGCGTTGCGGCGGCTGGCCGCCCAGCCCATCCCGTACTTGCGCTCCGTCCTCAGCTTGCTCTCGGTGAGCTTGAGCCGCAGCTTGAGAGCCTCGTTCTCCTTCCTGTTGAGGGACAGCTCCACCAGATAGTCGTTCACGGTCTCCTGGAAGAGCTTGCTGATCTCGCACACCGACGCGCGGATCAGGCTATCCATGACGGCCGTCAGATGCGTCTCAAAGGCGCTCACCGACTCCTCCATCATCTTGACTCGGCGAGCTGTGGATCTGATCAACACTCGGCATTAATTAACTGATGACTGCGTTAACAAAGGTTTACAAACTGGATCCTGGAAGTTGATCATACCTAATCGATTACAGATGTAGGGAATCACCTCGGTAGCCGTTAATTTAAGTTAGCTAGCTGCTGCTATATTTTAATCAACTGTTCAATCTCAGAGGACTCAGTATATATGTACTTACCACACCTGTAGCAATTTAATTACACTATAGCCCCTCCATTCAGCCCTTTATAACCGTAACCACGGTGATATATCAGTTTCATTCACACCAAACGAAAAATCTTCGTCAATTTCGCTTGTTAGTAAACTCTCTAATATGTCAGAATGTTTAAGTGGAACGCAGGAGGGTTTCCAGTGCTAGCATCAAGGCTAGTTTAGCTCTTCATACGCACCTTCTGCAGACGATACCCAAGTTTTAACTTAGCAGACGTAAAATTAAAACACACAGTGTGGTTTTACAGGTTTCACTAGGCGAGTAAGTCATGGGAAGCGGTTACAAAAGGAAGCGCAATCCAACTTTCAGCCCTCTCCTTCTCCCTGCCTCCTGCTGCTGCTGCTGCTGACACTGTTTTCCTCCTCGGCTCCCTCAGCACTGCTTATGATGCCTGCCCACTACCGTAATTACTCTACTATGACGTTCAGGCGCAACTTAAAAATGCTCATCCTCAATTTGTGCTGAAATGCTTTTAATTGCAGGACAGTTGGTGTCCATTAACACATGGTCTTATCTCAGAAAATAATTTATTATGAAATCAGGCACAAACACGGGTTTCTTATTATTTACTTAGTCTTTAATTCTATATGACGCACCAGACTAACTAACTAACTAACTAACTAACTAACTAACTAACTAACTAACTAACTAACTAACTAACTAACTAACTAACTAACTAACTAACTATTAAATTGAAAATCGGGACATTATGGGTAAAGTTTCTTAAATTGACTCGACAACCCACCCAGATGGTTAAATAGAATATTTATTGAACCTGGCATCTTGCCTAAAATAGATAACGAACACGTTGGAGCCACGCAAAAATAATCGTCTTGTTCTCGATTTTAAAGGCAATAAGTGTAGAAAGAATGAAAACAAACATATTAAGCAATTAAAATTATATTAAAATTTTATAATTTTAAAGGTAGGTAAAATGATTAAAAAGTTAATCATTCAAACAGATTAACTTTTTGAATGAAAGTCTGCGAAAACCAAGGCATATGAACATCCTCTTGCTGTGACTTTGTAGCAAACGTTCAAGATTAAAAACAATGTCGTTCTGTTATATTTGGAGATTACTGAGAGAGTATGAAATTAGTTGGTTAGTTTATTTGTCGTCTATTTTCAAGGATCTGTTTAAAATATTTATTTTTGTCCGCTCCAGCATATAAATATTTTTACAACAATAAATAAATTATGCAAGACAAACACCAGAATGAACCGAAATACGTTCACGTCACTCCCTCTTGGAGTGATAGGTCTTCCAGGATGATAGGAGGCGCTATGAACGATTTCTGACGTTGTTGCCGGCCGAAACTACAAAAGAGAAAGAGGAAATTCTCTTCTCTTCTTCCTTGTGTGAGCAGAAGGAGAGGGACACATCTGCAGCAGCCCCAGCAGTGGAGAAAATACACGACAATAATCATGCCGATGCTCGTGGTGAACACCAACGTGGCTAAAAGCGACGTCCCTGCGGCTCTGCTGTCCGAAGCCACGGAGGACCTGGCCAAGGCGATAGGCAAACCCGTGCAGGTAGGCCTGGGGTCACTCGGTTCTGCAGAATCAATGTGGACCTCGTGTTGTTCATATGGATCAGTTTTATTTGTGCTGTTATGATCATTTCATGTTTCAAATTTACTGAAATACAGTTGCATTTAATCTGCTATGAGAGCAGATCCTTGTGAAACTACGTAAACATGGCCTGGACTGAGCGTTGATGAATAATAAACCTAAGAGGACGATTTATTTGTGGCAACTTTAATAAAGTAAAAGTACAAAGACGTCAACGGGACCAAAATGGATATCCTAAATTTTTAACAAGTTAACTTTTTTGTATCTGACTGGATTTTTTTCTTTTTTTTTTCCTGTTTTGCGTTTGTCTTACATGTACCAGTACATTGCTGTGCACATCAACCCTGACCAAATGATGATGTTTGGAGGAAAGGGAGACCCCTGCGCCCTCTGTTCCCTCCACAGCATCGGCAAGATCGGCGGCTCTCACAACAAGCAGTATTCAAAACTGCTGTGCGGACTGCTCAACAAACACCTGAGCATAGCGCCTGACAGGTAATGAATACACAACGGCTGCTTCATGGGACATGTAACGCTGAGATCAACTCTTGTTAACTTGTTTCTCCCTGTGTCTGTCTCAGGATTTACATTAACTTTGTGGACATGGATGCAGCAAATGTGGGCTGGAACAATACTACCTTTGGCTGACATGGAGGTCAACTTTCTAAAACAGAAGATCATTCCAGCTTTTTCCTACTTTACATAGTCAAAAGCGATGCAATGGATAATAAAGGCAGTCAGAGGTACAGACTAGAACAGTCAGAATACTGTGGAGCTTGTCCAAGAAGCACTTAACCTGACTCTTTTGCTTTGCACTATTCCTTTTCCATTCAAAAATAAATAAATAAAAATCCTGTGGGTCATGGATGAAGCCATGTTTTCTTTGGTTGTCTTATTACTTGCAAAAAGTTAATGTGTTTAAGCTAGTTTAATCTTTTTTGGCACAACACAGACACTGTAGAATCACAATAAGAGAAGAACACCAACAAAAAGTACTGTTGAGATGAAAAAATAGGGGCATACATCACAGATTACAAATTCAGACAAAAAATATATGCAAACATACTAAATTCCACAGTTAAAATAAAGGACTAAGCCATACATGATAAATGTAGTAATTTAAACTAATTGTGCATAAAGCTAAGTATATATTAACATGTATACACTTAGGTTGATTATAAATACAAACCATATTGTAATATTTACTCTAAAGACATTTTCTATATTTAAAACTTTGAAGAGACAAGGATTGGAACGCAATTTATGTATTTTTTTTTCCATAATTTGTTCCCTAATAATGAATGAAATTTTTAACTGTTTTATATGAAACATTAGGAAGTTTATTTTAATTATCTATTTTGTAATTTGACATAACTAAATGGAAAATGGTTACAAAAACAAATCTCTAAAGATGATCCAAGACCTTTTCATTGCAAAACTGCATTGCACTTGTTTCTTGTACGATTATTGAATGGGTTATTAGATGTGAATATTCTGTGTTCATTGAACATTTGCATTTCTAAATTTGTCTAGCAGGAAGAGTAAGCATATAAAAATAATTTTAAAAAGTATAAGGGAGAAATGCCTGTTTAGAAATGCTGCATTTTAAAGTGTCCAATTAGCAAAATTAAAAGAAAGCAGTCGCATGAATATATATTTAACACATGTTGAATTTTAAATTCTTAATCTAAATTTCCACATGTTTTATGTTAGATCTTGGATAGGATAGGAAGTAATTATCATACAATTTTTGATCTTTTGTTAACATGTTTAACGGTAAGGTAACATTTGTAGAACTCTTTAGAACTTATCTTTAGTTACGTAAAAAAAAAAGCATGTGTAGGAATTTTTTTAAGGTTTGTACCTCTGCAATGTGCCTAACCGGCTTTTCATGGGTTGAAATGATGAATTACGATGTACATTAAATGCAGCAACGGATGCGTCTGCAACGTAAGATGCTGTGATTGGTTAATGGTAACACATTAACCAATCACAAGGTACCTTATGGCTCTGTGAACTACAGAGACCAGAGCTACGACGTCATTGCGATAGTCGGCGGGAAAAGTCCGTTTGGTTTGTGGTACCGTCACCTTCCATACGTTCTCTCCGTTTTAGTAACAAAAAAAGCCATCTCCCAGGTGAGCCAAGGTTGATCTCAAATGCAGCTGGTGTCCAAATACTGTTTCTTGAATGCTTGTGGTGTTACTTTGATAGCTATCAGGAATACGCTAAGGCTAGGTCTCTTCTCCCTAGGCCACGTCGCTAGGCGTGTCAGATTGTCAGCATATGAAGTTTATCTTGTAGCATTGCGGTAGCATTGATATGAGGCGTTTACGAGTCGAAGAAAACTAACGGAGTAAATCACGAAATGCTTTACATTCTTGTCGGGGATTGTGAGGGGAAAATGGCGGATGAGGATATCACCGGATATCACTTCCTCATTAGCTTGGCAAAGTAACCAGTGGCTCTTACTTTTTACTGCTGATGTTATAACAATATCCGATTTCTGATCAGAAGCCTTTTTAGTCAACATGGTGGGTTCCTCACCATGTGAGTCTGGTGCCTCTCGTTAACAAGTGTTATTTTAAATACATTATATCATCTGAAGTACGCTGAATACGTGCGTTGGGGTATTTTATTATTGTTATTGTATTGGTGAATAAAAGCAGACCTAAAACTAATGCAAAACCTACAGATAAAAATCTTAAAGTGAAATCTAAAGTTTTATAAGCGATAAACATTATTACTAGCATATTATCTTAGTAAGATTATATGACCATAACTTTGTTGCACTGACAACGACCTACCGGATTTGTTTGTTAATTTACTCAATGATATAGACCACATTATCTAAACGTATCAATAGTTAGACTCTCATGAAATAACAGCAAAACCTAAGTTGTTTATTAAAAATTAAATGAATATTTTGCTTAATTTTGGAAAACAAACTTCTTTAAAACTAAATATGCGGATTCAGTATTGTGTGTGAAATTGGATATTGCCTTATGATAAATAACCCTTTTGTAAAATGGCATCTTCCTGTACTTAATCCTGGTACATGGAGCTAAAAGTATAAAATTAAAACTTTTTTGTTGGCATGCAAAGCGTGATTTTATCATAGGTGGAAAACGGCGTGTGTTTTGTTGACGACTGTAATCTGATCATGTTTCTCTTGTGTTTAACCAATAAGGACTTCGGCAACGTCTCGCTCGCTCTGAAGGAGCTGCTGCAGGTCGTCGTCCATCATGTCTGACAGTCTGATGCGAGGCGTCCGGGTCCAGCTGACCACAACGATGGACTCCGTTTTGAGGACGGCCGTGTTTGAAGTCATGAGGATCTTAGAAAGCGCACTGTATAACCATAAGATGGAGATGGCGCAGAAGGGAGAAGAGATTGCTCAACTCAAAATAAAGCTACAAGCTGCAGAGCTAAAGCTTAAAGACTTTGAGATGAGCAGTCAGAGAAGAGCAGAGACGACTGAAACCCAATCAAAGCCAAAAGTTGTTCCAGTTGCCCCAGAACAGCCTGTCACAGTTCCTGAGATTGATGTTGAAGGTATAGTGGGTTGTTTATTTGATTTCAAGTAATACGCCGCTGTATTAGAAAGCTGTGTAAGGAACATAACTCCACATCTTACTACTGTGGGGTTAAACATGCTTAGTGTGTCTGTTTGTGCGCAGTGCCCGATGACTGGTGTGCTCCACTGGGCTGTGATACGTCGAACAGACAAGAGGAGGGTTGTCCCAGCGTAAGACTGCGCCAGTTTTCCATACGCCTGTTTCCTGTTCCTCTTGTTAAGCACGAGGTGTGTAGATGGATCTGGGAAGTTCAGGTGATGGCGAATGGTTGTTCAATAACACAAACCGCGGGGGCTGAGCGATCAGATCTGTAACCTGCTGATATGAGCTAATTGTTATGGTGCCACATCCCACAGTGGGCTTGTTGCTTAAGAGGCCACTGGGCGATCTTTCAGTGTGACCCCGGACAGATTTCTGTCAGACAGCTTAACCAATGATGAAATCCAGAAGTAAAGTAGAAGTGAAAACCAGTGAGCCCAGGATGGATGGTGGTGCCAGATCTGAACATGTTGAGACTTAATCTGATTGTTTGATCCTTGTTAAGCCTTTCATTTTCTTCACTCTTTTTCTGTTGAGGTTTTTTTTTTTTTTTTTTTTTTTTTACAACATTTTACAGATGTAACTTGTATATCTTTATTTTTCTATTTTTAGGAGAACAACAATGTCATCAACGTACAGAAATCTCCAGTCGGCAGGAGATCAAAAAGAAGTAAGTTGTGTTATGGACCATTTTGGTCATTCTCTGATGCCTTCAGGATGTTTTCCGTTCATTTTTGGCTCTTTTATAGACACCTTCATAAAAATGATCAGGGTTTCTCTACAAGGTTGAAAAGCAAGGTGTTTCCTGTTTTACATAAATATGGAAAAACCTTCAAACAGACAA
The DNA here is from genome assembly GCF_051168715.1 of Poecilia mexicana. Taxonomy (NCBI): domain Eukaryota; kingdom Metazoa; phylum Chordata; class Actinopteri; order Cyprinodontiformes; family Poeciliidae; genus Poecilia; species Poecilia mexicana. The sequence continues at coordinate 19,044,554 of NW_028263379.1, forward strand.
AAATCTAAGATTCCATAGATAAATTGGCGTAATAGTTCCCATTATGTCACATTTTGATTAATCCTTCTTCTGAAAATAGTGAATTACTCTAAATGTTAACATGGGGGCTGAGGGCGGTTAATGTACGTTACATTTTCCTGTTTCTCACCTCACTGTCAAAATTTCTTGCCCTTTTTTTGCTTTGTTGTTGCTAAACTACTTTGTCTCACAACACATAAGTTCAAAGGTATCAAATCACACAGTCAAATGACATTCTCCACTTGTCTGTCTGTTCCTCCCAGTCTCTGCCATGAATGAAAAGCCAAACCCGAGCCAAGACGAAAGTAAACCAGGCGGTAATCAAGCAGCTCGGCACCCGAAAATAAGTGGCGACCTCAACAAATTACTCCATGGTCTCAGCAAGGACTACTGCGACCTCAGCGGTTTGGACCGGCTTCGGAAAAGACGAACGAGTGAGGAAACTTTAACAGACAATGACAAAAAAGAGAAGAAAGACGAAGAAGATTCGTTAAAGCACGAAGAGAAAAATCAGAGGAAATCCAAATACATTTGCAAGACTTGCTACAAGGTGTTGGACACAAAAAAAGACCTGCGTGCACATGAGCGTTTCCAGAAGAAGTGCAAAGGCTGCCTGAAGGCCTTCTGCTTCCAAAATGATGTGAAATGCCATAAGAGAGTTTGTGCAGAGTACAAGAAGTCGATGAAAGAAAAACGCAGACTACAAGGGAACAAGACTCCCGTAAAAAAAAAAGCACTCGACTCCAGCAAAGCGGAGGGGATCGGGAGAAAGGAAATCACACAGTCTTCTGCTGACAAAAAAAAACCCTCCACCCGAAAGTTCGCGTGCAAAAAGTGCAGCTACAAGACTAACTCCAGAAAAAAATTTAGACGACACAAAATGTGTCACAGCAAGAAGATGCAAACTTCGCCCGTATGTCTAGAGATCCTTGATGAGAAAAAGGAATTCGATGTACACGAGAAGAAGCAGGTCAGCAACCAAAATGGAGACCTGGGATGGACTGAGCCCTTAGAAGATGTTGACGAAGATGGAGGATTAAAACGCGGTGAGAAAATGCAAGAATGAAGGCCGCTGAGGGTGATGAGTGATGTACGTTTTGTTTTTTACCAGCCTGAGTGCTTAAGAAGAAGGGCAGGAAGACTGCAACAGGAATAGCGGCTGTCCTCGCTGAAAGCCGTAATTTACACCCACTGTGTTTTGTTAGTTTTACTTCAGAATTGGAAACGAACAGCTCCAAATATTGTATTTCTTAAAACCATTTCAGTCAAAACAAGAAGCCAAAGTAGCTTCGTTTTTTTGTTTTTTTTTCTCAAATCACAGGTAAGAGTATAAGACAAGATGGGTTTCGTCCACCAAAAGCAAGTAGTCACCTCAATGTCTTGTTTTCTCTGACTAAAATTAGACTGACGAAGGCAGATGTATCCTCAGAAAGTGAAAACTCTTGAGAGGGAAACTATAAACTTGCTAGGTGATCGTCGAGTAAGTCAAAGGTGCTTCATCACTTTGTGAGAAATATGATCCAAGCCAAAAATGTGCATTTTTTCCCCCTCTGTTTTGCTTGTTGTTGTTTTTTTTTTTTTTATAAATACGAAGGTCCAGTCTCTCCAAGTATTTGTTTGCATTTGATACAGTTGTAAAGTACCTAAGATGTATTATATGATGTTCTTGAAAGCTGGATCATTATAGCTCTCTGGTGTCAATTACATTGGTTCAACAGATTTAATTTAATTTTTAAAAATGGGTTTACTTTTCAGGATTGATTTGAGCTTAGCAATCATGTTTAGTTTTTGTTCATTTTTAACATTTAAGAATAATATTGAATTATTTTACTTAAATGTTGACAGTATTGAATTTGACAGTAAAATACCTTTATTTAATGGAGGCTTACAGTGCTTCCTGATGTCCCTTTATTTGATTTTAATTTCATGCTGCTGTTCTGAAATAAAGCAAACTTTGTAGTTCTGAAATAAAGCAAACTTTGTAGTTTTTCACTGCTACTGTTTTGATTTTTTTCCCCTTAAACGCTGACTTGTTCTTCCCCATAGAATTAATATGGGATAAATTTATATTTGAAATCTAAAATAGTTGGATTAGTCTTTTAGTTGAAGATTAAGAGATTGAGCTGCGTTGCAAATGCCTTACCTGCACGTCTGCAGGACGTGATTTCTCATCTTATCGCGAGATTTGCAACATCTCTTCACAGGTGCCGACCTGCTACATAAATCGTGCGATTTTTCCTTGAAAGTGAGGCTGCTATACTTATTTTATTCTAGTCAACGGAAAGTTACTTGCCAGTAAATTACAACCGCATTGTCTATTAATCTGTTTTTCTTTTTAATGTAGTGTTTATACATTAAACGCAAGTGCTAGCTTAAAGGATGCAATGCTAGCTTCGTTGGGTCGTTGTTTACATGTTATTCAGAGATAACGAGAAAGCGACGCAGGGACTTTTCTGTCTCTTTTAAAGCGTTTTTTACTAAATTACGGTCGAAAATATCCAACACTTTAGCAGGCTCTTGTCATTAACTCCAAATTGTATCCTGACAGTATCTCAGGCAGCATGTCGTGTTGTTTTCTGGAAGCTCCCAGGGGTGTGTCGGTCAGTCTCAGACATTAAGTCGGTTTTAATCATAACAAAAGGAGCATGGAATCTGTGAGGAGCGCTTTTCACGCTCAGCTGGCCACCGTCATGGACTCTCTGCTTGCTGCCGCCGTGTGCGAGATCGCCAAGATCTTCGAGAGCAGCCTGTGCGAACAGCAGGCGGAGCTGGCGCAGAAAGCCGAGGAGATCTCCGTGCTCCGCTGCAGGCTGGAGAAGGTGGAGAGGAGGCACAAAGCTAAGGGTGGAGGCACCGAGGAGGGAGAGCCGTTATCAGGGGACAGAGGGAGCAGCCTGAGGCAACAGATCCCGACAGGATCAGGTATTACAAAAACCTAGAAATATAGCCACAGTCTAAAGTTAGGCGGTTTAAATAATGCAAGTTATATAAACTATAATTGACCTTGTTTCAAAATTATTGTTGGCAAACTTGAAGTGACATGTTTCCTAACACTGAGTGGACTAATACAGTGGTCTCCAACTCCACTCCTCAAGAGCTGCAGTTTAGCGTGTTTTAGATGTTTTCTTAGTTCAGCACACTTTAACCGAATTAGTGTTTCATTATCAAGCTTCTGCAGAACTTGACGACAAGCTGAGGGCATAATTTGGCCATTATTTGAACTGTATTGCATGCAGAACATTGGCTTGATAACTTGAGTTGGACAACCCTGTACTGGGGTAAAGGGTCCATGTCGAAAGGAGTGACATTCTGCATAGAAAGCATTCAGAAATACTCATAATTTAATCTTTTAGTTGGTACCCTACAGGACAGTAAAAATAAAAAAATAACATTGAAAGAACTGTAGCTCTTAGTGTTGTATATTATTTTATCCCTGATAAGAATACTTGTTTTTCTTTCTTTCTTTTTTTGTATTTTTTGTTGAAATTCTTTGTAAATACAGTAAAACTGGTGTATAACTAAGACCAGAGTTTGCACTAATCTGTTGTCTTTGCATAGCACTGAGTGTGGGGAAGGATTCATGTCCATCGGAAGCAGAGGAAGTACTCTGCTTGCTGAAGGAAGAGGTCACAGGTCAGGAAGGAGCTGCCATAAAGCATGAGGTGAGATGTTTTACTTCTTTTCCGTGACCCACACAATCTACCCAGTGATTTAGCTAAAATATGTATTTACTCATTCAAATCTTGTTTTTGTTTAATATTGAGGTCCTTACAGATTTCTTTTACCTCTTTTTTTATGAACAGCATCTTAGATTACGGTCTGCTGCAGTCCAAGCCCAAAATGGAAATGTGTGCATCTCCCATCCTGACCACTGCTCTCCCAAGTCTGAATCCAGTCTACTTCCAGCAGGTGAGTGGTTACCTGGACTGAACGCCACTCGAGGTGCTGCGTCAGGTCTGGACCAGCTGCAGGCAGACGGCACTGACTGCTCCGCTGCAGCCGGCAGCAGCATCGGCAACGACGCGTCTTCCTTCCCGCGCGGTTTTAGATCAGACGAGACCAGCAACGAAGGCGACGACGCCTCGTTTGCTTATCTGGACCAGGAGTCTGAGAACCAGAACTCGGATCAGAGTCCGGGAGTAAAGGAGGCTCAGACAGATCTCACTCCAGCCTCGTCTGGTGAATCATGGCGAACAAGAGACGACAGAGGTGCAAGAGGCCACATCAATCACACACGCCGAGTCGCTAATTTCACTACCAGAGATCCTCTGCGACCGCAGTCCAACTCCCAGTTGCTCGCAGCACGACAGACCAACACTCACAGTCATCCTGTAACTCCCAGTGGAGGCAGCGGACGCCCTTACTCCTGCCCCTACTGCACCAAGTGTTTCACCTACCCTTCCCATCAGCGCAGGCACCTTCTACGGCACACTGGAGTCAGACTGCATCCCTGTCAGTTCTGCGACAAGAGCTTCCTCACGCCGTCAGAGCTCACCGTTCACACTCGCACGCATACGGGCGAGCGTCCCTTTGGCTGCGCTCAGTGCGGTAAACGCTTCGCCCGCAGCGGCAACCTGAGAGCCCACCAGCGAGACGTTCACATGGGAAAGAGGCCCTTTGCTTGCGTCGAGTGTGGGAAAAGATTTGCCCACAGAGGAAACCTGAGGGTGCACAATCACAGAGTCCATCAAGGGGATCCGTACTACTCTGACGGTCAGCCGGAGCCTGACATAGGCCAGAGTCCTATTTAAAAGCAACACAAGTAGGAAAAATACCTACATTAAGTTATTATTCAGCACCTTGGCAGCAGTTTGGAACAATTGAAGCTTTTTGGTTTTATTCGTGCTTCTATATTTTTTATGTAGATGATTATGTATAATTCTGAGTCAGTCTGTTTTAGGTAAAATACATTTTGTTCAGTGTAATTGATGTGAATGAATGATTATAATAGTCTGAACATAACTGTGGAAGTAAAACAAGCAAAATGTGACTATATCTCTGTGTCTTTTCCTTTTCAAAGTTGACCATTTCTGAACGCACTCTTTATTTGAACTGAAGAAACTGTCAAATAATGTTTTATATATGCTGCAGCTGCATCTAAAAAAATTAAAATATCATCAAAATTGCATTTATTTCAGGATTTCCATTTAGTACTGGGGCACTCAAATGCTATATAGACTTATTGCACAAAGAGTGATATAGTTCAAGCATCGTTTTCTGTTAGATTTTATTATTTTGGCTTGTTACACAAGAGGATTATGGAAATTTTGAGATCAAAATCAGAACTCTTTTCTTTTTAGCGGCATTAATTTCCTTCCATAGTTTATGGCTAATAAAAACCCAAAATTAACTTCCTCAAAAAAAAAAAAAAAAATCAGACGATTAAAAGAGATCAAATATCTAATATCTAAACATATTAGTGGAAAGTTAGGTGGAAAGAAAAAGTGGTAGAAAAAGTGTACGTATGACAGAAATAACCACATTCTTGAGGTGATTTGCTTATTAACATGTCAGCAAAAACAGCAGCCTGATGGCCTCCAAACCCACTGCATTGATCCAGTGACTCATGCAAAGTCTTTGTATATACGTTGACATTTCTGTATTGAAAAAAAACATGTTTAATGGCTTCAGTTATAGTCTTCAGAGAAACTAAATGTAGGGTTTTTCTTGGCTGTCAGTAGTAATCATCCAAATTGATAGAAAACAATTGAAAAATTCACTCTTTACGTAATTAATCTACAATATGAATGTATTTGTGGATCATATAATGGATAGAAGTCCAATATATGACTCATAAATCTTGAATATAATTAAGTATTTATTCAGATTGACTAGAACTTGTCTGTCTTGCCTCCATGGATGAATATACAGAGTTGTGCTGTAAAGGACGTTTGTTCAGCATGTAGTTAAAAGTGATATGACACAATGTTTCCTGTTTCCTGAACACCCTGTATGAAACTGGTAGATTAAGTAGTGGAAATAGAAACGACATAAACAAACAACTGGTCCTTCTTTGCACTCACTTATCTTTTATAACAGTTTAATTCCTTTCGAGCATTAAACTTAAAAAATGTCAAACAATGCTGTATTGTTTATCGTATCTTAAATATTACTGTAAATGTAATTGCTCTTTGTCAGTGCTTACCTTGGATTGAATGTAGTCTTATTTTACTTCTTCAATACTAAAGAAGATCCATACTGTTGAAATTTTAAAAATCTAATTTCCTCCAGTTTTTATTTCTGGTCAAAAATTTTGGCTCTTGGTTTTTATGCTTTTGCTACTGCTTGTTTACTTCACAGGTCTTTTATTTTAGCTTTCTGCGCTTTTTTTTCCTCCTACTTTCTCCAATAATCAGACGGCTCATTTCATAAACAAGCTTATTAGTAAAGTCAGAATCGTTCAGGATTTTCTCAACGGTAAAAAAGTTTTTCTGTTACTTAAGCTGACTAAACAATATTTACTGTAAGGTTTTATTTTACAAATGTGGTTTAAAAAGCAGATTGTTTGGCTGCTAAATGAAAGTATTCTTAGTTTGAAGCTTTTTTTTGTCTCTTCAAAGCTAACTGTATGTACTTATCAAGATTATTTATAATTTGACTCGGCTGTGAAATGCTTTATTGTGGCAAATATAATGTTAAAGATGACTTTTTTGTTTCCTTTATAAAAAGTTAATCTTTTACATCCTGGCTTGTCATTGTGAAGAAATAAACATGTAAGTTTGTTGCACTGTTTTATGCCAGCCACCAGGGGGCAGTGCAAATACAAAGGTCTACAGAAATGTGTGCTGACAGGTTTGATGTTCTCAGCATGTTTTACCTTGTTTTGTCCTACATTTTTGTCGCATCTTTTTCCCCGATGCATTCACGTGTGTCATCATGGTGCCCGTCCTGTAATACATCGTATGAATGCTCAGAAAAATCTACATTTAATTTTATACCTGCACAAAACCTAATTTATTAGAACATGTTTTAGCTATTTTCTTCTTCATATATAAGTATGTGAAACTTACAAATTTTCTTCTGTTTCTTGTATTGTTTTTTTTTAATTATTTTAAATCCTTCACACATGAGAGATGTCCAATAAACTCTTTATTTTTATTAGTCTTTGAGTGTCTTCTGATGTTAGGATTTCCATGAAAAATGGAAAAATACATTTTTCATGGAAAAATGTATTTTCATGTATTTTAGTTGTAATTCCAGAAAATATTTTGTTAAAAAAAAAAAGCCACAAAGATGGGATTTAGATGAAGTGATCAAGATATGTTGGATTGCACTTTTTTTATCAACTTCTAGCTCTTTTATTGTCCAGAAGACCTCAGTTTTAGTAACATTGACTTGGTGTATGTATGTCTTTTTTTCCTTCTTCATAGACCTAAACATGCACTGAGCGTGTGGGCTGAGTGGGGGCTGATGGGATATTTGTCCCTGTCTCTCCCTCTTGTCTTTCACACACTGCAGAGGGAAGTCTGGCCCAGGCTCTGAGCATGTACTCCCCAAGCTGCTGAGTCCATGGACTGCTCACACAAACACAACATGCAGTGACCTCCCCTCCCCCTTAAAGGTCACCTGTGTTTGTGTGCAGGTCTCTCTCTCTGCCTCAGTCAGAAAGACTGGACATATATTGAGAACACAGAGCCGGAAGAGGCCGTGCAACACGACAGAGAGATTCGAACATTAATGTCAGCGTGCCTCACTTGAAAGGCTTAACATTTATAAATCTGACTCAGATAAAGGTTTGCTGTCTGCTGTTGATGTGGGCGGATTGAATCCTCACTGGGTAAAGCTGGAGGTTCTTGCAGACCTTCAAAATGCACACATAAAGACACACACACACACTTTCAGTGCTGTATTTATGTGCTATTTGAAAGCATGAGGCCAGATAGAGGCATTAATCTGTGCACGGATTTGAGTCTCGAAATGTTTTGTGTCTGTATTTAGATAGCATCCATTCCATGCAGTATTTATTTTGTTTATATTTAGTTGTGTGTAATCGTAAATCTGTTCAAAGCAGCTTTACCTAAAGAGGAAAAGGGCAACAAATACCCTTGGACCAAGCTGGACTGCCAGATGTGTGATTGCTTTATAAGATTTACAAACCACATGAAATGCCAAATGGAGAGAAATCTTTAAAGACTTGAGAAGGTTTACCTTTGTAGAACAGCTGGAATTGTGATCAGACTAAATTACGCACAGCTGGAATATTTTGCATTGGATTTTATTTTGGGGCACCAGAGGAAGGGGTCTGAATACAAAAGCACATCATGCTTTTCTGCTTTTTATTTGTAAAACTCTACAAGGAACTGGGATTGAATTGATTAATCACAGTGAATGGCAATATTTGTCAACTAATTTAGTAATCAATAAATTAACTGGAGTTTATAGACTAAAATTTTTTCTGAAAGAACAACACTGTAAAACTGTACAAAAGTAAATGCATCTTGCATTTAAGATAAAAACAAACTTCGACTAGTTCAACTTGTGTAAATAAAAAAAAAATCCTATTAAGCGTCTTTTGCTATCAATTATTCGTCAATTTATACAAAAATAATGAGTTATAAGTCAATCCTTCACTGCACTGATAAGCCCAGCAGAATAAGTTGAGCTTTTCACATGTTAGTTCGTTTTTTAAGCTGCAGATGCATCCTTTGCTGCAACTGTTAGAGCATTCACTAAAAGAATGGAAAAGAAACTGCTTAATTTTGCACAATAAAATGTCTATTTTCTTATTTAAAAAATTAATTGCTTATTTGCATTTTGTAAATGTATTTCTAATATTTTATATAAAAAGGTTTAAGTGGTTAAATAACGGCTCTCCTGAAGGTGCCAATTTTTTTATTTGACTAGTTGTCAGAATAATAAATTACTGAAATGATCTTTAGTTGCAGCCGTAATAGAAACCAAGTATTCTTCCACATTATAATTATGCGCTACTAATGTTTGTGTGTCACGTAAAACTCCTAATAACATACATGTGGTTATAATAAGGAAGTAAGGAAATGAATACTTGTGCAAGGCAGTATTTCTCTAAATGATCCTCGCATTGCATATGTTTATCTTCCTCTGCAGGCTGCAGTTTTACTGCAACTTTCCAGAAGAAAACAACACATTCATCCTTCTCTCATTCCCCTGCTTTCAGCTAAAGTATTCACTCCATCACCCTATCATAAGCTGCTGAGGCTGAAATGATCCCCTTGACACCCAGTGAACCCTCTAAACATGTCATATGCATGTTACATAGATTTTTCTCTCCAGTTCTTGTTTTGTTTTGTTTTTTTCCCCAGACACTTTAATGCCTTTTATGCATACAGCGGTTGCAAATAGATGCTATTTTTTCTGTGCAAACGTGTGCGTGGGTTGAGGCTGTATGGGATTTAGAGCTGCCCAAAGGTTGTTCATTATTATCCAGCCAGTCCCACCTCTCTCCAGGGTCTGTGGTTTCATGCAAGTTGCTATTAAAGTACCAAAGCCCCCCCTCACCCCTTAGGGGAATTATGGTCCTGTCTCCCGCTCAGGGCACTGGTTGATCCATCGTCTGCTGACTGTATTTAAGCTCCCCCTTAATGTGCTAATAGTGTCAGACTGCATGGAGGCTGCAGAGCTTTTAGCTTCCATCTCGTAATGCTTTCAGCCTTTTGGAAAGTGCAGATTTTATGGTTGCTGGGCTTTAAATATTGGTGATCATTCAGAAATTGTCAATGATTAAGTGCGATAGTAAAGTTTCATTTAACAGATTATGTTGAGTAGATGCACAGCTGATAGCAGAACCGATTGGCTTCATGGAGGCAGGTAGATTGAGTATTTGTATTTGGTTGTATATTTAGTTGGCTGAGGGCAGAGTGGAAACATGTTATCCTCCTCCCTCAGATTTCTGAACGCGCGTGTGTGTGTGTGTGTGTGTGCGTGTGTGTGCGTGTGTGTGTGTGTGTGTGTGTGCGTGCGTGTGTGTGTGTGTGCATGAGATACGGCACGTTTGAGTCGGTGTTCTCCATAGGCTGCTTGTGGGTTGCTAAGAAACCATGCGTCTGCATGGTGAAGTGGGGGGTGGGACGGGAGAGAGGCAGCGGGTCAACAGAGGCAGACGCATGCGATGCTGCGTCTGATTGGACGCAGCTTATTGCCTGTGATAAATGAGGGTGATCATTATCATGTTGACGAGTTGTAGGCCTGAATCATGATGGAGTCTGCCATTCCGCCCTTTATGGAGCATTAAGTCAATTTATCTGGTTCAGCGACTGCCTGGCGTTCGCTCTGTGTTGCACAAGGTGACGATGTAGGAAGAGAAACTGATAACACATGGCTGAATCCACAGGATATAAATACTGCTCTAGAAATATTACTGTATCTTAAGGTCATATGTGAGGCTGCTCACTTTTCATCTCATTTTTATGAACAGATATACAAAAAAAAAATAATAAATTGTAAATAAATCTCTATGAACTTTGCACAAAGAAAGCAATTTCAATTCAGATTGGATGCCTGAAACCACAGCTATGTTGTCCTGGACAAACCTCATAAAATTGTTACTGTGAGTTTATCACATCTCAATGCGTCTATCTGTATTTGTTGTTTGTACGATAAAGTGTAGGAAATGATACAGAAAGGATTTATATCTTTAGTCTTGACTTTTGTCTTAAAAACTGTTGAACAATTTTAGAACCACGTATATATTGCTGCGACGGGAAACAAAATTGCAGCTAATTGAAATTAAATGTAAAACTCTCTCATAGAAGTTAAAGTACAACAAAACAAAATATTAAAACCTATATAATACACCAATTAAATTCAGGGTTGTAGGTTTTTGTTAATAACTACTTGCAGAATTATGTTTTTAGCAAAGATGATTAAACATAGTTAAAATCCTGATCCCATGTTAGCATAAAGTGAAATAAATGACTAAAAATGTTTATATCAGGAGGTTTTGGAGCAAAATTTACCTTAAAACAACTTATGAATTTCTAAATTACATGCACAGTATAGCTCTGATGTTTTTAAAAGAATATTTTCATCTCTAGACAACAATAAAATTTAAAACTCTAGAGAAATTAATACAATTGAATCATATAGCCACAAAATGCAACATTTAGTATTTTTCTTGCTTTCTTTGCAAAAATAATTCAGCACAACTAAAAGTTTGCTCGTTTATTCACTTGAAAGAAAGAAAAAACACATTTGAGCAGTTATGTTTTCGGTTAGATTTTTTTACTGTGACGATGATGTGTAAAGTTTTTTTAATTTCTAGGAGATTTTTGCGTCAAAATGTCTACTGAAATAATTTTGACATCTAAAAAGGACAGTAGCTTTAAAAGTCACGTTTAATTTTAGTTTAGATTTAAGTTTAGACTCTCAAGACTTTAGTTGTTTTAGATAAAATCTTCAAAATGAGAATAATGTATGAAATAAAAAAAAATAAAAAAAACACCTAATGGAGAATGAGGAACTAAGCGATATATTTAATACTACTATATGAATATATATTTTTATCCAAACTGGTGGTGTCTGGTCAGAACATGTATTTTCAACATGTTCAGAGTATGACAGGAATAATCATTTCTGTCTCCTCAGCCACAGATTTGCGTTGAACGTTCTTGTTAAATCTCACCACGGCCTTCCACCATCTGTCCTGAAGAAGCTGGTGTGAGGGCACAAAAGCGGGTCAGATGCGACGCAGAGCGAAGGGTCCAAGTCTGGGACGGGTCTGTGGGTGGTCACGCTTGCTGTCGCCATGGTAACAAAACGGAGCGTGGCCAAGTGTTCACGCACGAACGATTCAGTCTCAGCAGGTGACAGACTGTAGCCACGCGGGAAGGCCCCGACAGGGTCATGACGGGTTAACAAGGACAAGCTGACGAGGCTTTACTGTACAGCGAAGCTGCCACATAAACGGCCGATGATTGAGATTATACTCTTAGAGGGATTATTAAGAAGTCAAGGAGGAGTTAGAGCAATAACCTTAAACCATGCATGTAAATGTGTGCGTGAATGGGTGAATGACTGCTCTGGGATCCAATCTCTGAGCAAGCACCAAGGTAAACACCAATTAGGGACAAATTTGATAAATTACATCAGAAAAAGAGGAAAAAACAGACAAAAATAGTTGATTGAACGTAATAATTGTGTCGGCCTCCAACTTTTCTGATGCGTCTGCACTTGGTCTACAGTTCAGAAAGACTTATTCAGAAGGATATATATATATATATATATATATATATATATATATATAATTTTTTTTTTTGAATAAGTCACAAATTTATTTAAAAAATATATCAAAAACATTGTACAGGAAAAAAACACATCTAATATATTCATCACTGTATTTTACAAAAAATGCCTGGCTTTGAATCTAAATTGAATATGCATTACTTTGTTAATATTGCCTTTTTGATTGTTGTTTTGAGCTGCAATGCTGATTAGTGATATCCTACTTCATTATTCTTTTCAAAATAACTTAAGCATAAATAAAGTCATCCTATAATGTTGCTTCGCAGCAATGTAAATCTTAATGTCATCCCATAGTCATGCACCAGAAGGTCAGCATGATCTTTTATAAGAAAATACAATATATTGTACCTCAGTATTTCAGAAGAACAAAACAAAAGAAGAAAAAAAAGATGTTTTAAATTGTTTTATGTATTAAATTACCTCTGCCATAATTGAGATTTGATCTTCCAGCTAGCGGATGAGCACAGTACCGTTAGTTGTGGGGCTGTAGCATGTGGAACATTGTGCGTGGTTGGTAAGTAGTCACTGGGGGAGATTAAGGCTGGCGGTCTTGGAGTAAGTCTGATAAACAGCACTTCTTGTTCGCTGGGAAGGAGGGTTAAAGCCTGGCGGCAGACAGCCAGCAGCAATGATGGCACCAACTGTCACTGGCAGCTCACACTCTGCTACCACACCAGCTCAAGCCTCTGTGTGTGTGTGTGTGTGTGTGTGTGTGTGTGGGTGTGTGTGTGCGTGTGCGTGTGTTGTCCTTCAGTAAGTGGCTAATAATGATCCCATGAAGGAGAGAGAGGCAATATGGAGGAAGCATGTGTCTCGATATTGATAACCGTGCTTTACAGTGGTTACAGACTGACGTAAAACTTGAATTCTGATTGTAGGGCTGTTGGTGTTACAGCACAGAAAAAGTAAAAAATAAATACTGATGAAGAAACGGTAAATAACTTGATATAAAAGGTCTATATCTGCAACTGTTTGCTATGATTAAAACAAGATAGATCATTGCTGTTTCTTACCAGTAGATAATTTAGTGTTTAAAAATATAAAATTATTATCATATTTTAACTTTTTACATATCTCTGTAGGAATATATATGTTGTTAAATATAGAGATCAGGCTACTTTCAATTTTGTCTCTTTGGGGCAGTTTAAAAAAAAAAAAAGAATCAGCAAACTGAGCATATGGCCTCCTGGCCAGCAGAGGGCGCACAAGAGTTTTGTGGCTTTTCACACAAAATACGGATCTCAAAACTTTAGATTTCTAGTTACATGTAATAGAAGCAACTCACATTTAGACTCACTTGAAAGGTTTAAATTTAGGTAGAGTTTGAAAGAACTGTATATTGTGCTAGTTTTAGCATACAGAGTTTGCTAGCTTTGTTAACAGTCAATTTTGCTAGTTCAGTCATTTCTCAGTGGGTCAAGTGCTGAAAGCATTTGACCTTTATTTCGTTTTGAAGAGATTTTTGTGGGATTAGTGTCCTTCATTCAACAGTAAAGGCACTGGAAGATGAGCAGAGAGAGAAGGGGAATACATGCAGCAACTGTTTGGGAACTGAACTGGGAACAGCTACGTTGACGAATGTAGCCTCTGTGGATGGTGCGCCTGCTCTACCACTGAGCTATGTGGTGCCCCGTTTGACCTTTCTTTCAAATGAATCTCGCTACATAATGGACAGTTTTCCTTGTCAGCCATAAAGTGGCTCCTCCTTCATAACCCTACTGACTCAGAAATCCAGCGCTCTGGACCAAATGCTTATTTCAGAGAAAGAGACACACTGCCACAATTTGTTCACTATTTCAATAGATGTTAAGAAGTAAATATTATGAATATGCTGTTTAATCTTCATATTCTTATCAAAACTGTCCCTGTACATTTCTCCATACAATATGCTGAAAGTTGCATGGTGACATCCAAATGATTCTCTCTGCCCAGGTATTTCGTTTGCTTGGAGGAGTCGGGATTTCAACATGGCGATGCCCAAGAAGCCCTTGTTTGTAGTGCATTTTACAAACATTGTGTTAAGCTTTACTTTCCATAAGCAAACATATGGATGGACATAGAGCTTTATAAAACATTCTATCTTTTTTATTTGATCTGAACAAAGAGTTTTGAGTTTTATGGAGTTTCGTGGAGGAAAGGTGTTTCTCTGTGCTCAGTGTTCTGTTGGTCAATCTTCTTTTCTTTCTGCAATGAGAGCACTCTGTTGCATGTAATGAGACATAAAACTATAACTTGTGTTATTCATTGGGCTTTAGGATCCTGTGTTAGTTATTAATGTGTTTCTAACAGCTTTGGTTCTAACTCTCAGAAACTATTTGAAGATAATAAAAATGAGGTCGTCCCATGATCTGTATTTGCCCATTTTTGCTTTGTGAATAAGACTGTCGCATGTTTAAAATTTAAGTCAGTTTCTCATCTCTATACTACTTCACTCAAATTTCTGTGCTCTGTTTGGTTTTCAGCACTGAGTGAAACAGCCTGAAACCCCTTTCCTGCCTCTTTACTCATTGATTACAACCTTATAAGATCCTCTGTCACTCCCTCTGGCCTCCCGCTGTTCCATCCTGTCTGCTTCTTCATCATACTTAATCAGCTACAGTCAGTGGTCGAGCAGATTCTCGTTTCTGTGATGATTGGCTCCTCCTGATTGAAGGTGGAGCCTCCAGCGATGCATCATGCAAACGTACCAGCGCAGCAGGACTCATCCTCTCCGCCTCTCCCTCCCCTCCCTCTCCTTACCTCTCACTCTTCCTCTCTCACATACGCCAGAGCTCAGACTGCAGCAGAGCGCAAAGCCAGCAAGGATTTTACCATTTCTTTTTGGGAAGGCAGAGAGACGTTTACCTGCTGAGGAGAGCCTGCATGGAGGGTTGATTGAAGAGGAGAATCTCACAAGCTGCTGAGTGTGTAGGTAAGAGTGTGTTTTAACTCATTGTGTGTGTATGTGTGTGTGTGTGTGCCTCCAAGTGAGTGGTTTCACTGCAGAAGCAGCAGCACTGCAGATACTTCGACCAAGAGCCCTGCTCTGCTCATCCCTCCCTCCCATCCCCCTCTCTCATCTTCCTCATCCTCTCTTCTGGTTTTGAAGAATCCACTGACTTTACCCATTTCTGTCGGGTCTGTGATGTCTGAGTGTGTTTATGGGAGAATATTCAGAACAGCCACTGCAGGGTGGACTTGTGCTGGCTTTCCCTCGCTGCACGAGTGATGCTGATGTTTTCAAATAATCCGCCTTCTGCAGGTTGACACCTGGTCTTCAGAAGCAGTTGCGAGGACTTTTGTAAGCCTCTCCATCTTTCCCAAGTGCACACTGCCAGCTTCCCGTCACCTCTTCTGGTTAGGATGCTCCGCTGTGCGCCCCTGTGCTGAGGAGGCGTCGGCGGGCAGCAGCATGGACGCTGTGCTGGCCGGCATCCCCGCCATCCCCTCCACCACCACCAATCTGCCACCACCACCACGCTGCCCAGCCGAGCCGGGGGCTCCCCCCATCCCCGCTGATGGGCGAAGACACTGACGCCACCCTGACTCTCAACCACCACGGCTTCCTCCCCGACCACAACTATGTGACTGAAGGTAAGAGGCAGACAGACGAGGTCGGGTGTGTTTACACGGATTCACTGTGGGACACAACAAGCTTAGGGTGGATTCCTAATCTGTAAGCTCTGTCTGTGTTGGTGTGTTCAGATAGAGCCGCAAACAGAAACTGTGTTGGCTATGTTTTCCTCTCTTCCTTCACTCATCAGCTGTTTTACTAGTTTGGCTTCAGGATTCCCACACGCTCTAGAAAAGCCTGCAATTTGATTTACAGTAAGTGCGTTCAGGGAGGAGAGGAAAAATAGTTTTATTTTTGATTCTCAGACAGTTTTTTCCCTCATGTCGTTACCTAAAAATCCATCCTTCCTCACTCTCTGGTTCCATATTTAAAGCCTTCTAGCTATTGAAATGTCTACATGATTTCATTACAAGCATTTTTATATAAACTTTAAACATTTCTCAGAAAAGAACTGAGACGTCTGGAAATTCGAGACGGGGATTTTGACCAGAGAATTGTGCCTGTATGCTTTGCTTGTGCTTTCATGCCTGCTGACCTTCTGTGTGCAACACAGCTCTTTGCTACACCACAGGAAGCAATTGATCTGGTCTAAGTCTAAATGTGTTTGTGTTTGACTCATATTGTGTCTGAGAGAGACAGCAAGAGCGAAAGAGAGAGAGAGAGAGAGGGAAATCTTAATTTCGCACAAAAACATGCCAGAAACTTCAACTACATTCTTGAATATGTATTAAGTCCGGTGTCACCTCTTACAGTCTGTTGCTGCCCCACTCGAATTTAAAACAGGTGCATGTGTCAAACTGAATGCATATCAGATCTGTGCCAAGGGACTATTAAAAAATTCAGCAGCACTTACCACCCACTGAATTTTCCCACAATCCTCTTTCTTTCCATCACACTGGATCTCCTGTCTGTCCTTCCTCACTGGTCTGCTCCTTGCTGCTCATTGCTCACCGTGCTTCCCGGACCAGATTATCATTAAAGGGTCACGCCAGTGTTAGAAGCTTATTTATCATCCTCTTAGCGATATAGGTAACCCATTTAAATTGTTTCTACTGCTTAGAAAATTCCTACGGTTTGTCACAACCACAAACTTACTTCATTGGGATTTTATGTGATATATCAACACAAAGAGACGCTGTAAAATGGATGAAAAAAGACAAATGAAAATCTTGAAGGTGTGCTGTTCATTGTCTATGGAGCATACCTATTAGTATTTTAGGCTGCATTCTGACGAGCACCATTCAGTCTGCTTTAATTGAACTCTAGTCCGTTTGACTAGAAAGTTCAGTTTGTTTGTGAAGATGTGAATGCGTGATCTAACTCTGAAGTGGATTTAAAAAGTGAAATCTGGCCTGTAAATACCTAGGTTTTGGTTCAATTAAGGTGAACTCTGGTGTGGTTTGAAAGCATATGTGGATCCAAGCAGGCTGATAGCAGGAAGCAGACTATAGCACAGGGCATTCTGGGTAAATACAACCAAAACGAATGTGAGAGTCTAGAGCTAGTGGGAGAAATGGCTTATGGTCTGTTGCCAAAGAAATCCTGTACCTGTTAAAATCTGACGCCACTCCATTTTTGTTTACATTTTGTGAAGAAGGAAGTTGTGCTTCTGTCTTTTTCAAAGGTTTTCATGTTATTTCCTTCAGTAGTTCTTGGTGTAGCGCCCCCACAGGTGAAGGGGGTGCAGACCGTTTTTTCAATTAGTTTGTATTGTCTGACACAGTGCGGCGTGAAGGCCAACCACACCAGCTGAAAATGTAAGAGACGTTGCAACTTTGGTCGCCAATCAAACCGAGTCTTCGAGACTATGAGGTGTTAAAATACCTTCAGTACAAATCCAGCTGTTCAGTGAAGGTCTTTTTGTTAGAAAAGATTAGTGAAGGACCAGCATGACTTACCAAATACCACTGACAGGTCATGCATGAAGATGTGAAGAAGTTTTAATTAGGCTATCTTGAGCTTTGAACATCTTTCGACGCACCGGTCAATTATATTAAAATGCAGAATATGGGTCACCAGGAAACCTACCAAGACATGGCAGACAAGTTAAACTGACAGATATTAATCAGAGAAGGAGCGTAAAGACTCTGGAGGACCTTCAGAGATCAACGAGCTGGACTATTTTACAGAAGAATGAGTCAAAATGTGAGGTTTTCTAAAATGTGCCAAATTTGCAGCTGTACTTGCATTGAACGGTGGCCCTACAGAGTACTGACTTGAGACACATATGTTACATATGCATATTACTTTTCAGAAAACTACGCATATGTTTGGTTCCAGTGGTCCATCACGTAAAAGCCAAAAAAATAATAAAAGTAAATGAAATTTTGTGGTTGTAACATGAAGACATTTTTTTTTTTAAATTCAAGAGTCTGTCCACCAAGTTTAGATACTGTAGGTTTGCCTGTTAATTGTATAAATGATTGTGTGTCCTGTGCAGTCAGGAGGTATCTTTGTTTGTCTGCAAGTGTGAATGAGGTTCTTGCTTCCTGGAGCTGTATGTCTGCACATTTCTGATATTTTTAGGTGGGTTTTCCGTAGTAAAACTTGAGCCTTATTACCCACAACCCATCTATGATCGCCATAGAAACAGTCAGCGGTGATAAACATCCTGCTTTTCATGCTTGACCAGTATGACTGACAGGCCGTCTCCACCCACCAATAATGGCAGTATTAATTATTCCACACATCGCAGGCACAGTCACAGACATTATTCACGGGGAATTGCTGATGAGCTCACTCCGAAGTGGACACACCGCCGTGGGTTGTTGTGGCAGATAATGTAGTAAGAGGCATAAATTACACGCTAAAAGGAAATCGGTTTCATATTCCTCTTATTAGAGTAAATATTTCCAATTAAAGAAAAAAAAAAAAAGGTTACCCCTCCCTCTTAGACTCTCGTACTCCACCCCTCCTTCACCTTTTATCCATGTTCACTTCTGTCCTCCTCCTTACCCCCACCCTCCCCACTCTACCCCATCGATCCACCATCGCAACCAGAAGCATTGTCCGACTCCAAAGTGGTGCGTCTGCTAAATAATTACCCAGCAGTGCTCTGAAGGCTGCTCAAACACAATGTTCTTCTGGATGTGAATGAGAGGCTGGTAGATTCAGAAAGACATGTGGGATTTTATGCTTGAGGGTAACTCTTAAATATAAGTCCTTTCTTAGACTTATTCATTCGTGTATTATTCGAGTAGATTATGTGCATCCTTTGTTTGCTCGGGTTTGTGCATATGGATGTTTGTGTGTCTGTAAGTGTTTTATGTGTGTGCACATACTGTACACACACGTAGGGATTCCCGCTGCAGCTTTAACACCTACCGGGATGGATGGTTAGGATCCCTCTTCTCTGCTGTCCCTCTCCTCCTTCCTTCCAACCACCATCTCTCACTTTACTCCCCTCACATGTTTTACGGCTTCCAAAATAAATCTCTCGGCTGCGTCCTCCCCCTCCAGATGGAGAAGCATTGTGTCCAAAAAACGGAGGAGGAAACAACAATAAGATCCAAATTTAGACGCTTTTGTGAAGGCATGTGGTAACTTAAAGCAAAAGATGAAACAGGCAATATTTCAAATAGACACAAATTCATCTGATAACACTTTTTTAATTACATAAGTATCAAGCATTAATACTCTTGAGTGAAGAAGTTAATTATTTTTTATTTGATGAGGGATTACCGTTTGACAGATTTGTATTTCTGTTAGATGTAAACAAATTAATGTAGTCTGATCAGATTATGTTACAAATTAAATGCAGGAATATTAACATTTAAAATAATTGAACAGTTTTTCATAGTTAGTTCACTGCATAGAGGGAATCCAAACAAGAACAGCTTAAATTCTTTGTGTCCTCTTCCTTTCGTTGGTCTTTGTCTGTACTGTTTGAAACAAAAATGGATCAATCTAAATATTTTTGCCTGATTGTGACCAATTCTGATTTCTCAAGAACTATAATATTAGAAGGTTTAAAAAACATATTAAAAAATCTATTTTTCCAATTTTTTTCCCGTTAGCATTTAGTAGCAGAAGCAACATGGCGCTGACCGAACATTTACAGTAAAACCTACTTTTACTGTAATGAATAATAACAACATGCTAATAGAGTTGACATTTTAAGCTAACTTTAACACATTATGTCTGCAATTACCAAAGCTAGCATGGCTAGCATTACTGGAAATTCAGTGTTCATGATTATTCCAGAGAGAATATCAATTAACTCTGAGATTTAAAAGAGAAATTTATCAACATTTTGAAATTCAGCCATGACAGACAGGGCATGAAAGGTCTAAAGGATAAATAGACTTTAGTGCAATAGGTTTAGCCTTCCTGTTACCTGACTAAACCTCAGACAGTCTCAACATGTCGAACATCTAGTTTCCTTCTTAAAAGCTTCGTACATCTGTGTGACTTCTCTGACTTTATTTGAAACATCTCACTGATGCAAATAACTACCTTGGAGACTTCTTCCTTCATTAACTTCATCCACACTGAACAGCATAATTGTTTCCTGATAATGCTAAGTCCTGGTGCATTCACTGACCTTGATTAATGAGAAGCTGACCAGTGGTCACAGCTGACTGAGATGAAGATTGACTGGCAGGTTTTCCGCCAATTCATCTTCGCATCCGTTGCTTCATGAAACACTAAACCGTAAATCTGTAAATATTTCTATTTTAGTTCTGTATTATTCAGCAAACACCCATAGGTCATTAAGCAGGTCTTTTAATAATGATTGATTTTAGATTTTCTGGTTAGTTTATGTCATATGACCTTTTAGTGAGGAGTGAGGGAGTTGAATGATTTGCATTTATTCATGTTGTACAAAAGTGGTTCAGGAACTAGAGGACTTACTCAAAGATGTCTTAACGTATGACTTGTGAGATTGTTTCTCTTACTGTGTTGGCCTTAAGCAGGAGAGTATTGTAAAAGGATGCTTGCTAATAGACGTTAGCTATGCTACTAACAATATAAGGAAAAAGGAGCACCAGCCATCATGCTGACCATCATGCTGACATGATGGCTGAATAGATTTGTTTTGTTTTTAGGGGCAAATAGTTGCAGGCTGCCACTTTGAACTGTTCCTACAGCAATAAGAAACGGGATACTTCTCGTTCTTGACATGAACACTCAGAGGTGATTGTGGAAAAACTGGATTTATTCTATACTTGCCCATGTTTTTCAAATATTTTGAGGACGCACTCTTTAGTCATGAACAACAAGCTCAAAGAATCACAAGATATGAAACTTGTTTCATATCTTATTGCCTATTTCACAAAAAACGTTGACACAGGGAACCGTTCTGTCCGTTTCTGTGTGATGTTTGAATGGACTGAGGCAACAGCGATGGCTTGAAGCTCGTAGTTGCTGTTCTACCTCGATTCATCGAGGACAAATTGTCTATTAGACCAGATAGATTATAAAGAGTGAATGAATCAGGGCCAGAACCAAGGCAGACATCCATCCATCCATCCATTTTCTTTACACCCTTGTCCCTTAGTGGGGTCGGGAGGGTTGCTGGTGCCCATCTCCAGCTAACTTTCCGGGCGAGAGGCGGGGTGCACCCTGGACAGGTCGCCAGTCTGTCACAAGGCAGACTTCTACCGTACGACTCTGGTGTGGTTTGTAATTTATAAAAAAATATGTTTCACCAACATGTTTCTCAAGATCTAGCAAATTTCAAATGTTGCGTCCGATTAAACGTTCCATGAAGAAAATCCAAATTAAATCAGATCATTAGTCAAGGAGGAAATTGGTTTGCTCTCCTTCTCTAAGCAGTTTATCACCTACTAAATCTCATTAATAGGACCAAACAAGACAAAGACGAACTCTCTGTTGCGTATCTATCTCTGTTCATCTCCTCATCTTTGTAACCTTCCTGCCCAACCCCGCCTGTGAGTATTTCATGTTGCGTAGACATAATGTCATCATGAATACACTCCCTGTACCTCTTTCTTTTAGCGAGTACTCATGCCCGAATGTGGTGATGTAGTAACTCAGTCCCTACCCTTAACCCTGCCCGGCCCTTCTCCCTTCCTCACCCTCTGCCTCCCTCCCTCCCCTCCCTCTCCCTGCCGTCCACCATTGCTCCTCTTACAGGGCTGCTCCTGGCTATAGCCTGAAGAGCTCCGCCCATCCTGTCCACCCCTCTCCACCCTGGAGTCCTCCCCCAGGATGTTGAGCCCCATCCAGGTGCTGTGCTCCGACATCACTACCCTTTCTCTGGAGCCTGAGCCGTTTGCCTCTTACACTGAAGGTCTGTTTTCTATCCTCTTCTTTCCCAAAGGTCCTATCTATGTCACACATTTGCGCCACACACAACCCCAAAATGACACATGATAGACTTGAGTGTGTGCGTGCGTGTGTGTGTGTGAGAGAATGCGGTATCATGAGTGAGTGTGTGCATCAGACAGGTGGATTCTCATGTGAGTCTGATTGTTATAAATATCTCAAACATCCCTTTGTCTCAATCTGTCTGCCTCATCCTTTATAGGTGAGTTTATTCTAGTAGCTGCAGATTTATTTTTGTCTCCATCAGGCTGGTTCTGTGTGAATTACATCTACGTTTTCCAGATATCTTTAAATAGTTTAACCTCAGATGACATGCTGCCTTCTTCAAAGCTTAGCTGTCCTACTTTGACTTCTTTTTTTTGTCAACTTGAAATAAAACTAGATCTGTTTGTCTATGAATGCTAATAAGGACGAGTTGCTCTCTGAATCTTTGAACACAAAGATATATTTAAAGTGTAGAAATCCACTCACATAAGGCTGCATCCTCTGTAACATTTCCATATTTTCTGCTTAAGAAATCCATAAACGCACAGAGAGGATCAACAAATCTACTGAAGGACTGCTTTTGCTTTTCTGCTTTTGTACATACTTGCAGAAGATAACCTTCAGAACATAAAAAATTGTCTTTAAGTTATATTTTTGCAGCTAAATAATAGCTGGAGCATCCGGCATGTTCTGAAGCTGATGCTGGTTTTATGATTCTAATTGTTTGAGTCTATAACCATTAGGCTCATACCAGCCCTGCTCCATTGTGCTGATGTGTGTTTGGAGAAACAGCAGACTCCCTGCTGTGCTGGGCTTAAACCCCTCCTCTGCACACACGTGCACCTTTAGCACAAACACAAGCACTATTTTTGATTTTTTTTTCTTTTTTAGATAACTGCAGAACTGCAGGACAGGGATCAATTTAACATCTCCCTCCGGCGCTTCTTCCTCCTCCTCCTCTCCCTCCGTCCTGTTTATTTCTCTGCTGGGTAATTGTGCACATGCACACAGGAAATGTGGGGTGCTTGAGCTGCGGCATGCACACACACCGTTTCCAACACACATGCACGTGCGTCTCCTGCTGAGTGGTGGCTTGTCACTGCTTTTAAGTGTGTGTTTTTGGCTCGGCTTTAATGGTCCGTGTTTACCCAGAACTGAGATTTCTATAATTGGAACATTTGCCACCCCCATCCTGCCCCTACAGAAACCCTAGGAGAAAGGATTTCCCCTCTCTGGGTTCTCACCACCCTCGTCTCTCACGGATCTCTTCTCACAATGTAACAAAAAAAAAAAAAAGGATTCAAACAAAAGATCTCTAGTTTCTTGTTACTTTAGTTCATTTTGGTGCCTGCCTTAAAAAAACAAACAAACAAACAAAAAAAACATCACAAAGCCTCTCCCACAAAACAGTTCACTTTTTAAGATTAATTAAACTACCATAAACCTAAAGTTTATTTATCAAATTGTGCAGCATTTTAGGAGTCGTAATACTTTGTCATGTTACAGCATTAAACTTCTACATATTTAAGTGAGATTTTATTTGACAAAGTGGAAATTAAATAATGCATTCTTTTCTAAATACAGTCGTAAAACCATGGTTTGCATTTATGTTTGGCCCTCTTTACCCTGATACTTCTAAATTAAATTCAATACATTTGACTAACACACTTCACTCATCTTCCTGCCAACCCTGAAAAACAAGAAACCCAACATAATGCTGCCACTAATATGTTTTACCCTGGAGATGGTGAGACGCTCTTCTGCCACAAAGTGTTAAAATTTGGTCTCATCTGACTTATCAGTTTCAAGAATAAAAGGAGAATATAAAAGGGGTTGATTGCGCTTCACATTCACACACTTCTTTGGCTTACTCACAAAACAGGAGTGAATATGTTTGCAAAGCGCTTTGGTTTAGACTTGATCAGCCTTCTTGGAATGATGATTTAGCTTTCTTTGAGCTTCAGCGACTGTTTCTGGACTTTAGAGCGAAACAGCTGATGTCTGATCAATGAATAGCTACGCCAAACCTTCCTGTAGGTTTACCAAGCTTTGATTGTAGAAAAATGTAAAGAAAGTTACTAAGAAATAATAAAAAACATCTTCAAATAATACCGGATATTTTAGGGAATTTATTGAGAAGTGCACGGTACTATAGATGTAAATTAGAATTTGTTTCCCCCTATGTCTTTCAGTGTGTTCTCATGTATTTGTGTAGGTAATTAAAGAAGATGTGCTGATTATTCCCTCAAATATTTCCCCCTCCTTTTGCGTATTTGAGCGTTTTTCTGTGTGACAGAGTCGTGTGTATTGACATGCAGCGTGCGGGCTAATGCACTTGCAGTCACCGTGTGTTCGTGCGGCTTCTGTGGAGTGACAGCTACTCAGGCCCGCCCACTAATGCACAGACACTGTTTGTTGCATCCAAACATGGCTGACTTCCTATACCTCACAGGACAAAAAGGGGAAGGGATCTCCACTCTCAGGCCCCTTTAAACCTCTTGTGTCTGATGCTGTACCTGTACCGGCATGTTCTTTTTTTTTATTCTTACTTATCTTGTAGATTTCTCCAAATGAGAAGATCAAAAGAGACAGATGGGCGTGAGAAGTGTGTGTTTGCAGAGGAGGTAAATAGGATCACAAAGATAAAGAGGGTGGAGTGTCTGCCCCGTATTCTCGTCGGCTACGTTGTGTGCTCCTCCTGTGGTTTTTCTTAGCTCTCTTTCTCTTACAAAGAGCATTGAGAATATGCTTTTCTGCCTGCCAGTGCGCACTCAGGTGACCAGGCTTGTGCTTATTAGTGAGTCAGAGCCCATGCTTCTTCACTGCTGTCCGTGCGCTCCGTCCCCTGCCGATAATTTAGCAGCATTTTTGGAAGGCGGACAAACAGCAGTGCAATTATTTCACCGCGCTGCGTCTTCCTGCAAGAATTAGATTGATGAATCCCGCTTCCTCCTTCATCACACTTCCATATACGGCAAGCCGTTATGAGTACTTCCACTGGTTGGATCGGCTCGTTACCGTGGCAACCCATACTCACCAGTGGAGGACCCCTCGTCCCTGTTCTTTTTTCTTTCTCCTTTCCACCTCGATCCCAATGCCTTTTTTCCCTCTACCATCCTTTCTCTTCCACCCGCAGCATCACCACCACCACTATGTACGCAGTTGGATACAGTCAGGCGGCCGGGGGCTGGGATGAGAGAAGAGAGAATGAGAGAGATTTGAAACATTAAAAATACAATAATAAGATTGCCCATTTAAAATCCATAAAAAATACTGTATTAAAATGATGTAAAACATAGTAAAAAGAAAAAAAATGACAACCAGTTACGGTCTGTGTGTTAAGATGAGGGTGAGTAATATTGTGTTGGTGTAGAGAGTGGTGATGAGTCCCTGCCTCCACTCATCATAAAATCTCTCCCTCTCCTCTCTCTCAAGGCCGTGACAAAACAGGCTTCTGCTCTCAATGAATACGCTCCCCATGCTCTATTTTTATTGCAGACAAAGCCGGTGAGGACATTATCTATCAAAACTAACCTCTGTGGATTTCCAAAACTAACCTCACACAGGAGTTACAGCAGGTCTGTGTTTTTAGCACAAGAATAATGTTCTCACTTTCGCATTTTAGATCAGCATTAATTAGACAAATGACGAGTAAATTACTGAAAATAAAACACACATAAGTTAGTGAATATGAACTCCTTTTGGTAGAGAAGTCGTTGAAGGGGTAGGCAAAACCTCAAAATAAGGACATCAAATTTACACCAGACAAATTTACGGACATCTTGTTGTGAACCTCAAACCTATTTCATCATGAGCTTATGATGAAATAAGCTCATGATGTAAAAGCTAAAATAAATCAGATAATGCCAGTGGCCATGCCTAATATTAACAGACAACTTGTGCATGTTCAAACATTTCCAACATGCAATGTCTCTGTTCCACCGTAGAGCAAAACTTTAACTGTTAATAAGTCATCCTTTTAGTGTGAATCCTTCGAATGCATCGACATGAAGAAAAACAATCCATGGAAAACACTGGACATCTGTGCATTTGATTTTTATGACAATGACGATGATGATCGCAGTCATCACCCTGGTGATACCGGACATAATTTTTTTTTGTATTTGCAAGTGTACAGATGACAGATTTAACACTTAACAGCTCAGCTATCATTTGTAAAAGGAGTGTTTATCTGCTCATCTGTGATGAAGAATTACACAGTGAGATTACTGTGGGAAAACAGAACAAGAAGTGAACACATTACATGTTGACTGTCTTCTCTAAGATGATGCTTTAGGAGACTATAATCATAAATGCTGTATTTAATCTCTTGCTTGGAAACCCTTCAGATTGTTATCAAGAATGTCCTGGTGCATTTCTCCATTTATTCTTGCTTCAAAATAAATAGAGCCTGCTGGTCCCTCTGAGGAGGTCCACACCATGGCGTTCCCACCTGCAAACTTTACTTTTGATGTTTTTGGAGAACCGTTCTTCTTCCAAACATGGTGTGTTCAACAGCATCCACAGAGTTCATGTTCAACCTGATCTTTCCAGACCAGTATTTCTCTGGTTTCTACAGACCTTCAGCAGCAAACATTAAGGAAAGTTTAACACGCTGTTTTTTCAGCAGTGGAATTGAAGATGTTACAGTTTAGTGTTTTACTTATTGCTTTCATAAGCATAAGCAAAACGTTACCTCCTGTCCCCACGTCTTTCTGAAGCGCTCAGTGAGTGCATCTGGGCTCTTCAACAACTCTTTTGCTCATTGTTTTGACTCGTCGTTTAGAAATCCTTCAGTGGTCACTTGGACTTGACTGCTTGTTTTTTTGTTTTTTTTTCCCCTGGTGGGGTTACTGTCGTAAACACAAAAAGCAGAAACATGTTAATAGAAGATGCATTGTATGTTCAGTAACTCGGTCACAATGTCGTGTAAACACTTGCACATTGGGGAAACGTAGCAGATCAGTTGTATCTATCTGACAATCAACAATGACATATATTTTGCTGAATTACATTTTATAGTTTAGATTTCTCTCCCTGTTTAGATTAGACAGATGAATGCTGGTGTGTGGTCGGTTATCTAATCTCTGTCCTCTTTGTCTCTTTTCTTCCATTTTTCCTCTCACACTATATCTCCTTCTTGGTTTTCCATCTTTGTTTCCTTGTCTTGTTTGCTCCAGCGGATATCATCTCCACTGTAGAGTTCAACCACACAGGAGAGCTCCTGGCCACAGGGGACAAAGGAGGCCGTGTGGTCATCTTTCAGAGGGAACCAGAGGTAGGAGCACACATCAATGCTCCGAACAAATACAAAGGAGTTTTGCACAACAGTAACAAATAAACCGTCTTCTATTCCAGCTGCAGTTTCGTCACATTATCAAGGATGCAATCCGGTCCGGACATTAACTTTGCATGTTTCACATGTTTTATTTTCCACAGAGCAAGTCTGAGCCATTTTCCCAGGGAGAGTACAATGTGTACAGCACCTTTCAGAGCCATGAGCCCGAATTCGACTACCTTAAAAGTCTGGAGATTGAGGAGAAGATCAATAAGATCCGATGGCTGCCTCAGCAGAACGCTGCTCACTTTCTCCTCTCCACCAATGGTGAGAGCAGAGAACAACCCACTGCACAGACACATCTTAAAGAAGCCGGGGCCAATTTTTAACTAGAGGTGGGCGTTATGACGATATTAGGCTGTAATGCATCAGAGTCATCTGTCAAAGCAGAGATCCTGATATAAAAGTGAAGTATCGTCATTTCATAGTAAGGTAAGGTAATTTTATTTATATAGCACATTTTCAGCAACAAGGCAATTCAAAGTGCTTTACATGAAAGTAGCAGAAAATGCTTACATATCATAGAATTCAATAAGTGAACCCCTGTCGACAGTATAACCCATAATATTGTGGAATTTGGTATGTTGTGAATGTGACAGAACAAATCTGGATTTGCACCAACAATCAAAATGTTTTTAAAAAGATGCTTAAATTGATTGAGCAGTAAAGGAGAAACTGTGTTGGCTGCTGCAGCTCATTTATTGCAGGGCTGTTGAGGCTCTGCAGGTTTTTTGCATCTCCAACTCAACTGACTCAAATTTTCTTAGAAAAATAGTGCAGAAATTTTTGCCCACCATTAGAACTGAGTATTTTAACAACCATAGCACATTTGATTTCATACAAGTCAAATAATAGCTAAATGTAGAAGTTACTAAGCGCTCTGGCCATTTAAACTGATGCGACTGATTCGGTTTTGTGCGAACAGAACCTCTGGTTCTTTTTTTTAAGCTATCCAGTTTGCTATATGAAAATATGGTTTATTTTCTTTTAGAGGTGTAGCGTCCGCACTGACGGGATTTCAGACTTTTATGTGAGGAAAAGGTGATTTATTTAGATATTTTATTTGAGTTTCATCAGATTTTACTTTACCTGATGCTTCACAAACTGTAAACTGCATTAGCATCCCAAGCTTGTGTTGCTTGGCAGAGGAGTCGGGATTTATACTCTACATCCAAAGTTTATGGCTTTACGGTAAGATCTGTAGGTTTACCCTGAGAGCCACATTATTGATTTCTTCTTGTTCTATATTATTCATGATGGAGAGTATGAAAACTGTGGGAGCTGCTTCAGCAGATTAGTGTTGAACCTACGGAGAAGCTGTCTGTATTTCCAGTGTACTGGTATGAAGTGAATTTGAACAACATGTCCGTGTTGTTTCTTTTGTCCCTTTTCAGGATTTTGCCAAAAAAAATTAATGAAATTTATATGACATTTAGTTTTTACATAACCTCAACACTTCTCACAACAAGATGAGAAAATTCACTTCAAGCCAGTAGTAAACATGTGGTGCTCCAGGTTGGTGGAGAGATTAACGTTCTGTTGTTATCAGGGAGCAGTTGCAGGTAAACACTCCCTTTATTTGACCAACAGATTGAAAAATGTGTTGCTGCTGCAGCAGCTAATTATTAATAAAACAGTTTGCAGAAGTCATCAGATGCTTTGTGTGTAAATACTGAAAATCATTTTACTCAAGGTACCTGGGATGTTTTGCCTTTGTTATTGCTTTTACAAAGCAACCACAATCAACAAAAGTTGGACTTTTTGAAAAAAAAAAATAGCAAAAAAAAAAAAAACTTTAGTGTCAAAGTGTAAATTTCAACAAAATAACAAATAATGTCTAACATAAAAAAAATTTAGTTCAATGCAATTTATTTATGTAACGCCAATTCACAAAATGAGTCATCTTGAAAATTGATCCTACTTATCAAACAATGCAGTTAAATTCAGTTTATAAATAAGTTTTATATTTATGGAAACCCAGCAGGTTGCATCAAGTCACTTGCTTGCAGCATTCCCTCCTCTTGGACGAGGATTTGGCGACAGCAGACAATCCTTCCTAACATGCGTGTGGTGACAGTGGAGAGGAAAACTCGTCTTTAACAGGAAGTAACCTGGCTGAGTACAAATGTTTATCTGCCACGATCGAATGGGTGTTTGAGAACACAAAGCATGCGCACAAAAATCAGAACACAGAAGCACTGATCTGAGTTAGTTTCTATGTTAAAATAAGCCACTGCATAAATATTCACCCCCTTTAAAGAGACTGACGTAATTTAACTGAGATCCAGCCAATTGGTGCTAGTAGTCTCATAATAAGTGGAATAGAGATGACCTGAGTGCAGTGATTGTGTTTCTAGTGGCTGTGGTATAACGACATGTGTCTGGAAGGTCCATTCATTGGTTAATTAATACCTCTGCTTAGCATTATAGCCTGAAGACAAAAAACATCTCAAGCAAATCAGAGAAAAGGTTGCAGAAAAGTATAAGTCAGGAGATGGATACAAAAAAGTTTGTAGTGCTGCTTTTTTGTAATATATTTTGTGAAAAAAGGCCAATTTAGGTGGCCAAGATTGATGTGCAAAAGCTTTGATTGATCCTGTAGCAAGAAGTGTTTCAAATAGAGAAACTGTTTTTGCTGCGTGGGATATTCTTACTTTTTTGTTATGGGGGGTCTTTGGGATAAGTGAGGGATTTCACTCCATCCTATTATACTGTGACATAATTACTCAGTGTTATAAAAATGGCTGCAGGTAGGTGTGTGTGAGGCTGCAACAAGCTGCTCTCTGTCAGAATAAATTACTTAATATACTTTAATAAAGCGACTGCTTTTTTTGTCTTTATAAACGGCTCATTATCTGCTTAGTCCTCACGTCTACACATTTCCTTAGCTCAACAAGATCCTAAGAAAAGCAAAAGCAAAGTAAAAAAAAAAAATCTAGGGAAACACCTCCAACATGTCTGGGTTTGCAGACCTCATCGAGAGACGATGCCTTTTTAGAAATTCCCATTATAAGTTGCCTAATTGACCTGATTTGTTTTCCAGATAAAACCATAAAGTTGTGGAAGGTGAGTGAAAGAGATAAGCGACCAGAAGGATACAACCTGAAGGATGAAGAAGGTCGCATCAAGGATGTCTCTACAGTCACCTCTTTACAGGTATAAATACATCTCATCTCATCTCATCTTATCTTATCTTATCTTATCTTATCTTATCTTATCTTATCTTATCTTATCTTATCTTATCTTATCTTATCTTATCTTATCTTATCTTATCTTATATTGTGGTTTGTTAGCTGGCCAGTGAAACTGGGTCAGTGGATTCAGCTGTGCTTACATGTACAAAAGTGGGTCAGTAGCACAAGGTACACATGAGAGTGAGTTAATGGGGGAGGTGGAATCCTCTAACATGAGCAGCTGCTTCAGCCGAACATCTGCTCTTGATCTAAATTGTTTAGAGCATTGGTGTTCGTAGTAGGACTTAAATCAGTCGCTAACTGGTGGAGAACTAATTCAGCCTACAATAACGTGAATTATTGCATTTTGATTTTCCAGTAAAGGCTGCATCTTTTTTTCTCTCATTTCTTTTATTTAATGGGTTGTAACATTAAATATTAATATATAGTAGCGCTTTTTAAATGAAATATGTCTGCTATATCTTGGCAATTTTTTTTTCCCTGTAAGCAGCCAGAAGGGACATAATGCTGCTCTGCTCTTTGCTTCCAGGTGCCGGTCTTGAAGCCGATGGACCTGATGGTGGAGGTGAGCCCCCGGCGGGTGTTTGCCAACGCCCACACGTACCATATCAACTCCATCTCGGTCAATTCGGACTACGAGACCTACATGTCGGCGGACGACCTGAGGATCAACCTCTGGCATCTAGACATCACTGACCGCAGCTTCAGTATCCTTTTACTGTCACAATCGAGGCAATGTGGACTCCAACTCTCACACACAAACACAAGTACATCAATAAAGCGTGTGCTCATACTTGCATGAACCCCACCCCTCCTCCCACACACACACATAACAACTTCCACTTTGCAAATCCCACTTTACTGTACAGATAAAAAACCCCTGCTGTTGGGGGAGGGGCGTATTATTGCTGAAGAGTGAAACTATGTCCTAATGAATAATGCAGAAGCTGCATAAATATTCAAGCCCCTTTCTGGGTTCTAATCCAGGTTGGATTGCAAAGCATTCACATCCAGAACCCAGACAGGATTATATTATTACAGTTTATATGGAATTACTTTTCGCTCAACAACTTCCCTGAAGATATATTTTTATTAGTTTGTTTTATTCAGTTGTGTATTTGGAGTCTGTGTCGGCTGTGTTTTTATCATTCTAAGGCTTTGCAAACATTTTTTGTGTGTGTGAATTAAAAAAAATAGCTTAATTTAATCTCTGGGTATTTGAGATAGGTTACTTTTGCAGAATAAAGCAGTAACTGATTTTCTGCTGTTTCCCTGAACAATGCCTCTTTCTATCAGACATTGTGGACATCAAACCAGCAAACATGGAGGATCTGACGGAGGTGATCACAGCTGCAGAGTTTCACCCCCTCCACTGTAACCTGTTTGTTTACAGCAGCAGCAAAGGCACCCTACGCCTCTGTGACATGAGAGAAGCAGCGCTGTGCGACAAGCACTCCAAATGTAAGCATTCCTGCCGAGACGCAGTCAGAGGTTATTTTAAGTGATCTTTTTTTCTTTTTTTACTTCAACCGTGATGATTTTTAAAACTATGCTTTTGAGCTATTAGTTTGTCTGTTTTGTTTGTTTTTTTTATTTGGCATTCTAGTAAAAACATTTTAAGTGCTGGTTAATTGATTTCTTGACACTTTTAGAACATTTTATACAGCCGAGGCTTCATTTTGATTAAAGCCAGGCTGGGAAAGATGGCAGTCACATGTGACTGCAGCGCATTAGCATGTGAGCTTTTCGTCCAGTAATGTACTAAACTGACTGTCTCGAACACTAACATCTTATTTAATTCATTGTTTTACTGCTTTTTTTCAGTAGTTCATGTTATATAGAACGTGGACTACAAGAAAATCTAGTTAATCTGTGTGTTTTAGTTTAAAGTGTAGAAAACCTGTCAATAAGTTCCTGACAGCATATCAGCAGTATCCACTAGGTCTCATTCAACATGTTGGTTATTTGGAACATGGGACAGAGTTTCATAAATCTGCCTCCACTAAGGGACACAAATCATTGACGGTAGGTGCCTTTAATCTTTAATGCGAGGGCCCCAAGGTACCAAGGCTGCTTTTTTATTGCCCCTTTTCTTCCTGCTGAAATGTCTATCATTTGATTTACAGCTCTGACCATGAGTCAGTGATGCTGAGGTCCTTTGCAAACCATACTTATTTTGAAGCTAGGGCTTTTATTTTAATTGGCAAAAATAGCTAAAATTTGCAGAGGTTAGCACGTAGCAGTATCTCAGAACGGCTCACTTAAAGAGTCTTTGCCTTACTGTCACCATGAAAACTCATCAGAGTCACATTGTACCTCTATTATAAAGCT
Organism: Poecilia mexicana; assembly: GCF_051168715.1. Lineage (NCBI taxonomy): Eukaryota > Metazoa > Chordata > Actinopteri > Cyprinodontiformes > Poeciliidae > Poecilia > Poecilia mexicana. The sequence continues at coordinate 19,077,483 of NW_028263379.1, forward strand.
AAACAGCAGTGGTGTTCACCTTCTTCCTACTTTATCTCTTTCACCTGGTGCAGTGTTTGAGGAGCCCGAGGATCCTAGCGCTCGCTCCTTTTTCTCCGAGATTATCTCCTCTGTGTCTGACGTGAAGTTCAGCCACAGCGGTCGCTACCTGCTCACCAGAGACTACCTGACTGCAAAGGTGTGGGACCTCAACATGGAGAGCAAGCCCCTGGAGACATACCAGGTCTGTGTGACAACTGATATGTGACACCATATGTCTGCAGCACTCCAAGAAATCCACACAGATGAAGAAATCAGCACAATGTAATCCAGAAGTTGATTTTCATGCAATGTGGTGAAATGAACATGCTTACGGAAATATTTTTAGTTGATCTTTTTTGATATCACCAACTTCTAGATGTCTCCTGTGAGCAGGAATTAGATGGGTATTTTTTGCTCAGATTAAGTTTTGGTCTTTAATTTCTGAAGGTTTTAGAAGCCTCCTCTCTGCTCTTTGATATTCAGTTATTTTTTAAAATTTTCAATCATTTGAAATTGGTTGATTAACCAAACCATTCTACTGACAGAACTTTCTAAGAAATCAACTGAGAGTTTCCTTGGCTGTGTGTTTGGGGTCTTTATGTCTTGCTGAAAAGCAAAACTCTCGATTCATCAGATCTGTTGTTCAGATTTTTATCAAGAATCTGAACTAAACTAATCTTTAGAATCTCACTAAAACTTCTCCTTCAATCCTTTTCGTTCATCACACAAAGCACCATGTGCTGAACACTCCATGATGTTGTTTTTCAGACTTGGTGCAAACCATGACATTTAAAGACTTTGATCTCATATAAGCAGAGCATATTATTGATTTTCATTAGCTCATCCAAGCGTTCTGTTGCATTATGGTTTTTCTTCAGCAGTGGAGTCTTGTCTGGTGAATAGTCTTTAATATACAGTATCAGCAGACTAGGCATCAAATGTGCATTGACTGTTGCACAATGTCTTTCTAAGGTCTAATTTCAGATGTTGTTTAGCGTTTTGTACTTCTTACCACCTTCTTCATACTGTTGTGTTTAATGGTTATTTTCAGTGCTCTATATATATTTAAACACCAGATTGAGAAAGGCATTTAAGAGCCAACTTCTTCTGCAGATTTTCAGCCCAATTTGCTTGATTTTTGTTGTATTTTAGCAAATTTTCATTAACTCTTTAAATCATACCTCATGTGTATTTCTCACTAGGCTCTGCAGGTTTGCCGAAATTATAGAAACACATACATGTCACAAATAGATAAATCTTTTCCAACCCAAAAAGTTCAAATATTGTGACATACGTTCGTCTTAACAATTCCCAGAAAACTGTTGTGATATTTGTTTTTATTACTAGAAATATTCCACATGGAAGTGTGAAATCCATTGACATAAGACATATTTAAAAATGCAGGGTTACATTTAGCGTTGCTCTATAAGGTTTTAGTTTTACAAACAGACCCACTTATAAAGCAGTGAATCTCACCAATGTGCACACTCAGTCAAATTGAACCCTGAGCAGGGTTTAACTTATTTAAACATTCTGGTTTAAATATCGAGCTTTGCTGACAGAGAGCCCAAAAAGTCTGGTTCTCTCTCACCGTCTTATTTAGAGAAGTCTTATACGAACACCTTTATCATCGTATTTATACAATTCTTATTTGAAAAAGTCTGCAGACTTTTAGTTTACCACATCTTGTTTAAAACAATTGGGGGAAAAAGCCATAAAACACCTCAACTCCAAGATCAAACCTAACGATAATAATTTACTTTTAAGACTTATCCTCCAAAACTCATATTGTGTTTACTTTTTCTCTGCCGCTGGCTGACCAAAGCTGTGTTGCCGCCATTCATAATAACAGTTTGAGAAATTAATTACGAGGCAGAAACTTTTCCTCACATGCACACAGTCCTAACTAATGATTACATCTTTCCACATAACCTTCCTGGAAAAATTCAACTGAATTTAAGCCAGAATAAGCTTCCCACTGATGTCAGCCCTAAAACCTTTTGGTAAATGTAGTTCACTGGATGTCAGGCGAAGATTAAAACAGCTTTGCGTGCTTATCAAATACTAAGTTGATCAAATAATCTCCTCTTCAAACAGCCATTTCTGGTTGTTTACATAAAAAAAAAAAAAAAGGTCACACAAGTTTCTGTTTATTCGTTTATGATGATCCGCTAAGTCTCTGTGAGTGTCCAGTGTTGCTGTGACGGGCGTTTAGGTGGACACGTCTGCCTGCAGGTATGCCTGACGTGTGAGGGCCCCTGAGGCAGCCTTGAGTGGGAGGCAACGACGCGCTGGAGCTATTTATAGGCTGCAGAGCCTCCACTCATAAAGTAAAGCGGGAAGGAGGGATACCTTACACAGTGGCTGACACCTAGATCTGCAATGCAGCACAGAGAGGGAGGGGGCAGAGAGGGAGAGCAAGGGGGAGAACCGGGGTGTGGGACTGGGAGGCAGACTGGGGACAGCGTGATGGAAAAGAGAGGAACGGGAAGGGTAAAGAAAAGGATGCAGGAGTGAGAAGAAAGTAAACGATGTAGAGATATCTGTATTGCTGTAATTACTTCGACACGTAGCCTGAAGGTGCAATAATGGACAGACTGAGAAGAACAAGCAGCATGTGGGTCAGAGTTACTTTATCTTTAGCATTTATAGGCAGCACTTTTACAAATATCTAGTGATACTTCAATCTGAATTTTCTGATTTATTTCAAATTTCAGACAGCAGACAGAGGCTAAAAAACTCAAGAGGAAAATTACTTTTGCAAAGCACATTTTGTAAGAAATGCCACAATTTTTGTTTCAGCTCCTTTGTTAATTATTTACAGAATGAACATTGCTGATCACTTTGTTGCTACGACATGTCTTTACATCACATGTTCTTGTAGCAGAAAATTAATTTGAGATATTTTTATGAATTACATTTTCATTTCTTCTTTCTCAGTAAGTGAGGATTATAAAGGTCTACGCTGCAATCAGCGTCATGTTTCAAATCTGATCTACCATGGATTATACAAAGCACTGCAGAGATCCCACAAAGTCAAAAAAACAAAGTATGGGAAAGGCTGGAATTTGATTTATGTACTTTCAAAGTGTATACAATAGAAAACGACAGAACATTTTTATTTATCTGTCCCATTGTCTAAATGCACCAGTGGGAACCTTTATTTGTTTTTTCGTTTTTTGCTTATTATGCATATTGTGTATATCACTTCTGACACCACGTGAAAGTCTTTGAGAGGAGAAAACAGAGAAACAAACCACACTAAACGTCTCTCATACATCAATCTAATGAGCTAGAACAAATAAAAAGCCCAAAAACTATAAACTACAGTGGTTGTTTTGCTGTTTATAAGAGAATATGCAGACAGCAGAAAATAGTCTCCAGTTCCAGCTGACATTGTCCCTTTTGACCCCGTGCAGAAAGGTCCGTTGGGAAAAACAAAAATGTCCCACAAAGTGATGTACAAGCACAAAGCGACCTCAGCTTGACCGTTTATTGATTGCAAGGCGACTGACTGCTGACTTTATGCAGAATGTGGAAGGTAAGGATGGGATGCACATCACGGCGGCTGCAGGTTGCAAAAACTTGCATCACCAAAAGACACAGTGCTGAACTGGAAAGGTCGAAGGGAGGCACGAGGGGAAACAGCTAACAACTGTGTGTGAGTGAAGGTGTGATGAACCTGAACTGGATTTTAATCAACTGAGTTGCTGTGGAAAAGCTTTTTGAATTAGAATAAACTCCGATCCTAAGTATTGGTGAAGGATGGTGTGGATGGTTTCTAAGACAGCTCGACCAAATTGCTCTTTTCTTAGATTCGGGTGTTTGTGCATGTCTGCCGTGAACCAGAGTCTCTGAGTGACACCGTAAAATTTTATTCCTTGTCCGTGTTTTCCTCCAGGTACACGATTACCTCCGCAGCAAGTTGTGCTCCCTTTACGAGAACGACTGCATCTTCGACAAGTTTGAGTGTGCCTGGAACGGCTCGGACAGGTAGGTCATGCAATGGGTTGGTCTCTGTGCTTTGATGAACAAAAACAAATATTTAATTTGGAGAAATCCAAACCTGGTCAAAGGCATCAAAGCTTAAGGTTTGATACCTGTGGTCTGGATGAACGGTCGTGTTTTAAGAGGTTTTGAGTTCGAGCCACAGATTTTTCTTGTTTGAGTGGGGATTGAACACGGCACCTTAGGATGTTCAACGTCTGATGTTGTTTTTAAAACTTCTTCTCAACTTTACGTCTAACTTGCTTACTGTGAACGTTAGTCTTCGTGATGCTCTCATTAATGTTCTCTAACAAACCTCTGACACCTTAAATTTCACTCACGTAAAATATTATTTACTTATGACACATCCTGGATCTTATTTAGGGGTATCAAAGTAGCGTGATGTAAAAAAAGAGAAGACAAATCTTCTGTTTTTGCTTTGTCCAGTGTGATTATGACCGGCGCCTACAACAACTTTTTCCGAATGTTTGACCGCAACACCAAGCGAGACGTGACCCTGGAGGCCTCGAGGGAGAGCAGCAAACCCAGAGCCGTCCTGAAGCCACGGAGGGTCTGCGCCGCCGGCGGGAAACGGCGGAAGGACGACATCAGCGTGGACAGCCTGGACTTCACCAAGAAGATCCTGCACACGGCCTGGCACCCCAACGAGAACATCATCGCCATCGCCGCCACCAACAACCTGTACATCTTCCAGGACAAACTCAACTCCGAGATGCACTGATGAAGGGTCGTCGGCGGCGGGTCCAAACGAGTTTACAAGCAAACATGCAACTATGCTAGAATGTACATTATCAGACTCAAACGCTGGCCCACAGAACCCAGGAAGATGCCTAACGCACACAGTCAGAATGCATACACACGTTCATCTCCTCCTTAGCCTCCCACAAGTGAACAGAGTCCAGTCAGGGATAAAAAAAAAGGAAACTGGCTGCATTACGCAATGGGTTATTATTGAAAATTGTCCAAACTGTGTTTATTTTTATTGTTATCCTGTGGATTGTGGTAAATGGTGTGGTAATCACCACAGCTTGGCTTCTGAGTGGGATCAGATCTCCTCTCGGGCTGGAAGGACGTTTACATTTCTTTGTCTTTTTTTAACTCTTCAGGCTCTCTTGCTTTCTCCACCTCCTCCTCCTCACCTCTCTGTATCCGTGTGCTCAAGCAAAGCCTATTCTTATCCCCTTTGCCCACTGTTTTGTGTAAAAAAAAAAAAAAAAAAAAAAATTGGGCCATTTATATAACTGTCTGTTTTTCATTCCAGATAAAGCTCTCTGTTTTTGTAACTTCTTGTTAAATGTCGACGACGAAAGGCAGACCTGATGATGAAAACGAAGCGACACGTGAGATATGCAAAGATGAACCCCGTGACTTTCCCCTCATCCCAAACTGCACCAGACGCCTCTGCCCTCAAGAGGGGTGAAGCACTCACAGTCCTGCAGGCAGAAGCAGACGCTAACAGACACAAACCCACTACGAACCGTGTGTTTAAGCAATGACTGTTTTCATTTTTAGCCAAAACACGTCCAAACATATCAGTTTGTGTTTTTCGCTTCTGATCCAGGGCTGTTGTGTGTGCTGCTGCTGCTGCTTCAACACTCAATACATTAAACTCAGATAAAGCAAAAAAGTAAAAAAATAATCATAAATATAAAAATAAAAAAATAAAAAAAAACGGCGAAGAAATATTTGCAACAATCAAGCAAAAAGATGCTGCATGTTCAACAGATTTACTTTATAAATCGTCTGTCTGACTGACTTGGCTGCCTTCTTTAAACATTTAAACCTAGCTGTAGAAAGGCTTCAGGGGGACCTGACGGGGGTTCCCTCCACAGCAGCACGAGCCGCCGTAGATGACCCTTGACCTCCTATTTGTGTCCTCGGATGCAGAAGCATGTTTACTCGAGTTTGGTTTGTACACGTCCATTCTGAATGAAGCCGTCCACAAATCAGTGTAAACTGAGAACCGAGAAGAATGGGGAATGTTTCAGATTAAATGTTGTACCTTAAAATAATCAGAATAACAACAACAACAAAACTTTAGAGCGGCCTCAGTGGTGTTTGTATATAACGGCTCTGTTTCTGACATGAGGTTTAGTTTCGTCTGTCGACCAACCGCGGCCTCCAAAGCTACAGCGGAGTGATGGTACTTTAATCTCTTCAGCCTTCCTCACTGATTACTTTTTTTTTTTTTTTTTGGGATGTGCAGAAGTTTTTATTTTTTAAAAGACGGGCGCTTTTATGTTTGGAATATGTGTCGGTCGTACTCCATGTCTTTATCAAATACAGTTGATTCACATATTTTTGTCTAAATATATGTTGACATGATTGTCAAATGGACAGTTATAAATAATGTTAATATCTTCCTTTGTTTCTTTCTCTTTTTTTCAATAAAGGATTCAACAAAATTGCACCCAATGAGGACACAGTTGTAGTTTCTGTTGTAAACGTGTGTCTGGAAATCTTGTTTATTTACCACGTATACTGAAGCACCACCTAGTGGCTTTACGTCGTTATTACACTTGGATGGGAAAGAGGCGTGATAGACAAATCTTCTAAAAACTTGGAACATTACTGAATAATTGACCACTTCACATAAGCAATGCACATGAATATAATTTTTTGACATTCTGTTTGTTATCTTTTGTTGACGTGTGCTTTTCTAAACACTTAAGTAGTGGACATAAAAAGTTCACACTGTTGAAATGAGGAATTGTGAAACGCAAACAAAATTAGACTGAGAAAAATTTAGAAAAACATGCTTACACATTTATTGTGACGTTGTGAATAATATCAACTGAAAAACAAACTGCTAGTGCAACTACACAAATGTAATTACCCTGAAACGAACCTTTCTTATTAGATTTCGGCATTCTTGTGTTCATACCAGCCATCGTGAATCTGATTAACTTACAATTAAGCTTTTTAATTTTAACTTACGTTGTAGTTTGCAGAAATCTAAAAGTACCAAGGAGTCAGAACAAAAACACAAAAAAGTCCACAGTAATATCTGTGTACCATGGCAAAGTGGAGAAATTAATGAGAAATATGGAACGAAAAGGCATTATAAAACTGGATATTTGGGAAAAATAAAGGGAAAAACGAGATGAACCTTTTTTAGGAAGGTTTAGAAGAGACAACCAGCAACACTAAAGGATCTGGAGGGACTTGGAGGTGGCATTTCTTAATTCTCTGCATTCACTAACCATCTGTAGGACTAAAGAATCTCCTGCTTCACATCTGACTAAAATCTTCCAAAACCTGGTGGAAGAATACGTTAGAAATGTTAGGCTAAACTTGAACTTTTGGGCCACAATTACGTACATTCCATTTAGCACACACAAAATGAAGCACAGTGGTGGATGCATCATGCTCTGGGGTTACTTTTCTTCAGAGAGAACTGGGTTTTCAGTAAAGGTAGATGAAAATACAAATCAATTTTTCCATCATTCCTGCAGGTGGTGGTTAAAAGGCTGAAGAGGAGAGGGGATTTTATTTTTCAGAATCACCATCAGTCAGGCTTGAGGCAGTTTTGCGAAACAAGAAAGGGCAAATTTTGGAAAGTGAAGATGTGATATGAAAATAGACTTCAATGTTGCTGAGGTACTGAAAGTAAAACAAGACGTTTTAGCAAATTATTTTTAACGTGTATGCCTAACCCTAGTTAAAAGAAGAAAGTTGTTGCAAGTTAATTTCTTTTTTACGTTTCACCTCCTACTACTTGTTTTCCAATGGAATCGTATAAGATGTACAGTATGTCAGATTTCCCACATCTCTAAAATGTTTTTGGCCTCTTTTCTTTTTACCAGAGTATATTCAGTTTAGGTACAGATGAGGCATTTTGTCTTTATTGTAACATGAACATACCACTACTTGCTAAAGGCAGGCAGTAACACCACAGACTTTGAGGTACTAAGAAATTTAAAATGTGGCTTTACACAAATTACACTGAAATGGAGACCTCTAAGTCAGCTTTAGCAGTTTTCAATAAAAACGACCAAGAGCTATTGTTTTAACATATTTATGGGTCACAGTACAGAAAACAGTAGTGACATCCAAAACAGACCCTCAAGCAGGGACTAAATGTTCAGTATATTAAATCCCTGCACAGCAGAGATGTAGACAAACACTGTTGGAAACAAACATGGGATAATAAAACAGGCGAAAACAGTATTGCGAAGCTGTTAAACTTACAATATTGCCCCCTTTCAAATTCTGTTCATTTTTATCTAAAAAATTATGATGTGGGGCAATTACTTTTTCACGTAGAACAAGATTGACTTGGATATATTTTTTCTTTTATGAATAAAATCTTGATCTGACTATTCAAGTTTTTAAAATGAAAGGTTATTTGAGTATCTGAAATATTACATTTGATTTAGAAAAAAAAAAAAAAGCAAAAACAGAACAAAATCTGTAGGGGGAAAAAGACTTTTCCCCCACCCCTAACTGTATTTGAGGTGAAGAATCTGAAATCTAACCACAAAAAGAAAAAAAAATCACCATGTACTGAGCACTGTTAAATAATTTAGTGTTGATAAAAAAAAAACAAAGACTATACCCTTCAAACAGTGTGTCCTTCAATAATTCTAGGATTATCTAGAACAGATGGAGCAGTCCACAGTGGAACCCAGAAAATCTTAATACTGAAGATTTTGACCACCAAATATGAGATTTAAAGGCGAACATGTCTGAATAGCAACAAAAATAAAAAATCACTTGATTAACTCTAATGTTAGCACACAAGAAACTTCAACTGGATGAAATGTTTCTAAATAACTCAGCAAACTTGTAGCAATAGGCAGTAAATCATGATCGCTTTGTATGTCCACTCTGCCTCCTGTCATGTTTATGTTTTGGCTCAAAAGCTGTAAGAACTCAAACTCATATTGGCAGATTTATTGAGCCTTGTAAAAGTATTCACACCCTAATGAACTTTTCACAATATGTCACATTACAAGCACCAGCGTCAATCTATGTTTATGTTTTTCTTTTATGTGATAGACCAACAAAAACAGGGCATAATTAGGAAGTGAAAGAAATGCAGCATTATTCTTGATTATCTTGCGTTGTATGCATTCATCCTCCTTTACTCCGATACAGAGTAACCAATTTCTTTCTGAAATGTTGAAATCAATCTCATTCTCAATCCATCATGAAGACCAAGAAGTGCAGCAGACAGGTTAAAGATTACATTGTGGGGCAGTTTACTGTTATAAACCCAATATCTAAAGATTATGGCACAAGACATGGCCGTCCATCTAAGATGACAGGCTGGATAGGGAGAGCAATAAAACTGTCACAATAAGCACTTAATCGCATATTAAATTAAAATGAGCTCAATAATCCATTTTATTCATGGTTTGGGTTATGCAAGGTTTTTATTTCTGCTTTATTTATTGTTTTTGGCTGTGTTTTATTTTGGTTTCAGTGTTTCCTGTACAAAAGCAAAGTTTATTAGCCTTTGAAAGAGAACTTGCATTATTATTATGCCATTATCACATTATCAATATATTACTTGAAAATGGTCTCAAAACAACACTATCATTTATAGCAGTTTCTTTTTTATTATCCAGCAAAATGTCATCATGACGGGCCTAGAGAAGAAACAAAAAGTGACTCTGGAGGAGCAGCAATGATTCACAGCTCAGGTGGAAAACTTAACTATTTGAGGGTGAAAGTAAACCCTAAAAACTGTTTAAGGTTTTGCAAAAATGTATAGGATACAGAAATCATGTGGAAAAAGGTGCTCCAGTCATATGAAACCAAAACTGAACTTTATGATCTCCATGCAAAAATGTGTGATAAAATGCTATCACTGCTCCTTATGGTTAAACATGGAGGCAGTATGGTCAGTAGTCAGTAGGAGGATGAATTGAGCTAAATAGAGAGAAATTCAAATCTTTTGATCTTTGAAAGACTTGAGGATGTGCGAGACGTTCACCTTTCAATGACCACAAACGTATAGCAAGACCTAGCATAGCATGCCTTAGATCAGAGCTTATTTTGTGTTAACCAAAAATAAGCCAACACAAAAATCAGACAGATCTTCAGCTGTTGATCCCCAGTGAGGTACGGTTGAGGTTGTAATGTAACCAATGTGACGATGTCCAGGAAGTGTGAGGGCTTTTAGAAGACAGTAAATGGCTGAGGATCTGTTTGTTCCTTGTAGTAAATAACCAATATTGCAGATAGGTTGGTGTCGTACAATCATTAGTGTTCTTCGATAGCTTTATTATTACGAGGCCTCTTCTGCTTAAGAGTCGTTTTCCCTCTATGCGTCTTCCTGCACCACCATCTCTGTTTCGGTGTCCGACTGCTCCTCTAGCCGAGCGGTCAGGAAGGGGTTGAAGAAGAAGTCGAACCCAAACTGGAGGGCGTTTTGAGCTGTGCGCCTCCAGTCGTGCTCAATCTTGAACTGTTTGCGTTTGGGAACGCGGGCATCCCCGCAGGACACGCAGTGGATGGCCTTCATCTCAAACACGGGCCACTTGGAGCCCAAACGGCCCTCCAGGATGGTGCTGAACTCCACCAGACTGCCGGCGTTCAGGTGTAAAAGCACAGACTTGAACTCATTACTCGCCCGCAAGACTATGTCCTTGGTTGCATCTTCGTCCTCTATGATTGTCCCGTTCTTAGTCTTCCTCTCAAGTGGCATTCCCAGGGTGACCTCAAACTTGTACCGGTCAAAGCGTTTGACGTGGCACTCGTGCTTGGCCAGGGTTTTCAGTTTGCAAAGTGGATCTTCTTGAGGAGGAGCTGGAGCCGGCAGCGGTTGGGGCTCAGCAGCTGTGTTTTGTTTCCCCTCATCACACACCGGATAGGGTTCTCCATACAGACACCGCATCCAGTTTCCTAGAAAAACAGGAAACAGGTTGATAGTCGACTGCGGCCCATTCTCGATTTCCGTCACACGGACATATTTAAAGCGTCCCGTCCAGGTGACTCTGTGTCCTTCCAGGTGGGAGCAGAGAATCTGAGTTTGGGCCATGTTGGACTCCTTCCAGGCCAATGGCCCACAGAGGTTGCTGTATTCAGGCCATGTCAGGGTAGAGTTGTACACCTTCATTCCTTCAGACCTGTAGACATACATCCAGCAGAAAAGCACCACCGCACTCAGCCACACCAGGATGAGCTTGACGATGCTGCTCCGTGACAAAGACCTCAAAACCACGATGGGGTTGAGGCTGAAGCGAGTCCAGAGCCTCAACACCACGGGCACAAAGCAGACAATCAGTGTCACCACCATCTTTGTTACCTCCAGGGTCAGAAACCACTGCACTAACTGGATCATAATCATGGCAGCCAAACCCAGTGTGAGAACAGGCAGGGCAAACAGGAACAGGAAGTAGCCTATACAAGTCCGGATCAATCCTATGGCTGAGGCGTTATTGAGGAACGCCAAGCAAAGCTCACACCAGGTGAAGCAAACCAAGTAGGGCACCAGGCACAGGTAGGTTCCCTTGAAGCCTTTCAGCTGGGCCATGCGGAAGAGGAGATAGAAGAGGTGTCCGTACAAAAGCCACGGTATGCCAAGATTTAAGACCACGGCATCTCCGAGAGGCACTGTGACGAACGTCTTCCCAAAGATTCGGAAGAGCCAGAAGGAGTCGGGCAGCAGCTGAGTGAGGGAGCATGCTCCCGAAAGGACCTCAGTGAGAAGAGCTTTACGAGCGAAGAGCTGAGCAGAGGCGTGGAGGCTGAGGAAGGCCGTGATGGTGAAGAAAAGAGCGATGGCAGCCAGCTCTGAACAGGGGACCCAGGATTTATCGGCAACAGGGAAGGAGAACACAACGAAGACCACTGAGAGCAGGAAGTACCTGAGAGAAAACGGAAACAAGGGTCAAAATACACATACAGGACTGAATGTACAAATATAATGTCTGAGCAAATGTGCCTCAGCATGTTGAACCCGGACCACAAACTTGTTGAAGCCATCAACAAATTGCTGTCATAATTCAGACTAAATTCAGACACTTTTCTGGACACATTTCGCAGAAATAACTCAGCATGTTGGTTGGTACCTTGGCACTGACAAAGACACCAAAGAAGGTGTCATATCATATCATTCAAAAAAAGAATTGGACCTAAAAGTTTGAAACCCAGTTGAAACAACAACAGGGCAAATAAAAAACAGCAAACAGAGGTGACCTTACAAGTAAGGTTCCAAGTGTGTCCATCCAAAGTTGGTCTCGGCCTGCTCCAGATCCAGACCAGGCTCAAAATGAGCGAGCAAGTCTGTGAGAGCTCGGAAATTTTCCCATGCCTTTGAATTCTAGAAAAGACAAACACGTTTTTTAAATGTGAACTTGTTATTTCTTCAATATTTCACAAATCTAAAACACAGACTGGGCGTTGTCAAAAAAGAGAGCAAGTCATAACCAACCTGAAATACCCGCAGTGTGCAGATGATCATGGAGAAGAAGGAGAGGTAGAAAATCAGCAGCGGGATGAGGAAGATGAAGAACTCAATCGTGAGGTTGGAGATGATGAAGAAAAAGATGAGCGCATTAACGTGGTGAGTGGGGATGAGGGCGCTGAGCCACTGCATGCCGGCCCGCGACGCCCAGTCGATGAGATGCTCTTTTATCTCCAGCAGCGCGTACAGAGGGAACTTCAGCAGCTGAGAGAGACACACATGATGTAAGCATTTCTGTTTGTTGAGGGTTTATAAATGCTCAAATTGACCAAAAAACACGCTATATATAAAATAAACTACTGGCAAGTTTAACTTCACAAATGTGTTACACACAATTCTCATACAGATGCGTAAAACAAACTTGTAAATTGTGTAGAAATATTTGCGAGGAACACTCACTTACCTTCTGATGAAGCGGCAGTTCATTTGGATTTTTCACTACCACATCATCATCGTCATCATCATCATCATCTGCTGCAGCGGCCATGACGGGTGACGGTGCAATACCCTGAGCATATTTCTTTGTCATCTCAACAAAGTCATCCAGACCCACGTGAGAACTGGCTGCAATGAAAGGAAAAAAGAAAACCTATAGACTCACTTAAAAAAAAAAAAAAGTTACATTAACATAAACAATCCATAATGGGAAACCTTAAATAAATAATCATTCCATCATGCACGATTTAAAGGGGACCTATTATGTTTGGGTTGCTAGGTAACGGCGCAGTGCCCGTCAACTGTGACTTAATCCGGAGTTTTTTTAAATAGCCCTTTTTCCAGACACCAAAAAACATTAATTTATCGCCAACATATTGATGTTTTTTTTAGCGCATTTTATAAGCAGTTGAGACCCAAGTGGAATTATAAATCCTGCAAAATGCAAATTTTACATAACAGTCCTCTTTACCAATGAAAATGAGTCACTACATGTTAAAATATACAAACCTTCTCTGGAGACCATCGTCTCCAGGACTCGCCTTTGTTTCTTAGCAGAGCTGTTGAGTGGGCCTGAGCAGATGGGTTTGCCTAAAGCACAAAATGGAAGTAAATAATTGACAAAAAAGGCAGAGGAAAAAAAGCTTAAATTGTGTAAAAGTTTTCCTTTTTGCACCTGGTTCTGTGTGAACATGCTCCACGTTCTCCAGCAGCTCAGAAACCGCCACAGACTTCTTCTTCTCTGGGTTCAGCTTAAAGTACATGAGCAGAGCTGCTTTCCTGACTCCTCTCTCAAAACGTGACTCGGTGCATAACTTCTTAACCTCCTCAAAGTTCTCCAAAGTGATTCCTGAAGTACAGAAGCAACATAAAAAAGCTCGTAGTAAAAAAGTAGGATTTCTGCCGTCACTCTGAAAACAGAAGTAGCTTGATGGACTTTTTGGTCACCTTTCCTGGATTTTAAGCACTGCTGCAGCAGTTTGACAGCATCTCTGCGGCCCTGTTTAGCAGCTTGGATCAGCCATGTGACCGCTGTGCAGTTATTCAGCTCTTCATCGCTTTCTTCTGCCAAGGCCAGAAAGTAACGGCCCATCTGGAAACGCACATACACACGTTCAGCTGATCTGTCCGTAGTGGGGCTAAACTATAAACATTATCATGACTCAGCTGAGCTGCTCTGTTTTCAACATATGGTCGACAATCTGGAGCATGTTCACTGACCTTTGTTTGTGCTTTAGCATCACCTGACTTTGCTCTCTCCTCCAAATCCTCAAAACGGACATCCTCCTCTGACTCATCTGGAAAAACACACACACACACACAAATTCTGATGATTTTGATTACTTTGATTTAAGTTTTATGGGTCATAGAATTATGATATCTGAGACGTGCGGTAAAAATGCCTATTTGTAATAATGCATAAAAAATAAAAAGAGGTATGTAAGAGAGTATTAATACTTTTTTGATGTCCTCCAGATTCGCTAACCGGAAACAAAGCAGTATAGTCTATTAGGGTCTTAAGTGACTGATCATGACAAATAAGCCTTGAAAAGGCTTTATAAAAATACACAAGTAAAATCTGAAATGTGTGGCGTGTGTATATTTTAATTTCCCACTGCTCTGGTCAGACGACACTATAATTAAACTAAAAACCACTATCCCATGGCGAAAGACGGTTGTGGTAGCATCATCCTGTCTGTATGCTTTTCTTCATCAGTGATGGCAGTACTGGTAAGAGTTTAGACTAAGATACAACAACACAATATCCTGTGATTTGAGCATCTCACACAGCACTGTTCAAGACATCATCTGAAAATGGAAAAGTGTATGGCACAACTGCAAACGTACAAACACGAGGCTCTTCATCTACGCCAGACTGAGTAACAGGACTATTTGTTAGATAATAACAGTTTAATGTTGGCATCAACAGATTCTCTGCTGAACCCAACAGATAATCTGTAGCACCTCTTTAAAAAAAAGATGATCACAGACACAAACCAACCAATCTAACTGAGCTCGAGCTATGTTGCAAATAGGAATGGGCAAAGGTAAATGTGCATAGTTGGTTGAAACATGAGGTAAAATACCTACATCACGACTCAGGCAAAAACCTTTGATATTTTCATTTGTAAAAACCAAAGCTTGAAAACCAGGCACCATTTCCTTCCACTTCATAGTTACAAACTACTTTGTGTGGCTTAGTCACACACGGACACAACAAAATACCCTAAAGTTTGTGGCTATAAAGTAACAAAAAGGGAAAAAGTTGAAGAAAAATTGAGTATGTAAAATAAAAACACTTAAAAGCTCCTTATTCTGTTCTCACAATCCTCCTCATTCAGTAAATGATCATTAGGCTGCCTCCCAGGGGAGGTTAGACATCAATAAACAAAAACATTTAGGTTAAAATAAAGGTTCTGTAAACCTTTTTTGTGATTTAATACTTCCAATGGTTGTAGGTGATACTGCTGAGTGGATCGAATGTCTGTCTGGGTGTGGGTGAGCTAAAGAAAATACTGACGACATCCAGTGACACACATTAGATGTCCTCTTGTGCTGTCCTGGAACACTGCTCATACTTTACCGCTCTCTCTGAACCCTAAAATAACTATTAGTTTAATACAGTAAGCAGCTGCTGCCTTGCTAAAGGTAACATCAAGTCTTAATTATTCAAAAGGTCAGTTTTAACTTTTCCTTGTTAGTTACATTGTAAGGCTTGTATCAATTTGATAGGCTCACACTTTTCGTGAAGTGATATTTTCACACTTTGTAGCAATACATCTTGATATCTTAAGTTGTTTTAAACAGTTAAAATATGCTACAAGCGATGTGAATAAGAGATCTTTGCCCATTATATGGCAACATGAGACATGGACAGCAGAGAAGAACTAAAGAGGGACCCTGGTGTTTCTCTGAAGGTCAGCAGAAAGGGAGCGGCTGCTTTGCATGTCTGTTTGTTATGGAAACCCAACGGCGTCTGGGAGTGTTGGCTGCACTGATTGCAGAAAAACTGCAAAGTGAAACCACGTTAGAAAGCTTGTGTTTGAGCTCAAAGGTCTGAGTTTTCCACCTGGTTCAGGTGAGACAGGCGATGGAGGCACCGCAGCAGCCGATGACCCATTAAGAAGACTTCCTGTTGATGCTGCTGCGTTGAGCTGCGATCTGCCCGGCTGCGAAAAGCTTCTGGTGGGCTGGCAGCGAGATGAAGTTGTCAGTGTGGAGAGGGAGGAAGAGCGAGAATGAAGCCGCGGAGACGTCTGAGGCGAGGCGGCGGAGGGAGGAGGTGACGGAGTGGTCGCAGGCGTCGGCATCGTGACTTTGTGCCTCTTCGGCTCAGGGGTGGAGGAGCTCGCCGATGAGCCGAGCGAGGAAGTTCCAGGCCTCATGGAGGTTGGAGATGAAGGGCTGAGCTTTGGTGTGGACAGGCTGCTTGGAGATGAAGGATCCATGGCTGAAAAAAAAAAAGAAAAAAAAGAAAAGTCAACTTAAGACTTTATTATTTATAAGAGTTCATTGAGATGTCTGAGAGAGGAAGAGCCGGGTGACTGTCAGAAATGATTACATCACTAAACATATCAATAATTAAACCTTCAGAGATCAGACTTATGATCCATGTCTGATCTGACTTGCATCATAATAAAAAATTAAATAAGATATTCAAACCCCTTGAACTTCTTCGTCTTAAAACCACAAACTTTAAAGTATTTTTATTAGGATTTTTGTGACTGACCAACACAAAGTAGTACACTGCAGCGATATTGGATTTTTATTTTTTGAATACAGATCTGAAATTTGTGAAATCTGGTGCAACCTAATGCAATCAAAAGTTACCTAAACAGTGATATTTAATCTCATTATAAATACAGCTGTTCTGGTCAATGTAGCTTTAAGCAAAGTAGCAGTCAGAGGCCCTGGAGGTGCAGCAGAGATTCACAACTCAGGTGGGAACATCTGTTGAGTCGAAAACTGAACTTTTTGATCAACATGCAAAATGCCAAATATGATGGAAAACTAATAATGGATACAATGATCCTGAACACAACATCGTCATGCTGACAGCATGATGCTTCTCTTTAGTAAGATTAAACTTCAGAAAAGGTGGGTGGAGCTAAATTCAGAGAAGAGGTCCACCTTCCAGCGTCTAAACTGCTAATAAATACAAAGCCAGAGACACAATGAAGTGGTTTAAATTGGTAAAGACTTCATTTTGTTTTGGAATGTAGCAAGAATGTGAAAAGGTAAACCAATAGTGTCTACTTTTGAAAGGCGCTATATGTTTTAACTTTACATCCAGATAGTTAAATATTTGTTTGCAGACTCCCAGATTTAGGTAAAGAAGCTGAGGTCTGAGAAATATTGATGCTGTTCAAATCATTTGTCTATTTTCTGTTTGAGACAGTAAACCCAATCATGGTCTCAGTAGAGATGCGTAAATAAACCACTTTAGTGAATATGTTCACGTCGCACACCTAAACAATGATAAACAAGAAACATTGAAAAGGGACACGTTTCCAAAAGCACTTTCACTTTCTGAACCTGAACACACAATCATTTATTCCACTGTAACCAGCTAGCAAAACTACTTGTGCAGCAACACGCCGTAAATCATTTTGATTTTTACAATGATGCTTTGTGGGTTTTGAAATGCTAAGACAGCTGATCATAAGGTTTTCAAGCCTTTACTCTGTACCACATAGCACAGTTTAATTCAGCCAGAAATCTGTGATTGATTGGTAGCTTAGGTTGTCTAAGTTAAAACTTTTATCAGTGTTTGAGCCTCGTCGTGTTGTCTGTCAGTCTGTTTCAGACAACATCAAGCTAAACTGAATAGCTAGCCGGAGAAGGTGACATCCTTGAACTTATTGGGAAGCATTTGAGTCCAGCTGCAGCTGTGAGAACCGCCACTGTTATATAAGAATAACAGACGTTGCTGTGCCATTTAACACATCACTACAGCAAGATAACCTAGCGCTTTGTAGCTAATAATGCTAACAATAATTATTGTGGCCCGCTCACCTTCCGGTTTATTTCAAAAGTTAGTGAAGTATCTCTGGTGATTGTCTCGTGACCTGCTGTTTCAAGTCAGTCCTCCGTTTGGGTCCTGAGAAATAGACATGTCCTTTCCTTTGACAGTGGTCAAACTCCAGACACCAACACTGCGCAGGAAAGTCAGTCAGCTGCTACAGTTGGCGCTCACGCCTACATTTTGTTTTGCGGCTTCTGATTGGGTAAAACCACGAACTCGTGTGACTAAACACAACATGATTGGCTTAAATAGGGAGGAAGTAGGAAAATACTGTCAGGGACTTGCTTCGTTTAGCAGCCGGTGAAGAGAGCCGTGGACCTGGTCGGAAAGGCGGAGTTTCCAATATTACAAGTGTATAACGTTGCTGGTGAATAGCCACAACATTCACCATCAGTCACAGTGAGTACACACTATAAATCCTTCAAAATCAAGTTTTTGCATATTAAATCAAGCTAAACAGATCGTATTGGCCCAGCTCTCACAACAACAAGAAAAAAAAAGCTAAAGAAATTTAGCTTGTGTTGTTTTCTTTTATTTTTTTCATTATTTTCATTTGCGTTTTACTTGCCTGTTATAACATTTCACCACCAGCAGATGGCAGCACATTACATTTGGGTTGTTTTCATTGTCTTATTTATAAACCTGATTAAAAAAATTTATATTATTTTAAATTTAAACCAATGACAAATCATTTTGATGTTTTCCCTTTTGAATAAATATTTCATAAAACTGAAGAACTTTCTTTTTATGTTCTTTTTTAACTAATGTTTGGGTGTCATTCAACAACTTTTGGCCAGGGCTTAAGGGAACCTAGTATGCTAATATTTTGAGGAATTAACTTACCTAGAAGCTAACAAAAAGTGTCAATTAGTGAAAAGGTGCTTACACCTAACAACAATGAGATCCAATGTTTAAAATGGGTATCCACATGAGGAACACACTATGCAGTCTGTGTTGCCACTACTTTTATTTGAATGATTTCTATACTGTAAAATGATACCATATGTGGTGAGAAAGCAGGGATGAAAGATTGTGATTAACCATGTGTCATAAAGAAGTACACAGTAAAACAGGAAAGAGCAGCAACAATTACAGGACATTAAAGGCAACAAGACCCAGGTTATCGTACTGAGATCAAAGTTCAACCAAGAGAACAAGGGTAGAAATAACACAGTAGCCAAAGAAAAGAACATTAGGGTCTTAATTGCCACAGTGCAGCTGGGGAGAAGCAGTTAAAGAAATGCTGTGTGATTAGTAGATTAATACAATCCAGTTTAGAGGATAAGCAGCACCGTTTTACTGCTTTTAGTCTGACTATATTAGGAAATCAGTATTTAGTCTTTAGACTGGGTTTCGACACACAGACACACTCACAGCTCAAGCACATGTTCTTCATAATGAGCTTATCATGAGTTCAAATCTTCTGAATATGTAAATCCCTTTGGTGGTTTGTCCCCACTAAAGTGCCTCTGCTTGAGACAGATGTAGCCAGTTTTTTTTATCAAACAATCATTACTTTGAGTCGTTACAGTCTGAAAATTGGAACAAGCTGCTTCTGTGACTTCAGTCTGCTTGTTGTTTCTCAGTATGACCTCAAGCAAGTCACAGCAGCTATGTTTTTGTATTAATTGGTCAGAAACAATGTTGTGAAGATTAAGAAACACTGACTTGTTCTCAGTCTCACTCATAAAGTACAATTCGTGCATAAACTCTCACAGGATTCACATTTTGTTTCTGAATAAATATGTCAAATAAATGGGCAACTTCACATTCTTTGCTGGTAATTAATTTCTCTTTCTCAGCTCACAACCTTTACATCTATTGATCAGCTGGGCCTTAGTGGCAGTAGTAAAGAGCTAATGTAATTCAAACAAAGAGTAAATTAATATTGCGAAGGTTGACCTTTTGTTTAGTTTACTGTTCCTTGCAAAAATAATACCTCTTAAGCTTTTTCACATTTCGTCATATTTTAACTGCAAACTTCCATGTACTTGGTTGGAGCGTTTTGTGATATGCCAACTAGGGCTGAAACGATTCCTCGAATGATTCGAGTACCTCGATTACTAAAATTCCTCGAGGAAAATTTACCTGCCTCGAAGCTTCGTTAATTTATGTTTTATTAGTTAGCGCACCGTGTTCCGGCCGGGACTTCATTTGCGTTGCGCGAAGCTCTCACTTCCGCCTCTGAGTTGTTGACAAAAGCTAAGTCTCAGCGGCATAAAGTCCAATTTTCAAGATTGGCCCGTGGGGATTTTATTGATTGATGATAATGCCCGACCTTAAAATGACTGGGGGAATGCCTGGAGTACGGCAGCATTTCTCCTCCGGGGCTGCTGGTTGAAAGCGAACGGCGGGAAGAGCGCTGAGGTGAGCGGATAGCCTGAGCAGGGCGGGCGGCTGAGTAGCTGATGCTTACCGTGTAAATGTAGCTTTACCGACGAACCGCACAATAAATTTCATATCCCGGTCTGAAGAAACGGGTGGCGGAGCGCATCGTACATGGCTGGTAGATGAGTTTCTGAGTGTGACCAGTGAAGGTGTCGTAAATATCCCGTATTGCTTCCCCCCGTGTTCGTCCCCCGGTCTAACGGTTCGTCAGTCCGCTGGTCTATTTCCTCCCCTCCACCCCATCTTACGTTCGTTCATTCGCCCTCTCCTCCCACTCCAGGCGGCATTTCCCGTATTTTCAAACCCAAAGCGTGACAGGTTAGGTGGCAAAGTGAGTTTAATTAATCTATTAAACTCACTGAAGATGAATACATAAACTAAAAGCTGGATTGTAGACATTTTTTATAAGCATATTTGTGAGCCTGCCTCTTTGTTATTAAATTCAATATAATTTCAGATTTTTCTATAACTTTTCTTCTGGTTAACTTAGAAAGTGAGCTATTATTGTTACAGGTTAGTTTTCTAAACTACAAAAAAAGCAACTGTTAGGGATGCTCAAATATGAAAAATTGGACTGATATTGATATCTGATAGTAACACCGGTATTATGCCAGATTTACCAATATTTCATTTTATATTTTTTTTTATCCGATTACTCGATTAATCGTAAGAATAATCGATAGATTACTCGATTACTAAAATATTCGTTTACAACAGCCCTAATGCCAACACAAAGTAGCAGATAATAGTAAAGAAAAAGAAGGAAAATATGGAAGAATGTGGTGTGCATATTGTTCAGGAACTTCTGAACCTGAAAATGTGCATCATGCTTCTAGAGACAACATTTTTTTTTTGCCTATTCCTGTTTGTGTTTGATATGTTAGTATTTCTGCACATCAAGTTTTTAAGTGCTGCCCAAAATTCTAAATTATATTTAGGTTTGAAATTTTGACTGGGTCTTTTTGACACATGAATGTGCTGTGATATAAGCCAGATATTGGCTAGACATTGAATTGAAGAGCTGATTCACCCATCTTCTTTCTGGATCTGCTGAAATCTCCTCAGTGTGGGTGGCCTGAGATGTACCACAACTTGCCATACTGTCCACTAAGACACCTTCTTATTATGACTTGCTAAAATCGTATTGTAGATATTTTTTGCATATTTTAAACAATGACTGTGGGGGTCACAAATCAATACCACAAACTAAAAAGCTGAAAAGATCAAATCCATGACATTACACACTGCCACATTCTTCTAAGTTAAAGCATGCCTGTTTTCCATTATGTAAGTAATAATAATGAAACATTGGTTTGCCTCTAATGGTGCCTGTTGGCTCACACTTTTTTGCATTCAGGCAACATTAGAAATCTTTAATTATTCTGGGTGTGGGTAGAGGTTTTTTTTTCCAGTGCTTGTAAAGCATTAAAATTCTTGGGCTTTCAAATGGAATATATGAGTTTACTTCACCGATGCATAAGAATATAAATATCCACTATGTAACCTTGCTTGCTTTGACATTTATTTAGGTAACGTTTCAACAAATCACAGACTTGCAGGCTAGAGAAGCTGTCCTCTGATATTAGGAACCTAGATTTTGGGCACAGACATGGAACAACAGGCTCAGAAATTTATACTGACTAATAGTGGTGACTCATGCCCAGGAAAAGCCTAATTACCTTCATATGAATTGGTTACGTCGCCATGGGCACTTGAGTTAAAGTTGTGAAAATAGGTCAGTATAATGGACTGCCTCTGAAACACACTCCAACTGTTTGCACATGGGTTTCAACTAAATCTTGTATTAATGTAAGTCTCCAGCTCTTGCGGGAAATTCTTGCTATAACAGGTCTAACAGCACAACCAATGGTATAGTAAGCTCACTGTGGAAAGTTCTCATCAGTATGCTGAAAATAAAAAGGTCATATCCAGTTAAAAAGAAGCTGTGCTCTTTATACCCAAGCTTATCAAGGTACTGTGCCTTTTAAAAACCCTGCCGCAGCCTTTCACTTTTTACACATTTTATGATGTGATCATAAAATCACATCATAACAACAAACACTCATATCAAAGTGTTTGTTGGGATTTGACATGATAGAGCAACACCCTGTAGTGTATACTTGTAACATGGGAAGAAAATGATGGATGGATTTTCTTGTATTTTTACAAATGACAATCTGAAAAGTTAGCAAAGTATGCTTTTTTGCAATCACAGATGCAAGTCTTTTGTGGTATGCCTCTACCAGCTTCTCCTCTGAATCCAAGGTAAGATTGTATGCAAAGCGACCATGTTTTCAAGTTTTGCCACATGGTTTTTAATTGGATTTAGGTCTCAACTTTGTAAAAGCCGCACTGACGCACGGAAATGCTTTGTTCTAAACCCCATGGTTCTTAAATTGTAGTGGAAATCACTTGCACTTGGGCTACTTTTAGTGGTATGCAGAAGAAATATTGAAACATTGATATCTGTTTGGCAAACAGATGCAGATTGTCTCAAAATGTCTTTAATTTACCCATGTTGAAATTTGGGAATGGCATAAAACCTAAATGAACTATAACTTTCTTTTATAGATACAGAAGATACAGCCTTTATCTTCCCATCAACCACAAAATTTCTTTCACTGCTGAAAAATAGGCATTCATCAGCACAACGCTACCACAGCCATGTTTTACTGTAGGATGGTGTTTTTCATCGAATATTTTGTAGCGCTGCTTCATCTTTATTTGTAGTATATTAGACAAGGAATGGGTAGAGAGAGAGAGAAGCAAAGAAGACATGCTGCATAGGTCCCAAGGTCAGGAATCAAACCCCCATGGCTGTTTTGAGGAGTAATAGCTTCTGCATATGGGCACCCTGTGTACTGCTGCTACACCACGCACCGCCCCAAGAGGGCTGGTGTTTTATGTGCAAGGTTGCCCTTCCTCTCCACAGATAGTACTCTGAATGTGGGTCGAAAAGGTGAGTTTTGGCCTCTTCTGACAAGAGCACCTTCTTCCACATATTTTTTTTTTATGTCTACCTAATAACTCATGGCAAACTTTAAACTGACAGACTGAACCTCTTACAGCAATGCTTGATAAAAGAGCTACATGTGAACTGGTGAGAATAGAAACACATAACATCAGCTATCTTTGTTTTGATTATTACCTTTTACTCTGACCCATTAACAGTCACTCATATTATTACCTTAAACACCTTATGTTCCTTTTTTTATTCCATAGTAAAACATCACAAGGTCTTATCACAAGATTATTGTGATGTCATGTGGAGAATTTTCCTTTATCCTGATTCTATGACCTGCACTGCTTGTTGCTTGTTGGTTTTCTACAAAGTGCATTGCACAAGCCAACCTGACAAAAATGTCATGTTCCCTAAAACTGGGAGAGAAAAAGACACCCCAGGCTAAACAAATAACAGACATTGTGACATACATTTGCTCCCTGAGTCAATTTTTCACCAAAACAGACTAGGACCTACATTTACACAGCTCCCAATTGCTCCCAGCCTGTACCAACATTGCATTTTTCACTCCCTCTACGTGTCTGCCTTCTGGCCTTCGCAGAAAGTATTGTACAGATTGATATTCAATATTACCCCCATTCCTCTCTGCTTTATCACTCTGAATATATAAATAGTCCACACATTAAAATCTGTACATAAAGAGAGCAAATGAACACTACTGAAGGACATCTCAGTCCATGTGCTTTTCCTCTTGTGACCTGTACTGCTTTGGAGCAATAAGCTACATATGCTGCAGCTACAGAGTGCTGTGCTGTTAGGATGTGTTTGTAGCTGCTCATGAATGGCAGACTGCCTGGCAAAGTGTGGAACAGCAGAGACAGGCAGCTGTGCGTAAGTAATGCATCCTCCCTGGAAACTGGGTCACAATCACACCACTTTTACACTGCCAGATGATTTCGTCTACTTTTATGATTCAGCATGCTATATTGTCCTAATTTAAGGAATGCAGAAATATATCAGGGAATACAATGAATTCAGCAAGCTGTCTCATAGACAGCTAAAAGACAGTGCCAATCTAAAGGTTTGACAATTATAGAATGGAATATATAAAAGTCAAAATAAAAAGATACATTTTTTACAGACTCTTATTTGGGCAGATTCTCTCTTCACACACTTTCCTGCTTTCATGGTGTGAAATTGTTTAATAACAGAAAGCTTTAAGAAAGACATTTGTTTTTCTTTTTTTTTATTGGCTAAATTATTTGTTAAATAATTGCCATTTGAACTTTACTAAACAAAATGTGTCCGTTTTTAAGGAGAAAGTATATGTCTTTCTAGTTTTTACAAAGGTGCATGGGGACTGTTTGAGTTAGACAATTTCACAAGAAAGGACATTTAATTTAAAGAGTCATGAACTTAATTTTCTATGCTCTCTTCATTGAAGAGCTACAACCAGAGAATCAGTTTTAAATAAAATCTCTCTTAGTTTCAGCCAGGTCATTTGAGAAATTTGAACAAATATAGTCTCTTTTAAAACATTTTTGCAAAATGACAAACATAGTGAATTGAACTAAACTTTACCGAACTGGGTAGCATTGCAATCTATAGTCAAATTTTAAAAATCCTCAATAAATACTTAGATTTTTATGAAATATGTGGTATTATATTTAGCACCCATACTATCTTAAATAATTTCCTGATTTTTGGGTGAGTTCTAAGCTGTTTAAGAGTGCAGGACTGTTATTGTGATGAACACATAAAGGCATGTTTTCTATTCTTATAGTAGGGGTACTTTAGAATTTGGGGATCAGAGAAAGTTGGTGGTCATTAGGCCAAGTTTAAGAATGTATTGTTTTAAAACCAGTCAAGTTTATATTACTAAAATGTGTATTGTGAGGAAAAAAAAAAACCTTACAAAGAGGTGCGTTTACACGTTTGTGTCCAAAGTAAAAGCATATTTCTGTTTAGAAAAGCTGGGTATTCATTGTGTTTTATATATCTTCAGTAACTGCCTGTGTGTGACCGCACATCCTGTACGTCCCCTCTCCCGCACCAGGCTGCGTGTTCACGCATGTACACGCGTTCAGTGTCATCCGTGAACACGCAGTCAGGTGTCGCACCTCTATCACGCTGCTGGCGACGCCCTCGTGGATAGGCTGCAGTCACTAACCGTGTTTTACTTATTTATTAATTTGTCGGCCTCGTGGAGATGTAATGTAAAGGAACGTGTGACGTAGCTCGAGGACTCCAACGTTTGTGGAGGAAAATAACGTCCAGCGCGCGAGGGGAGGAGAAGAAGCCAGGCGCTGCTACTGGCTGTGTGTCGCTGGAGGAGAGTGGCTGAAATACAGTTTTGGTCGTTGTGTTTACGTCTGGACATGAGTGGAATTTATGGAGAAGACGCGTTTGAGCGGAGTAAGCGGTACCGTGCATCTTAAAAGTGCATGAAGTGTTTTAATTCAGATCTCCGCACCGTAACCCACCCACCCCGGCCAGCCAACCAGCCAGCCAGTCTCCCTCCCTTCCTTCCTGGATGTAAAAGCAGCGACGCTTCACTATCATCCAGCCACTTGTGACCGGGCGCTTAGGACCTCCATTTCAGGTGAGTTTGTTCGTTCGCAATGTCAAGCTAAATAACTTATGCCGATTAATTTGTGGAATGACAAGCGGCTAGCCGCTTCCGTTACCCGTGTTTGGTGCAGTGGAGGACTTAACACACCAGATGTCTCATCTTGTCTGGGTTTTAGTTTCGGGAGTTTGGTGGCTTTTTTCTTCAGAAACCTAAGAGTTTTTTGACTCGTTAAAGAATGTGAATAATGCGGGGCTTTACTAAAATAGTCCACCAGTTAGCCAGAGAGGAAGCATGGAGCGCGGTGATAACGTTACCCGACGTGAGTAATTAACGTCTGTCTCCTTTTACAGATATTTATTATTTCATCCCACCCTTTTGGTGATAAAATAAGATTTATAAGAGAACGTGAATTGTGGTTTTAACCAGAATGTGGACCTCAGTTCTCTGTGGCTGGAGGATGCTGCGGCAGCCCCTCGCATGTCGCCGCGGGGTGTGGTTGGCAGGCAAGTCGGACAAGCACCGACTCCCCTACAGCAACCCACTGCCCTTTAATCTGCTGTTTGACTTCCCAAGAGGGGTCTGGCCACATCACATTAGGGCCACCTCTAACACATCTCAGTATAGTCCTTTACCAGCTTTCTCTCTTGCTGTCATATTAGGAGTTCTGGGGCTTTGTAAATCAGCCCTGTTTGATCAGAAAGCATGATGTATCCTCTACTTTGAGTTATCTCATTTTTCTATCAAACACAATTTCCTGTTAATTATCAAGTAGTCCTTACCCCTCACACAGCCTTTTTATGCTCATTTCTTCTAGACATATTTTTTTCCAATTTATCCCCAACTCATAATCCCTTATTCACTGACAAACTGTATAGTGCCATACTAATCCTGTGAACTATTACTCTCATGTGTTTAGGACCCTCTCTTTGGAGCATCTCTCTCCACCTTCAATGTAAAAAGTGTTGTCACTACTGGACTGGACTGTCCTGCAGGAGGTGTAATTATTATTGCAAAGATGCATGCAGATGTGCTCATGTATGCAAAAGCAAACCCTTGCATACACATTATGTACTTGCTGAAGCTACACCCAGTCTCTCCTGCAGTGAAAGAGAATAATCTCATCAGAGACTGGGTAATAAAATTAACATCCAAAGATGTCTAATTCATGTTTGGCTTCACCAGTGATTGGGGTCACCTAGTGACTGAGCTGTGGTACTTTTCAGTCTCCAACAATCAACCCTACCATGGCCTAAGTCTCTAGACTGCTGACTGTGTATGTGTGGTCTGTGGAGGGATGTCTGGAGAGCCGCCAGACCTGTTCTGATACTCTTACAGTCTGCTGATGTTACTGCAGTGTGAAATGTGTGACAGTGTGTAACCCCCCCGGCCCCCCAACCCCTCCAGCTTGGTAGCAAATGTGTGGTATGAGTAAAAACATGTTCAGTGGAATCAGCTTATCCGTTTAATCTAAGTTGAAGTTTAACCCTAGCAGAGATGTGAAGTCTTTACTAGAGCTCATATTTGCCTGTGAGGCTGTTGGATATTTTAAATTTTTCATTGAAATTTAGTTAATGTTTGACAGTTGGTTAGTTCTGTGTGGTCTTTCTGGCTTTGAGAAGAACCATCTGTTAATGTACAATGAGCATGTTTTCAGCCTACATTGGTTTGCCCAGAAAGTTAATCTGTCTAAATTCACAAACTAACTTTTAAAATGTGTTGTTACTTTAATTATTATTTTGCTTATTATTATAATAACACAAAAAGACACACACATTGCTTCTTCCTGAGAGAATAAAGCTTGCAAAGTCAGAGGAGGCTCTGACTTTGCCTGGGAAGGAAAATGAGATCTGTTGGAGTTCAGGTGGCGCCTGTAAAGACCTTTCTAATTCTGGTACCATCAGCCATTTTTATGGCGTTGTTTGTTGGAGCAGTAGATGACTTAAAACTGAGAGGAAGTGGGTAGATCAGCTCATCAGAAAGGCCAGCTCGGTCCTAGGACGCCCCCTCGACCCATTGCAGTTGGTGGAAGACAGAAGGAATCTGGCTGAAACAACATTACTGATGGACAAAGTTTTCCACTCAAAGCTTGAAGCTGTTGCTCAACTGAGAGCTCCTTCAGTGATAGACTTCTGCATCCTAGGTGCACAAAGGAGCGTTATCGCAGCTCCTTCCTCCCAGCGGCTATGAAACTTTACAACCGCCACAGTTTCCAACAATCTCAATCTCAAGTATTTATATCCCTACTATCTGCATTTCATTCATTTCAAATAACAGCCATGCTCTCATTTGTACATCCGTGTTGTTTGCACAGCATGTTATTTGCTAAAAACAACAGCAAATAGTCTGTTGTTTTTAGTACATACACATGACCATCCCATACATTTTTCTTTCTCTAAATTACAGTATTCAGATGCATGATATTTTTAATAAGTGTACAGTATTATTTTTGTCCTAACTTTTTATGTATTTTTTTTTTATCTTTTATGTAAACTTCCATGAAAAAAAATATTTTTCTTTCCTGTATTAAATGAGATAAAATTATGCCCCCAAATTTCTGATCATATCTTAATTTTTTAGTTCAGGGACATATGCTTTGAGTTCAAAACTAATACCCTGGTCAAGAAACCTGCAAATGATTTTCTTGTTTATTTGTTATGATCCTTGGAATAAAACGGCAAGTGGCCACTAAGACCACCAAGAGAAATTTATAGTTGTTTCCACCAGGAAAAACTTCAGTGGTTGATCTGTAATTATGATTAGCATTTTTTTATTGTTTTGTGCAGGGGTTGAAGAAAAACAGTCTAACAAAACAACTTAAGGTTTTAGAATGGACAAACTATCAATTAAGAAAATGATCAGCAGATTGAAACAGTTAGAAGCAATGTGATGAGATTGTAAATATCTGGCAAACATCCAGATATAGGGTTGGGGTAGAAATGTTGATGGGCATATGGTAGGCAGACAGACTTGTTTTCCCCCACAGGCCTCAGGTTTCACGTGATCAACTGTTTCCAGCTGTTTAAAGTGGTTACTTTACATAGTGATGTTAAAAATATCAAACCTTGGCTTGTAGAGAAAAAAAACAGTTTATTTCTAAATAAAAAAACAACAACAAATGTTTGAATATCCTGCATTTACTGTAAGTTATTAAGCTTAAAGTGTAAAAGCACTAAAACCCAGTGCTGCTTTATAATAAGGCAGAACTTTTTTTAATTTTTGTAAAACTTATGTTGTGTTTTTACACTTTTTACTGCTAGATTTAGGTCAAGATTACAGCATGAGTCTGTGGTACAAGCTGAAGCTGTATTTTTATTCATCTGCTTGCCATCCTATTTGCGTTAATTTGTCTGGAATCATTTATGTCTCAAACCTCAAGTTGTTCCAACATCACAGTCCGTAGGGGTTTATTATCACCTCCATAAGCGTGGTACTGCAGTTGCAATAAAGCAGTTTAGCTGCAGTGATGTTGGTGGCACATTAATTGTTTTTAGCGAGTATGTTTTTTATTCATTAAATTTGGCCTGTTGCAAAATAATATCTGGTTGGTTTTGAATCATATTGACGCTGGTACAGCCTCAAAATGTGGAAGGATAATTAATCTTGAGCTGTCAGTTGTCCTTGATGGAAGGGTTACTTCCACTTTCCGTCTTGTTGCAGAATGTAAACTTGACTCTACATGAACAGAATGAGGTAATTCAAGGTTTTTGACCAAAGTTGGCAGTTGTTTGTTTCTGTGAACATTAAAGGTGCTTGTTAGCCTCACAGTGCCCCTATAAAAAGTTCCAGTCTCCCGTATGACATTCCTGGTTTTCAATAAACTGTAAACTTTGAAAAGTAGAACCCACTTGCCATCTTGGGAGCATGCACCATAAAGTGCTGTAAAAAAAAAAGTGTTTGCCCTCTTGCAGATTTCTTCTGTTTTTTTTTTCTATTTTGTTTCACTTTAGTTATTTAGATTCTCATTTCATATACAATCTGCAGCAAAATCTATATGTTCTTACAATTGATTGTGTCAGTCTTAGCAGCAACACCTGATTCAAATATTGTAAAACCTGGCAGTGAGTCTTGTACATTGGTGTAAAAAAAAATTGGTTTTGTCTTTTTTAAATTAATTGTTTTAATTCAAGCCTCAGAGGCTTGGCTTTTAATGGATTAATGATGTGTTACAGGTTACATCAATGCATCTTTAATCAGAGTTGAAATTTGACTAGGCCACTCATAAACCTTCAGAATCTTTGTTTTTTTTTTGTTTTTTTTAGAAATTCAGAGGTGGACTTGCTGGTGTTCTCTGGGTCATTGTCCTGCTGCTTAACCTAAGTGTGTTTCAGCTTAAGGTCACCAAAGAATGGCTGGACTTCTTCAGGTTTTTCTGGTAGAGAGCAGAAGTCTTTGTTGCATCATCACACTTCTACCACCATCTTTGGCTGATGTTATTTTTCTGAAATTATGTTAGTCTTACATGATGTCAGCTTTCCACAGAAGATTGTATAAGAAGTCATCCAGATGTTGTTTTTTTTGTCAAATATGAGATGAGTTCTGGATTTGTCGTGGAACTCACCCATGATATTTCAACCATGAATACTGAGCTTTACTGAAAGAAGTGAGCCTGGGAGCACTTTAGATATTTTACTTGGCCCTTTTGTGACTTCCTGGATGAGTCGTTGATGTGCTCGTTGTAATTTTATTAGACCAACTCTTCTGGCAATGTTCAGCACTGTTCCATCTGCTCTACATTCATAGATAAAAGCTCTCACTGTCATTTTACTTAAGTCCCAAAACCTTCATAATCTTGAATCCAAACTTCTCTAAAACTGTAACATTTAAAGATGACACTGTAGTGTTGATGATGAGGAAAGTGACATAGCTCTGTGTGTGTGTGCATGCGTGTGTGTGTGTGTGTGAGAGAGTCTCGACACTTCAGTTCGCAAAAACTTAAACAGAAAGAAAGCATGGAAAAGTGTTTAATATGCATTTGGTTTCTGAGGAAGACTTTCATCTAGGCGCAAGTAGGATTTAAATTTACACTTCATCTGTTACGCCCCACAGCCATTTCTTCCCGGGTGCACCTGGTCTTTCCCAATGACACAGGCAAGCATAGACATGTGAGAAATGGTGGCAAGCTTATACACAATACATACATGTGTGATCTTATTCCTTTTTCATGTGATTGCTATTCAGTTCAGTGCTACTGTAAATACAGCATTTGTTCTTAATGTGAATCAGCAGTGAGAGCTTTTGGTGCCAGTGTGAATGTGTGTCAGCTGTGTTTGTCCCTGGTTGGTCAGTTAAAGGCTGAGAGAAAGCCTGTTTGTGTTCACTGCTCTCTCTGTGTGAATGATTTTTTCTCTCCATGTTTGTGAATCAGAGTGAGATCCGTAATTTCGGCATGCTAGTAAAGCGGGTCGGAGTGATGCAGCAAGCTTGGATGAAATAGGAGGACAGAGAGGAAGATGGGTAAGGTTGGTTGAGGGATGCGTTTATTTTCCTTTAAATTTTTATGTTCTCCGTTTCTCTTATTGATGAACCTTCGGATGTCTTTCGTTCTATCACTCTTCCATCTTTACCTCTTATCTCATGTGAGTGGCTTGCGTAAATTCAGCTTCCATGCTCGCTGCAATCAATTCACCTCCCTCAGCCGAGATCGACTGAAAGATGAAACGCAAATCATGTTTATGTAGGGATATTTCCCATATACAACCTCCATGCAGTTTTTTTTATCCATCAATAGGTTCCTCCTTCCCATCATCCTTTGCTTTTGAGAAAATGAGAGTTTTTGACAGCAAGAGTTGCCTTGGTAACAATTTCTGCCATCTGTGTATGTTGTAAGGCAGCTTGGCAAATGTGTGTCGAAATAGATGGAAGCGTCTCGAGTCTAAATGCTTCAGCTCCCTCCTTGTTACATTATTTATTAAATAAGTCAGCAGAAAGACTCGAGGGTTACTGGGTTACAGACGATGTTGGAGCTGCCCACTCTCGGCTCAACTGATTTGTGTCAATGCAGCAACACATGTATGACAAACTGTGCAGGAGAAATGGACGCCCTGAGCTGGAAACAAGGAGTGGATAAGTAATTAATTTAAATTACTTATTTGCTTAGGCTTATGTGCCTTGGTTACTTTTTCCCAGCTCAGACAAAGGCAAAATTAGGCAAATATTTTAAAAATTCATTTATTTCCTTCTAAAAATATCAGCAATCATGTTGTTAGCTTTCTTAGTCAAGTTGATGTTATGGTTTCTGAGAGCTCATTATGGTGGTAAAGCGAGAGGTGGAGACAAATCTTGTAGTGATGTTCTAATGGATTCAGTGGAGGATTGGATATCAGTAGGGAGCTTCTGAATTCAGCTGGTTAAAAAAGGGAATGTTATATCATATTCTTAAAGCTTTATCAGGATATTACTCATGAAAGAATCATTTATTACACAGCTGATCTAGAGCAAATATGTTTTCTTTTTAGTCCGATTATTACATTACTGTGTTTATCTATTACACATAATCAAAATAAAAGTAAGGAAAAATGTGTGCTTCTGGTATAGACCATGTACCCTATTCTGAAATCGGTAACATAATATTTATCCTGGTTTTGTGTTTTGCCTACTTCAAATAAAATTGAGCAAATGAAATCCATTTTCAGTTTGGCAATAATAGCAAGGGTGTTTTGACAAACCTGTGGTTCTAATTAATATTTTCTGTAATTAAATAATTTGAATAATAAATTAAAATCATTTCCAGGCCTGACTCATGCAGATACATTGTCGACAGTGAGCACTGTTGCCTGAAATGATTTTCTCAGTTTGCCTTTCATAACATTGCACTTCCTTTGATGCAACATTTTGACAGTTTCACTTTGCAATGTCGGTGCTCACTATGTTGTGTAGCCACTGCAAAACCACATGAGACGGATATGGAAAAAGAATGAATGGAGCCAAGATGTCGAGCTGAAATGAAGCAAATTTACTCAGGGGTCCATTAAAGCAGACTGTGCTTTAATGGACAGTTAAAAACCCCTTTTTTAGCGAAAAATCTTTGTTTGTAATTTACATGTTCTTTCTGCTGAAATCAGCTGAAAGGTCCCAACATGAAAATTGGTGGATTGAAGTCGATCCAGTATCTCTGCTCTAGCTGGGGAAGTAGCCAAAAATCTGTAATCACCATTTGCTGTAGGGCT
Organism: Poecilia mexicana; assembly: GCF_051168715.1. Taxonomy (NCBI): domain Eukaryota; kingdom Metazoa; phylum Chordata; class Actinopteri; order Cyprinodontiformes; family Poeciliidae; genus Poecilia; species Poecilia mexicana. Next base: position 19,110,477 of record NW_028263379.1, read on the forward strand.
AAGACAAGTTTATTCTGATAAAGAATAGATTTGCGATGCAGCTAGTGATGCAAATCATGGGATGTCTGTAGAAAACATTTTTGTTTATTATAGTTTCTTTGTTCATTGAAAGAAGATTCTAGTGAGATTCTCCTGACAAGGGATTGCAATGCTTGAACACATGCATTTTCATGCACTATGTAGCCTGTGAGTGCACTCTAGGGAGTGCAACAGACTGATGATAAATGACCCTTATGTAAAAAAAAAAAAAAAAAGAAAAGTGAAACTGGTGACTGGGGAGAGAGTAAACGTTCCCAAAATAGTCTGTTTTCCAAGGCGGGTGGTGTGTCATTCGGCTCGGGCCCAGAGTGTTGTGTGGGATAGTTTTGTGTAACCCAGTTTATAATACTGACTCTCTGCTTGTATTTTTCTCTCTTAAACAGAAAGCTCCAACAGCTCCTGCTCACGATGTAGACGGTGATGTGGAGATGAAGATGAAGATGCAAGGACTTGCAGGGAGGAGGAGCAGTGACTGACACTCTCCTCCATTTCGCCACCTGGTGCACACTTATGTCTGTCCTGACAGGGCAGCTGGAGTGCTATGTCATCAACCACACCCCCATCGGCCCAACCCTCTAAAAAGGGTAGGAAGCCGGAGAAATCAGAGGTGATGGCTGATTCACCGCAGGCCACCAATGAGGAACTTAGGAGCAAACTGATGGACATTCAGATCGAACTGCAGCAGGAGCGGGGCAAGGTGAGGAGAAGCAATGAACTAGGCCGACAAAAATAATTAATAATAATAATTGGAATGGGAGTCTGTTACTCTGTCCCTACTCAATTCAGACTTTTATTATCATAATTTGATTCAAAATTGATTAAAAACAATTAATAGTAATTTCTGCTTAAATCTATCGGTATGCAAAGGATCCTCATGATTTACTCCAGTCTTCTTTACAAGACAGAATGACATTAGTGTCTTTTTCACATTTATAAAGTTTGAATCCATGGTAAGACATAATTGTTACAAGTTGCATCACATAAGTTCCACTGTGGTCCATTAGGTAAAGGCACTGCTGACCTTTAGTCTTTTGGTAAAGCTGTGGCACAGCTATCTCAGTTAAAAACATATAGGAGGGTATTGCTTACCTTTGGCTCCGCTGTAGCTTGGCTCCGCACATTTTACATTTATAAAATGCTTGATCTTCGTTCTGCAAACCTTGCACACAGTGAAGCTCATGCCAAGCTTGGTCCTCCAGCACATTCGATTAAAAAACAAAATTTTTGCCTTCAACGAAGACAGGGCCAGTTTTATGTCTCCTTTCATAATTGTAGTTTCCTCTTTGTTGTGGTGCTTCCCGCTAATGCATGTGTTCTAGTACCAGCTGCATTTGACGTCAGGCGTAATTATTAAATGGAGGCCGACAGACAACAGATTTGTTTAATTTTTAAACTTTTAATCACCCCTAATAATAAATAAACCTTTTTGGTCTGATAGTTAAGGAGATGTCTAGAGTAGACACCAGACCCCTAATGTCTCCTAAAAGTGGTGCTTTGCACAAAGTGAATTAAATAATGAGTTATGACCTTGAAAATCCTCCAATTTCCTCATCTCTGCACATTTGGTTGCTCCAACTTAATAATGATCCCAAACATGCACCCTAACTAGTTTTGGAATGGATAAAGCAGACTAACATTATGCTTCTGTAATAGTCTGATATCAACCCTGTAGAAAATAACTATCTTTGTAAGTTAAATTTGTGGCAGGAAACAAACAGATTTTTTAATGATCTCTTCCACCTAATTCTATGTTTACTGTAAAATTATACTATTACAAAAATTATTATAACCTTAAAGTTATTATGACATTCATGGATATAAATATATCAAAATTTCTGACAGACACAGTAAAGCTGGAAAAGAAGTTCTGGAAAGAATAATTGCACGGCTTCCTTCCATCCTTATATAGCACTATATATATATATATATATATATATATATATATATATATAGAACACAATAGCTGTGTTCTATGTCTGCTATTGTTCCTTCTGGGAGTGAGACCCCTTCTGTGCGGATATATATATATATATATATATATATATATATATATATATATATATATATATATATATATATATATATATATATATACATATATATATATATATATATACATGTATATATATATATATATATATATACATGTATATATATATATATATATATATACATGTATATATATATATATATATATACATGTATATATATATATATATATATATACATGTATATATATATATATATATACATGTATATGTATATATATGTATGTATATGTATATATATGTATGTATATGTATATATATGTATATATATGTATATATATGTATATATATATATATCCGCACAGAAGGGGTCTCACTCCCAGAAGGAACAATAGCAGACATAGAACACAGCTACAAGTACCTGGGAATACAGCAAGCAAATGGCAACCTCGATGAGGTCACAAGGAAAGGAGCCACAGCCAAATACCTCCAACGAATAAAGCAAGTCCTGAGAAGCCAGCTCAATGGCAAGAACAAGATCCGTGCAATAAACAGCTATGCCTTGCCAGTAATCAGATACCCTGCCGGAATAATTAGCTGGCCAATGGAAGAGATGAAGGCCACGGATGTTAAGACTCGGAAGCTACTAACCATGCATGGAGGGTTCCACCCCAAATCCAGCACCCTGAGACTGTACACGAGCCGTAAGGAAGGAGGCAGAGGACTAGTGAGTGTGAGAGCCACTGTCCAGGATGAAACATCCAAGATCCATAAATACATCAAGGACAAAGTCTCAACGGACGATGTGCTCAGCGAATGTCTCAGGCAATGGGGAACAGAGGACAAGGTGCTGGAGGAACCATCATGGGAGGACAAGCCCCTACATGGGATGTACCACCGACAAATAACTGAAGTGGCTGATATCAGGAAATCCTACCAATGGCTGGAGAAAGCTGGACTCAAGGACAGCACGGAGGCCCTCATCCTGGCCGCCCAGGAACAGGCCCTAAACACCAGAGCAATAGAGGCTCAGATCTACCACACCAGACAAGACCCAAGGTGTAGGTTGTGCAAGGAGGCCTCTGAGACAGTCCAGCACATAACAGCAGGGTGCAAGATGCTGGCAGGGAAAGCGTACATGGAACGACATAACCAAGTGGCGGGCATAGTGTACAGGAACATCTGTGCAGAATATGAACTGGAAGCCCCGAGGTCAAAATGGGGAACACCCCCAAAGGTGGTGGAGAATGACCGAGCTAAGATCCTGTGGGACTTCCAGATCCAGACAGACAAGATGGTAATGGCGAACCAACCGGACATTGTGGTGGTGGATAAAGAACAGAGGAAAGCCGTTGTGGTGGATGTAGCAATACCAAGTGACCACAACATCAGGAAAAAGGAGCATGAGAAACTGGAGAAATACCAGGGCCTCAGAGAGGAACTGGAGAAGGCCTGGAAGGTGAAGACCACAGTGGTGCCTGTGGTCATCGGGGCCCTCGGGGCAGTCACCCCCAAACTGGAGCAGTGGCTCAAACAGATCCCAGGAACAACATCAGACATCTCAGTCCAGAAATGTGCAGTTCTAGGCACAGCCAAGATACTGCGCAGAACCCTCAAGCTCCCAGGCCTCTGGTAGAGGACCCGAGCTCAGAGGATGAAAGAGACCACCCACGGAGGGTGAGAGGGGAATTTTTATATATATATATAGTGATTCTTGAGAATAGGGACAAAATGGGTTTTAATTTTCCCATTTTTTTTTTTTTATTATTTCTCAACCTTATGTATGCAAATATGACAAATAATGTTTAGAAAATATGAAGATGCTAAGGTACAGGCTCCCAGTTGCGAATTTTTAAAAAAAAATTACATTTTTAATCGACCTGACCCAAAACTTTGTCATCACCATCTGACAAAAATAAATCTAAAATGATTTTTAAAATACCCCATTAGTGATATTTTTACTCAATTTACAGACAAATGCTTCTCAAGAAATAAAATAAATATTATTTAAAACAAAAAACAAGAAAAAGTCCATCTGATGGAGTTGACAGTGCATGACGGAGTTGACACAGAACTGAAGGTGGTGACAAACTAGTGAGTAAAATGAAAAACTTGGTACATGTGAAGTAATGCAATTCATGTAAAATTCATTAAAATGAATTAGTTGCACAATTAAGTGAGATTTGACAACAATTTCACTGAAAGAGTCAGAAAAACTCTGACGGAGTTGACGAAATGCCAAACTACCTCAATTTATATGATGTTATTCTGAAGGAGGCCATATTGTAGCTCGTCAGGTCCATGAAATCTTTACATTATACCAAAATTAAGCTTTTATTTCGCAAAAGTTCATCAAAGTTTTGTAAATTGTCAGTTATGGAGTTGACACATCATGGTTGTGACAAACAACTTAGGAATAAAACAGAAGAAAAAACTAAAGAATAACTTAAGCTAACCGGAGCTAACTAGCCCTCCTAGCAAAGGAAGAGAAAAGACAACGTCATGGGGTCCTCAGAAGTTCTGGTGCCCCCCAATAATGCCTGATTTTTTTTACATTCTTTTCATTTCTGACGGTGTTGACAAAAACTAAGGACAAATTTCAACGGAGTTGGAAAATATCTAAAAATTATTTTTAATTCAATTTATCGATACTTTTATAATTATTTATATGACTACTTATACTTAATTGTCATAATATATAATTTTAGTATTTCTTTAATTGTTTTAAACTATAAGAATGTATTGAGTTCTGCTCCTGGACAAGGGCTTTTACAGGCATCATCCACCGACTACAATGTTTAAAATAAAAAAATATTCAGCAAAAAAAAGAAAAATGTACATTGTTGTGCTCACATGACCCAGGTTAGTTTAGTTAGATATTTGAAAAAAATATATTTTGTGTATATTTTATTCAAATTTCATGCTTTATCCATATGACCTGTTTTGTCCCTATTCTCAAGAATCACTATTTATATTTATATTTAATTGATTCTCATGAAAATGGTGTTTTAACTCTTAGTAAAGCCAACAGTATAATTATTGTAAACCACAACTCCAGTAAAGCTTTTAGTGGCTCTGTTAGTGAAGGCTTTCCCTCTTTAACAGTAACAAGAGCACATTGTCCACAGATGAGTCAGGGTTGTGCCATGAAGGACAGGCACTGAGGCAGCACATTTCCATTCAGGCTCTGATAGTGTACAGTGCAGATAAAAACATTTTTTTGTCAAAAGGGGTAATTATATGATTGTATTTGCTTAAAGCAATAGAAGTATAGAAGTTAAATTCTTTATAAAAATCCTTTCCAGAAAATTCTGGATGCAGAAGCCTGTTTTGAAATACAACAATCTGAAGCATATTGACAAGTGATGATATACAGGTTATTTAATTCAGCTTTTTTTGTGATCTATGTTCAACCTGCAGAAATATCACTTAATCAACCAACTAAACCGGATTCAACTGGCATAATTGAACACCTTAATACTCGCTGTTAAAAATCTCATTCTCTTAGGCTATTAATTGCATATATTGCATAGGTTATTAATTATTCCCTTTCATAAACTCATTGTAATGAGTAGTTTGGTAGTCAGTGATGTTCAGGTAAACCAAAAACCCTTTAGGTTGAATCTGAATTCATTGAAGCCCCTGAACATCCTGAGCACGTATTTACAGCTTTGTTTATGATCCAACCTGGTTTTCAATGTCAAGTTCTGCTAACAATAACAAAAGAAAGTTCCAAAGGAAAGATGTCTTTCACTTGCAGGATCTCTCCCAGGAGGAAGAACTGCTTCTGTGTAACTGTATCCTCCTACTGACATGCACACTCCCTTCATGATCTGTTATTATCCTTCATTGTTTGATTTGGACAATGTCCATAACCTCACATGACTTTTGTTTGTTCAGGGCATTTGGCACAAATGAAAACTATGTTGTTTAATGAAAGACGAAAAACAACTGAATACATATACATGCTTATATTCCATAGATGCATTTCACTCTTACAGCAGGCATATTTAGGACAGGCTTTCACTTTGCAGTTTAGTAAAGGTTATGGCAATTGAACCGTTTTGATGTTTGGGCAGCAATAGCATTGTTTTTGGTGTCCACTTTCTCACAGGTGTGTAAGCTCCGAGAGCGTCTGCAGGAGCAGCGACAGGCCCGGGAGCTTGAACAACACAAACACGCTGTAGCACTCACTGACCTGCGTGCCAAACTCCACGAAGAAAAGCTACGCGAAATATCGTCTGCTCGCGAGGCTCTAGGGCGGCAGCATGAAACTGAGCTAACCCGGGCGATCAAGATCCGGGACACAGAGGTGCAGAGGCTGCAGGGACTTGTAAATGCACTGAGAGATGGAGCAGCTGACAAGCTTAAAAACGCCCTTCTCGTAGAGGCTCGGGAGGAGGCGAGGAGAGCTTTTGATGGGGAGAGGCTAAAGCTGCAGCAGGAGGTGGGTTCATTCATGTGGCTGTGACAGAGAACTTAATATTTTCATTTTCCTTCACAGTTTGTATTTCTTTGGTTTTGGTGTTTTTGTACTGATCACCAGTCAATTTTTAAATGCTTTTGCGATGTTAAGTGCCCACTTTTAAGTTTCTATAATCTACTCATCGCCTGCTGTAATTCAGTGTGACTCCAATAAGCAAGCCTTATGTTATGATCAGAGGTGAACATTTGTTATATAGAAAGAATTTGACTAAATGGGAATCAGGACCACAAGTATTAGGAACAGAGTGCTATGTAAAGTCTGTACAAAATATCTAATTTTACTGCAGATTTTTATCATTTTTTCCTGATAATTTGTCAATATATTTAGTCTAATATACTTAAACTGATACACAACTCTCATTCACATGGATGTCACATTTTTTATGTGCCATAAAGACCTTGCGCAGGTCTATTGTGGGGATACGAATTATTTGTTTTCCAGAATTTTCATTATTTGTTCATTCTCTGTGGTTTTTGAAATCATAAATGCCCAACAGATTTTGTGTAGCTTTTATGGCTTTGTTCATTTCAGTAATTATTAAGTTGCATGTACTGGGAATAAATGTGTGAATGTGTGCGGGTGTGTCAACATTCTTGTGATACTTCAGACACCTTTGTAAATTTGTTGCTGAAAAACAGGAAGCAAGTTGGAAAGCATGCCAAGCTATTGTTCTACTTTGTGTTTTCTAAACAAACAGAGCATTAAAAATTACAGCATTTTAATGGGATGATAAGTATTTATAAATATATGAACCTCTGTCTGGGTTGTTTATACTTTTACATTTTATTAATATTAATTTATGTGTGCGGGTCTTTATGTTTTAGATTCAGGAGCAAAAAACAGCCAGGAAGCAGGCTGAGGAGGCGTTGGCAAATGCTCTGCAAGCTGATAAAGCCAAAGCAGCTGATCTACGCACAGCCTACCAACAACACCAGGATGAAGTTCATCGCATTAAACGGGACTGCGAGAAAGACATTCGCAGGCTGGTAAGACCGTGTTAAAGAGGAATAACATATAGACTCAGTGTGTCCAAGTTATGCAAATATTCCGAAAATTCCTAGTAAATCCAAAATTAGAAACAGTTTAAATAATTAACAATAAATGTCCTTGTTATTTTGCTTCACATTAGCTTTGACCTTAGGCGCCGTATGGGATCTTAGAGCTTGCAGGGCTTGTCCACAGAGCCAGATTGCCATTCATGTTTACATGGACATGTTTGCTCATTGAGAAATAACAGTTAAGCTAACCTGCATGTATTTGAACTAAGGGAGGAACCTGGATACAAAACAAGAACACACAAACGTTTTTCACACTAAAAGATAAGCAATCTTATGGCTGTCTACATTTACTGTTACACCTAGGAATCCATGTTATCATTGCTACTAATGATAGCATTTGTAGGAGAACATTTGTCCTTCTACAAATGTTGCAGAGCATTTGCACAGCAGCAATCTTTGCTCTGCACCAAAGATTGTGAAGTTTAAACCAATTTTCCATATTCTTGTTTGAAAAACAAAGCACTTTGTCATAAATAATGACATTTTGTTTTGAAATTAACAAAACAAATCTATCATTCCTAATTCTTAAAGGAGTACACCATTAATTTTCAGTTATTTAGATCAAAATCAAGCTGCATCATCAAAACTGTAATTTATGAGAATTAGATACTGCGGTATGAATAAAAGAGTATTAAACAGCCATATGATTAAAATAAAGCCAAAAGCTCTAGCATCAATACTTATATCCTGATTCATGTAGTCGTTACACTCATAATAAGTAGCATCTGCACTTTTATTGTCCAGCCCTGTCCTGAGTGTATTTGAATATCATCGAGAGTCGTCTCAAACTGACATGTTCTGCTGATGAAGCTTAGCTCCAGCTTAGAGCTTATCTTTTGAATGTTGGCTGAAGGTTGGAGACCAATTGTCTGCTGTGAGTTTATATTCACCATGCTGTCCTTATCTCCAAGAGCAGACTCCTGCACACCTGTGCCAGTTACTCATTAACAACCCTAAATGCTGCAGGACTATTATAACAGTCATCATTGTTAATATAGGAATGTTTGAGCAACAATAAAGGAAAGCAGAATGACTCATTGTTGATGAACACAGGAAACACTGGTGTTAAAGAACAAACTACGGAGGGAAGTCAGACATTTCACAATGCCAGACACAAACAAGGCTCTAAAATTAGTCAAAGATAAAGCAAAAGGGTTTGTGGTCTCTTATTTTGCTACTTGTGTTTAGAATGGTCAGTGTACATTTTATGTAAAAGTTAGTTATTTCTTTATGTAAAAGAAGATGCAAGGTGGTCTGGGTGAATCAGTTGTGCTTTTATTGAACTGCTGTCCAGAAATGGCCAGTAGTGCCAAAACATAAAAAAAAGAAAAAAAAGCATTAACAAGTCCTAAACAAAACTTTCTGAAACAAAGTGATTTTTTAAAATTCACTTTCTAAGTGTTTTGTGTCCCTGTTCAACACTTTTCATAGATGGATGAGTTAAAGGCAAAGGACCGGGTGGTGTGTGCTCTGGAGAGGGAGTTGGGGCTGCAGGCTGGCTATGCCCAGAAGCTCCAGCTTCAAAAGGAAGCCCTGGATGAGCAGCTGGGACAGGTACGAGAGGCTGAGAAGTACAACCACGGCAGCCCCAAGCGAGAGGTGGTGCCTGGCCTGGGAGAAAATCCAGACCTGCTTAATAACCAGGTAGGACTGCAAGGACACACAGATGAAACCATATTCATGCACAAGCATTGTCAGCACAGGTTTTCATGTATTGTGGTACATTAGGAAGAACCATTGAATCACTAAACATTTTAAACCTTTATTAGTCATTATATTACCTTCTTTCAGTACATTATAGGAATCAGCACATCTGTGAGATGAATGTTTAAGGAATGTTTTTATCGTCTAGGTGCAAAGTGTTTTTACGTATTGACAGAGTTGTCCCACCGTTCAAAGTTAATCCATGGTTAAAACATGTTGGCCGTTTTCTCACACATTTACATTCACACCTTTAAAATGTCAACTCGTCTTTCATCCTATCCTCCCTCCTGTCCACCTCCATTACCTGCTGGCCTGCATGTGTCCCCTTTTTCAGTTGTTGTCTTCCTTTTTCTCCCCTCTCCCTCCTGCTCAACAGGAGGTGGACGAGCGGGACATGAGGAGATTCCAGCTGAAGATTGCAGAGCTCCACTCAGTCATTAGGAAGCTGGAGGACAGAAATGCACTTCTGGCAGATGAGAGGAATGAACTAGTGAGAAACACTCTTGCAGTTATAAGGAAACACTTTCTTTATACATATTGTTTTGATAAGTTCCATAAATATACATGCGTAAGAATGTGTAAGCAAAAATGTGATTTTTGACATCTGTATTAAAACATTTAGCTTTATTTTTAACCCTCCTGAACATGTTGGAATTCTGAGTCAGCAGAGGTCAAGACTTAAGACTGCAGTTTCCCCACCCTGTTTCCTTCCTCTGTTCAGCTGAAGCGGGTGCGAGAGGCAGAGAGCCAAATGAAGCCCATGTTTGAGAAGAATAAACGGCTGTCCAAGAAGAACGATGACCTCTTACAAACGCTACAGCGAATGGAGGAGAAACTCAAGAACTTGAGTCGAGAGAATGCAGAGATGGTGAGATGACACCGTCTGAATTTTCTCACTTTTCTTCTTACTAGCTGAAGTTCCAAATCATTGAATTTAGGTGTTCTGGTTACTTCCATTGCCTCATATTCAGAAAATCCAGCATCTATTCATGCAAACTGCTTTCACAAACACTAGTGAAAAACCAGGTGCTCTCAGGAGCTCAGTGGATTCCAGCATTGTACCGGGACAATGTGCAGTATACCCAGTTGGGGAACTTACGACTAAATATTTCAGTCATCTTTAAGCGGTGTTACAATAAAGTGGAAGTGTTGGAAACAACAGCAACTCAGTCATTAAGTTCTAAATAAAATCACAGCGGTCAGCAGAGTCCACCGAGGTCTGTGGCTTTCTGCAGAGTTAGCATCGACAGACCTCCAAACTTCACTTGGCCTTCTAATTAGCTCATAAACGGTGTGTAGGAGCATCATGATACAGGTTTTCATTGTTGGGCTGCGTCCAATCCTCGCATCATTAAGTATAATGCACAACTTTTGACGCAGTGGAGTGAAACATGCAATATTCTACTCTTTAATTCTTATTTCTGGTCCTGGATTGTAACTGACAGCATGCTTTAAAATATCTCATTTTATAATTTTTATGACAGATTTATCATCCCTTTTTGAGATAATTCCTATGAACACAGTAAAGAAGTGACAAAACATTGTTTTTAAAAATTAATCAATTGTTTTGGGAGTACATCTGTCACTGCCTATAGTCAGAATCTCACAACGACAACAGCTGCTCTAAAAATAAAACTTAACCCTTACTAAATGAGCTACTTGTCTAAACCACTCTAAGCAGTGTAATTATACTGTCAGCTATGGGGGTTTGTTAATATCATCAGTCAGTTTAATGTATGTTATCACAATAATCTCAATTCTTGTGCATTTTTCACTGCTATTAGTCTAATGCCCAGGAGCTTGCCTCACTTTTCTGTTTTTCAGTTCCTCATTCAGTCTGTGATCATTATCAGAGCTCTTTTCTGCCACTCAATGAAATGCCATTGTGAGCCCTAAGCAATGACGTCACATGGTTAAGCTGTGTGATTGTATTAAGGTTTTTTTGTCCAGTAGGAAACATGACCTCTAGTGGCAGTTAAAGGAACAGCGTAAAACTTAATTTTTTGGCTCTCGATTCTGTCCCCAGAAGGAAAAGGCTTCTTCCTCTCGACCACCCCCACAGCACCAGACCACTCAGCCTCAGTTAAAGCGACCGAGTTCCTTGACAGACCTTAGTCACGCCCACGAGGAACAGGAAGTGGAGTTCCTCAAGCTGCAGGTTGCTGAGCAACGTGGCATTATTGAAGAGCTAACACAGGTTATGTTTTTCTGACTTTCATTTTTTTAATATAGTTAAAATGAACTGGTTTAGTAATACATTTCTTTAGTTTTATATATAAAGTGCACATGTGGCAACTTTTTGTGATGTACCTTTAATGTATTTTCCATCTGGATGCATTCATTCCATCCATATTTTTAGAGGCGCCATGTAAAACGTACAGTGCATATCCGTTAACTTTAATTCAATTTGACCCACTTACCCATATTAGAGAGTAATGGGCCGCACTCCCAAACCAGTTAGTGTTTTGTGCCCTGACTGAAATGTGACTTGTTTTTACTCTATCAGCAGTGAATGTCTCTGTTTTTAAAGGTTGCTCTGTTTGTTCTTTAAGTATCTTTCAGCACGAAAAGTCAAACAGCTATTTTCATTTCACTGCCCTGTAGTTTGGGGAACTTTTGCTGAATACTTTTTCATTATGTATTGTATACTTATGAGTGGCCATTCTTTGATTTATATCCAGTGTTGTCTGAGTATGGAGTCAGATTTTGACAAATTATTTGGTGTCTTTTTTGGGGGGTTTTTCAGGAACGTGACCGATTGGTGATGAGCAAGAAAAACCGACGGAAAGCAACCAAACTGCCCAAAGTATGTTTTAATATTGCTTTACCACAGCTGTAAGCCAACACTGTGTCACTAAGCAACTATCCTATCTGTGGCTGACAGATTCTTAAGTATTTCCTAAGTTAGTACTCGGTGTGTGTTTCTGACTAATTAGACTCCAGGGACAATAGAAACAACATAAGGACACACTCCTGCTTGAATAATCTTTACAGCTGAATAAAAATTATTTTAGTCTTTTTTTTAGTTTCTATTTATTTATTGCTGTTTAGGAAATCAAGTATGCTTTTCTTTTCAAGGAGAAACCAGGTAGCAAGGTTTTTTGATTTAGGTGAAGCTGTTGGAAAATTTAATTGCTTTGACGTGCGTGCATATGACTGGGCTTGTTTGAACTAATTTGTCAAGGGACATTTCAAAGTCACAGATGCTGCTGGGAGGAGGAGTCTCCTGCTGCATTGTGTTTTCTCCATCTCTCCTCACAGATAGTTTTTTAGCTTGAACAACTAGACAAGAGTTGGACACAGTCGGTTGGATTTTTAGACAGAAACTTGGACCACTGTGCAAACTTTTAGGAATATAGAACACATGCCTAATACTCCAGGCGAGGGAGAAAAGCCCAGTTGCTGACTTTTGGCTTTTTTGGAGAGGTTTGACAGTAGCCAGAAGCTTCGTTGTCTGTTTTTCCATTTTGCGTGGGAGTGTGAGAAAAGCAGATTTAATCTTTCTAACATCACTGAAGCCTTGGATGGTATTCAGAATAGCTGCTGTAGTCCAGGAAATAACAGATGACTTCTGAGGACATTTCGTTTTCCATTTAGTGTTGGTACTGTCGTTTGGGATTATGACAGAATACATCCTTCTCATCCTCTACTTCTCCTCCTTCATTTGTCTCTGTGCCTTAGTTTGCCTTTATTTTTCTGGTTGCCAGGAGATGACTTATAAACATGATGGTAAGGACAGAAGTTATGCAAATAAGGATTCAGTTTGTCTGATTTGCTAGAAATTATAGTATTGAATGGACAACATGTGAATAAATGGATAGAAGTTGCTAACAAAAAATAACATGTTTTGAGAGATTTATTCACAATATGGATTCTTTCTCATATTTTTCCCACAGAGGCATGTTGTGGAGACATATTTTGGATTTGATGAAGAATCGATAGACTCTGAGACCTCATCACTTACGTCTTTTAACACTGACCTGACTGATCGCACACCTGCCACACCTGAGGAAGATTTAGAAGAGGTATTTCTTTGTCTGCCTTAAGAAAGTATTGTGCTCTTCAACTGAACCATTGGCAATGGTTCAGTTTTGGATTCTCATGGTATATTCTTAATAAAAGTACCACGGTTTCATGGTGTCACAGTATTAATGCAAAAATCTAAATAGATAAAAAAAAAGCCCTATAATGAAGGCTTTTGTGTAAAACAAAAGCAAAAGAAATTCCGATTGCTGCTACGGTGTTACTGCAATAGCCGTGTACAATAGCAATAGCAATTACAGTTTTAGTTTTGTCTGAATTTTTTTCACTCGGTCTGAAGCAAAAATGTGGAATAAACACTTGATAAACTTAATAAGAGTTTTCAGATGTTTTTGTTTATTATTTCACAGAGTATTACACTTGTGCATGAAACTTGTTCAGCTTTCTTTAAAGCTATAATTTGCTGATACAAGTTGGTTAGTTATTCTGGTCATTTGCAATGAGACGTAGCCTTTGATCTGTTAGCTTAATTGATGAGAATCCTGCCTGAAGTTTAAAGCTCTTTATCAGAGTAATAGATGTTTCTCCTTACGTTTTTGCATCGTTTCTGTGCTTTTCAAGGTGAGAAATATTACTAAACAGGTGAATCTGCTTGTAAGTTTCTATCAACATTTTGTCAGCCAGCTGATTAGCAGTGCACAGCAATATGTTGCCTTACTCTTTTTCTGGCATCTGATTAAAAGCATAAATATTGAAAGAATGTATTTAGAAGTTTTAAACCTTGGTTCACCTTGATAACTGGTGAATGCCTTTCAAGAAAAAGACATTTAAAATTTGTAAAGTGTGTTTATTTGACCCTTTTCATTTTTTTTTTTTGACAGACTGTTTCCCGTGAGGAGTCAGAGCTCCGTTTCCGTCAGCTCACCAGAGAGTATCAGGCTCTGCAGCGAGCTTATGCTCTCTTGCAGGAGCAGAGTGGGGGAACTTTAGATGCTGAAAGGGAGGCCAGAGTATGTATCTGCTTCCCCCCCCCCCTTTACTATCTTGATTTGTGGACATAAACAAAACTTTTAAATTCTGCATATTCTCCCACAGACACGTGAGCAGCTCCAGATGGAGCTCAGCAGCTGCCAGGCAAAGATTGTAGACCTGGAGAAGGCCCTGGCAGAGAGTGGACAGGTAATAAAGACGGGGGATGGGGACAGGAGCCTGGTGGCCCTGCTCTTGCTGGCCCTCCTGCATGTCTGTTTGGCTGCTCTGCTGCTGGGATGGCGTTATGTTGACCAGGTGTTCCGCAGAATCCTGTGATAACACCTCCTGCATGTTCTCAGCTCTGTGACCGCATGCTCTGCTTCGCCCTCTGTTCCTGCCGTTTGTGGTAAATTGACTTGAATCAGTTTTGAATTGATGAGGATCTCAGTGTCAAAATGTCCTGGTTCGCATGTTTGTGAAACAATCATGATAGAAGAAAATATATAACAGTGCACCATAAAAACAAAAAAGCAAGATGTCTAAATAAAGTTCATTGTAAAAAAAACAAACAACAACAACAAAAAAAAAAACGTTACTTGTTTTTCTGCATGTTGCATGTTCCAACATGGCTTGATGCAGCTCTGTTCCTCCGATTTGCTTCTCTGCTGTATTTCCTTCCAGATTGCCTTCTGTTTCTCTCTTACTGTGAACTCTTGTTGGATGCAGCTCTATTTTATGTTTTCACAAGAGTGGGTTTTCTTCACCTGGATCAATAAACTGGTGTTACGCATACTCTGCTCCTGTCTTTTTGTTGCATCTGCATGTGCCACTCAGATTTATCTGCGATGGCAATGAGGATAATGTTTTGGTTTTGTTGGGGATGTTTGCTGACATCTTCGTTCATTACACAGAGTCACTGGGGACATTTTAATCCCCTGCTGCCAAGTCCTTTCTTGCTGATGTTGTGTTTGGTTGTTATGGCAGGATTCAAAGTGGGTGGAGGAGAAGCAATACTTGATCAGGACCAACCAGGATCTGCACGAGAAGGTAGATTATGTAGCCTACAATCACTTATCTCAGCATAAGCTGTTCAGTTGATGATTCTTTTACTGAGGATTATTCTTCAGCTTTGATGCAGTAAATTTCAGTTTGAGTAGCAAAACAAACACTATACCGTACTTGGCTTTACTTTAGGAAGATTAGCTCTGTTTTTTTGTAGAAATCCTTTACTTTCTAAGTAAAAACAGCTTAAGACCTCACTGGATAAAATAGGAACTATAATTAAGCTCTCAAAGCAAAGTAATTAAAATGGCAAAGAACTGCAATAAATAGAATATCATGATGGTGCTCAGTTGTTTTTTTTTTTTTGTTTGTTTTTTTTATTTTACCACAAATATTCCCCAGATTCAACTAAGTAGTAAAATGTAAACAAGCACTTTTGAGTATGAAATGTCTAAATATGAGCTGCTCTTTCAGCATGACAAAAGAGTAAGATGGTTTTATTTTTGATGAATAAAAAGCCTAAGTATTCAGAATGAAGGAATGATGAGACTGAAGTGAAAAACAAAATCAGACATCGGTTAAGTCGTGCAACATAATGTTTTAAAAGTAGTAACGGAGACTACCTTACACAAATACATGCACAGACAAGCAGTTACACAATCACTGCTTCAGACTGCAGGACAACAATTTTGAGGAAAACAGTTGGAACTTTTTTTTTTTTAACTTTTGATTAAAAGTAAAAGAACATATATAAATGGAATTCATAAAAAATACGTGGATGAAAATCATTGCAACAGATTACTCCAGTCGACATCATCAATCGCATCAACTAGTTGTGGCCTCTCTGATATTCCCCTTCTTACCATCTTTAAATTTGGTTTAACTTTTAAACTATTTATGCTTAGAAGTTAAAATTTTGTTATGAAAACCTTGCTCTGTAACATTTCTGAACCTTTGTGTCTTTAGATTTGTGCACTGCAGCAGGCCGAGTCTCGGCTGCAGGCCGAAGTTCAGGACGCCAGGGACCAAAATGAGCTGCTTGAATTCAGAGTGCTCGAACTGGAAGTAAGAGACTGTCCCTCCATCAAACTGTCAGCGACAGGCGAAAATAACAATCTCAGTTCCAGGCGCAAAACATACATACAGTGACCAATCAGAGACGCATGCATAACCTTAATAGATGCTGTTCCTCACTGTTCCTTATTGTATGCTCCTGTGTTCTCCTGTTCTTTTTTTGCATGGCAGCTGTTTGCATACCCATCCACTCAACTGGATTTGTTTTTGTCCTTGTTTTATGAACAAATATGTGAAGATGAATATTATTTTCTAAGAAATAAAAGATATTTAAGTTCACCATCCATTTCAAACTTTGAGTTTGTCATTTTTTGTGTGCATGCTTCTATTCTAAATTAAAAATTTTAAAAGGTAAAACTTGTATTTTAACTATAAAAGGTTGATGGCGACACCAGAATGATTTTGTATTTTGTAAGGATTGAGTAAGTCTGATATTTGTCCGTTGAGGTAAATATAATTGCATCACTATATTTTATCAAATTATTTTGTTTTTGTGCAGCAGTTCTTACCTGGCAGTAGGAAAGAAATGTCAGATCACATTTTTAGTTTTCAGTTTTTGGCATGCATCCCTGTCGATTTGTTTGAGTTCACCTCCATCGTTTTGGCAGATCCTGACCAGTAGTTTCACTGTCATGTAAGTAAATCCTCATTCCTTTCCATCTCACTGCATTCTCTTTTCACATTGAATATTGTCGATTTTATTCATTTAATTATGCAACACAGTGTCTTTACAAATCATTACTGTATGGCAATTTTTAAAAATATATATTTAGTTTTGAGTTGGTATCTGTTTTTACAAGGAGAGGGAACGCAGATCTCCTGCATTCAATCTCCACATGTCGGCATTCCCTGAGAATAGCAACAGTGCCCTGCAGACCTACTGTCACCAGGAGGGAGTGAAGGTAACTTGCCCATCTGAAAAAGTTTTTTTTTTTTTTTTTACATTCAATCCTATTGTTAGGCTGTTCTAAATTTCTGCATTTTCACTCTGTGCAGGATGTAATCATTCCCGAGTTGATGAAAAAGCTGGATATTCTGGGAGACAATGGAGTTAGTGTGATCATTATTGTATTTTTAAAGCTAGCATTAATGATCAGTCTGCATATTTCTCATAAATCTTCCTTTAAATTTTTGCAGAACCTCAGAAATGAGGAGCAGGTGGCAGTGATCCAGGCTGGCACCGTGATCTCGCTCTGTGAAAAGGTGAATCAAAGCCTTGCTGACTTGTTGCGTTTTTGGTGACACTCTGTGGACAGTTGCGGTACTGCAATTGTAACATTAACCTGCTGATTAACCTATTAAAAAAATATTTAAGTTTAATAATCGCCTTTGTCTTTTGATGCACAGTGGTTGAAGCAGGTAGACAGCACTGAGGCAGCACTGACTCAGAAGATGATCGACCTTGAAAACGACAAAGTATGAAACCAGTTCAGACTTCTGTTGTTTTTCAACTGTTACTCATTTTATAATTGAAGGCAATAACTATTACATTATCTTTCTAGAGTGATAAAAATTCATAAAAACTAACTTACCATTAGTAATTTTTTTCATATGCTATTGACTTCCAGTATTACATGCAGGATGATAATTATTTTGAGTAATTTGCTGTCTTGTTGCAGGAGTTGTTCAGTAAGCAGAAGGGATTCCTTGAAGAGGAGCTGGATTACAGGAAGCAAGCACTGGATCAGGCTTACATGGTACGAGTCCAGTAGGTGTATCATGCCGTTGTGGTTACACCTGCAGTAGTAATACCTTTATTAGTAAATTAAATTAAAAACTTGGATAATTTGATCAAAGCTGTGTGAAGAGCATCATTGCTCTATAAACTGGTTAAAACATGTAAGGGCACAACATTGTCATTTCAGCATGTAACATAAACATTGAGGAGCCCATTAATTGTCATGAATGCAACATGTTTCATAGAAATAACATTTCTCACATTGTGTTGGGATACTGCATCTTTTACAATATAAATCCAAATTCTGTGATTGGTCTAGAACACTCAGTTGGCTGAGGTAACTACATGCTTCTGGGCTGATCTGATTTTTCTCTTAGATGAAGGCCTTTTACTCACTTAATCCCTGTCCATCATCTAAGCTGCATATGTTTTATTACTATTATTGTTTTAAGGTATTTTATTGTTAAATGTTTCTCAATCAGAGCTTAATTAAGTAATTCAAGTGAAAATGAATTTAACACAGAGAAGCTGAACCCATGTTCTCTTTTAATTTACTTTACACATTGATTTAAGAGAAGTGAAGACTTCAGTCAGTCTCCATGTTCTAACCATTTTATTCACTTTTTTATTTTAAGGTTTTATTTGATATATTTTTTCCCTTTGTTTTATTGTATTTTTGTAAACTGGACTGTTCTACTGAAGAATGAGAATGTAAACAGTTAATGTTAATAAAAGGATTGCTTCATAAGTGTTCAAATTTAAACAGGAAGCACCATTAGCTGGAATGGTGTTGCCTATATCTAACATGGTCACAGTGCTGTGTGTATGTGCGTGTGTGTGTTTCTGTGCAATCTGGGTTTCCGTTTGTGTGTGCTGCCATGTGCATGCCTGTTTGTTTCTATGCATGTGCATGTGCATCCCCTGCGTGCGTGTGTGTTTTTGTACCTGTTTGCGTGTGGACGTGGCTGGCTGTGCAGAGGATCGAGGAGCTGGAGGCCACGCTGTATAGCGCTCTGCAGCAGGAGCAGCCGGCATGCCAGGCGGTGGCCGAGTCGCTGACAGACAGGCAGAGGGAGGAGCTGAGGCTAGCTGTGGACAAGTTGCGGCGTCAGATTCTCCGGCAGAGCCGGCAGTATGACAGTCAGATCTTACAGGAGCGCATGGAGCTCCTTCAGCAGGCCCAGCAGGTAAGGCTCAAACCAAACCCGGTCAGGTTGTCGAGTCCTGCCTGTCCTCAGTCTGACCCCTGATAACTGTCTGAAACCTCTGATGCCACCAGAGCTCTGGTGCTTTGAAAAAGATGCAGTATCCCTCTGTTTCCTCCCTGTAACTCCGTCTGAAATGGAAGAGCAAAACATGAGACAGACTCAAGTTTTTAATGAGTGACTGTGTGTGTTTCATTGTGAGTTTAGTAGCTTCACTCCTAGTAGTATTCTCCCACTCAAGCAACACCTCTTTGTAGATTTACGCACCTTTGTGTTTGTTTTTGTGCACCTGTTATTCATTAACCACATCAACACCTTAGAGGTCATTCAAACCTGTTGTACTCAGACTCATTACCATGACAAAATCTAACAAAGGAACACTTTGAACACTAATACATCATAAATGCACAATACTAACTCACTCTTAATGTCTAAACAAATAGGTCTGAAGCGTATAGATACTCGTTAAGTGTAGATTCTACAGCCTGGGACAAAGAAGAGTGCATCACCTTCACTATTCAGTCTACTGTGTAATTGTTATAGATGCTCATTTCTATCCTGCACCTTTAAAATAAAGAAGAATAATTATATGTAATGATTTTAAATAGATTCGTGTTAATATTTTAAGATATTTTGACCAGCTAACTGCTTTTGTCTTTGTGTTGCAGAGAATTAGAGAGTTGGAGGACAGGATTGACTTGCAAAAGAGACAAATAAAGGAAATAGAAGAAAAGGTACAAGTTCAGATTTTTTGAGGACACTTTCTGCCGTGGCTGGTGAAGCAAGTTGTGTTAAAGAATTTTGCAATTTTTACTGTGGTTTTCTCAGGGCTTTTGCCCCTATTATGGTCTATCATTTTGATGAGGCACTGCCACAAACTTTAATGTTTTTAACCCCTTAACTGTCACCCTCAAAATGTAATAATATAGTTATGGATGTAATTTTAGGGCAACTGACCTGCTGAAAAAGGAACCTTCACTAAAGTCTTTGCCTCTCATATTTAAGGATGCATTTCATTTGGTCCAAATTTCTATTGACTCTGACCAACCTTTTTGTCCATGCATGGTGTTTTGGGGCAATGCACAGTGTTAGTTTTCTGCACATGTAAGGTTTTGCATGTAAACCACCATAAAAATGCACCACACATTTTTCAGATTTAAATTTGAAACAAATGTTTAAAAATGTATCTAAATTCCTTTCCACTTTCCATATGCGTACCACTGTGTGTTAGTAAAGTACACAAAATGACATTAAAGTTTGTGGTTGTAACAGATTAAATATAAAATTATGTTCAAGGTGTGTAAAGATTTTTCTCAGGCACTGAAGCTATTGTGCTGATGTTGTACCTATTTGACATCTTCTGTTCTTCTCTCTCCTCTTTGTCATCTTCCAAAAAAACCCAAATCCCCCTTTAGTTTTTGTTTCTTTTCCTATTTTTCTCTTTGGCATTTATTCTTTGGCCTTAATGGAGGTGACCATGGACACTCGTCAGGTAAAGACTCTGACCAGAATTTACTATATTCTAATTCTTAAGACATAGGAATTATGGTTAGAAAAGTAATTGTAAAACTTTCCTGTTTTTGTTTTTGTAGATATTGACTTGCTGTGGAGCAAAGCAAGGAATCAAAACTTAATTCTTTTTTATGTTTTGTTGACAGTTATAAACTTATGGCCTTTTTGATAATTGTGCACTTTGCAGAAGACCCCCTACTTGGAATGCAAGCAGATTCGAAATTTTTATAACCGTATATACTTGAGAGAAAAGTGACATAGTTTATTATTACAATTTTGCAATCGTCTTTGAACTTGAAGCATTGGACTTCTTTGTGGGAAAAAAAACTGATCTATTGTGAGTTCTGAACATTTTACTGAAGTGGAGAAAGAATGCCCCAATGGAAAAGAAAAGCTGGGGGAGGAGAAGTGAAAGTTCAGGGACTGAATGTGGGGGGTGAACAGGCTGAGTGCCAAATGGACGCGAAGGATTCTTGTAATGAGTCTGTGGAGTTTCTATGGAAACAGGAGTACAACTAAGTCCACATATCAGACATTGAACTTACTGGAAGGGGAAGACTTTAAGAGGTGGAAAAGCACAATCAGGTTTGTATAAAAGTTTATTTGGTTTTCTTCTCAAGTCTTTAGATAACACAAGCAAAGACGTGTTAAATCTGACTACCGACTTTAATGTACAAACTAGTTAAGTATTTGCCAGACTTGCTGGGTTGATTTGCAGTCCTAAAGCACAGGATCAGAATTTTTATGTTTGCATCAGGTGAGTTCATGACATTATGGTGATGATTAAATGGGCTTAAGGCAATTCTGTGAACATGCGGCACTGTCCTAAAGATTTACGGATGTGTCCTGCACAATGATAAAATAGGAGCTTTAGTAAGCAGAATGATGATTGGGAGTTGGGGTAACCTGAGCGATACCTCTGCCCAACAACTTGCCAGCAAGCTGCTGACACGTTGAATAATAGATGAAGATATTTTAAGTACATCAGTTTTTATGTCAGAAATGAACATTTCACTAATATAACAGAAAACCTCACTGACTTTGCCACTCTGCGTTTCTCAGCTCATGTGTCGCAAGTAAGCTTTGCTCAGAAGACAGAGCCTGATCTACAGAGGATCACATGACCCCATCGGACAGAGCGGGTTCTAGAAGCAGCTGGGTTACTAGGAACTGACACGGACCTGCAAGTTCTGTATAACGACGGGGGAGGACTTGAAGCACAAAGCCAGTTCGGTCATCCAGAGGAACAGGTGAGAACCCGAAGGAGATGGGATCCAGTAACACACCTGCTGCTATATGCTCACTTTTGACTGAGGAGGTATCGGGTATCACACACACTCACAACTGCCTGCACCCTGTCATGTAAACACAATGTGTTCAGGAGATGTTACCCCTATCTCAGATTTTTAAATTTAGGAAAGCTTTTAAAATTTTACTTTGAAAAAAATTTGACTGAAAGGTGTGAATATGACATCATGTAAATGGCTGTTTTTTAATCACGTTGTTGGCATCAGAGAGCTGCAGAACTCCAAGAGGAACCTGCTGCCACGGCTTTGTCAGCTAACGACTGCTTCTGAGCTCTCAGCATGCAGCTCTCTCACAAACTGGACCAGACACTCCACATGCTCAGACAGGAAGTCAGGACGATGGTGAGTGCTCTAGAAAAAAAAAAAAAAAAAAAACCTTTGTGACTTTTTTGAAAATATTGCTATAGAATTGTAATTCATTGCAGTAAGGAGTTGAAATGTTTGACAAAATTTCATTACATAGATCCAGCGTTGTAACATACCGCAGTCATGACTGGAAATTTAATCTGAAAGTAAACACCTTAGGAATACTTAGTGTCATTTTTGTGGTTTGAGTAAACTTTGTGTTTTTTTATTTTTTTCAATAATCTTTTGCATATTTAATCTTGCACTACTTTTGAGGATCAAGTTCAAGCATTGTGTGGTGAGATATGTTTTTGGTAGATTGCAACCAAATTTATTTATTTTTAAGCAAACCACATTTTACTCTCAGAACTCTTTCATATCAAAGGAAACTGAAAAACCAAACAGGAGGTCAGTTAACTAGAAAAAATTAAATCAGTTTCAGTAACTTTGGTGTTAAGACTACGAACTGTTGGACCAGAGGGGATAAAATACAAAAAAACCTCCTAACAGGATTGGTTTTATTGATGGTGGCCACAGACAGTTTTCCCTCTTTATCTTTTCTATCTGTTTTTCTGCTAGTTTCACATTTGGTATGGTTCAGTGTTGCTACTAGGATAAGATTGAATATGATTCCACATCAGCACATGTATTGCTTGGAAAGGTTTGTCATTTTTCCCCAATACGATCTCAAGAACACAGATATGATTTCAGGAGACATTTAGAAAGCTGCAGATGGCCTTAACCTGTCAACATGACTGATGTCTTGTCCTTTTTGCAAGAAGGAACAGAATGAGTCGTACCAGAGCACTACAATATGGCCTCCACCTGGTGTGAAAGTCCCAGACCAAACAATCAGCAAGAGATGTGTTAAGGTCTAAAAGCCCATTGTCCTGTGGTGGGTCCTCTGCTCACTGCCTGGCAACATGAATCATGAACATAAACAATACTGGCATTTACCATTGAACAGCAGCATTGTGAGGTTTGCCACTGCGTAGGCAACGGCATCCTGGGTTCCTCTAGGTTTATGTTGATGCCCAACCTCATTTGATGAGAGTAAGCAGTCATTTCCTGCAGTACGGAGGGATATTACTGATCCTGAACCCAAATCCAATAAAACATGTCTGGTATATCAAGTCCAGTCCGTCCAATGCTACCAGTTCACAACTTGCACTTTCCATGAGCTCAGTAACAACCAGGTCCAGATCAGGGAAGACAACCAGAACATTGTCTTTTGATTTTTTTTTCTTTTCTTTCTTTTTGAGCAATGTGTTTTTATGATAGATGTTCCATCAGAGCTGGTGTATCTTGGGTAAATTGGAAATTCTCCAACATTAAATGCAGAAAAATGAAAATCACATTGGACATTCATGCGAGTTGTTCAGTCTTCAAATATTCTGTTTTTTGCAGCTGTTCAGAGTGAAACAGTGTCAGGGTAATATCAGCACAGATACTGCAAGTTCATGTGATCATATAGGGATTTATGTTGCCATGTTGCACCTACAAATGCACATGGAATCAAGATCCAATTAATACTAAAATATTTTGAAACAATTTACACAAACTTTTTAAAAAAAAAACATGGCAATGGAAAGAATGTTATGAGCATACGCATGTTAGAAAAACAATTGTTGAGCTTTTCAGTGAAAACAGATTTAAAAACATGAAAAAATGTAATAATATTTGCTTGTGATGACTTGCAAAGTAAATATGTGAAGATGAACCTTGCTTTGATATTTTGTTCTTCTCTCTCTGTTCCTCGTCAGAGTCAAGAAAAGGAGCGAGAGGAGCATGCTTGGAGGGAGAGGCTGCAGCGCTGCCAGAGGCAGCTGAAGGCCAAAGACGAGGAGATGAGTCGACAGGCCCAGTACTTTGAGAGCTTTAAAATCAAGCTCCAGCAGAAGCTCAACCTGGCCCGTGACAGAGAGCAGAGTCTGCAGAATCGCATCTACAGTTTAGAAAAGCAGTTACTGGATGTGACTGTTAGCTGTGCTACAGGAATGGCAACAATCACAGCTGTCAGAATCACAGCTGGGACTGTAAAACACATGAATGAACCAGACAAGTTACAATCTATGAGAGGAGAGGGGGAAGGAGAGGAGGAACACAAGGAAGAGAGGAAGAAACGGTGGCAGCCAAATGTGGGACCGTTGAGTAACGAAAGGACAAAGGTTGATGAGAGTATGACAGACTCAGTCATAGAGGGAGGATGGGACAAGGAAACAAAACATAGTTCCAAAGAGGCCAGACTGCAAAGCTTCATTATCAGCCTGCAGGAGGATCTCAAGGTACTGCTGGAGAGAGAGGAGGACGGGATGACTGAGCGGAGGAAACTGTTGGAGGAGCTGCAGGAGGCCCAGGAGAACAGCCACTTCCTGGGCTGCACAGTGGAGGAGATGAAGGCAGAGCTGCATCAACTAAGACAGTCAGAGAGCTCCATGATGGAGGAGGTGGAAGACCTGAGAAAGGAGAACCAGAGTCTCCAGGATATTCTCAGGGATGCAGCTAACTCCACGCCTGCGCTGTCATCTCTAAAACCTGAGGCAACGAGTACCGTTCCTGTATTGGACTTGCCACGCTGCTGTCCAGATACACCGGTCAGGCCTCCGTCACCTGGGATGGTGCTTGGACAATCTTCAACAGGAAGCCTCGTAGGAGAGGTGTGTAAGCTGCAACTGACTTTATCAGAACTTCATGTCGTTATTTTGTTGAGATCAAAATTTTGTTTATAATCAAACTGAGAAAATTTAGACAGAGACAAAAAAGTGCTCATAATAATATAAAAACAGCTTCTTTACACCTCTAATGTACCGAGGAACCCAAAATATTAGTGAACTTTTTAGGTTAAAACGAGTGAGATGAGAGCATAAAACTTTCCACAAGTCGATGAGCAACCTGGCGCTGGACAGCCGCAGTCTTCCTATAGAAAATAATGCTCTGTTTCATTAGAATAGCTAACTGTTCATCTTATAAATAAAAAAAAAATAAAACAAATTAAGCCAAAGTACATATTTAGAGATAAAAACAGGTTGTTTTTGCTTAACTGTGAATGTTTCAGAAGGTTGTAAATCAGTATGTTTCTGATCTACACTTAGAAAATCATCTGGCAAAACCTATTCAGCTGGTTCACTTGGAAAAAAAATATCACATCAATGTTTACCACCTATATTTTACTCAGATTTTTTTCCTACACAAAAAATTCTTACAGGAAACGTGCTTCAGATAATTTTGAATACAGGAAAAAATTAATCAACTGCAAGATTATATACAAGATTATACTTTTTATTTGTTTGTTGGTAGAGCTGTTGCCTTGCAGCAAGAAGGTTCTGGGTTCAATTCCCAGCGCTGCATGGAGTTTGCATGTTCTCCCTGTGCATGCATGGGTTTCCTTCACAGTCCAAAAACATGATTGTCAGGTTAATTGGCCTCTCCAAATTGCCCCTAGGTGTGTGTATGCATGGTTGTTTGTCCTCTGTGACAGACTGGCAACCTGTCCAGGGTGTACCCCGCCTCTCGCCCGGAACGTTAGCTGGAGATGGGCACCAGCAAACCTCCCGACCCCACCAAAGGACAAGGGTGTAAAGAAGATGGATGGATTATATTTTTTATGCACCAAAGAATCTGTCCATAAAACTACTTTCTCTTGTTTAATTGTAGGTTTTTCCTCACTTGTTGAACAGGGGAAAAAAAAACAAAAAAAACAGGGTAAAAATGGCCCATTAAATGGAGCATATATATATATATATATATATATATATATATATATATATATATATATATATAGACTGAATTTTAAGCATTACAGTATTGTATTTTATGAATATACATTGGTCAATATTTTGCAGTTGGTAACTGGCTCAAAAGTGCTGTGCATCCATGAATCATTTAAAGAGAATCCTAAGTGTTAGCATCTATTTAACATTTGCTACATTTTTTTTTTTAATATAATTTGTAGGTGCAGTCGCATGCAGTTCCTGTGTCACATCTGTCTGCAGTTCAACGCATTGACCATAAGGGTGCAGCAGAGCACACACGAAACAACCCGGAGGATCATTTCCCACCATCTACGAGAACCACAAAACTAAATCCTCTTAACCATTTTCCCCAAATTGGTTCCAAACCCATCCCAGGTTCCCAGTCCCTTTCCTTCTCCACTGAGCTCATAACTGAACCTAAACTGGGAAATGTGGAGGAAATTCCCAGTGTAGAATCCGATGCCCTGAGTGCAGCTTTCCACAGCTTGGGGTTTGGTGACCATTCAAAAGCTCTTAAAGAAGAACGTGACCACCTGGAGGATGAACTTGGGCACATAAAAGCAGAGCTACGGGCGATGACTCGGGAGAATGCTGAAATAAAGCTACAACTCAGGAGAGAGACTGAAAAGCAACCGAGTGCAAAAGCTCAGTTGTCATCAGAAGAAAGGGTATTTCATTTTTTTTTCCTCTAAAATGTTTTCAAGAGCAATTGTCATTTCCATTATATTTGTATTCAGATTGTATCTTTTTTATTGTTGTGCTTTGTAGATTATCACACCTGCCACTTGTGATGTAGATCGTCCTCCTCCATTAAATTCTGCTGGAGACGATGCAGTTCTTGACCTTGCACAAAGTGAGCTCATCCAAGCCCTGAATCAGGAAAACCGGGCCTTGGCAGATAGGATCCAAGAGCTGCAGGCTCACATTGAACTCAGGGAAGAGGAGATGAAAACGGAGCAAACACACCTGAGGGAGCGTATTCGTCGGCTGGAGGAGGACGGTGTCAGGTTGGAGCAGGAGAACCAAGAACAAGTCAGTTTGATCTCAGAACTCACCAGGAAGACTGAGGATGATCTGAATACCATTATGGCGCTTCGGCAAAAATTCGAAGAGAGCAAAGAGAAACCACAGGTTAAGCAGCACTGCAGATCTCTGTGGCAAAATGAACACCGCGCTGAAATACCGGGATGCCTGCAACAGGAAAAACAAAAAGAACGTGTGGACAGTTTAGTAGAAAATATGCTTAGAGAAGATAAAGAAACACAGTTGAGTTTCAGTCAAGAAACTGACAGTTTGACCACAGCCTCCTCGTCTGGCTGTCAGGAAAACGTTCAGCGTGACTCATTCCAAAACCGCTCACAGAACAGCCTGCATGTTAGTTCTTTGACAGATGAAGTAGCCCAGCTCAACAACTCAATCCAGAGCCTCAAAACAGAACAAAAAGAGCTGACAGCCAACATCAGTTCTCTAAGAGAAGAGCAGAAAGAAGTTGCTCTGTCACTCCAAAGACAAACGGAAGAAAAACAGCAGCTAACTCGCTCAGTATGGGCGCTGAAGGAGCAGAAAGATTGCATCTTTCAGTCTCTACATGGACTTAAACAAGAGAAAGAGCAGCTCAGCAGGGTCGTCTGCCGTCTGAAGGATGAAAAAGATCAGTACACGAGGTCCAACAGTGGCCTTAAAGAAGAGAAAGAGGAACTAAATCTGTTGTTATCTGCTCTTCAAAGAGACAAAGATGTGATAAAAGAATCTATTTCAAGTGGTGAAGAAGAGAGGGACCGGATCATGAAGTCTCTGCAGAGTTTACAGACAGAAAGCGAGCAGCTAAGCCAAACTGTTCTTCATTTGAATGAACAGCGAGACAAAATAACAGAGTCCCTTAAGAGTCTCACAGAACAGAGAGACCAGAAGGAAATAACTCGCACTTTAAAAGAGGAGCGTGACCAGCTAATAACGTCTGTCAGCAGTTTGAAGGACGAAAAGGAAAAAGTCGAGCAATCAATCATCCGTTTAAAGGAAGAGCAAAGAAACATAAAGCAAATAATCTTGAGTTTACAAGAGGACAGGTGCAGCCTTCAAATGCAAGCTGAGAAGACCAATCATGAATTAAATCTAAGAAATGATCATACGACAAAGAGGACAGGGAAAGGAAATGATGCTACAGGATGTGAAACCAGTAACAACAGAGGAAAGTCTGTGAAGGTACTTGGAGTAATTTCATTGACATATTGATTCAATTCAAGTCTTATGTTTTACGTTTATACCCTACTAGTGCTGCAGTACACCATACTATGTTTAACTCGGCATGATTTTGATGAATGACAGAATGAAAGTGACCTGATGAGGGAGATTGAAGCTTTGGGAGATGAATTAAAGAAGTCAAGAGAAGAAGTGGAAAAGAATCATGCAGAGGTGAGTACAAGCAACTATGAATATGTAATACTTGTACGTACATGATCATTATTGTCTTTCTTACGCATGAAGATAAGGAAGCTGCGTACTGAGCTGTCCCAGTCAGACGCCAGGTGTGAAGCAGTAGAAAAAAAGTCAGCTGATCAGATCATGAGACTGACAGAATCAGCCAGTCAGAGGGAAGACATCGTGAAGGAAAATGAGACCCTTACACTGCAGGTACTTCATTAAATATATTTTAACCTCCTTTCATTAATATTTTGTTGTGATGTTAATAAAATTATTTCACATATTTTGTGTAAATGGGGTTCTACATTAAGAATCACAGATAAAACCCTCATGTAGAAAACACCAGCTTTTTGGTGACTGTCTCAAATGACAAAGAAATAACTCCTAATTACACATGCCCTCAATTATTAAACTTTTTTATACAATTGTTTAAAAAAAAACCTGGTCTCTTGTCCATCTTAATATGGTTAATTCTATTCTCGATGTTTTGTGATTAACATTGCGTAGTTGCTTTGCTGCTATTTTGTAAAAACCAAGAAATCTTCTTGGATATTCATATTTTCCAAGAATGTTTCCTGAGCTAAGACCAGTTTTTACTGGACTTGATGTATTTCAAAGAATTCATGGTGCTTTTTCTACTTTGTCTAGAAGTTAAACTCAACGACAAAAGAAAAAGAAACCTTCACTGTGCTTCTCTTACTTTTCTTAGACTTCTAAGAAGACCAAGAAGACTAAAACCCTAACTCCTGCTTTGATCAGAAACTCTCTTTGATGCCCAAAATTAATCAGTCCATGGTATTTTTTAAAAGAAGCCACCAATACATTACATATGTATATATATATATATATATATATATATATAAACTTTTTTCTAGAAATGTCTTTCCTGTTTCTAAAGGCTACGTCATCACAATATTCAAACCGAACCGTTTTGTGGAGATAAAAGCCAGATTTTCATGTAGTTTGGCAGCTTTTTTTCTGCTCCTACTTTGTAAACAGAGCATGTATGCGTCGGGTCTGACTGGTGACTGTGGCTCGTGCAGGTGAAGGAGCTGCAGACGAAACTGGTGGTCCTGCTCAGGGAGAAGACTGATGCTTTGTCTCTGAAGGCACAAACAGACGAGCGCCATCACATCCTTTCTGCTCAGCTCAAAGCTAAGGCACGGCTTGTTTATTTTTCTTTATGACTCGGCATTAACCATCGAGGACATTCATTTAAGTAACAACCATGCGGCAATGACTTAAGGCTGATAAACGGATGTTTTACAGACGTATAACAAGGTGATGGTGACATTTTCCATTTAATCACCATCATTGTTCTTCTGCTGTTTAAAGTAGCCTCATTAATTTGTCCTTGATGTGAAATGTGTGTGTAACCCTCCACAGACCGTGGCTCTGGAGGAGCTGAACTCGGAGTACATCGCTCTGAAACGAGGACGGGGCAGGAGGGACGATCAGACCGCTGCGCTTGTCTCCCTCAGAGCACGCTACGATGATATCAGAGCTAAGGTGGGTAACCAGTCAGCAGCTTTTCTGAGGTTCTGCTACATTTTTTTTTGAGTATTAAATGTGTGATTTTATTTGCAGTATGATGCACTTCTTAAAAGAAAAAGCCAAACTGATCTGGATGTAGCTCCCTTAAAGGTGAGGAAACAAAATAATTTTTCACTTGAATTGTTGTTTTGAATTGTTTTTGCTGCTGAACAGCTCCCTGTGGATGATTTTTGCTTACAAACTTTTTTTTTCTCCCAATAATAGGCCAAGCTGTCTTGCCTGGTGGTGAAGTGTCAGGAGAGAAACATCTTGTTAGCTGAGATGATGAAGTCCATGCACAGAGACGGCAGTCTGGAGCCCAGGCTGACGCAGCAGGCCGAGCATCTGCTCAGTGATGCCGCTCTGCAGGACTACGCTGCTGCATTCTCACCAGAGAGCAAAATTCGACGCAGAGAGCACTATAGTGATTTCACACAACATTTTTTTTCAGCATTTCAAGGCTGCAACAAGGGAATCCTGACTGATCCAACCTGCCCAGTTGCATCAAACCGTTTGATTACGCATCAAAATAAAGTCTCAGTTGAATCTGGAGTTCAGTGTGGTGGAAGTGAAAAACACTCTTTGATATTTGCTGGTGAGACTTCAGCAAATCCCCAGGACTGCTGGAAAGTTGCACCTGCAGCAGCAGAAACACTAAAGGAAACCCCCCCTGGGTCAGCGTCTCCATCAAGTATTAGGGTGTCCCCTGTTGTCCCATTAAAGGAGATCATCTCCACAAACAGCCCCCAGGTGAGGAAATGTAAACATTTTTAAAACGTGTGTTATAAAGCAACCCATCACTGTAGTTTACAAATAACGATGCATAATATAGCTAAGCTATAACAATGGTTTTGTTCTTCCACAGCAGCTGGTTAAATAAACAGCTGCTGCATATATAAGTACATATACTTATATATACTTATACATATATAAGTATATGTAATCAAAATTATCAACCTGTTGATAAATTATCAACCTGATTCAAAGAGTTAAAGATTAATCCAAACACTAAAAAAAGCAACTACATTATGAAAACATTTAACTTGAAGGATTCCAGCAAATTGATCTGATACTTATTGTTCAGTTTGTAGGATGCTCAAGTTAAACTTAAATTTCGCTTTACTGCATCTAAATAGTTAAAACCCGTGACTGCTAGATTTAAAGCGCCAGATCATCTAGTCATGAACTCATCTCATGCCTGTAATGAGAATCTATGTATTTTCTGTTTGTAAGTTGGGTTCTCGTTTCTAAATAACAAAGTAAATCTTTATCAACCCCTGCTCAGCTGTCTCCTGTCACCGCATCGCTCGACGCAACCATTCCACCAGAGAAAATCGACTTCCTTCATTTGGAGGTGAAAGACAAGCACTCCCCAGATACAGCTGAGGTGGGGATACACTCGCACGGTCCTCCTTCGGCGTCCTCAAGCACACGGGTCAGTCCCAGCAGGAGACTCAGCAGTCCAGAGAAGATTCTCAACCTGCAAGAAGAACTGCAGAAGACACTGATGGACAGCGTTCAGGTAACCTGAGGCGTAAATGATTACGGACTTTTAAGAAAACGTTTACGTATTCAAAAAGATATTTTAGCACAAATTAAAGTGAGAGGTTAAGATGGTTCATGTTTTTGGGTGTCTTCTTTTTAAGGCACCAGAGAGCAGAGGACGAGGAAAGCATCCTCAGAGAAATCTCTCACCTTCAGCACCCGCAGACCTAAACTCACCCAAACCAACAAGACGTTTTCCTTTCAGTGTTAAATGTACTGACTGTCTGCCAGTCTCGCAATGTAGTTTCCACACTAAACACGCCCCAGACATAGCTACTAATTCTGACACTTCTAAGAAATCGCCAACACTTTTTAATGCAGTCAAGTCTCGGTCTACTGATGCCAAATTAAGTCCAAGCATGTTCACTTCCTGCCACCTTAAAGCAGACGGATCTAAAAGACAAGAACTTTTAACATGTCCTGATTTTTCTCTCAAGTCTGCAACTCACAGAAAAGACAGCTCCGTCTCTAGTGATGACACCGAGTTATTCACACACACAAAGCAGATAGAAAAGAAATTCATCCCCATGTTTGATTTATCTGACATTACACAAGCAGATCCACTCAATGCATCCTGCAGTCAGTCTGCTCGTTTCTCTCTCGAGAAATCCCACAAGGCTGCTGCACATTCCACTGCTGCATTGGAAAATGCTTCAAGACCCAGACCAGGTGAGGTGAAAACTCAAGACTTTATTTTTCTTTCTGAGAAAAAAAAAAGGTCAGTGAGTTCTGTCTGAAAAGCAGAATCTTCTCTGATTTATCACTTCCAGAAACCTATTTCATATTAGATTTGCTGTATTTTGATTCAAATTTACATGATTTTTGAGACGGATATTAACACGTATGATGTGTTCAAGTGCAAATTTACTATTTTTTTTATTACTTTCCAGCAATAAAAATATCTTGAACACTCTTATACAACTTCAGCTACTCATAAGTTTTAAAGTGAGAGACAGAAATTCAAGAAGATGAGGACCTGAGGAACTACTGTAGTGTTGAGAAAGATGGTGCGCTGCATTACGGCACCGTATTGGTTTTTCTTCTCCTGTTCTTGTGATATTAGATTCCCTGCAAATATGTCCTTTTCTCTGTGCCTGTCTTTTAAATTAATGAAAACGCTGCAGCACACTCCAGTGCACATTCTTGTTTAGTGTTCCCTATTTCGCTGCCCGCACTGCACTCTGCTGTATACGATTATTACGTTTTAATGTATCATTTGGGCCTATTAGCTCTCTCTGAATGTACTGTGTTGTTCCGTTTGTTGTGGTTAGAATTTGAAATATGAAAACGGCTCGTCCTTCTCCGTTGAAAGAAGTAAAGGAATTTTGTTTGTCTAACTTTGTCTAGAACTTTCTCCAGCGGGGGTTCGCTCTGTTGAGGTTATTAAAACAGTGGGACAGAGCAGCCTTTTGATTGGCTGGGAGAGGCCTCCTCTTGACGAGCTCGGCTGCAGCAACAACACTTTTGTGTATGGCTACAGGGTGGGTAGAAAAAATATGCTCTTTCGATTTGCATATGTTCTTTTCATTCACAACCTCGGGATGTTTGCCACGTGTCTCGAACAAATACAGCATTTCATTTTCATCCCTCAGGTGTTTGTCAACAAGGAATTCCACAAATCGGTCCTGAGCTCAGCGTGCACCAAGGTACAAGCTCTCTTAACACTGTACAGATGAAACATGCTGAATTTTGTTTACCTAAAACAAGTACTCATATGTAGTATGCATTTTTTTTTATTTTAGTGTATTCTGGAGAACATCAACTTGCGTGAACCTGTCCACATTGGTGTTCAGACTCTGGGCTCTAATGGACTCCACTCTGACAGCGTCTACACCCTTTATTTCAGCTCAAACAGAGAATAGTAACCCTCGTTCTAACCTCTCAGTGGGACAGAACAGCAGGTTAGATTTGCGTTTTTGTTTGGTTAACCATCTCAAACGTGTTTTTGATCTTTTTCGTATCAAATAAAATGCAGCAAATTCTTTATATAGAGGCTTTCAGTGCACAGCTAGTTTGTTTCTGCGTATTTAATTTACTGCGCAATGTGCAGCTGAAAACTAACACTTAACACCCTGTGAACACAACGTCCCGCAGAGAAACATGAGCCTCCATTACTGGTACCAGTTACTGTATAGCATGCACTCGACTAGGGTTAAGCAGCGTTGAGCTTAAAACACACACACTTCTGGGTCAAACTGAGCCAGATCCGCACTGATGGAAAAGACCCAATGGTGGTGGCAGCTTGATGCAGGCCACACTTTTCAGAACACTGTAAGTCTAGTCTGAGTAGATGTAATTATTTTTTGTTTGTTTTCTCTTTACCAGTAAAAGCAGTCACTTTAAAGTTTTAAACCAACCTTAAACCATCTTTTGTCCCGTGTGTCCTGTTTGCCCTTCAGTTCACAGCCATCTATAGCTGCAGCCCTCTGCGGGAGCATCCAACCCTCGACCTCAGTTAAGTTAACTCTGCTGGAACAACGGTGCTGTTGGGAGAATCCTGCCAACCAATCAGAGGAAAGACATCCAGCACCGGTTTTTACCTGCCAGTAAGCAAACGGCACACCCCTGAAGCCGAAGGCTAAACCTCAAAGCAGTTACATGAAGATGTCAAAGGAAGCTCTGTGAGCTTTCTGCCACTCCAATCAAAGGTAATTTCCTGTAAAAAAAATAAAATAGAAATAAAACCTGCGCCTTTCATGTTGGAGTAAGACCTGCAGAACCTAGGTGTTGTGACAACATGAAAGTCACCTGTGACTGCCAACAAAACATGTCCTAAAAACCAACCAAGTGTTGTCAAGGTAAAAATGCATTGCTGACTTTGTTCATGGATATGTTGGAGTGATGTCTGCATCCTTTATGCTGTGTGGACCTTATGCTTCATTCAAGAGCTCCGCTGATGCCTCTGGACTCTGAAGCTGAACATCCAGCTAAAGGGACATTAAAGACCTTTGGACTGAAAACTCACCAGACGTGATGGTCATACTACTTGATTTTTTTTTTTTTTTTTATACATGAAGCCAAATATATTTCAATGACAATTCACTCCAAAGACTTGTTTACTCTTTGGAGTGAACAAAGACCACCGGATATATACAAATATAAACATTTGCACACAGGGAATTACTTAGATCTTTAAAAGGAAAGTTTAAAAATGAGAAAATCACTGATATTTTTTGTAGAGAATATTATCAAAACATATGCCAGTATACTGTACCTCACACTGTATGTCTTTTTGTATGGACAGCACTTCAAACTTAATGTTTGCACTCAGAGTTTTGTTTTTTTTAAATAAATGTTCACAACACAGTATATTGTTTTGCTACAGGCTACAAGTGTGTGTGTGTGAAGTGAACTTGGTGCAGCAAAGGTATTTTTCTATTAGTTACTGATGTTGAGTTCCCACAGATTCATTCTTACTGTACCAAGAATAAACATTTATAAGATAGCAACTATCCGGGTGTTTGTGTGCCTCTTTATGCACCACAAAAGCTACTATTCACAAATAAAAACATAATTATTGAAGTAAAATATTTCTCAGTTTTCCAAACAAAGCTTTTTTTCTTTTTTTTTTTTGGCTTCGTCATAGTCCAGTGAGAGTAAGCATACATTTCCTTTATCTGTCCAACTTTGAAACTCTTAGTGCTGTTAAATATGAAAACCGCTCCTAATAAACACTAGATGGCAGTCATGAGGCGCTTACTTGTAAGGTTATGTCAAATCTGACGGGTATTATTAACAGGAGATTTATTTCAATGG
Organism: Poecilia mexicana; assembly: GCF_051168715.1. NCBI lineage: Eukaryota > Metazoa > Chordata > Actinopteri > Cyprinodontiformes > Poeciliidae > Poecilia > Poecilia mexicana. The sequence continues at coordinate 19,145,835 of NW_028263379.1, forward strand.
CAGATGCATCAAAAGACATTTAATTTGCTTAGAACGTTGGAGTGGCTGTATCTTAATTCAACGAGCCACAATACCTAAAACTGAGTGTGAAAGAATTAGAAGCACAAACGGCAAAAAGGAGCTTATTAATCACCTGCTGTGCTCGGCAGCTTTGAGAGCTCCTCTGAGATCGTTATTGCTGGAGCTCAGCAGAAAGAACGGGTCTACAGGCAGAGAAGTGTGTGTGTGTGTGTTATACTGTAGGTGTATAATTTACGGATTCAAGACGACTGCATAGTAAATTAACTTTCCACAGAGTGTTAGGCCTGCTGATAATTTCAATTGCAGTATGAAAAGTATTTTAATTGGTTATTTATAGAAAAGGTACACCACAGTGATGGGGAGAAACACTACAATATGTCTCACTTACAGTGCTTTATTCTAATTAATTCAGAACACTTTTTCTCTTTGAACAATAAAACAAGCTTCTACAGATTTTGTATGTATTTAATGTAAAAGATAGGTTGCAGGATGTAATGTGTGTGAAAATTTGTGAAGAGCTTAGCTGGTAGTGGTTTCTCCCTACTATTTGAAAAAACATGCATTACATTGTATAATGTTTACCAATAAACTGTAGTTCAGGATTCCAAAATGCTTCATATGCCTGCAGAAAACAAGTATGGGATCACATATTCGTGAATGGGAAGCAGACGAATAAAAGGTTTTCAGCATAATATTTTACTTTATAAAATTCTGACATGTCGCCCGTGAACATCAGTTTCTAAATCTTTCCACAGACTCTCGAGTGAGAAAAGGGTTCAGGGTTGACTGGACCCTTTTGACGTGAATTGACGTACAATCTTATGTCATTAACGGGTTTTTATCCAGGGTTTCTCTATCCATCTTCCCCTCAACTTTGATCCCTTTCCCAGTCTACACGAAAAAAAAAAAGGCATCTGCACCACTGCCATGTTTCACAATGGAGATTATCTGTCCATGGCGATGTAGTGTTTTGCATGTGACCAAAAAAGTTACATTTTCATCTCATTTCCACATTTTCTTCTAAATGATTGCTGTGTCCCCTAAACCTTAAACTGGACTCCTTCCACGTTTCTTTCATTTTGTATTTACTCACATGGTCTCTTCTTAAGTAATCATGTTTGAGTGGTTTCAAAATATCAGTAGGAAGGGGCTGAAAACAAATATGTGCCACACTTTTTAGGTTGTTGTTGTTTTAAAAATGTATAAAAACCTTAATCTTCCTTTTTACAGTTGGTTTATGATAATAAATCCCACAAAAAAAAAAAAAAAAAAACACTGAACTTTGTGCTCGCAATCTGACAAAATGTAAAACAGTTGAAGGGGTAAAGATGCTGTAAAAGACTGACTCAGATTATTGCCTCAGGTCCCTTTTGCTCCATCTTCCTCTGTGTGTATCTGAGAGTGTATCAGTCATGCAGGGGATATATCTCCAACTTGCAGGAAAGTGTGTGTGTGTGCGTGTGTGTGAGATACAGTCGCCACCAGCAAGGTTAACGGGGGGGCTTTCTTGAAAAAGAGATACGAATGAGAAAGAGAAGAAGAGGGATGGAGTGCTGAGGCTGTAATTTCACCCCGGGGCGACGCTGTCACTCCATCACTCCTGCTGACGCCTGAAGAGTCGGGGGGTCAACGAGTGGAGGTGGGAGGTTGGGGCTGGGGGGTTTGGAGCGTGGGCTGCTCACACCCAGAGATCAGCTCTATGATAAGTGGGTTTCTGCTGCTGTTGTGTCGGGGCAGATGTGTCTGATCCTGGAAGGTGGTTGTGTTTTGTTGCGTTGTCATGCAGCAGTAGTGTGGCAGATATCGTCCCTGCTGGGAGTCCCCGCAGGCGTCTTTACTGCCAAGATTCACAAATGCAGTTGAAAACGACGAGCTGAAGGGGAAGTGATTCAGTTTGTATACATGTGCAGTATTTTTGCGTTTGTGAAACCTTTCCTCTCGCCGTGTTTCCGCCCGCCGGTTCTATCAGTCCATCTCAGAGATGATATATTTAGAGGCAAAGCACTATCAGAGCTTACAGCTGGCCGCCTCTGATTCAATTCTGACAGCATTCAAAGCAATCTCTCTTCTCTTTTTTGTCCTGCTCATTTTTCTGCCTACCTCTTTCTTCTTGTCAACATCATCTATCTTTTTTTCCCCCTTCTTTGCGTTTCTTTTTTCCTCTTGCATAATTGCGCATTTTGCCATTTGCTTATGTTCCTTTATACAGTTCTTTGAAGACCTTCTTTCTTCTATGAATTTTATTTTACCCCACAACCCATTTCTCTGTTTTTCCCTTTTTTCTGGGCTTCATTACTGCTGTTGCATTGCGAAATTTGATCTCTTGAAAACTCTTTTGTCTCGTCTCCCTTCCGCTGTTGTTTCCTTCCAATTTTCTCCACATTTCCATCTTCCGTGTTCTATATCTCTATCCACTCTCGACTAAGCGCATGCTGGAACACGCATCAAGCAGAGCAACTTTTAATTTGTGGAAAAAGACAAGCAATTAGTTGCCATTACATCCTTGAATGTGCCTGCGAAAGCAAGCCTAATCTCATTAATCACAAACAATGGGGGCGGTAATCGAGAAGCATGTTTATGCAAATTCCCACGCACTGTAATCTCCTACATGCTTGATAGCCAAAATAGAGGAGGTGTGCTTGTTTTTTTTTCTTTCTTTTTTTTAATTTTCTGTTCATTTGACTTCGTCATGTTTTTCTTCCCAACCACTGCAGGTGCTTCCAGGACGTGTGAACCAGGACACTCCTGAGAAAGTATTGATTCCCATTGCTGTCGAACCCTCCACTTCTGATCGCAAATAACCCTGAGATGTGAAACACGGAGTTTTACACCCCACCTCCGTTCAGCTGCATGTCCCTCCTCATTTTCCTCCGCCTCTTGGCAAATTCTCCATCTCATTTCCTTTGTCAACCATCAGTTCTCCCTGCTTCTTCTGTTTTTATGCTTTCCATTTGCATGTTTATTGTTACACCGTTTGCCTCTCTCTCTCTCTCTCTCTCTCTCTTGTCTTCTCTCTCCCTCACGTCGTGTCTCTTCTCATCTGTTTCTTCGTTTATCCACATTTTAACTTTCCCATTATTGTGCTATTTCTTTCCACATTTTTCATTAGAGCTGTTGGTCCAGGAGCCAAACATGATTCACAACTAAATATAGCCTAGGTAAAACATTATACGATTATCTCCGTACATCCTCTTTTCTTCTCCCTCACGAGCACCCTGTCTTTTTTCCCATAATATCTTCTCTGTTTTAGCCTTCATCTCTCTTGAGTTATGTGCCAGTTTCGGATGAACATGACGGAGATGGCACAAAGTAAATCCTGGAGTTATCAGAGGCCTGATAAAGGTGAAACACACTCCCTGACAGGCTGAACAGAAGTGGATCCATGAGTTCTGTTGAGGAATGTTTTTGAGGTTTGTCATAATGTATCTAGACTGGTTGAAAATTGTATGTATTTAAATTGATCAGAAATTCTTTAAAACACCAAAGGAAGAGAGGATGATTAAAAAAAACAATGTTGAAATAAAGCCACATTAAGACCTTTTTAACACACCAGACTTGCAATGAGACATGCTGGTGGAAGCATCATGCTGTGGGAGGGCATGAAAGGCAAACTGGTGAGAGTTGACAGGATGATGAGTAAAGCTAATCTAGAGACCCACCTCAAAATGCTCGCATAATTGTGGTGTGAATCAAGGTATTAATTCATGTGATCTAAATACAAATGCATGACACACCTTCCTGATTTTTATTCTCAAATTTGCTGAAAACCATGCTTCTCTCTCTACACAATTATACACCATCACATAAAATCTCAATAAAACCCATTCAGAGGTTCGTTTATGTAAGGTGATGTAAAGTGGAAAAGATTAAAGGGCATAAATATTTTTGATGGTACTGTGCCTTAAATGTAATACTATTGCATAAATTCAATACAATTGTTGGCTAATTTTAGTATTGAAACACCAGATTTTTTTTTACATTATTTTTAAGTTTTAACTTTAAGAATTAATTCAGTTTTTTAAAAAGCTTGGAGGAACCAAGCCCCACCTCCCACCTGCAGCCCCCCCTCAGAGCTGCGGTGTCCAAGAGGAGCTTCCACATTACAGAGCACACCTCCCCGGTGACTGCCCTACTCTGCTCCTTCAGACTAGCAGCAGAAATTAGCAAACACCTGCTGGAACTGCACATCTGCTGAGCTTGTCGTATGAATTATTTATCAGTTCAGTACTCCGACGAACGTTTGGTGGAAAAATGTTAATGTGATGCTGTTCTTAAAGAAACAGAGGCCCGTTTTCAACGTGTTAATTTGCAAAGTCAAATTTAAGTCAATGTCATGATTAATATATACAGTATTTTTATGACAATTGAAGATAACATAATTACTTGATTGTGCTGTGAAATGACATGAAGTGGTTGAAAAACACATAATACTTCCCCTTTAACTATTTAACTATTTTGACATTTTTAAAAAGAACTTTGAATTCAGTTTTATATCTACATATTAAAGAAAATATAATTTAACATCTGCAATATCTTTTGATTGCAACCCCTTTTCTATTAACTGATGAACAAAGTGGGCGTTAGGATTAATAAGGTGGTAGTAGGAGTGTTTAGTCTCGGTGTGTGTGTATCTGCCCGTGGAGATTGAGCTCAGTGTGGGAGCTGTCCGTCGTCACCGGTGCTGAAAGTGGATTGCTTCCCCTCTTAAGTAAAAAGTGAATTTGATGAGCAGGAGGGAAGTAAGGAGGAGGAGGAGCAGCAGGAAGAGGAGAGTGCAAACCGCGAAGAGTTCAGAAAATTGCTTCATTACTTCATTCCAACTGGCTGGCTGCAGAATAAGAGGAAGTTTTTGCAGAAACTTGGACAGTAAGAGCACTTTTTATATTTTTCAAACTGAAATTATTTCTTTTAACCCTGCCTCTCTCATCTTTGTTCTTCCCTCTGCACATTTCGCTCCCGAGCAGGCAATTTTTTTTTTTTTTTTTTTTTAATAATTTGGACACATTAGGAAGGTGGGATGGAGAAGACAGAGGAGGAGCGGGGGAGGGAATGCGGGGAGACACAGCAGGAGATCATAGTTTCTTTTTCTCCCCTCCAGCCTCGCAGGCGGAATGGCAGCTCGGTGAGAGGAGCGGACTTCCTCTGCCTCCATCTCCAGCGTTGGATTCGTAAACTGCACCACAGGGAAGCTGTGAGCGGGCTTTGATCTGAAAGTGCTGCTGCAGCTGTCGGTGTTGCACCTGGAGACCCCTGTCCTGCTCTGGCCCCGCTCATCCAGCTGTGTCCCGGGTCGGACAGGATGACGGGGTGTGCCAAACGCTGCAAACAGGGACTCGTCAAATTTGCCTCGACTCTTCACAAACTGGTCACCGGGACTCTCATCAAAGGTATGCCAAAATATGTTGTATTTTGTCCAAGTGCACATGTAAAAAAAAAAAAAAGGAAAAAACAAGGGAAAAAATGTGTTTTTAGTGAAATGAGACAAAACAGAGTAACAGATAAACCTGCAAATGAACTCTGATGTATCTCCAAGCAAACAAGTTAAAGTTGAGTCAACTTTATCTTTTTCATCTCCAGCTCATAAAACTCTTTCCTCGATTTCCCTCCATCTGAAGTCGACCTTGTTCCGCTCTGCCTTCTCCAGAGGGGCTGAAGCGAAGGAGACAGAGATGAAGGGAGTGAGGAGCTAATAGAGAGGAAAGATGTGGTTGATACAGAGCGGAGAGCGTACGCGTGTGATTGTCCTCTTGTGATAGATGTCGGTAATAAAATGTGCTGGGGTGTTGGGGAAATGGAGCTGCGAACACATAACGCTGAGAGCAAGAAAGGGAGTTTTAATATTGCGGCGCATTAATTGTTATCCCGTGAGTGCGGGTTTGTTTTTGTGCAACATTCAAATCCTTAAACTGGGGTTTAAAAACTCCAAAGTGTGGAAAGCAAAACTGCACACACTCTCTCAAATGCAGGATAATACTCTTTGAACCTTTTGACATTTTGTCTGGAGGGGCGGGAAACATCAAAGAAGTCAGTCAGATACACACATGCAGTTTGACATACTTAGATCTCCATGCACTCTGTCACTCCAATGGTCTCGGATGGCTCAAGTATGCAACCACAGAGGGAAGAATTGCCCTCGAGGTCTCGCACTCTCATAGCGTCACGAAGGAGCCGCTGCTGAGCCTTTGGTTACATAACAAATTACTCCTCAGAGGAATCACAAAGATATTAAAACAGTCTTCTTTTTTTATGAAAAAAAAAACCCAACAGAAAATTAAAATACATCCAGGGTAAAAAAGCTTTAGCAAACCCGCTGGATATGCGTGCAACTGTGTGCTGAAAAGACACGCGGGATGAATGTGCAGACAATAAAACGCCCACGCAAATGATAAGGAAAAGGACTGCAGGAGCAAGAGATCTGCCTCTGCTAAACGACACACACACACACACACACACACACACACACACACACACACACACACACACACGCACGCACACACACACACACACACACACACACACACGCACAGGCGTTGGTCCACATCTGGTCTTCTTCAAACCTCTGGCAGAAACTGTATCTGATTAGTGATACTGGTCATAGAGTCAAAGGTACACATATGCTGACACACACCATCACATGCTCCTTAAAGAGACATTACTGATTTGTGTTTTAGAGATTGCATTTTTTTGGTTTTCATAGTTACAGCTATTATTATTATTATTATTATTGCTTTGTTCCCTTTTGTTAGGAACATTTCACACAAGGGTTGGAGAAACAATTCATTTTTAATTTAATTTTTCACAAGAAAAAAAAAAGACATTCACAAATTGATTTGTTTATATGGATTTACTATAAGCCAACTTGTTGATGAGTGCTTGGATCTATTTTTGGTTCGTTTCAGATCATGTTGGATCCGGAAACAGGATATTTATTAACCACAAGAGTGGTCTCATTTGGCTTGTGTTGTTTTTCTTTTCAAATGGTGCATAATGGTGTCTAATGACGACTGGAAAAGGTCAAATGACAGAAGTTCACTACTGAACCCACTATGAAAGACCAGCCGTTCTGAATCTTTTTTAAAATCTTTGCCAAATGCTACAGGAATGACAGGAAGTTTCAGATTTGTATGAATCTTTAATCAAACTCCCCATGTAAACTTTTAAAAAAAAAACAAAACAAACAAAAAAAAAAACAGTTCACATGAGCTTTATTTTATGCATACTACTACAAACCATCTGTGACTTTGATTGTCAGACCAACAGAGTCATCCTGCAAGATTTGCACCTGGATTTTATTCAGCCAAAGTTTATGTATATGGTTCTGCAAAGCTTTGTTAATTATTATTATTTTTTTGTTAATCTTTCCTTGCTATCGTAGAACTTTTCACAATATTATTGTTGTTCAAAGTGAGGCTGCATCGGCTGCTTCAGCTTCCAGTCTGTCTGTGTGATAAGACCTGCTCTGTGCGCTGCTGCACTCATGTATCCCCAGGCGGTCGTTCATGTGGAAGAGAATCAAACAAGAGACGAGACCTTTCACAATGCTCAAACCAAAAGTGACAAGTTTATGAAAATTTTCTGTTTTCTGTTAGCTGGATTTGACCTGAAATATGAATCATCGAGTCGTATCAAATGAGATCAAACATGCTAGCACTAGCCTTGAACTTACAGAAACTGATCTGCATACACTGCATAAAAAGACATACTACATAATCTGTGTGTTTGCTACCTCTCTCTGGGACTGACGGCCACTCCAAAATATCAACTTTGTTGTCCTTAACTCATATAACTCTTTGTAACTACCTTTGTGGCAAGCGTAAGGCCATTGTCCATATCTATAAGAGCCATTTGTGCCTACGTTTGAACTTTTTTCTGCTTTGTGAATTGCACCAGTCCTTCCTGCAGCAAAACACTCCAACATCATGATGCTACTAATCCCAGACTTCACAGCTGGGAATGTTTATCCAGTTTCAAGGTCCTCCATTTGTTTCTCCATGTGGCTCCCAAACACTTTGATTTAGACTCAAGTTTTTTTTGGCCTTGAGTGTATTTGCGACTTTAAAAAAAGTTACTTTTGGAGTAACGGCATCTTTTCTTTAAGTGGCCTTAAGCCCGTCTTGGCACAGAACTACTTTCAGCTTAAGGAGATAATAGAAAGGCTCAAAAAAGTCTCTCACTTTGGTTCCTGGAGTTGATGCATATTACTCATTGTTCATCTCAGGGAGACAGGGCCCTTCTAATTCATTGGTGGTTGGTTGACTGGACAACCCCATGCTTTTTGTATCAGTGCATCATCATTTGAACAGAAGAACATATTACTTTCAGGAATCTGAAAATTGTTACATAAAGAGAACAATTTATGTAACAATTTTTTTCCTGATATTTTTTCTGATTTCTCTACATTTTCCCAAGCTCTGTTGCCTTGAATTCACTCACATGCGTGTCTCCACTGAACTCAAACATTGTGACGATAAGTTTCTGAAAGCTATACAATCATCTGGCCCTTTTTCAAATAATTTAAAGGCATGTCAGTTTTGTAATCCTAACTTAATCCAAAAGAGGAAATATTTAGTCTCATTTAATGTCTGACAGAGAAATTAAGGTTTTCTTTCACACATTGCATGCAGATATGTGATTCAACTGCATATCTTTAGAAACAAATGATAAGGTTTTTGTGTTTGCCATGAAGATGTGTCTTTCAATAGAGCAACACTGACCTCTCCTGGTAGCTTAGACTAGATGAAAGCAAAATAATAAACGAATCTAATATGAGAAGTGTGCATGCAAATTTCAAAAGAAAGTCTTTCACCACTGAATAAAATAAGGAAGACAATACAGATGAACATTTTTACTTGTATGCTGAGAAAAATCAGCACTAACACTTTGGTAACACTTTATTTGAAGGGGGTTGAATAAGACTGTCATGACACTGTCATAAACATGACATAACACCTGTCATGAACATGAATAAGCCTTCATGAATATTTATGACTGTTGTCATAAAGCGTCGTTCGGTAAATTATGACACTTTTAATACAAAGTTGACATTATTCAAAATGTCTTTGTCATGACAACTTGACATTAACCAATAAATCATTCCTGTTTAAACTTTACCTTTAATAACATAAAGTTACCTAATTTTTAAAGTGCAATCAGTAATTCTTTTATAACAAATTTATATCAGTAATGATTTCTTGGTTAATGTCAAGTTGTCATAACAAAGACATTTTGAATAATGTCAACTTTGTATTAAAAGTGTCATAATTTACCGAATTACGCTTTATGACAACAGTCATAAATATTCATGAAGGCTTATTCATGTTCATGACATGTGTTTATGACAGTGTCATGTCAGTCTTATTCACCCCCTTCAAATAAAGTGTTACCAACACTTCAAATGGATTCAGAGGCTCATAAACTTAGTGAAGGTAAACTTCCACTTCTCTCCACAAGCTGTGAGAGTTCAGCTTATGTAGTTCTATAAATGTTGTTGTTTCATAAGTGTATAAATATTAAGGTATACTTAACTGTGTTTACAATTAATTGTTTCTTCTCTCTGAATTTTTGATCCAGCTGGGATGAAATACATTCTGGTGTTTGCTTTGGTTCAACAATGTTAATAATTCTTCTTCTTGTATGTTTAGCACCTCAGGAGGAAGAAATAATAGTAAAAAAAAAACAACAAACAAACAAACAAAAAAAACTGTCCTAATATTAGCTTAGTAATATTAGTTTTTGTCTTTTTAAACTCATGTATTTATTCATAACCAATTTATGTCATGTTTTTTTCATAAACTCCCTGTTCTGTCGATATTCCATCACATTTTTGTTCTCTGAACAGCAGAGGGCGCCAGAGTGTAGCTTCCGTCTCCCTACTGTAACCACACATTCCCACGATGTCAGAACAAATAAGAGCAAAAAGAGTCATCTTAAACAAATTAAGCTTTAAACATTCAGAGTCTCAGAGCGCTGGCTGACGAGGCAGCTCATCCCCTGATGGCTGATGAATGACAGACAGCGAGGCAGATTTTTAGGACTCACTTGTCATTTTGTGCAGCCAGTCAGACCTACTGTGTTCCCTATAAGCGCTTAATAAAATATTCAACAGCTTCATTTTCCATCAGATATTCGCTTGAGGTCTCCATCCTGCTTTGAGTCAGGAGGGGATATGCTTGTTTGTATTCAGAGAAGTGACGGAGCGAAAGATGAGCAAATTGGAACAAAGTCTGTGCACACGATTGCCTTTTTTTTAATCATGTGAGCGAGTATATTTAAATATCTGCACATATAATCTGAACTGAGTGTGTGTGTGTGTGTGTGTGTGTGTGTGTGTGTGTGCGTGTGTGTGTGTGTGTGTGTGGTTTGCTCAGTGTTTCACTTCTCTTTGTGTGCGTGCTCTCCTTGGCAAAATGCTGTCATGTTACTGTCAATGTGCCACAGTGGGGCGGGCGATATGGGAGGGGGCAGTACATGTTTAATGCGCATAAAAATTCATACGGAAAAAGATTCACTGGGGATGAGATGCCTTCTTTCTACCCACCAAAGCAGTAAGTCTCAAATCTACATAAAGGAAAATAACTGTGCTGCAGTTAAGAAACTTCACTTTTCAAGAACTAAACAATCAAGTTTGTCATGTTCTCTCTGACTGTGATGAGGAATGGAGACACAAAGGCAACAGGATAACATAATAACAGGGATTCAATCTGTAAAACAGGAAAAACAAGTACAATTGTTCTTTGTCTGAAAGTCTAATACAGGTTTTATCTTCTGCATTATGTAATTTTTTTTAAATACAAAAATAAGGCATTTCCATATGTTAAAACATTTAATCTGTGAAAAGATGGAGCTCCTCCAGCTCCTCTCTGAGCTACTGTTGAAATCTGAAGACATGCTCGACTCCCGGTCAAAAACAACCAATCAGAGCCAAGAGGAGCATCTTCAATCAATGCTGCTCAATGTCCTAATGGCAGAGAAACAACTTTCAGTTCCAGGAAAACTGTTTATCCGCCGTCATCGTGGTTATGCCAACTTGCCTTAACATTCATGGGATGCTATGTTGTGGTGAACCAGCTAGAGCCTAACAGAAATAAAGAGGAAGCAGGTTGAGCATGAGAGTGATTGGCAACCCGAAGACCCTCCTCCTGGCTCTGATTGGTTGTTTCTAACCGAGTAGCAAATTTCTCCAGTTATATTTAAAAAACATCTCCCAATTTATTCCTCAGCAGACACTGTGTTGACTACTTTGGGCATCATTTTTGATAGTTTATTTAGATGACTTGAGTTTGACTTTGAATTGTCCATGTGTCTCAATGTGGACGGATGGAATAGTGACAGAATCTTGGAGACTGATCAAGTGGCGCTCGCCGTCCGCTTGACGTGAAGGAGGTAATAATTTGTGCTCTGTAATTTAATGGAAATTATTCTACGAGAGATGATGATGCTGAAAACGAAGCGATGCAAGGAACAAACAGATTAAATTATTCTGGCTCTGCTGGCTCTCTTGCTGCATATCGACTATATTGTGCGAGGGAAGCTGACCTGCAGTGTATTCTCGCCCTCATGTGGGACAGGGATGGTCGAGTCTCTCAGTCTGTTAGTTGTGATAACTCAGATGTCAGTAAGACTGAGACCGGCTACTTCCCTTCTCTCTCCTTCTATCCCGTCTCACCTTTTACCTCTGATGTCTGTTTTTACTCTCAGCTCTGTACTCTTTACAATTCGTCCATCACATCGGCGTGTTTGCCCTCTTCTCGCTGTTGTCCATGTTTCCTGCTTTCAGTCTCATCACCTTCTTATCTACGTGGGCTTCGCTGTGACAGGCCTTATCCAGCTTTCTTCTAACAAGACAAGACAGCAACTAACCAGCCATTTTATTATTCAGTGCCTGTTCACCCCTTTCTGTGCTTGTCAACACACCTTCTGTCTCTGCAGAGAAATGCTTTTTATCTTTCAATTTGACAGCCAAAACCCAGCTTTTTTTTTTTTTTTTCTTTTCTTTCTGCCTCCATTTATTCTCCCACACTGCCATCCCAAGCCCGTAAAAGGTCTGCGGTGTGATGGTTAATAAATGATGAAAAGAAAAGCTGGCTGGCACTCAGTGTGATTCACAGCACCCTGGATGATGTGATGAACCCCATTTCACAGCAGTTCACAAAGCAGTTATGCAATATGATTCTATTAATGCTGCTGGTTCAAACATGTTAAACCATAAAGTCATCTTTCAAACACAAAACAAATTTTTGGCTCTTTATGTTTGCATAAGTTTGAATTACACATTGATTTTATGCGACTGTTTTATGGCTGCAGTTAATCCTGACGTCTTCAACTTGTTGCTGTCACAGTTACAGACTGAAACTGAAGAAATGGCTATGATAATTAGAGATCTAATTTGTACTCAGCTCATGTAAAGGACAAAACAAAAAAAAATCTTTAATTATAGATCAGCATTAGAAATGATTTTAGCAACTGATGAGATGGTTAATAAACTAAAAGACCTAAACACAGCTTTTTCATTCACATTGTGACTATTTTTTTGATTAAAATATTTTCTCATTCACTGTAGGAATTCAAGATGGAGTAGTACATTTACTACTACTCCATCTTGAAGTAGTAGTAAGTAAGTGGAAGAAATTGTGCACTGATAATAAGGCACATGTCATCAAATTTGAAAAAGTACAAGCCAAGCAGTAACTCTAGGTCAGTGGTCAGTGACTGTCCTGCAGCTTTTGGATGAATTCCAGCCCCAACATCCCTGAAGCAAATAAATTGTTAATAAACAAATCTTGTGAAGACTTGCTGACATGCCAAGGAGGTAAGTTGGTATTTTGATTCAGGTGTGTTGGAGCAGAGATGCATCCAAAAGTTGCAGACTCTTGATAACCGGACTTGCAGACTCCCTGATTTAGATTCTTGTGGGAAAATTGTGTGACAAGTTCTTCAGTTTGTTGCAGTTTGCAATACCACCACAAGGTGGCACACATCCTGCATGCTGCTCCTTTAAATACTAAGTCATGCTTTTGCTTTTTCCACCTCTTTTTTTGCTGATTTTTATAGAGCAAAGCTCAATTGTTTGTGAAAACTCAAGTTTTTTAAACTGCAACTCAAACATCTTTTCATCACGTCCCAAAAAAATCCATCTTGCTTGATGGCAAAATTTTAGATCAGGAGTCTACAACTTACGCCTCAGGGATGCAAAAATTTGAATCTTCCACAGTGGCTCTTCATAACTTTGATAAAGAACCACACAATGTTTGTAATATACATATAATGACAAATACAAGTTTTAGCCATTTTCAACTTTTTTTTAATGGAACAACTGCACTTTTCTTGTCATTATTTTAGAAATCATGATCTTTTATTTTCCACAAATATCACAATCCCATCCAAGAAAATGTATCCATCATATATATAAATATTTTGGCAAAATTTTTGTTTTTCTTTATTTTAAAAACCTAAGAAAAGAAATATAATAATGAGTCTGAAAATTAAAATAAATGTGCTTTTTTTTAAATGGCCCTGTAACAAGTTTAATTTAGCTGTTCTGATTTACAAAGGTTGCAGAACCGAGTCTTAGACATGTAGCATTTTATGCACTTTCAGGTCTGCAGTCTGGTAAACAGTTTGACTAACATTTATCATCTCATATATGTAGGAAAACAGTTACTTTTTTGCCATTAAGTGCAACGAAGCGACTGAAGGTCAAAAATGACTTTATTGAAAGCTCCATTTTCCTCACTACTACATTTACAAAATTCAGCATGTTATTATGCTGTATATGAGAGGCTGTGGGTAAAGTATTCATGTGTCACACATTATATGTTCAGGAGCATAATTAACTTATTTCATGTACAAAAGGGAAAAAAAGAAAAATAATTCAAGAAAGGCTAATTAGGTAGAAAAATATAATTGAGTTATCTGTGTTTTCAAAGAGCAGGGGATCAATCTTTGTCCTGCTGCCAATGTTGCTCCAGAACAACATAAAATTATTTGCTTCAAACAAATTGGAGTCAATACAGTTAATAAAGTCTGAGCTGATAGAAGCTATTTTCTATTCTATTCTATTCTATTCTATTCTATTCTGTTCTGTGATTATTCTCTGTCTCTGGTCTGTTCAGTGTTTTCTGAAAGTCTGTATTTGTAATCTGTCAATTTTACAGAGATCAAAAGCCTAAAGATCTGACTATTTTTCAGTCTTTCTGGGCTTTTATTCAGTTCACTTTTTGAAATTGTTTGATCAGGGGGAAAAAGGCTGTCTCTCCGCTGATAGATGTGTACATAACGCCACCACTAAAGCTAAGCGTCGTCGTTACAACAAATTGCGTTCTCTTATCTCATCTTTTCAGACCGAGTCTCTGTTTAATCAGTAATTCTTTGCATCACTGCTGGCGTGTATTCAAAGATTCGTTTTTTTTTGTTTGTTTTTTATTCAGTTGACGTATTGCCGTTCTCTGTCGCTGTTACGACGGGTGTCTGTGCATGTTGTTAAATGTGTAAGCATGCGTGGTAAGTGTGAAACAGGGCTGCAGTGTACGTGTTACAATTAGAACAGGCTGTCTTATTTTTGTCTTAACGACTAGAAAACATGATCTGCATTTCTGTCTTTTTGGGGCCTATTTACATTTTTCTTCTTTTTTTTTCTATTTCAAACCTTCTACCCTGCAGTAATGGACACTCAAAACTATGGCCTAATAGCTTTAGTGTTGGCTTCGATTGCATTGGGCCAAACTCATCGATGCCTTAATTGTAAATTGTTTTTTTTAACCATAGCCATGAGAAGAATTTCAATAAGCAGTGCCATCAATGTGATCAGTTCAGCTTACTAACCCCAGCAGCAGGGGAGGAGGACGAGGTTAAACACGACTGACAGGAGAGTAAATGTGAGGAGGATTGCGTCGCTGAAGAGCTTCGTTCCTCCATTGTGATGGAGTTCTAATCTGTTTTTGTGAGTGGGAATACCTGGCTCTAAAAGGCACGGCTTAGCACCGAATGTTTAATCCCACCCACTGTGATTTAACTGGATTTGGGTCCTGAACTGGGATCAGTGAATTGGATTAGATTCTAACTGGGTGTTGGCATGTAATTCACACCAAACTGTGTTTGGTACCGACTGCTTGATGGAGGGCAGGAATTATGCCAATACTCGCTAGAGGCAATAAAACGACAAAACGAGTTTAAAATGTAACATTTTGTTTGCATGTGTGGTTAAATCGTGTATGTTATGTCTACACCACACATACACTCTCTTTATTGTGACTTCGTTAGCATCTCCACCTTTTTAAATTGCCGTTTTCTCAGAGTGCATTCATGCTTAGCACTCACGCTCAGTGTTTATCAGATCATAGGCTGCATCCAATCCTGGGACATGGAGGACACATGCTGACGGATACAGTTTGTCTTCTGGTCCGGCGCCGCGGTTGCATGATTTTGAGGTCCGTACTCTAGAAGTCACTAATGAGGTTGTTTTTTTTTCAGCGTGCCTCAAACAACCAACCTGACAAACCGTTACATATTTTTAATGGTTCCCCCCTTTTTTGTTGTGACAATAACTAAAATATGCTGATGCTGATGCATTTGTATTTTCTGTTTCATGACTTGCAGATAAGAGTCGGACACAACAATTGGAAACGTCTGAACAGTTGAACTTTGCCTGCTTATTAAAAATAATCTCCCGATGTTCACTAGAGCAGCGGAGTGTCTCCAAATAAGTTGGCATTAGGAGCTTATTGGACCAACAATAATCTGCAGTTGAACATGTCAGGGTTGCAGCAGCTCTTTTATTGTCGAAGACGTCGGCTCAGGTCTGTTGGCTCAAGGTTTAGCTTACACTGATGTCGTTTTGAAATATTTTACTCTCAGATCCTTAGATCTGCTGTAGTTATGTTTTTTTCTAAAGTTGTGAATTATTTAATCCTCCCTTGTGGCAGCAGCATATTTTTAATTCATACAGGCTCCAAACATTGGATTTCTCATTCCCAGCAGGTTCTACTGCTGGGAGAGTTTAGTTCAAGAATTACTGCTCTGTTCTTGGGAGAAAATTATAACAAAATATCATTTTTTACTCTCTTTTCTACACCCTGCAAGAAGTTATTTGGTTTTTCCACAAATTTAATCTTTCATGTGATCTTCTTCAAACCAATAAATGGGGTCTGACCTGATGGTTTAGACCCGAACCACCAGACAAGAACAACCTGGAGAACATTCTCAGCCTTCTCATCTCGGTGTGATTGATCTGCTATATGGGCTCAAACGTGACATTTCACATGTACAAATTTACAGGAGCTTTTTATCCACCAAAGGAAAATTAGGTGCTTAATCCAAAACCATTAAGCCTTAAATTTATCATGCATGTTATTTATACCATTAACCATAAGGGAAGGATAAGTTTTTTGTAATCATTTACATTCTCTGGAAAACGGACCAAAAAAGTCAGAAATTTCCCCAGGGTATGTAAACTTATGATCGCAACTGCATACGAGTTACTATTTTTTTTATTTTTTTTATCATCATCACTGATGCTGGTTTGACGATGGAAATGATACATGCTCTCTCATAGCCTTAACGCTGCTTACTTCTCTCACATTCTCTGACAGGGTCATGACAAATCTGTTCAGTGTAATGGAGAAGGGAAACAAGAGAAGGCTCATATATTTGGACTTAATAGTCGGAGCATGTCTGACGCAAAGTGCGGATGCAAGACGCTTGCATGTGTGCACCAGCAGCATCCCTCTGATGGTGCCCTATCCTCTGGTGGGGTAATCACACGTTCACCTCACCTGTCAGACCCGTGCATGTGGAGATAAAGCTGCACGTACGCTCTCCGCCGTCAGTTTGCCCGCCGAATAACAAAGGGGGGGGGGAACAGATCAGTCCGGCTCTCCTTTATCTCTTTTTACCTATTGCGCTCCTCATCTCTGTCCATCTCTCTGCTTCATCTTCAACCCTCCCACCCTGCTCTCCATCTCCTCTTTCTCCATCGTCATTTTCTCCTTCCCCCCTTTCTTTTGTTCTCCCCTCAGTTTTGCCCTCCTTTTCTTCCCCTCCCCTCAGTCTGTCTCCGTCTTTCCCCCCCGTGCAACAGTGTGCAGCCCCTCGTTCCCCACCAGACAGACAGGCAGAGACAGAGCGGCTGAGATGAACGGGAGAGACGGAGGGGAGCAGGCAGGGAGGAACAAACACGTAAAAAGGTGCGGAGGAACTGGAGGAATGACAGTCTGGTTTCGGGGGTGAAGAGGGGTTTAACTCTGAGAGGGAGGGACTGTTAGGAGTAAGAGACCAGAGGGATGAGAGGAAGGCAGCTCCAGTGACAGCGCAGACAAAGGTAGCTTCAGAGTGCGTGTCTGCCGCTCATTTCATTCACACACACACACACGCACACACACACTCTTTCTCTTTTTCACTCACACCCTCGAGCAAAAGCAGCCGAGCTGTGTGGGTGTGAGGCGGCATGAGAAGTGATATCTGTACTTCCACACATACAGCCGACTGACGGACTCACTTAATCACAGACGACACACACCTGCTGGGTGCGCGCTCACTAACACACCTTAATTACATCGTACACACACACACTCACGCACACACACCTTTACTACACCAAGAAGTCAACATGGGTCTGGTGATGGGAACCTTCTCCCTGCAGTCCAAGCCGGTGACCTATCACAAAGGTAAGCGTTCATCTTTTAAAACGGGTAAACGGAGACGTGTTTCGGCTTGACATTTGCACATGCATGCAGATCTCATGTTTTGCGTTTGTGAAGCCAATCTGTGTGTCTGCCCTCGGCAACATGAATATCGTACAAGTTGGGAGAATAATGATGTAGCTCATGGATTTAGTCTTCAGGCCACCTGTCTGCTGTTTGAACTGTGGATTTGGGAACATTTGTGTGTGTGTGTATGTCTGCGTGTGTGTGTGGCCGTGCCACTGGTTTTGTCCATAATAGGTGATGGCATTTGCCCGGCTGCTTTCACACCAGCCCGCTTCCTGTCTGCTGCTGTTTGGCAGCTGCTGACACTTCACACATGCTTGCTTATGCCCTTTTGCATACCTATGCACGAGCAGCTTTACATAAATTATACACATTTGTCTTTAAGGCTCCTAAATTATCCGTGCAACATGTGACAACCGTGGTTTTGCGTGTTTGCCTTTGAACACGGTTTGCCATGCATTTGTTGACTTTAAACCTCGGTGTTTACCGCTGAGCTTCTTCCAACAAGCCGAGTGTAAACCAAGATTATTGAAAACATGGAGAATTCAAGAACTAAAGTGTTTATTTAGAGGACCGACCTCAGTGAAATCCTGTGGAAAAGACTGCATATGCTAAGATAAAAACCACGGAGGCGTCGATATTAACTGAATGTTTTCGAATTTTCAGAAAAGTCCAAGAGAGAAATGCCTTGAGGTGGTATTTTCTGTTTCACAGCTGCCTGACGCTGCC
Source organism: Poecilia mexicana (assembly GCF_051168715.1). NCBI lineage: Eukaryota > Metazoa > Chordata > Actinopteri > Cyprinodontiformes > Poeciliidae > Poecilia > Poecilia mexicana. The sequence goes on from NW_028263379.1 coordinate 19,164,287, forward strand.
GTCAAAGCAAACAGCTGTAAAAACTCTTCAGAGACCGTGTAAATGGTTCGCCTATATAGCATCCTGCGTGGGTTGTTTCATCCTGACCTGCATGGCGGCAGCTTTCAGCAGATACGTTGGATGTGTGCTGCGCAGATCCTTAGGGCTCATTTTTAACCTTTTAACACCAAAATGTATCATCAGTGGCGGGTTTTGGTGAGTCACCCTGATAAACTGTATCTAGGAACAGACGCTCTTTTTGCTTCAACCAGACACACATTTGAAAAAGTGCTCTCTGCAAAATAACAATGACTTTTTATAATGTCACTTTTCTTAACTTTTTAAAAATCTCTTTGTCAGATCAAAACCTGTAAATAACAAGCCATCTTCATCAGCGTACGTCATCCACAATGTACAGCTCTGAACAAAAGGGAGAGACCACTGAGACATGATCAGTTTCTCTGATTTTATTTTTCATATGTTTGAGGAAAATGAACATCATTATTTTATTCTATGAACTACTGACAACATGTCTCCAAAAATTCCAAGCAAAAATGTATTTATTAGCAGAAAATGAGAAATGGTCAAAGATTTTTCAGCCAGTTATATTTGTCCCAGCAAGTCTTAAGAGGTCAAAATAGATGACATCGCCTGTAGATGCCACCTTGTTTCAAAAGTTGGCTTTTTGTTTCTCTTAAAATGTTTCGTCGAAACTCTTCCTCTGTCATTTAGCAGAACCTAAAAATATCTGCCACTTTAGAAGTTTCCACGGCTTTGGGATGAAGAGGGGGAGACGGATGAGAAAAAGTGGGGGTGAAAAATTGAGGAAATTTGAGAGAGGAGGCGAGATTGCTTCTCAGGGGCCGGAGTGCGTGTGTGTGTGAGTGTGTGCGTGGGTGTGTGTGTGTGTGTGTGTGTGTGTGTGTCAGTGGATGTGTGTTCACCATCTGCCACTGTGCAAAAAGTTGCCTAATGAAAGCAGGGCAGGATTCATTTGGCAGGGAAGGTTGGGCCACCCTTGATCGCCGCCCAACGTGAGGGAACGGCCAGCTGAGAAGGACTCAGTTAACTTGCTGAGGTGTCAGAACTTTGAAGGAAAAAACCATTTTTAGGAATTTTACCTCCCTGCCTTTCCGTACCACATGACTCAACATAATCAAGAACTGATGACTTGCTCTAATGATGAGTAACGCTGAGGATAACACTTATTTTACATATTTAATAACTTTATTTTATTTCTGACCAGCTGTCTGTCTTTAGGGACGGAATTGGATCTGCTGATTTAGTCAAAGCAAGTTCTCCTTGTGTCTTTTTGTATTTCAAAAGAGAAGGAGTTTAAGATCTGGATGGTTTCTCTTGTTAAGCTATTTATCTGAATGCCTGACTCTGCATGTTAAAGTTTCTTCTTGATGGAAAAAGCTTCATTAGGGCGGACAATCTTATTTTCTAATTTAAAAATAAGGAAAGCTTTGAAAGAATCAGATCGTAACTCCAGGGAACCTGATACAGCATAATAAAATACTCAAATATTGCTTTTCTATTTTCTCTTTTAAATGGCTTTCAATTATTGTCTCCACATCTCCCATTTCCATTTTATGAGGTTAAGATTAGGTATAAAAGCCAGATTTAAGTCTGTTCTAACTCGCTTTGCTACGTTTATTGCTGGTGATTAGGTATTGATTGGCTAATCGACACCAAAGTTTATTACTTAGTTTTATTAGTGATCCAGCTGATACTTTTTATATGTTGTGTGTGTGTTTAAAAACACTATACCACCATTTTGATTGGTGTTATTAGCAACAAAAGTTAAGACAAGAATATTTGTTGACAGTGTTGAGTTGCACTGTCACATTTTAAAGTCTTTCAGTTGTTTTCATGAAGAGTTTAATAAAAACTCAACCTGACAGACGCTGTAGATTCACCGGTAAAATAACTGGATCTGGTGTCAAAAAGTCACAGATAATTATTTGAGTAAAGCTCTTATTTAATCCTGCATTTGTAGATGAAGCTTATCTGAATATAAAAGCCTCCTGTAAACCCTCTGAAGACAACAAAATGATGTGGATCTCGGCGTAATCTTGTGCAGTTGCAGATGTGAGAGGTGCGGCGCCCTTTGATGATTACATGTGTGAAAATGCTGCCTGACAGTGAAAATACTCTCATGCAATTCCCACGTTTCTTGTGTTCTCACATCTATTATTTTCCATGTACTGGAGAACTAATTCGCAGCAGACTTGCTCATGTTTTTAGAACAGGGAAGATAAAACGTGAGAATCTGCTGGTATTGCCTGGTGTTGTTGCTCAGCCACTGAGGTTTGCAGATTTGGTCAAGTTACTGCATGATTCGCAGAGAATGGCAGCCAGATGAAGCTTCTTCCTGCTCTTTCGAGGCGATGGCAGACTGGCTGGGGCGTTTCTGAGTTGGCAGAGGCACCATTTTAAACTTTCCGATAATCCTGGTAGAAACCAGCACTTTTACGGTAAGCAGGATTTATATTTTGCCAAGGAATGTGTTTGAGCAGTAAAATGAGTTTTCTGGAAGAAATCCTGTGCAATAATATTAACACATCAAACACAAAGAACATAATCAAAAACGGCAACAAACTGTTTCATGTTTTGTTGACTTTTTTTCTGATGTGCAGTTGAAACCAGATGTTTACTAAGATTAAATCAGACTAAACTTTTCCTATTTGCTAAATTCCAAAATGAGGCAAAATTGAAATTTTTTTTACATATATTTCACAATTACTTTGTTTCATTTTAAATGATGGGCTGCACAGTGGCGCAGTTAGTAGAGCTGTTGTCTTGCAGCAAGAAGGTTCTGGGTTCAATTCCCAGCCCTGGTCTTTCTGCATGGAGTTTGCATGTTCTCCCTGTGCATGCGTGGGTTTTCTCCAGGTACTCTTGTTTCCTCCCACAGTCCAAAAACATGTCAGGTTAATTGGCTTCTCCAAATTGTGTCTCTGTGTTGCCCTGTGACAGACTGGCGACCCGTCCAGGGTGAACCCCGCCTCTCGCCCGGAACGTTAGCTGGAGATGGGCACCAGCACCTCCTGACCCCACTAAGTGACAAGGGTGTGAAGAAAATGGATGGATGCATGGCATTTTAGATGTTCCCAAATATTTACTTAAAATTGGATTCAATTGCCTTTTAAACTATTTGCTTTAAACATTTTTAAACATTTTTTACTCATAACAAATGAGGAAAATTATTTCCAAGAATGAACACGTGGCGATCCACAATTCTATTCCTCAATTTGTGCTTTAAAATTCAACCAAAGGGTGTATCGCCATTTAACTGGACATAACCAATCAGAAGCTTAGGAAACCATGATATCACTCATAATATACAATGTCCTGAATGTTCTTAAAACTTCCTTCTCAACAACTTTGCTGATAAAGCCAAACATCAAGAGACAAAACAAGACTGTAGCAAGAGCTCCAGTGTTGTTTCTCGGAGGCTTTTACTCTCCTTTGTTCATCATCTTTGTGCTTTACAGTGAAACTCTGTTGCAGGCAAACCGTTTCACTCTTTAGATAAATGCAGTCCAGTTACAGCCCCATTCAGAGCAATTTGGAGTGACGAATCGGCCAAACCGAACAAAAGACAGTTGCTAAACTGCATCAAAAGTTGTTCTGTGTTTTTCTGTGTCAGTTACTAAATGAAGCTAAATGGATGATGTGACCTACATATATTTTTAGCCATAAAGGCAGCGAGACTGAGTGATAAGCCACTGGCCTCCCAGCTCGTGGGGGCTTAGGTTGGCAGTAAGGCATTTGTCAGTATGTGTCTTTCTTCACCTGCGGCAAAAACAGGAAATTTGTTCTCAATTCCTGCCCAAACTGCTCTGGACCTATGAAATATTTCCCAGTGGTTATAAACTACAAAACTTGGACCCTGCAGACACATTTATCTCCCTGTTTTTTTGTTGTTTTTTTTTTTTTTTGCTCCATTTGGTTCTGCCTCTCTGCTTTCATTTCTCTGCTCCCTTACACTCTATCAAGTATTTTTTCCTTTTATTTATTTTTTTTCTTGCTTTCACTTCATTTCATTTCTTTTATTTTGCCTTTTAAAGGTTGCTCCTTTTAAGTTCTCGTCTTCCGTTTGTGGTGTCTTTTTTTCTTTTTTTTTCCTGGCTTTGCCGTTTCTGTCTCTTCTGCCCTCAAATCTTCAAATCTTTTTGCTCTTCTGAGTGTCGGCTCATACTCGACCAACTCTGTGATCAGTCCGACTGTTTGAAGTTTTAGAGATGCGAAAAACTTTTTGCTTGGTTTCGGCAGAATATGTAAAAAAAAAGAAAAAAAAAGAAGTGGGTTTCTTTCTGTTCTCTCAGGAACATATGGTGCGGCACTTCCTGCTGCTGCAGGGTTAAAGGGCTGAACAGAGAACACATTTCTTTTATTTAGCTCCCCTGTTTTCAACTCTCTCTCTCTCCCTCTCTCTCTCTCTCTTTCTCTCTCTCTTTCTCTCTCTCTTTCTCTCACTCTCTCTCTCTAACCTCCACATCAAAAGATGTCCACAAAAATGGCCAATTAGGACAGCAAAAGAGCTTTATCTGGAAATTGCTGACATGAAACGGGCTCTTGGTTAATCCTGTGCCAGGAGCATGTACGTACATAAGCTTCCAAAGATGAGATTTGGAAACAACAACCTCAGAATCTTTTTTTTTTTTTTTTTTTTTTTCACACTCTGCAGCTCATCGTGCAGATTATTTTATTTAGGATTGTCTCCCAGCTTTTGATGTCTGAGTGTAACAAATTAAACCCACATTCAGGTTTTTTTATCCAAGAAAAAAAATCAAAGTGCTGAATCCATGAAAAATATATTATTTGCATGATGTTTTCAGATTGTTGTTTTTTGCTTTGTTTTTTTTGTTTGGTTTTTCTAAAGACATTTTCAATTCAGTGTGAGCCCTCGGTCCAATGAGGGATGTGCTGCTGATGAATATAGATAAGCTCTGACTACATGGTTCAGTTTGCATGCTGAGCTGCAGCAAAATTAGTGCTGCAGCTTGTAGAAATAAATGCAGTTATTGTGAGCATGAAAAATGTCATGCTAAACAAATTGTTTCAGATTAAAATGAACTGAAAGAAGCAGCAAACAAATTAAATCAGGCTGCATAATACAGCACCAGTAATAAATAATTTTTAAGCGATGTCAAAGACTGACCTTTGATTTATTTTCTTTTTTTTATGTCACTTAAAAGCTCTTGCTGAGGACCCTTTGTTTGACAAATCTTTTTTTTTTTTTTTCTTTCCAAATGACTGACTGGTTGCACATCGTGAAGGAAAGACGGCGTCAATGCGAGCAGACGCAACAAAATGGGTTCTGGATCTGGAAGGAAACAAAGGAAATCGAGAACATCTATCATTGTTGTCTTCGACATTTCAACTGAGTCCCTCAGCCAAACGTGCACAACAACATAAAAGTGAAATCTATCGATCTGAGTCCACAGAAGGAAAAAAAAAACAAAAAAACATTTTCTTTGCAATAATGGACAAAAAGGAATCTAGGAGTGCAGTATCATCATTTTAGATTTAACAGCTGACCCAGTCAACCATTAAAAAAAAAAGCAAAGAATAACATTCACAGACTCCCCTGTTTAATCACACACACAACCACAGCAAACTGTTACACCTAATATTTACAAGATCATAATCATTGTTATCAAAGAGCAAATTACCAGTTTATCTGATCATGTGGAATCCACTTAAATGGTTCATTTACACAATAGTCTACATGGTTAAACGTTTTTATGGATGCTATCTGTTGGATAAACTTTTTCATGTATTTTTTACTGTCTCACTATTGTTCCTTTTTCTGCCAGGCCAGGATTCGAACCCAGGACTTTGACTCCTGCTCTCTGCACCATTCCTTCATGAAAATGTTCACAGGTTTTGAGAAAGTGACACTAAATGTGATGGAAAAAAAAACAACAAAACATCGTTCCATCTGATGATTGCAGAGCCGGATTTGTTTTGGGTAACTTAACGATTCAGCTGCCACCCGTGTTCGATATCAGCCAAACATTAAACTGAATTTTGATTGATGGTTTTTCGTGTCATTTCCAAACCCGGGTCCTGAATTCAGAGGTAAACTGAAAGCAGCTTTAAGTGGTCACAGCTTTACTTGCGTCAGTTTCTACTCAGAAAGTCTTGAAATATTCCCCGCTCTGCTTGTCGTCATCCCTGATTCAACCTTGAGTCTGAGTATTTACTTGCACAGTAAGTCTTTCAGGTGTTTCTGTGTTTTTGTTTTATGTATTTACCCAGTAGCAGCTTGACATTAGTGATCGTGACACATCTTTTCTGCTCTAAAACTATTGTTTCACTGCCTCGGTGGAGTTAATCTTCCCCAGTTTCAGATCATTCACTGAGGCTCACCAGAATCACTCCACCAAACACTTCAGCAGCACTTCAAACCCCTGTAGTTTCCATGTTTTCTCCTAGTTTTATTTTCCGCCTGCGACAACCTTGAGTTCGTTCATTATTTCGTTGCATGTTTCCTCTTCGTCTCGTCCTGCCTGCCTCTCGCCTGATCCAAACCATCGCAGCTCTTCTCTTTTGAGAGGCAAACGTTTGAAGCTCAGCGCTCTTCAACGTCTCACCTTTTTTTCATTGTTTGGGCTGATTAGATCTACATTACATCTACTTTATATGACATTAACTTTGTAAATAGCTGGAGTTAATTATTCTTCCCAGGGATATAGGACAGAGCCGAAGGTCCACCAGTGGCACTCGTGCCACATTTTGATACGTTAAGGTTTTTCTGAAGGTTTTTCATAGGAGTGGATCTGGAGGTAATTTTCTCAGCTCAGGCAGTCCTTTTGTTCGACTTGAATGTGAAAATGTGGTTAACATTTTCAGACCCGTCTGAATTTGATCATCTACCTGTTGCCGTTTTATTTTCACATGAAGGCTATGCCAATCAGTACAGTTCTGTTTAAGTAACACTAAAAAGTTGAATCCTATTAACATGAAGAAGGACATCTTTCCTGGCCGTCTCATTCTCAGTCCATTTATTCCCCAATTTAATCACTCTCCCCTTTAAAAAACGTTATCCTTTTTTTTCCCTCGCATGCAAAATGAAACGTTTTTTTGTGATTCACAGCCCGTCTGTATCCCATTCCTTTTCATCTTCTGCTTTTTATTTATTTATACAACTCTTCTTCAGCCCTTTATAGTCTTTCCCTCCCCCCTCCATATAATCCCAAATCAATGTGAGTTGAAGCCGGGAAGAAGCTTGGATTTTCCTAATAAACAAGTTCCTGTCAGGCATGCTGTCCCTGATGAATTACTGCAGAGGTTTTGTGCGTTGACGGGAGCCTGTCCTATATCCCTGGGAAGAATAATTAACTCCTTGGATGAATCTTGGAAAGTAAAGAAAGAGCCGTTTAGTGCTCAGGTAGATCTTTATACGCACTTCGTTGAGCCGACGGGCTAAAGTTCCCCCTTGTGTTTTAATCTTAATCAAAAATCTTAACAGCTTAATTTTCTCTCAGACTCACTCCCTCGTTTTTGCTCCTTCTCTTTGTTCTTCCACCCTATTCTCTGGAAGTGTGTTTGCGTGGCCCCCACTTTGCCGTCTTCTGCATTTTCCATCTTGCGGTGCCAGTCGCCCACTCTCTCATTTCTGAACTACTTCTTTCTCTTTCTCTTTCATCGCGCCCTAATCTCTCGCTGGAAGCTTTTCCGGCGTACTTTATCCTTCCTCTTCTTCAGCATCCACAGCCAAGCGTGTTTGCATCTCCATCTCCTTCCCCTGTCTTCTGTATCCATCAGAACATATAGGAAGCATATAGAGCGCTTTGCTTTATCCTCTCGTCTCCGGACTGAAAAGTGTGACAGGGGTTCTTGTAAAACAGCATGCTGCTATTCACTCACTTTCTTGTAAGGGAAACACCAGACAAGTCAGTCCCAATGCTCCGCTCACAAGCACAAAAGAGAAAACAAGCATGCTCACCGACTCCAACCTCTCGCTCTTTCTCTGTGCTCTGCAGACAGACGTTGAAATGATTACTAGACGGAGAAACATTTCTGTCAGAGTGTGGAAATGGGCCTGTCAGGCACTGCGAGGAGATGAAGATTTGAGATTGGAACAAGCAGGGAACTGTGTTTGCAGCGACAGGAACATTACTCCAGTACAGGCGCACGGAATTATGTGGGGAGATAGTGGGATAAAGGTGCGCTGGTTGTTTTCCTAAAGCAGACACAAAGCGGGATAGAGCGAGGCGCGAATGCGATGAGACTAAAGATGAAACGGAGCCGAGAGGAGAAGAAATTTATTTGGTAGCTGGTAAATCCAGACGGGGAGCAACGGAAGAGGAAGCGGAGTGTGTTTGTGTTTCGTAGCAGGATGTGGTCGCACTCTAAAGCGCCGGGTCCCCACAGAGTCCTCAGCCCTCGGTTGTTCTGTCTGACCCGTGGTCAGTGAATGTGGGACATGTATGCGCGACCATATGCGCCCTTCTTTCTGGGTTTGTGAAAGCATGTGTGCATGTGGGCAGGGTGAAAAGATCGCTCCCTACTGCTGTCCGTTCTGGCTCTTCTCTCTCACGTGCGCAAAGTCGAGAATTCGTGAGCTCATTTTTCCCGGCAGCAGATTGCAGATTTTTAACTCACCAAACCAAATCTTTTCTGACTAATTCCCTTCATGGCATCCTAACAGTGGCACTTGGTTCCCGATTCCATCGCTGAAAGATGGTGTCCTGGTCGGGAATAGCTGCTACATTTGCAAAGACGTTATTACAAACAGATGGCTTTAACTAACACATCAGTGTGTCAGCTCTACAAAACTGGCTTCTGAAAACTTAGCTGTGAAAGCAGACGTGCTTGGTTTGTAAAAGAAAAAATATTTGGAAATCTGAAACGTTGAAACTGTATTTTGAGTCATTGTTGCACAGTTGGCATACGGAGACATCATTTCACATCTTAAACTGTCCGGCTACAGCAAGGCTTCATATTTGTGCCTTTTTAGCTTTCCAATGCGTATCATTTAACTGAAAAACATCCAAGACGTTTTTAAAATCCAATGCTCTGTTTGTTGTTGATGAGATTTTGACAAAAATCTTCCATCTACAGAAGATATAAAAACACACACAAGTCTGACAAAATGAGGATGTGTGATGCAAAAACTATTTATTTCATGCATTTCGAACCTTTTTCCACCTGTAGTGAGCCATTAGTTTGACATTTTTTTGTCGGTGGATCACATCCGGGTTTTTAGAAATGTGCTTGAAAAAAAAAAATCTAAATCTGGCTTTCGCTGAATTTTCTGTCAGGAACCTCTGTGGAAAATCCAATGAAGCAGGATCTGTGATGTGCATAAGCAAGGCCTCTCGACATGCTGCACCAATGCTGTAGTTGGACATTTTAATTTATTTAGGATCATAAAAGGGGGGTTGCCAAAAGTCAAGTGGTAATCACAAAATAATTTAACCCAGACGGAGGTCCATGAACACATGGGCTGATCCTTGACCTACTGTGATTTACTTTTTCCACATTTTATGCTACAGCCTTATTCCAAATTGTATTAAATTAATCTCTTTCCTCAGAATTAGAATACCTCCATGAATACAGATTTTTTTTTTCTTTTGCAAACCCTGTTTGCATTAATTGCAGCTTTTGCCATGAAGCTCATAGCTGAGCTCCTTCCACTGATCATCCCCGAGACGTTTTTTGCGACTTAAATGGAGTTGAAGTTTTGGTTATTTTGGCCTGCTTCGTGTTGCCAGACTGGTTCTGTTTAAGTGGCTTATTGATTTTACAGGATTGTCAGTTATTACACGTGACTGAGACTTTTGAAATTGAACTCAGCTTTTCAGAAACAACAAGTGGTTTACCACTGCTAATTGATGATTTGATTAATCAAAAGGTGGCAACACTGCTTCGGACAGCAATGCTATAAAAATTTTATATTTTACTTACATAATTGTAATCGTTGTTTGAAAATGACACTTTGTTTTTACTCAGTAACAATAAAAGTAGTTTAATGAACTATATATTTAAAAAATGTAAAAGCAAAACAGATGTTTTGTTGGTAAACAGGTAGATATATATATATATTTTTTGCAGTACTGCGTGTCCTGTAGAAGAAGGAAACATTTGAGAAATTATAATTTTCTCATTTTCTATATCTCAAAATTCTTGCTTTTTTTTTTTATTATGATGTTTGTGTCTTTCCTGTTCAATGTGAATGCTGCAGATCCATTCATGGCTGCAAAACTCTGATGGCAGATGCTCCCCCCAGCAGGACAGTGCATCCTTCACACAGCAGAAACGGCCCCGGAAACAGCATGACCAACATGAAAAAGAGCCAGAGATGTTGACCTAGCCTTTGGTATCTCCCCTCGATCCCAATCCGATTGTGTAATTCTCTCGAAGCCAGTCCAATCCGCAGGTCGGCCAGACCGTCCATGCCAGGCTCCGTAGGACTTCCTGGACACTGATGTAAAAAAAATTGACTCATTAATCTAAAATCCTGGGACATAAACTGGGCTCTAATAGTCGCGCCCTTAGAGATTATTGTTAGAATTTTTAAAAAGTTCATGCATTATGAACAAGAACACAAAGTAAATACCAGAAGTTAATGTGAGAATCATGAATCCTGTTCTTCTCACTTTACAATCATTCTCTATCATGTATTAGCTGAAGTTATCATGAGGCAGAACGTGGAGAAGTTGAAGGCATATGAAGACTTTCACACTGTGTTTGCAGCAGGAGCTGGATTCCAGTTTCTGTGGACTGTAAAACAAAATGTTTCCGTCTTGTGTGTTTAGCTCTTACTGTCAAGAGCGCACACTCCTACTATATTATCTGATACTTGTCTTGATCCCCCTATTTCTGTCCTATTTAATGTCTCAGCAGCTTCCTCTTGCTCTTAATCCCCCTCTCTTCTCACATCCTTGACTTTAAGCGTTTCTTTCTTTCCTTTTTTTTCAGCCCATCTCTCTTTCTTGCCGTTTTTTTTTTTTTTCTGCCTCCAGAGTCAATCCACCACCAGGCACACATGAACTCCAGGTCCCTCTATCCGTCTCGCTGGTGTGCATGAGACTGTTGGGGCATCGTGGACGAATGAGCAGGAGTGACGGATGGAGGTGAAGGAGGTGTTGATAGATTGAAGTGGCCTTTTCATAAAGAATGCAGCCAACAGTCAGGGACTTCTATAATTTACGTCACAGCCTCATGTTTTTTTATTTGTCACGCCGCGGTTTGTAGCTTCCTCTCTAATCAATATTCAATGCCAAATTTATCTGCATATTTGTTCTCCATCAGACGCTAACAGGTGCTTTTAGGTGGACAAATGTAATGGGAGTCGGAGTGTATGTTGTTCTTATGCAGAGTGAGTCACTCAGTATTGTCATATCAAGGGTACACTCATATTAATTTATAATTTGGTGAATCAACATCCTGCTGATTTCATGCTGAATTACTGATGCTCTCCTCCAGCAGTGGGGCTTGTGATAGATGTATGGAGAGCGAGGAAAAGGGGGAATGAAGGAGGGAGGGAGAGGGAGAGAGAGAGAGAGAACAACCCTGATGAAAAACAAAGAATGGGGAGGGGTGTGAGGAGAAAAAGGGGTGGGAGAGAGAGAGGGAAAGAGAGGGCGCACGAGGAGGAGCGTTGCGAGATGGAGAGAGAAAGCATGAAAGGATGACGGGGTGAGGGTTTATGCTGAGAGCAGCCAGTGAGAGAGAGAGGAGAAGAGGATGAGAGGAGGGAAAGAGGGCGCGGGAGTGTGTGCTGTAGCCGTCCGAAACACGTGACGAAGAAATATAGACTTGAGCATCCAGACGCACTTGTTTCCACAACGACGGCGGCAAACATGGGGGCTGTGGTTGGCACGCTGACCATGCAGACCAAGCAGAGGAGGCCATCCAGGGGTGAGGAAGCGCACACAAACACAAAACGCGTGCATGCACAATCTCTCACCCACACGCAGGCAGGAACTCATGCATGCAGCTAAATATTTCTGCAGAGAAACTTCAGATTTTCCCCTCTTTAAAGTTGAGACACCTAAACATAGAGTGTGGATGTGCAAGCAGCACTGCACAGATTAATAACTGGTGTTTATATGTTGAGATAAGTGAGAATAATAATGAAAATATTTAATGAAAGTGGAAACAGTGCATCTGTTTATCCAACAGTGAAGTTTCGGTTTGACGTGTTTGCAGATGTTCTGCCTTGTTCTGCACCAAGAAGACTGATGTTTCTCTCTGTATTTAAACACATTCTGATCTAATGTTCTTTACTCTAAATGTTGCTTTGCTTCATTTACTGTCGGTACGTATCTGCTGCAACACACTTCCCATAACTTTGTGGGCTTTTTATTTGCAATGTTAAGGCACTGTACTCATCAACACCAGAATTAAAACTACTAAACGCAGTTACTACACTAATTACTTGCCAGAATGGTTTCCAAAATCACCGGATTATAAGCATCAGCATCCATACCGGTAATCAAACCAAAAACACTGTGTTTAGCTCGGCTAAACCAGCAGGTGGCCTTTACATTAACTTTCTTTCTCATAAATCAGATTTTCTAAAGTCCCAGTCAGAAAACAACAAGAATGGCCCCCAAGATTTGAAATTAGACCGAAAATGTTGGAGCCTGGAGTTCACAATCCAAAATGCCTGCCACGCATATGAACCATTGTGAAAGCTGCAGATATTTTTTTTTTTCAACTCTTCTGATCATTTGTATCTCATTAAATCTCAGGTACAAGTAGTGCAGTACGTCTTCTATCTATGAACATGTTCTGTTCATGTTTGAATGGAAAAATGAATGAGTTCAAGATATTTAATCCAACTGGTTTTTCAAAAAACTCCCAACTAAATGTTGACATAATTCCCAAATCTGAGGTCTGACCCTCCAAGGCAACTTGAATGCAACATAGCATGACATCAAAATTCAAAACAAGATCCTGAGCATGGCTAAACATCGTGCAATGTTTTAACTTGTTTTTCTTTTGTTTTTTGGCTGTGATTTTTTAAATTAGCTTTAAGCTTTTAAAATTGGGACCAAACGAGATAGATATATGTAACGAGCTAAAACAATGTCATCACTGTTGTAGTTTCTAGCACTGAATGCCATAGTTGACCTGTGCAAAGGGGCAACTTCTTTATTCAAAAACTGCTGTCACAGTTTTCTATTCTAATTATGATGAAATGAAGGTGACTTTGTGGTACATCAAGTCCTGTCATTTCTTTGAAGAATGGCTTTTGCTTTTGATTTGCTCTCGTTCTCAGTAGTGCATGTATATTGGGATCAAGGAAGTGGAAATCCCGTTGTTCTGCTGGATCCTGATCAGATGTGATTGTGATGTCAGCATATTTCTTTTTCAACGGATATTGTTGGATCAAACGTTCACCAAGGAAGGACGTTTCAGTAAAATCTGAGAATGTAAATTGGGCTTTAAACTTTACTTTTCTAACTGGTCGCTTACGTGTTTATAGAAACAACTTACGGGGAATCAGTTTAAGATGAGTTAATTTTAATATCTCCCTTTCACATTAGCAAAACAACAGACGTGTTGGCGTCTTAGTTGTTTGCCGTTTCTGTTGCACAAAGTTGCAACGTCCTTAATCTACCACTAGGGAAGAGGTGGGGTGCTGCAACTTCCTCTACTAATGTCTGCGTTCTCATTCACGCTGTAGGACTAAATATTTCACTGTTAACTATTCATTGGTCTGAAGACCAAGTTGCAGCATTCAGGTGTGATGGTTAATGGAGCCCACCGTGTGCTGAAGAATCGCCAGTAAGAAGTGAAACAGCGACCTGGATGATTGTGTGTTACTCTATCTGGCTGTGTGCACGGATACAAGCGCTAGTGCTGGTAAACACACATGTCGGAGGTATTTGTCACTCTGCTCACACTCTTCTTCTCTGTCTTGCTGTTACCTTGGAAGCATGGTAGCCATGGCAACAAAAGATGTGGGTTTTGGGGCGGGAGGGTTCGGTGAGGTGTTGGGGGGGTGATGAGATTGGGGGCTTTCCCTAAGTAAGCAAAATACACAGAACGACAGATGGTTTTCTGCAGTTTAGCCTTGAAGTGGCATCCTCTCGTAAAAACCTGTTGCTTGTGAGAGAACGCTTTTTTGGCCTCGTTGATTATTTTGATAAACTCACATAAAATTATGCTCATAAAATATTGAACAAGTCCAAACTGGTAGCAGTAATGAATGAGCACAATAAAGAAGGGGGAGTGGGGGGGGGGGGGAGGAATCAGTGCCAGAACTAAAATATCGTCTGTTAATAGTGAGCAGTCATTTAAGCTTATGTCTCCAGGCAGGCTGTTATCAGCTTTCAGTCCAAATTAGACCACACAGGATATTTTCCAAGTGAGCGCATATGGCTGGTTTGATCTCTTGAATAAGCCCTTTTTTTTTTTCCCTCCTCCACCACAAGCCCAAACACCTTCCCTGAGGGTGTGAAAAAAGGGAAGGCGTAATTTGTTGCTATTTTGAAGAAAAAAAAGAAAAGAGGTGGTTGTAGAAACCCTCGCGGTGTGCAAAAGTGTGAAAGCCGACTCTCTGTGCAAATGAAAACAAGGCTTTTTATTACCCCCACGTTGGTCGTGCGACAACGTGACAGAACGGGGCATGAAGCTGGAGCTGTTTGGAGGTTGTTTGTAATTCTGGGGTTGAGTTGTTTGCAGCTTTAGCTCCTTGTAGGGTTGGTGTGACAGTAAACAGAGACATTATTTCTGTGGTGTTGGGGATAGGTTACCCAGAATCACAACAATGACCACATCTCAGACAGAGAGAGAGAGAGAGGGAGAGCGTACGATTGTATTATTTCGAGATTAAAAGCCAGATACTCTGAGCTTTTTTATTATCTGATGCAGACTGCTTTCCTCAACCTTTTGATTATGTTTTCTCACCCTGGCTTGTTTGCTGTAGCCTGAATTCATCTCTGGAGAAGTTGTTGGGGAGCATTATCCTCACCTCCCTTGTGAATTTTCCTCACTTTATCCTTGCAGCAGAGCGTTTTCGCTCCTTCCATTCTCTCTTCTCTTTACTTGTCACTCCATACTTCCCTTCCTGCATTTTACTGTTTGCTTTTTCCTGCTTCCCGTAGCGTTTTTGTATTCTTGCTCTGCTCTTTCTCCCTGTGGCTTCTCTCATTTCTTCCTTCCACTCCAATTTTTTCCCCATGTTTGTTTCCCTTTATTTTTCTTTCTGCCACTCTTCTGCTCACATGCTGCCAACACAATCTGCTCCTGCAGTCCTCCTTATCACAACACCTCTCCCCCCTTTTCTTTTTTTTTGTCTTCCTTCTTCTCCTCGACTCCTTTTCCTCCATCACCCACACTCTCATTAACTGGTGGGAGTGCTTATTAAGTCATCTTCATCCCTTGGCATCCCAGCAGTTTGTATTTGTGCACATGTATTCCTTCAGAGTTGGAGTCTAGACGTGTGTTTACTCAAAAATCAATATTGGCACGCTGCTCAGTGTGCCTAAATGGGCTATACTTGACTCACTCTTTCCAAACATAATCAACAGTGGCACACTAATATGTGAGGAAGTGGCATTGTGTGTGCTTCTTTGTCTTTCACAAACACGCAAAGCTGCAGCTACCCTCCGGCGCTTCAGTTCTCCTTCACGGGCTGATGATGTGTGTGTACACACAAGCAGGGGAGTGCAAACTGTCTTATTTGCATAATATTTTGGTTCTCAATGACTCCTGAAGTAATGTGTTCAGCCTTTTAGTGTGTCTGTGTGAGCGAGTCACTGGACTTTCCCGTAGAGGCCAGGCAGGAACTCCTGACTTGGATTTGTTTCTGTGGAAATCGACACACTTCACTGTACAGTTTTTGCCATATGGAGCACGATTATGAGCCCCAAATACTGTTGTTGCAAATAAAAATCTATTTTTACAATGCATACTTCGCACCGTCCCAGAAGCTCATGGCCAGAGGAGTTGCTACTTTCTTGAAGAGCAGTCCATTTCCGTGGGCCAGGACGGCAGATTAGGCTAATTCAGATTATGTAAATGACAAACTCTCTGGCAAGGATTACAGGACTCAGGATGAGAAGGCTGAGGAGCGCGGCATAGTGGAAAACTGAGGAGGAGGTTTGGCAGAGGGAGAGATAAGACGAGGATAAAAAAAATAGTAGGAAGCAGGAGAAGGGAAAATATGTGAGCTTCAGGTTGTGATAAATTGAGCAAAAAGGTTCTGCGGAAAGAGGAGCTTATAGATTTCAGGGGTTTTTAGAGATGAACGACAATATTTCCTGTTTTTACTTGCTACAGTTTTTACTAGTTTCTCAGTCGCTTTGGTGCATTTCTCAGGACAGAATTGGAAATCTCAAAACTACTTGTTCAATCTTCAAATCATTGTCACTTGAGCACATCAAAAAGGCAGTTTTCTCATTTCTGTGAAAACGTTTCAAATGCTTTTGTAAATCCATGCAAGTGATTCTGTACAATTCTCTGCTTTTTCCTACAGTTTCAGTCGCTTAAGTCCTGTTGATCAAAATGCTGTTCTGATGAATAATCCTAACTTCCTCAACAGTTAAGCATAAATTTCCTGCATGCAAAATGCTCAAACATGATGTCATGATACACATTTCCATTAGACTTTTATAGAGCGTACATAACCAGAGAACATCACAGTGTTACATTTCTGATAGTGGAAGGACAAGAATTTGGGGAAGGTCAATTGCCAGAAAGAAGAAGAAGAGGGGGAGGAGTGAGGAGGAAGAGGCAGAACGGGGCCAAGGACACGTGTCAGTTTCCATCACTCCAACATCATCAGGGAATGGTTTGCAACCCACAACAAGATCCTGATGGAGTTCCTCTCGCCCTACTCTTCATTCCTTAACCACAAAGAGGATTTTTTTTTTCCTCAGCCTCAGCGTGGAGATGGAAAGTAAAAGAGACTGCTCCGTAATTCTTACAGCACAAGATGTACAGTTTTCCTTAAGGAGACCATCTTGTGTTCACATTTCTACTTTCACATTTCTCTCTTGGTCAGACATGGTCTGACAACAAATTACAGTGAAAACATAAAATCTTTTGCGATCTCTTGCCACTGACCTCCCACAATTACAATTTACAACACTTGTCATCAAAGCTTAAACCATAGTTTACATCAAATTATCCCTCCAGACTACACTGTGATATTGACAGCATGACTAATCAATTTGACCGCTTCATCTGTACACAGAGAAACAAAAACTTGTCATTCTGAGGCTCTGACATGTTCACTGGCACAGATATTTACTTTTGAGAGACTAACTCAGGATTTTGAGACGGAGACCGGCTTTTTTGCAGGTAATCCACGGTGTTTTGAGAAATGCACTCACTGTTTTGCAAAATGAGTCGAGAAATGCATCAAAGTGACAGAAAACTGTAGCAAATGAATGTGCTACAGTTGTGAAATGTGGCAAATGAAAGGGTAGCTCTGAGTTTTGCTTTCTAGGTTAGATTTATTTAAGCTCCTCTCGGGTCTGCAGTTCTTGTTTCAGAGCCTGAATCATGCAAGTTTCTAGATCGCACCTGTTAAATGAAAACCTTGTTCATGACCTACAAGAACTCAGCATTTTATATATAAAGACGAGTCTTCTGAAGGAAACACGCTTTGCTTGTAAAAGCTTGTATCTCTTTCTTAATTGTGAGAATCAAATTGTAAAAACACTTCTTCTAAGAAATTAGTGAAACAAACTTTTTCACTCAGGAAACAGGGCCTAACAAAAACATTTAAGCGTTTAATACATGCACCGTGATGAAGGGCCAGATTTGTCCAGTTCTTGAGTTGCAGGCTACACAAAAGCCAATCAAAGGGCCCCAAGCACTAATGTCTAACACCCCTGGATTAACTGGCAAGTAATTTAATTCCTAGGATTGGAGGTATGAGAGCCACTGAGACAGAGACCTCAAATACATTAACTAAATGAAGAAGATCCATTCTCCTAAGGGAGTCTGTGTGAGGGATATTGGAAAATCCCTGCACCACTCGTGCTTTTTTTTTATCTATCTTGAATTGAATTGATTCTACCTATTTAACAGTAATTTATTTTACTATCAGCAGCACTGCATTACAAGAATCCCCATAACTGAGCCCATTGATTAAAAAGATGTTTTTTGTAAGATATTTTGAGCAGTTTGCAGATGTGTCTGGTTCTGAAACCTCCTGTTGAATATAGTAATTATTTAATGATTATTCTGTGTGTTTAGAGGGAGGCTTGTTAACTTTGGAAACATTTGGAGAGATTCCCACCTGAAAAACAAGCTGATGATGTCTAATATAACCACAGAGCTAAACGTTGGCAGAGAAAAGCCGTTATGTCATCGACTTCTCTTCTTTTTTTTTTCTGCCGCTTTACAAATGGACTGAATTTAAATCGCTTTTACCCCACAGGACTCATTCACCCATCTCCATCTGAACTCGCAAGGGGTACAAATGCATCACAGATTGGTTGGCAAAATGGGGTTAAGTGTCCTACCCAAGGTCACTTTGACATGTAGCAGGGGAATCTGGCATCAGG